>NC_089649.1:7784634-9107205 GCF_037042795.1 Molothrus aeneus | reverse complement strand
CAGGGCATTGTGCAATTCCTTATTCTTGTCAGGAACCTGTCTTTCAGTGCTTGTCCCAAAAGACACTCTCAGAACCAGGAGTAGCATTTGTCCCAAAAGCCACTCTCACAGCAGGAGTGGCATTAGCCTGAAGCTCCTCCTGTGCCCTCTTGGTAGGTTAAACCTTGTTAGTAATACCATTGGGACACTAACCTCAGGATGCAGAGTTCCCATCAGTTGTGTAATTCCCAGTATTGTGCGCTTTGAAAATATTTACTTTGGCATGTTATATGTAGCAGAGTTGATTTTTTTTGTGCTTACTCCTGGCCTTTACAAAATCTGTCTTTTCTCTCTTGCATTTATTCAAGCCTTTTCCCTTGCCACCAGTTATCTCCCTTTCTCATAGCTGCAACAGAAGCAGGACACAAAGCACACAATTACATTTAAAATGTCAGAGCTCCAAAAGCTGCTGAACAGCAGACAGTGCTCTGGTAAAGCACTCTCAGTGCATGAATATGCTTGTAAACCCAGTGAATCTTTTAGTACACTAGTCAAGACTCAATTTTAAATTTGTAAGCTTACTAGTATTTAATTTCAAACCCTGCAAATATTTGGTGTTTAAATGTGCTAGTCACTTCACACTTGCTCCCCATATACAAAACCAAGACTGTCCAAAGAAATAATGAAAAACCACTTGAAAGAAGCAATTTAACTTCCAACAGACTAGAATCTCTTCTATATTTTCAGTAAATTTGTATGTTACATCATTTGGGTTATTCAGAATTGTTTCTCTTCAGTTTTATCTGAACACACCTGATTTTCAAATGAACAATGATTTCTTCACATTTACTAGTCCTGTCTACCTGACTAAAATCCAAGAGAATATATAAACTGAGCTTTGTTTGCTCCATACTCTGCCTACTAAAAACCTTTACAGTAACCATGGAGATGAAAAGTGCTTGATTGGAAAGGTGCAGAAGTCACATATCCTGAGAAATGGCTGGATTTTTCTGTTTGTTTCAGAATAATCCTGGTTGTAACTGTACTAAATACTGAAGTGTTTCAGTTTTCAATTTCTCTGCAGATTGCTTTTAAAAGAATGTTATAGGAGATTACCACAAAAAAAAAAAAAAAAAGATGTGGAGAGATACCCACACAGTTGGTACATGACAACCTTTTATTCTGGTGTAATTTGTTGGCATTTTTGATCCCAAAAGAGGAAACAACAGACTTTGGATTTTCTCAAATGTGTTCAAAACCCAAATTTCTTTATTTTCCATCCAATTAAATTAGACAAGTGTTGAAAAATAAGGAGCAAACCTAACTGTTTCAATAACCTTTAGTGTCACATTTGTTTTAAATTATAGAGTGCAAGTGTATTTTGCATATCAGCACTGAGTGCACTTTAGAAAGGACATCTGTTGAAGTATTTCCAACAGGTCTTTATAGCACCATATAATCTGCTGTCAATTTAACTGCTTTCAATCAGCCAGTGCTTAGAAAGTAAAATGATATTTCTATTTCATCTATCAATCCAAAAAAAAGAAAATAAACCTGAAAGCTTATGTTATTCAACTGAATTAATGTAAACAATTAATTACCAGACACTTGATTTTCACTTATTCCAGGTTGTGAAGCTGGTTGATGAATTGCTACATGATCCTTCTGTAATGGCACGGTTTAATTCAGTGGCAGGAAAACTTCACAGACATATTGAATGAAAACATCTCTCTCACTTTTCCTTGGATTGTCAAAGTCTCTCTTTGCAAGATGTGGTGCTGAGCCTTCTGCTGAGGCTCATGTTCAATTCATAATTGAAGAGAAAAGCAGTGACAAACACAAGAGGCTGAGTGCTGGCAAAGCCACGGTACAACACAATAGGAACAGCAAGGCCACGAGGAAGCGAGAGGTAACCGAGGTATCTGGAACAAACCAAAACTACACCAAAACACAAGAGAGCAGCTTAGCCCCACAGCACATTTTACATTCTTCCAATACTTGATTGGTTTGTTTTCTACTAGCACGCGATTCAGAATTTATTCAGGATTGAAGGAACACACCACCTGATTAGACATGGAGAACGTGAACCGTTCATGCACTGACAAAAGCTGCTGTTGTTTTTTCACAGGTGACACTGAAGCAGCTGTGTCAGAATGGCACTGGGTTGAAATGAAAGCAATGCTGGTACTTTACCACTTCTGGTAATTGTTACCTACAACAGTCAGTGACCATCTGCTCAACACTACAAGAGGCTTGTTTTCCAAACATGAGTTCCAGTAAGCTGAATTACAAATGAGATCGGTCTGAATGCATTAGAAAGATCACATGGCGTACTTCTGGAGAAAGCGGTCAAACGCGTCGTAAATCGCTTGTCTGAAACGAAGAAAAGAGAACAGAATTTGTATAATCTGGGAAAAGGCAGATAGAAGTGGCATTTTTCCATATATTTACAAATATGTCTACTAAGCTATCATCACAATTTCCAAACAGCGTTCAGTAAAAATGTGGTATCAGGTGGTATTTTCTCCTTCCTTTCTTTCTGGGATCTCACTTCAATCTAGTAATACATTTGTGTTTCAGGAATGAGTGTGACTATTTTCCAACTTCAATGCAAGTGGAAATGTAGATGAATTAGGAGTTTTCTACTCAAACACATGAGAGACATGCATTGAAATTTTTGGGCAACTATCATAACAGTAAGGCTTTTAAATAGCAATAAACTACTGGTTAGCATACATCAACCTGATATAGTGCTATTCATTTTGTTCTTGCTTAGACTTCCTAAATTATGTGTATAGTCTTCCTAATCCCTTGTATTTTAAAATGACCAGCACAAGTATTTAACTTTCTGAAAGCTCCAGAACTGCTCTCATAAAACTAATTTACATAACTGTCTTTAGACTATCAATGCCTGATATTGCTAAGGCACGAATTCATGCAAATACTACTTTTTAAATTTTGATTAAACCTATAATTTAATTTTAAACCTTTCTGTTCACCTTACCTGAAGAGTCCTTGTTTAAAGAGGTAGGCACTGACATGACCTCCATCCAGATACCTGATTTCACAGCCCGGCCAGATCTCCTGGAGGCTGCGCACGCCGGTGCGAGGAATGTACGCATCCTCCTTGGCTTGTACCACTATGATTAAACTTGGGTCAACTGGAACTAAAGGACAACAAAGCACAAATGAGTTCATCTGTGCTAAGAAACAGAAACACAGCTGAGATTTCTGTTGGCTAAATGCTATTTTCACATAAAATTAAATTATTCAGAGGTTTAATACAATCACATGTTCTAAAGTCTCCAGCAGAATTTATCTGGTTTTTGATGTTACAGTGGTGAGGCCATCAGTGGAAAAGCAAACCAGCCCTTACCCTTCCCATCCCTAGAGCACAAATTCCTCCAAGACTTATGAAGTTGACAGGAGAATTCTCTTTCCTCTTATTAACAAAACTCTAGAGCATTCATGTCCATTCTTTGAGATCCCTTTTTATTGGCAAAAAGAACTATTAAATTCAACAGAGTAGAAGTTTCATATATTCTTTTCCCCTCAAGGAGGAAAAAAGACAACTTTTCATACAAGAGATCAGAAAGTACAGCCTATGTTCACTTTCTTTTCTGTTTCCTACATGGTTTACTGGCAATATAAAAATTCTAACATATTGTTATACGTATTTATTACTCATAAGCAGAACTGCACCAATCAGATTACTAGGAGGAATAACACCAATATGATGTTGAGAAAAATAACACCAGAATTATGTTGAACATAGAACATTTCTCCCTTCAAAAAGAAAATATGTGGTAAGTTAAAGGGTGACCACCCAAGATGTCTGGCAGTGGGGTGTCACAAATAATTTAATCCTTTCCTTCTTTCATACTAAATCATATATAGAGAATATGCAAAGCTAAGATAAATTCAAGTCTTCCATTCAATTTTCCATGAAATCTGAGAATTAGGCAGATTTTCTGAAGCTCCTCTCTGCCTTCACTCCAAGGATACCCTGGCAGGGAATGCAAAGTCTCCCAGAGAATCACAAAACCTGGGAGACTGTGGACACAATGGACTCCATCTCTTTGACAAGTGCATCAGGGTCACAGATCCTTTTTAGTTCCCAGAAAGGTCAGTGCCTAGCTAAGTGATACCTGGACAAGTCTAGATAAAAACAAAGTCTGCACATGGAATCAAACTTTCAGGGCTTTTTCTGTCTAGTGAAATAACTTTAAAAGCTTTAAGGAAAGCACTTCACTGGTATTCATCACAAAACATCTCTGGCTAGCAGTGAAAGAATCTACACTGGTGTAGATTTATTTACTTTTAACATTCATTTAAATCTTTACACTTGTACAATGGAGTACAGAATGCCAGGACTAAGTAATGAGGTGGCACGGGGGCTCAGTCCCAAGAAAGATTTGACACTAAAAGACAACTGTGTCTGGAGTCAAAGCACGTTGTAGGAGATGCCTTCAGCATCAGGTTCATGCACAGCCAGACCACAAAAGGCATCCCGAGCCCCCACTCCAGCAGAGCCTTTTAAGGCAGCTCTGGGAAGCCATCACTTGTTTGCATTGCTGCAAAGGGTTTGGCCAAGGAATGCTGGCCTACAGCTCCCCCTATATGCTGTGCCTGGGCTGGGAAACATTCACCAGCCTGCAGAAGGACCCCCAACATGTTTTAATTATTCACACTTGGAGCTCAGTTATGCAGGCTGCTTTCTACCCGAAGTCAGGATGAGATTTCTGCTTGAAAAACCTTATTAATTAAGATTAATTACGCCTAGGTATTACTCACATCACACAGGTGTTTTCTTCCTTTAGATAATACAAATTTGCACTAATTCATATCTGAAAAAAGCCACTGCAAGGAAGAGGAGAAAAATGTGCAAAGATACTGAGAGGCAATTTTTAAATTAACTTTCTCAATAGCTGGCCATCAAGAAGGAAAAGACAAACAATTAGGAAATGGAGTAGTAAATAGACACTACAGAATGATGCTCACAATATTTCCATATGTCAGCAAAGGTGCCATCAAGTTTACACTTGGAGAATGAAGAAAATACCTTTCTCCCCACTGTATTTTATTCAGCTTTCCACACTGAAACAAAGAGATACATACCTGGGAAGTTAGCTACGTGGGTACATTCATCCATTACTCCCTTCATGAACATTAAGGATTCTCTCTGTAAAGTGTCACTCCTTCTCCTTGTATTTATCCTGTGTCCTTGTGGGCTGGTTAAGTTTTTATTGCTACTGCTACTGGTGGAAAAGGTTTGATTTATGCACTGCATTTTAGGAGCATCCTGCATTAAGAGTCCTTCTGAAGAGGCACTTAGAGCATTTCTATTTGTGGCAAAGCTGGGAACAGATTCCTTAGATACTGTGTCATTCAAGGACTCAAAGCTGAATATTCTGGAAGTCATGTCCATGTCTGCCAGACTGTCCACACTGTCAGGGAAGTTCTTCACAAAGTCTTGTCCCATCTTGAAAGAATCCGTCTAAACAAAGACAACAGTTAAGGGTTTCTCCCTTAAACCAGTTGGTTAATTTAATTTTTAAGATTTAAAAATTAAAAAAAAATTTTAAAACTTTAAAAAGACACTACCAGCATTCCTCACTTTTATTTTCAGCTTGCAGGTCATTCAATTAAATCTTGATTATCATAACCTCTTGATAATTTAATTCTACATTTCTGTCAGTTTAAAAGAATGCAGGAGGTACTCACATATACAGAAGCTCATGATATAAACAATTGTTTTTCTTTCTATATTAAACTCTGAATTTGTAATTACAGTCATTTCAGCTTAAATGACCTAATAATAATAATTATAGTAAAATTAACATATGCAATCAGGTCTAATCTTATGTTTAAGACTGAAACATTGACAGTCTCTAAATACTAGGGTGACACAAGCTGAAAAATGTTTCTTCTTTTCATTTTGTCTTCTCCATCAGTGTTGGTGAAGTGTGTTTGACTTAAAAATGGCAAGTGCCCAAGTAACAACTATCTGCACCCCAGCTCCTCTTCTCCTGCTGTGAGGTATTAGAAAAAGAACTATGACAAAGGAAAAAAATCTTAGGGGAAAAAGCAAAAAAAAAAAGGCATTTATCAGAATTTTGATAGAATAGATTTTATGTTGGAGATTACACTAAGTGTGATCAAAGGAAACACTTGTAGCAAGGGCTACACTTTAAACTCGTTATACAACCAAAATATTAGTTTTGTTTCTCAAGATTTTCCTTCAAAGACTAAATTCATCAAAGCATAAAGAAACAACATGCCAGTATGTTCTAGCTAAGAATGGTCTGGTTTTAGTGGAAGTAGAAAGAAGTTGCATTATTTGCTAGATTTGCATGTGTAAATATTAGCAGCTGGGTAAAATAAAGCAGACTTACTCCACAATATTCAAGCATTTGAATGATTTCTTCTTCATACACCGTCTGTGTGAAATACTGTTTCTCCAGCTCTCTCCAGTTCACTGCCTTACTCAGCACACCCTGAGATGACAAATCAAAAGCACTCAGTACACAAGTAAAACCCAGAGGTCACTCTAAAATAATGATACATGCAGGAAATTCACCTGCTCCTCTCCTGATTTTTTCAGTGGAATTCTGTTCCCAGACAGCCCTCAGAATTATTGCAATCAAAGCACAAGCACATAATTATAACACAGGACATGGAATCCCACCTCCCATGTGGCCAGCCCAAATATTTTAATTTACATTTCTGATCACAATCTAGCATATTAACAAAAAATGTATTTTGTCATTTGTTAATTACCGTAGTGAAGACTGCAGAGGCTGTTGACCAGGAAAGACATGGAATCAATGGCAATGGTTTAGGCCAGTTTGTCACTGCCAGTGAAGCCATCTAGAATCAAAGGCACTTATTACACATTTTAATATTGAATTCCCAATACAGTAAGAAGAACTCTCTCACCTTCAATTTCTTTGTTTACATGGGATTTATGAAACACGTGGTGCCAAAGAGTTAAGGACTGTGGCAGCTGGGTAAACTCTCACCTATTTAGAAGTTACTATCTAGTCTCCAATGATATTTTAAAAAATAAACATTGCTCTAGAAAGGACTCATTTCAAGGCTGAATATGATTTGGTTATAAGAATTCCCCATGGAATATTTACTAAATATTCCATTAATTACAATTAAAATTCAATTAATTATATTTGTAATCCATTCATTATCATTATAAATATAAAAACTAATACAAGCTATTACTTGTTTAAAACCATAAAAAACTTCTATAAAGCTGTCCACCAAGCTCTTGCAAGTTTATTTCAAGGCAAAACACAGGCAATCTATGAGAAAGACTATTTAAAATTCTTTACTTTCAAAATCTGTATACAGGAAACAAAATTTGAGGGACGAGTAATTCAACATGTTAAGAGCACTCTTTTCCTGTCCTTTAAGTTTGAATTATTACTTTTGCATTAATTCTCAGAACATATTTTTGTGACTATTTCTGTTTATCCCAGAAAAAGCCAGAGCAAGTAAGTTCAATGGACAGAACTATGTACCTATATGATAAGTTCTTGACAAATTTTGTTTTATTAATACGAAACACCTCGTGTCTGTTCTAGATGTTCCAATAAGTGGATTTCTGCAACTGAACTATAATTCTATTCTAATTATTTTTATTAATAAAAAGTTACAAGAACCCCACGGATCTATGTTCTGATTCTTTCCAGTAGAAGTTTCTCCCCTTTAGTAGAACTGAATCAATGCTTACAACCTTCCATTGTAAAACACACTCTGTAGAGGATCAACATCAAATATCACTTATTTCACAGAAGTTGCTGATTCAGCAGGGTGATGTTGATGTAAACCAAAGGTGCTCTGTACATTTATGACATTTACAGTTATAAAACTGTGCTTTAGGGGAATATTTTCCTTTTGGGAAACACTACCATTACCAACATTATTTACTGAGCTCCTACCAAACAAAGAAAAGTCTGCTGTTTTAATCAGCTTTGCACCTGTGTCTCACAGAGCTGTGATAATCTGCACAGACACAGGCAGTTACATTTTACTGTGTATTATTCTTTCCTTAGTGATACACTGCTGGTTTAGTCTGAGCATGCACAGTGTCACACAGAAAATGTTATCCACCTCACCACAGAAATCTCTGATCAGTACCAATGATCACTGACACCAAAAATCACCTCAATTACAACATGCCTACAAAGAGGGGGTGTTTCACACAATGCATTAAAACACAAAGGTTTAAGCAAGAAGAAAGGAGGAAAAGAGGGAGAATTAGCAATCGATCAGTGCAGACTTTCTTTCAGCAAACATCTCTGCCCCCCACCCTTGTGGGAAAAAAGCAATTATGTGAGAAGTTTATATTCTTATTAAGCCTGCTGGGAGATGGCTGACAAAGGGCTCTATGATTTGTCAGTACATATTAAGGATTATACTAATTCAGCACCACAGAACAGGAGAATTGCCAACGATTTGTTTCTCATGACTCCAAGTGTTTATTTTAAAGCGCTTCTGAGATCAACACTGTAAAACAAATTATTTCCGTATGCTACGTGATCAAATGAGAAGTTAAAAGAAAAAATTACTGAACAGGAGATATAAAAGCTTACATGTCCTCCCATGGATATTCCAGTCATCCCTAGGGGTCCATAGCCTTCTCTCTCTAGCCAGTGCAAAAGAGCTGCCGATTCTAGAATTAGAGCTCCTCCCATCACAAACAGGTCCGAGACATTTTTTAAACATGACCGTCTTTTCTCCCCAGAAAAGGAAAATAGAGGGTTTATTTTCTAAGATTAGACTCTGACAGTTCTTATCATTCTATACATACTTTTATACACAGCTTCAGCACAATCCCAGAGAATTTTGGAGCTGAACTCCTGTTGATTCAACAGGAGGAAAAAGCAAGCCCAGATTTTCTGACTCTTGTAATTTTTTGTCTAAATGAGGACTAGAGATAGACACCTGCCTATGCTTTTAATGTAATATCACTGACAGCTTGGTCTTTTGGAAACAATTACCAACATTAGCATCTCACTAGTAGCAATATTCTGTCCTGTAAAGTTGTAACAGATATTTTAGAAATAGAAAATCAAAGTGATACAGTCCTAGGCATACACTAGCTTGTTTGCAGAAACAAGGATTTTTTTCTTATTTACCTGTTTTACATCATTGAAAAATTGCACACAACATTTGAAGAGCAATCAGAATGTCAGCTTTGGAAGCACTCATCAGTGTCACTGTAAGACTGAAACTGTAAAGTGGGAAGTTTGTCACGGTATTGAGAATTCAGGCAGTGCACTGCAAAGCACTAAAACACAGAAGACACAAAACAAGTAGAAATCTATTTGGCTGAGCCATCAGAGGGACTCTAAAAATAATAGACCTCTAACTTGGGGAGTGGGGCTGAGTATTTTCAGTAGCACAGCCAGGTTACAAAGGGCTCCTGGCCTCTCGTGCCAGCATGCCAGCGTCACATTTGCGACACTGTGAAGCACAAGGACAAAGCTCACGGTGAAGTCACACAGAAATGAACAGAGCTGCTGCAGAGCAGCATTTACAGCCTAATGCAATTCTCTCCTGCAGCTCAGTGAGGTTCTTCAGCCCTCTGCAGCTGCTGTATTTATTGAACAGTGTCACCTGTTACACTGGGGCTGTGTGACCCTGGATTGGAGAGTGACAATCACCTATCGGGGCATTAGAGTCCCCATTACTGGAAATTAACCTACCAGTGGATGTATTCCAGCACAAGCTTTCTCCTGTCATTTTCCTATAATCTTACAAAAAACACCTTCTCTGTGTCTTCTAGTCATGTTAAATGTCCGAGTTAGGATTAAAAAGGATTAAAACACCAACTCATATTTGGACTTTCAGAAATATTGGGAGACAAAGTTTTGCCTCGGACACATAACCTGTTGAATTCTGATAATACATCTGTGGTTTGGAAAATGTAAAAACTAAAAAACCAAGACTGCCAATTGCCAATTCTAATTTAAGAAACTGACTGAAGAAATAAATCCTGTAAAATACTGAATATTGCATAGTGTCCTGACTAACAACCAATCAACACCACATTTATTCATATGCCTGTAAATCGCTAAAAGATCTTGGAAAAGCAAAAACCTAGCAATTATAATTTATTACATAAATGATAATGGAAATATGCTATCTGAGCAAAGATTATGCAGAGCTGACTGAAATATAACAGCAGCACTTGTACTGCAGTTGTGAGTCAGGAAAATAATGGCCCTGGCTTGTACTCACACAAGATGTTTGCATCTCACTCCATACTGCAAGTCCATCTTGTGCAAACTTTCCTGATGCCTGAGATCTCCTAACACAACACCCAAAGCAGTTTAGCAAAGAGCAGATAATTTCATATTGGCAAGTTACAAGTGGTTTTTGAAATGTTTTTTCTTAATAAGCTATCAAAGTTTAAACAACTATTGGCTCAAAAGAGAAGAAAAGAAAAGCAGTATTTTAAACACATGGTATCCATAAATATAACAGGAATACTTACAATTGATCCTTAGGCTTTCTACAGCCATGTAAAAGACTCCAGTTAAAGAAAGTAAAAAATGTTTTATCAGAACTGGTCATTTAAAAAATAGCTAAATAATATGCATAAATAGCATGAATTAATTGAAATTTGGAATTTAAACTCCCAGTGTTTAATTGTCACTGCAATAAATTCAATCTATTTCAATGACGCAGTTTGCAGCATTTTACTGTTGTCAGATATATGGGTGGGAAAAAAGTGTAACTTGAGATCCTATTTAATGAAACAGAATAATACTGCTATACAAGATGACAGAACAAAACTTTAGAGTTTTGAAAAAAACCCAACCAAGTGGTAACAGCAAGTTTCTCAGAAGTTACCTGAGGCACCATAGAATTGTTCTTCGCATAATGGCCATAATTTCTTTGCTTCTACCCACTGGGTATCAAAAAGTTGATATTTTATGAGTGTGGTAACTCTTCTAGCTTCCAGAGGGGACATTAGGGCTGTGTTTTCCACAAAAGGATATAGTAAGGATTTTCTAGCAGCAGGGAAGCCATACAGGCTTCTTTAATCATTGGCCGTGCCATTAATGTGCGTCTCCTCCAGAAGTGCTGAAGACAAGATGTACAAACAACACAGATAAGGCAAAATTTATGATTTCATTTCTCAATAACAATCCATTTTACATTTTACACACTCACATGGTCTCCAGTGCCTGCTAAATGAATGCACACAGGTCTGTGCTTGCCATTCCATCTTCTGGGTATGATGAACTGAAATCTGTGAGAAAAAACATCTATTTTAGCAGAGTAAGAATATCTATTAACAAGCTGCATCAAGAGAAATTAATTAAAAAGCAAAACCAAAACAACATAAGTATTTGTAACCCATGCAGGCAAACTGCCAGCTATTCAGCAACATCATTTTTCATGAACACATTCAGCAAACAAAGGAATCTGAAAGTAGGACAGAAGAAAGGCCAAACAAGAAAAGGAGCCAAGATGAAAGATCATGTTCCTAAAAAAGACTACTACCTCATCATCACAATTTAAACTTTGCAGAGTGGAGAAATGCAACTTCAGATAAAGAGCAGCCTAAACAAGCATGTCCAGCTCTCCTAGGCATCATTGCTATTTTTCTCCTGAAGGCACAACAGCTGAAATTGAAGATTAAGATGAGTAATAAATAAAAAAAAAATACCAAAACCCCAGCATACAAACCATGAAATCATTCTATACACTCAACATCAATCAATTCATGTCTTCTGCTGCTACTAATTTACAGTTTAAACTACTGAAAAAAAAAAATCCCTTCTGAGCCACCACTATTTTCCCCACAAGATGGAGCACAGTTACCTACAAGAGTGTTACACTTCAGGAAATACATTCATAACATCTTGAGGGAAATTTGCACAGCTTTCCAAACTGTCACAATACTGGCCAAAGTAACAATTCTCATAACTTGGCTACAAAGCACAAGAGAACAGAGATAAGGAAACAATGAGCATCTTGCATTGTCCAGTGTGGCACTAATTAGTTGGATCATGTTAACAGATAGCTTCTTTCTCTAACCAGTGGAGGTAGAACAGAACTGATTTCTTGAATCAAACTTTTTCTCACATTCCTTAATGCTGCATGCTTAAGCACACATATAAAAACCAACCAGAATTACTGACAAAATTTACAACATCAGTATCAGCTCGATGTTTATGTTTAAACTCAACTTTTATGTTTATGTTATGAAACAAACAAAGTCTGGGAAAAAAATCCATCATGACAGTTCAGCTCCAAACTAAAAGCAAACAGAAATTATGCTCGATTTGCAAACCCACTCCTCATCTGCAAAGAAGTGTTAGTGTGAAACCAGCACTGTTAGGGAGCCTCCAGTTTTCTGTAAGAATGCTTTTTTTTAAACTGATTTTTATTTGTATGCCAAGTAAGAAAGGAACCAGATTCTCTGGCTACAATAAAATAAGCTTGTTACTTTATCACACATACAAAAATTTTGTATTCAATGGAAATGGAAAGCTGGAAAGGCTCCTTCAAATACAACATAATATGCTTTGATATAAACAGCTTCTCCTGCTACATATAAAACAGTAACTACTCTTCCTCATTTCCAGCATTCCCTCATTTGCAAAACCCAAACCAATAATTCAAAAAACTCAGGGTATTCCACAGCTTTGTGCAATATGATTTCTACACAAAAAAAAAACCCAGATCACCAAACCAAAAAAGTAATTCTTTGCTAGTGAATATATTTTTTTAATACACAGATGGAACTATCACATGAATAAGATTTTACAGATTGTTTGCATTGCAATCAATTAGCTGCACAAGAAAACTGCTTACAGACCATTATTTGTCTGCAGCACTAATTTCAGAAATACCTCTTGGTTTCTCTTACCTTGCTACAAGAGATTCGACTGGCAGGATACCTGGGACACAATGAGCCAAGGGGGAAATGAAGTGCCCCTCAAGGATTTTACAGTCTGATTGCCCCTCAACCTGCAGAAAGAATGGGACAATAGCAATAAATATTCTGTTAGTCTTTAACTTGCTCTGAAAGCAAATCTCTTTCTCTAGAATTTGTTATAGCATAAAAATCTTGCTTAAGAAACTCAAAAGCTGAGGCCTACTCCTAAAAATAGGGATACATGTTATCAACAGGGTCAAAACACTTGTTTTCAACTTTGCTTTTATTAAATAACCTTTTACAGGAATCAAACAAAGGTGTAATGCTGCCGCATTTTAAATACATTTGATAACACAGACTAAATTTTGAACACTTAATTTTGAGTTTTAACATTTGACATCTCACTGCCCAACTACTGCACTACTGGGAAAAAAAAAGTATCTGTACAGGCACTGCTTTAGTCTCTATTTCCTTCCATTCTCTTCTAGCAGCCTATAAAAGTAGCCTGGTGTTAGGCACCAGGTTATTTCACCTTTATATCCCTTTAGGAAAATAAATCTAGTTAAATCACATCATGTCTTGCTTTGAAGTACCTTGTCAATGAACACTGGGTAATCTTTGGAAACCAGCTTCTGGCATTTCTCCCTGTTTCCAATAATCTTTCTGAATTCAAATATTCTGTTGAAAGGAAACAAGTAGAGAAGATTCAACTTTTAATCTAAAAAAAAGAAGAGACATATTTATATAAAATTTCAGGAGCTAAAGTAAGCCACAAACAAATAAAAGTTATGAAGCCAGCATTGCATTTACAGATTAATCAGGCCACCATAGGGTAGGTAGCTACCACAGGATGCTTTTAAGTTACAAAAAAGTCTCAGGTACCTTGCTGGGAAACAGAAAACTAAGAGGCAAATCTGGTTGCTTTCTTCTGCTAGTTAAATGGGCTGCAGAGCCACACAGAATAAATATAAGAAAACTGTTCTCAGAGGTATACAGTGAGAGGACAAGATTACTGAAGGACATGAACACTGAAGAGGCAATGGTCGTGTATTGCAGCGCAAGAAATCCCTCCTGGAGCAAATTGAAATATTGCTCTCACAGTTAAGCACATGAAAAAACAGCCCAGGGAAACTATAAATGATCTTCATCCTCAAGGGATGAAGTGCCAAGAGACTTGAAGAAACAAAGAAGTCAGCTTTGTTTTCAACAGGGATTTTGACTTGATGCCCTCACATTGGCCCCTTCAACCTTAAATACTCCATAACTTGCTCATTCCTATGCTCATGAATACACACTTTACCTGACAAGCTAATGAGTGAAAAGTACAGAGAAATGACCTCTTCACCTCCCCAACACCACAGAAAACCAAAGAATGGAAAGAAAATCCAGTTTATCAGCACACAAAAAATAGCTCTACTTTTTAACCTTTGCTTTTCTTATGGAAAATAGCCAGTGCATTAAGTATTTCTGAGCAAGCAAAGGTAAAGATGTGAGATGTGAGTGTGGAGGGTAAGCTAAATGAAGAGATGCTTTGTTTGACAATAAAACTTCTAAAAATACTGCATTTGTCTTTTTTCTAGAGTTAGGTGCATACTGAAGGCTAAATCTTGCCACTACTGAGAAATTTCAACCCTTGCTAATGAGTTGAAGACAAAGAGTTAGGATATTACCATTCATCACATCAAGGGTGTGCACACAAAAATTCAGATTAGGCAGAGTAGGCTGTCATTCGATCTTATCTAAGACTGAATAATGATCACTCACCATCACAGTGATGAGTTAACAAACAAAAATAAAACCCCTCCTCCCACGAGGCAGTGTGAGGAGTCAGGAGGAGGGAGCATTCTTCCTTCTCCATCCAGGTGAAGCCAGGCTGCTGGGGAACAGCTCATCATCTTCATCCCACTCAGGGGCAACACTAGAACAAAACTTCCTTCCCCTTTGCAGACCGGCAAGCTTGCCTCCTGCTTCCTCCTCACTTTTGATCTGCTGGGAGAGGGTTTTTCCCCTGAATGAAGGAACTGTAGCTGATATCACTGCTAGCACCAGCAACACTCCCCTGTTGCTGTTTGGTGTGGCTGTGATCACCCTCCAGAGCCCAGGCAAGCTTTAAACTGGGGAGCAGCAGCACCAGTCAGAGGCTCCCTGTATAGAGACACATTTGGACTGGAGGGAGATGGGGCACTGAAACTTCTGTGTCTCACCAAGAACCCAAAGGTCTTTAAAAGAGAGGGGTTTGATAACATTAAAGCATTTTGGATATATACACATGGAATAGGATACAGAAATGCTGCAATCAAAACAAACCCCACTGGTTTTGGTTATTCCAACCAAAGCCAATATTCCCATTTGGCAGGAAAGTCTGCTGTTTAAGAGAGAAAAAAAATCAACTGAAGACAGACACACAAAGCAATCCAAGTGCCATCTCCACATCAGTTCTTGCACATGGACATTAAAAAAACAAACCAACAAGCTCCCATAAAACTCCATGCTATCCAGTGCACAAAATTTTATTTCAGTAGTTCTCAAATGTTTCTTTATTGATTTTCATATACGTAAGAGTGAGCTTATTAAATGCAAGTTTATAATTTCCTATTTAAATTCTGCACAATGCAGAATAGATGTACTGTCACTTCATTTTTAGACTTGAGAAATACAAATGCCCAACTTCAAAGTGTAAATATCAATAGTAATTAATAAAATGCTTAAAAATTAAGAGGTATTTTCAAGACAACTAAAAAGAAAGACTTTTGGGCAACTTTTATAATACTACTTTGGGCTATGAGAGAAACTTCTGATTAAATCTTACACTTTTAAAACTAATTAGGAGGTTACAGAAAGATAGCAAGAACCGCTTTAACGTTAAACAGAAACAATTCTTTTGCAGAAATTTGTCAAGTTTTGTTTTTGGAAAACACTTGCAGAGATGCTGTTTCAAGTATGTCATCAGATAAACAGCAGTAAAAACTTAGTTGTACACACAGACATTCTCTCAAGAAGAACCTCATTAAACAGGAAAAAAATTGCAAATCCTTCCTTTAAAGGCTTCTTTTAAATCCAGTTACTCCCCTGGTATAGAAACACACGATTTCTGGAACAGAACCAACTTAAACACTTGTGGTATTTTAAATACAGGATAGCAATTACTGTTGCTACTTGAAGGGTTGGGTTATTTTCCTGTAATGTAACATGTCATTTATGCTGTTACTTTTTAACAAGTCACCTTTTCAGATCCTCTGGCTTTCCCCATCCTCTGATGAACAGTTTAGTGAGGAGCAGCTTTCGGTACAAGACATCTAATTTACTTACACCCATTAGCAGCACACTGTCATCTAGGGAAAAAGCAGAGGTAAAAACAAGGCAGTTAAAAGTCTACATGAGAGGCAAATTCATTGATTGTAACACCAAATGGTTTCTTATTCTGGTTTCTGCATTAAGGAAAAGCCATCCAATGCATTCCAAGAAAGTTAACCCCGTTATTCAGGTCAACTCTTTGCATTTTGAACAAAATATGAAGGCAGCTGATCAAACCTGTCAGAATTTAAAATGCTGATTAAAATCAGATATTCATTACACCACTGATGACAAGCCAGCTGCATAGGCCCATTTGAACTCCATCAAAACTACATCTTCAAGCAGTCCTAGCTGTGCTGTACTTGAACTGATGAAACAAAGAGTAGCACTGATCTCTGTCCTCTCAGTAGAGCTACGATGGCAAAACCCTTCAGCCAACGTGGGCTGTCATAAACACATCTCAGAATGGGAGCTTGAAACAATGGTTGGGTTTAAACCACCAGAAGACTTCATCTTCTCAATGGAGAGAAGGAGAGAGAAAGAGAAGGAGATAAAGAATGCAATTCCAGTCACTGCTGCAGAGAAAGCTCAGTTTTGTAATCTTGCCCTCCTTGGTGTGGTAAACATATATCATAATCCTTATTTTATCTGTTCCTTTCCAATTTTGATCTTTCTTATCAAACTGATGCTCCTCCCATGCCTTTCTGGGAAGAAATCACACCCTCAAAATCCTTGCCAGGACCATTTCTCTTTCAACAAATACACCAAGTCAAACAGAGCTAAATCTAAGGAGATTTTAGGCAAGCTGAGTATTATTTTCAAAGCAATACTTACTGAAGTGAACAGGGAGCCACTGCTGAGCTCTTCCGACAAGGAAGGAAAAAAAAAACCAACACAAACACGACTAAAAATAATTTAAATCTGGTTTCTTGGTCAGCAGGATGCAGGTTACTCAATTAAAGTCCAGGATCTGTGTGCACCTAAGAAAACAACAGATTTAATAACCAAACACTTGGTTAGTGAGTTCACTTCAGGCATTTTCTAGTATTTCCAGATCCCTCCATACTAAATGTACTCCATAATAGTGCAACTTCATTTATGGGGTTTTTGAACTTTTATTTTCTTCCAAAAGCACTTATTCTGCCACACTCCAATATGGCCATTTTTAAAAATAAACTTGTATGACTATAACAAGTCAAAATTGTGGTCAGATGAACAAAAACATTCCTCTGCACTTCTAGAAAGCCAACATTTAAGAATCAATATACAGAATAAAGAGGAGAACTCTCTCTCTAGAGAAAACCTAGAATAAATTACTATTAAGAGAAATTATAGGCACTTGAACTTTAGAACAAGCATGCTAGAAAGCTACAATGGCTCTAGGAAGGTTCAATCTCTACAGGATAAAAGTAAATACATGAAATGAGCAGAAAGTCACAGTGGGGCTGCTTTGTTTTAAAAACATGAAGATGTAGATTTTGCTTTGAGTCCAAAGTCTGGTCTTACAAGCTCTCTGCTGCACCAAGGGAGTGCCAAAACAACTTTCTAGGCAAGTGCATTATATTTAAATGTAATATTGATTGAGGCAAAAGCTTTGTCTCATCCTCTCTCCTGCTTCATTGATGGAATGGAGACTCTGAAGTAACTCACGATATTTCAATTAATCAGAATCAAGATAAAAGCACTACTGGAAAGAGTACAGGAAACACTAAATCAAATAAAAAAATATTCCTAGTATGTGTAGTATGCTGCATAGAACTTCTCAGAAATATCAGTGAGATAAAAAAATTTAGGAGGATGGCCCCTATTGTAACAAAAGGGCAGGACATGCTCCAGTCA
This sequence comes from Molothrus aeneus, assembly GCF_037042795.1. Taxonomy (NCBI): domain Eukaryota; kingdom Metazoa; phylum Chordata; class Aves; order Passeriformes; family Icteridae; genus Molothrus; species Molothrus aeneus. The sequence goes on along the minus strand of NC_089649.1, from coordinate 9,089,180 downwards.
CTGCCCATCCATGCCTGCATGGCAAGACAATTACAAACACCTTTAGTGCCAGGAAAGGCAAATTCAACTACAGGAGGCTGAAGTTTTATAGTTTCACATTAACAGGAGTATTTCAGCAGTGAGGATCTGAAATGAATGAGAGAATCAGGAAAGGCTGTTTGAGAATTCAGCTTGATTTCCTCCACTCGACAGCACACGTGCCACATCCCGATCCCACTGTGAGGCAGGTCAAGCAGTGACCTGATAACGATGCTGTGGAGCTGTGTAGCAATCGAGACAGGATCTGTGTTATGAATCTTGAATGAATATACTGTTAACACAGAAAGCTTTACATAACTGTGATCTGTGAATGGAAACTGCAGCAGATACAAAAGCACGCTAAGAAGAAACATAGAAACAGACACATAAACTCATCCAAAACCCAACACGTAAAAGGTATTGCTTTTTATCCGTGCAAAGAGCTTCAGTTACAAGAAAATCAGCTCTGGAAAGTACAAGGCCCACAGTGTGGTTTCTATTCTATACATGGATGTGAAAAAGCTCCCCCTCAGCAGCCAACCTGAAAAAACCACCGAGGTTGTTTTAGAAGGCGGAGTTGTCAACTTCCCTACCCTCCCTCCCTCTCTATTTAAAAAAAACTTCCCTTACAATTAACGCCAGTTCCTTTTCTGATAGAAGAAACGACTGCTTAGGAATGAAAGAAATCACACAGAAGTCACACCAAGGCAGATAAAAGCCCCACAACAACTCCACAAAACAGGACGGGGACACAGGAGCCGGAGCATAAACAACGGGGCCTAAAGCAGGGCTGCGAGCAGCTCCCTGCCGGCCTGACCCCAGCACTCCAAAAGGGCAGGTGCGATCCCAAACCTCTGCCCTCCCCCGATCCCAAACCTCCGCCATCCCCCCGATCCCAAACCTCTGTGACCCCAAACCTCCGCCATCCCCGCGACCCCAAACCTCCGCCATCCCCGCGACCCGCTGCCCCAGCACCCGCAGAAAGGGGCGGCGAGAGGCAGGACACGGCCACCGCCACCCCTCCGCCCGCCTCAGCTCCCCCCGGGCCGGGCAATGCCGTGAGGGGGAGCGGCTCAGGCAGCTCCCGCCTGCCCGCCCTCCGCGGGAGCCGCTCTGGCACCGCTCCCCCGGCCCAGCCCGGCCCGCGAAGGTCACCCGCTGCTCACCCGAAACGCTGCCGGTGCTGAGGAACCTCATGGGAGGGCGGGAGTGGGAACTGGAGGAAGAAGAAGAAGAAGACGAAGAGGAGGAGGAGGAGGAGGAGGGGAGGGCGAAGGGCGGGACGGGGACGGGACGGACGGGACGCGGCTCACGCGCCCATCGCGCTCGCGTTCGGGCGCCCCCTGGCGGCGTGCGTGAGGCGGGCGCGGGCGGGGCCCGGCGCTGCGGGGCCATGGCGGCCGCGGGCTCCGCTCCGGAGGCGCGTCCCGACGGGCGGGAGCCCCTGCTGGGGTCCGCGGGACCCGCGGCGGATGAGGAGGAGGAGGAGGAAGAGAGCAGGTAGGGGCTGGTTCTGCTGTGAGGGGGCGCCGCCGCCGCTGCCGCGGGTGAGCCGAGGAGCCGCCCGTGGGTGCCGGGTCCTTCCCCGCCCCTCCCGGGCAGCCCGGGCCGGGGGGCGCTGCCCGGCCGCGCGTCCCGCCCCAGCCGCCGTCCCCAGCGCTCCGGAGCTCGGAGCTCGAGTCTCGCACCGCCCCGGGCCCGGCTGTGGGAGCGGGCCGGGGACTGCTTCCCTCTGCGGGAAAACACAAACGCACTGGCTTGGGAAATCCCTAAAAAACGCCCAACGGGATTAATGTGCGGCTGAAGTCTGGGTGTTTAATAGCAGCCTTCATGTGTGGGCAGCTTGGGGTTTTTCCCCCCCTTCTGACAGCAAAACAAGTGTCTTGAATTTAAAATCGCAGATATGCCTAAGTCTAGGTACGACTTGCATAAACAGCGTTTGTAAACTAAGTTTAGGCATCTATAGCCATAGCCTGAGTATGCATCATCTGAATAAACATTACTTTGTAACTTAGTTTGTAACTTCTGTTTTAATTTTTTTTCAGCCGTTCCTATCAACAGCAGTATCTTTTACACACAACTTTTACGTTGTATGTTGTTGTTTTCTCATCATAAAAACAGACAGGCTGTAGCTTTTAGTCAAATCAGGAGTTGTTCAGGTTTGTGGTTCTTTTAAGGTTACAGCTGTGAGGGGTTTAACACCCACTTTTTAAAGGTTTTATATGATCCGTGATGCTCCAAAGTGTCTATACAAAGAGTTTGCAGAACCGAAGAAGACCTCCCTAGATCAGGATCTCTCTGTGTGACATTTGGTGTGTGATAGCATTTCTGTTCTATTGTTTGATTTGTCAATCTAGTATTTTTCCAGCAAAAAATAAGTTCTTTGTAGTCTTTGCTATGAAGCGGAAATCCACTCCTGCTTAACAAGTTACACAATTGCATTGAGAGATTGGTGAAAAATGTTTGCAGTGTCATGTGGGAGCAACTAGAAGAGGATCTGATAATGATTTCTTTCTCCCTCTTGCTTTTTGTTTGAAAACCAGGGATGTTGTGGAATCACAGGAGCACTACAAGAGCAGGTGGCGATCCATCTGGATCATGTACCTGACAATGTTTCTCAGTAGTGTAGGTGAGTAAATACATGTGGAATTGGATGTTATTTGTTTAATTAATAGACTTTGGTTTGAAAATGACAGGGCTTTCTAAATTCCAACTAGAGAGCTTCTTTAATGCTACTGTTCTAACCTCAAAAATGGTGCATTGTTTGATTCTTCAAAAGAGAATGTCTGAATCTTAGCAAATCAAACAGAAAGTTCCATCTGATGAGATAAGTAATAAAACTGCTTTTACACAAAGTGATGGATTACATAAGTCTGTGGCTTATGACTCCCTACTAGTTTGGTAGTGGCAAGGTAAGGGTATTGCTCAGAACCAAACAAAACAAAGGTTGCACTTCTATCATCCAGAGTGAAACTTCTAGGGAATGAAAACAGAAATAACATGGCATTCTTAAGAGGTAAGATCTTTATGGCAATGTATGCTGTCTATTTCAAAACATGTATCAAAACTTGTTTTATCCTATTGGGTTTTGCATCTCCATTGCAGGACAAATTGAAATTTTATTCCTAAATAACTTCCCCCAGAAACAAGAATTGATTTTTGACCTTTGATGATTTTCTGTGGGCCTAGAAATTATCTTGAATTTGATAGGATACTTCAGTAACTCATTTTTTTATTATTATTAATTAAAAATCTCTGTGACTAATGAATACATATATGTCAGTATATCAAGAAATTCTTTTTACTTTGGGAACCTTGTTTTCTTTCTACTGGGAGGACAACATAGGAGGTTTTTTGTTTAGTGTGTATTCACCTATAAAATGAACTTTTGAAGATAGTTCCTCCTGATAGGAGGAATTAGCACTCCTTAAAAGAAGCAGGAAATGCACAGGTTTATTCTATAATACATTTAGAGGCATAAAAATAGACTTGTAATAACTGTTTCAGAAAAGAAAAATACTGATAAAAATGGCCTATGAAATAACTTCATTTTTTACTATGTTACAGGTTTCTCTATTGTAATTATGTCTGTGTGGCCGTATCTCCAAAAGGTTTGTAAATATGGGGTATTTTTAAAAATAATTAAGAACAGAAAACTCCTGCTCAGAAAGTAGATACTAGAAAACCTGACATTTTATATAGGAAAAGAAAAAGTAGAGGGAGGTGTTTGGCTTTAAGAGACTTTTATTCTGCCATCCACTTAGACAGCTTCTATTATTTCTTGCAAAATTGCTAAAGGTACAATTGCTAAAGGTACATCATAATCCAGAAATGTTTGGTTTTCCAATATCATGATTTCCTGGAGAGCAAATCAATAGAAGTCTTGTTATTAAAACCTAGTAGACAAGACTTGTCTGTGTTTTGGAAAAAATAAATAAATTACAGAGGAAACTGAAGGTAGAAGTTGCTCTGTAGATATCACATTGTTGCACAGAGATCTTGGTATTCCTAACAGGAGATAGCCATTGTTCCTGTGATTTTAGTTTATTTGGGGGTCTTAGATCTTAAATCTAAGATCTTAGTTCTTAAACCTCTTAGATCTTAAAAGCAGCACGAAAGTCCCTAAAACCTCAGTTGAATCTGTGCTAGGATTTTAGTGCCCCTGGAACTGCAGAAGGCAGTTTTCAAATGCAAATTTGGGAGAGTATAACCTGGGCAGGGACCTAGAGGTGTCATTGAAGGTGAGGCTGATGCTGAATTCTTGCAGAAAACAAGAAAATGCATTACCAGCTATTCCTATAGGATACGAAACAACACGACATGCACACACTGTTGTTTTTAAGGTGAAAAAAGGGGAAGTTTATTTTTTGATTTTAACACTTCTAGATTTTTTAAAGCGTCAGTGGATTGGTGGGTTAAAGTGCCACCTCTCCAATGACACTGGACAAGCTAACAGTTTATCAAATTTCTTTTCTTCTATAAAAGAATGCAAAATAATGAGTTATTTACAAAAAGTATGTGGGAAAGTTCGTTACAAGAATGTAAACATCAGAAGGTTTAGAAAATCTTAAAAAATCAGAGTGACAACCAGCCCTGTAAATCAGGACAGATTCAGGTATGTGCAGAGACAGTGGAAGTGACTCCTTGCTGCTGGCATGGAAGGTGCCTGCCATGCTGCTCAAGTTCTAGCCCAGAACATCAAAATCTCCTGGAATTTGCTGCAAGTGAGCCATTCCCAGGAAGCAAAGAGGGCTTTATTGGTTGGGTGCATTGCTGGAGAGAGTGAGGCAAGGTTTATTACCTCAGAGGAAGCATGACAGTGCAGGGTCCTTGGTGTGCCAGGTACTCATTCTCAAAGGGTGCTGCTGGTAATATCAAACAGTGCAGTGCTTTGCCCACAGATCTGACTCGTGTGTTCCTGCAGATTGATCCAACAGCAGATGCCAGTTTCCTGGGCTGGATTATAGCTTCATACAGCATTGGCCAAATGGTTGCTTCTCCCCTCTTTGGCCTGTGGTCCAACTACAGGCCCAGGAGAGAGCCTCTGGTCATTTCCACTGCTATTTCAGTAGCTGCTAATTGTCTCTATGCCTACGTCCACGTGCCCCGTGCCCACAACAAGTACTACATGCTGACTGCCCGTGCTCTCGTGGGGTTTGGAGCAGGTAAACACAGCAGGATTTACATTTCTGGAAATTGTTACATTCTGTGTCTCGTGTAAGATGGTTAACATTAAGTTTTAATACCAGATTTACCATTATGTGAATGAGAACTTAGTATTTAACAAAGCAAAGGGTTGGCCTGTAGCGGTTTGTAACAAAATTGTGTAATTGTGCTGTTGTGTAAAAATACTGGAGGGAGTGCTGGCTTTTATTACCTTGCAAAATCAGAAACCAACCCCTAAAATAAATGTCACTCAACAGTTTAGCAATATGAACTTGATACTTACATGAACACTTGCTTGGTTTGGGGTTTTTTGAAGGCAATGTGGCTGTAGTTCAATCGTATATTGCGGGTGCCACTTCTCTGACGGAAAGAATGACTGCCATGGCCAATACCAGTGCCTGCCAAGCAAACAAACCCCTAAAATAAATGTCACTCAACACTTTAACAATATGAACTTGATATTTACATGAACACTTGCTTGGTTTGGGGTTTTTTTTGAAGGCAATGTGGCTGTAGTTCGATCGTATATTGCGGGTGCCACTTCTCTGACGGAAAGAACGAGCGCCATGGCCAATACCAGTGCTTGCCAAGCAGTTGGCTTCATATTAGGCCCAGGTAAAGCAAAATCTTCTTTCCTCACTTCTCTTACTAGGTTGAAATTGGGCATTGGAAGTAGGAATCCTCAGCAGTTGTATGCAGGGGATTTTAAGACATAGTTTGTCAGTGATATCGCGATTGAATAAATGGGGTCCACTAATCTGTACTTCTCTAAGCCAATATAAATGAAGCATTCTTGTCCAATTGCTCTGCACCAATCCAAAATATAATTTAAACCCCCCCCACTGCATCTTTTCTCTCTAGTTTGCCCATAGCACAAGGGATAATCCAGTCCCAGGACCAATGTTTTCCACTAAGAGCAAGAGGAAAAAAAATAAATCATCTGTTGGCCAGGAAAATTAACTATTAGTACAGTCAGAATTCAGTTCTATAAGTGTCATGATGCTGTTTATACTGTTTATTTTATGTAATCAAGTACTTTCCTGGCTAGCTGAGATCCCAATGGTATCCATTTTGTTTATTTAGAGTAGAAGTCTCAAAATGTAAAAGGCTTGAAAGGTATAATACTTAAATTTTACTTGGCAGTTAGAACAACTTTTCTTATGTGTTCTAATGTTTTCTTAATGATTCTCAAGATTTTCACAGTACACTGATGTTCTTAAGTTTTTCAGACATGTTTTACACTTATTGGAGAAGAAGGAGTAACGTGGAAATTCCTTTGTCTTCAGCTGAACATGTACACAACACCTGTGTTATTTGGAGCTCTCTTAGGAGTTATTAATATTATTCTCATCTTTGCCATATTCAGGTAATCAAGTAAAAAAAACCTTATAAATACCTCACCTTGTTTTTGTGGGTGACTTGGAGCAAATAATATGCTGCTCAGCAGGAGGAGTAATAGACCTGCTAAAACTATAAAGTTGTTATTCATTTTTAAAGTGTTTCTACCTTCTTGAATACCTGTATTTTTCTGATGCTCATAAAGGGATCTTGGTGATGTTATGGTTAGAATGTAAACTGATTTTTAAAAAGTTAAAGATATTGGACTATTAGGCTTGATACAGCTTAATATTGGTAGTTGCTGCCCATGTATTTTCTCTGAGGAGAAATTAGGTTGTCTGTAGGGATCTCAGTGTCCGTGTCTTTCCTTTAAGATTCTTTTCATTATCCCACTGGTGCAAATGCATATGGATATCCAATATGCTCCCACTAGACTATTTCCTTTCTTGAATAGTGTTCACTGCAGTCAGGTGCCAGCTTTGTAGATGATGTTTAATGGAGCTGCAAATAATTATCCTATAGATGATAGCATTTACATTTATTTTGATAGAAACTTGACTCAATAGTAGATCAAATAAATGTGTGTATTAATGAAAAAAGTTTCACATTTCTAGGGAGCATCGAGTGGATGACATGGGACGGCAGTACAAAAGTATCAATTCTGATGGAGAAGGTACCAGTGTTTCCTTGAAAACTCATTCCGTGATTATAATTTTGAAGTACTCTCTTATAGAAGCATTTAGAAGTATTCTAAAGTTTGATGCACTGGGAAGTTGTTGTGCAAAATAGGCTACATCTCTCCTTAGCTGGTCCAGAAATTGCTTCATTTATCATGTTGTGCCCATAGTGCTGTCTGGTAGCAAAGAAGGGAAAAAAAAAAATTGTATGGATCCTTCCATATTTTCACCCTGAGAATCCTGCTATGTAATTTTGACCTTTGAAGAGAATGTTTTGGTTTCTCTTGTTCAGATATTTCAAGAAGTTTTCTTATTTTGCTGTCACTCAAGTTTCATTGGGAAAACAGACCATGTAACCAGTTTGGAAATCATTTTCTCTAATTGACAGTGGAATTGAAATTTCAACAACTCCATTTTGATGTGAAAACTTTGTCATTTGAGTTTCAAAGTATAACTGCCTAGCTGTCCACCAACTTACATGCTAAATACTTGGAAGACCAAAGGAATCATTGCTGTTTGTAATTTGTGATGGCATAATAAAAAGCTCAGTGTGCAGTTCAGGTAATTCTTTTGTGTTGCTGCAGGAAGTGACGTTCTGGATCAGAACACAGAAGGAAGCATTGACCATGTTGCTGTGGTAGCACTCAACGTTCTCTTCTTTGTCATCCTGTTTGTGTTTGCTGTCTTTGAAACGTAAGTTTGTCTATTTTCTCTCTAAATATTCAGACATGTAGAGTAATTAGAGTGGGGATGCATGTAAAGGCTTTTCTGTTCCACTCATCTTCCTAAGTAGAAGTCCAAAACCACAGGCAATCAAGCTGATGTGTACTGATAAGGTATCAAAGGTCAGTGATAACTAAAGTAATGAATTAAAGGTCAGCAATAACTAAAGATATGTACAGAACAGTACATATCTTTACCATATCTACCATATTTGTGGTAGAGAAATCATTAATGTAAAAGCTTTTCAATAGAGGCAAACCCATATCCTCAACTTTTTAAGTACTGAAAAAAAAAAGCTTGTATTCAAAAAAAGCATGTGTTCATTTGAGTACCTTATTCTTTGTATTTTGTTTTAGTTTTGTGTGATTTCTTAGTATGATTCTGATTATCTCCAAAAGCTTCAGTGCATCTTTTATTTCAGTAATGATTAAAACAGTTGTATAGTAGAGTTAATACAATTGTATTCTGAAATACACTGTTCTATATGACTGGGATTTTTTTAGCTTAAAGAGGTATGCTATTTACTCCCAAATTTTCTGTCTGTAAGAAAAAAAGTAAAACATAGCATCATTATCTCAGGCTCCAGTGTGTACTTCATTTTTTTAACTTAGGAGATACTTTGAGTATATATGATTTATTCTGTGAGTTTTTTGAGCTCTATTGTAGTTAAAATTTATTTTACAATTTGGCTCTGTCATGAGTTGCATTATTTTTAGAAAAATGAGGTTTCAGAGACTGGTTGGTTGCTAAAATTTAAACATTATCAAAAATTTAGTATTTTTGTTCTCACAGGGTCTGATGTTTTTTTTGTGTCTCTATTACCCTTGCTTGGTTTTCACTCCAACATTGTTTCATGAACTATCAGAAATAGATTAATGATGCTTCAGAGTATATTTGGTGTATACCAGATATATGCATGGACACTAATATATGGAAGAAGCTTTTTATGATTACTGTATTTTTCTTCTGTCATTCCAGTATAGCTACTCCACTGACAATGGATATGTATTCCTGGACCAGGAAAGAAGCTGTTTTTTATAATGGAATAATCCTTAGTGTGATTGGCATTGAATCAGTTATTGTTTTCATGGTGGTTAAAACACTGTCAAAAAAGTAAGTTTTTGGGATTTTGTTTCTTATGTTGGCTGAATGTGAAAAACTTTATGGCAGGGCCAAATCTCTTACTCAAGTCTTTTACTGGTAATGAGTCTGGGTTTACTATGACAAAGAAATACTTCCAATTTTGGCACAGTCTTGATGTTGTGGTTGTTCTTTGTTCTGTTAACATAACCCCCTCTCATTTGACTGTGTTTTACCCTTGAATCACAAGAAATGCTGATTTTAAGTTACTGTGATTTTGTAACTTTTCTTGCCAGTGTTTTGGTCAGATATCATTTCCACAAACTAACGGGCTGTGTCATTAGCAGCTACCTAAATTTTACATGAATTAAATGATACATTTAACTGCAGTTTCATTGTTTGGCAGGACTGGTGAGCGTGCCATACTCCATGCAGGCTTACTGATTGTCTTGATTGGATTCTTTATCTTACTGCCTTGGGGGAAGAAACTACCAAATATCCAGTGGCAAGGTAAAATTCAAGTCTTAACTATACCACCTTCTTTTGAAAGCCTTTCATTGCACTTTTGTTCTTCATGATATGAAAAACTTATTTTTACAGAAATAAAGAACAACTCCATTCCCAGAACAGCCCCCAGTGAAATGTTAGCACCTTTCTGGAGTTTGCCAGAGCTGCAGCTGCCATCCAACCACACAGCAGAACCCGTGGGCTGCCCTGTCACACAGTCCTGGTGCCTGAACACTCCCATGATCTACCTGGCCCAGTACATCAGCTCTGACGTGCTCATAGGCTTGGGCTATCCTGTTTGCAATGTCATGTCCTACACTCTATACTCAAAAGTCCTAGGACCAAAGCCTCAGGTAAGCACCATCCCTAAAAGGTTTATTTCATTTGCTGTGCACTCTCTTTATTAGAATGAGAGGTCTGGTTAAAATTCCTTTTGTGATCAGCCAAATAATAAGCAGGGCAGAACTTTGCAAGGCAGAATAATAAGTGTTTTAAGCAGGGCAGAACTTTGCAGGAGCTCCAATCTTTTTCAAAATCCAAGGCAAGTCTCTAGGGGAATTGGAAAGCAAGGCTTGTGCTACTTATGCAAATCTTACAACGTGAAAATTTCATGACTCTTCTGGCAGACTGGCAGAGTCCTTTTTCTAAATACCAATTACATATTTGGAATACCACATGGAATAATGTCTCTTACTAAGTTTATTATATAAAGACTACAAATAGGCTACTGTAAGGACTACTACTAGACCCCCAGTATGGGCATTTTTTACTAGTGAAACACTCTAGCAAACTTACATTATTGCTTAACAAAAAATTTTATTCCCCCTTGGCCCATTTTTTCCTGTTATATTTTGGTGCAAGAGACTTAATTCTTTGAGCCAGAACACAGCCAGAACTTGTTTTTTGTTAGAAAGCAGCAGAGTACCTATGAGTGGAGCCTTGGAATGAAAGCTTGGAGAGGCTGAGCAGTTGATGGATTATTGGAAACAAAGTAATCAGTGTCTTAATGAGTTAAGAAAGAAAAGTGGTTGTTTAAATACTTCTACATTTTCTAGTTAGGCTAAGGGGTTGGAATTAATGGCAAGCTAAATAATGCCTGTATCACTTACATAAGCTTTTGATCTGCTGTAGGGTGTCTACATGGGATGGTTGACTGCCTCTGGAAGTGGAGCAAGGATCCTTGGGCCTGTTTTTGTGAGCCAAATCTACACTCACCTGGGGCCGCGCTGGGCATTCAGCTTGATCTGTGGAGTAGTTGTAGTCTCTCTCTTACTCTTGGAGATAGTATACAAGAGACTAATTGCATTTTCTGTCAGATATGGGAGGATGCAGGAAGAGAATTGTTAAATACATATTTAAAAAAAACCCAAACAGTAAAACCAAGCAGAAGTAATATTTAGTTTATTTCTGCTTTTGAATGAGGAGTACCTAACCACTGATCTTGTTGGATGTGGGTTAACAACTGTACACCTGTACTTACACACTGACAGAACATTTAACTTGGTCATACCCCAATACCTGGTTAGCCCTGCTGCAGCTGGCTGCTGTGTCCTGCTTTTCTGGCAGCAGAGGAAGGAATGTGATGGGTTAGAGCAATACCATGGCACATCTGAAGTGTGTACAGTTTATGGGATGTACATGTGCACTGAGTGCAGCTGTGAAGGTCACAGGTTATGTGCATCCTTTCCAGAAAGAAGTAAATGAAATATTATCTTGATTCTGTGAATCAGGATTAGTAACTCTTTAGTAACTACAAGATTAGTTGAGCTGCATGCACTTTGTATGGAGACACCACCACGCTGATGTTGAATTTGTTGGCTTGTAAGCACTGGTTAATACAGCCCACCTGGTTCTGGAACCTGTTACATCTCCTCCAGGATTCCAAATGACAGGTGACAGAAACATAGAGGAAGGGAGGTGCCCTCCACACAGGTACTTGATGTGGGATTTGGGTCTTTCAGTTGACCAAGAGCCATTGAAAATCAGTTTCAGCAGCTGTTACTTGAACTACAGTGAACCAAATGTGCAATTTTTCCTCTACTATTTTGCTGAATGCCTTTTTATAGCAAGAAGGATAACCTGCAGCATTGAAATATGCACAGCTTTTCTTAACTACAAGAAAAAAAGTCTTAAGTACAATAGTTTACACTTTTGTGCTTGGTGAGAATGAATGCACTGTGCTGAGCAGTGGTGGTTAATTAAGTGAAAGGAGAAAACTGGCTCCTAGGTGTTCACTATTATCTGCAGACTTCATTTCGTCTGATATTAGGGTACAAGAAACAGGAATTTACACTGTTTTAGTCATTCAGGCTTTAAAAAGTGAGACTAATTTTCCTTCATAATGGGGTCTAAGCTCATCTGTATGGGTTTGTTTAGCTGTTTTAATGCTACTGGGGAAAAACCTCTGGAGTAACTCCAGTATGAGAGTTGTGGCTGCTGTCTAATGTCTCTACTATGTGAATTTAATAAATGTGATTATTATTCCTATGTACTCAATTGTTCAAACACTAAGAAACTACTGAATTAAAAGATGATTTTTTCAATACTAACTGAAGGGGATACAGGAGTTTTATTCTTATGGGCTTTACTGCTACAGAATCGCAAAATGTTGTGAAGAAGGACTTTTTTATAAGCTAATTCAATAGTAAGTGCTACTTGTATATTGTTCTGAAATGTTCCTAGTACTAAATTCTTTCTTTGCAAGCTAGTGCAATGTCCTTGATTTGGACATGACAAAGCAACCAAAGTTCTGTCTTTTAAACAGCACCTGAACAAGGAGAACTGGCTTGAAGCAGTTCAGCTGAGCTGTGCTTGCACACAGCCAGCGCCAGCTCCTCTGAAACTCTTCATCCTCCCCCCTCCAACATCATTTTGGATTTAAGATCTTTTCCTGCCTGATAAGGAAGTCATAGAGTAGTTAAGTATAAATACAAGCACCATCAGGAGTGTTAGCACACTTGAAGCCAAATGTTTGGGAGAAAAGCTACTGTTAATGCTACTTCAGTTGCTGTAAGTATTATTCAATGTGTAAAACAAGGTAAAACCACCTAAAGTTCTTAACTCTTCTCCTTTAACCATTACTTGACCATGAAACAAATAAATAGATCCAGGCAATTACCACTGCATTTATTTTTTTTGTATAACATGCTTGTGCAGGGAAGTTTTAAGCTGCTGCTACAAAAAATAAAAACAGACTTATAAAACATATACATATTTACATATATTACTTGTAAGACATAAAAATATAAGTTATTTACAAATACAAGTACTTGAATAGCACAGATGCATTTTCCTTGATTGTTGGCACTGAGGAAGCAGTGGAGTAAGAAAAAAAGAATACAACAGATTCAGATTATTTCCCAAGACTTAACACAGTCGAGAACTAAGTTTCTCAAAGCTTGGCTTGAGTGAGTTTATCCATCACTTTAATGAAAAATATGTTTTTATGAGACTTCACACACAATTTGCTGCACATAAAGAGAGCAACCCTCCCCTTCCTAGCTTTTTACCAGATTATGGAAGAATCTCTGCATAGGCTGAGTGAGATCAGTCACTTTACTGGGAAGTCAGTGAGTGAGTTTATTAAGCTCTTGTGCCATGACACCTGGTTTCCTTGAATCAGTGAGGACCAGCTGGATTGGTAAACATTACAAGAATAGAAGACAGACAGTGCAGCTTCTCTTTGATGTATTCTGGCAACTTATCATCTTCTCCATACCTAGAGTGGCAAAGCAGCATAGAAAAATTGAGATGCTTAAATAATTTATTTCATGACAATATAATTATTTCAAAACACTACTTTCCTCAGCTTCCCTGTTTTTAATACTACACATGAATAGTGGCTGTACTCTGGAGAGCAAGTAGATGCATTCCCAGCTTGTTTTAGTCATTTGTTATCCAGATAACAAATGAATATTTATTTGTTATCAGTAGGCTATGGGTGCTTCTCTTTATTTAATAAGCTTACATAAGCTAACCAACTGTGAAGTGATGGCAATGCTAAGGTTTAAAATTTACAAACCAGAGTCAGGAGCAGCTATGAAGTTAGCTGATGTACAGCAGCCTTGTACTGAGTTAGCTGGATGTTTTCATGGCAGGAACAGACTCACCTGCTTGTCTGGCCCTCTGGAGAAGTGTAAGTGATGGAGGAGACACCTGCTTGGGCTACCAGCTGGGATCCATCATTGAACTGAACCCATACTGCTCCACTGGTCAGCTGATGAGAGAAGTTACATTGTGGTTTGAGGATACAAAATACAAAATTACAAACCTAGAACTCTTCTAATAGTGGAAATTGAAAGCTTTTCAAAATTGCTGAAGGGACTTAGGTATTTTGTCAGTCTTTTAAAGAAAAAGATTGCATGGATATTACTTTGGAGGAAGTAGTCTCATGCTGACTTCCTCAGGTTTCAGATGCTTGGCTTTAGATATCCTTGTCAATACCAGATAAAGGAAGAATTACCTTTAGCTTAACCACTCCTAAAGAAATCTTATGAAGGGCCAAACACTAAAAAGAGGCCCATTTGTGAGAGTTCACAACTATACACAATTTAACCTTTATATATAATCAAGAGAGCTTTTTCTGTTAGGAGAGGAAGCTTACTTTATCTGGGTAGCCAAGAATAATGTTTTAAACCTAAAGCTTATCCAACAGAAAAGCAGAGGGAAGATGGCTTTGCAAGGAAACAGCTTTTCCGGCTGTAGAGCAAAATACATTTCTCTTGCATAGATCTGGTCAGTAGCTATTAAAAACTCTGTCATGACACCTTTGCATCTATATTAGTGAACAGAGAAGTTAAACAGTTTCAGTTTTTTACTAGAGTCAAATTTAAAAGACAAAGGACACTGAAACAGGCAGTAATAGCCAAAGGAAAACTGTGATAACTGAGACACTGAACTATTATTTGGGTTTCTTCTAGTTATGTAGTTCACCATGGTTTTTATCTAAGACACTTATTTAAAAGTATCTTTATGCATACAAATTTTAGACTTAAACTGTAGTGCACAAGTGAATGGTTCCTCACAAATCAAGTTTCAATAAAAACAGATATCTCAAACTAGTAGGAAAAAGAACAGACATGCCTCCTTTATTAATTTCTCACCTGAGAAGCCCAACCAACATTTTTCACAAAAACAGACTTGACAAGTTGGGCTGAATTTGGGCTGCATTCCGTGGGATGACCAGAGGAGCAGGTCTTTTCAACAGTGTTAGTCAGAAATGCAGGCTTTTCACAGGGCACCACCTAAAACCCAGAGATGCACAGAATCAACAGCCTTGGCATTAATCCTCCTGATGAGCTGCAGTGGTCAGTTGCCACCTGTTCATGTATGCAGACAGATTGAGCCTCCATGCTTCATTTCACAGCATTACAGTATAAAAAGCCCACAGGGACACAGCTTTTTGTTGTCAATTCACTTCAGTCAGGTGGAAATGTACAGGATTCTGTACTAGGAAGGTGAACTACACAATCAAACAGATGCAGATCCTACAAATGTAGATTGATGTTTATTCAACAAAGCTCACAATAAAACTCAGTGTGCCAAGACCCCAGTATAATTCAGTCAGCTGAGGAAGTTTCATCAGGAACCAAAGCTTGGTGGGCCTTTTAAACAAGCCAGATGAAATTGCTCACAAAGCCTTATTGGCTACACATATATTCACACTTACCTTTTTCTTATGTACACACTAACACTTTATTATTTCAGAACAACAAGTGCCAATACCCTTTGTGACACCATTTGTTATACAGCACTGAGGGCACATCAGAGCTTTCAAACTGAAGACTGTGCTGTCTAACACAAGTAAGCAATTTTCAAACTCTGTTCCCAGGAGGCATTTGTGGTAAAGTTTTGGAGTGTTCTGATTTTTCAGATGCTCTTAAACCCAGGTATCAAAATCTGCTTATTCTAGTCAGTATGCTCACAACAGGCTAACAAAAGCCTGTGGCCATACAAATGTAATTCCATTAACTGAAGTAAAACAGCAACATGGGAGACTGGTCTCCATGGCACATCCTTCTGTACTTACAGGAGCACAGTTTGGAGTCTGAACTGGAGTAGAACTGGCAGCTTGATTTCTATCCAATGCCACAGCTTCTTTTGAATAGTTTGTCTTGTCCAACAGTGGAGGTGCTACAGCCAGTGGTGATTCAGTATTACCAGGTTTTCTGGAAAAATAATGAGAAAAGCAGGGAAAAGGTCTGTCCAAAAGGGATTAAAGAAACAAGTGAGGAGACATAGTTCTTCCTTCATTTTACCACAGACTGTCCAAAGCACCTGATGGCAGGAGCCTTCTGCAGAAATGTTTTTCAGTTCAAATACGTAAGTATGCAATAAATATTCAATAAATACATAAATATTCAAATACATCAGTATTTTGAACTGAAAGATATTACCTTCCAACAATTATTGGAAAAAATGGAGCACTTCCACTCCTTTTCTCTTCTTCCAAAACAGCACATTCCAGTGCAAGGCATATACGATGTCCCTGAAATGAGGAGTTTATTCAAGTTTTAAATTGAGACTTGTATAACTATTTCATACACATTTAGTGTGGCAAGTGAGGCCACCTAAGGAAACTTCAACAGCTCTGAATTTTTCAAGTTGTATAAAGCAGCTTCATTTGTTTGTTTAATCCTTTTACCAGACAGGCAAACCTGCTTTACACACTAGTAAGAATTTCCCCTCAGTCTTGCTTGTGAGGGATTGTCACCATTACCTCACCCTCCCTCCTCAATAGTGTAATGAAAAACATGGAGAGCACCACAGGAAGCACATTTGTGAAAGGGGAGGTGAATTTTCAGGAAGATGCTTGGAAAAGGCCTGTGTAAAACACCTTACCTCATTTGCATGATCCATATAAGCCTGGATTTCCTTCTTCAACCCTGCTTCGCTTTCTCCTTTCAAAGTGAAGGATTTCCCTGACTTTTCAATCACACGAGTTAAACCAGCTGTCTTATGGATCTTTGCTCCTGCAAGAAAATGTGAACACTTTCAGTGTGAGCTGTATAAAACAACAGTTCAACCATGGAAAGAAGAGCTCATGAATAAAACCAAAGTATAATTCAAATAACACTTTAATAACATGTACTTCCTGAGGAAGATATCACTAAGGAATTAAAGAATCAACTAAATCTACAAGTGCTAAAATAAAGGCAGGGTGTCCAAAAAACTGCTTATAGTGCAGTATTTTCTTCAAACTGGAGTGGAGGTTGTTTAGTGTTGGGTAATATTTTAGTGCAGCCCTAAAATCATGATTTAGCTATTTGCATAACTGCCAAAATGAATACATACCATCATAAAAACAAATTTCAACATCTGCAGGGGGTGAATTTTCCATCAACATGCACTTGGCATATCTTGTATAAAACGTCACTTTGGGGGTTTTTGTTCTCACCAACTGCACAAACTTAGCTGCATACTGGTATTTTTTCCAGTACTTTTCTAAAAAAGAAAATTTAAAAAAAATTAGAATTTAGCAGATCAAACACTGTGCATCAGCTTGAAGAGAAGTAATTTAAATTATGTATTTGATAGCTGAAAGTTGTGAGTAGTATTTAAGTACTTGACAGGCATGTTTAGAGAAACTGACTTATTTCCACCAACAGCTCCTGGTACGAATAAGGAAAATATTAAAAGAGTTTTAATTTTAATACACTACATTGTAAGGGGAGACTCCTTAAAGCTTCCATATAAAAGGAATCAAAACCTGTGGGTTACACTTCCTTGTGAAGTTTCAAAACATTTCCCAGTTAAACTGGAAATTTGAATATAATTCTGAAAGGAGTTTTACTTCAGAGTTATCTGAAAAGTAATAGATAAAAGCTATCAAGTCACAAGATTCACTTAAAATATCACATTAAGCATCATAATTTTAAAGTAAATTTCAGGTTACCTGGCAAGTTGTCAAAATTATACGTGCAGATGCCTTCAGGAGGAGGAGGAGGTCTGTCATCAAGAAGGAAACCTCTTCCTTCATTGGGATGATAAACTGCAATCTACAAAAAGGGAACAAAAATTGTGTGTAGTTGCAACTTAGTACAGCACTGTGCACTTTTAACAGGGATGGAAATAACTCACATTTTAATTAATTACTACAATTCACCATGAAAGTGAAGATGTAGATTTAGTTGATTCTTTAAATTCACTATTACTCTAAGTAATTATTTAACAGCAGCACTTCTTCACCAATACTTCACCTATTCCAAAAGCCAAGTCCAATTTTTTCTCTCAAATAATTGCTTGCTCCCTATATTTATATGGCTTTATTATGGAGGGGCAGAGTTTACAGCTGTGCATATATAAACAGTGGATTTCAAAAGAAATAATCACTTAAAAAGAAAAAAACAGCTCTGAATGAACTCCAAGCTTCATAAAACAATGAAGAAATCAAAAATGTACTCACCACATTTCCATCACAAGATATTCTGAGAACTTCTTTCACAAGTTCCTGCGAGCGGTGTTCTTTCAGAAACTCCATACACACTTCCCCAGTATCTAGAATGCTCACCTAAAATAGATTAAACATGAATTTACTTTCTGCAAAAGGTAAGATATACCACTTTTTGTTCCCCCCACAAATGCTTTAATAAATGCTTTTCTTTTGCCTTAATTGTACTTCAAACAGATAAATGCTTCTTATAGTAACTTTTGTTATTAGTGCTATTTTTTTAAAAGCAGAGCACTTCAAGATGACTGAAGGGTATCAGCCTGGTAACTGAGGGTGAGGCTTCTAAAAAGCAAACACAGACAGGTCTGCTCTATTATGCTTTAAGTATTCTCTATACAAAAGCTAAGATGCATCTTACTACTATGATTTTAAATTAAATTATCCTAGATTCAGTTTCCTAAAAACATATATAGGATATAATATATATAATATATAATATATAATATATATATAGGATAATTTAGCATTAAATTATCCTATGATTTTAAATTAAATTATCCTAGATTCAGTTTCCTAAAACCATATATTTCTATTTTACCAAGTGATTTTTAAGAGGCAGTCACACCATATTAAGCACTTCAATTGTTCCCATTTTCAGAACTGATACTTACCACTGCATTTTTGGTTTTCTGCCTGATGGGTTTCAGCCTGTGAGCCGTGAGAGGTGACACAACACTTCTCAGTGTAGGTTTCTGGTGTGCTGATGGTTCTTGGCCACAAGTTTGGTTTTGCTCTGGAGCTGACCAAAGGCCACATGTCATTCTGGAGTTCAGCCAGAGACCAGGCTGAATTTTCTCATTTTTGCAGACAACTCCAGGGATGCATTGCTTTGGGTTTCTGTGGTTTAAAGAATGTGGACAGTCCCCAGATGCTCCATGATTCCTTATGTCTTTTAAGGTGTTCCATGCATGGCTTGGTGCATCCTGCTGCACATCCAGGTGGTACCGAAAGCCTCCCTGGGCGTTACTCTTGCCACTCAGGTCTGCAGGAAGTCCCAGAGCATCTGAAAGCACCACAAAGGGACATTGCAGATTCAAAGAGTCAGAGCCAGAAGGAAAAAACTCTAGTATAGCTTAAAAGCTTTTTAAGGGATTGTCTTAGAAGGCTTATTTAAAGGGAAGAATGGGATTTCTTTAATTCTCAGTCCAAATCATCAGGCCTTTTTGTACCATCAATACCAATGCTAGCAAAATTCCAGTGCTACTTTAAGCTGTTCCTACATTGCAGTTAAGATGGTCTTCAGTTTTTATACATCAAATAATTTTAAAGAATAATTTATAAACAAAATACTAGGACTTCAAATAGATTCTTATACAAGAATTAGTTTAATTTGTTGAAAAACAGCTTATTTACCATTCAGATAACCACTAGTAGCAAATTTCATATAAGCTGCAGTTTATCTAACTAGTGTTTTACCATCTACCAGAGGTTTTAATACTCAAAATGTTAAATGCATACTATAAAACCCTTGTTTTATTTTCAAAATTCTTGCATTTATTTCTTTTAAACATCTGTTTTGATATTTAACCTTCCTATAATTCCTTCCCTAGTTTTGATATTTAAGTCCTTGATCAACTTTCACCTCACCCACATCATTATTGTGCTCCTTCTGTTGTGTGGCTGAACAGTTGAGAAGGGACCAAAAATTAAATAGGATTATTCAGACCATATGTTCTCTGATTCCAATTCCCTGTAGACAGGAAGGGAAGGAGTCCAGTAATATCAAACCACAAAAGGCCAGAGTGGATTTATGGTTTCTTCTTATGATTAAATTACTTTATTTGCAAATGATGTAATATAATATGATGCACAACAAAGAACACCTCCTTCCCTTCTGTGTCTTTGTCCTTTCCTCCACCCATCCTTCTGCAGCTTTATTATCTTTCTCATTCATTGAGGTCCCATCTTCTCTTATTTAATTGTAATTGCACAACTAAATTAACAGGGCTTTCAAGTCACCTGCTAGTATTTGTCATATATATTGTCATATACTTACTCTGACATATTGACACAACTGAGTAATTATGTCAGGGTCTAAAATTCTCATTTCCTCTTTGAGTTTTGGGTTTTTTTATTTTTTTTTTTGTTGTTTGTTTGTTTGTTTTTGGTTTTTTTTCCTAAAATACTAGTAGAAAATAACAAGCTTGTTTTAGGAAACTATATATTCAAATTCAGTGTACAAAGAAAGAAAAGAATAATAGAAAATCCCACTGAAACTATTACAAGTCTCTAACTTGACTGCAAAAATACAGAAGTGATGAGTAACACACCATTTGTTTGCATGCTTCCAAGCCACTGCTGCATTGTCTCAGCCTGGGACTTCTGCTCTAACAAACCAATCTGGGGCTTCACTGGGCACAGATAATTTGGGCTACAAAATAAAAGTTACACACATAATCAAGTTTGCATCAAAGACACTTGCACAACAAAAAATAGAATGCTACAGCTGCAGAAACCACAACACTTGGAACATTTAGGAAATGCAAGTGGCATTTTGTAGCTCTAGGCAACATAGAAAGTGCTTCTTATTATTTTATTTTCAAATAAAATAGTTTCCAAATGGAATGAAAAGTGATGATAATGCTGCCAGCAGTAGCTGTTCTCACATCTAGCACTTAATTCACAGCCTTGGAGAAGACCCAGTGATGACACGACACCCTTGAGCCCCCTGTGTCTCACTCAGCATAACAAACATGCAGCTCAAAGATGCCAATCTTACCACCCAAAATCATTTGAATTTGTATAAAATACATCCAAACCCAGAAATTATAATGATTTTTTACCAGTCTTTTAGATGATCACATATATGTAGCCACAAGTGATAGAATCCATGTGTTGAAGGATAAAGAATACACACAAAACCAGTTACTGCAGAGTCACTGATCTGTTGTAAATTCACACTAAGCTCCTGTGAGGTTCTGTTATCTCCATAGCCTGAACTGTCTGCACTCTCTTGAGTGATGATGACTACTTCACCATTGGCAAGGGCTCATTTATCAGCAAAACCACCCCAAAACCACAGAATATAAACCATCTAATTCAAGTCTCAGGACTTGCATTTAGTATTTTGCTGTGCGAGCTAACTACAGGTGTAAGAGGCTTTCCTATAATCGATTATTATTAAAAAGTTGTAACCATTAAGTTAATCCCCACACTCACATTAACATCCTCTCATGTTTACATTCAGCATGGCTTTGTGAAGTCATGGGGAACAAAAGTAAGCATTACAGTAACATTTGTATAAACTTTTGATTTATCGAAAATTTCTCAAACTAGAAAGAATGCACATGCCCACTGAACTTTGCTTATGTCAAACACCTGAGAACAGTCAAAAAAACTTCTTACTCCATTTACTTTTCTTACAGGGAAAAGTGCTTGTTTGTCTTTTCCTTGAACTGATTTGCAAAGAGAAAACATAGGAAATCATGCCAGTTCTTAATGTGGAGAGAAATGCAGGAACTAAGATATGGAAGACAGAAAATTATTCTTTTGATATTCTTCTCATAGAAAGTCTATAGAAAAGGAGCCAGGATTTTCCCAAAGAAGTTACAAATAAATACAGGACTCAACTTCAGATAATTATCTATGGTTGATCCTTTCCTTCTGGCACACCATCTTTATAATCTATTGCCTAATCTTTACTAAATTTTTGTTTTATCCTCTCTAAGCATAAGAAAAAAATCACCCCAAGAGACCAACAAGTAAAAATGTTGATAATTGCACTTTGAATGCCTTCTCCCTTCATCTGCCTCTTCTACAAAGAACAATCAGCAAGGCTCTCTACCTCAATTACTGTGGGGAAAGAAATCATCAGCTTGCTGCAAGTGGAAAGAAAACAAAACAGGAATAAAAAATCTGATTCTTACTGTGGTTGGTCTTTTACAGGTGGAGATATCTGCTCTTTAAAAGAACCAGAAGTACTAGAAGTCTTCTCCTTAAATATTTCTCCTATATCAGTATAGCTGTTGGCAGGTGAAAAGTATTCTGTGTTCTCCCTTGTTCCTATTTTAGGCTTGGAAAGCACTTCCAAGGAGTGACATCGATCCATGATGTTGGATATGCCCTGAGTGTGGCTGTGGGATGTGCCAGACCTGTCTGAGGAGTGGGCTCTACGGAGGTAGCGGGAATGCGGCCTCTCCTCGGCAGGCTGCGCGCTTCTTCCCCTGCCACTTCCTCCAGTTTCCTTTCCCTGAATTCCCCACTGTTGGAAAGAACCACTTCCATCTCCTGATGAATTATTACTGGAATTCTTGTTTGTAGGAAAAAAAGTAATTTTATTTGGGAGCGGCTGTCCAACTAACAGCTTCTTCTTTTCCTTCAAGCTACCGCTGGTACTGATGCTGGAAGAGCCCATGAAGGTCGTAGAGATGGTGGCATTTCCACTGTCCATGGAATCTTCTGAGCTTCCCAGATCTCTGCTCCGTGCAGAGCCACCCCTGGCCATAAAAGGATGATCCAAGACGGAGGAAAGGCTCAAGCGATCCGCGGGGTTTTTGCGCAGTAGCCTGTGAATGAGGTCCTGGGCCTCTCTGGACAAGAAGGCCGGCATCTCATAATCTGCCAGCACCACTTTGTTCAGCGTGTTCCTCACCGTGTCCGTGTCAAACGGCGGCTTGCCAATGAGCAGGGTGTAAAACATGCAGCCCAGAGACCACACGTCCGACTCCAGCCCGTGCGGGCTCCTCGTGGCGATCTCCGGGGAGATGTAATTGGGAGTTCCACACATGGTGTAATGCTTCTCATGAGGCATCTTCAGCTGAGTGGCCAAGCCAAAATCAGCAATCTTGACGTTCATGTTGCTGGTGAGTAAGATATTGGAGAGGGTGAGGTCCCGGTGCAGTATTCCGTGGGAATGGAGGTACAGCATGCCCGTGATAATCTGGTGCAGGAAGTGTCGCGCTGTCAAAACAAAACCAGATGTTGCACTCTTAGATTTGAAATCCTAGCTCTGAAGATAACTCAGCTTTAAGCCTGCTATTCATCTTACTTAAGCTTTTTCTTACGAGGCTGTTCAGGTGTCAGACTAGTGAAACTGGAGTTACCTTTCTGCTTTAAGCAAAATGGCACAACGTTGTTCTTTATGTAACACAGGAAACAGGACTGGAAATACTTTCAATTGGCCCAAACTTTCTCAAATTAGGTTCTTAAGAATTAAAGCCAGATACAAGTTAAACTAATGATGTCTTTATAGCAATACCCCATGAATCCAGTCCTGTGGCCTAGGTCCCAAAAAAATCCCTATCTATAGCAGAATCACGGAATTAAATTAGAAACTGATAGAGAAGCAGGTAAGCAGGAAACTTCTTAAGCAGGTAAGAAGTTCCTCTTCTCAGTAAGAAGAACTGAGCAAGAGGTGAGCAGTGAGGTGAGTCTGGAAGCAGTAAAGGCAGAAGTTGCCAATTTTCCTGTTCTTCTTCTTTCCTCTTCCAGTCTTAACCTACATTTCAACAGGATTTTAAGTACAAAGGTAAGCTGTACTTTCTCTCTATTTCTGCCTTCTATAATTATCATGTTTTTATACTCTAAATAGCACAAAAAGAAACAAATGTTCTGTTCTTCTTTCCTCTTCCCTGTCTTAACCCACATTTCAATGGAATTTTAAGTACAAAGGTAAGCTCTACTTTCTCTGTCTCTGCCTTCTAAGATCACCATGTTTTTATACTCCAAATAGCACAAACAGAAACAAATATATATAGAAATGCAAGTGAATATATGCACAGTAATAATCAATCTCTAGATTATCACTTACCACAAGATTTTAAGGTATAGAAACTTTGATGGCAGGTTTAAACACTCTTCCTCTAGAATTTAATATTAATAATTAGTAATGCAGACGGCTCCACAGACCAAAAAAAAATCTCACCTTCATCTTCTGAAAAGGGTTTCTTTCTGTTCTTTATGTATCTGCTCATTTCTCCATTGTGACATATCTCAAGTATCAAGTACACATAGTTGCTATCTTCAAAATAGTTATAAAGCTGGAAAAAAAAAACCAAAGAAAAAATGAAATTCTGTTTTGTAGATCCTGCAGCAAGTCACATATATAGCCCTCTCTACAAACCCCAAGGTTCTTACCTCGAGTATAGATGGATGCTTTAGCTGACAATGTATTTTCACCTCATTCTGAACCCTCTCTACCATTCCAACTTTGTGCATGGCTTTTTTGTCTATCTGTAAGTGGATCACAGCATAACTTAGGAGGTTCAGTGCATGTTTGCCTGACAATTTTTAAATAAAAAGTTTTCACATAGTTTAACTTAATGTACTCTTTTAATGAACAAGTCTTATAGATAATTGGAGGAACACCACAACTGAAAGCAGTCAAGTGTTAACATTATCAACACTAACAGTTATTAACATATTTTCTGAAATACTTAAGCAGAGAAACCTACATCTCATTTTGCTATGCAGACAGGCTAAATATAGTTAACACTAAAAAGCATTTCTATTAGTTACTAAGTCTATTTAGCTATGGTG
The DNA here is from genome assembly GCF_037042795.1 of Molothrus aeneus. Classification (NCBI taxonomy): domain Eukaryota; kingdom Metazoa; phylum Chordata; class Aves; order Passeriformes; family Icteridae; genus Molothrus; species Molothrus aeneus. The sequence continues at coordinate 9,064,745 of NC_089649.1, read as the reverse complement.
CATCTTTCAGGATCGAGTCGCGATCTTATGTCCGTTATTTACAAACATTCAACCCAAACATCAGTGACCAACTGCATCACCCACTCGGTCTCTAAGGAGACGGATACTTTCTGGCCGCCTGCCTTACCATTTTGATGGCCACTTCCAGGCCGGTTTTCAGGGACACTGCTCTGTAGACCCCCGCGAAGGAGCCCTTCCCCAGGAGGTTCCCCACCTTGAAATCCTGCAAGACCAACAAACCGCGCTCGTTAACCTGGGGCTTTGTCACTCAAGCCTCGCAGCGCCCCTCCCGATGCGGACCCTCCAGGGAGTCCCCGCACCCCCGAGATCCGGACAAACCCGAGGCGGCCCGGGGCTACCTGCAGGGAGCTCTCCGGGGCGCGGCGGCGGCGGGGCCCGGCCGGCCCGCACAGCCACCCCCGCCGCATCCTCCTGCCGGCACCGCGCTGCCGCTGCCCGGGGCGGCGCGGCCTTCCCGCCGCCTCTCCCGCCGCGGCTCCCGGGACGCGGGATACACCCGCCCCCGGCTGCCATGGCAGCACCGCGGAGCCGCCGCTCCCCGCCGACACGTGGGGCCGGGGCGAAGGCGCGGGAGGGATGGCGCTCCCACCAACCCCCGCCGGCAGCGGGACGAGCCCGCGCCCGGCCCCTCCGCGCCCCGAGGGGCTGCGCGCCGCACCTCTATCCTCTCGCCGATGCAGGTCGCCATGGCGCCGGCCGTTCTCCCTCGGGTCCCGCTACCGGTCGTGCCGAGAGCCTGGGAGCGCGGTTAACCCATCAGGGCGCCCCGGGCCGCCCGCCGCGGCGCAGCCCCGCTCGCTCCCGGGCCCGGGGGCGGCCGCTCCGCGCCCCCCCCCGCCGACATTTTGAAAAGTCGCGCCGTTACCCCCCGGCCCCGCCCCGAGCCGGGACGAGGCTGCGTCTGACGCAAGCGCGTCACGCAGCGGCCGGGCTGGGAGGAGGAGGAGGAGGAGCCGCCGCGCGTGCGCGGGGAGGGCGTGCCCGGGCAGCCGTTAGGGCGCGTGCGCCGTGAGGGGAGCGCGCGGACCCTCAGCACCGGGCGTCCCGCAGTGAGGGAGTCCTGGAAGATTTTGGGGTTGTCCTGAAGATCCTCTGGTCACGATCCGCGCTGCTAGGGCCAGGGACACACCCCCTAGATCGAGTTATTGGAATTGGTTTGGGCTGGGGAAAAGATTTTTATTTTGTTGGTTTCTATTTGCCCCCTCATAAACATCTTGTCTCCTGTAGCAGGAGAATGCTCCTGATGTTATTTTCGCCACGGCAGGCATCCAGAATGAAAGGAGTGATTTAGCACTTCAGCTTCTCCCAGTGTTTGCCAGCTTGTGGCCGTAAACTCAAGCACTTCCTTCACGACCAGTCAAATTTCATTGTTGAAATAAAATACAGCTAAGATCAAGCTGCACTTTCTCCTTCACGCACTCCTTAATCGTTTTAAAGTGGATTGTGGATAAGCGTTTGTGTCAATCTCTGAGAGTCCTTACAGATAAACCAGGAGCTGTGTGAATTAACATCACTGGCTTGAGTAACTAGGGTGGAAGATCAGTGAAAAAGAGACTGAATTTAATTTCAAGACCAAATTATTTCCCTGAATAGTGATGAAGGTGCACCTCCACTGATTGTCCAGCCTGCAACGTGCAGTAAAATGATGCTTTCCTCTGTTTCATTAAAAAGGAACTCAATCACTCTTCTGTTGTTGGGTTGCATTTATGACTGCAGGGGTCAGCATCTGCTGTGAGCAGAGCTTGTGAGACAAACCAACCGTGTAACAAAGCCTTTGCTGACACTTTTTATCAGAGAGCACAGATACCTAATCTTATTCTCAGGGCTTAAGCATTGAAAGAAATGCTATCATAAAGTCTTCTTTAAAGAAGAGTTTTAGGAGAGTAATAGCACTCCCTCAAAATAGGGCATGCAAGCCTTCCTTCAACTTTATTGCATGACCAAAATGTAAAGATTTAGGACATACTGCATCAAGTGGAGAAGTCTGATGGACAACAACAGTAAAAAAGAGCTGAGTAGGAAGGATGATAAAAAGCAAAAGGCAGCATGAAGTTACATTTTACCAATCTTAATACATCATCATTTGTTGCTCTGCAGCTTTGCTTGTGTCTTGGCCACAAGGTTCATATATTGCACTTTTTTCCCATAGGTATATTTCTTTCTTATTGCTGCTTTTCACAGACACAGGGCAGCTTTCTCAGATGTATTTCATGGTGCCAGTCTAGACAACAGAAGCTGAATCTTGGAAACATCGCTCGTGTGTCCTTATTAGATGATGAGTGGTGAGCATGTAATGATCCATCAGTCCTGGCTTCTGTTTGACCACTAGAACTTAAACAGTTAATACATCAACTATATTTGCTTTGATGTGTTAACCTTGTATTCTAAATATTCAAGTAAATGGTGCCTTGCCTTCCCCAAGAGATGGCTGTGACAGGGTGTGTGTTTCAGTGGCATTAGGGCAGCACAGCAGGACGAGCACCCAGCAGTCCTCCGAGCCTGCCAGGGTGTGTCAGCAACGTGAGACACTCAGTGCAATTGTTGCCAACTCCTCATGTCAAGAACAATTTATTTGTAAAAATTGCACTTTGTGGTTGTACAGTCACAAAACTTCAGTGGGGTATTTTCATGCCCAACACCACCTGAAATGCATGTTTTGTTTTCCTATTTATCATGACCACCCTGTGAAAGAGGAGCCCATTCCAGGTGCTGTTATAGATTGCTTTCTTCCATGTTATTCATTCTGGAGGGTAATGCTAGAAAACTTAGAGAAGGAGAGATTTACCCAAACCAAAATTGAACCAAATCCAGGTTATGTTTGCGGTGGGTTTATTGTGTATTTTTTGTTAATTTACTTTATTAAAGGGAAAATATGTGATCATGGAGACTTGGCTGCTTCTGTCTCTTTTTCACTAAGTTGAATTCTGTGTTTCTACAAAGAATAGAAAATTTTATCAAATGAGAATTTGCTTTGATTTTGTGCCCACCCATACAAATGCTCTTGGAGCTCACCTTTCAGCTTTGCTTTCAGAGATGAGAAACCCTGCTCTTGTCATTTAGAATCACCTGTCTGATTAAAACTTGAGTGGTGAAAAGCAAAATTTCTGTCAGTAACAATTCATTTCCAGGCACTTGTTTCAGTCTGGTATTTCAGCAGTTTGATCAGTAATTTTGAAACATATTTGCTGGGTGTTCACCGTTTACAGTGGTCTGCAGTCTTCATACCCTGCTTCTTAGTCATAATTGCAATAAGTACATTTTACAGATGAGCAGAAAAAGGGATTTCCACTCACATACTTGATCTTAAAATGCACTGGGCCAAAATTTGTGAGAACACAACCTCTCTGTCTTGATTATGCTGAAGCTTGAAGTAAAACTCATTAAAAGTTTTGACTCTGACTATGCTCCATTAGGAGTATATGACCAATTCCTTATGGGTATTATCCATACCTTTATGGATAAAAAATTTATTTTGTGCTCTAAGTTACAATCTAGCCAAATAATTTAATGTTCTTCTATGACTCAGAAGATAACATGGGAACAAAACAAACCAAACCAAAAAATGCTTATGCAAGGCACATTCCACCTCAGACTTAATCTGAGCTGAATTCAGCCTGGAAAAATGAGAAGACTGCAGCATCAATTTATTGCCTATGCATTTCATTCATGTTAAGTCTTCAGTCTACTATTTCTCTCTCTTTCCATTTGAGCATCACAATATCCAGAGGTGGTGCTGGTTTCCAGTTTATCCTCAGGTGCAATGTTACCTGTTTGTCCCCTGCTCTGTAAACCTTTTCTCCTGTGTTTCTTTGCCTTTTCTCTTGGCAGCTGAGAGCCACAGTCACTGGAAATGCAGCCCTGCAGATAGGCACTGGGTGAGGGGTGCACTCGGTGTGGTTTGGTGTCTGAGGTTTTGCTGCTCTGCTGTTTTTATCCTTGCCCAATGCCAGCATTGTTTCCACCTTCCTAAGAGTTTATTTAGGTGTTGGCTGGAGTTTTCCTTGGTCTCCCTTGATGAGTATTCAATTGCCAGCAGTGGGTGTAGCTGCCAGTGTTGACAGCTAGTCTTGCCTGCAAAGGTGGACTGCTCCCTTAGGCACAATTCCTTTGTTAATGGTGTTTCCAAGCCATATCAAACTGTGCAACAGTCATGAGAGCAATTACTGTCTTATATTTTAATCCTTTTTTTAATTAGCATTTCTTCTTATATATGTTTCCAGAACTCAGGGATTACCACTTCCCTGCACACTGAGCTTACTGTGAGCACATGAATTTTGTCTGTATTTCACAGAATGCAAAAAGACCTCTGAATAAAAAACAACTGGTTTTGAATGGCACTTTATTGCCTCCATGCAGGAAGATACAGTAAGAAACAGTTTTTATATTAAATAAATTGAGCATTCATATCTCAACAGTCTTTTTGAGTTAAAAAGCCCACATCTTATTGAGTACAGATCTTCTTTTAAGACATCCTGTGTAAAAAGATTGAGTTAATCTGCCGTGGTAGAACTGTTTATTCCTTCTTCTGTCAGAAGAGAATGAATGGATTTACTCTTTGTGCTTCACACAAGCAGCAAAGGAGGGATCATCTGTACCTGTCTCAGGCAGCACAGTATGAGGTGTATTTATTTGTGCTGTGAGTATGCAGGATTATTCACTCAGCCATCAGGCATTACCTTGGGTCACATGAAGCACAGAAGCTCTGTTGTGGCAATGAGCAAGCTCAAGTGAGCATTGCTGTATTCCTGGGATCCCAGACAACCTGTGACATTTATGTAGCTGCTGGGCCATAACAACCTCAGCTTCCTCTTCCTCTAAAATAAGAGGAGCTTAGGAAAAGAGAATAAGATTTCTGTCAGTTTTAGCAATAGAACCAATCACTAACTAAATGAATGTGGTTATTTGCCATCATCTTGGCTGAAAATAAATTTCAAGTGCCTGCTTAGACCATGCAGCTCCTCTGAAGCAATCATAGGACAGCATTTTCCAAGGACAGAAACTGTAGTGGACTATTTTCAGCTGTAAACATAAGCAGCTGTAGTTCTGTTGAAATTGGAGAAGTTATACAGCTTTGTACAAAGGTGCAATTTGTTTCCTAGATGGGATTTAAATTTTTCAAAAGCAGGGATGTTATATTTCTTCTGTGACATTTGCACCTCAATAGTGAACAGCCTTGCTCATATTGAATAGGAGGCAAAATCAGAATAAGGGGGGTTTTTCCCCCAGTGAAATTCACATTTGGTTTGTTTGGGTTTTTTCCCTGCATGCTCCATTCTCAGAAGTACGTTGAGTTAATTGCTTCACATCTGTGTCACTTCCATGACAACCATGTGTGCCTGGTTTTACTGGAGCCAGAGGCTGGGCTGTGTTTGAGGATTAAGTAGCCTGTGCTGAGCTTTGTGCTGCTGTGGCTGCACCAGGACTCAAACAAGGTGGTTTCAACCTGCCAGGGGTATATTTGCAATGTGCCTCAAGTTTGGAGGTACATGAAGCAGTGTGTTCAAAGCTTAGCTTTGAAACTCCTTTCTTAGCCAAAAGCCTTGCTTAGCTTTAATTATTGAGCTCTTAGTTCTCCTCCCTGATATTCTCTCCTGCCAGGGAGACTGGACTGGTTTCCTTGAGAACTTTCCATGACATGTTTATTGCTTAAGTCTGACTAACAGTAGCATAGCTACAGTGCAGTACAGTCTCTATTTTCACTTGCAGTAGCTCAGGTTTTGGTTTTTGTTTTTTTTAAAACTTTCTCCACTTCAAATTCCTCGTGTGTCTGCTTGTAGCTGCATCTCTCTTCACAGAGAAAAGGAAAGCACAACTTCCCAAGGATATTTTCTGAGGTTCACATTCTCTGAACTTCAGAGAAAGAAAAAACAATTCTTAGCTCAATTGCTGCTCCTCTTGTTGTTCACAAGTGGAATACGTTGTAGAAGATTGTTTGTCTAAAAGAAATTGGTAATTAGATTCTACTGTGAGTGTTTTGATTCGTTAACCAATTGAATCCATATGTGTGTTGTTGGGACTATCAGCAGACAGCTCACGAAATGCTGAGCAGTGGAGTGAGGTTGAGTGCTTGTACAAATTCAGTTTAAATGTAGTGTAATATAGTATAGAATAATATAATATAATAAAGTAGTTAATTAACCTTCTAATATCCATGGAGTCCTCCTCGTCATTCCTCCCCTTTGTTGGGGTGCCCTAATTTACAATAGCTGCTCGAGAGAATGACATTTCTCTCTTCAGCATGCTCAGAGGAAACGTGAATTCAGATGGCAGAATCTTTGTGTTGAGACAGGGAGCTGAACAAATATCTTGAGACCTGGATCACTTTTGATGCTTAGCCTCACACAGGAAAGGGCTGCAGCTCTCATCTGTCTGTATGATGGCGAGTTCTCCAGAGGGAACATGTTCCAGACAGAAAAAAAGAACTGAAATCTTCTTCCTCCTGGAACTGACTGTGCCACTGCTGTGCTGATCGAGAAAAAAGATGTGGAAAAAAATTGTTTCCTCACCTCCCCTACTTCTTTGGTAGTGAAATTCAGTTTGTTTCAGAGAAGGAATTTTTTATTTAAATCTGTATCTTTAAGAAACAAGTCAAACTTGTTAGCCATGTGATTTAGTTTACTCATCTGTAAAAGTGACAACATGTTTCATCCTAGGCTGAAGGGAAATCATTTGTAATATAAGTGAAGAAAAAAAAAAAGTTTGTTGAAAGAATGATTCTGAGAAGCTGGTTATTAAATATAATCTGTTTTGAGTAAAATGCTTGGTGTGGCAGAAGGCTTTGTTGTACTGACTAACACATTTTTATGGACATTCCAACTTTGAACCCTCCTATGAAGTTACTGGCCTTAAGCCTATGCTACAGGAATTACTGTGTTGCTTGTGTTAGTGCTGTCAAAGGCAGGTGGTGATTTTGTTTTTACTGATTGTGTTGGACTATACTGGCAGCATTTGGTAGCCCAGTGGGACTTTACCATTTATGCCAGCATAAGCTTTTCCCCCCTCAGATCTTCTGTCCATTTTAGTGAAGTTAGAGAATTTGTGACTGTGTGGTACAGTGGAGCCTCTCTCTGTGGATACCAGGGGTGAGCTTAGGCAGTGCCTGAGCAGCAGAGCCAGGCTGACATCATGCCTGTGTTATGGAAACAATGAGGTCGTTGGAATGATTTGCTCATTTGGCTGATGCCTCTCTTGTAGGTGTCTGTGTTTGTTGCTGTATGGAACACAGCCCCAGATTGTGCCCTGTTCCTCAGCAGGACATGAACCACTCTGCAGGTTTTTCCAGATGCCTTTTCTGTGATTCTTTTGATTGTACTGCACTTATGAGCACTAAGTGATAGTTTCTAATGGAGAAAACTTTTGCAAGTCAAAATAAATTCCATGAAAAAGGGTGGTCTCAGTATTTGACCTGTTTATTAAGACCTAGCTTGGTCTGGAATTATCATTAAATCCATCACACAGTCTGCACACTTTCCATCTCCACTCTGTATGCTAAAATCACCATGTAAGAGTATTTTGTCCTGCCTTGATATTGTAGACAAGGCAGTGCAGGTAGATGATGGACTAGGTGGGGAATATTTATTGCAACAGGAGCATTTGAAAGATGTGAAAAGAGTAAGTACAGTGGGAAAGGTTATTTTTGGTTGAGAAAGGAAACTTCTTGGGCCACATCTTCCTGTAGTATTGTCAAGACAAATGTTTCCTGTTTTGTTTTGTCATTTTATTTTCCAGGAGTTGTTCTGCTGGTTGCTGCCATGCTTCACAGGAGGAATTCAAAGCTCTGGCTAGGATTTTTGTGCTGGTGTGTTGCCTTCCTGGTGGTGTTGGCTCCTTTTCTGAAAATGTAGCATGTTTTTCCCCTGCAGTAGGTATTTTGTGACTTGAATGGATCATTTAATTTCACTGTCCTTCAGAGGCATAATTAGTAACCCACATTTACTTTTGTCTGTTCAATGCTTATAAAATGCTCAGTTTTATTCCTGGAGTGTTCTCTCATGTGAGGATAAGACTATTTTCTGAAGAAATTTGCAAGTAAAATGCTCTTGACCAGTAGTTTTTAAACGTGTTTGCTGTAGAAGGTGTCATTTTCTTCTTTGTAATTGTAAATGCTTCAGCACCACTGAAAATCTAATTAACCTTATAAAAGGAAGAGCACATTGATACTTGCAGGGAGAATGAAGAATGTAGGACAGAGTGAAGCTGAGAAAGTAAAGGATAATATTTAGTTGCAACCATGGTAATGCTCATGGGGACACTCTTGTTTCAGAAGCTCTGTGACAAACACCGTCCCTGTGAATAAATTATTTTTATTCTGCAAGCAGCTCTTTCCTCCCTGAAACTGCACCCAGCCAGCCCTTGAGGTAGTGTTAGGATATTACAGTTCAGAGAAGCTGGTTTTCAGGCAAATTTGAAATTTAGGGCCTCACAATGTACTTAAGCATTTTGATGGAAATACATTTAGCCTTACATCATGGCTGTGTTTTTAATTCCTTGAGAGTTTTAGCTGGCTACCTTCAGCTGACAGGACCCGAGGGAATGGCTTGAGGCTGTGTCAGGGGAGGGTTAGGTTGGGTAATAGGACAAGGTTCTTCACCCAGAGGGTGTCTGGGCACTGAACAAGCTCCCCATGGAAGTGGCCACAGCACCAAGCCTGACAGAGTTCAAGCAGCACTGGGACAGTGCTCTAGGTGGGAATGCTGGCATGTCCTGTTCAGAGCCAGGAGCTGGACTTGGATGATCCTTGTGGGTCCCTTTCAACTCAGGGTATTCTGTCATTCTTTCAACATTCACCTTGTTTTGCTGTGTAACAATGGGATACAACATCCTTGCACAGCTGGTAAATATTGGAGTGTGAAGGAGCTGATTGAGTGGTGTGAGATGCTGAGAAAGCAGAGTAGGTTAAGGGCAGTATTTTCCCCTGTACTGATAAGGGGAAGTTGATTTCTAGTGTAGATTTTTACACTTACACTATATATGTGCATATATACGGTTCTTTCAGTAGGAAGGACCTTTCCCCACCCCAGAATTCCAAACCTGTCCTATGAAATTAATATAGCTGAAATATTTTATTATTTATTGAGCTCTAAGGATGCAAAGCCTGGATGAAACGCAGACTTTGAGAAGCTTTTAAAGTGTAGCAAGGAAGATGGATAAAAAATGTTGAATTGTTTTGGTGCTTTTGTGTTGGTTATGCAGAATTCTACAGTCATTGCATCCTGGTGGAGGACACAGGGATTCCTGCTACACTGCTAGCACATGGAAAAATTGCTGGAGGAATGCCAGAGGTTGCTGCTCTGCATCTGCTCAGAGAATCAGCTGTGCTCAAAGCTATCAATTTCAGTTCAAGGCACAGGAAAACTACCTGGAACTTGTATGCTGCAGTAAGTCATTCATGAATTACTGGGAACTTGGGAATTTGTGTTTATCCTAACACAGAGATGTGATGGCAGCTGTGAAAATAACTGCAGTTCCCCAGAGGCAAAGCAGTGCTGTGTTTGAGCTGCAGCAGCCTGGGCCAGAGAAGGTGAGAGAAACAACACCAGGACAGGTCAGGCACCAAAAATGCCTTTATCTTACCTTTTGGACAAACTCCAATTGTATCAACCCACATCAGACAAAAGCTGCTTTAAGAACACTGATGCAAAAATGAGGTCTTGGGTGGCCATTTCTGGTTCAAGTAGCTGTTTATATATTTATTATAATTATACACAACCTTGACAATCTGTATTGCCATTCAAAAATAAATCCCAGTCTTGTCAATTTGCACATGATCTGTCACTACTAAGGATCCCATTTACATACATGGTAAACATTTTCCATACTTAAACACTGCTTGAAATTCTGATGCTCCCATCTCCTCCCCCCCCATCCCCTGGAGTTAGACTATGGAAAGAAACTTTTCCAAGCACTGCAACATTCAGGGACTACCACCTTTTCTGATCAATTTAATTAAACTATTTCAACACTTGGTAGAGGTGGCTGGTGGGTATAGCTCTTAATTGCATTTTTGTTAAAAATTATTCTTGATGGATTTCATGGCAATGATTCCTGGTTTTCATTGCTTGACATGCTTCCTTCTGACCAGGAAAGAAGGAAACCAAAGTTTAGCAGCTGTATCAAGTAAGTCACATCAAGCACATTCCTGGTTTAATATTCTGCAGTGCCAACAGTCACTTTTAGTTGTTTTCACTGTTATTGACATATGTAGTAAGTGGTTGAAGTCTTCAACTTTCAACTGTAAAAAATGAAGAATTCAGCTAGGAGTCAGCCACCACACACTTTTAAGAGCTTGTGTTTATACTCCAACTGCTATCTTGGGAGCTGAAATTATTATTTATGAGGCATTAATGACTTTTGTTAAGCAACGTGTTTTTTACCACCTCTGTTGAGTGTTTCTGTCTCCTTGTGCCTGGAAGATGAAAAAACCTAAGAGTAGCAGAAGTGCAAGAGGCAACAAAATATTCCTCCATCCAGTTAATAACCTAACAGCTAGTAGCAATTAATATAAGCATCCTTAGAGCAGGGAGACCTTACACCAGCCCACAACTCAAGTTTGGGCATCTGAGCTTCACTTGAGAAGGGCTCCCAGAAGTGTGGAAGTATTACAGTGTGATTACACAGCAATGAGAAGTCCTATTTTGAGGAATGAGCTTCGTGATGTCTGAATCTATGGGAATTGAATTTAGCTTCTTTTCCTACAGCAGCTGGGCAGGTGCTTTGAACCAGCAAACACAGCATGTTTGCACCATGGCTTTGTGTTTTGGATGCTAGCACTGGTTAACTGACAGGCATGGAAAACCAAGAGCTCTGACAAGTGTAGATTCCAACTTTTGTTAAGGCTGTTCATTTTTCACACCGGTGTCAAAAAATAATTGGGAAGAAAACCCTTCTGCCAGCTCCTTGCTTGTTTCCTGAAACTACATTTACACAATCCTGACATGAAAACCCCCACTTAAATATGGAGTATTTGAGAACTGTTATTAGCCATCTGTAGGAGAGACTGGAGTTCAGCACACAGAGATGTTGCAAAACATTAAGGAATTTCAGATGTTGAAGATACAAAGAAATCCCATCAACACACAGATTGGATGCTTTACCTTAAACCACCCCAAGGGGTCCCAAACGCTGGAGCTGCACTGCAGACACTGCACTGCAGACACTGCACTGCAGACACTGCACTGCAGACACTGCACTGCAGACACTGCACTGCTTCCCTCCATGCTCTGCCCTGGGGCCTTGGCAGGGAACACAGCTTGTGGAATACAGGTTGGGTGTTTCCCAGCTGCCCCTGAGCAGCCAGGACCAGCTGCTCACTGCTCTGCAAACATGCCCCAAAGGCAGTGTTTGAGCAGTGCAAGGACACTGCCAGAAGCCAGCAAGGGAGAGGAGTCTTAGTTCAAATTCAGACATACAAAATCAAATCCTTCATTCACAATCAAGGGGTATTTTGTCATGAAGCAGCAGCTTCAAGAAAGAGCATGAAACCCGAACTTGAGTGTTTATGTTACATCTGAAGCTCAAAGGAACTCCTTGGAGTCTAAAGTACCATAATAATAAAAGTGGAAAGGAACTCATTAATCAGTTCTAGACTAAACTCAGTTTAGTAAAGAAAATTAAAACAAATAAATTGTGAAGTCCTTTCTTGAGCAAGTCCATTAATGCTCCACACAGGAGACAACGAGTCCTCTTCAAAGGAAAGAAGGAAGCTCTTACTGGTAAAATGAACCAATGTATCTATGCTGGTTTCTAACTAAATCTTTACATGACACTTCAGAACCCAATTTACAAAACTTTTGCTTTTTTAAACAAACTCTACTGCCTTTACAGAGATAGTGTTGCTTCCTTTTTTTCTTTTTGTGAGACATGGAGGGAACATTTTCAAATATTAGAAATGTATCCTGCCCTCAGCAGAAAGTTTCAAGACATTATCAACAAATAGCTGCTGTTATAATATACAAGATGCAGAGCAGCAGACTGCTGCTGGTTCCCTCCCAAAACTTGGTGTTGCCAAGACACTCACTCTGGGGCTGTCAGGGGAGGCAGAGGGACCTTGCTCATTGAGTCTGACACACAAAACCACAGGTTGTGCCTAGTGTGTAAGTACTTAAATCTGTCCTGGTGAAATCTCCTCTTTGTGACAGGAACCAGATTACATATGAGCAAGTCATACATTAATGTGAACCTTGCTGTGAAAGATCAACTCTGCCATCCTAAATGGGATTCCTAACATGGACCTCAGAGCCAGCTTCTGTGGGCTGCATTCCTCTTCAGGGGGATCTAGAGACAGACCAGATGCACAGCAGGAAAACCTCCTATTCTAGTAAGAAAACTTGACTACAACTGTTTGTCTGAACCATATCTGCTTTTAAGCGTGCAGAATTATTCTAGCCTTTATCCTAAGCACTGCTTCAGATATCTGTGATGTGGTATTAAGCATCTGATGGCCATGAGCAGAGGACACTCAGTTCTTGCACATGAGCCTTTAGCTAGTAGAGGGCTGACACTGGAGATTTCTGCAGTTTTGTGCTCTTCTACCACAGGTACCAAGAAGTCTACCTAGACAAATTATTGTGTAGCTGGATTTTAGGAAGCCAGTACTTGAGAATGCTGCTCATTACACTGCTGTGGTAAAAGCCATTAGGATATAGATGGTGTTAAAGCCTACAAGACCCAAGCCAGCCCAGGCTGACTGATGCTGCAGTACTGTCACACCTCAGCACCAGAGGAGTGACTACCGTGGCAGAACTCAGGACTGAGGTCACAGAGGAGCTGAGCTGCAGAACAGCTCTCCTCAAAGTCACTCAGTTTTTGCTCAAGGACATTAAACATGTAAACTTACAGTGTCAGACCACCCACTCTGACTGCATGGAAGAGAGAAAAGTAGATGCATCTCAGTCACTTGAAGTCAGTCATGAAGATGCAATTCCAGCACTTGAACTAGTGCTGGAAGATTTCTGTACAGCCATGAATGACGCTTCCATTTTCTGTGGAGGTATGAGAGAGTTGAATTCACCTCCCCCAGGGGTCATGAGTTACTTTCTGGCATGAGCAGTGGTAGAAGATGAATGGCATGGCTGAAGATAAATGGCTGTCAAAGCCAGAAACAAGACTGTGGTTCTTCACTTGTTTACAACAGCAACACCTCCTACGGGAGAACCGCTGTAGGAGTGCCTGGTTAACATCTGAATTTGTTTCTGGGACAGACTTCAAGTCACTGAAGCATTATACTGCAACTTATTTTAGCTTCTTATGCTAGGTAAAGAAACCACTTTTCATACTTAGACTAGCCCACTGCCATTCTGGTAACAGAAGAGTTTTGAAGTCAATAGTGACTGGCTTTAGCAAGTGCAGCAGCACCTCAGTGACTGACAGAAGCATTTGGAATATATTTGGGACATAGACTGGACCTTGACAACATTTAAGATGTATCAAAGAAAACAGTGATTCTATTGTGTAATACATTGTATACACTTTCATTAGAGAGCTAAATGACCAAAGCTAAGTGATAAGCTATGCAAATTCATCAGGTAGATTCCACCTTTGGGGTAATAATATCCAGTTTTTAAGCTCTTTTGTTTTGGTCCTTGACCAAAAAATTAATGTGCTGAGCAGCAAGGCTTAAAGAAGCTCTCAGCACTTCTTTCAAGTTTGCACCAAACAGCATTTAAGCCACCTCAAAATCAGGGTGCTGATACCCAGTTTGCACAGCTCTGCTGCTGTTGTTTCTCCTCCCCAGGATGAGATACAATCAGACGGAAATGGAATTCAAAACAAAAGAAGCGTTAACAGTTCCATGTGCAATGAGACATTTTCAAGGGAAAGCTACGCAGCAGGCCTTGAATGTTCTCCCCTCTCGTGCTGTTCTCACCAGCATCACCCTGTCCTAGGCTCAGCAGGGTATGTACAGCAACGTGCAGAGACCAGGGATTCCAGCACCCAGCAGAGCCACGGTGCTGGAGCAGTCTGCAGTGAAGACTGGTAGTGGGATGGGAACCCAAAAAAACACTTAAAAGCTCCGATTATTCAGTTCCTATGAAAAAGACCGTACAATTCTCATGGTACATCAACAAGATGGACTGGTATGCCAACTAACCTCTATTTTAATATTTAAATTATAACAATACAATAACTAGAAAAGGTCAGTGCTTTAAGTGACAGGTTTTGCCACTTCAATTCCAATATTTTTCCAAAATAAAGATGCGATTAGATCTACACTTGAGCATCAGTAGTGCAATACAGTATCCTTTCCTGAATAAAGGAGCTGAGGTTTATCCACAATAAAAGCTTTAAATAAGGTAGATTGTTGCCATTTATATATCAATTCTGTATGTTTGATATAAAATATATTGGGAAAGCTTCAACTGACTTATACAATCTACATTTGGCTAAAGCTCCACATAAGCAGCATCAGTGGAAATGAACATCAGAGGTGTACTTAATAGAAAACACTTTCAAAACTACTCAGCAACAAATGACAGAAGTTTGGCTAAGAATAACTGAACATCTGAGGTGTGTACCAGACAAAAAGAATGGACCCTGTGGTTACTTGCACTATTTTAATGAAGTAAAAGAAATGCAAGGTTTAGTCCACTTCCATTTCTCCGGGGGGTTTGGTCTGCTGGGGGTTGTCCTTGGCTGGTTCGGGCTTTGTTTCAGCAGCGCTCTGTCCGTTCACGGGCCCGTTGTGCTCCCCGTTAGCTTTGGCCTGCCCCTCACTGGGAGCTTCTATCTTCGGCTTGGGCTTGGACAGAATGGGGTTACAGAAGCTATCCAATTCCTGGTTGTGACACAAGTGAGACAGCAAGGTCATTTGGTGGCACAGCAACTGCACCCAACTAGACTGCCTCTCATTTGTACTGTCCCTAACTGTCACCGTGGTATTTTAGGAAAAAATCCCTTCGCCAGGATTTTTTCTCCTGGGAAGCTTCAGCTTCTCCATGTTTTGCTCCTCTGGAATGTGATTTGGAGAATTATTTACCCAGCATGTGAATTGTTTTTAATTATTGGCCAATCACAGCCAGCTCTGTTGGACTCTGAGTCGATCACGGGTTTTTATGATCATTCTTGTCTAGCCTTCTGATGTCTCCTTTCTCTTTCTTTACTATAGTTTTAGTATATAATTTTCTTTTAATATAATATAATATCATAATATAATAATCAGCCTTCTGAGAATTTGGAGTCAATTCTCATCTCTCACCTCGTCCTGGGGATCCTCACAACACTGCAACACCTAATGGCCTGGAATGTCATTGTCAAGGACCAGACTTCTCTATTGTGCAAAGTCTAGAAACTTCAAAAAAAACCTTTCACTACCTGAGGAGCTTCTGATTTGCTACAAACCTGTATGTGACAACCCATTCTGTGGAAACCTGGTGCTGTAATCCAGGATATTTTAAAAAGGCTTGTGCACAGGTACTACTGTAAATCAAGAGCCAGCACTGAAGAGTGCTCTAACTGCTGCCCTCTCTGTATAAGACCTTTCAATAGCTTTAAAATCTCTGCAGATGTGTAATTCTAGCTCAGATCTAGGCTAAAATCTGGTTCAGGAAAAACTGATTAGAATGCAACAAGTACAATTATTATTTTTTACCTTAGATTTTGCTAGTATTTCTGCCACTTTGACAACTGGATCCTGAGTTAGACTGAGTTTGTTCTGGGCATTCATTTTGCTGTTCAACCAATTCATAGCCTCATTAATGTATTTTTCAACTTTCTCCATCTCAGCAGGATCTAGGTGGTCGTATTTTTCATCCTAAGGAAAGAGAGAGAGAGAGAGAGGTATTTGTATCACAAATTAAAATATGCTGCCCACCCAATTAAGTTAATCTTTGAAGTTACAGAAACACTGGTAACAGCTGTTAAGTTCAGAGATCCATTTCAGGTGGTACCAGTCACCACAAAAACCACAGGAATCTCTGATTTATGTTCTCAAGAAGCAGTTCTTTCTGCTGGCAATAATGAACAAGTTTAAAGTTCTCAGGGGCAGAAGTAGAACAGCCCTTCTAAAGCAGTGCAAGAGGTAACTTTACAGGATTTATTTAAACACAAAAAACTCTACAGGCAAACTCCGAACACCTACAATCATTTAACAACTAAATCATTTGCCTTTACCTTATTTTTGTATGCTTCTACTGCTTTCATAAGGAGCTGAATCTTCTTCCCCAGTTCATTTAGAACTTTTGGTCTCTCTTCATGTTCCATGCATCTTTCCTGGATAGGCTGTCCAAATTTCTGGAATAATAAGCACAAAGATCTTTACAAAACACGTATTTCCTTTAGTCTGCTCTAAGAATACAATGCAGCATGGGAGGGAAGGCTGCCTTAAACTCCTTTTCTCATCCCTCCAAAGGGCCAAGTCTTTGGATATTGCTTTAGTCCAACAACAAAAAAAAGTAGAAGGTTAAACACAGGAATAGTGACTGTTCTTTCTAGGGTTGGTATTTTGCTGTTTTTTTGCAAAAAGAGCATTTGGAACAGAAACCAGTGAGGCTTTAAGAGATGCTTTAATTTTTAAGTCGTTAATCTGAAAACATCTAATTTTATCCACTCTTTGCTTTTTCCTTCTCTTGAATCCAGGCAGTTGCCTGGATCTACACTGCTGTTTCCATTAATTATTCCTCCCCTTGAGGAAATGTGACTGGAGAGTAAACAGCTGGAACCCAAGGGCTAGACACATAATTCAACTTCCAATAAAGTAGGTATTCATCAGAACTCATATTTTCCCCATTAGATCCTTAAAATCTGAAGCATTTGTCATCAATAAACAAATGATACAAGGGAAGCTACTGTTAAAGCCCCCCAGAGCCTTTATTGGATATTAGACCCAAAAGTTGGTCTTGCTGTACATCTAAAGAAGATCAGTGAGAACAGGGAAAACAGAATGTATATTCTGGAACATAATTCTCATTACCCAGGAGTGCAGTCAAACTACTCAGAAGTCTGACAGAAAATTCCCAGAGCAATTAAATCTATTACCAGTAGTGACAGTCTGCTTCATTTCAACCATCTTCAAATTAGGAACACAACTCACATTAAACTGTATTTCTAGTTCTAAATATGAGTTTTCTAGAGAACAACTTAAAACCTTACTTTTAATTCCTGAAGCTTATCCATGTATACTTGTTTTGGCTGGTCCTCTCCATCTTCATAAAGCCAGTTTTCTGTGTCCTCTAACATCAAGGTCAGCTTGTTTGAGTCCTACAAAGCAAATTATGGACACTCCAAGTCAGAAAGGAAGACATCAAATGAGACTTCTCTCCCTGGCACAAACCCACCCTACTCAAAAAAGGACTGCTTCATCAACTTAAAATAAATATTCCAAGTGAAAGTGAAGGAAAACAGTAATTAACAGACTTCAAAGCCAAGATTTTACAGTGATGAGAGAGGCAGGACAACCCTACTCATGTGATTTGCAGGTGAAGTTTACCAGAGTTATAAAATCAGTCCTGAGGCTATTTAAGGCAGTCCATGCACCTCTGAAAAGTGTTCCATATTATCTGTTCATCTCCTTTTTCTTCCTACCCACTCAAGCCATTCAGAGCCTACTTTCCTGTGCTGACCATGGGGTTTTCACTTTCTGCCTGCATCCCTGACCCTTCCTTGCCACTGAGGAGCTTCTCAGGCAGGAAAGAACTCTGCAAGTCAAATGTCAGGTGTAAACATTAACCTGAACTTCGCTGAAGCCATCTCCTATTCCAAAACTAGTCCAAGAGACCCCTGCAGCCTCCACAGAACACACACACACAAAATTTATCAACACAAAGGAACTTCTCCCAACAGCTGAAATGTATAAACAGGTCTTACTTCTTCAGTGATGAATTTCTCAAAGGCTCCACACAGCTTGTCTCTGAATTCATACACATATTCTTCAACAGCATTCTTAGCATCATTTCGTTCCTTCTCCAGCTTGTCTTGCATCATCATCTTCCCCTAGGGTGGAGAAAGGCAAACTGAAAACTGAAAGCATTTTTAAGTGTCAAGCTTAGTGACTACACTTCAAACTGTACCAGAGAAGCTGGCAAAGGCCTGATAATTCACAATTACTGATAAAAATGTTCATCTCTGTGTAAGTCATCACTACAAGCACAACCAGAATGGGCTAAGTCCAGAGAATTGAGTCATTTCAACAAAAACCCAAACCACAACCACAACCAAAACCTGTTACAATTATGGGCAACTTTCTAAAGAATTCTAAATTAGCTAAGTCAATGATTGCAACTATTTTTTAGATACTTATTTACAGTGACATTAATTTGAGCAGTCACCTCTTTATGCTGCTTACCTCATTTTCTATATAGGAATTGATCAGATCTTGTCCCAGCTGCCTACAGAGGCTTGCCTGTATAGGGAGGTCAATGCTCTTAACTTTTGTTTTAGCCTTTGGCTGGGAGGGATGATCTTGCTTTTCTCCAGAAGCAGCCTATGAAAAGAGTGACACCACTAAGAAACTTGAAATTTGCAGGAATTCTAAGCATTACTACATTTACGACCAAAAAAGAAAGACAAATGAAACTAGTTAAGACAGCTACAAATTAATACTATGTAAATTAAGCACCTAATTATTTCTCTGTATTCAAAATCACCATTACCTTAGTTTGGATCCAAACAGGTGAAATTAATTTCTTTAAAGAACTGTTAAGTAAACTTGTTCAAAAGCTTAAAGCACTGTGTATTATTCTTCACAATGTTTCCCAATCTCCCTAAATTCCATCTTCATTATAAAACCAGGTTAAACAGCAGAAACCTGCTTCAAAGTCTTAATCATGCTATGTTGAAAATTAAAGTGTCATGCAAAGATTCCTTACTTATCCATTTCAATATAGCTGTCCTCTAAACACAGTCCCATGCTTTCCAACTAGCAAAATCAGTTGAGTGTGAGAATACTGGGCTAAAAATGTCCTATCAATACTGAACACAAACCTTTGTTTCAGTTCCAGCATTTTCAGTTTCCTCATCTGCCTGGTTCTGTTGTTCAGCTTGACTTTTCTGCACACCTTCTTCTTGATCAACCTGCATTTTATCCTGCAGAGAGTTACATAACTGAATGCAAAGGTTTGCTCTAAGATTGAGGACTGATATCAATTGCAGTAAATCCCAGACAACATACAAACTTCACAATCAATCTTTAAAATTTATGGTTCACCATGTTTAAACAGGCATTTTGATGTAGTATTTGTATTTGTAGTATTTTTATTTATAACTTGCAAATTAAATGAAAATTCTACTCTGCTGCTTGATGTTGCTGTCTGTCCCCATTACATAATTACACTAAGCCTTGTGAATACTCACTTGAAATTAGAAACAAATACATATAAAATGAAATCAAAGAACACTCTAGCAACACACCACCAACACAGGAAACAACAATGGATTCTCTATGGAACAGCCAGAACTTTGACCTCCTGTCATTTCTGACTTAAAGCTTGCAACCCAAAGCAGAAGTCATTTAATCACTGCAGTTAATTACCTGCATCTGTCTCAAAAGGCAGTGAAATCAATAAAAATCAGCTTCTGTAGTGGTAGCCTCTTGGGAGTACATGAGCAACTTCTCTTACCTCCATGCCACCCAAAATAAAGAGAGCCTGACTTCAATTTTTCAGTAAGTTTATCACTTATGCCTTAGTCTAACTTTAACAATCTGACTGGTAAATTACCAGTGCAGATCACTTGGTTTAAGTAATACAGCTCCATGTCATCACCCAAAAACACTTTTAATGACACAGTAATGGGTAAGCCTGGTGTTTTCAGGATGATTCTAATACTCAGTGATCCAGAGCATTAATAACTAACAAGCTGTAGCTGAGGTCTGAAAGGTCCAAGACTGCCTCCATTACAAGGAATTAATATTTCTGGATTCACAAACTACATATGAATGTAGAATAATTTACTACTAGTTCTGCAAAACAATAAGAACAATTGTTTAAGGATTTCAAACTCTAGCACAGGTGCTTATGTTGCAGTTCAAAGCGGAGAACAGGAAGACTACTTCTACCAAATTTCAAGTTTTGTCACCTGAGAGTAGGAAAAGAGTAATATCTAAATCCTCACTTGCTGTTCTTACTGTTCACACAGAAAAGCCAACAGCTGGAAGGAACTGCTTTGCCTACAGGAAACAGCTAGAGAGGGGATAACAGGACACACAGACAAGACAAACCTCCTCCTCAGAGTCGAGGGGATGATCCTCAATACTGAAAGGTAATTGCTGACAAGCACCATGGTGAAACAGAAGATGTGTTAGTGCTACAAATGGAAAGCCTGAGCATGGAAGCAGCTACTCTCACACTGAATTCAGCACACTCCCAGTAAGCTCCACGTGCCTCTTACACTAAAGGCCAGCTCCAGCACTTCCAACCTTTGCTCACTTGATCACCAACATCATATATGGAGCTGCACCACGCTCAGCATTTCAAATATGCCCACATTCCTGGAAAGCAGTGTAGTGTTTAAGAAGTTGCTTATACCAATTATGTAATGCTAGTTGTGTAACCATTTGCTCTAATTCCTGTAGAATATCCAACTAAGGTGGGAGAAGCTAAGGCCAAATCCTAGGAGAAAGGCTGTCAGGGCCAGTGCTGGTGTTGCTGTTTCCAGCTCCAAAGTGGCACCCAGGCCTCAACTCTGCACTGCAAAGGGGCACCTCACTGGCAGCTACTTTCAGGAGGCAGTGCAGTTTTCCATGTATAGAGAAATGCCATATATTTTTTACTCATTGAAAATATACTTTGTGAGGAAAAACCTTTAGAATTAATTTGTCAGCAGATCTCATGAAATACTCTGCCTTTTGCTAGCAACACTAGATAATGCTAAGACTAGTAGAGAGATGATAAAGAACAATGAAAAAACTACTTTATGACTTTTTTAGAATCCCATTCTTTGTTCTTATTGCCACACTCAAGCAATAAACATGAAGAAACATGTTACATAACCAAAGAAGCAATTTAAGGGTGGAGAAGCAGTAACCACCAGAAGCCAAGCAGGGCCATTCGCCCTGCAATTATCGGCTCTCATTGTTGCCACAATGACAGTGAAGACGTTTACAAGCTTTACATACCAGCTCCTCATCTCTGCCTTGGCTCTTACTTGCTGACTCGGTGTCCATGGGGGTGTCGTTGTGCTCCCCCTCCACGCTCAGCTTCTCGATGATGGACGCGCTGGCCACGCTGAACAGCCCGTGGATGTTGACTCGCACTTTCACCTTCACCTTGGAGTTGTCGCCGTCGTGCTGGGGACTCACGTTCTGAATGGTGAAACGCCCTTGGGAACGACAGAAATGGCTTTAATTGTTGTCCCAAAATGCAGAGGAAGGGTGGGGAAACCCCAAACACATTCCTTAAAGGGTGTTAATTTAAACAGCAAGTTCACTGTTTGGAAACTTTCTACTTAGCTGACAATCCTACAATGTAAGCTGCAGGTAGATAAACTAAAAGCTGGTTCCCCAATTATTATCAGCTCACTGATAAATTTGCTTTATCTGTATTCATAAAAAAAAGACAGTACTTTACTAGGTGTTCTACTTCTCTGTTGCCTTCTGTAACCACCACACTAGAGAAACTACTCTGATTTCATCTCAAATGGTTTCTTTTGTCCACGTAACTCAAACTTCACACTGAAAAATAAAACGTTAACAGAGATAAAATATTCTGCTTAAATTTCATAACATGCCTGCACTACACTTTTTTTGGAAAATGAATAGTGCTTAGCAAGGTTTCTGAAAGCAGTGGGGTTGCTACTTTATTTTGCAACTTGCAGAAAATTTAAGTATAGATGATGTGCATAGGTAAAGGAGAATGTTTCTTCCTCAGGACCACAGACTTCTTGCACAGACAGCCAAACAGCAGCAAATTTGTACCTGATTCATGAATCAGTGAATAAACAATGAATTAAAGAAGTGTACTAATAACTGCAAAAAGTAGCATTAGCTAACAAGAAACTTATTAATGCCATCTAATTCTTTAGACTTTACTACAGATGCTTATATTTTATATTCTCAGATTAACAGAAAGAGACATGACAGCATGAGACAAGTTATCTGTCCAGACAGGCAACAGCTCCTTTGATCCAATTTTTTTGAAAAATACAGGCTGGCAGGCACATAAGATCCTAATCAATTTTATAGAATCTAAAAGAACCAGGCAATAGAGCACTAAACTCTTTGTGCCTACTTCTTTTGAAGCATTCAGTAACTGTAAAGATAGAGAGAAGGATGAATGCAGAATTTTTTTAGGCATGTCAAACAGAGATGTCAATATGGTTTGCTCACTACACTTAAATCAAGAAGCCTGTGCTGAGCCTTCCTAAAGGAACTAAGCTTTTCTGCAAGCTAGAAAATATGGAAGTAACATATCTCACAGGAGAGAAGAACCACTTTTTCCTGTATCAAGAGGAGCTAGGGATGGGGGTTTTATTCCCATGTCCTTACCTATTCTGGAATCAGGATAAGGCACTTCGTGTGGATGGGTATAATAAGCTTCCAAGTCAAAAGGCTCTTTCTTGTGGAAGGTAATTACTTTTGAGAATGGAGCAGCATGGTTCTTACTGAAGACTTCACACTCCCTACAGCAATAAACATTAGATACCATTAAACCTCTGAGCATAACTTGATGGATAATCAAAGTCAAGGTAATGTTAACAATCAGTGGCCCTGCTGACCAAGCAACTGAGTAATTTGTTTTAAGTCAGTTTTTAACAAGAGTTGGAGGTTGAAGGCCTCTAGGTCTCAAAGCTGGACTCTGCATTTTATGTCACACTTATTAAAAATTAGGCAACTTCAACCCAACATTCTAATTAACTGTATTTCCAATTGTTGAGCAGTAACTGGAACCCAAAAGGTAAAATGCTAAAAAAGAAAATTAGAATTTCAACATTTTTCTTTATATCTAAACACACACTGTTTTGTTGGCACTGTACAACTTACCCTGTTCCTTCTTCATAAGATGATTTCCATCTCAATGTTATGGAGTAAGGAACAACATCTGTGATGGAAAACTCACGCACTTTAAAAGCTGGAGAAAGAATTGCACACTAGGGAAAAAAAGAGACCAAAAATTTATTATATCCATGTGGTCAAATAAATAGCAAGTACAAGAATTAATACTTATCATATAGGTCATATGGAGGTCCTGCTTATCACAGACTTTTTTTTTTTTAACAGAAACTTCCTAGAGTTAACTGAACTGAAAGACTTAACTAAATTAATAGGTATTATTTCTTCAGTGATTTTCAGCGAAGGTTCCAAGTGACAAAACAGAAGTGGAACAGCAGAATTTGGGTTCTCAAATTTAACAGGTCTTTTTAACAAGCCCATCCTTCTAACATGACACAGCAAATTAATGAATGTAACAGAATTCCAATTAGTGCAACAACAAGTAAGACTCTACATCTTGTCTCAGCTGCAGTACCTTTTGCTTGTGATTAGCTGGATTTCATTAGTACATTTTGTTAAAGAAGCAATATTGAAGTTTTATTTCAGGAACTATACCTGCAAGGCACAGCCTCTTGCAACAGCTTCATCAGCATTTAGGGTGGTGCTTATCTCTTTACAGAAAAAGTTAGAGATCTGTTCCTTCACTGCTGGAATTCTAGTAGCCCCACCTACTATTTCTATACTGTAGATATCTTCACGCTGAAGTTCTAGAAAAGAGAGTGCATGCCCTTAAGTTATCATCAAGGTATCAGAAAGCTATCTTTGGACAAAAAAAAAGAAGAGAAAAAAATAAAAGCTCTCTTATTATCTAGACACTGTGACAAGTGCTGAATGTATTTCATGGCTGAAAAGATCTTTAAAACTCTTTGTCCCTCCTGTAGGCTACAAGGTTTTGTAGTTGCACAAACCTGGGAAATGCAGAAGCCAAGCATCAATGAGAACAGCTGTTCTTTAAAGTGTGTTGTCCATGTGCATCCCATTTCTGCTCTGCATGAACTCAGAAAGGTGAAACTGGGTCTTCTGCACTACTGGACAGTATCTCACCTCTCCCAAAAAAAACCAACAAAATGAAACCCAAATAGATCTCATTTTAATATTTGGCTGAATTTTGCTTGCCAAAAGAGAAAAGAAAACCTTTAAAGCCAATATATGTAAAAAATAGCACATTGTGCTTGAAGGTTAATTTTTTGATTCTGGAATCAGGATATGTGTATGAAGTAATCTCAAACAATTGTCAGTCCTTGAACAGCTCTGCTCAGCAGTTACTCAGGTTTTTAATTCCTGTATTTGCTATCGAGCCAAGTCACAAGATCAGCAGAATTCTTCCCTTTCAGTTGAAGGTGATGGAATTGGGGGTAAAACCTTCCCTGTTAAAGTCTACTTCTCTCCTTTACACTACATTAGCCAAAAAAAAAAAAGAAAAAAAAATTACTTTGTTATTGGCACATGCTTTAGGTAATTCAATTTAAGAGTATACTGCCAAATTACCAGGTCAGTGAGGACATGTAAGTACCACATGGAACAGGCTGGCCAGAAGGTTGCAGTAAAGAATAGTATCTTTTACCATCATCATTTTGGTTTGGTTATTTGGTGGTTTTTTTAAATAAATTCAGAGTGCCAACCTTTTCCATGACAAAGGGTGAATGAGGGTCAATAACCAAGGTTGCAGAGCAGCATGTGCACTAAATGAGGCGGGAATGGGATCATGCATTCATGGCAAGCATATGAATGGAACTTACATTTAACTTTTCAGTATTTAGCTTTGCAATTCTAATAAATACAAAAATACATTGAAAAGATAATCATTAAAGAGATCAGGAACGACTGGATTACTAGCAGCACCTCAAGTAGCTTTTACTTACTGGCTTGATCCATGGCTGCTCTTAGGGGAGGCTCCACTCTGGCCAGAAGGGCAGCACACAGCTGCTCGAACTGAGCTCTGCAGGGCAGGGAGAGTGTTGGTGTTACCAGGCTGCTCAGAGACCACAAGCCCTGGCCCAGAGTGGGAACAACACCCAGTACCTGTTCATCTTACTGGAGACATCCAGGTCGTTCATGAAGCACTCGATGTTGAGGGGAAGGTCGGAGGCGTTGGCGCTCATCAGCTTCTTGAGCTTCTCGCATTCCTGATACAATCGCAGCAGGGCTCGGGGGTTCTCTTTTACATTCAGCTTGTATTTTGTCCTAAATTCTTCAGAGAAGTAATCTACCAAAGCCTCATCAAAATTCCTGCCACCTACGAAAGGGTCAAAGGTAGTGGCCAAGACCTGGCAGAAGTCAAAGAATGAGATCAGAAGTTATCAGACAAGGTTTGTGCTGTGTCATTTACTCAGCAAAGCAAGAAGTGCCATCATTGCCTTCCACACTGCTTCAGAGGGCATTTGGCTACCAGAGACAGGCCCACAAGAGCATTCAGCCTTTACTAGGTCACAGACAAAAAAGTCTCCAAACCAGGAGGCAAAGATTGTGCAGCTTTGCTTCACATCCCACTGGATTTAGACTTTGAACTGTCATGGATGGCACAAAAAAAACCCCCAACATCTCACAGTGACTCAAGACAGTTCAAGAGTCTCCCATAAGTGAGTCAGTTGCACAACTGCAACACTTAAGAAGCTCCCTGAATATGCAAATATTTCAGGGATATGACACAAAAACTGTGCAGTGTCCTTAATGATCGAGCACTTTGCAAAACACGCTTCAGGATGCTACACTTCTGCATTTTACAAAAACTGACTTGATGAAATAGCCAAAATGTAACAGAAAGGTTCTGTATTCCACATTTAAAAAATATTTTCTATAGACATTTATTTTTTTAAAAAACTAATCTTTCCACAGAGCAGTATTTTGAGTTTTAAATACTTCAGGCTTTTAATGTACAACTTCAAAGATTACCTTCAGTTTTCCCTTGTTAAAAGCACAGATGGAAACCTGATATGCAGAATGCCCCATATCTACAAAGACCACATTTCTTGGCTTCTCTTCCAAGGCTGGCAGATCTTGCTTGTATATTCCATAGGCTAATGCAACTGGAAAACACCAACCCATGGAAGGTAAGGGGAAGGCACACACAGCTGCAGACCATGCATTAAAAGCACTACCAAGAGACAGACACTGCCCATGTTCACCCTTTCTAAAGACCTTCATAACTCATTAAAAAGTCAAAATTGTGTTGAAAACACATTTTTCACTGACAAGAGAAAAAGATGTCAAGTGAAAGTTTAGCACTAACAAAGAATCCCCCTGTATTTCAATTCTGCTTGTAGCCAAATGAACACTGCAATCCGTGAAACTGCACAGATTAAGACTCATGCCTACAGCTCTCCCTTGAAATGCCTTAGCTTTGAAAAATTCGAGCATGCCCAAGAGATAAAGGAAATGCTTTGGAAGATTCGTTTACACAAATCCATGCTTTCACAACCAGCACTCATTTGGAAAGCTTTTTCAACTTTCTAAAAGCAAAGAGAATCAAGAAAAATAAAAATTACAGATTTAAGCACCTCCCAACTTTAGTCCCCATGAAGTGTTAGGCATTTCAATGCTCTACCTCAGAATTCACCAGAACCAGAAGAGGGGAGTAAACTACTTTATAGAAACAGTTGTGCCATTGCTACAGCTGACAGGACTGCCACAACTTTAAGCACAGATGCCAGGTTTATTTCCAAAGCTATTCCCAAGTGTGAGTGTGCTCAGGTTAGCAAACCCCAGCTCTCATGGTACCTCCCAAGTGCTGCACGCCATGCCACTGCTGTGTTTCCAGTTCCCAAACTGGAATGGGCAGTACTAGCCTGGACAGCTCTCTCCCAAGCTCCCAATTGTGTAAGAGCAGGGTGTCATCACCCTCACATTCAACAGCCTCAAAGGACAAAAAAAAAAAAAAAAAGTCCTGGCCCTTTACCTGCTGTAGTTTCATTCATCAGCTTCAGACAATTTAATCCTGCAATCTGTGCAGCTGCCATTACAGACCTTCTTTCAGCATCAGTGAAGAAACTGGGGACCTGTTTCCAAAAATAATGACATTGGATATTATAGGATATGGATTTTTTAATTTAGAGTAGTCAGACTTGCCCATCAAGCTATCCTATAAATGTCATTACCACAAGAAACTGTTATAAGCTAACCTCAAATTATTAAAGCTGTCTGAATAAATCAGCGAGCTAATTCGTTTCAGTGCATATTTTAATTAAAAATTCAAAATATTCCAAAAATGAAGTTGCATCCAGAGTTGTTTTAAATAAAGCAGATTTTAACTCGCAAAACAAAAAAATCCTGAAAATGTTTTCTTAGATTGAGTTTGAATGAGTCTTTCACCTCAAAATCATCACCAGTTTCTGGAAACACTTGTGCAAGACAAAGAAAAAAACACAAAACCCAACAAATATTCACACAGAGCCCCACAGTAAGTCACTGGCAGAAGCACTGGAATCCAGCTTGAACCTGCATCCCTTTTTCAGCTATCACTGCCAGCTTACAGCGTGCTGCAAGGTTCAGTGCCACCAAAAATAGCCACAGCACCATCAGAGCCCATTTAGGATCTGGCTGCAAGCAGCTGGCACCTCTTCAGCAGCCTCTCGAGCAGAACTCCATTTTGTTTGTGTGTTTTGTTGGCCACCACTGTGGGGCATTGCCAAGGATGCCTGGGTGTGTGGGAGGTATTCTCCCAGCTTAAGAAAGCAAGGAAAAAGATCAAAGCAGGTTCTGAAGAGCTCAAGTACACAGCTTTCCAGTTCCCATGGCTGTGCCTGACAGAGAAGGGATAACTGCAAACCTTCGTGCCCAAACTTCCCAGCAGGGCCAGTAAACAAACACCATGCTAAAAGCAGGCACAGGACTGTGGATCCAACAAAATAAAAAGACTTTTTCAAACAAAGCCAAGTGGTTTGGGTGTGTGACACTATCAGCATGACCCTCAGAGCCCTAAATTCAGGCAACTCTCAAGTGCATTACAACAGTGTTCACCCATGCAACAAGAAAGAAACTTGACAAGAATTTAGGAAGGTTCTTTGGAAGCAAGGAGGATGTGCTTACACCTAGGACAGCTCCCATCTGTAACAAGAACTACAGTAATCAGAAATCCTGTCTGTAGCCCTTGGAGACAGACAGACTGCATCAGCTGAAGCACTGTGTCCTTTCTGAAAATACACTCTGGATTCAACAACCTTTTCATCTCCTCAAACAGGCTTCAAGAAGGATTCTCATCTGGAAAACCTGCCACAAAGGCCCATTTTTGGGGATATGATTTCCATCTGCTACTTGAACCTCTTACTATGGTATAAATGGCCCTGGCTGGCATAATTCTGCAATAAATATACACAACTTACTGAAATCACACAGTCAGCCACTGGTTTCTTCAAAGCACTTTCTGAAGTCTCCTTCAGCTTGGCCAGCAGCATTCCTGTGATCTGTTCCACTGCAAACAGTCTCTCTTCATCCAGGTACCTCACCTGGAACAGAGAATTGGGATTCTGTGATCAATCATCCCAACCTTGCTCTCAAGATGTGCAACTTCATAACAATTATTATGAATTATTAATTCATAATAATGGATTATTATTCATAATGTTGAGCATTGAGACCCACTGAACACCAGGCTCTAGATACAAGTAACTCCCTTTCTATTGATCTGTGCTCTCTACAACAAATCTTCAACAGTTCAGTTTGGGGTTTTTCTTTTTCTTTTTTTTTTTTTTTTTGGGAAGCTTCACACCTCAGTTATCTCAAGGGACTATTCACAATGATACAGTATTTCTGCTGCTTGTGTATTTTGAAAAAGCAGCAAAAAAAAAAGGAGCATAATATAAGTAAGATCACATTGTGCTATAACACAGGCTAAAAATAAAAGTTTTGGAGCAATCCCAAGGAACATTTGCTTCCTGCAACAGTCACCCAAGCACAGGAGGCAGGGAAGGTGTAAACCAGGCAATTCCAGCACTCCTGCCCTGCTCAGGAAACGTGGTTGAATCCTCAGCCTCCATGGGAGGTTTTGTGTCCTGAATTCCTAACCAGCTATCATCTCTCCAGCAATCCCAAGCACTCCTGCCATTTAGTCTGGAAGCCAATTAAAGCTAACTTGTCCAAATTTCATATTCAGAGCATTATGTTGCTTTCCTGACACCTGGCCTCTGCATGTCTGATGGGAACTAATAATCTCACACTGTAATTACACAGATTTGAAGATAAATCTAGTAAGGCCAAGTGCAAAGCTTATGTGACTAAGGAAAATTATTATGATTGATAAGAAGCCTCAATGGACATCTTGGAGAAAGTACAGACTTATTAAGAGACACAGCAATTTTCTGAATTTCTAAATTTTCACATTTCTAAATTTCAGATTTTCTAAAGGAAAATGCAAGTGACCACAGAGGAAGTGAAGTGACAAGGGCCCAAAGTGCTCATCTCTACCATCAGAGAGATTCCACCCAAAGCTCTCGCTCACCTTTACTCCTACAGAGCCATTTGGCATCTTCTGAAGCTCATAGGGAAGTTTGGCCCTCTCAGCTTGGATGTAAGGATCTTCAAATGCTCTTCCATGCAGTTTTTTGAAGCCATGGACTGCATTTTTTACATTTGTGATGATCTGTGGCAAAGATACTTCCATTACCCATAACATCCTGATAAAGAGGACTGTGCAGAAAGGAATTTTTCATGTTGGGCTTAATGCACACACTGACCTGTGTCAAGCCCCACACATTCACTGAAAAGCAAAGTGTGAGGAGAGTGAAAGAATCATCTACTTTTTAATCTATGGCCCCTATTAGAAAAATTCATATGTACTTCTCTCTGTAATATCCATTAACTTGCTGCCATCAATTTTCACTGTACTTTTTATTTTAGAGGAGCTTTCTGATACAGCATAAAATATTTAAGATCCTATATTGTTGCAGTGGCTGCCTGCAGGAACTAATGAAGTTATTACCTACATTAACCTTAAATGAACCTTCAACAAATTAACACATTTCCCTTCCTTTAAAGTTCTCCTCTAATTCAGATCCCATCTGGATGTAAAGCCTCCCCACACCTGTTCTCTCATCAGTGTTTTAACCTAGTCATTTTCAGGACAGCCTTTTAACCAAAGAAAGAACCAAAACAAACAAATCCCAGTGAACACAATACTATAAACTATTACAGAACATTCTTCTCCAAGATGAACTTGTTTACAGGTCAAAAAAAGTTTTTAATCCATTTACCTGGCTCTTTGCTGCATTCCCGATGGCTCGGGTCTTGGATCCTAAAGATATACATGCTCTAAGCAAAAAAAAAAAAAAAAAAAAAAAAAAAAAGAATAAAATAAAATAAAATTCAGCTTTAAAAGAAAACATCATAAAATATTTCTGTGGTATTTTAGAACACCCACAAAAATTCAAGCAGCAGGACATGGATGTGTTAAATAACAGCATTACTGCATGAAGCACCAGAAGCTGAAGTGGAATTCTAGTTATTTTGTCCTTTGTAAATTAGCTTAGAAACAGCAAGCAATTGCAACTGTTGCCATTTTAACTGCATTTAAGGAATTCTGAGAAAGCTGAAATGTTCCACAGTTCTTATCACGAAGGAAAGGCACTGATAGTTCCTTCTGGGTCACAGGGTAAAATCTCAGAAGCCTGAGAGATCTCATCCAAACCCCTGAACTTTACCAGCCAGGATCTCTCAACTCTACAACGCCTGAGTCTCACAGGGCCACATTCACACTCTAAAAGCCTCAGCAACAACCCTAAGACAACAATTAAATCCCCACAAACCAAGGGAGCTGAACGAGCTGTGAAACGCTTCCAGAGCCGAGCACAGAGGGAGGGAGAGAGGGACCTGGGGACAGCTCCCTTGCAGGCACTGCTCTAATCCACAGCTCCCTGCAGCTTCCTGGCTACCAGGAACACCCCCGGGATCAGCAAGGGCTGCCTCAAACCCCAGCCACCAGCTGGCCTCTCAGCACTGCCTTTGGAAATGTTCTGTTCTATTCTGGAAGGTACCAACACTGTTATCTTCACATCACCTGAAATACAACTCTGCCCCAAAAGGCAGATCTGGCCAGGACCATTCAGGAGGAACAGAGAAACTCGGATTTCACACAGCTCAAATGTAATTGTTTAATGCAGGCATAAAGGTCACTCCAGCACCCTGCTTCCTGCCTCCCCTCCATCACTGAGGGCACTGCAATTTGGCAGGATTTTCTAGCAACTTCTTCTCTGTGACATCCAAAACCTTCACCAGATTTAACTGCTGCAAACACACGAGGCATTTCCCTACATTTTCAAAGAGGCAGCTCAGCTTGCACAAACAACTTTTACAATTCTACAGTTCCCCAATTCCTCCTTGTGATAATTAGGGGAAATCAGATAAACGAGCAATTTCCAAGGCAAGCAAATGATTTACAAACGAATGCTATTGCATCACACCTTTCCAGTGCAGGAATCTGCCTCTGCTCACAGCCAGCACAACTCCTGCCACGGGTCATTTCAATTAATTCCAGCACAGGGGGATGGATGGCTTTTCCCTCCTGCAGCCAGGAAGCAAAGATGCCAAAAAAATAAATGTGCCCTCCTTAGCTTCAAAAAATTCAGTAGTTTCCAAGATTCCTTATTACATCACCTTAATTACAGCATGTGATCACATTAATCACACCTGGTGTGAAGTAAGTTATGAGCTATCAGCAACGGCCTTGTTTTCCCACAAAACCACAGTGGGTGAGGCAGAGCACCTGAAAGGACCATTTGCCACGAGCTTAACGTGCCAGAAGCACTGGAAATGTGCTCAACAGCCCTGCTGAAGTTCCCAGGTCAGGAGAAATCAAGTGTCAGTTTTCCAAGAGATACAGGGCCAAAAGCCAGGAAATATCCAGGTTCTTGGCAGGATCTTTTCCCCTTCTTTCTAAAGTGCTTGTGCTAAAGCTTCAAGGATGATACATGGCTGTTGTGACGCTGGATTACAGAATGTAATTAACTAAAGCACCTGCATGATGTGAGCACCTCCATAGGAATAAGTTCATTTAAATAAGTCCACATTCAAATGAGTTCATTTACTGTGCTGCTGTGTGCAATAAGGGAAGTTCTGATGATTGAAGAATTAGATCTGTATCACTCGAATGCCACTTGAAGTAAAGATTTAGCTACTATGAGAAACTTACATAACAGTAATAACCTGTTACATTTCTATTTACCTTTGGTTGATTGCTTTTGAGACGGTAACACTAGAAAAAATGTTCTGCGAGGTCTCCTGTATTACCCCATTTTGAGATAGAAAAGGTCAATGAAATCGTCACTTAAAGTATGACAGGTACTGCCTTTAAGTGTATGTGCACCCCAGATGCTGTAATTGCTAAATTGAAACTCTTTCATAATCACTTTCCAAGTATCTTGAAAGTACAGTTAATCAGACATTAGTGTGAAAAACATCGAATGCAGGTAAGCCTAACTGCACAGAACACACCCCAAAAAGAGCTAAAAATCAGAAGTGCTCTTCATCACAAGGGAGAAGGAAACTGCAGCTGCCTGAGGATTCTCTGGGCAACAATTTCATGGGATACTTTGCATTTGAAAGGCCAGAGAATTTCAGTTCTCACTGCATATCTGGTGCACAAGGATAATTACTTCCTGAGAGCTCACATGAGAAGCATATTATTCTAAATAGCAAAAAGAATTTTCAAGAGTATTCCCATTAAAACAGACGGCGTGCTCTTCGGCCATCAACTTCTTTGTACTTTTAAAAACCAACTTTTTAGAAAGCAAACCTACATTTCCCCGAGACCAGGGCAGCAGCGCTGAACTTACTACAGTCTCGCACAGCAGGAACAGCTTTCTCTGTTGGCTCCGAGCCCCTTTGTAAAAAGAGAAGCACCATCCAACCCCCGATTTTCCTGAGTGTTACACGAATCCCTGGATCCTCCTTCAAAATTATGCACAGATGGAGCTCTAAAAAATCCTAGACGTATCCCATAGAAACAGAGGAGCAATATCTCCACCTACTCTTGCGTCTCCCATCATCACGGACGCTGCCCGGTGCCCCCCCCCGTTCCCCGCCAGACCTCGCTATTCCAGGGCCGGCAGATGCGCTGCGAGCACGAACAGGTTCAAAGAAAGGGAACTCATCGCGCCGTGAATCAACCTCCTCCTCCTCCTCCTCCTCCTCAGTCTCGCCACCACTCGTGTAATTGCTAATGGGAATGCTCCCAGCCCTGGCAGCCGATCGGGAGCCGGGCAAACACGCTCACTCCAGGGGTATCCCTGGCTACCCGAGAGCCCTGCGAGGAGCGCACCGCCCCGGGCTCCTCCGGCGGCGCAGCGCGGGATTTCAAGGGCACGCCGGCACCGCCGGGAAACCGGCACAGACCCCGTACACCCCGCTGTTCCCGGCACACGCGATCCCGGCAAGGCGCTCTCCGCCACCTCCCGGCTCTGCCGGCACCGCCGCGCCGGGGATCCCGCGGGGGGACGCCGGCGGGCGGGGCCCGGGCGCGCCGCTACTCACGGCGTGCAGCGGTCGCTGTACTCGTTGGCGATGGTCTCGATGCCGCCGCTCCGCGCCACGCCGATGTAGCAGTTGAGGAAGCCGAGGTCGATGCCCACCACGGACATGGCTGCGCCCGGCGCTGGCTCTGGCGCTGGGACCGGCACTGGGGCTCCGCGCCCGCCGCTCCCCCACTGCGGAGCGCCGGCACCAACCGGCAGCGGGCCCGCCGTGCGCAGGCGCCGCCGGCGGGGAGCCCGCCCGGCCCCGGCGCCGCCTCGGCTCTTTCCGGCAGGGCTCGGGCGGCGCTGCCCTTCCAGAAGGATCTGGAACGGGAGGGATGCGGGCTAACGGGGCGGGAGCGGCGCCGCCCAGAGCGGCAGAGCGTCAGCGCTGCGCTGGGACCGCCCCGGCCGCCTTAAAGGCTCCGGGCAGCGCGGCTGGCTCGGGGCTGTCGGTGCCACACGGGCCGAGTTAATGAGATTATAACAATCCCCAGCAATTAGTGCAGAGCGGCCATGGGGCCATTGGCACGCCCGCTCTGAGGAGCCGCCCTGAGGAGGGGACAGCCCCTCACGGAGAGCCCCAGAGGGCTGAGGTGCAGGGCGAGCCCTGCGCTGTGTGAAGAACGCGTGTTCTATGATTGGCTTTTCGCAAATATTAAAAGGAATAGCATATGTGTTATGTTAGGAAGTTATGCTGTATTAATTTTTAAAAAAATCTCTTACCGGAAGAAACTAACTTCTTCCTGCCTCGCTCAGTTTTGAAGACGCCATTAGAATTAAGAGAAAGAAAATGACACTGACCAGACAGAATCCTGTGTTTGATGGAATTTATGTATCATGTATGAGGTGTATGAATATGCAACAGGCTATTGTTTTTAAGGGTTAGTCCTCTGGTAATGTGTGTCCTTTTTCGGGCTTATTTTGCCCAGAAAGAGGTACCTGGACCATCTGTAACTTTGTTTTTTTATTGTCTCATATTATCCTAATCAAAATTGTTCAAAATTTTTTACTCTATTACTATTTTTATAACCGTTTTATTACTATTAAACTTGTACAATTTTAAAACCAAGTGATGGGCGTTTTTCACAGGTGGAAGCTGTGTCTGCCACAGAGGCGGGCACGGCTCTGGGTGCCTCCTGGGCCAGGGCCAGGCAGGGTTTGGCCCCTCTGCTCCTTCATTCCACCCATTGCCAACACCTTTGGAAGAGACATCCCCAGCTGGGCTTGGGCTCCATTTCCAGAAACAGCCCTGTCTGTTTTCTTTCCTTGGGGAAAAAAGTCAACTCGAACCCCAAGTTCTCTGCTTACCCTGCGTTTTGGGTAAGCAAAAATTTCAAAACATAAATATCTGATGGGTATCGGATATTTATGTTGTGAAACTCCACAAAATAAACCTGCAGGCTGGAAAAGTTCCCCAAGTATTTATTTGCTTCTAAAAATGACACTGTTTCACACAGCAATGTGACGTCTTTGTGACACAGGACGTGACACTGCATTGCACGGTTCTGTTCCACTGGAGAGATTAAAAATAAGCACAAAATGACTAAACTAGTTTAACATCCCTGTCAAGAGGCTTGATTATCTCTGCCATTTATCACAGTCTCAATGGTCAGAATTTTCCTAATGAAAACATATTCTTTTCCTCTAGAACCTCCAGAGGCAAGAGAAACCACTGGTACAGAGAATTATTTGTAACACAACTACTCCACCTGCCTTGATGATCTCATTTTTACTTGCTAGGTTGAGGATCAGAAAGGCAAACCAGGTCCAGTCCCATCTACAGTAGCCAGGAAGGCAGATCCCCAACTCCAATTCCAGTTCTGCTCTTTCCATCCCTGTTAGGAAAAAAGTGGTTCAAGGCATGGCAGCAGCACTTGAGGCTGACTGACTGAATAGAAACCTCGGGGGCAAAGAGATTAAATGCAAATGCTCCTGTGTGCTTGTGCAACCCCAGCCAGCTGGTTTGAAGCTGCTCTGGGGAGCAGCAGACTTGTGCAAACACTCCTGACAGCCACCAGAAAGTGCCAATGGACTTTTTTATTTGCTTTGTGCAGAGTTGGGGATGAGAGTACAAGCAGGGTAAGCCAAACTCTTGGAGGCATTTCCTCAAAGTCATCTGTGTGCTTCAGTGTCACGCTGATGTCCAGCCTGTGAGTGTGAACAAAACTCACTCCAGATTTACCTGAGCACAGCCCCCCTTCTCATCATGGACTGCCACTGGAGCAATGCTGGGACTGAGATTGCCCCAGTCTTTCCAGTTCTTGGCCTGTGGATCACCTCTGGTATTTTGGCAGCTAAAAAAACCCCCCTCTGTACAATGTCCATGAGCCAAGGGTTTCATGTCAAACTTAATGGCTGGGGTGAAATCTTAGGAACAGTGCTGGGCTTAATTTCTGTGAAACAAGACATTTAAGTGCCTCCTAAATGCTTCTTTTATCCTAAATTATCAATACTCCACAAGGTTTGGTCTTTCCTCCTTGAAAATTACTACCTCAGAAATAAGAGTTTTCTCATTAATCTACATGCTAAGATTTATCCCCAATACTGAGAAGGATCCTCAGCCATTCTAAATTTTCTCAAGAAATACTGTACTAAGTGTTCTAGGCCTCTATATGCTTGGCTTTTTCTATTTTTGGGATGTGTTTTGGCTTTTAATGCTGCCAGCCAGGTAAAAACCTTTTCAATGTTGTTTTAGTATGAGCAAAATGGAAACATTGAGAATTTCAAACAAGAAGCAAGTAAGGATTTTCTTGGATTCCTTGGTCTTTCTGTAGTAAAGAACACTAAGGAACTTTTTTCTCCTAATGGATCACTCCAAAGGAGAATCTTTTGACCATTAAATATTTATCTGGTGTCACACTCTGTGTTAGCTGGTACCAATGGCTAAATTTAGAAAAGCTGTGATCCTTCTTCTGATGCTTTTTTTAAGCTCTACTGGGCAAGTAGAAGGCTTAGGAATTAAATGAGGTCACTCCCATCCTAAGGGTGCTCTGAATTCTTTCAGTGCTGTTAAAACTTGCACAGCTCATTTTTTTCCTTCTTTAGTAGGAGTGAAATAGTTTTTTTACCAAGTAGATTGCAGTTCATTAGTGATCAATAGAGTCCTCTAAAATATTTTAAGGGCTGTATTAGGAACTAGCACTGTTTTTTTTTGTCTTCACTAGCAAAAGCCATGCACACATTTTTTTGGGAGAGACAAATCCAAATCCCTAATTATATTGGAGAGAAGACACTTTTTAAAAATTAATATTGATTAAAATTCAAGTACATCTGAAATCAAATCCACTTGCAATGTCAAGGTGAGGTTCTAGGTCCTCCATAATGACAGAAAGACAATCTTGTCTAATTCAGGCTACTGATACACACATATTTAATGCATGTTCACAATAATGTTTATGTTCATCAATATAAATAACTGTCATAACCTAGCTAAAAAGCATTTAGCATATTTTGTTTTGGATCACTCACAAAATACATTTGTACACCCACAACACATATAAATCCTCTCATTCTCATATTTTGTGCCACTAAATCCATTATCTTACTCTACATTATTATAATTTGTGTTTTTAGTAATCTTGATTGTTTTCTCTATCCTAGTGGTAAGTTAATGACCAGAAGCAGAGGCAGTTCTTTGGCAAAGCCTCAAGAGGCACAGCACTTTGAAATAAAACCAGCATGAACTGCAGGCCTGCTGCTCAGATAAAGCATAAAAGAGTGAAATTACCTTTAGTCTGAAAGGAAGACATCAATAGTACTTATGGGGTAAGCTTCAAGGTTTGTGATATTTAGGACAGATTACCAGAGGTATGCAGGGTATTATGTAAGAATTTAAGAATCCCTGGTATTTTCTGAAATGACCTAAGCAATTTCCATGCCAACATTTATTCAGATTTTATTTTGACTTCCTGGAATACCAAGAGAGGAGATCCTTGAAACAAAACACTTTAGAACTAACAAATCCTGTTATCAGGTGGCAAAACTTCCTCAGGGATGCAGGGAATAAACTCCTGCTTTCTCAAGAGCATTTCCATGTATTTTTAAGAATTATTTATTTGAAGATAATCTTCACAGCAAGAATTAGTATTATTAAATATACTTCAAATGCTACTGAACAACCTAGTAAAATTATTCTATCCACAAACCTGCCCTACCCCAAATACCCAGCTCTGAGTAGGAAAAGGAAAACCAGTCCTAGTTTTCTACTAAAAGCTTTCACCAAGCTGTGAACTGAATATAATTCTACAAAACAAAGGTAGAAGCCAGTACAAGTTCTGTAAAATGCACATAAAATCCAGTAGATAAAACATGTAATTTTGATAGATTTCTGCTTCTGTAGAATGGCTTACTCTTCAGCACTAGTCTGTCAGGCACAAATAACTGCAAATGGAAAAGCTGTTGCTAACACCCTCATGAATTCTTAATAAATGTGATGATAAAGATTTAAAAGGTGTTCATTCCTGTGTGTAAAAGCCACCTTTAGTGGTGTCCATAACATCCAAAACTGAAGGCCTGGTGCCCAACAATTCCCTGTACTGAACTACCCATTCCCTGCACAGGCCAGGCAGCCCATCTGTATTTGTAATTTTAATAAGCCAGTCCCCAGTTCCTGGAACTGTTGCTCAGCAGCACCTAATAGAAAATAAATTTATGCACATTGTTATGCATGCAGACACTCTGCTTTTCAGCACAGACTGCCTGCAGAGCTGAGACACTTCAACAGAGGAGATCACTGCTTTGTCTCATTTCTACCAAAGCATAGAGACCTGGAGGGATGAAGACAGAGTATTCAAACAGGTAGTGACTTCCATTTGCTGAAACACTTCCCAGCTCAAACAACTGCCATTCCAATGCTGCTGTCCTCCAGCAGAATCCTTATGGATCAAATTCTCTGCCAAGATTTTTTTTCTATGGAATACCAAGCTTTTACTTCCTCCCCACATATTCTTGCTCAGATCTATAAGAAGCATTACTTGGTTTCAGCTTTTCCCTATAGTGGAGCAAAAATTAAAAAACCTGTGTGGCAAAGATAAAAAAGTTAAAATTAAATGTGTGGATTTTTAATCTGTTTTCCAGCTCTTGGGATTCTCTACAGGTGAAAACATGGCAGGCAATGAACCAACCTTTGAAGGAAGAACTCCAAACTGTGCACCTTCTTATAAAGGCATCAAACATTATTAATTCAGCCCAAGTAAAAGGCACAGGGAGCAACAGGTGAAGCAAAGCAGCCAATTCCTGGGATAACCTTGCACAGACAAGAACCAGAGTTCAGTTATCCACTGCTGGCAAATCAGGAAAGGCAACAGCCCCAGAGACAGAAGAAATTTCTCTCTGTACTGCAAACCCTTCCAGACACACTTTTCAGGAAATTAATTTTACCTATTTGAATGAATGAAATATATCTAGAGATGTAAACCACCCAGAAATCTCCAGTTGAGAAAATCTTCAGTTGATATTCTTGATACAGAACAAGGATGGTCATTCATTCTTTAAATGACACCCCATAACACCTTAAGTCAGGAAAAACCAAACTCGTCTGGTTTCTGCACCCAAAGTTGGCCAAATTCAGTTAAAATGTTTCCCTACAGAATCTAAACAAATGCAAAACTGTGCTCAGCACTACTTCCAGAGAAATTTATTTCACTCTGCTTCATCCTCCCCTTTAAAGATTGTGCATTTCTTATTACTTTTATGCTTCTAATTGCACATTGGTAAATTTATAGGGAACAGGAAGGATTCTAATAGTACTGTGCATTGGTCTGCCTCTAGAATGAAGCAAATATAACACCTGGGGCACATTTTTAAAAATCCATTTCTTTGGTAAGGTAAAGCTGGCACCGCCAGTGCAGAGGTTTCACTGCCTTCCCCAGTAGGAGCAGCACCCTCTGGCACCTGAGCTGATCTCAGTGGATCTGGCTCCTGCTGCTCTGCCAGCAGCCAGGTTTGCCAGAATGCCCTTCCCAAACTGAAACACAAAGATTGCTGCATACACCTATGAAAGCACAGCACTACCATATTAGAACACTGACCTTTGTACTAAATCAAACTTCAGAGCACCAAGAACAGGATCTATCCAAACCACTGTATTTACAAAATCATCAGGAAACATGGCAGTTTCAGAGCAATTCCTACAATGAGGTTTTTTTTATCTTTTCACTGATATAAGCTGATCCCAGTAGGAGAAACATTTTACATAACTTTTTACAGCTCTGACATAGCTATGCTGCCTATAACTGCATCAGGGGCACATCTTGTACAGTAAATGCAGACCATGTGGATGTACCCAAAATCACTTGTTATTTACCAGTTTGGGAACAACTCTGCAGCTGTAGTATCCCATTTCCTGACCTGAACAGAACATCTAAGACAGCTTCCAAATACCCTGAGCTTCAACAGTGGATATGGCACTTGGCTGAGCATTGTACTCCTAAGGAAATTAATCTTGAGTGTTATTCATGGAATGTTTCTAAAATTTGAGTCTCAAGCTCACATACACATGTGAGCCATCTGGAAGCACTTCCAGGACATGGAAGGGAGATTTTAAGAACTATAAACAGTATTATTTACACAAAGCCCGTTTCACTTTTTTCCACTGGAAGTAAAGAACGAAAACAACCTTAAAACTCTTTATATGCAAAATGACTGTAATTGAAAAAGAACTGCTTAAGAGTTAGCATGTGATATATCAGGAGATTAATCAAACTTCAGTGACTGACAGAATTCCTCCTGGTCAGCACTACCAGAAAAGCCTGGGGCAAGGAAATTTTCTGGCACTGTAGTAAAGAACTGTCAACAAGAGAAAACACAGAACACTGGATTTTTGTTTACATTATCAAAAGCTAATCAAAGAAATCCTGAAAGAGATAACTTAAGACAGAGACAAATGAAGCAGATTTTCCATCTATTTTCACATTAAACAAACCAGATATAATTTATTTTCCATTCTGCTGATATGAATGAATTTTATGCAATTTGCCAAATGCCAGTATCAACACTTCATATTCCAAGACCAAGATTCCTTGTCATTAATTCCACAGGTGTTGGCCTGTGTGCCTTTCAAGAATCCATCTGAATGGAGGGACATTTGCAAGCACCTCACTAAGTCATTAATCATGTAAGATCAAACCCAAATTTTATTGCTGTAACAATAGGCTACACAGGAAACCTGCCTCTTTCTACCACCACTCATTACCAGCCATGCTGAGGGAAAGAAGTGCACAGCTCTTGACCAGATCTATTTTATTTATTAAAATTAATATGCAAAAGATTATTTTTACCTGTTTTCCTTTATCGCCTTTGGACATAAAAATATGTTTGCATTTGTCCTTAAAAGCAACCTTTAGAGCCTGTGTTGGGAAATAGTGTGTCACATTTGCCAAACAGTGCCAGAGATGCTACAGAGAAAGAAATGGATTCTTAAAAACAACTAGAGATTTTGAAATTTCCCAAGTTTATACTACACCAAGGATATTATACAATTATCTCTTCTATTTGGTATGAGCTGCAACAAAGGCCAACACTCTTCCTTTTCAGGTCCTTTCTTTTTCAAGCACTTCTTTTTGGAGAAATGGATTTATTTTGAAACTTACCAACAGCATATGAATTTGGTGTTAGCTCTAGAAGATCTCAAACTATGAGTGAAACATCAGTAATATGAGAAACAGTTGAGAT
The DNA here is from genome assembly GCF_037042795.1 of Molothrus aeneus. NCBI lineage: Eukaryota > Metazoa > Chordata > Aves > Passeriformes > Icteridae > Molothrus > Molothrus aeneus. Next base: position 9,023,693 of record NC_089649.1, on the reverse strand, counting down.
TTTCAACTTCCTTACTTCACCCATTGCTAGGGATAGCAATGGGAAGTGCTATTTACAGGGCTGTGCAGACATTGCTCTCCTGCAGCAGCCCCCCTGTGCATTTTGGCTGACAGAGGGTGCTCACACTCCATCTTAAAGCAATGCCTGACAGCTGATACAGGTATCAGACACTTGGTGGCACTTTTAGAATGACATTATTCTTCTAAATTCAAGAAAAGGTTCTCCAGGACATTAGGATAAACAGCTAAAAGCACTGCAGCAAGCTTCCTTTTCTCCACGTTCCTTCTTCCATCCACCAGGAAATGTAATGCCCAAACCTCAGACATTTCAGACTTTTGAGAGGTGTAGCATCACTTGATTTATACACGGGGAACAGAGCTAACAGACTGCTGCTGTGATTTGCAGGCCTCAGACTGAAATACTGCTGCTCATCTGCTAGGAACCATAAATCCTGGAGAAAGCTGATTAGCCAAGTCCTCAATCACAGCTTGCACTTCAGGCCCAAGACTTCTGCTGCTTGGAACTGAAGCAAACTGTTGAGTGATGAAGACAAGCTGTGAATCACCCTGTGAGCACTGCAAGCATTTGATTGACTGTTTTAGGACTACCCCAAACTGTGTCATTTACTAGTGAGAGCAGGATCTAAACATTTGGCCATGAGAACCCATGGAATTGAATTTGCTTTCCTAAACAGTTAAAACTTTCTGATCCCGTGGTTTAAAATGCAATTCTAGTTATGCATTTTATGAAAAGCACTCATGAAAAACAATTAGAATAAAATAATAAAGCAAAAGAGAAAATACATTAAGTAAAAAAAAGAATAAAAAATTAATGCTTTACTATTCTTTAACAAATATACATTTTTATTATGAAATTATGAATATGAAATTATGAATATAAAATAAGCCAAGTCCACGCACATCTTAAAACCACCCTGCCCGCCCCTGTTTTTTTTTGTGTCTTCAAAATGGCATTTGAACAAATTTAAGCATTATTTATAGTTAAAACTCACAGAGTCAAGTAAAACATCAACCACACTACAGTCCTTGAAGTGTGCAGGAGAGCAAAAATAGTAAACCATCAGTTTTGTGAGGCTAAGTGCCAGGAATTGTCTAAAAGATTTCTCTCTGTTTTGATTAACACAATGCTACTGAAAACATTTAGTGTTTCTCAGGCCTTCAGAGGTGCAAAATTTTAAGTAACTGGGGAAACATTTTTTTCCTCTACCACCAATTTCTATGTTCATGGAGTACTTTGAAGATCAGCTTACCATTTTATGTTGCATATTGAACACTGAACAGCAGTGAACATGCAAAGGATGTGGCATTTTCATATAATAAAGTTATGACCAGCATAAAAAAAAAGTGACAGCATATAAAAATAAGAACTTTGGTTCTCTGAAAATAAGCATTCAATTGATGAGCTCATCAGAAGCACCACTGAAGTTTTAACTGTGTCATACCACAAGGTATTTGATTTTTTTAAAGCATTTCAAAGATGCCCCATGGGTGGCACCCAAATTGAGTTTGTTTCCCTTTATGTGTGATATTTTAAAGAATGAATACCACCCTGCAGGATGCCTGAGTGTGCAGGAAGCTCAGCTATGCAGCTAAGCCAAAGGACAGTTTAAAGGCCAGCTCCACAGCAGCTTCTGTCACCGAGTCATGGAAACACACGTAACACTCCTGAGGTTTGGGATGGAGAATGAGTCTCCTGGGGGAAAAAAGAAAAGAAAATCATCACAGGTGTTATTTGTTTTTTCTCCCCAAATGGTAGATTCTGGTTGTACTGCAAGGTTTCAGCAGGAAGTTAAAACAAGCTGCTGTGTAAGACAGTTGGCAAATTTTGGTGTCTGTCCTGTGTTACTTGGCCTCTTTCAACACACTGGATTTTAAAATCAAGTTATTCTCTACTCAGTTTTTTTAAGGCTGTGTAGGGAAAAGAACTCTTCAGGTTTTCAGGATCTTCTGGGTCTGCAGCAATCCAAGTCTGTGGGGTAGAAGCTGCAATCAAGGTCCTTGGGAGCAAGCCCCAGGATTCACATATTTACTAATTTTTAACTGTAGTAACATCTGGGTAGTTACATTCCCACATATTAATCCAATGAGCTCTCCTAGGGAAAGAGCTAAAATAGAGAAGCTGTTAATACCTGTGCATTATAATTATTTTTAAAAGGTATCAACAGTAACATGAACATTTTTTCAATGTTTTAATTAAAGATTTTAATTTTTCCACACAAACAGCAGTTATGTACATTCATGCTGGGAAACAATTATTTTTCTTTCTCTTTAAACATTTTTCTTCCCATTGAAACAGCCTCTTTTATAATAGAGCAGTAATTATAACTGTCACCTTATTTATGTCATTGACTCAGCAGCTATTAAAGGTGGAAATTCACATGAATGCAACTTCCCAGTCCCCTTAAATTAAAGCTACCTCAGTCAGTCAGCTCAAGTATTTCTGTGATGCGCTAAATTTATTTTTAAAGAACACAATGGCATAAGTCCAAATGAAAATCTGGAGGTGAAATTGGTCTTGAAACCTACCCCACAACCCAGTAGTTCATTGTTGGTGGTGGTTTCTTCTGGTCAGTCCAGTTTTCAGGAGAGCACTCAAACAGCAATCCATGTTCTCTTACCAGCCCTGGGTCCTCAGCTGCCGTACTGAAATCTGCAATCCCACTGCCTGCCTTCTTCTTTTTCTGTAAAACAGCTGGTGAAATGTTAGTAGAGAATGAGACATTTGGACATAAACCCAGCCAATACAAGCATGTGATTTGTTCAGGACTCTCTGATGGATGACTCTGCTGTCAAAAAGCCAGGCTTAGGAGATATAACTGACTTGCTTACTTGATTCTTTTCTCCACAGTTTTGTTACTTGGGCATCAAAAGGCTTTTCCATTGTTACACACCTTAGAATTAGACACATGCTCCCTTTTCTGACTTTTTTTCCTTCTAGCTAAACACTGTTTTTCTAATAAGACATCTGAGTTACTCCAGCACTTGAAAAAGTGTGTTACAACAGCTAAAGCTCTCATCTTTTCTTCTCTGTGTGCCTCCCTAATTAAGAACCATGATAGTAAAAGTCTATTGAATAAACTTGGCCAGGCAGGAATTTCTTTTTGCAAATAAACAGCTGAAGCACTTTGCTCAGAGATTTTCTGACTCTTACTCAGTATGAGGGCATAAAAGCATAGAAAATAAAGACATTTTTGTGTCTCCTCAAGCTGTTAGAGCTGTGTTTTGAGAAAAGCCTCTGAATAAACCTTGAAAAAGTTCCAGTTCATCTCTGGATCTGCCAGTGAAACAATTGCTTCAAAGGTCAAAGAAAAGGTGTTTTTAGAAAACAACTCAAGGAACTTCTGTCTGCCATATTCAGACAGAGAAACCACATTGTTCAACCTGCCTACAATATTGAAGATGTAGGGACTGAAGATCTAGAAAATGTGGTCAAAACATGATATTTTAGGGTTTAAGACCACTGAGCTTGTTTTTGCTAAACTTAAGATTTATTCAAGACTCCTGTACGCATTTTAAAAGTTAAATTGTGAATTTTCAGTTCTCAAAAATAGAGGAAAAATTGATTATTGATCAGTTTACAGTAACTTTGCATTACTGGTGCAGCTCTCTAGATCCCAAACTGTAACAATATTTAGCAGATGACAAAGAACACACAGTATAATAGTACATTTCTATATTTCAGTTTTTATCATGTACAATAAACAAGGCAAATTTCTATTTATTCTTGAACATTCTCCTTGTGCCATAATACAGCCTGCCAATTTCAGCATTAATTGCTAGAGCCAATCTACAAAGACTACAGCAAATTTTGCTGAACGAGACATGTTCATCAGTTATTTCTGATTCCCAGTTTTTATGGCTTGAGCTATAAAATGTCTATTTAATGGCTATAGCCAAAGGCAATTTGATGCTAAGAAATACTCTTCTTTTTTCTCTGCTTGCTTTTGGGTTTTTACATCTCCCAACAGAAATGCCCAAAATACATGGCTCATTGCCAAAGTCCTACTCAGCCAAACCCCAGTGTCATGTGACCAATCCACCAAATTAACACTATTTTTAACACTTAAAAATTCCTAGAATTACAAGGCACATGGGTCTAGCCAGAAAAAGAAAAGAGAGAGCCTCAGCAAAAAAGGAAAACAATAATTATCTCATTTGCTTCTCCTGTGTTTTGCTCACATGTGGAATGTGTTTGGAGATTGTTTACCCACAGGTGATTGTTTCATTGGATTCTGCTGTGAGTTGTTTTCACACATTGGCCAATCAGGGCCAAGCTGTGTCAGGACTCAGAAACATCAAAGAAGCATTAAGAAAAACTATACTGCTATTTATAAACTTGCCTTAATTCAGTCTGTACTGTTATTTCCCCTTTTCTCACTTAACTCATTGAATTGTCACTGTAGGATCTAAAAATACAACGGGCACTGTTCCACTTTGGTTCAGAGTCTGCAGACATGAAAATACAGCTGCTCGTGAACCACTGAAATAATGAAGTGAAAAGAACCTTGAAATACTGAATTGAGAATGTGATTGGACAAAGAGAAATCCAAATTTCCATACCTCTTTCTTCATGGACTGCTGGAAAATGGAACGGATTGAAAGGCAGCACTGGTAGAAATTCTCAATTAACTGAGGGTGGATGGAGCCACCAAGCTGGGCTACTTCTTTGTGAGTTGGAGTAATAAAGATTCCCTGCATTGTCTCCAAAAACAGATAGTGGAAGAGGGTGTTCTCAGGACCAGATGTCAACCTTAAAAATATTGAAGAAGTCATTTAATTCAAATAATTTGCAGCTTTTGTTTCTTAAGGCAGAATTGGTCTTCTAATTACAGTAGGGTACAAAATGGATACAGGCATTCAAAGGTTTCTATCTTCACATCAAGGAAATCCTGCTGATTTTGACTGTAATACTCAATTTAAAAAAAGAACAAATTAAAAAACTGTGCTGCTAGTTAGGCATTGCCACATAAATTTGTGTTCTCAAAAACTGTCTCCAAAAAAGGAAAGTGAAATAAAAGCTTTGTTCACTGTACACCTACCTAGAGATAACATGGAGGCACAAGGTAACTACATGTGTGGTCCAGAAACTCCTGCTTCAAATTCCAAGGTCACACAGATGTGGGACAGGTGTGCACAATACTGACATATTATTCAGAAACAGATGGTTTTTATTGTATTATTTCAAATTTTTATGTTTAATTAAGCTCTCAGTTTAACAGATTCACTTCTGATAATCTTTGCATGGCAAAGCTTTGGTTGGGATAAAATCACAAGGGGACTTTTGTGATCTGTGTATATTTAAAAACAATCTAGGCATGGCCTAAAAAATGAAATGCTCAATAAAAAGTAGTTTCTTACTTCATAGCATTAGGAAGTTCTGTATCTTTCTCTGAAGAGTTCTTTTTCAGGTTTCCTGAATGAAATGGGTTTGGCAGGGTGTGTTTTTTCCTAGTGGCCTGAAGAACAAGCAGATAGATGAAATAACAGAGAACACACACCTAAACAAAGACCAGAACCCAACCAAATCAACAGAAAGGACAACGTAGCATTTTTAATAAGGCCCACTTATATCAATTTATATAAATGTATTTTATAGCCTATTTTAGACTAAACTTAGAAGCAGTCATACAATTGTACAGCAATTAGTTATGATAGGTTGTTTTGGGGTCATACAACTGTACAGAAATTAGTTGTGATAGGTTATTTTGGGGATAGTCTCCAATTACATCTGCTTTTTTTTCAACACAGCTGTGCCCACTTCAGTCATGTGAAATCCCCAAATATTTACAAGCAATGATAAAAAAGTGTGATGGCTCTGAGGCTGACTCAGTGCTTCCCAAGGCAACAGAATTATTTTACAGGGAATTCAGGGGACTTACTCTTTTATAGTGTGCCTTTTGTAAAAGGCACCTTGAGTTGGAATGGGCTGCCCTCTCCCCAAGCCCCCAGAAGCTGTTCAGTTCTGACCTGCTCCAGCAGCAGAGGCTGTGGATTGGTGCTCTCCTCCTCCGCGGGCCCCTCGCTGCCCTGCTCAGCCGCCCCGCTGCTCCTCGGGGTGCGCAGAGTGTCCCCAAAGAGGCTCCTCTTGCTCCCTGCAGTGCTCCCAGCTTTGCAGGAGGAGCTCTGCAGCTTGCTCAGCATTGGGGAGGTGCTCAAGCTCTCCAGTCTGTCCCGCGCTGCAGGAAGGAACCAGTTAGCACAGGCTAAAGGTGGCATGGAGGGAGAATCCAGCCTTTCCTCGATGCTGGCCTCTATTCCTTCCAGCTGGAGAATGGTTGCTTTGACCTGGTCTACATAGATACAGTCTGGCCCTGGGTTCCCAATAGCTCTGGATGCACAGCCCCCTGCCTCCAGCAGGACACACAGGACAAAGTGTCTCTGTAAATATAAACAGAACAGACTGCTTACAAACTCATCAGCTGTTTGTGGCATTGACATTTTCTGGAAAAATCCCTTCACCCAGGATTTTACTCCTGGGAAGCTGGGAAGCCTCAGAGAAAAAGGAAAACAATAATTATCTCATTTGCTTCTCATGTGTAGTGCTCATGTGGAATGTGTGTTTGGAGATTGTTTACCAACAGGTGATTGTTTCATTGGATTCTGCTGTGAGTTGTTTTCACTCATTGGTCAATCGGTGCCAAGCTGTGTCAGGACTCTGGAGAGAGTCATGAATTTTCATTATCATCTTTTTAGCATTCTCTAAGTATCCTTTCTCTATTCTTTAGTTTAGTATAGTATAGTAGTCTTTAATATAATATAGTATTGTAAAATAATAAATTAGCCTTCTGGGAACATGGAGTCAGATTCATCGTTCCTGTCTTGGTCTGTGGGCAACACAAATACAATAGCTGTTTGCTTGAAACAAAGTCCACATTAGAAAACCAAATCCAGACATTTCTGATGTGAGCTGTCTGAAAAGACAAGATTATGAAGGTATAGAAACATTTTCAACTGAAGTGAAATGGCATAAAAATAATGAGAATTTATATTAAGTTATGCAAGCTTTGTAGATGTATAAATAATGCTGCTCCCTGGGAAATTCTATCCCATGAGACAGCTACAATTTGAGTATTTTGAAAAAATTACCCAACTATCAGAACAAGATGACCCCTGTGGCAGGGAGAAATGATGAGGAGAACTCCATCTTATCAGAAGGCTAACTAATTACTTTATTATACTGGATTATTCTATATTACATCTCAACTGAACCTGCCAAGCACTCAACTCCAACTGCCCAACATCTTGTGACTGTCACCTGAAACACACAAACCTGGATTTAATTGGTCAGTGAATCAAAACACTCACACCACAATCCAATTACCAATTCTCTTCAGGTAAACAATCTTCCACAATGCATTCCACTTGTGAACAAAAACAGGCACAGCAAATAGGAGAAGAATTGTTTTTGCTTTCTCTGAGGTTGAAAGAATGTGAAACCCAGAAATATTCTTGGGAGGAATCGTGCCTTGCTTTTCTCTGTGAGGAGAAATGTGGTGACACCCAACAAAATGCATGGAAGTGTTGATCTAGTGAACAGACAACTCCCAACATCAAAAGAGAGGCTCAGAGAATGGGCATGCTGCAGCATCAACTCACCAAGCCAACTATGAGTAAGAAGTATCTTGCTTCAGGTTCCCTGTATCCTGTGGAACTCGACTCCTCGCAGGGCTGCAGGTGATGCTGTGGGAACACTTCCCGCCAAATCACCAACTGCCCGATCCTCTGCTCTGCTGCCAGGGATAACAGGCAGTAGTGCTGGCAATAGAAACCCACATCAACAAGGTCTTCCTTGGGCAAGTGATTGCCAATCAAGTAACCCTTAATTAAACACAGAAAAGGAAGTGTGTTCAGTGAGGATACAACACCACCACACAGCACTTCAGAGTACTTTTCATACAGAGATATCCCTGCTCCACATGCACTGAGCTCTTAAGGTTTCTGGCTACAGACTCTTTTTGGTGTACAGTTGTAACAACATTGAGCTTTTGGGCCACTTCTAAATAATCAAAACACTAAACATAAGCAAATCAACCATCAGCATATATGTGAATTATCAAAGGTGAGCTGGGCTTTCCCAGCTCGCAAAACACCTACAGTGTTAAGGTGCTTGAATTCTCATTGAATTCTCTCTCCAAAAATAGTGAGCTTTCACTCACTAATAAAATTATTAAACTTCATAAATTAAAAAAAAAATTTGGAATTAATAAAATTTCCAAAGAAAATCCATAGTACAGTAGTTCCCACTCCAAGGGCTTTACAGCTGAAGTGCTGTTATGGCAGATACTGTGCAGTTCCACTTCTCTCATGACACTCCCAGCACAAATAACAATTGCCTGATAAAATTCTTTAAATGCAAGTTTTCTTAAAGCAAAGGCTGTTACCTTCCTCTTTGTAGTGTTGATTACACTGTCTACATTTACCAAAGAGAAATAAAGTTAGCAATGAGGCCAAAGTGAAAAAAGCTGTCAATACATTTTCTCAAGTCTTGGATTTAAAGACAGATTCAAGATAGAGCACCTGCTATTAAAACAGGAATGAACAAGAGTTCCAATTAAAATATCCTACAATCTCAGTTGAACTAACTCTTACTACTTTGTTATTACTCCCTCTTTCCAATCCTTGGATTGCACACCAACAAATTCCAGTTTGAAAGAAGTATTTTTGTTCTTGCTGTTCATACAGTACATAGCATTACCCAACACTGATTTTTTCTGTTATGGTGTTTGAGCTTTAGGTCTGGCACTAGAAATACATGCTTAAATCAGTCATATATTCACTTTAGATTTATGAGATTCTGAAACATTAAATCAGATTTCTAGATACATTTTCCTAATCTTTAGGTCTTAATCATTAATATTACCTTGTAAAAGAGACAAGAGCCCAGGATCACATATAATCTTCTCATGTCATAATAATCTTCAGACTGTTGGGGGTGAAAAAGCATTGTGTAATTTTTAATTCTGCATTTCTATTTTATTTACCAAATGCAAGTGAACTAATTCTGGTCGACTGTAATCAGTACTTTAATACTTTCATATTTGACCACATCTTATTACCAGTACAGCAGTTAATACTGAGCATTTCATACAAATACCAAATTTTTAGCCTCCATTATTGAATTCTGTGTCATTACAATTTTCTCTAAAAATTTCAGTTTAAAATAACTAGTTTCTATTTAACTGTTATATGTTCATAAACTATTTTTGTTAGGATATGTTCATTCTCACAGTTAACAGCAAAGTAACTTCAGCATAACTACTGACACCAGGGGCCCTCCTAGAGTAAAACAAGTCAAAGCATTTTTTCCAGTCTTGGACATTTTACTCAGAATACTCCCATTCACTCATCTTTTAATACCCAGTGCTCTCCCATTAGCAACCCTGTTTTTAGATAGATAAACTGTATTTTAAATTAAGTAGGTGGAATCAATTTCTGTGCAATAAACTGTGACTTATAAACACTGATTTCTGTAAATAATCACCCAGCTTGTTCAGTGCAGGGATTCTTTAGAATTTTACACTAACTGTTCTGGAGCTCAAGACAGCTCTTTCATTACCAAGTATAGCTGAAATGTCCATGTGTTTACACTTTGCACAGCTAAGAGTTACATAAGTAAATTATATTATTATTACCTTCTGTAACAGTATTAAAACTAAGCAGAATTTGTAAACTGTAAATTTACAGAATTTTCTGTAAACTGGAAAATTAAATTGCTTGGGAAGGAGACAGTTATTTACACAAAAAAGAAATGCAACAACAATCACCTCTGTGATTTTTGTAGACATCCCATGGATTTAAATTACATTAAGTGACGGATTTTCATTGACCAGTTCTATAGGATTCTAATATGTGATAATATTAAGCATGGAGAGAAATTCAGGATAAACTGCTTTGACTCCCATTTCATTAAAAGAAGTTGATGGATTTTGAAAATAGTCTTTGCTTAAACCACTAAATACAACACCAAGGCAAGGAGATACTGTGCAAAGCAAACAAAACCAAGATGTTTACCAGCTCTGCAAAGTCAGCTGCTTCCAGATCACTCAGTGCTGTGTCAATTTCCATCTGAAATAGTCCAAAAAAACCCTTTTTAATAGAGATTTCCAACACATTAATTTCCAGTAATAGCACATCTTGCTTGTCTCAGACTGGGATTCACAGGTACAAAGTGATTGGATAAAAATTTACTTCTATTTTTTATTAGTAACATCAAATATCAAGAATACCTGGGAACACCAGAATTAAGAAAAATCCTTTCTAATTGCTGTCTATTTCCCTGCTCTTTGAACTGTACCGTTTCTCTGCTTGTGTGCCTGCTGAGCCCAGTGTTGGCACAAAGGAGATGCCACCCTTACTTTCAGTGTGCTTTAAAACATGAGGGCTAAAGACAAACCTGGAACACTACTGCATCCAACTGAGTTTTCAGAAAAATCTTTTATCCAATGGATTTAAGTTTTTTTTGTCTCGATGAAGTCGCCAAAACTCTCTCACACATTATTTTTGTTCTATTGGAACTACTTGAAGCTTATTTCTGTAACTGCAGGAGCTGTTGGTTAAATCAAATTTAACTATGTATACTTTTCTTGGTCCAAGGCACTGAAACTCATGACATAAATGTGCTACTTAATGAAAAGAACCTAAATCACATGGCTGCAAACTCCTTGAGCTGTGTTAACAGGCTGCCTCCAATTGAAATACAGCCAGTTTTTAAACAGAGGAATGTCAGCAAGCCTGTTGGCACTCAACAACTAATCATCCTCTCAGCTTCTCCCCAGTCAAAACTTAAATGGCTTTCTGCCTGGAGAACTGACATTTTTAGTTTTATATTCATTATAGAATAGAATAGCTCTTCACCAAAACTCTGACTGGAAATGTCATCTTCTGCAACAACAAAACTTTTCTGGCAAATGGGAATGATCTCAAAGAACTCTGGAAAGTGATGTCTGTATTGTAAGTAAGTATCAATGATGCTGTTTTCATAAGTCCTTTTAAAACTTATTATTTTATAAGAAAAAAGCAGCCTGCAAGCTGAACTGGAGACCAATGCAAAACAGAGCCTCTTTACAGAAACTTGAGAAATAAGAAAAAAGCATGGAAAGGCCCCGATGAACAAATTGTAAAAAAGCAGTAAAAAACCTAATGTGCAAGGTGGAAAAAACTAAATAATGATCTGTCTGTGACTAAAGATAAAGGAGGAGAAAATTCTCCTTTAAAGGAGAAAAGGGAGAAAGCCACACTAGCAAAGAGAAATCTGTTTGGAAACAATAGCACGGACTAGCATATTTGAAACTGGAGTCACAGATGCTAAAGTAATGAAAGTGAGGTTTACAACTGGCAGCTAAACTGTTATTAATGCTATAGTAATTATTATAATTTATAGCATTATTAAATGATAAATTTATTTGATTATTATTAAAATACATTATTATAATTTATATAATTATTAAGTTATAATTAAAATAATTTACTGTGATCTACCTTTTGTCTTACTACTGCTTAAAGCACAACTCAGTTTCTAACATGGAAGTAACGTGAAACGCACAGTGAAATGGTGCAGAAAAACTGTACCTGTCTAGCACCAACAAATGACATGTAGGTATTTATTTTGATTTTGCAACAGCCATTTATAACTCTCCTAAATTATGAGAAGTACATGTGTCACCTTCATTTTTTAAGCTTTTCTAAGCCTCCTGATGTTTATATTCTTGTAACAAACTTTCTCACACACTTTATGTAAATAACTTATTGTTTTGCATTCTTTTATGGAGGAGGAGAAATTTGATGGACTGTTGGTTTGTCCAGTGTCATTGGAGAGGTGGCACTGTCACCCTCCAATCCACTGTCACTTTTGGAAATCCATAAACGTTGGAGTCAGAAAATAAAAAGTCCCTATTACCTTACAAAGAGCAGTGTGTCTGCATCATGTTCTTTTGTGTCCTATAGTGACAGAAATGGGCTTCTAGAATAATATTTCCTGCCTGCCAAAATACTTCAATGGTGAAAATCAAACACAGAGCTACATACCAGGGGCTGCTTTCTCTACTCTTCCTAGGTAACTCTAAAGTCACCGAACTAGGCTCACAACAGCAATCCTGTGGGAATCTTGAATATTTTAGGAAAATGGACCATTCTAGGATGGGCAGAGCACTTAGGTCAATCAGTCAGGAAGAGCAGAAGACACCTGCACTGACTTTCTGGCCGGTCATGGCCACTTTTCCTGGAGAGATGTGAAAAGGACATGACCTTGACTTGCTGGGGCAGCGTCAGCCAGCGCAGCCCGGGGAGGCTGCCCAGGAGCAGGGCACTGCAGGGATCCTGGAGCTGGGCACCGGGGCTGCTGCCAGCCTGGAGCCTTGCAGGATGGAGGGCACGCTGGAAGAACAGGTTGAAAAAATGATCCAGGCGAGAAACATTTTCCACCTGGCAAAAAGCACTGGACAAACATGAACTTCAAGTTAGAATAACACTGAGAAATGTGCAGCTTATTTATATAACCCTCAGTGATACACAAACCTCTTTACAGCATCATGCTACATTTGGATTTTTTTTAAACATGAAAAAAAAAGGTTTTTTAATATGGAAAAAACCACTAGGCTGATATGCAGGCAGTACCTACAAAGAAACAAATTAAACCAGTATGGTGTTACCATAGAGCAGTGTCACTGACATATTTTATGAAAAATCCTTTTGCTAGGATTTTTTCTCCTGAGAAGCTGAGAGGCCTCAGAAACAACATGCAAACAATGGTTATCTGCTGCTGTGGAATGCAACAGGTGCATCTGTGATTGGCTCATGTGGTTGTTTCTAATTAGTGGCCAATCACAGTCCAGCTGTCTCAGACACTCTGGTCAGTCACAAGATTTTATTATTACATTCTTTTCTTTGCGAGCCTTCTGATGAAATCCTTGCTTTTATTCTTTTAGTATAGTTTTAATATATCATTTTCTTTTAATATAATAGATATCATAAAATAATAACCCAGCCTTCTGAAACATGGAGTCAAGATTCTCATCTCTTCCCTCGTCCTGGGATCCCTGTGAACACCACCACAGAGCAGCTTAAGGTGTGTGAAACATCAGCCTCATCCTTTTGCAAACTGAGATTTGTTCTTTTTCCTTCACGATGGCATACACACATTAACCCTGAATTAAATGCAAGAATATGAGTAATCCACCTGGGCAATTTTATTTAGGTAACAGTCACACTGAAAGTGTCCTGGGTGATTTCCAAATGCAGAGAAAGACACTCACTCTGCCAGATGGAGTCTGGCACTCCAGACACTCATTCTGGAGAAGTCCAGAGTGTTTACTCTGTTAAAAATGTAACACTGATACATGTATGTTTCACAGACACAGAGGGTAACATGTGCAGAGTGCTGCTGACATCCACAGTGACTTGGATTATGGGAAATGATTTAACCTGACCAAGGACAAAACTTTCTGAAGTGACAAAGCCTGCTTAAACACTATCTTACTAATGTTAAGGCTGAAACCAAAAGGCAAGACCAACAGAATTCTTGTTTTTATACAAGTGTAAAGGAACATGCCAAAAAATTCCCTGGAAACAGAATTAATCCTTATATTTGTCTTTTTCAGTGAGCACCAATGAAAAATGAGTGACTGAAAAGAAAATACTCCTGAAAGAACTCACCTGTCCAAAGAACTGTACATGAATGTCAAGGTCCTGACAACATTCTGGATCATGTTCCTCAGCTGATAAAGTGGCACACTGACAAATAAAAATTAAAACATCTTTATGATGAGAATGAGCCTCCTAGAATGTGTAAATATGTAATATTACTATTGTTATTCAGCAGTCTCTGCAAAGAACTTGAGTTTACCAAATCCTAGGGTATTACTGTTTTCTGACTTGCAGATATTTTTGGGATCTTATTCTCTTCAGACGAAACAAAAAAGAAATTACAACAATAGGATATATGAAAGATGTGGGTTAAGTCAATCAAAATAGTGAAATCACAGAATAAAACCTAATTACAGTAAAAAGAGTACATTTTAAGCCCTTTCTTGCCTTTTTTGTTAGAGGAGTACACACAGTAAATTTGAAGACACAAAATTTCAAGGAAAACAAAACCTTTCCTTTGAAACTCACTTTTCTTCAGGAAGGCCAATTACGAGCAACTTGTCAGATTCTTTCCAGTAAACAACTTGAACCAGTTTTTCACATAAGAACAGGGAGGAACTAGAAAAATGAAACCAGAAGTCTTTCTGTTCACACTATGAAGTTATAAAGGAGTTGAAAAATCATTTCAGTGAACTAAAAATCCTAGTCACTGCTACCCACTACAACAAAACTCCCCCAAATCAATTTACATCCAGGCTGAGCACTCCAACTTCAGGCATGCTGCTGTAGTTAAAGAGTTACTGCCTAAACAGGTTGAGTTGCTCTGGTTTGTCTAGAACTTGATGCATGAGCCATGTTTGCTGTACATGTATGTATAAAAAAATAAAAATCAGTAATTACATTTCAAACACTTTTACCTGATAATCTCGGTACCAGTAACACTTTCCAGTATGTCAGACAGTGTGAGAAATATCCCTCTCACACTTTTCAGTTTTTGGGATGCTTCAGATATGGGGTACTGATAAATAATTTCTTGCTGTGAAGAAAGTTAGCTGTTAGTTAAATAAACCAAAACCAAAACCCCTCCAAAAAATCCCCACAGAAAACAAAATAATGATTTTTTTATTGTGGTAACAATTGGGGTTTTTTAAACATGAGATCATCTATCATATCCTTTTATAAGACATTGGAACCAGCATTGTGCTGCATGGGCATACTGGAAAGTTCTAAAAGGCACAGAAATGTTTCTACAGTTTGAAAGTCTCTATTTTATAGAAAAGCCTGACTTATTTAGATTAATTATTACATGGAGAAATGTAAAATGACAAACAGCGTGTCCACTGCAACTTACAGCTTTAAGTACACTGTAACACACCTGATGCCAAGAGAGGGAAAAAAAATATTGTGAGGGTGCTGAGGTCCTCAAATTCTTTACTGTGAAGTTGCTGTGGATGAGAAGCTGTGGATGCCTCATCCCTGGAAGTGTCAATGCCAGGCTGGATGGGGTGGAACAGTCTGGTCCAGTGGAAGGTGTCCCTGCCCGTGGCTGTAGGGTTGGAACTAGATGATCTTTAACACCCCTTTCCAGCCAAACAATTCTGTCATTCTCTGCTGCAAGTATTGGTACAGTTCTTTCAATGTTGAAATTCTGACTTAAACCATCATCAGACATAAAGCTCTTGAAAGCTAACATAGAATATGAAAGTTCAAGTCTCTCTGTATAACCCTACCTGGCTGCTTTATGTGGATAGCATAAAACATAACTGGGGAATATGCTCAAATTTTAAAATACACCACTAAGATTTCTCATGAAACATCTGACCAGATACACTTACACAAGTCATTTGAAACTAAACCTCTATAGAGATAAATATTTGTGAAATATTTTTCTTTTTCTAACCCTTAAAAAAAAAATCATTCTTTCATTCAAGCACTTTCAAGAATTTTACATTATTTCAGCAGCTATAAAAATATAGGAATAAGCAAACATGATTGCCCCTCATTTATTGCTTTCTGCCAAATCATGATGGGCCAAAAATATTGCTTTCTGCCAAATCATGATGGGCCATTATTTTTTTTGCATCTTCTCCACTGCAAAGATTATAGTAAATTATCTTTCTCCACAAACAAATGAAACACTGGCATGATTTATCTCCCTGTTTATGTCACTAATCACATTTAGCCAGTGCCAACACTCATTACAAAATTTTCCTTGACTAAAAGAATGCAAAACTTCATTATAGAAGGACCTGACAAACTCTTCATTTATATCCAATTTAATTAACTCTATTTATAAATACTCATTAGTGACAAGCATCTTTTTTCTGCAATCAATCCCTCAGCTGGAGAAACCCTGCTGTTTTCTAATAGCAGCACTGCAAAGGGCTAGAGAGAGACTTTTTTCTTCCCCTTCCTCCATTATGAACTGGGGCCTTGACACAAAATTTGTTGGAGAATGACCTGAAGGCATTTCCAGGGCAAGAAAAGCCAACTGTAACAAACAGGCAGAACTGTTATCATGTATGGATACAGTGATTCAGCAAGGGCCAGCACATGGCACCAGATCAGCTCTCTCCAAAGCAAGCCCAAAGGCCAGTGACAGTGGAATTAATAAACACAAGCAGCTCATTGCTTCAAGTGTAAATCCTCCCCCAACCCAACCCCCAAACCTGGACAGAGTCTTCCAGTAACAGCAGAAGGAACATGAACATTACTCCTTTTAAGACATGCTATTGCCCAAATCAGGTCATAGACAAAGATGTGAGTGTTGCAGGCTGCTACAAATAATGTATAATTGTAATAGCCACCTCAAACTAAAATATAAAAAAGGCAGAATTGACCTCACTCACTGAGAAACTGTTACCATAGGGACACCCCCCACAGGCATACACACATCCCAAATGATTGCCAGTACTACTTCCCTGTAGAGCTGAGCAGACAGAGCTTACAAGTCTTAAAGCTCATTAATTCTATTTTAGGTGCCAAAAGCTCCCAAGTGGAATACTTATTTCCAAGTCCCAGTTGCCACATTTTACACGGATGTGATCTGCATACTGTGCCTCCCCTGGCTATGGGCAAGGCAGCTTCTTAAAGGATCATTACATTTCTATTGGGCAGGATGGCTTTGGTGTACCATAACTTTATTTAAAGTACTGTTTAAATTAAATCTGGGACAGTACATCCACAGGATAGAAGTGGCCTGAAGTACAGAAAATGAAATTAAAGACAAATGCCTTAAAGAAGGTGGCATTCTTTTGCAAGGAAACGTTATAAAGAGCTTCATTATATCAGCAAAGCATCTCTCAGCATATTTGGGGCTTGCATAAGACTTCTCAGGAAACAATTATTCCATGTTGTGAAGGGACAACAAGGGCATTACAATCCCTCTTTTACCTCTGCTCAGTGTTCAGGATTAATCCATTTCTTGGGAGAATGTAAAGGAACAATGGGGCAAGAAACCAGCACTCAGTTTACTGTGAAGTGCAGAATTGCAATCAGGCTTTTACATGTGTAAGAGAGGAGCCAGAGGCCCTGAATTTTTTTTTTAATAAAGTTTAAACTTTAAAGTGTACATATTATGGTATCATGTAATTTTCTAGGGTTCTCCTTCCCAGCCCTATCTCTAGAAAATGAAATTAAATCCTATTTTTATAACTGTAACACTTGTTCTCTATTACCCATCACCAAGAGAATGTAGATTTGTACCAGTTAAAAATACTATTTAAAAAAAAGTAAAGGTATCTGAATCTAAGGATAAATTCCAAGGGAGAGAAAGCAAAATGTTTTCTTTCTGCTTCCCACTCCATCACTGTCCTGCCATCTTAGTCCCTGGGCACTGGAAAAACCTGTGCTTTGTTTGATGTCTCCTCAGCACAGATAACACAAGATCACTGAGACAATGCTGAATTTGAGAATTCACACAAAAGCTGAAGAGTTCTTTCCCAAATGTCTGTTCCTAAGAAGTCCACTTTGTCCCCTTGGCATTTCCAGACTGGGCAAGAGGCCAAGCTCAGCTCTGTGTCCCTGCCTGGAGAGGAGTATTTGTAGCTATGGCTACACCCCGAACAACTACACAAACTTACATGCACACTGGCAACATTTTCCCGAGGAACACAATAAGGAAAGAGTGAAAGGAAGCTTTACAGGATAAATCAAAAGTACTTCAGTGGCTCTAAAAGCTGCCCAAGGAAGAATCAGCAGCTGACTGCTACCAGCACACATGCCAGAGCCCTCTAAGAAAAGGCACATTAGCATTTCAAAACAGGAGAGGCCAGACAGATTATGGATGTGGACTGCCAATAGCTCCTGCAGGGGGATATTTTTTTGACCACCAGGCAGATCCTGGTGTTGAAAACCTCCAGGTGAGCATCACAGAGACAGCTTGGCACTGGGGAATGCACCTTGGCTGCAGAGTCACCACCTGGCTGCTCCTCACCGGAGTTCAAGGCCAGTCAGGAGTTTGTCAGCAGTGATGCTGGAATTTCACACCTTATTCCTACCAAAACGGGCATTTAACAGATTATTCCCAACTCCAAACCATTAGGAATATTTTTTATTTATCCTTTTACATCAAATGTCCTAGGAGCTGCTGTGGTCAGTGAGCTCAGGGTGATGGAGTCAGGCACATACCTCATCCTTGGATGTTTCAGAGTCCAGTTTCAGTGTGAGGAACATGACAATGTGAGGCACATCCTGCTGAGGCTCCAAAGTGTCCTCTCCCCACAGCAATCGAACCAGGTTGTTCATACTTGACTGTGTCTGTTTGTTCCTTTGCTCACAAGTCCCTTCAGGCTCAAATACCGAGGTCTCAAATGTCAGTTTAACCTATTAAGGTAATGAATTACTGTGAGAATGAGGCTGTACTTACAATTTTACTTTTTACACTCTACTTCCAATTACTTTGCAGTAGCAGATGAAACAGATGGAGTTTGAGCACTTGAAGAGGTTAGGTTTTGTCAGCCTCAGCTTTACTGAGGAAGATGTAAGCAAACAAAATTCCTGCTGTTTCAAGAAAACCAATTATACATTCAGCATGACATAACCATCTATTACAAAGGACAAAGCCAGCTATTACATGGTCTATCAACCATGTGAGTAAGCATGTGGTTTGCTGTGTTTTCATACTTAATTCTTATGGTTTTGAGAATGGAAAAATATACTTACTGTGCCTTTGAAACACACACAGTATTTGACTTCTTGCAAAATGTCAGCAGTTTCCTAAGTACATAGCCTGAAGGCTCTTTCTTGAGCATTTCTTGGCCATTTTGAGTGCACTGACACATGTGCACAGGGAAATCCATTTACATTTACACTGGACTGCAAAAGCCTGTTAAATTGTAATGGTAGCAATTCTTTCATTTTCAATATGTTAACTTTCCTTTTTTTTTTTAACTGTAAAATCAGAAAATAAGAGTTTTGTTGCTGTATTTAACAATTTACACAACTACCAAGTAGCCTAAAAATTGCTTACATCCATCCCTTACTGTGCTATGTCTTCAGAAGAAATAAGATCAGAACACAAACACAACATCCTCTCTTACACAAAATCTTTAAAGCTTAGATGATCAAGCTGATTTTGCCAAAAAATTATATGATGTTTACTGTCCCTTATTTCCCAAATAAGTTTAAATCCAGGAGTTTTAGAATATATGAGTATTCCCTGACACACAAACAACATATAATCCAAACTTGATGTGGAAACGTTTCAAAATTTGCTGTATACACCTACTTTTTTAAGCCCTGACTTACAAAAATGATGTTTGTTAGTTGTCTCAGCAGTGATGAAAGTGATTTTTTTCTTTTTTTGTGAATGAACACATTATCCTACGTATGAAAGGAGGAGATGTGAGAAACACCTATCCCCTTGACTGAGCATAAAAAAGCTAGTTCCAAGGAGAAGAAATTAATTTATGGTCTTGGATGAGACCTTATTTTTCATCAAAGTGACTAAAGACATATTTGCACTAAGTTGACATGCTCTCAGTTTCCTCTTTCACATGTTTTTACTCAAGACTCTTTATCTGCCTTGAAATACTATAACATGGGAAGTTCTGAACATAATACATCACACCAAATCCTGCTTGTTAAAATCAGTGGCAATTTAGCCTGAGGACTGATGCAACAAAATCCATTTTTCTTTTCTCAATTGCAATAAATTTTGAGAAGCCCAAGCAGATAATTTATACATTTAAAGACAGATCATTTTGTAACTGTGTATGTATGTACACAAACTTCAGGAGAGGAGTGCCAGCAAGAAACAATGATGCTTTAAAACACCTACTGCCTGTCAGACTGGCTCAGAGAGAAGTGCCATCATCAGCTCTTACAGCTCCAGTTGTCACCAGCTGCCATCTTCCACT
This sequence comes from Molothrus aeneus, assembly GCF_037042795.1. Lineage (NCBI taxonomy): Eukaryota > Metazoa > Chordata > Aves > Passeriformes > Icteridae > Molothrus > Molothrus aeneus. The sequence goes on along the minus strand of NC_089649.1, from coordinate 9,003,733 downwards.
TCACTCCCTCTCCCAACACTTTCCATTAAGTTTCCCCTCTCCTATTTGGGCTGCTATCAGTGTTTTTTCTCCTTTTCCCTGGTACTGCAGTCAGTCCTGCACCACCTCTGCCTTTTCTGACACTAACTCATCCCTCACCCTCTCCTCACCAGTCCAGTTTTGATTCCTGACAAGGAATCTAACTCTGCTGAGAAGCAGCTGCTTTCATAGACCCAGTAACTTGATAGCTGACAGTTTCAGAAGAGTGTGTTTTCTTCTCCAGCTTTCTGAGACTTGGTTCTGTTTCTCTGTCACGCCATCTACGTATATTTCAGAATATTTCTTCATACCCTGTCTAACTTCTTACAGATTTCCTTAAGGCTCAAGAGTGATTTCTCTCAACTTCTGCTGCATCTTGTCTCTGGACATTTAGTCATGACACTCAGGCTACAGTCTCTACATTAATGACACACAGATGTCATTCTTGCTGCAGTCTATCTTTTAGTCTCTCAATTAAAATAAAAACAAACTTAGTCTGTCTTGTCTTAAGAGACACAACCATATGATCCTCCAGGGAAGAGCTCAAAACAAACTGGACTGAACAGAGCTTTTACTCTCTCTCCATCTGGAGTCATCCATGCTGCCTCCCACATCACTGTAATAGAAATGGACTAAGAGACTGCATTTCAACATATCCTAAAAATATAGATATAATTTTTTTTTTTTTGTGGAGAAGAAATGAATCTTCACCCTGAGCAGTGCACAGGACCTGAATTAATATGACTGCTCAAGTCCCCTTTTGTCAGTACTGACTGGGAAACCTTCCACAGCTTGGCTTCCATTTCTCCTGAGGAAAATCAATTCAATGCACAACAGAAAACAGAAAAGAAAATGACACCAAGAATGAGAAAAGCATTAATATTTCACTCTATATATCATGCTCACGTTCTCAATACTTAGAACATTTCTCAAGAAGAATTTAATCAAATGGCAAGAAGGTGACAGGAACAGCAAACTGTGAGGGACATGGATCATCATTTTCTGCTTAGAAAAGGTGACAAAGTGAAGCATGACAGAGCTTTCCATAGGCATGGCAGGGTAAGGCATGAACAATTAACTTCTTCTCAGAACACAGGGACATGGGGTCTGACATGCACTTGGTCCGATGGCAATTTGAAAGCCAGTGATAATTAACACAATACAAATCAGTCACATAAATCACTGCTCCAGAAGGCTGTGGAGGTCAAAGGAATTTTAAGAAACAAAGGAGAACATAGAAACCTTGAACTGATTTTACAAGTCTTGCTGGAAGCTGGAAAGTAATGATTGGAAGGTCACTCTGTATTTAATCTGCTTCTTAATACCATGATACATTGCTCAGTGTAGAAACAGAAAATGTGCCACTGGTCTGCCCCAGAAAGGCATGGTTTCATCTGCAAGAAGGCTGCATGGCTTGGAAGATGGATTTCATTACAGACAGAGCCGGGGGCATTGCCTGCCTTTTAAAGGCTGCCTGCTGCTTCCTGTTTCCAGTATCTGTTTGCCATGTGCTTATGGTCTGCACAACTGGAACCCAAAATTTCAGGCTGAAATTTCTGATTCTAGATGTCTGCCTCAGGCTGGATATTTTTAGAAAGCTTTGAGTAAAATGGTTCTGCAACTTCTGAGTATCAGAGTAAAGAAGAGTATATTCCTTCAGCACACCTTCTGTACTCTCTGTCTTGTGGTGCTAGGAAACAGCAACTATTTTGATTACAGAAATGTAAAACAAAGGACTAATGTAGCATTTGGACTTCTGCTACTCAGTAAATGCACTAAACTAGGCCTTACAAGCCTAGATGTAGTTGCCCAAACCGAGGTAAGAAAAACAAAATTCTGGAAATACAAGAATGAGGTATGTTATGTCACATAGTGCAACTGAATCTAGGTAGTGAAGTTTCTGAAATTAATTCCAGTATTTTTTAACATGAATCCAGAACAACAGGGACTTCACTTACAGAAATAACATATTGAAGTAAAAAGGCTTTAAACTGGATATTTTTTTATATTCTACAAGGTAAAATGAATGAGAACACAGTAACGATTTTGCTTGTATTAGAACATGTCAGCTACAACAACTCTCTGTTCCTTCAGCAGCATGATTGCAGTGTACTGCATTGCAAAAACCCCAGAAGTCTGTATTTAGATCTCCACTGGTCTATTCTAGCCACCACTTGTCTGGCTTGACTCAAGCTGCACAGTGGAAAAGGAATAATTGCACTTTAATGAAAGGATTTGGAAAGGCACCATGACAAACTGTTCCACATTTCAAGTAATCTCTGCCTGCTTGACAGATTTACTGACAGAGCAAACACTGACACTGCATCACCAGAACTGCTCTGTCAAGGGCTGTGCTGCCTTTGGAACAAGCAATAGCCACACCCTCATCTAGAGAGGGTGCAATTACACACACTGCATCATCCCTGCCTTTTTCACCATTCTCTATTTAATAACAGCTACAGCAACTCTCCATTTGGTCACAGGGTTTTCTCCCATGGAGCTCTGCCAGTACCTGACCACGACTCCAGCAGCTCAGGGAAACTTCAGGCTGTCAGATATCTTGGAAAGCTTCCTGAACTGACATCCCCACTACTCAATCTCACTGCAACTGCAGATATATTTCCACAGGAACTTGCATATAGAGCTTTATGTTCAAGAAAACATAAAATTTCCACTTTGAAAAATCTCTGGACTGTAAAATATGTCTATTATTATCATTACCTCTTATATTCTACCTAAAGGAAAAATTACCAAGAGACACTTTAATTTTTAACCTGCTCCTGCTCATAACTCATACACATAAAAGTTTCAACTTTTATCTTGTCTTCCTGTCCATCAGGAAGTGGTTTTAAGCAGAATAACTCAAAATACTCCATTTTATGCTAGTAACATTCCCCTGGCTTAGCTCTGAAATAGCTATCTAATTCTTTATGTCTTATTTAATTCTTCATTAGAGCTCCAAAATTATTCAGCTAGAAGAAAAGATATATGCAGTAGGTTTAGGGGAAAGAAACATCATTCATCAGGTTGGATTTGTTGGAACTGTTTTTTTGGTATCAATTTTTGTTAATGACTTCTATCAGTTTCATCACTATGAGTTTTGAAAGCTCTTGAAAGTATTCAATCTAACATCTCTTAGAACCCCAAGAATTAATTTTTGTATTTAAATATTAAACCAGTATCAATTTCACCATTTAAATGCTCTTAAATGTTTTTATAGCACTCCTTTTGTTAATTCAGGCTTGTTTTTACTCTTGTGGTTTGTGAGTCTTGTTTATATTGATGAAGATATAATTATTCTATTTAAGTATTTTCAGAGCAATTATTACCATTTTAAATACAGTAATTGGCAAAAAAATCCACTACTATTTTGCTGACATGTTCATTTTTCAGCTAGACATCAGCCTCTACCTATTTTCATAGGATTTTCCTGATTCTGATTTTTATCAGAATTAAAGTCTGAAATTTTGACTCTGACTGAAGTCAAGCAATGCAGTCAAAAGATAACGGAAAAAGTTTTAAGAAAAAGACCACCTGAACTTTGTTTCCTCAGGGAAAAGAAAGGCTAGAAGCAGTACTAACTTTTAGAGAGGATTTTTGGAATAAATGTTCAACTGTACTGTATACTGTACCTGCATAGGACCCGGAATGCAAGACAAAACTCTCTCTATGTTTTCAGAATTCACATCGACATCATTTACAGCAACAAGAACATCTCCTGGGGGTGGAACAGACAAGAAATGAGAAATTCAGTTGCTACTGCTTCACAACACAGAGCAAAACAATGTATTATTTCAAAAATTAACATGCCATTCAAGCTGTCATAAATGTCCATTTGTTATATTTAAAGTAGATGTTTGCTACATGCAACATTTACCACTTTTAGTCCATTACCTCAGTGCTCCTAGGGCCTTATGGCCCCACTCACATCATGTGACAAAAATCATGGAAATATAGAGTACTTTGGGTTGGAACCTTGAAGAACATCTAGTTCCAACCCCTGGCCACAGGCAGGGACACCTTCCACTACACCAGGTTGCTCCAAATGCCATCCAACCTGGCCTAGAACACTTCCAAGGATGGGGCACCCACAGCTTCTCTGGGCAACCCTTTCCAGTGTCCCACCATCCTCACAGTCAAGAATTTCTTTTCTCATGCCCAATCTAAATCTACTGTCAGTTCAAAGACATTTCCCCTTGTCCTGTCACTACATGTCCTTGTACAAAGTGTCTCCCCTTCCTTCCTGTACTCCCTCTTCAGGTACTTCAAGGCCACAATTAGGTAACTGTGAAGCTTCTCCAGGTTGAACCATCCCAAATCTCTCAGCCCTTCCTTAGGAGAAGTGTTCCATCCCTCTGATCACCTTGGTGGCCCTCCAGTGTAACAACTCTCCAAGCCTCTCCCCTCCATCCAGGCTTGCATCGCTCTTGTTACCTGACCAGAAAAGAGCAAATTTCCCAATTTAGTCCTTTCTCTTCCCCTGCTGTGGGTTCTCCTCTCCATGTTTTTATCTGTCAGTTTTTCCTGCCTAAAGGCATCTTGTGGTTTTCTACATCTTGCACCCTTACCATCACTGGAAATGGGGGGGGGAAACCCCTTAGGGTCCCTAAGACAAAGTCATTAACTGCAAGAGAAAAAGGTTTGAAAAATTAAAGGCACCACCTACAAAAGCAAACAGAACCAAATTATAACTTACAAACTTAAAATCCACATTCTAGTTTAAAGTACAAAAATCAAACCGGGATTTCTGAAGTGAAGGAAAATAGTCACAAGAAATATCCCAGTGGTAATTAATTGATAACCTAGGTCTCATCCCCCTCAAAAAGATGAATGTTAAAGTATAGAGTGTGCAAGAGGGATATGAGACCTGTGGAAAAGAAAACCAACTTGTGAAACTAGAAAACATAAAAGTAAAATGACATCAAGAGATAAAACTACATAGACCTGTCAAAAAAATAGAAATTGGAAAGTAAAAATAAAAGGGTTTTTGGCCATTCATTGTTTGGCCTTTCCTTGGCATGTAGGTGAGTGATCCCATCCAGAACACTCCTGACAGTCCTATTCACTTGTGCTGAAGAAAAAAGCAATCAAATGAGATCAGATAGACAGAAGTAATACAGTAGCAACCATGGGAAATTAAGAATCTCTTGGTTAAAGAAAAGGTGAGCAGAGCCTAGGTGAGAAAGCAGCTAGAGTGGAAATCAGAAGGTTCTGCAGACCCTAACCAGAGAATTTCTACAAAACTTTCCAATAAAGGTACTTAGAGCAAACTACCTAAGATGAGGCAACATAAATTTATGACACGAACTGTAAGAAGCAACTGCCAGTGGCACCAGGATTTGATGGTTCAATAGTTCCTTCACAGGGGCAAATATTCAACTTTAGAGTAACAAAATAAGCCTTATTTTCTGCTTGATTTTCTTTGGTGGCACTTTCAGTTGTCTCTGCTTTCTCACGTGAAAAACTCAATTAGTTTCTAGCTTGTCTCTTCTGTAGAGAGGGAAATAAAGAAACTAGCTTCTTACTTAACACTGAAAGTGACCCAGCTCTTAAATGTGAACTAAAGAGCTCCTCTGAACAAGCAGATTGAAAACCAAGCTTCATTTTGCTTAAGGTGCACAGACTCCCCTACAAAGTACCTCCACATCCTCTGCAGGATTATTAACATGGTGTTCATCACTCAGGCAGTGGAAAGGGATTAGAAAAAGGATATGGATTTGCAGCAAAAGTGCATGCTTAGCATAGTTATATTTTAAGCCTTGACTTGGCAAGAAAGATGTCATCAAGTGCAGAAATAAAGCACTGAAGCACTGTGAGGTTCAGTGAGCATTTCAAATCTCCAGGGAGAAGACTTGCTCAGCTCAAAGTGACACAGTGCTAATGACATGCACACTACGGAAAAGCACAGCCTGAGTCTCTGAGGTCACTCCACTCTCTGAGCATCTATTCAAGGCCACAGAATGCTCAAGTTCAGAAGAAGACTGGCAGTTACCATTATTTCTATGTTCTGCCTTGGTTTTAAATACTTGCAAATTGCAACTGGGATTTTTCCCAGGTACAAGGTCAAAATCTGATTGCTCAAAATCAGCAGTGCTCAAAATCAAGGCCAACAAGAGACAGAACATTCTTCTTAACCATCAGTAAGGAAACACTGATTACCTCCAAAACTCAAGCAATATTCCTCTTTAATACACCAGGTAATCAGTTGCTTGCTCCTCTTTTACATTAAAGGGAAATGCATTCCTACTCCTGAATGCAAAACCAAGAAAAGGCTGTATTTTATTCTGCATATAAAAATGTTTCAAGTTTTTCTTTTCCAAGAAATAGCTCTTTCCCTAACCTCTGTGCTTCCTGATGCACACCACAGTTAAGTTTTAGTCTGTCAAATCTTCAACACAACAGTAATTCAAAGACAGAAAAGCTGAAAGTTAAACAGCATTTAAAAGGAACTCAGTAAGTCCATGCCAGAGCCCCAGGACATGAAAATGAGTAATGAAAAGCAGAGCACTCAGGCTACTCTAATATTACAAGAATTATAAACAGGATTACTATGTTCTTTGCTAAGAACACTGTATTACAGATCATTACACACAACTACAAGAGAAAGCATAAATTGCTCTTGTACTCATCTTAAACTCATCTGCTTAAATAAAAGTTGTTTGTGCTGTTTGTTTGACTGGATCTTTAGGAATTCTTTTGTAGAGCCATTCAGAGGAACTGCACACACTTTGTAAAACCATCCACACCTCAGCACTTGAGGGAACGTTTTGGAACCACCAGGGTGGAATAGACAAAGACACTTGGAAAGGAGAAGAGCCATCAGTATTTACATGTTACACACTCCAAGGGTTTTATTTATTCAATGCCTAATGTACACATGTAAAACTTTCATTGCAGCAGTAAATATTTATTCCATCCAATTGGTAAAAATGTAATCATGGACCATACATGGCACAGCTTTGCAGAGCACACAGCCCAAGCGGCCCTGTAAGGCTGCCTTCCTTCTGCCAGAAAACGCTGTATCAAAGAAAAGCAACTTGATATACGACAGAAAATCTTGACTGATTAGTGTGGATTTTCCAGAATTGGGGGTGGAGGCAGTGAGGGTGGGTGGTTGCATTTTTTGCTACTTTTCTTTTTGCCACATGCAACAGCAGTCAAAGAATAGACACTATGAAGTATCAGAATAAATAAAATCACTGGGCAAAGTATGAGCTCTGTAAAATTATGAACCCAGAGTAGTCTTAAAGCAGGACATGACCACAGGATCTACTCAGTGTGATAATTTACTGCAGTGAAAGAGTTAATACATCCAAGTTGTACTCTGTAAGAGCTTGACATCTACATTTTATTTGAGAATTGTTTCTTGCCCTTTAGCAGTGTGAAAAACTTACAGAAAGACAAGACTGATTCAGGTCTTCAGACATTAATTATGTTAAAAAATTAATGCAATTGTATTAAGTTTAATCTAAGTTCACTTACCTAATGCTTAAATACTTCAGGTTAAATGAAATGAAAGTGTATATATAATATAATACACAAAATAAACAGCTTTTGCAATGGTTTAAGTTGGTCTAACTCAATGGTCTGCAGATTTAAGTGAAACCATCCCAATCTAAAACATCACTGAACTAAAGATATAGGGAGAAAGATCAGAACAAAGTATCACTCAATTCTACTGCAACAGAGGAAAGGAATTTTCTTCAGGCAGCTCCAGGATATCATTGCTTAAGTCAACAAATGTATCTTTAGAAAAAAGACACATCCTTCTGGAAGAAAATAGTCCAGATTACACGTTAGGAAGAGATTGTTCCCTGGGAGGGTGCTGAGGCCCTGGCACAGGTTGCCCAGCAGAGCTGTGGCTGCCCCATCCCTGGCAGTGTCCAAGGCCAGGCTGGATGGGTGTGCTGTGGGCAAAGGACTCGATCACCTTCAGGGACCCTTCCAACCCAAACTGTTCTATGATTCTATGAGACTTTTTAAGGAATGAAGTAAGCTTTACTTAAATGTCATAATAATGAATGATCAAGCTTTTCAGGGCTGTCACTTCCTGTGGAAAGATTCTCAGTTCACACAGAAACTGTAAGACATCCATGCATGTTCTCTAGACAATGTTAAGCAAGGCTGAATTTTACTTGAGTGATGAAACAGAACTCTCTCTATTTTATTTGCTCTCATCAGAAGAGAGCAAATAAAACTTCTCCCATCCAGTCAGCAGCAACTAAGACCAGAGTGTGTTGATCTCAACCACCCAGTCTGCACACAGTTGCTGGAATTATTCCTGCCTCTTCAAGGACAGAGTTTAGGAAAGTCTTTGGCACTGCTGACATCCCTAGAATGTTTATTTCAGAGCTGCGTATCTCTTTGCCACTCGAGGCACAAGACTATGACTTCTGTTAACCATTTCTTGCCTAGAGATAAACCTGCAAGCACCATTTCTAAAAGTAGATCCTTACTGGATTAAGCCCAGAGACACCAATTGGCAAGTGAGCACCACTTCCATACTGTGATGGGAAGGGCACATTTTTTTTCTGATATCATGAAAACCAAATTGTCCCCATGGGAGAGGATGGAGGACACTTTTGTCATGGAATCCTGATCTTTAGTTTTGTCCATTCTTGGTAATGAGTTGATGGGAGCATTCAGCAAAGTTCCCATATGCCTTTCCAAAAAAGGCAAACTATGGAATGCATTCCTACTAAAGAAAGGCAGATCAATTACTTGTTTTATATGTTAGCAGGCTGCTTTCATCCAAAGCAGTGCTGCTGTGCCTCAAGAGGAGAGTAAAAGAATAAAAGCCACATCCCAAATGCCACAGTGAGAACACAGCAAAGCTTACACAAACTCTGCTTCCATCCCGTGAGCCCAACATCTCTACTCTGGTGAGTCTTTTCAACAAATACACCATGTATGGCAATGCCACATAAAAATCACAAACTCCCCCAGTATTTTGGTCCTTTTAAGGGCTTTTTTTTCCTGACAGGACTCTAAGCATAGAGACCTTTCAAGTGAAATTTGCAATAGCAGCTGTAGCTTTTGCATACATGTTCAAAACTGGATTATTATAGCCCATCTTTACTATCAAACACAATTACTTCTTGTCAGTGGGGAGTTTGCACAATTTTTTGCCAATTGTACATGCTGATAAAGTATCATACTGAGGAGATTCATGCTGAGCTATTTGGCTATGAGAGCAGTAAGATACTTTCAAAGAGGATAACAACAGTATGCTTTGTTAGTGAAAAGAGCTTTGCTGTATTTGCAGTGTCATTGAAATGAATTAATTTTACTATGGTAAAGATGATGCTCATCAGCATTTAAAAGAACTTTTCCCCAGCATGAATCCAACAAGTTTCAATTTGAAGGAGGGTGGGAACCAAATTATAATGGTATTACCTATCACAACTCTTTTTTGTCAGGATCTAAATATGAGTATTTTGAGTTTTTCCTCTTGGAAGATATGCTCAAAGTTTTCCACAGCAGACTAAACTCTGCATAATGTTGCAAATTAACTGAAGCAAGGAAAATGTTTTACCAAAAATACAAAAGACACTTAAAAAGCACGAGATAGAAGCAACTGTATTTCTTCTTAACCAAAATGAAAGTGGCAGCAAGTTTAAAAATCAATGAGGGCTTTTCTGTTTTGAAAATTTAAGATGGATGCTGGCCTGCTAATGTAAAAAAAAAATAAAAAATAAAGGAACTGATAAACAACACATGGATAGAGTGCCATCTTCTTAGAGTTACAAAGCAGCAGGGTTTTTTAGCTTGCAAAACTGTTGTGTTTACTTTCATATGGTCAGTGCCTGCATTCCACTTGGTTAATAAAGCACAGCAACAAGACTTACGACTTCCATATGCAACCTTAAAACCAAAAATTCAAGTGTATTGAGCAAATAATAAACAGATGTTTGAAGTGTTCAAAGCTATAAAAGACACACATTTCAAAACAAATAGGGGGAAGCCACCTGAGGAAAGTGATTATTAAGGATGGAAAAAGAAGTTACTTCTACTAAAAATGCTGAAGCATAAACCACTTTGTGAGTCAAAATGAGTGCTGCAAATTCTCACCAGAAAGACAACCAGATGGCATTTTAAAGCATGCATTTTTAAAGGAAAATATAATTTGGATTTGCCTCACAAAAGACTACTACCAAGCTGGTCTGGACCACTGAAATATTATAAAGCTAAACAAGAACAGGTTAATGTTTATACACATACAGGTCAATGGATATAAACAAAGTTATAAGCAGAGCAGCCAGCAGGCACCATGCTGGGCTGATCAGGTATTCCTCCTTGCTGATTACCTAAGAAGCTGCTCACTTTGTGCTAATTCTTCAGCTTTATACTGCCCACAAAAACATCCTTTACTGGCTGTTTCCACAATTCTTCACACAACTCCTAAAACCTGCTTGATCAAGAACAACTGAAAGGCAAAGTTCTGCTGTTATTGTTCTTGAACTTTCTGCCCAACTCCAGCTGCTGTGATGATCAGAGGAGCTGGCTATTGAACTCTAGTTGCTTCTAAATCAGGCTTTAGGAGTACACCACAGCTATCCCATCCTGTGATGTGCAGTACAAAAGCAGTAAACCCAACAGATTTTTGACAAGAACAGCATTTTTTTTTTACTGTATATTCTTTATGCAGACAAGACTGAAATCTGAGCATCTAATTTATGCAAAGCATTCTTATTTCTAGACACCACATAAAAATTCCAGAGTACTCGGCTTCACTACAGATATATAATTTGAAAGTATTTTTATATGAAAATTATATATTTTCCACTGTTGGCACTGAACACAGCTCATTTTCCCAGTTAAGAGCTGAATAACCCCAGTATGCTTAAAACTATTTCATTTCTAAAGTGCAAAAAAAGGGTTGATGATAGCCTGGGACATAATGAAGTGCAAGACTCCTCTTAGATGAAGTTAAATGCTCTTCTATTTGAAACAAACAAAAAAACCCCACAGTTTTTATCCCCACTAGCTCTGGGAAGCATTAAGTGCAGCAGATGAAACACTGTCTCTGGTTAGGTCACCTTCATCTCCTGGATCTGGTACTTGCCTACACTGTTGAGACTTCACACCTGCCCTCACAAAAATGTTATATACAAATCTGTGTCCCCAAATCAACTTACAGGATACAAACACCCACTCTTAGACTAATTAGATTAAACACCCTCAAGCAGATCAAGTGGAAATTTGCTCTCTCCTCCCCTACATCCCCTACTTCTTGACTAATCAGTTCTTGCTGGTAAAATTTGGAAGTTATGCAATCTTCCCTCTGGAGCATTCTTCAGCATCTCTACCAAAAACTTGTGCTGGAGCAATCAGCCAGTTGAAACACTGATGTGCCTTTTTACCCACACAACACTGGAATTTCAAAAGAGCTCATGCTGACTTTGAGGGATTTGTGCTATTTATATATTGTCTTATATATCAAGAGTTCTAGTATTGTTATAGTGCAAGGGTGCTGTCTTATATATCAAGGATTTTCTTACCATTATAGTGCAAGGAATCCATATCACCAGAGTTCCATACCTCCTCCATGTTTCTCACAGGCAACTCCTCTAAGCACTGACTGCTCCTGGTCCTTGCAGCAGCCAACTGACTCCAGAGCCCACCAATCCACTCTTTTATAGCACTGCTCTTATTGGCTACAGGTGTGGCTCCAGAGCCCACCAATCCACTCTTTTATAGCACTGCTCTTATTGGCTACAGGTGTGTGGCCTGTTAACATCAGGCCTGCTCCTGATCTTTATTAATTGGTCCAGCTGCAACTCTTTGGGGGATAAGATTACATTTTATACCACCTTCATTTACCCATACTGTATCCCCCTACACTTATGGCATTAAGATTTTTAATGATCTTCTAACCAGCCTCACATCTTTGCTCTCCCACTCTGGGAGCAACCATCTTCAAGGGTAATTAAATAACCTTTCACCCTTGACAGATGTGGCCTGGTTGTCTCACATTTACTGTCTCTGAGGTTGATGTCCCGTGCGTGCCAAGGTTTGAGTGGCCTCAGTGCTGGGAGTGGGAGTATTTCTGCTCCCTCATTACCCCTGACAGCAGTTTAGTCCCCTCCATCATTCACATTTGGGTGCCTGTCAGACCTTCTGTGACCCAAGTTTAACTTACTGCACCAGCAAAATACTAGACAGCCAATTTCTCTTCTGGGTTAGTTTCCTGCCAGCTTATTTCAACAGCTCATGGAAGTGCCCGAGCTGCCAAACCACCACAAAGGCTGTACTGGCTCACTGCCTCCCCAAACTGCAGCCCTGCCATGCATTTGGAGCCTCCCAAAGTCACAACTGCTGAGGAAGCTGCTGTTGGACTTGCTAAACAGAAAAATAACCAAACAAGGCTGTGGAGAAAGTTTGTAATGTAAGAATGTATCTTACTCAGTATTTCTCCCCTCATTTTTATGATACAAAATCCATTTAAAGCATATATAAGCAAAGCTTTTTATCTAAGGGGGATCCTGTGGAGGAGAAGAAAAAAATCTATACAGTGTCTGCCAGACTATAGGTTTGCTCCAGTCCCACTTATCTACTGAGTAAATCCTCAGCTAAAATCCTAAGTCAAAGGTTGGGTATTTGTTGCTCCAAGCTGCTCAGTCTCTGAACACTGAGGGATGCTCATGCCTTACTGCATTAACACCTTTTAGGTTATGCCACATGTTCTAAGAATCAGCAACACAGTAAAACTGATTGGGTACCAAACCATCAGATGCAATGACACTGACTTAAAACAAGCCCTCCAGAACTGATGTAATTGCTTACGTCTCAAGAATATTCAAGTCAGCTGCCTCTAACAGCAAAAACCCCACAAATCTTCATATTAAAGGAAGAGTGCAGAAGTTGGCTATTCCTTCAGTTACTCACCAATCAGGATTTGACCTGTTTTCATTGCAGAACTACCTGGCACCAAGCCATGTACCACAAGCTTCTCTTCACTGACTCCTCTGGTGCCTTTATCCTTCCTGCCTTGTTTTTCCCCTCTTCTGCTGCTCCATGAAGACTGATGGACAATCCCTACTAAGGCTTCCAGCAGCCTCTGCTGCTCTTCTTCCCCAGCACTGTAGAGTTTTCTGGGATTTACATAAACAGACACATCTTTGTACTTTTGCTGAACAGTGACATCCATTTTCTGAGCAGAGCGGTGCTTCAATATGGAAGTAGGACCAGAGGGGTGCTCATTGCAGCTTCCACTGCCCTTCTTACCAGAACTCTTTGGTAAAAGACTCTTCTTTTTTAACATTTTGGTCCATTTCTTCAGTTCATACTTCCTTTCCTTTCGTGATCCCTCTTGAATGATTTCAGCTTCGTTTTCCCGAAATCTGACATGATTCACTGCTGGCATTTCTGGACAGCTGCTCTGAAGCAGAACTTCTTCTTCACTTTCACTTAATTCTAAATAAAATAATTCTCCATTTTTCTGCACACTGTCCAACCACTCAGGCTCAAGGTCACTGGAAAAGAAAGAAGAATGATCAATGAGTTCTGATAAGGAAGATCACTGTGCACGTGAGATCTGATTATTTTAAGTAGGGAGAGGGGACAGACAGAGTACAAGGGTTAAATAAAAAGTAGGAAAAAAACTAGTTGCCTCCTGAACATTGACAGCTCAACTGCTTTAAGTCTGCCACAAGGGTTAGAGCTTGTTTTAGGTAAATGATGGATATGGCAAAGAAAGACATCCCTCTCACAAGTAAAATAGTTTCTTCAAATTTCTTCTGTTTTCCTTAGAGGAAAACAGCCATTGCAAAAAGCAGTGTTCTCTTTTCAGAAAACAAACATTTCTTTGACATGCAAGTTTTAATTAGTAATTACATTCATGCGCATGATGGGATTTTCTCTTAAGGGAAAAAATCCCATTCTGTTTGTTCTCTCCTATTATTTTTTCCTTTTTAAGCATTTGTAATATAATCATGGCACGATTTTTTGAGGTGGTCCTGTGCAGAGCCTGAAGATGGACTTGTTTATCCTTTTAACTCAGGATATTCTGTAATGCTATGGGAACACAGATTGCACTGCCAGCCCTTTGGAAAGAGAAGATAAACCTTTTAAAAATCACTTAGATTTAACATTAAAATAAACCCCAAAACAATCTAAGATGAAATCTAGGTAACAGTTTTTAAAACTCAAGTTCCAAATAGCATCTGCAAAAAATACACTAAATATGCAAAGAGGCAGCACTGCTACAGAAACAGATCTGGCAGCTGGTGTGGATCACCCAAAGGCAAGAGCAAGACACTTCTGCAAAGCAGCTCTAGGATATAACAGAAACATCATCAGCACAGTGCAAAAAAATTTTTGTCCTAATTTGGCAACAGTGATGTGTCAGCCATGTCCAGTTTTGGATAGTAGGTTTTAAGAAAGATGTAATAACTGGAACAGACCCAGAACAAAGAGACAAATGCTATGTAGCCTATAAACACATTTAAATGGAAGAGACTGAAGGAAATCATACTCTTTTGGCTGAGGAAAAAGAAAAACCAACCAAAAACTGCCTGCAGAGGGGCAACAGACCAAATGAACCATGAAGCTCCAGATAGATGAGAATCCATGATGGTCAAAGTAAGAAAAGTACTCAGGGGTTTAATTATCTGGGATGTTCTGCATGGAAGATTTTCAAGAACAGACAAGACCAGTTAATTCTTCCTAACCAGATGAGAAAGAGGTCTCTCTCTTTCATAAAAAGCATATAAAGAAAAATGAGACTGGAGATTTACATGATAATTAATATAATAAAGTTAACACACATTCCTGCATTTTACACTAGAACTACTTTTACTGAGTAAAGAGTACAAATCTGGTTTAAAGCTAGCAATAAATATTCAAATAGAGCTTTAATTCGAAAACACAGATAAATGACAAAAGTTTAGCTGAATGGAGAACATTATGCAGACATTGCACCAGAGTACCTTTAAGGGCTCAACAAGAGGATCTGGCTGGACTAACAATAGAGCAAACATTGGCATTACTCTCTCTCTGGAGCTCCAGTTACTGAGTAAAGTCTAAGGGTCTTGCAGACAAGAAGCAGCATCACCTATCTCCTCTGCATTTATTAGCTTTTTTGCCCAAATAGATAGTTTAAAGAAGAGCCACCACTTGTGATAATTTGGTTATACCTCAGGGATAAAACCAAGTTTGTGATTTTCAAAATCCTGAGTTCTTATTCAAGAAAGTATCAGAATGCTGACAAAACCTAAAGGCTGTCAAGGGCACACTCTTTCTGATCCAACTTCTCTCAGAAGTGGTAGGCATGAAGTAACATGAGTAGAGTTTTTCCTTGGTTTGTTTTTTAAGGAGTACTCCCACATTTTGGCATGTGTAAGCAAAATTAAGCAAAACAAACAAACATAAAACCTCAAACAAAACCCAACCAAAACAAACAAAACCCCAAAAATCCTCAAACCAACCAACCAAAAAAAACAACCTAAACAAAAAAGGAAACAAAAAAGGAAACACTAGAAATTTACAAAGAAATTACATCTGGATTAGCAAAAATTCCTGTCACGTATGATAGCATTTTTATTCCCTCTTTAAAAAAGACTGTGATCTTTGGAAAAGCTGTTTCTTCTTTGGGGTAGATTCAAAATTTCAGTCTGGACATGAGTTCATACACTCAAGTCCTCCAGCTTTGTTCTCTATTTTGATTAGAACAATATGGACCATGGGCAAAAAAAAATGCTGTGGGCATATCCTGGTGTTTACTCTGTGTTCACCCAAACAGAACCACTCCAGAGAGAAGTCAAGAAGGAACTGTACTGTAAAAAAACCAAGCAAAAACTCTCACTTTCTTAACAGAGATCCACACAGACATCTGGAAAAGAAAATCTGAAACAAGTCAGCACCTAGAATGAGAGGTTTTTCCCCCTAATGCTGTAGTATCACAAAAAATTGAAACCAAGCAAGGCAAGAAGAAAGGAAAAAATATCTAAATTTCATCTGTTTTCTCTTGTGTCAAAACAAATGCTTACACAATAAACTCAAGTTGCCTCTAGGACTGGAAGCTTCTATCAAAGGAGCTAAAAAACTTGAAGGCCTGCATTTCTCTAAGAGTAGTTCCACTGATCCCACACAGGTATTTCCTCTTTGGCATAAATGTCTGAAAAACTGTGCTGATTGAAATTGTCCATTCATGGAAGAAAGATAAATTAGAAAGAAAGGATCCAAGTTCTGCTGGATAAATTGTTATATAGATAAATTATTAGAAATATTACACATATTATTACAAGTAGTAGGCATGTGTTATGTGCTGAAATCTGTGGTACAGCTTTATCCCTTAAACATATATAAAGAATGACAGTAAAATGGCATTTTGGATTAAAGACTTAAGAAAAGAAAAAACCCAAACATACAAAATATTAAAAAAATATGGCTTCAGGCTGAAATGTTACAGTTGACTTCTGGCTTATAAACATAGGAATAAAGTAAGGTAGGTGTACATACAACAGCTTTGTCTCTGAGCCAGAGGCACAGGGCAACTACAAATTAAACTAGGCTTGAACACAATTCTAACTTCTCCACTTAAACCTTTTCTTTCCCTTCCCCTGCAGAGCCTGATGAAATTAGGTACTGAATGAAATGCTATTGATTAGACCCTGAAATACACATTGGAAATGTCAAGCACAGCTGCCTTAACACAGGGAACCAAGTCAATGCTGTAAATTGCAATCAACCAAGTTGTTTCACTTCATTCAAACTAAAAAAATATACAAATAACTAAAACTCTGGAGGCTGCATTTATAACTTTAAAATATGTATTATCACAGAACTGCCTTCTGACTTAGAAGATCTGTGAAATACACCTTTGAAGTGTCAATCACTGCTGTATTAACACAGGGAACCAAATTAATGTTCTAAGTTTAACTTCACCCGAATTAAAAAATATACAAATAAACTAAACCCCGGAAATTGCATTTGTAACTTTAAAATATGCATTGTTACAGAACTATTTTCTGGCTTAGACAGAAGATGTGTGAAATACACATTCAAAATGTAAAGCATGGCTGTCTTAACACAGGGAACCAAGTCAATGTTATAAGTCTAACTTCCTCCAAAAAATATACAAATAACTAAAATTCTGAAGGCTGCATTTATAACTTTAAAATATGTATTATCACAGAACTGCCTTCTGACTTAGAAGATCTGTGAAATACACATTCGAAGAGTCAATCACTGCTGTATTAACACAGGGAACCAAATTAATGTTCTAAGTTTAACTTCACATGAATTAAAAAATATACAAATAAACTAAACCCCCGGAGGTACTTTAAAATACGCATTATTACAGAACTCCCTTCTGACTTAGGACACCGAAATGACAGACTGCACCTTTCTTGCCGCAGCCCGTGCCAAGTCCCTCCTTGCCCTCCGCTTCCCCGGGGTGATGCAGGACCCAGCGCAGGGACCGCCCGCGGCTGAGCGCACACCGCGATACCGCCAGGGCTCGCCAGGGAGGTCCTGTCTGACACCTCGCATTGCCCTCTGCTCCTACAGCCAGCTCAGCTCAGCTAAACCCAGTTTAGCTAAACCCAGCTTAGCTAAACCCAGCTCAGCGCAGCCCAGCAGCGCCCGGGCGCTCCCGCCGCGCACGGGCGGCACGACCTCGGCCAAGTGCCCGCGGCTCGCCCTTCCCGTCCCCGCCCTTACTCGGAGCTGGCGGCCAGCGAGGAGCCGCCGGAGCCGCTGTCAGTGTCGGTGTCGGTGTCACTGCCGGTTCCCGCGGGCTCGGCGCTTTCTCCCCGAGCCGCCTCCATCCCCTCGGCAGCGCCGCTCCCGGCGGCCGCCCTGGACGCCATGACAGCTTCGCGCCGGGCGGGGGGCACGTGACGCGCGGCGCGCCCTCCCATTGGCCGGCGGCCCCAGTCGACATGGGAACGGAGGGACGCGGGAACGCCCGGCCGTGAGGGGCCGTGAGGGGCCGTGAGGGGCCGTGAGGGGCCGTGAGGGGCCGTCCCCCGGCGCTCAGGGCAGACCCTCCATGGCCGCGGGAATTGCCCTGTGCCCGGCTTCTCCCGGCCCCCCCCAGCCCTCGGACGCCTTTCCCTGGCTCAACAGGACCGCATCAGACTTTATTTAGTTGCCCGATTGCAAGGTCCCAGCAGCCGTCCCGTAAAAGACACCGGTAGTGAAACTCCGGCGTCCCGCGGTGAGGCTCAGAGCGTTGTAACCAAACACTGGTCAGGAGGGGGAAACATGAGGTAAAAATAGGTTCTGAGGGCAGCTGGTAAGCAATGGGATGCTTCTTGCTTTATTTTATGTGCTATTGTATCAATTTAACGAGCTGTGAGGAATTAAGGTGCTTTCTCCTTAGGTTTGTCAGGAGAGCAGGGCGGTTCAGGGGAAGCAAGGATGTGACAGGCCCAAACAAGTGCCTTAAAACAGCCCCTGCAGTCTACACGTGTAAAATCATGCACAGCCGAGACACACACACACACACAAAAAGCCCCTACTCGGTTTTCAGGACTTAGATTATTCATATTCATGAAAAAACAAGACCTATGGCAGCCCTGCAGACAACTTGCAGTGTAGCTGTGTCAGTAAAGCCATCAGGACACACATGGTGAGCTGGGAAAGGGATGGAGAGTAATTGTTGGAACATGTTTCATGGGCTGGATTTAATCTCTGCTCTGTGGGATATTTGCACAGCTTCAGCAGTGAGGTTTTATAGCCCTGGAACACTACAGAGAAGTGACAGAATCCTGGTATGAAATTGCTGTGCTTGAAATTGCTTTAGGGAAGTGTACATTAGTTAGCGTGATTTCAAGTGAATTAACAGACAGAAATGTTTTGGACTCACATCCATGTGATTAAGGCTTCAACTGGAGTAAAAATACCTATATTAAGTACTGAAGGGCCATTCTGAAGTCCCTGAACAAGACCTGATTTCACAGATAAATTACTGTTGCATGGTTATTAAGACTACAAACCTATGCAGAAGGGGGGACAGAAACATTTCCTAAAGAAAAACGCTTGTTTTACTATGGTTTCATTTAGAAGGTGAGATACACTGTCCCACCCTCCCTAATTATGCTTACATTTGCAAGCACTTCTACTACACAGAGCAGCACACTGAAGTGTTTCTGTAGAGAAGTGATAGTCAATGCCAGATGGTGCTGTGTTAGTTAAATTTCTCTGAGTTCAAGAGCTGATGAATTGGTTCCAGTTGTTTGCTCACTAAGTGAGAAATACAGGCTCTCTCTCAAGGAGCCAGTGGTTTTACACCACTTGCTATTTTATAGGAATAAGCATGGTGGGAATGGAAGGATGATGGAAGGCTTTGGGTCCTCTGAGAGGAGTAGCTGGGAGCCACCTAAAGACTTTGCTGAAACGAATGTGGAATTTCTGCTGCTGTGGGAACAATTAAAGATTGCAGGATATATCTCACACAGCAGGATCTTATTTTAGTGAAGACACAGATTTTCCCACACAATCCCTCTTGAGAGGAAAGCCTGTCATTTCTTGGGCATAAATATTAGGATGAAACTTGAAATAATTTGTCTTCTGGCAGACACTTTACACTTAATCCAAGGAGCTGGGGCTGATGCTCCTCCTCACTAAGGAATCCATGAGCCTTCTATGCCAAGTTGCTGTTTTTAACATGCAGATGGGAAAAATCTGCCAGGGGGTATCACTGGCATCAACAGCACTGCTCACCCTCACTGGACAACTGGGTAATGAGCACTTAGCAGTGGGTAATTAAAGCCTGAAGGTTGTTCTGATTTGCTGTTCCTGCAAAGAACAGCTTTCATGTGTGGAAATTTATTTCCTGAGCAAGAGTTTCTTGTTGGTACTTTTTTTTTTGGCTTAACCTGTTTCAGAAGCTGTTGTGCTTTAAAAAACAACAGCCTGCCTTGATCCATGCCTATGTTGAGAAGGAGACTGCAGTTAAAAGAAGACAGGGTATGGGACACGCTGGTGTCCATGCTTCAAATTGCAGCTCTTCATTACTGATAATGAGGTAAGAAGGCCCTAAGTGACTTGTTAATGTTTCCTTTTTTCCTTTCTTGATTTCACATCACTTAATATTTCCAGGAAGACTCTACCAACAACTGGGCAGACACAAATGATACACAGATAAAACATGATACGTTACAAGCAGATAAAACTAAGAGGGAAATAGTTTCATCTTTGTTTTTCAGTTGTGTTTCTTGCTAACACCTGTTTACCAAAGAAAAACTAGCCAAAAAATATGAGTGACATTATATTTCAGCTATTGATTCCTGGGTTTTTTTATTTCTCCAGGGAACAGCATGAGCAAAATATGTCAGAAATAATTCCCTCTTTTTAAAAAATTAATGACAACAACACAACTTTCCCCTCACCTGCCCAAATGTTTCTTAAAGGACAAAATACATATTTCACAAGGCTTAATAATTAAGATTTTTTTGATCACCAGGTTTCCATAAAACTCTGTAAGACTGCGATTAAAAAATCTTCTGTTCACAGCTCCTCTGACAGGGCTGTGCAGAGACCATCCACAGCAAAGTGGCATGAATTGAAGAGTGACACTGGGCTGTCATTTTAATTGGGATATTTACATATAAACAGACTCCACGGAGAATGAAAGCTATCTCTGGCACCAAAGGGACAGAAATTTTGTGAGCAAACACTCTAGTGCTCAATAAATGAAACAGAATATTCTGACTTCTTAAGCTTTCTGTATCAACTCTGATCACAGAAGGTATTTCAGAAGAACACAAAACCAACAGGGATACAGCCATGAAAAATCTGGGAAGAGCAGTATAACTCATCCCATTCTTTTGAAAAACAGTCTCATAGAGTTAAGAGTTTTCTCCAGAAGGAAAAGCAGCTGTAATTTTCATATTTTTTCCTACTGCTTTTACTTCACCTTAAATGTTTTAAATGCCCTTTTTTAAGGATCACCTGCTATGCATAGCAGGCATGTCAGGCCTGAAAGAAAGCCATTATTTGCAGTCACTCAACATGCAAATGTTTCAAGCGTGAGTAGCCTTATTCCACTCAGAGGATATGAACGTAAGCAATACCACGGGGCAGCACGTTTTTAATCCGGCTCTGAGACAGAACATTTTCAGTTAAGTCACTGAGAAGTCCACGGGGGCTGTGTTTGCACACGAGCACGTTTATTGTGCATAAAGCAGCCTCAGAGAGCCGTGCCGGAGCAGGCTGATCGCAGCGAGCCCTCCTTGCTGCGCTGTGTTTGCATCCCCAGCGCTCGCAGGAATGCATTTCACACGGCTGACGCCTTGAGCCGGAGTTAACAACCACTTGTTAGATTCCATAGCAAGAGCTGCTTGGAGCTGGCACTGCAAGTGCCCGTGTGCTTTTTCTGTGCAGCTGGAAATAAACCAGCGTGGCTGAGAAACAGGAAACACTTCAGCAGAACTGGAGATGAGCTTCTCTTGGATTCTGCTGAATGGGATGCGTTTTTCTTTGTCAAGTTTCTGCGGCTCTCAGCTAAGCACATGGAAAATGCCATTAAGGGTGGCTTTCAGATCTGGGATCCTATTGTCGAGATGTCTTTGTGGGGGGATACCGCGGAAAATCGCACGTTAGGGATGGTGAAAGCAGGAGGAAAAGCAGCTGCTTCTCATAGAGCGTGCCGCCTCCTGTACATCCACTTAAGGACTTCTTTCCCATCCCTCTGGATTTGTGCGCGAGTTAGAATGCATTATCCCCTGCCCTTAGAGAAGGGTTCAAAACGCTTATGGCACGCATGCAACAGCATCAATCCATATTAAAGAGTATCAGCACGTTTCTCTGCACATGTAAGAGTCCCTCACCTGCACATCCTCCTCTCTCCAGGAAGGAGGGAGGGAAGCCCCAGGGCGCCTCGGCTCCCCGCCGGCAGCCTCCCCTCCCCTTCCCTTGCCTTGCCGTGCACAGAGGGGCAGCCCCGGCTCCTCGCCCTTCTTACAGCCACGACAAACGGGGAGCTGGCCGGGGCTCGGGTGGCTCCGCTGTCCCTGCGCCTGGCGGGGGGGAGCTGCCCTGCGGAGGGACAGGGGTGCCGGAGCCCTGCCGAGCTGGGGAAGCCATCCCGGGCAGCGGCGATCCCGGGCAGCGGCGATCCCGGGCAGCCGCCCCCCGCTCCCCGTGGCGGGCACTGACCTGTGCAGCAGGACGCTCTGCACCGAGTCCAGGTCCTCCAGGTTCCTGGTGACGGGCCGCGGGATGCTGTACCTGCCCGCCCCGAACATCGGCACTGCGGGCGGCCGCGGGCAGGTGGAGAGAGCCCTGGAGCCGCGCAGCCCGTCCGTCCGTCCGTCCGTCCGTCCGTGCGTCCGTCCGCGCCCGGGGCCCAGCGGCGCCGCGCTGCGGGGCGCGGGGGAAGCGCGGCCGGGAGAGCGCGCCTGCTCCGCTGCGCTGGGACACGGTGTGGTTTGTGTCAGGAACTCGCCAAGCGTGAAAAGCAGACTTTGAGATGAATAAAGAAAAGCAATTCCTAGCTGCAGCAGTAGATTTACACCTCCCCCCCACCCAGAGCTTCATCCCCAGCTCCCGCTATGTAAGAAAATAGTTTTTCCCCATGTGTTTTCCTGCTGGTCAAAGTAGTGAATTTGAATTCTGAATTTTGAATTCCGATTGATGCTTTTTCTTTAAGTAACAATGCGAATAATTACCAATCGCACAAAATCCAATCCGGTTTTTGATTCCCTCTTTCACAAAATATTAGTTACAAGTGGTTTCAGATGATCACAGGACTCCTTACTGGATTCCCATCTGTAAAATTCTGATCCAGTATATTGAATGAACAGGGACATGAATGTATAAAACCCATATCTTCAGAGTTTTTATTCATTCCTGTGAATTGCTATAATTGATTTACTCTGCTCCCTTTTATGGGTTCAGTTTTCTCTAATTTTTCAAGATGCGGTCATCTCCTCCAGGTTTTCTCTGACAGCTGACATAAGATCAATAGCTAATAAAGTCTTGCAATCTGTTACAAAACCCATGAATTTTAGTTTCCCTCAGACATTGTGCCTGAGGTTGTAACAGAAGCACAGCAAGGCAGTAGTTTCCCAGAAAGACCATTAAGAGGAGGACCACTGGCATGATAGGCAGTGGATAGCAAACTGGAAACCACTGAATATTTTAGCACCACACTCCGTGGGATGGTGGCCACCACATGGAGAAAAAGCTTCAGCTTTTTTGGAGACTTTGGCTTGAGTAGGCAGTGGCAACAACTCAGTTTGGAGAGGGTGAATGCAGAATTACTGTGAGTCTGTGGGTGGAATTCTCACCAAGTAGTGTGACTCAAATATTTAGGTGTCTTAACATTTTTTCCTTTTCCTAAAATTTTGTTTTGTTTTTCTCTTTGATACCAGCATGAAATTTTAAGAGAAGGACAATCCCCTCTGAATCCCACTCCTGTCAAAGATGCAGAACCACCATCCTCCATTGAGGTGAGCAACAGCAGCAGGACTACAATAAATAAAAATCATTGGCACCAGGGTGCCAGGGAAGCTGAATGTACACCAGGGTTTTGTGTCTAAGTATCAGCATAATGCTTCCACAGTGGCACTGAGCAAAGAACTTTTTGCATTACCCACATTTGATTTCAGAAAGCTGATGGAAAATTCCTGGTGGTTGTGTCACCATTGCCTTAGAAAAACACTTAGGCACCGTCCATATTTCAGCCTTTTTATCTTTTTCGTGCCCTGAGGGAGCAGAAATGTTTCATTTGTACACAACAGGGGTGTGTTTTCCATATTCACTTAGGACAGCACCAACTCCACATCTGGGTCAGGAATTTGATGGTAGAAAACAACAAAACACCCAAATATTACGGTCAAAATCACCCTGTGTGTCCAAAAGGCCTTTCCAAGATCCTTGTCAGCTTTTCTTTTTCCCTGGGCTCCTTCTCACTTCCTTTTTTTTTTGGTGTTTCTTAAACTACTGAGCTAATGCTGAATTTAATGGTAGTATCATCTGCTAGTAGTATTTTACTTTTACATGGGTTTAAAATTGGTTGTGAAGGTCTTTATTAGAATTGCTCACAACTCAGCAAAACTAGAACGTGTAAATATAAGTATAGAAACTCCCAAAATGTGCCAAAATGAGAGAAGGTAACTTAGGTTTTGTGTACCTTATGAAATGGAAATCACATAGCACCACACTGCTGATAAACAGGCCAACTTACTAATTTTAAAATCAAATAGAATGTTTTTCTAGGTGTGAATTACAACTTCTATCACATTTAATATGCCTAGACTCAATATTTATGGGTGACAGAAGTGGGAAATGAAAGAGGAGTGAAGGGTCAAAAGTGATACACAGTGGATACTTTCAGAGTCCTATATTTTTTCCTGAATATATTTGCATTACCTTAGCTGCACATAAGTTTTTAAAGTTAAAAGACAGGGGTCTGAGCTAGCAGCTAATCCTGCAGATATCCCAGCCTTTGACATTTACAAGAATTACTTTATTGAGTTTTGTAGATTGCAGTTTCACTAAAATACAAAGTGCAATTGCATTGTATTTTCTGCAAGATTTTAGGCAACTTAAAGGGAAGGTCACGATTCCATTTGAAGTTTGTCAGCTCTTGAATTTGTACACAAATGAGAACATGGCACTACAGCACATTTTTCTGAATCCATAAAATAATGCAGTTGGAGAAAGATTATAAAATCCTGCAATGCAGACAAAACCAAACCAATAGGGATTGGGGAAGGAGGAAATTCAACCAGTTTAAACACACAGAAATGACAAAAGTAGAGAATTTTAAGACACCCTGCCTACAAAGTAACAATAGCATACCTGGGCTCCCCTTCTATTGTGGTACTTTTGCTGCCAGCTGAATTGCCTTGTGAAAACCCTCCTGCTTTGTTACAGAACAATTCTGGTGTTGCTGAAGTGAATGAAAAAAGGAAATAGCAAAATACTCTGATGTTGTGTTCATGACATACTCCTCTTTCTGAATTTAAACTGTGTTTTTTCTCCAACTGATGTAAGGCTTTAACAGATTATGCAACTATTTCCTATGCTGACAAGGTCAGAAGTTTTTGAGTCATAATCCCTTTTTGGAAAAGACTAAAAGAGGTGGTAAAGCTACTTTTGCAGTATTCAAACACTTTTAATCTCCTTGACTTGGCTGGTGAGTTTTAGTGTGCCCAGGGATCAAAGATTAATCAGCATTCATGGGCAGCACAAGGTGGAAATCAGCTTATTACTTCATATGTATGATGTGTCATTTATGTCATGAGTCATGAGATGTTAGCACATGATGGGGAGAATTGAAATGTTTTGGGAAAGACTTCATTCTTTGAATTGAAGGAAAAAAGTCCCTTATTTTTCTTTTTTTTTTTTTTCTGTTTGATGATACCTGTGAGTAAGGGACACTGTACTTTACTGTATTCAATTCCCAAAGTAAGGACCATGGCAAATGTTTGTTAGGGTACAAGGTTACTTTCCTGTTCTGCCATTCTGTCTAGAAACATTCCTTAAATCTACAGGAATTAGGAAAATCAGTATGACTTGATCTTCTGCTGATTAACAGTGGATAGTGTTGGCAGTTCTGTGGCATGGGTGTTGTTGTTCTTGGACAAGGGAGGTTCTCCCTCACCAGAAGATGCATCCTCAGGCTGCTGCTGCCTGTCTGTTGCCATGTTTGAAAGACTGAGGAGTGGGATTGGTAGGGTATTTTTCCAAGGGGAGGTTTCCTGGCTGTGCCTCTTGCCTACAAACAACTGGAAAGGTTCTAAAAGGCAGAGGCAACACTCTAATTTTCATTTCTGACACAATCAGATCTGGACATCCACCTCTGGACTTGCTTTTATTCTCATTGAACCTAGTGGCATCTGAAAAAGTAAAACCCAAACACAGAGAGATTTTGGTGTTACTGCATCACCCAAAGAATAGCTCCTTGTTTTGTGTCTGTGTGGAGACAGCTGGGTTGCCCAAGCTCTCCTGTTACCTGCCTTGTGCTACATCAGCACTGCACTGCAGAGAACAGAAGGAACAGCTCTGCTACACTGAGTTTAATGATCTCTTCTTGTCACACTGCAGGGGCACTAAACCTTCTGTGCATTCCAGGCTCTGCCTTCAGCCCAGCCTTGCAGCAGCAAGAGAGAAAACCCAATTTATTTGTCAAACAAATCTCCTGCAGTTCTGGGCTCTCTTCAAAAGCAGCCACAAAGGCAATGCTTTGGCAAACTGGTGAAGTCAGCAGTACAGGAACCCCTGGAAATACAAATTTATAGTCTGTGGGGAAACCATTAATCCAAGGAGTAAGTGATAAGCTGAAGAGCAGCATAGGATGATGTCACTCATTTCATATCAATCTTTCACTTCTGCCAAGAATCTTCAGCTTGCAGAACAGTGGGGATAGGTTGGCAACATGTGGCTACTTCATGGCCTTTAAAACAACTTGCTGGGTTCTTATTACTTCCTCTAAGACAATTCTTGTACCAACAAGAAACCTAAACCTCGTTGAAAAAGCCACCCTAAAAATTATTACATCACTGATATATTGCAAAGACTGATAAAACATGATTAGACTTTGTTAAACTGAAGCTGATAAAGTTCTTGTAAACTTGTCTATAAATACAGTTTGTGGCCATGTGCTCTTGTGAGAAATAGATCAGAACCATAAAAAGAGGCAACTTATTTTTTATATGAACATCTGGGCAAAGTATAGGAATATGTGGCAAACATGCTAAATTAAAAAATCTTTGAATTTTGACCCCAGATTTATTTTTTAGGATTGATTTTAAATCTCTCTCTCCCTCTTATCCCCAGCTTCTGGTCTTGTCTGAGTTTCTGGAGGCACAGACTTTGGTGCATTGCTTTGAAACAGCCTGTCTGTAATTTAAAAATCCTTGAGCAAATACACCTACTTTATATGTGCCACCTCACAAAACAGCACATTTGGATTAACAAGAATTTTCTTTTTTTGTGTGAGAATATGAGAGGAGCATATGTGGAATTTCTATGGATTAAACAGTTTATAAAACTAGTTTATTTGTGAGAGAAGTAGGATTATTTTAAAGACTTAAAGACAGTTTTAATTTTCCTATCAGGTGTGTTGGGAATCCTCTACTTCTTAAATATATAAATGCATAACACCAAAAGCAGCCACAACTAATGTACAGTTATGAGATAATAGATACTCTTCTCACTCATTTAGTTTTCATCAGAGATTATTATTTAAAAGTGTAAATATTTTACCAAGCTACAAAATTTTAAAAAAGCAAAATAGCACCACCTGGTGCTTATCAAAGTTTTTACGATCAGTTCCAGCCTCTCAGTTTGAGATTGTTGTATGGATAAACCAGTGGCTTTCACAATATCAATTGGAGGTCAGAAATAACCTTATCACTATTTTTATCATTAATGCTTTGGCTCTTTTTTCTTGTAGACATTTCTTCCCTCTAAATCTTTATCCATTATTTACCAGTTTTTAAGGACTTCTAGAAAAAGTTCTAGTTTAAACATTCTGGATATGTGTAAGGAGTTATTGATTAAAATATGATTTTTAGGCTTTTCTTCAGCTGGTTTGGATTTGAAGATGATGAGAGACTCCAGATAAAAGTGAACTTCACCACTCTTTTTCTTTGTTTCTAATTATTTCTGGGCTTCCTTGTGGTGCTCAGAAATAAAAGCATAATTGAGGTTAATCCCTATATCCTGAAAGGACTTCAGCTGCCTAAAACCTGTTGAAATCAATGGGCAGGAAGGTGCCTGCGGATGAATCCCTAAGAATTCAATTCTAGGCAATATATATTTATTTCTGAAAAAAGTTCCCTATTCATTCCTTCTCAGTGATTGATGTAATCTTATGGTCACTTTGTCCCACAATTTTGTGTGACACTGTTTTGCTTATGTTACTTTCTAAAAATGAATTGTGTATCATTTCTTGTGAAGTAAAAAAATTATAAAGCCAACACATTCCTGGAATAAACATCATCTCATTCATTAAATAAACCAACCAACAACTAGTTTAACCCTCACAAATGAGTAGGGGATAGCTTGGGAGTTTGCCACAACATGGTTTTGGAAGCTTTTTTCTGTTCTATTCTGATGTGTTTGAAGCATGAAAACCAACTAAAAATGGACTTTTCTTCAGATTAATGAAGCAGAACTAAGAAATTGCTGACTAGGAATCTAAGAGATGCTAGGGACATATCTTCCTGAGTGCACACAGCAGGAGGGTGGGGAGATCTCAGCTACCAGAACCTTGCAGAACAAGGGTGATACTTTGTGAGAGAGTTGCTTGAACATAAAAGCATGATCAAAGCTGTTTAGCTTGGGCACAGTGCTGTAATGATCCATTGCTGCTGCTGTGCTGCATGTCAAATCAAAGCAGCCCCTGCTCCAAAAATAATTGTTATTTCTTAGATAGTTGCTAGCTAGATGACAAAATCCTGATGTTTGTGTAGCTTTTATGATTTCTGTCGTTTCGGGAGAGAACTTTGTAAATACATTGTGTCATGTCTTGGCTTGACTGTGGTCTTCC
This sequence comes from Molothrus aeneus, assembly GCF_037042795.1. Classification (NCBI taxonomy): domain Eukaryota; kingdom Metazoa; phylum Chordata; class Aves; order Passeriformes; family Icteridae; genus Molothrus; species Molothrus aeneus. The sequence continues at coordinate 8,975,262 of NC_089649.1, read as the reverse complement.
AGCACCAGGACTGTTTCTCAGTGTGTACACACATAAAATTCAGGGCAGTCATGGAGTGGTGGTTTAGGGTAGGGTGCTCTCCCTGTCTCTGAGATAATGCAATTCTCATCAAACTACAGTGCAACTTGAATTTCTTGTGGTCTCTGCAATCTCAGCTATCTGTTCGTTTGCCATCTAATGGAGGATCTGTGTTTCATGGTGTGGCTGTATTTACAATGGGTTAGTTTTCAATATCTACCGAGGGACTTAAGAGTGCAACTAACCAAGCTTGCTAACAAAATTTCACTCTAATTTTTTATTTCCAGGCAAGAAACACTAGAGGGCATTGCAAGTTCTGTGCTCATCTATGTTGTAACTCCACAATGCTCTTCTGTAACAGCAGTCTTCTCAGTTAACTAATAAATAGCTCAGATTAACTAATAAAAGCTTGCTAACATGATGGGAAAAGCTGTGGAGACCATTTGCAGACTGCAAAAAAACTTCTGACTCTTAAAGGACAAATACAGTGTTTGCTTTGGTCAGCAAGCACACGCTGTACACACCATCAAAACCAATATAATGTGAAGCTGCACATGGATTACTCTGAAAATGGAAGCAAAACTATGTTAAGGACATCCATTTCTGCAAATAGAATTGTGTAACTTGTGACTGGCACCTGGCAGGGTTATATATTCCAAGCCATCTCTGGGCTGAAAAGTAGAATATTTTTTCCCCATATGCATTGTACAAGTTCTGTTTGAAATTTAAAAAAAAATGCTGATAATTTCATAAGGGTCAGTTTTAAGTGAGTTCAAAACTGTGCATATGTTTTTATAAAGAGAGAAGAAAAGTACAGACAGAATGTATATACACAAAGAGGGGATTTTAGGAGTAGTTTGGAAGTCAGTGATGGGAGTAGGATTTGCAAGACTGTTCTTTGATCCTGCTGCCAAAAATTCAGGCTTTTCAGAAGCTTCTGTCCCCTGTAAAATGTCACTGATTATTCTTCCCGGAAATAACAGTGCAGTAAGAATTCCAAGGACAGAGAGGATTCTTGAGACAGAATTGCTCATATGGGATGCACAGGGGAATGTCTTCCTTTGAGGAGACAAGTTACTTACTTATCTCTTCATCTATATTGTGTCTGCATGTGTCAGACTTCAAAGAGGTTTGTGTTTGGTTTTTTGTTTGTTTTATTTTTGTTTTGCTTTCCTTCTTGTTTTGTTTTGCTTTTTTTTTTTTTGTGGGTTTGTTTGTTTGTGGGTTTTTTGTTTGGTTGGTTTTTTGCCTTGCTTGTTTGTTTTTTTGGAAAGTGCAAATGGTACCACAGTGTCAGAGGTGAGGGAGTGATGCAAAGTGATGCAAGGAAATCTAGCCTCCTCCTGCTTCCCTGATTCCTGAGAGCTTGGCAAACCTGCACAGAGCTGTCACAGGCTTTAGTGTTTAACCAAAAATTATAAAGCCTGGATGCTTTTCCTTAGTCATTTTGCATATTGGTAATTTACCCAGCCCATGGAGCTGTTTAACAGTGTCTGTCACAACTGAACTGTTCTCAGGAATATTGTAGATTTCATATCAAGAAAAAGACATTACTCATTTTTCTAACTCCATTTTCTATTTTGGAAAAATCACAGGAAATGGAGAACTAGGATACATACAGACACAGATGTCATTATCAGGAATATCAGAAAATCAGAAAGCCAACTCAAATGAAATTTGCCTCCCATGACTTTAGACCAGTCTCAGCAAAGGCATATTCCCTTTAGAGAATGAGAATGAAATTCCTTCCTAGGGAGGAATCCTAGGAAGTTCTGCAATACAGAAAACAAGCAGACAACACTTCTATTTTAATTAAAGCTTTTGTGCAAAATCCAATGTAGAATGTAGCATATGACTTGCAGATAAAAGTAATGGTGACTAAAGTCATGCTTTTATAAATAGAAAATAGATTATTTGAGGACCTGAATTTTGTACTTCTCCTACAATATACAATATTGTATTCAATTTCAAAAAAGTATGTTTTGTAGGGAAAAAGAAAAGGAAATGAATTTTTTAAATCACTGGATTAGTGTTTCAAGTTCATTTTGGAGAAATCTGGTAATTCAAGATAAACAAGAAGAGAAATGTGATCAGCTTTGAGAACACTTGTGACAAGGTTATAGTATATAGGAATAAGGAACAACTTTCAGCAAGGGAGAACATCAAATGAGCTCTCTCTACCTGTCATAAGCCCTGGGGCTTACAAAAATAACAGACATCTTATTGCATTCTTCACAAGTTGTCAGTAAAAATCTGTGAGGCTTGAGGTCACACAGAAATGTTTGGAAATTACAGAAAATCTGCAGTGGAAGCTTACAAAATGGGCACCAGAATTCCTGTAGTGTTTTTCAGTGGAGCAGCATCAGATTTGTGTTTGACAGTTCAGGCTTTTGTGAATTGCTTCCTCTTTCTTGTTATGAAAAACTGCTGGAGTGGCCACTAGCTCTAGATTTTACTGGAAGAATTGCACTGTAGGATTGGAAAATGCTTCTGTTCAGTGTCAGATGCCATGTGTTCTGCTCTTTGGTATGACAGGGAATTTAGGTGCTGGCAGGTCAGCTAAAGCCCATCTCTGATGAGATGCAAGTTACTAAATGAGAGATCTTCTTCAAACACAGCATTTGCACTGGAAATACCTTATGTTTTGTCATTGTATTTATCTTTAAATCTAGTTTTCTTTACCTCTAAATATTTTTTCTGTTCATAATCAGCTATAGCTAAGAGCTTGGGCAGTTCATCGTGCTTACTTGTTATCCATTCCAGGTAGTGGCAAATCATAGAATCATTTTTTTCTAACTATGGCTACTCAGAAAATTATTTTTGCTTCTTTAGTGGTGAACTTGCCACAGCAATCCATGCATTGACCTGCAGCTTTGCAGCTTTCAGGTTACAAACAACATAAACTTTAATATCTACTGTCTACTCTCCCCGGCATGCACTGTGGCAGGGTTTCCAGCAGATTCCTGGAACAGACCAGGTAAAACGTGGGACAAGTGTTTGTAGCCAGGTTGAAGAGTCAGATGCACAACCAGAACTTGGCTAAAATTGGCATTAAGGGACTTTTATTGACTCTTGCTGCTGTCTAACCTGACTACAACAACTTTGACTTCAACAGGCAAACATGTACATTGAGTTGAACATTGAAGAAGTCACAGTGTACTTTATGCAGATGTGTTTTCATTTTTAAATTAGCAAGATAAAGCCTCATTTCCTTCTCAGGAGAATCTCAGGTGCTTTAATCTGTAAATTATCTGTACATTTTTAATGTGCATAGAACAACTGTGTGACTGCCTGTTAATATTCAGTAGTTTATTGAGAAAGAAGACTGGGATTCATCAGGAAGATTATTAAGAAGAGAAACCAGATCATCCTTTGCCAATCAGGTATTGCCAATCAGGAAAGCAATGTGAAAGCTCCAGGCCATGTTGAAGGAGACTGTCATGATATATACAGGGAAAAAGGAAATAGTCTGTTAATTTGGAACATAGACTAACTTAAAACCCTTTGAGACTAACTTAAAACTCTTTGTAATATCTGGTACCTGCTGCATAAAGCACTGCAACTTATGTTTAGTTGGAGCTCTCTTAAGCACAAGTGGTTTGTAGGAAAAAAAATTCAACTGCAGTACAGCAGAGCACATCTCTTCAATTTAAACCAGCATGCCAAAATAATACCGATACATTCCAGAAACATCTATAAAGGCACAGCTAATGCAACTCTGCTTTTATTAATGCCCAGTTATGTCAAGATGCATAACAGACCTTCATTATTGTCATAAATCAGTGACAAGGTATGCCATAAAATCACATTGTAGCTTAGCTTTATGTTTTCTGATTGGTAACTGATGAGGTCAGGCTGTGGATTTACTGGAGATCGCTGGAAGGGCAAGGTGCAATCATATTGTTTAGATTATGCACTAGTTTCCAGCTCATAGTGAACTCTAAAATACTCCTCTTTTTTTCCTGAATTGTTATTTGAAACATTTAGAATATTTCTGCATGTATTACATGTAGACATTATTTCAAAAATGCTTTTAAAAAATAATTTAATACACAAACACTTCAAAGATCGTGGATCTTAGTAGCTCTGGTGCCATTTTTTGACAATACCCTGTAGTACTGCTGTGCAAATCTTTGGATATTTACTGGTTAAAGCATCCAGTTTTCTTATTTATGTCACTGAAAATGGATGTTCAGAACAGAGAGGAAGAGTTAAAGAGCTCTAAAAACAGCAGCTGATCAAGTAACCAAAACCACATTCTTTAACTTGGAGATTTGGATTCTCAGCTTTAAGGACTTTCATAAAAACAGAAATAAAATTTTGTCATTTATATTGCATTGGTTCCATAATAAATAAAATTTTGGACTGTATGCAGATTTTTAAAGGGTAGTTCAGCATCTGACTAGAAGATAGGGCTTTCAAGAAGAATCTCTCTGATTTCATGCTAAATTTTGAGGAATGCATTGAGAGAGTGAGTCCAGGGCATTCTTTTGCACCCCCAAACCAGAACATAAAGTTACTAACAAGTTACCTTCCAGAATTCTTTTGAGGTTGGATGTGGCCTGATTGCTCTCATCATTCTGCAGGGCAGCAGAGGCAGCTCTTTCAGCTCTGTAAAGGGAGAACACGACAAATTGCCCTCTAGCCAGTTAAGGAATTCTGTAAAGGTTAAGGAGTTACATTTCTGGAGAGAATCCCAGTTTGATCTCCTCCCCAAAAGAGGCCAACAGTAACAGCAGGGTGTTACTGATTAAAGGCTGGAAAATGCAGACAACACAATTTCACAGAAGACTAAAGAAAAAAATTCATATTGTGCAATTTTAAAATATATTAAGGCAAAGATTTAAAACCAGTACCTATTTCATCAATTGTAAGAAATTATTTTTAAGTTAATAAGTCATTATACCTAACAACTTATACTATAGATAACGTTTAAGTAGTATTTCTGTATTTGAAACATTTTTTGTTTCTTCAGATGTAAACATAAACATTCAGCTCATACTTTGTGCTCAATAATAGAGAGTTTTCTCAAGTACAGCTTTCAAAGAAGTGAATTCTGCTTAATCTGCAGATACCACTGAAAACAGCCCCAGCTAGCTGCATCCTCAGAAATCATGGGAACTTTTCTTGAGTACTGAGCTGAGGAGAGAGGCCAGGAAACAGTTGACTGCAAATTACTTTGTATGTTGTCTGTTGGCAGGAAAATCTGATAGCAGGAAAATCCTATCAGATGCAGTTTTGAATTAAGCTTTCTAATGGATACACACTTTGAGATATATATTCCAGAATTGCCTGGAATTACTTTACACTTCATATGTCAGTAAGAAGCTCCTGATAACATTTTTTCTGCATCAAAGGTCATTATCTGTTTTGTCTTATCTGATACAATTAATGAAAGTGAACTTTCAAAATCCTAGACATTTTCAACTCACAGTTGTGCTCATGTTTGCTGAGTCATGGAAGATTTCCTTTGGGCAGAGGTAGTTAACAACCTTGTAGGTATAATGGAAAACAAGAAGCATTTTGAAAGATTTCCTTCCCTACTTTGCTATCTCTTTAGTTGCTGGCCAGCATTCTTACTTATAAAATGCTAAGTTTAAACTGCTAAGTTTAAAAACTCCTAAGAAGTCAAATGGGACAATATTGTTGCCTTCCTGTCCTTATATAATGTAGAATAATAAACTCATTAGTATTTTGTTGTATGCTTTATATTTGAGGCATCTAATCCTTTAATGGTGAATGCAGTTAAAAATCTGGACTTTATCTCCAGTTTAAATTAGTCTTCCTTCAGCTACAGCCATTGTCCACGTTGTTCTTGTTAAACAGTATTTGTCTTTTTTCTTTTTCTGGAGATGAAAACGCTTCAGTTGTTGGGTTTTGGTTCTTTTTTTAAAAATAAATAGGCTGACCAATGTACATTTTCTCAATCTAAGGTGATGCAAGGAGAGTAGCATGTGCCTTCATGTCTGTGGCATTACCTTCTCCAGCTCATCCCCCAGACTTCCAGTCTGGCACTCTTCATGGATTCCACACATTTTATCCAATGCAATTTTATATTTACTTCCAGATCATTGATCAAAATATTAAATACCAGTAAACTTAAGCCTAATAGCAGGAAAATCCTATCAGAGGCAGTTTTATTGAATTAAGCTTTCTAATGGATACACACTTTGAAATATATAAACAGATTTTTTTCAAGCTAGTTAATGTGCTATTTTAAAAAATAATTTTTTCAGGTATAATTAAAAAATCTACACATCTTGCCATTCAGTTTATAATGTGGTCCAAAGCCAAATGTAAATCTAGGAAAGCTTCTTTATTTTCCTCTTTTTTACAACATGAATGAATCTGTATATTTTTTCATTTATGTTTAAAATTTCTTATTAGGAACAGCTGAACACATCTTGATTAACTGGAATGGTAAGTAGCTTTACAAAACCATGTTTGCTATTGATTTGTCTCTATAGAGTGAATCTGGAAGCAGGACATCCTGGTTTTCAAATTTCTGAAAATCCCTTTTATTTCTGAGTATTGAAAGTTTCCATTGCATTGTAGAGACAAGATGAATGATTTTCCCACAGTGGGTGATATGGTCACCATCAACAGGAGGCTGCAAAAGTCAATTTAGATGACTTATTACAGGCTAGATTTGCTTTTGTGATGTTTCACCTCTTTGGCTATACTTTGGGTTGTTTCAGCATGTGCACAGGCACTGAATTTGATTTTTTTAAGGAACCAATACAGCTCTCAATCTTTACAAGTTCACATATTTGTTTTCATGATGCTGTTACTAAACATAATGAGTGCATTTAAAAATATGCACAGCATTTGATTACTTAAGCATTTTTATCTCCTAGTGTTCCTATCAGATGTGGAGAGCTGTCAGCATGAAATGGGATCCTGTAACTTCTCAACCTTATCTAATGAAAAAAAAATAATCAGAACACCAGAACATTTTATGGATTTTCATTGTTTGGAGATGCCTGTAATTGCTTTGTATTGCAAAAATACATGCCATGTTCCAACTATGCTCTCCAGAGAGCTGGATCAAGAATCCCCCTTGCTGGCTTGTAGTTGTATTTCTCTGCCTGCTGAGGCTTTTGTTTTAAATTACCCATCCAGTCATTAACTTTTGCAGATTTTTTATATTAAACACAATAGTTACAAATGCTTTAATTTTATATTTTATTATTCACTAAAGCCCTCCAGCTGGCCGAATTCCTCCTGTGTCAACATTCCAACACTTTTGTTTAGAGGATATATCAGCATGTACAAAGCAATGGCCAATGAAATCTCCATTATCTCTGTTTGACAGGGAATGCTTTGAAAGGCTGTGTATTTTTAATGAATAGGAAAAATCAAAGACACAAGAACATCTTGGACTTGCACATAACAAAGGGGGCATATTTATTGACTCGTTAATACTGAGTGTCAGATGGCTGTGCTGAGAGTCGGCAGTCTCAAGTGTTCCATCACCTACAGGGAGTATTAAATATAGAATAAACAGTCCACTATAAACCAGGGGGCCATTTTTCTATCACAATAGCGGGTGGGTCTATTAACTTAAATTATTAACAGTGAAACTGAAGTCACAAAGCCTCAGATGAAATTCCAGGCAATAACTCATAATTTTATAGCTTTCTATCCTTGATTATCCCTTCCTCCCCAAACCTTGAACATATTTCTTTCTACAACAAAAATAAGCCACCTTCCTTCTTCTTCTTTTTTTTTTTTCCTTCTCTTTAGACTTTTCTTTCAGGCTTGGTATTGATTCTATTTTTTCCCTCGCTTCCCTTGCAGAAGTTTTAACAGCTCATCTCCCTCCATTCTATTCCCTTCTTGTCCTGTACTACTGACACATCTTCCTTGTTGTTCCAACACTCAGTATTTCCTGCTCTAATTTGTTGTCTTATCTTTCCTAAGAGCTCAATTTTTATAATAGAACAGTCATGGAAGCAACTCGAAGAGGTATGGTTATTTTGTATGTAAAGGAAAAAGCTAGTTATAATGGTATGATTTGGGAAATGTAATGGCCATGTATTCATTTTCCCAAATGCATGTAATTTCTTTTGGCTCCACTGGGATATCAGATCTAATTCTTTATGTATCTAGAAAGGCCAACCATGCCTGAATTTAAATTATATAAATAAGCCTAATTTCCTGATAAACAAATGAGAAAAACATTAGCTCACAAGTTTTTAGGCTCTCAGACTGTTTGGGTTGGATGGGTCTCTGGACATTCCTAAACTGACCACAGAGTGCTATTAGATTTGTATATATAGAGGAGCAAGACCCTAAATAACTTAAAGATTCAAGTTTTTCCTAACTGGAACTGGTCATACTGATTCTTGAATGTTTAAAATTAGACTGGGACAAGATAGTCTTAAGAGGAAATGTAAGCATGAGATTTCCATGGTGATTCCTATGCACAGGTGTGGAGGATAAGGCATTGAGACCCTGCATTGCATAAAAACTACTTAGAGTCTGGTTTGCTATCAACAGGCCAGAACTAAAATCCTTACTGTGAAGAACCACTGAATGAAAATCTTTGGCAATGGTAAATATTTTTCCAAATAAATATTTGGAAAATATTCCACTGGTAAATATTTTCTTGCTCCAGCAATTTCAGCCCATAGAATTTTCCTGGATTGTATTAATAGGACAAGAATAGGTATAAGGTCTCAGGACAAGAGCCATTAACAGCCCATTTGATACCCTATAACAAAAGCTCCAGGAAAGTGTATCCTGCAGTTGACCCTGTGATGTCAGCAGCCACTGCATGTGCTCAGGAGGACTCAGCTCTAGCACTTATTTGATCACAGGCCAGGCCTGCTGATTGCTGAATGTCAAAGAAAACAAGAAAAACTGAGCAGATAACACCAAATTGTGTAGAAGAGGAATTGTTGCTGAGAGTTCAAACAGAACATTTTGGACTGGAGTCAAGAAAAAGCTAAGATTATTTGGAAAAGAGTGTAAGGCGAAAGGATATGCCAGTGAAAAGGTCAAAAAGGAAGTTTAAGGCAAAGCAACTTGTCTTAGATATTTGAGAACTTTGAATTACCAGACTAAAACTTGATATTGTTGCAAAGAACCAGCAGCTTTCTCAATTAAGCCCTATCAGGCTGTTGTGTTTATGACTAATGCATCCTGAAGTCCCTGCTCAGATACAGCAAGGCTGGAGTAAAACATGTCCCTGATTGTACAAGGTGGTTCTTACATGGAAAGAGCAAGATAGGTGTAACCAGTTACCAAATGTAGCATTTGCTACATCCTGTACCCTAAGGCACTGTTTACATTTATGTAAATAAGGCAAGCTTACAGTAGTTATGCAGTTAATTAAAAAAAAATTAAAGGTCAGGATGACCAGCTGAGAAGGGACAAAATTTGGGATCTAATTACGCTTTCATTCGTCCTTTTAAAGCTTGTTCCTTCCAACACAAGCTTCTAACTTCTTCCTGTGTTTCATAAACATGCCTGCAGAGTTTGAGAGCAAAAGGACAGTTCACCTGCAATTTAGCTTGGCCTGATCTGACATTGTGGGGATCATTTACTGTGCTCCACAAGAATCAGCTGACCCTTGCAGAGCTGCCTATTTCAGAGGAATGATAAAGGCACCAGCACATTCATTTGTTTACTATGAGCTGGTTCTATTTCAGTGAGCAGGGGTTGAATTGAAAGGTATGGGAATAGAGAATTTTCTGAAGAGCCTCTCTCTCAAGTTGTCACTAAGTGTTCAAGATACAATCACATAACCTTCAACTCAAATTCCCATAAGTATTGCAGATTTGTAGTAGTCCTGTGGCTGGGGAGCTTACAAATAAAGCAAATGGAATATACAAATAAAAATGGGAGACATTTCTATATTTGACCCTGAAAAATCTGTCTCCCAGGATCATGACTGTACTGGAGCAGGGCTGTCTTGTACCTCTGTAAAGGGAATGCTGCAGAATTTTGTCTAATTTTCTGTAAGATACTGAAATGTGCCCTGACTCACAAGGACTGAGAGGGAACAATTATTTGACTTGGTGACAAGAACTCTTAGTTTATCAGCAAACCAGCTCCTGTTCCAATGACTGTTTAAAACATATTTGGGACAGTTAACTGTTTCCATAGGAGACAAGCAAAATCTAGAACATCTCAGAAACAGCAGCTGGGATCCGTTGTGTTTTAGGGGCCACCACAGCCTTCTTCATTTTGCTTGCTTAGCCCTAAAACACTTCCAGGTGAGGTGTTGAGGCAAAAATAGGCACTGGACAAATTCAGCAAGAAAAAGTTTCTTTTCATAAATAGTCAATTTCACAGGAAGTGTCACCAAGTTGTGAACATTTAATAATGAAGAGAAAGCCATTCATTACTAATTTCAACATGACCTACAATCATTGCTGCACCAAAAAGCCCATCAAGTCTCAGCAAAAAAATTATTATATGTATTATATATGTCTTAGTAATGATTATTAATTAATCCAGGATTTTAACTGTTTTTGAAAAATAAAGTAAAACTTGAGAATGGTTAGCATGCAAGAGAACAAATGCAGGGAAAAAAAAATTACCAAACATGACATGTTCCCGTTTTCAAAATGACACTATTCTTGACTGGTATGATTGTATTTGTATACACAGGATATAATCATTGGAGTCACAGCTTTGCTCTCTCAAAATTCTCCTTGCAAATGGTGTTACACCTCCCTTCATGGTCCAGAAACATCAGATTGATAAAATCTGGAAAAGAGAGTGCTAAAGTAGGACTTAAACCAGCCTCATTGTATCACTTAATGATGATTTAAATAGATAATCCAGGGAGAAAACATCAATAGAAATTCTGTGATAAACAGAGCTTGAAATTGGTTTAATAAAATAAAATGTCTCAATTATTGTGAAAACATTGCTGAGAGCTGTAAACAGACTCCATTGCCTTGTTTTTAACATTCAGCTGAATTCTATGTGTGTTTTAATATCTGCTTGTTCTGAAAATGTAGCAATCTGCCTCAGGAAGATCAGTAACAGGCAAGCTGGCATAGTCAATTGTATAAGGGATTCTGAACAAGCAGCTGAAAAGCAGCTATTTAAAAATCAGCAATCCTGCTTCAGAGAACAAAATAAGAGACTCTGAAGTATTCTCTTTACTCGGTTTTATTACTATTTGAATTGCAACAACAGAGGAGAAAAACAGGCTTCTTTCTTTGACTGGCATTGCTGAAGAAATTCCTTTCAAAAATAACAGTGAAGTAGAAGTGAATCTCTTTATACAGACAGGCCAATTTGCATCATCCTTGCACACACACACAAAAATCAGTAACCATGCCACTTTTGTTTGAAATGCATTAAATGTAAGAAAAGCTACCTTCACTTTTTTTTGAAGGAAAAGCATTATGAAGTTACAGAGATAATTATTTAGAAAAATATGTTCAACAAGTTTCCATTAGAATTTGCCTTCTTAGCATATGTATTTGTGTCATATATCAATAATTCATCTTAAAACTCACCCTCAGCTGTGTGTCTGGAGTGATTCTGAAGGTGGCAAAGGGCACCTGCTGTTTTTAAACCCAAATGCAGCTCTTCCAGTGTAAGAGCACAGCTGGCTCACCTCACTCTCTGCCTCCCACTCTACTGATTCCAGGGCTCCAAATCTTTTCTCTTTCCCATTTCCTTAACCTAATCTATTTGCTCTTACAACAAGCATGCTAATTTTTTCTGTCAATGGGGTGGGTCAAATGCTTTCCTTTTTAACACCAGTGACTGTTCTGAGGCTGTTTGTAATCAAGAGGGGGAGATGGTGTTTCCTCATTAAGACAGTAAGGCAAAAAAATCTCAGAGCACAAATATTTCTGGGGATTTAATGCATATATGTATGACTGTCTCCTTCATGTGTCTGCTATCATGCAGCATCTTAATTTTTTTGAACTAGTCTCCTGTAAAAAGTTTTAATTGCTCCTGTATCTAGTTTTATTGCAACAGAAGTTGAGTTAGCTACACTTGTAGAGAGAATTAAATATAGCTCTATTTCACACATAGGAATAAGTTAAAGGAAGTGCTAAACTAAAACATGAATTCCAAAGATTTTGATAGGTGAAAAAACAATATCGTAGTTTTAGTTGGCCATTTTATAGGACTATGTATGTTTTTTCCATTCACAAAGGCTGTTTTCCTTGAATTTCAGCCTTTGAGGAAATGTGGGGATTTTTAGTTTTTGTTAGTGATGCCTACAGTGAAAGTATCAAGGTAATGGGGAAGATTCACTATTTCTTATCTGGAGGTGATTTTGATGCAGAGTTTTCATTTGGAAGGTGGAAATTAAGATCTCAGTTAAGATTCCTGTGATGTCATCAGTGACTTGGGTTTATCAGGTAAAATACATGCTATGTCAAATGAAAATAGTGAAAATAGTCCCAGATTTTACATTACTGAAAGCTCTGAGAAAACATCACCCATCACCTGACAGGACAGGAATGAATTCACTTCAGCAAGGCAGTATGCCTTTGTGGCTTCAAAAATTTAGGGAATGTCTTTGCATAGAATTGCAGAGGCATAGAGTAGAAAGGTGCAGAATAATTGAATTTTCTCCATTTATTTGGGAATGGTTTAGCAGGTTATGCTTTTGCTATCCAATATCTTCAAAGCTGTGTCAGTGGTATGGATAAAAAGAATACCTGCTATTAAAAATATATTGGGGCATGATAGTCTGTACTGCCTTGGGGGACTGACTTGCTCTCTGGCTTGCTCTTGCTCATATATGAGAGTTTTTGTACCCTTATATAGTATGGTTAGAGAATCTTTTCTGAAAATAGAAAAGCAGCTCAAACCCTGTGCATGTGTGCCCAAACCAGCAACTGTATGTTTTAAGAGCAATAAGAACTGCACCTGATTCCTATTGGATATTCATTATGATTTTCTTAATAATTGGTTACAATTATTTGTGTCCTTAATGAAATGTTTACTGGGGATTTTATAATATGAGGCTAAGCCTTGTGAGGTCATTGGATAAAATGACACAAAACTGGAAAGGCAGTGCTTCTATAAAAGATTATTAGGTTTGGCAGGAGAGAAAAGGCTTGGATGGGAAAAAGCAATGTTCTGTAACTTCTGTCATTTCTTGGATGTCATTGCTTGGATTCATCGAGAGCATTTTCTGTTTGACAGAGTAAAGTGATACAGGAAATTCCATGGGCTAAAAATAGATTACCCTACTGATACAAAACTCTCAGAGAGAGTCATTGCAGTACTTGGCTAAAAATACTGGAAATGGGAAGAGATTAGCACTGTTTTCTCCTGGCATCTTGTTTAGTTTGTTTCAAAGCTGGCAGTCCAGGCATTGTGTGGTAGTTTTGTGAAGTCTTTCATTTTGCTTGTTGGCTGAAACACAGCTTGGACTTTTTTGGATGGGTAACAGGTTCTTGAAGAATGAATGGGTTGTCTGTAATTATTAACAGAGCAGTCAGAGGAAGCGATGTGATTGTTTGCTTTGCTTTTGTTGTCATTCTCTGCTCATACTCATTCTTTGTCTAATAATATCTTGGCTACAACATGAGCTGGGCCTTAAAACCCATTTAAGTGTTCCTCTTCAATAAAAGGACTAGTTACTTCCACATCTCTCTCTGTCAAACAAAGTGGTCTTACACAGGATATTTGGGTGACAACATCCTACTGCCCAGCTGTGATAATAAATAAGGGGCATAAGATCTGGTACTTGTAAACTCTTTTATTTTGGAATTATATCCAACATCTGGATAAAATTATTCAAAAACCTATTCCTCCAAATGAAATATTTTTATCTAAACAGTGATATGTGCCATGAGTACAGATAAACTAATATTATTCAGATACTCTGATTAACAGCAGCAGCATGAAAATGAAACTATCTCCCTCCATCTGTTTGTTTGATGTGTGTGCATGGTCTTAGCCCATAAGTTATTAAGGTATGGCTATAAGTTGTACCTCACTCTGTACACATTTTGATCAGTCTGTGATTCTTTTTCTGGTACCTTAACAAGACAGACAAGAATATAAAAATGAGGATGAGTCAGATACCTGAGGTGTAGGTATCTAGTGTTATTTTATGTTATTCCAGCTGCTGATAAGGCAGGACAGCTTTTCCAGCCCAGCTCTGCCATTTGTCAGACCCAGGCAGGCAAAACTCCTGGATGCCCTAGGGTATCCAACATAACAGTGGTTGCCACTCTTCAAGCACATGGATTCTTCCAGTGGCTCTGGTTGGCACTGCTGGCTAATTAGGATCTGTAAAAAAGGGCGGTGAGGAGGATGAGGCTGGAGGTAAGGATTTATCTGTTAGCAGAGCTTCCTACTATGATATAGGGGGATAGAATATAAGAAAATAAAGGTAGTATAGAAAGTGATCTTACCCCTAAGGAGTTGCAGCTGGGCTAATTATTAAAGATTAGGAGCAGGCCTGAATTTAACAGGCCACAGCTGTAACCAATGGGAAGAAGAGTGTTATAAAAGAGTGGGGTGGCTGGGTGAGAGGGGAACTGGAGTTTGTTGGCTGCTGTGAGAAGAAGGAAGACTCAGTGCTTTGAGGAGCTGCCTATGGGGAACACCAAACAGGTATGAAGCTCTTGCAATGAGGAGACAACAATATGGACCCTTTGCAATATAATGACAACACTATGATGGAAAGTTTAGTCCCAAATACAGAGTATGGTTTTGGCAGCATGTCTGATCAATAACCTGAAGCAGTTCTATGTATTTTCATACATACTATAAAGCTGACTTGGCCCAATTGAAATAAATGGAAAAATTTTTAAGGATCAAATCTCAGAAATGCTTTAAATTAAAGTTCCACTTATAAATAGTGTTTTAATATCTGTTACATGGTTTCCAGATGGGCTCCTGTTCTTTTGTAGCTAATGATTGAGTATGTTGTACTTCTTTCTGGTTACACTGAATGCTCAGCAAGTGATTCCACTTGCAAGAACTATAAATAGGATGTAATCCAGGTAAATCTTTTTAAAATATGCCTGGTTTATACCTTTAATAGGTTATTTGAAGTCTGAATTCTTTCTGTGGTATCAGAGTTTTGTTTGGGTTTAACAGGGCTTCCCCACTGTGGCTCAAAGTGGCTCTGGGCCATGTCCTGGGCTGCATTCAAAGCCCTGTGGGCAGCAGGTCAAGGGAGGGGATTCTGCCCCTCTGCCCTGCTCTGGTGAGAGCCCACCTGCAGTGCTGCCTCCAGCTCTGGGCTCCTCAGCACAAGAGCAAGTGTTGGATCGAGTGCAGAGGGGTGTCAAGGTGATCGGGGGGTGGAGCACATCTCCTATGAGGAAAGGCTTAGAGAATTGGGATTGTTCAGCCTGGAAAAGAGAAGGCTTTGGGATGACCTCATTGGTGCTTTCCAATACCTGAAGGGAGTCCACAAGAAAGATGGAGAGAGACTTTTTACAAGGGCTTGGAGTGACAGGACAAGATTTTTAAATAGAAAGAGAGTAGGTGTAGATTAGCTACTAGTAGGAACTTCTTTGCTGTGAAGGTGGTGAGGCACTGGAACAGGTTGCCCAGAGGAATTGTGGATGCCCTGTCACTGGGGATGTTCAAAGCCAGGCTGAATGAAGCTCTTAGCAAACTGATCTAGTGGAGACTGTCCCTGCCCATGGCAAGGGGCTGGAATTAGGTCATTTTTGAGGTCCCTTCCAACCTAAACCATACTATGAAAATGAGACAAGAGTCCTAGAGTTCCTATACGCTATCTCTTCCCAGGATATTTACAAAAAAGTGATTTTGATCAGTTTGATTGACTCTTTTAACATGTCCTGAATGTTTTCATTTTCTTTATGGATAAGTTTTAAGAGAGAATATATATATCTGTACCTCTGGTCAATGTCTAACTCTCAGATCCATGGTATGATGGGAATAATGTGTGTTACGAATTTCCAGATCAGTCTTGAAGTTAGAGATTTTAGTGATAAAATTCTCTTTAGGTTGGTAAATGCACTTGCCACCTTGCCCATTTATTAATTGTTTCCTTCTAAAAATCCTGTATATTTTTCATTACTGCCAGTGCATGGAAATTGACTGATTCCTATTGTAGTTACTTTGTCTTTCTAATGAAGTAATTGAGTTGCAGTTTCCTTGGTTTTAATTAGATTTTGTTGTTTTTTTTCTCATAACAGGAAAATATGTTTTGGGTGTAATAGGAGACTGCTTTTGTCTTTTGCCTTTTATTGAGCTAGTAATTAAAGCTATGTCATCAACCAAGTCTAGATCTTCAAAATCTATATAATATCTCTGTATTTCTAATATCAAAGTCAGTGGCAATACCAAACATGACAACATCATTATTTAATATCAATCTATGTGATTAACCATTCCTTCAAGCCTATGTTGATCTATGCAAGCCCCACTTTATTGATGGCAATAATTTTTGTTGGAACATAATAACAATTCAAGATGTTCTCTACTGGTTTGTGATAGAAACTTTCCATGTGCTGGGGGAGTCTATGAAGTTTCTGCTGAGTGGTAAAAACAGTATTTGATGCTTTCTTTGATGTTTATACTGAGGGTAAAAAATCTGTCCAACACATGAGATGCAGCTTGTCCTTGTAGCTTGTTCTTGGTTGACTTCAGCTCTAAAAGAAATAGAAAGGAAGAAAGGTGCTTAAAATACTATGCAGATAGTTTAGTGGGTTTTTTTTTTGCTCACCTCAATCACTCTTACAGTAAGTTACACTCATGTGAAATACTTTTGGTATTTCAATTTCAAGTGCTGTTGTACCAAAAGTTTTTCTTGGTCCCATATAATTCTTCACTTTCACAAACTTCAGCTGTTGGTACGTCTTCCAATTACCACTTTGTGGTGAGACATGTTTAATGTTTAGCTCTGGGAATGTCATCTCATTGGTGAAGTGTCCTGTGATGCATGCTGAGCTCATCTTTGAAAAGTAAGAGGTTTTGAGTTTTCTCAGTTTTCAAGTTTTTTTCTATTTTTCTATTTTATTGGCATTTCTAGATAGTGTAAACTGGGTTACTGTAACTTTATTAAACTGAGGAAGTGATTTATTATTCCTTCTTTCAGCAACCACTTGAACCTCTTTGGCAGTACTGTCCACATATTTTCTCTTGCCTTTTGTCTCCATTTTCTGCTGCCTTCTCCTTTGTGTGAGAGCCAGCTGCAACTCTGTCACGTCTGTGATATTGCCATGTGAAAAGGACTGTCACATATTCCTGATGCCTTCTTGTGATGGCCTTGGATGGTATAATAGCTGAAATGTGCTCTTCAGTTTAGTTTGAAATTGCTGCTCCAATGGTTTATATTTCAACTCTTTGATAGTGCTTTTTGGTGGAATGGCTTTTCCCTAGTTGTGAAACCTAAAAGCAAGTGCAGTTTTGCCAGGCTTTCCACACTCCCATTTTGAGACTGGCTAAGTTTGTTTGTAGCACTCAGCTTCACTTTCCATGTCCCCACCCTTTATTCAAGAATAAGTTATAAAACACTCAGGGTTTTTCAACTAAAATAGAATTTATTTACTTTCTTGGTTGAAGTTATTGCACTGAGAGGATAGCCACACTCTTTTGTTGTGCTCCCACAAAAGGCTGTAACAGATAATCTTGTGTAGAATACTGGCAGTGCTTTGGTGGTCATGTTGTTTTTTTAGTTGAAATTGAGACAAATTCAGTTTGAGAGTTTGATCTACAAGCCAAGGGACAAGAAAAGCCATTTCAGTAAATTTTAGAGAAATTGTGTATGTAGTAGAAAATACATACAGAAAGGCATGGAGAACCAGGAGGCAATCTGGTGCCCACCATTGCTGTAGCAAGTGTTCTGTAAGGTAAGGATGCCTGAATTTTCTTCTGCATTGAAACCTTGCAAGTGGCTACAGCCCACCAGTTTGAGCTAAACTACTTTCATTTGGAATTTGGTTTAGAGTAAGACTCCAGGGATGTCGAAAAGTGTTCACCTGCAACATTGTTTTCCACATTTTCTTAAGAGGCTGCATTACCTGGCTAATAGCTACAGTCTGGCTTGCAAGGGAGATGAAAAACTCTTTTTAGTTCTTTTGACTTGTCAGTCATTCTGTAATACTGAAGTAAAACATTACTAGGCAGTATCATAATATACATGACACTTTGACTGTAT
Organism: Molothrus aeneus; assembly: GCF_037042795.1. Taxonomy (NCBI): domain Eukaryota; kingdom Metazoa; phylum Chordata; class Aves; order Passeriformes; family Icteridae; genus Molothrus; species Molothrus aeneus. The sequence continues at coordinate 8,957,159 of NC_089649.1, read as the reverse complement.
AATACTAAGGATTAAAATCGTGCAACCTCATCAACCCTCATCATAAAAATAACTATCCTGTCTTGACAGATCTTCTGAAATATAAAAGTGAGCATTTTAAAGGGGTTCATTCAAGTTCTAATATGCACTGTCAGAACATTTTTATGCTAAGGAATGACATGTCTTTCCTTATTCATGTAGATCTACCTTAGTTCTGTAAGCTTTCTTTCTGAAGATAAAATTGGTTTAGCAATGCAATATAAATCAAATATTAAGATATTTGAGGACTCATAAAGAAGAGGTGAGATTTGTTGGTGATAATCCTCCCTGGCTTCATAATGAAATTATTAAAAGAAAATTAGATATGAATCATCCCAAGTTAAAACTGTCAGAAAAATAGGCAAAGAAATAATCAGCTGATCTATTTGCAGTTTTCCAGCAGGTAATTAAGTGACTATAAAGAGCAAAAATGGAACTTTGAAGATAAATCATATTAAAGCAGTCTCATTTTCATCTCTGGCAGGATTCCTTGTGTAGATTAGAAACAGCATATCACATGCCCCTTAAAAAAGCTTTTGAGGTTGTCTCAGATGGCATTCAGCTGAACAAATGAGTACGATTTGGTGTAGATTAAATTACTCCTTTGTGAATCCAGATTTGGCTGCGAAGTAATATTCTCTGCATAAAATATGCCAAGCAAATGGAAAAATACACCAAGTGGAGTTCTTCAGGATTCTCTCCTGTGTTGATTGTTGTTCACTGTCTCATTAATAACTTGAGTGGTGGAATAGAATATTTTATTCACATTCCTGTGGAGAAAATAATTTTAGATTTAATAATTTCATACTAGAATTAACAGATAATCTTAGAATTTTAAGGTGTCTTGATCAATTGCAGCAGTTTTGAAATATTTAAATGTGCTATCCACTCATGGTGTATAAACCCCACTGCACTGAGGTAGGAATAATCAGAGACTGTGTTTTTATGAGATCAAATCTTCAATTATTGCGTTCTGTAGCTAAGACAGATAAACATAGAGCAGGTCTCAGAACTTGTACGTATTTAAGAACGGGTTAGAAAAACATGTATGAGAGATGCTTTATATCTGTTTAATGCTGCCTCCTGGCAATGGTGTGGATCAGAGAGCTTCCCAAATCCCCAGTCTGCTATGGAGTCTATTATCCAAAGAACCCAGTGTGCTGCCAGTAGTCAGAGCTGTGAGGATCTGACTGATGTCACTCAGCTGCCTTGAGTGAGTGAGTGGTTTACAAGTCTGTAATTGAGCTACAAGTTAAGCCCTATTTGTGGAGCTTTCAGAAAATCTCACTGTCTGTCTTATTTGCCCTGAACACAAGGTGCAAAATTCCCGCTGGAGTTGTCTGGCCTTGAGATAAAAGAAACCCTTTTGAAAGTTTCATTCTATTATATTTATCAGATTAATTTCATTGATGGATCCACATCACTGAATGTATCAATACCCTGTGGTTTTTGCATCCATGACTGGATGTTAGTGCCAGCAGGGCTGACCTGCATTATTCTGTGGGATGCTGGTTGCTATTCTTTGTTCTGAAGGGTGTTGACAGATGAATTAATTCCCCTCTATTGTGTTCTTTCTTTAATGGCATACCCAGCTAAATCTTTTTCTTCTCACTTCAAAGCTGCATGCTTTCTGACAGGCCAAAGATTTGCTGATGGCAACACTCTGCAAGTGTTGCTGGTCTTGGTGGGAAGAGAAAATAATGATACATTTTAATTTCTCAGGTTGCCTCAGAGCCAGCAGTCTTGTACAAAGGTTCTATTTCTGTATTGGCATCTCATGAAACCACAGCAAAGCAGAGGAGGAAAATTTGGGACAGGACTCCAGTGCACTCAGAATTTAAAGGTGCCTTTGTGATCCATTTTCCCTGTTGTGAAGCTCTCCTCTTAAATATGAGAAGAGCACTGAACTACAAAATGCACTTTTTCTGTGCTGAGCAAGTTCACGTGCTCTGAGGGGGTGACACTCCTGTCTCAGCCCAGAGAACATCACAGTACAATGGGAACAGGGAGCTTTTCTCCCAGCTGCTCAGCCTTTCAAAGTAACACAGCATACACTAACCATGGACAAAACAGATCCATCCACTCCAGCACCTTTCAAGGATCCACGTACCAATCTGTAACCCTCACTGAACATCTGCCATTTAAAGAGTATCATAGCCACTGTCCCAGATTCCCTTGAAGCTGTCACCTCTCTGAACTCATGCAGCCAGCAGGCTGGGAACACTGTCACAGGAATTATTTTCTCAAGCAGTGAATTAAGATTTCTATGAATCTCTGGCTTCTTTCTCGAATTGTTTGACTTTGGACAAGCCTGGCTTGTGTAATATATGTAGAGAAAATCCAGCAAAATTGCTGGACTTTGCTTTTCAGGTGAAAAAGTCTTTCTGTATTACCATAACATTTCAGTCTTGCAGTCCCCTCCTGAAGCTGGAGATGAGATTCACATTGCTGTGAACCTGGAAATACCCCTAATGCATGCATATGCATTCAAGTGAAAAACTGCATATTTTTGACAACTGCAGCCTTTCCTAATAAGAATTTATAAGATAAACACCTCTGTATTTGGAAGCTAACCTCCCTTTCTCCCTCCTTGAAGAGGTCAGACCTTAGAACACATGTGCAGTGAAATTTCTAATATTTACAGGAGTACTTACAGATGTTTGCATTAAACATAAGCTGTAATAATCCAATTCATACCAACAGATGATGTCAATAGTCATATCCTATGATGGGGAAAGGGGAGTATTGCACAGAAGTGCTAAAGGATCCTGGATTCCCTGTCCTACTAAACAAGCAGTACCTCCAGATGAACACCACCCCCTTTGCACAGTGGCACTCAGTGGCACATCAGGGGGTACAAAAAACATTCTCACATTCCCTTTCTTCTGTGTCCCACTTGTTTCTGTGGAGAATAGGTAGGTGTCTGCTGATATTTTTGTGTACTGACAGTCCATGAAAGTTCTTGCTGTGCCACTTTCAGTAGTACTTACCCTATCAGTTCAAAAAGAAAAGAAAAGGTTTGACAAGGAGCAGAAAAATTGGAAGTAAAAATGAGTCAGGAATATTTTAAATTCCAAACCTCCAGTTCAATTGCCTGCACTAAATGAAACAGTTTTGTGGGTTTTTAAAACTTGAATAGGCTCCAGATTTTTTAATTTGAAAAGGTGAATGCATTTTTAAATTAAAACTCTATTGTGTGACATAGATATTGAGCTAATCTGTGGCTTTTGAATTAATCTTATGAAAACATTATCAGATCTATTCACTTTTTACATGAGTCATCTTATTAGGGCCACATGGGAAAATTCAGGAATAAGAGCAGTAAATTCTAGTCCATGGTGGGAGGAAGAGTCATAACACCTGAGTTTAAAAGCCCAATCTGTTCTGATCTTATTTTTACAATTTTAATGGAAAGGATCAGAGGATCACACCAGGACCCTGTGCCTGAGGAAGCCACAGGGCCATGACTGTGCCATATGGTGAGGAATTGCAGGCTACACCAGTTAGCACTGACAGCAGGCTAAGACTTCCATTGCTCTCTTCCATAGAACTGGTGATCAACTCAATCCCAGGACTGCATGGTATGCTCTCCTCTGAGGAAAAAACAAAACAGGATTTTTTTTCTTCTTGCAATAATATTTTTACCCTTTCCTGTGAGAAACTTGGAAAAAAAAATAAAAGAAAAAAATTGACTCAAGCTCCAGTGGAACTTGGAAGTAAACATGAGTTTATGTCCCATGGTACTTTGCAAGCAGAAGTTCTGCTTTCCATTTTCAGATGGTTGATTGCTAGTTGTGTTGTAGAGTCTAGCTGTGAACTTTGGCTTTGCTTTGGCCTAGACATGTGGCACCTAGCTTGTTCCAGCACAGAGTATGCAAAGCATTCAGCTCTATGAATCTCCAGGCTCAGAGGAGCCATCTTTGCATATCTGACATTAACAAGGCACACCTGCACAGTGTTTGACTATCTCTGCATCATTCCATGGATCATGGCTGGTTGATTCCAGCAATGCACCACTACTGAGATAAGAAAAAAGGGAACAGTTTGCTCATTAGGAACACAACAGTTTCAGTGTTTTGGCTTTCGTTCTTCCTAACATCTGTTGAGCAGCACTAGGTTTGATCCATGTCTAAATATCTACAGACACATTTATGAAAACAATAATGCAATTTAAGTTTCTTCTTCAGTATTGTGGGAGGAGAAGGGAAGGTGCATAATTTCACATGTGGTCCAAAACCTGGTGAAAGGAGATGCTGTGTCAACTTCCTGCATTTTGTTTAGATTAAATGCTATATATTTATCTCTGTTTAATTAACCAAGTAAAACACTAAGGTGCTTGACTGATTATGTGTCCATGTGAGAAAGAAATGCAGAAGGGTCAAAGACAATTTTAAAAAGGACAGGATGAAGAAAGGAATGCAGGACTTACAGAGGCAGCTGGTATCTATAACATCACCTGCTTTCTGTTAGGGTGAATCTTCTCTCCTAATGCCTGGCTTTAGACTTCTATTTGGGCAGAAATGCTTCAGTACAGAGCAGAGTGATTCTGCTCTAGACCTTGCACAGCTGGAGACAAGATAAACAGTTCCAAATTTGGGAGAAGGAAAACTGGATCCAAGATCCTTGACAGTGAAGGCAAAACTGGGTTAGAGCTTCTCAACAGTGCAGGCAAAGTTCAGTTTTGTGGAGATGTGGTTCTGGCAGAAGTGGTGGAAAGCAATTGGATAGGATCAATGAAAACTGGAACAGATGAGGAGGGTGCAAATGAGAAGAGTGCTGAAAAAACCAGGGAAGTTGAGAAGGAAAGCGAAAAGGGTTGGGTAGGCAGAGAGAGAGATACACAGAGGGGTTATCAGGAAGAATTTGCATGGGGAAGAAACCAGAGGTGTTTTAAGGGGCTGAGAAGTTGTGTATTTTCTTTTTTCCCCCTCTCTTGCCTTAATGAAATTATATTGCTTTCCCTGGCCCTTGCATCAATGCTCTTTTTATCTTTTTTAATCACCAGAACTCCCTTTTCTCCACTATGCTTCATTCCTCCTCCTCTGCAGAGTTTTGCATGCCTGTGAGAATGAGGGAAGGACAGACAGCCACTGTTGCTTCTGCTGATTGAAGAAGGGGGACAAGAGGGGAAATCAGCTCTTGCTACTGTCCTTCAGTGTAGTAATTGCTGTCCCATAGGAAATAGCTCCTCATGGTATGGTATCCATAGCATCAACTCTGTTTTCCTAGGGATCTGATGTAAATGAGGAACAGGGCTGCAGCCTTCACCTTCTTCAGCAGTATTTCCCAGGAGAACTGCAAAAATACTGCCACAAATGACCATTTTTTCTGGGGGGAAAAAATCTTTGTCATTGGTTTTGATTCAGTCAGAAGAAGAAAAAACTTCTTTTAAAAGTAGGGCACCATGGAATGGAGAAGCACAAATATCTGTTTGCCCTAGGAGACTGTTATTGTGTGGAAGGTAGTTCTTCCAGAAGTTATTCCATCAAGGAGCTCATTAAAACAATTGATTTTTCTCAAGTGTGTTGGTGAACCTGAGACTTTGCTGTTTTCTATCAGTGAATTCAGTGGAGTAACAGCCTGTGCACCTGCAGGTTGATGAGATCATGAATTAGAGACCCATTTGTCCCTTAATACAGAGAAATGTCAGGGAAGGATAACCTGACTTTAGAATTATTATGGAATTTACCTAGGTTGGAAGACTTTAGCTCTAGGAGGCTAATGCTAATAACATTTGGGCTGCTTTTGCAGCTTGTTCTTTTACTTGCAAATTATATAATTACTTTACCTGATTGTGTTTGAATAGTTTGCATACATTTATAAGAATTAGGATATGAAAATTTTTGAGGATTTTTTTGGTCTGTGCTGAGACTCTTTCAAGATATACCTCTCAGTGTAGATGCAGTGCATAGCCTAAATATAATACTGGGAATGCTTAAAGAATTTTTGTTTTTAGTGTTTCAGAAATGCATTTTAATAGAGATTTCTTTGTTTTGTGCATAACAGCTCAAAGTATCTTTTGACTTTACTATTAGCTAGGATTTTTCTAGGTTTTTCTTTATCAATGTATCTATTCATTAAAAAAATTCACCAAACAAAAGAAAGAACAGGAAACCTAAAACTACTATTGCTTGAGAGGCAAGGGTGACTATTTCTTTTACATAAAACTCTTGTAAATATTTCTAGAGGGAAATAGAAGCCAAATTACATTTCTGTAGAAAAATAGATAACACGCCAAAGTGGAAATGTAAATGTCAGTGTAGGCTGATGCTTTTTGCTCATCAGTGTGTTCTACTCAGAGAAAGAAGAAAAGAAATCCCAGGCTGTGTGAAGCATCAGGGAATTGCTGTAGCACTGGATTGCTTTTGAAGAATAATTTAAGCTGACACTGGGAAGCAGCATGCTCTCCTTTTATTTCTGTCTAGTTATCCTTGCCTTCCCACCTCTTTTCACCATGATTTAAATGGTGGCTGTCAATTACAAAAATCCTCAGTACACTTGTGCTTCAGTTTTTTTTTCCCAAAGTCAAACAGTCTCTGCTCCTCTTTTAGGAAGTGCTTTAACTGTTGTGAAATTAGGGCTGGGAACTCTTTTTCTTTTTAAGATTCTCATTTACCAGACAAGTCCTTTCCTGGAAGTTTCTGACTCCTTCTGCACTTTGGACCACTTTACTTGCACAAAATGAATAGTAATACAGACAACTGACTGAATACAATAAGACATTTTCTTGAATTTTAAGAAATAGTATTTTGTCTCTTAAGGTGGTTATGTGGAAGGCAATCATCTTCGGGAAGGAATGAATTGAATCCAACGCTTTGAAACTCAGTACTTTTGTTTACTCCTGTAGCTTTCTTGTATCAAAATGTTTCATACCAGTTTAAAGAAAAAAATGAAGAAATACTTCTGAAAGGTTCTTGTTCCTTTTGTGTTACACAAAATTGTTTGTCAGCAGAGACAGTCACAATCTTCTGTTGGTGAACTAGAAGCCAGTGAAATGTTTACCATGAAACAGATATCCCAGAGAGTGCATGAATCTGTCAATAAGACAGTTTCTAATCAGGCAGCAGAGCACGTGGCATGAGCTGTAACTCTACTCCAGAAACCATTTGCAACTTCTGCAACACTCAGGAGACTGCTGCTATGTTACAGCCTCTCTTTCCTGGTAATGTGAGCTACAGAATGCAAATCAGAAGATTAAAAGTTAGACAAAATTATATTACAGCACACCTATAAAAACTCTGCTTTGGTCAAGGGTCTATGAGAGGAATTTGTTTCCAGCACTTGTGACCTGCCAGATCTTGATGAGGGATTATTTTCAGTATTCAGCTCAAAAGGCAGAGAAATGGCTTTGAAAACTGGACATTGCCACTCAACATAACTGATAAAATGAAGCTCCAGAGCAAGGGACATATTTACTGAATATGATTACATCTCTGTCAGCAAAATAATGAGGATTATTCAGCAAAATAATGAGGATTATTCAGCAAAATGATGAGAATTATTCAGCAAAATAATGCCTAGCTGCTGGATGCATCTGTGGATATGCTTTTAAATTCAATTTGCCCATTGGAACTAGAAGTCTAATTTATGTAGTCTGATCATTTTGCTTTAGGTAATGTACTAAAAATCAATATAGCATTCATATATTACACATGAACATTGTAATTAATCAGATTAACATTAATTTGTATTGTAGCTGTTTATATCTTTTAAGCTTAGGAGAATTAAAGTGGGTCACCCTGTGTAGCACTGAAGATGGTGTCTGGAATTTCAAACATGATAACCCTGGTGGGCATTACTGGATTTCTCTTTGATTTCAAATGTCCTGTTTTAAATAACAATTTTCCACAGTAATCTATGTGCAGCATTCTCTCTGTATGGTAGAAGTATTAGTAATTAAATATTTGTAGAGGGTTCTATTTAAGAACCAACAGAAGATCAGCAGCATGACTTTAATCTCCTCTCAAGCTTTCATAAATATGACCTACAGAAATTCCTTCCCCTTTTCTTCACATATTGTGCAACAGATTTTATTTTGTATTCGTTTTCCCCCTGAAACCTAATGAGTGTTATATCACTGGGATTGAAATGGGGCTTCTAATCAAGATAAATTAATTTCAAATATGTTTTAAAAAACATTTCTCTTCAGAAATACATAATGTATAAAAGAGACGTATAAAATAGCAAGTTAAATACATTGGGGTAATTAACAAAGTAAAATTAAATTACTTTATGTTCAGATTCATATGTCAGTAAAAGGCTTTGCCAATTCATTTCCTCACTTTAACTTCGTTGTCTCAGCTCGTTTATTAAATTCAGTTTTTTCTGGCATTGGTTAGCTAAGAACATAGACCTCAACAATAGCATATTCAGGAAAACCTTTGCTCTCATGTCACTGGCTGCAAAAATGCTTATGCTGTATTTGGATATTTTTCTCAGGGTGGGATTTTTAACTCCCAAGACAATAAAAGAAACTTTCATGGATGCCATTTTTCAAAATGATTGAATTTGATTGAAGAAAATGGACTGTTACAATATCCCCATCCTTTAAGTCACATAGAAGATCATCAAAAGGATTTGTCTTAGACTTTATTGCTTGGGAAGTAGATTTGGTAACATATTTCTACTGTTCAATTTATTTTGTTAACATTCCATTCATCTGCTTTTGACACAAATGATGTGATAAGTTGTACCCTGCCTGTATCCTCATACTCCCTCTTACTTTGAGCGTTTTTTGACCTCCCCAAGTGCTTTTAAAAATCTTATCTCAGTGACCTTAGTACCAACCAAATTCTTATTTTGACTGTGAGCTACCCAGTGCTGTCATGACTGTGCCATCACATGGCAATACCAGGCAAAAATAGTTTATTTTAAAAAATTATTATTATCACAGAGTAGGTAAGTTTATAATAAAATTTGTGTTAAATAAAAAAAATATCATAGGAAGATAGCATGGTCCTCTGCAGGAAGGGTGTTGTCGCTCTTTGAAATCTCTTGCAGTTGAAGGAGACTTTTAGCTCTTTTGTTGTGAATGCAACCTGTTAAAAATATATAAGATTTAGAAACCTCTTAGAAATAATAAGAGATATAAAAGTGTTTAGTGACAGTACATGGGGGAATGGCTTCAAACTGAAAGAGAGTAGGTTTAGATTGGATATTAAGAAGAAATTGTTTACTTTGAGTGTGGTGAGGCCCTGGCACAAGCTGCCCAGAGAAGCTGTGGATGCCCCAGCCCTGGAAGTGTCCAAGGACAGGTTGAATGGGGCTTTAAGCAGCCTGGTCTAGTGGAAGGTGTTCCTGCCCGTGGCAGGGGAGGCATAGCTAGATGATCTTGAAGGTCCTCTCTAACCCAAACCATTCTATGATTCTCTAATATATACTATAATAACTTTTATATTTACATATATATTATTATATAAAAATTCTTTAGTATTTTTACATGTATATTATTATATATAATTTCTTCTGTATTACACAGGTACAGACTGTACAGGGTCTGTGCTTTTTGGTTTTGTGTGGATGTATCAGTAGCTCAGTCAATTCTTCTAACCCTATTCAGAAAACAGACCAAAGATTCTTTAGAGTAGGAAAAGGCACATAGCCCAAAAAGAAGATTGATGAAAACTTTGTAAACAGGTTTCCGGAGTGAAGAAACACCCTGATCTGATCCTTCAGTCCTCACTCATGAATTTGTTTGCATTGAAGAAAATAGGGATGGTTGGTAAGATTAAGAGATAGTTGAATGAATAAAGGTCCTGTGATTTTACTAGAGAAATTGTAGGAGTAGGCAGTTGTAACATTGGATTAGAGATTTTATTTAGTCATTATTGAGGCTGGAATTTATTGAAGAAGGTAAATTTGATTGATGAATTGAGTTACCAGAACACAGCCTGTGTGTGCCTCTTAAATTCTCATTCTGACATCAACTGAGTATCAATGAGTTTATGCTGATTTACTTAAACTGAGAATATATCCCTGTCCTTTCAGTTAAGTTCCTATACTTGCTAAAATTCTCCTTTTCCCTTTCTTCTTTTGCCCCCTGCCCAACAAAACTTTTTGCTGTAAACTGCAGTGCCTACACATCTTGTTTTGCACTAAGAAAAAAAAACTTTTTGCTCCTCTAGGCATTGTAAATGGTCTGATAGTATTTTTACCTATGCAGTGCTGCAAGGAGTAATTATTCATATTTTTCCCTCAAATGTTGCCTAGAGGGTTGTTGCTTTACACAGTTTATAAACAGAAGTAAAGCCAAAACCTCAGCAAGCAAATGGTTTCCCCTTATTTGTATGTGAAAGCCTAATGTATTCTAGTACGGAAATCTTAATTTGATACTTCAGCAGACAGAAAATTTGTTATTAAGTGGACCCAAAATAGCAGCCTGATGATAGGAAGTTCCTTGGGAATGTTATTTTTGCTAGCTTTTGGGGGAATGGTTATTTTAAGAAGTTGATGGAAGTTGCACTTATACAGAAGTAGAATTCAGCTCTGAAATTTAACTTTGTCCAAAATTTAGAAATTATTGGGGTGTTGTTGAGTAAAAATAAATTATTCTTCCAGTGTGATCCATGTGTGTAAACTTCTGAGACATGTCTGTCTTGTTTACCCTCTCTGTAATCAAACTTCATAATGCTTTGGCCATATTTAGAAGTTGCTCATACTGGCTGTAGAAACTTTTGCTCCAGAAAATCAGTTAAGGAGGGAAAAGACTTTTAGTACAGCTCAGACTAAGAACAGCCGATATTTTGATGATGATACTGAAGCACTATATTTCTATTTGGCACACTTCCCTATTTACTCTTCCTGTCTTGGCTCAATAGTCGGTCCTTTTGACTCTGTATAGCTTTCCTTGCTTTCACAGCAGCAGGGATGTGAAACACACTTTATTTTACTGTTTAGTAAATATTTAGGTTCTTTTAGATCACAAACAGATAAGGACTTCAGAACTGATGCTCCACCTGTTGGTGAAAATACCAACTTTAACTGGAACATAGAAATCAACATAAAAGAATTAGACTTCATTTTAGAAGTCAGATTGTTTTAGATCCAACCTTTTGGAAGGACTGAGAACTTTGTAAGGCTGTTGGCTCAAGTTTCACTCACACAGGAGGGATCATTCCCCTTCTCCCCACAATGTGCGTATCTGGGCATCCTTGTTCTTCTTCAGTGCATTCAAAAGAGCTGATTTCTCTAAAGGTGTTGTTCCATGAATTTAAAAGTCTGGAAAAAAATTTGGATGAAGTGCCTGTTCTGTGCAGCCACACCAGGATGTTCAGCCCCATAAATTTGAATGGAACAGCTCTATTGCCCAGAAATGCATCAAGTTTGAAAATTCAGAGAACCAGTCAAAACTGAACTGAAAGACCCCACAAGATGAACTAGTTTTAGAGCAACTTGTGTAAATCATAGCTGACAAGAGCATTTTCTCAATAGTTCAGTAATTGTCAACAGAAATTGTAAACTGAAAAGGAACCTTATTGTCCTTGAAATGTAAAAATCAAGGGTTTGTATTTTATACCTCATCTCTGGCCTGTACAAGGTGAGGTTTCTCTCTGGTGAGGTTGCTTTGCCAGTTAAATTCACCTTTGTGATTAGGAGGAGAACTGCTGCAAGGAAAGGAAACTTCACTGCTACTGAGTTTTGTGACACTGCCATGTGCTAATGAATACCTATGTGCCTAACCCCCAAACACAGGAGTTATTTGGGTTTGATTTACATGCATGTGTTGGATTTATTGGTAGATTAAGCACTAAATTATAGAGCAGATAAGTTTCTAAATTCTTCTGTGTCCCAGAGAATATCTTACTCAGTTGCTTTCATGTGTTTGTTCTAGATTGAAATTTTAAGAATGCTCAACCTTGGGAAAAAAGGAGATGTATGGGCAGAAAAAAAAGGAGCAAACTGCAAAATTACATCATTGTTTACTCAGGAAATGATCTTTTATTGCCAGCTAAAAGGTCTAGCTAGATCTTTTGGCTGGCAATAAAAGCTAGAGTAGACTTAAAGCTTCACTTACCCAAGTAGCTTTTCTAACTGAATCAATCTCATTGATGTCCCTATTTTTACTGATAAGAAAATTAACCCAAATGCTGCTTCAGATGCCTGTGGTTTTCATGTTATGGTAATTAAAATCTTCCATTTGCTCTGCTCACCAACAGTAACCATTTAAGTGGAACCACTGAAAAATAAGATCTTTTGCGTAATGATTAGCAATTACAGAAAAAATATTTTCTGCTAATAGTTTTCTGTCATGACACAAGAGTTTTCCAGAGGTGGACCCATTTCCCTTCATTCTTTGACATGTCTCTGTATATCAGCCACACATTTGGTACAGTAAAAGTTGTAGGTGACCTCAAGGGTGTTGGTGTCACAAATAAAGGTGTTTTACACCTCTTTGTGTTACAATAAACTACCAGGATAACCTCTTGATATTTTCTCCAGTGATTCTTCAGATTCAAAGAGAGGTTTCCCTTCCCTAGCATGTGACAATAAATCACCAGGATGACCTCTTGATATTTTCTCTAGTGATTCTTCAGGTTTAAAGAGAGCTTTCCCTTCCCTGGCATGTGGCATTTTTAGAGTAAAGGATGATTCCTTTAAGTTTTCAATATTCCTTTGCAAATCTTGCCGAATTAGATGGAGTGTGCTCAGCTTGGCTTTGTGGTGCCATCAGAAAAGTCTTTGCTTGAGGCATCATAAGTAACAGTTGTGAATACAATACCTAATGCTACATTGACCTAACAATCCAAAATAAATATTTGGAAATTAGCAAGCACTGTTACTTTGTCTGCACCTCACCCTATTCAATATCCAGATCATAGCATCTGTTCTAGCAGTAAAGGTGTTGATGTTGGTAGTGTGAGCAGGTCCAAGTTCAGCAGCAGAAAGCAGTTTGTAATAAGCAAGAAATAATTCTTATTTATTTATTTTAGAAAACCACCTTTCAGAGAGGAACCACACATATCTTCTTGTCCATTTGTATTAGTAATGCATGTATTTTGCTACAGCTGACACTGGCAAATGGGGACAGGTTAATTGCCCAAGCTGTTCTAGGCAATCACCATTGAGGTGATGATTTTCAGCTGAGGAACAGGAAATTTTGGTTAATTATGATGCTGCTAATCAGTAACAACAACAAAGAATGTGAAAACCACCATGAGGCTTTCAGGACACAAAATGGTATTGATGTGTCTCTGTCACATATAATAGTTTGGAATATGTACTAAAAAGAGATTTTTTTACCTGTTTTTTTTTTTTTTTTCCCCCTGAAAGCTGTGTTTATTGTTACAGCCAGAGGGAGTCAGATGGAGCTTTTTGTGAGTGTGGCCTGAAATTGTTGTCTGTGGCTTAAAACAAAGCAGTGAAAGACATTCCCTTTTGCTAATTTTCCAATGCGTTTCTGGAAACTCAGACCATGAAGTTTGCCTCAAGAAATTGGTTTAATGTGGCTAAGACCCTTGTTTACTTGTTCTCAATTAAGCAAGCATTAATAAGCTGTTCCATTTGCACACACAGATTGCCCAGAGAGGGTATTTTTGCTCTCTTTGGGTAACTTTGGCAGTAGTATATTAAATCATTGTTTTATAGTCCAATGGTAAAACTGTGTTGGACCTGAAAGATCTGATATTTAGAAAATATCTCTTCTTAATTCCAGTTCTGCTTGGCTTTACAGTAAAGTTTCTTAGTCTCATTGAAGAATGAGTGCTAGTTTTGTTACTTTTGGACACATTAGAAAAAATGAAATGGAGTGTTTATGGGCCTCTAGTATGAAAAGTTTGAGATCCATGGCAAGTGATCTAAAGTATTCTCAGTGAGTATTTCTGCTGGGCTGTTCTTGGGAGCAGACATTGGATTAGTTACCTTTGATGTTGGTGATAGCTGTTTATCCTTGAATTAGTTCTGCAAGTTTAGATTTTCTTTTTGTACCAGCAGCGTGCCAGTGGTGACCTAGCAGCACGTGTTCTGCAGCTCAGCTCATATTTGTTATCAGAATATGTCGCTCTTCTGCCCACAGTGGCACCACTTCCAATGCAGATGTTGGTCCACCCATGACTGGCAGCTTGCTGGAGCCAGGCATGAAAATACCCATCTGCTTTTGATTGCTTGCAGGATGTTCTTCTTCTGAACTGGGGAATAGTCTCTCATTTTCAGTTTTGAATTTTCCATTTGCTGTTGTAGGGAAGATGCCATTCCTGAGTGCAAACTGGAGTTAGCCTGTGAAGAACCATGAAACAGCTGAGGGATGGACAAATTGAAGGACTAAATCCTTTCATTCTTCTTGCAACATAGGGCAAAAATACCCTGGAAACTGACTCATCCCAGTCTGTATTTGCTGGGGGTCAACTGAGATGACAGTGACAGGGGCCCAAAATATGTGACTGAAGGTCTGTGCCCAACACAGTCTCAAACCTGGCCCCCAGCAGGTACCACTCCAGGAGCAGGAGCTCCTGGAAGGAATTAGTCCTTTGTCTTGGCTACAGCAGAATTAACTTTGGAAGTCTGTCTTCACTTTCCTTACTTCTTTCCTTATTTCTCCTCACTTTTGTGTCATGCCAATGTGGTATTTAGATTATCAAACCAAGTTAGCCACTGAGAACTTTATCTGAGCTGTGCTTTGCATTTCACTTTGTTGTCATGTCTGGAATTGGTGGAGTTAAAGCATGGGCTTTGTTTTCTGTACTTCATTTTACATGGCTGGCATCTGGCAGTCTGGATCTGCATACTTAATTGTCTAGCTCTCAAAATTATTTTTAAGAGAACATTTAGGGATGTTGGCTTGATGGCTGTAAGATTTCTGCGTGGAATAGTCACAACCCAGCCTTTCTATTTTTTATAATTTTTGTTTTGTTTTGTTCCTAAAATGAAGTCACAGGGATGATACAGGACCACGAGAGGGCACTCTGGCTCTTTGAGTGCTCCTTACTAAACTTATACCAATGAGGACTGCAAAAAAGAATAAAACCTTCAGAAGAAAAATGCTGATTTGTTTCTTACAGAAGAAATTATGAACAGGTATATATTTTCTAGATTATCAATCATCTTGGTACTAATTAGGCACAAAGATGATAGCACTGGTTTTGTAAAATGTGTAAAATAAGAAGATGCACTATGGCTCTTTCCTGACAGTTTTTGGATTTGAAAACAAATGAATTTTCCAGTTTATGTGTTTTTCTTGATTCTGTCAGTCTGAAAATTCTACTGGGTAAAATACACAGAAACAACAGGTTTCTGAGGTTCTTCTTGTTTTTTGTTTTTGTTTAAAGGCATCTGCCAGTAAGCACACATGATTACTTCACTCAAAGCATCCGGACTTGACAGAGAATGGGTGTTCAGTATTTGCCTCTGTGTGTATTTGACCATTCTGGTATTAATATAAATAGCGTATTCATCGAGACATCTGAAATGAACATACAAAATGCTCA
Source organism: Molothrus aeneus (assembly GCF_037042795.1). NCBI lineage: Eukaryota > Metazoa > Chordata > Aves > Passeriformes > Icteridae > Molothrus > Molothrus aeneus. The sequence continues at coordinate 8,941,722 of NC_089649.1, read as the reverse complement.
TGCTGGGGGTTTTCTAAAAGGCTTAAATTTTAAAATGCTCATTTCAAAATGCTCATTTTCTGGGGCTTTGCTGGTGACCTCTGTGTCAGTAGGAGTGATTTTTGACTCAGCTAGTGAACACCTGAGCACTGATCAGTTTCTCCTAGTGGACAGGTTATAGTGATAATGAACTTTTTGGATCCTTTCTCACTCTGCCAGATTATTTCATCTGTTTTTAGACTTGGTATGGACCCTTCTGAAGAGATTCTGCTCTGAGTGCTTTCCTTCTGTGAGTTACACCTTACCAGACTCCCCAATAACAAACTTCTGACTCTCTTTCACTGTTTTGCAGTCCCAGTGCTGCTTGGTCATTTCAGTGAAGGCAGCCAATTGTTTGGAGTTAACCAAATGACAGAAACATGTCCCCACTTCGTATGCCTTTGAGCACTGTCACTTCAGAAGCAATTGGAGTAACAATCCCCACAGTCTCAACCCCAAAAGTCAGGGCTGTAGGGCATTGCACGTTTTGTTTGGCTGTTCCTGGCTTTCAGCACAGCCCTGCTTCCATGACAAAGAAGGATGGGCTCAGTGAGAACCCCTGGGTGTTGCACACAGGCTTAGGCTCTGACAGGCAGAAGGCTCTCAGGCAGTTCCTGACTCGGCCCCAGACCCCATCTTTTGCAGATTATAGGCTCTCTTCCTGGCCAGTCACCAAGAAATCCTTCCCTAGAAGCCTGATTCCTATTACTAGCACAGGGGGGCAGAGCCCAGAGCACTGCATTAACCCATCCCTGGCCAGAGGACGGTTTGCATGTTCTAGCATCTTGCTTTATTTTCTTTCAAAGCTGATTAGAACTGTGTGCCTCTCTGTCTTCATATGTATCAAATGGACATGACCAAATGACAGAAAGTTTTCTTTAAGCTGTTTGAAAACACAGAGGATCCCAATTTTTGACAGTGGCAGAAATTTAAAATAGCAGTCGTTGAAGAACTGGTTAAAATACATTGTCAGTGCCTCAAGTTCACAAAACACTGAGTAGGAACTGTGGGGTTGAGGGGAAGGTTTGTTTTCATGGCCTGTGGAGGGCTGGCAGTTTGAAGTTATTCCCTCTGCATAAATATGGCAACATTTTGTAAGCTACTCCAGATCACTTGCTGGAATGTAAAGTCAGCAAAAATTCTGCACTTCAGAAAATGATTGTACAGCAGGACTCCTGTAGAGGAAGTATTTTGTCTCTCAATAAGACAATGTGTTCAGCTGTTTAGTTGCTTTAATGGTGCTCCTTTTAAGGCAGGAATTGTGGTGCATTTCCTCACTTTCTGTTTCTTCCTCATAGAAGAGTGTCTGTCCTGAGCTGCTCCTCTTTATACACACTGTGGGGAAGGTTGTTATTTCACAGGACAATTCACTGTATTTACTATTTGAGAGAAATTGTGCCTCTATCTCAAATTTCCTCTCCTCCCTACAGCCAGGAGTCATGGTTAAGGTTTGGATTCAAAATTCAGCTGCAAATTAAACCTGAGAGCTAAGCTAGTAGCTGGTGTCCAAACTGGTGTCCAAAGCACCGAGTAACACACGGGGATCCAAAGCAGCTCCTGGTCCGATCACACTTATCTGTCCCCCCCACTGGCATGGGGGACAGATAAAGACAGGGTGAATGCTACATTTAAATTGTCATATGGTCCAAGGAGGTTTCCCACCCACTTGAGACCTCCACTCAGGACTGCTGCCTTTGGGGGTGACATTGGTACGTTTCTGGATTGTGGCACCTGGCCAGGATGTATGGAGACTTCTGCAGTTCCTTTGTCTGCCTGTGAGGATTCAAACTTCTCACCCACATGCTTCAGTTCTTTTCCATGTGCCAGGCCTGTTCCTGTGTATTATTCAACAACTGTTTCGTGCAAAATACAGAGGACCATCTGGCAACAAAAGCACTCTCTTTTTTAGCTCTGCTAATTGTACCAGATGCCTTCCATGGATTCTCCAAACCACAGTAGTTTTAGTTCTCAAAATGTTGATGATACACAAAGATAGCAGAAAGTCATATAATGTGGTAAATTGCTTTTTGGAGTGATTTCATGGAATATAAAATACTTAAAGATATAAAATGTAACAAAAACACGTGTCAGACAAACGAGAACACAGGAAATCTGAGGTAATTTCCCTTTGGGATACTGAAAATGTTACAGGCTACATGGCTGCTGTGCTCCCCAGGAGTCTGCAGTGGCACTTGGGGAACTGCTTCTTGGTACTCTCTTAGTTCACACTGCATTCTCTTTTTTGAAGTTGGACACCTTTGCTTTTTTCCTACAACAATAGGTGAAATAAAGCTGTAAAATACTTTTTTGGAGGAGTCATGTCCTGTCAAGTATTTGAAAGGCTGGCTGTGAGCCAAGTTCCAATTGATATGTATTTGACTCACACTTGAGAACTCAGATGTTCTGGTAACTAGGTCACTTTGGCATGAGTCTTGTGAAACTGTGACAGTCTTTGTGGCTTCTCTGCTGAGTTTCACACTCAACAACTTATATCCTGCTTATACATGCCAAACATCTGTGCTTATTACTTTCCTTTGTGTTATTTTGAAAATCTCCCAGTTCTTGACATTAGAATGGGTGGCTGAGAACCTGGTGAGATCAATTAGTGTTCTAACTATTGGAGAAGGACTCTTGACCAAAAAAATAGTCCTGGCCAATGTTAGTTCAGGTTCATAGATATTGAAAGTCTGGAGTTCTGCAGAATTTTAAGAAGCATAATCAACCTCAGGGTTATAGCTGAGCTACTGAAATAAGCAGCAAATGCTTATATGAGGCTCCTGAAGACTGACATGTTTTTCCTTGCTTCAGTTCATGACTGATATGAAAGACACAGAATAACCTGAGATGAAGATGACAAAGCAGCTGAACCAAATCTGTGTATTTGGAGGATTTTCCGAAATCCAAATGAAACTTTCAAAGGTACATTTTCCATGCATCCTGAAGCTCCATCCTTTCTTTCATCATGGGGGGATAGTGCTGATTCAGTCATCTGTAGTGAGAACACAATTATGCTGACAATCCTAGGAGATAAATATGGCTGAGGACCTCTGGAAAAGGGGTTGAAGCCATGTATTATTCTTAGGAAGAGAAGTATTGTCAAAGACCATCAGTGAAATGTGTAAATACCTTTCCAAATTTCAGCAAAATTGTTACACCCTGAATAATGGTAGATTCAGCCTTTGCCAAAATGCAGTTGGGCAAATCTGTTACTTCCCATATGGAAAGCAACTGTTCAAGCAAGTTATATAATTATACATTATAACATTGCTTCTGTCCAAAACCTAGGGCTGCTGCAGACATAAGCCAAGATTTTTTTCTTTTCTTGCTATAACTAGATATTTTTTTGGTGTATGTGTTATTCAATTAAAGCCACAAGGGACTAAACAACTCCATTCTTTTCTCTTTCCACCCTCACCATTCCCATATCTGATGATTTACCATTAACTATTCTGGAACATGAGTTGGCAGTTTTGGCCTTGCTGCTCTGTGTTGGTTTTCCTGGGTTGAGGCTAATGAAAAAAGAAACATTTTGCTGCTGAAGTAAGCTTGATTTCTCCACCCTGAACTTCCAAACGTGGATTCTGAAGTTGACATCACAACTTAAAGAAGTCAATGTAAATTAAAGCAAGCAAACTGGAAAACAAACAGATCTTCCCCTCATTTTGCATAAAAAGTTTTAACACTGTTAGAACTTAATGCTTGTCTTTTGAACCCTCTACAAATGGTTATGCAGCAGAGGTCCACATTAAAAATTAATATCCCCAAAAATGATGGGTCAAATGCCTGTATTTAGAGGAATATTAGCCTAATTATCTTGGAGCTCTACTAGATCTGGTAACCTGAGAAGGTAGGTAGGGCTGCAAGACCTATCCACTCTTAGTAAGATACCTGCGCTGCTTTTTAGATGATGATGGCTGAGAGACCAAAGGACACCTGGATTTCATGTCAACAGGTACCTTTCACTTTACCACAGCGGTTTTACTCCAACTTTGATCTGGTGTAATTATGATCTGGGTTAAGCCTAACCCAGCAAAAAGCTGTGCACATTTAACCTGGATCACAGGTAGACAATGGGATTAATCCAAATAATTGTGCTGCAGCCCAAAGGCTTGTGGTGGCCTGAGGGATGGAGTGGTGCAGGAGGTGACAAGGTGGCCTTCCATGTCAGGTCCAATTTATGATGGTTTAAAATGCTTTGTAGGCCTTCAGATTTACTGTGTTTTTGTATTACACACTTCCATAAGAAATAAAAGACACTGGGTAGAGAGCTAAGAGGCAACAAACTGAGCAAAATGGTTTAAAACATTATAGAGGTACTGTGCTGATTTAAGGTACCAATTTTGCTGCAGAAAATTTGGAAATTGATTGTTCATCATTGGTAACAACACTGCCTATTCAAGACATGGCATCCAATGCATTTGGAACATGATAATTTAAAAGAAAAAAGCATTTATTTACTAAAAAGGAGTAAAATAAATAGAATTGTTTGTATGTGAATGAGTGAGGAGGTGCTCCTGTGAGTGAGAAGAAGGTAAATGTTGGGCTGTGGGGTGGGTGTGTGAGCTACTTGGGGAACTGTCTGGAGGAAAAGTGAGGAGTTAGACACAGCAATTGTTTTCAGCTGGCGGTAGAGACAGTTGTTTTCTCCTGACAGAGACATCACTGGACACATTTGTTCTGAACAGTTGTGGACAGCTGGAATTCCAAAGCCAATGCTTAGAGATTTGGTGCCTGTGCTTGTCGTGGGGCTCATGGCAGGACATTGCCAAAGTCCACAGACTGTTTGTGGTGTAAAATGCAGTGGTTCTCTGTGTGGAGCAGCGAGTGTTTTCCTCTGCTTCTCTTCTGTTTGGCTTTTCCTGAATTTTGACCAGCTTGGTCTGTGAGAACTCCGCAGTTCCTGGCTGCAGGTACTCAAATCCTCAATCTAGATTAGAATGAGATAGAGAATTGCATTCCCTTCTCCTCACCTCCTATCTGGCTTCCCAGGACAGGAGGGAGGTACAATGAGCCTGGCTCTCTCTGAGTGGCTGGAGGAGGCATGGAGAATTGGGAATATGGACAAGCAGACCAGCCCTGCCACCTCTCCAGGGTGCCCCAATGCTACCAAACACTGTTTGTTCTTCTTCACCCAGAAAAACCCAAATGGGTAAACCTGAGGAGAAATTAGTGAAGGGTTTGTTTACCTTCAGACATGGAGAAATGAGTGTGTTCAGGATTTTTGTGAAAAATCCTGTCTTCTCAAATAAGCTCTTGGTTTCAAAAATACTGCTGAGTTTTTGTGAGGCACAGTTTCCCTCAATTTAAGCCACTGTTTTTCATAGGAAATTTAATTAAAAAACATGTATGTCTTACTAAATGGAAGCCTGTATTAGAAAAACAGTGCAGGTTTTCTGAAGCCAGTACTTGTCTGGTTCTGGCATTAGCAAAGGGATTGCTTTTAAAAGACTTGTCATCATATGAGAGCAAAACAGAACCAGGATTTAAAATCTTAAGATTTGTTTCAGAATCCCATCATTATTTTCTAAGTTGAATCTTAATAGAAAAATGATGTCCCAGATTTATAACCATCTCTGAAAATTATTTATCTTTAAGAATATTTCAAGTTTTATTCTCACTTTTTGTTTGTTATTCTGCTACAAACTGATGCCTGATGTTGTATATCAATCTCCATCTAGTGGACACTTCCTGGGATGCTTCCCACTTTGACTTTAATGGTAGACATCAGCTTATGGGTATTATGTGGCCTTTGAACTTTTCTTATGAAAGAAGATTAAAATAACTTGTCTATATTTGCATTTATATTTCCCCCTCAAATAACAAAACTTTTATTTTAGAAGTAAAATATATGTTTTTAAAAAGAGAGTTCTGTGGTATTTGAAATAAAATTATATAAAAGTAGCTGATTTCCCAGCTGCTTAACAGTTCTGAGAGTCAGTTATAAAAAATAATTTTTCCAGTAGCCAAGTCCATGAACAGTTTTTCAGGCCTCTGAGTTATTCTCTGAGCATCAATCAATTTTAAGAAAAATAAGACCTCTTTTTAATTGTTGGAACTACATTTTTTTCAATTTTATTCACTTAAGCAAGTGGAAGGCTCCCATGGTTCTCACCCCTGCTCATACTTATTTTTCCTTAAAGCAAGTTTTGACACTGTAAATGGGCCACTGTTTAACAAATTAGGATTTTTATTAAATGACTTCACAAAATGTTAAGTTTTCATAATTTTTAAACCTGCTGTTGAAAAAGAGAGGTGCTAGTGGAAAATTAGGTTGGCTTAGCACAGACCATCAGCTGTTCATGCTAGTCTGGGTGGGACACTGATCCAACTGTATGGCTGCCATCACAGCCTGGTTAGTGGCCCTTACACCTGAAGGAATGCCCTGAAATTCCCTCTCATCCCTCAGCTCCTGTGGGAAACTCCCATTCCCAAAACTCTGCTTAGTGAAACCTCTTTAGATGTTCTGAGATTTCTAATTCCCAGACTTCTGGTAGTGTTGTCACAGTAGAGCTTAAGAACTCACTGAACTGGTGAGTTGAACTCTTCCCATTATCCTGCAAACTGCTGGATTTCTCAACATGTGCTTTAAAAATGTCCTGATCATTATTTCCTTCTTCTCTTCTTCCCAGACTTTGCTGAAAAATTCTGCTTGATAGAGGCCCCAGTATTGCCTAGTGCTGCATTTTCCTGACAGTCTTGTCTGTCAATTCCTGGTATACGTTCCTTCAGGTTTCTTCAGATTTGAAATTAGCTAAGTTTATAGTTCTAAATCATTCTGTTTCTTACCTGAATCTGCTGCAATAATTCCTTTTTGTGTTGAAAGCCTCAGTGCATAGTGGGCTATGACTGGAATTGTGTTGTTGGGAAGTCAGTGCAGAGCAGAAATGGCAGCACAGTGCCTTATGGAAATGTAATATCATGTGGAATCTCTCTATGCAGCAGTTAGAAGAACAAGGAAAGAGACTTGAGAGCCAGGAAATAGGGAGGCCTGAAGAAGAGACCTTCCAGAAAAAGGAGTTTGGACACTCAAAAGGAGTGGGCTATGATCATCTCCCATTTCCATGGCTATCTCTATGGCAAACAGTTGTGTTTAAGTAACTGTTTCTCAGCTCCCCTGACGTTATGCATCCTCTCCAACTATTGCTTCATATAGGTTTTGTTATTAGCAGGACAGAAATTGTATAACTATTGTACAACTGTAACATCATCGGAAATCTGCGCTGCTCAACATAAATTCATTCTGAGTGTCCCAGGCTGCGGTGTGTGATGAGAGATCTGAGCTGTCTGGGGAATCCAAACCATGGGAAAAAAATAGGGACACTAGAATGCCTAAAAACATGAACAGCTTTTCAAAATCATAGTTTGGGTCTGATTTTTTTTCACCTAACTGTTTTCTTTGTGGTTTGACTTTTTTTTAACATTCTTCTCCGTGTGTGTTTCTCCCCTTCTCTATTGTGCTCTTGCAGCTGTAGAGCTGACACTGGTTATTATGCAATTTATCCCTTCTTTAACACTTTAAAAAGATTTAGTAGAGTTCTAGAGTAATTTCATTTGCTAAGTAGAAACAGTAACTTTGTATGCTGAAGACTTTCTGATTTCTCAAGTTGTAATTCTTTTTTATTACCAAGTTTTTCTGAACATGAAATGTCTGAAAAATTAATTTAAAAATCCTGAAAGATTTTGATGTAAACTCAGTTCCAGAAGCAAGGGCTATGTGCAAAACACTAGATTTTGATTACAAGTTTCACAGGAATATTTGTACAGTATTTAATAGCTAAAGTCTGAGACTCTAATGCTTTTGTCTCTCAAAAAATACAGGGAATTTGAACTTTAGGGATTTTTAGCTACTGAAAAACTTGAAGTCTGGAAACCTCAAGTCTCTATTTCTTAAGGAAACAGAAGAAGAGAGAGAATGGGGCACCGTGCAAAGAGTACCAAGACATTATAAAGTTAAATCTACCTAATATTTTGGATGTCTAGTTCTAAGAGGAAAATCATTATAGGTTTTACAGGTAAGGGCATAAAGTTTTTTAGGACTTGAGTACTTGTTTCTGAAAGGGAAATAAAATGATAAATTAAAACTCTGAAATGCTTTACAAAACAGACAATGTCAAAACATCTGTGTTCTCTTTTTTCTCCTCTCTCCCTTTATATCACACAGTTTCCTTTCTTGGTAAAGGTTTCTTCTGTATCCCTGTTTTTTTCTATGGCAGTTTATCTTCATAATATGAGATCAACTGTCAAACATGGTTTGGAATGCCAAGATAAATGATCTTCCTGCCTCTTATTGATTAATTCATCACTACAACAGAGAATGTGCACATCATTTAATTATTTACTTCTAACATTGGTGAAATAGAACTTAAAAGCTAGAGACAATGCCAAGGAGGAGAACAGTTGTGAAGCAAAGCCAGGAAATTTAGAAGCAAGACACTAGCGTTCCTCTTTTTAGGTTTTATTCTAAAATACTCAACTGGATAAAAATTGCTTGTAATATAGCACCAGACTTTATTAATGTGCTGTTACTGAACCCTTGGGTAGCATTACTTCACTTGATTAATAGCTAAAACCACAATGTTAAGATTGGTAGTTAAATTGCTATTATGCATCATTAATTCACACAATCAAAATACTTTGCAGATTAATAATTCCCAAAATGACCTTGTAGAAGAGATAGCAGTATTCTGTCCATCAAGAAAATGACTGGTTTTACAGAGTAGGGAAAGTTCCTTGAAGGGATTTATTTCGAGCAGACTATTCTGGAGCGCATCAAAGACTGTGGATGTTGCACTCCAGGTACACAAGTTATCACAGACCTTCTCTGGTCTGGTGGCAACATTATCTGAGATCTGAAATGATCTGATTTTGAATTAATCCATGCAGAGTATATGTTTTGCCTGGTGCCTGCTTATCATATCCCACAACCATCTGGCAGATGTTCATAATGCTGTGTTGAATATATGAATATATGGTTCTCCTCCTCCAAATATTTTGCAACAAGCCATAGTGAATCTATTCATTGCTGGCTTAGTGACAGAAGGTCCTGTACAGAAGTGCAGGAAATATCAGAAATAGAAAGGACACATGGCATGCTTGGTGAAATTCTCATATGCAGGAGTGGTAAGAAAGTCAACTGATAGGGCACTTTTGCACCTTCATCAGTCAAACAGATCCATGACAGAGCTATTTCTTTAATCAATTCCAAGTTTATTTTATGCAGAGCAACCTGTGACGGGCCTTTGGAATGACTCCAATTATGTCTGTGAGCTTAGTTTGTGTTTCTGATACAACCATATCAAAAGTATCTGTAAATTAGATGATCAGGAGCTGACCTGTGTAGACATGGGAACACTGACCCCCTGTTCTGCAGCCCAGGGCTGTGAGTATGGGCATTACAGGGCTTCAAAATCTGACACCACCATTTTCCAGGCATCTGATAAATTGCAGGGAATTGCAGTACACAATGAGTTACTATGGTTTAGTGAATGCATGCTGTAAGAAATCTGGGCACTTCTCCATTTCAGATCTATTTGGCTTAGAGCCTTTGGATGGAGCACAACCTCCCTCTTCCCCTTCCTTCAAAACCAACCCAGGTCAATGCTTTCTTTGTGGAGGTTAAATTGCACGGTTTATTTACCTCCCCTGAACTGAAGGCAGTTCTAGACACAAACAAAAGGAAAAGCCATAAAACACAATAAAGAGAAGATATGAAACACATTATTTTTCTTAAAAACATTTTTAATATGTAAACAATGCAGAAGCTGTTGTGAGTAGTGGCTGCAAGTCTGACAGTTAACCTCTGAGCTCACAGACACTTGCCAGCTTTCCTGCTAAAACACGGACGGGTTAGAAAGGAGTTCTTTGAGTTCTTAGCATATAATGGTCTACTGCTTCACATTTCTATTTTTGGGGGGATGCTTTGGGGCTGAAAGCAAGTCCCACACCTGATGCTTTGGCTGTGCTGAAGTGGGGGATTTTGGTGATTTTTAAGGATTCCACAAGATTGCCTCTCTTCAGTCTGACTGAACTGCTGTGTGTTAGAAGGACTTTTGAAATCTGTCATTTTGAGTATGCAGTGTTTTCCTAAAATAACCAATGATACCTTAGACAGCCTTTCCTTCTCCTGTGCATTCCCAGGACTTTGCCCTTTATGAGAAATGCTTGTGATCCCTGATCTCTTCAAGCAGCCCATGTGCTGGGAGGGAAGGGAGAATGGGAAGTGAAATAACCCTGCTCTGTAGGTTATGGTTTGCAGCAGCCTGTTTCCAGAGACTGCTGGTAGTCCTAACTCTTCAGTTGCACACAAGAGAGATTTTCAGTCCTTCTTCACATGTTTCTCTCTTGCCAGTTCCAGTTTTAACAATCTCCAGGGGTGGGGACTCAACCACTTCCTTGGAAAGCCTGTTCTAATGCTTGATGACCCACTGATACAGCCAAGAATTTAGGTGTCAAAAAAGAGGAATCAAATGTGGAAACAGATAAAGCCCTTCCATTTTCCAAGCCCTTTAATCAATACTGCTTCTTACTGAGCATCAGTCAAAGTTTTATGTGCTATCCACCTTTCCAAGCATCTGCATGACTGGGAACTTTTTAGGAGAGTGACCATTACAGTGGTCTTAGGGACCACTGAACAGACAGTGGAATCAAACAGAACTCATCATACCCTCATAAAAATCTTCCCCTCATCAAAGTCTTCCCTCACCATCCCCAGAGGAACCTGAGGGAAGACTACAACCATTCTGCTAAGCTTCTGTCATCTGGGCTTCCACCCCAATGAAGGAATTAATTTTCCTCTGGGGACATCCATCTCGTTTCTACTGAAGGAAATCGCTGGAACACAGCCCAGAATTTGGGCCAGTGTATCTATTTAGACATAAACATTTACATAGAGATGAAAAGGCAAAACTCATTCCTCCTGTCAGGCCACTGAAGCCTATGGAAATACAAAGGGATTCAACTGATCTAAGGCTTGCACTGGGGAAAGGAAAAGCTACCAAAATTGAAGATGAAAGTAAAAAGCCTCTCTGGACTTCCTTTTTAGATGTTTCCTCTACTCTTTCAAGACTTCTTAAATCATTCTCTTTTGTGGCTAGATCAATCAGAAATAACTGTGCTTGCCATTTTTGTTCCAACCAAAGGATTTGAAGGAGCTCCTGTAGCCACATTGTCTGGTGAATGGGTTATTTTGGTGATGAAAATATCCTGTTTTCCAGGTAAGAAATTTAAGAAGCTGCTAAGAAATCATCAACAACTAAATAGGCTCCAGTTGTACTATTCTGAGGCTGGTAAATTTATTCATAGTATCAGTAGGAGTGGATGGATCTCATTTTTCAGTCAGTGAGGCAGCACTGTGAATTACTTTTTGCTGGTAAAAACAGTACAGGAGAGTATCCTATGTTAGGTTTTTGACATAGCAGCTCTGTCTTGTATGTTTGGTCAGAAAAATATGACTGGTCTGCTTCTCTCTTTTGTCAAAAGCCTTAGAATTGGCTGGGGTTTAGTGTTGCCAAATCTGAAGATGAGAGATCTTTTAAAAGCAAAAATAGTGGGCAAAGCCTGGGGCCTGTTACTCCTTTGAACACTAAATGAAAGCCAATGGCATTGTTGTAATTAGGTTGGGAGGCTTTATGATACTTGATTTAATGGCAGTGAGGTATGGATGGTCTTCTGGTATTTTCTGAAATCCTCGAGGGACTAGATCATGGACTGGCATGGATCACAGAAAGCAGAGCTGTATCTTTAGTGTTCATGGCTCACAGTTTGGAATTTCTGTTTTAACTGCAACTTTGGCATCTCCTAAGTCCAGAAAATTTTGGATGATAAGTTTGAAGAATGCTGGAAATTTGGTAGTCTTTTTCATGCTTAGCTACAGGAATAAACTTAGAAGAATTCATAAAGAAAATGGAATGTAATACCTTAGAAGTAGCAGGTTAAACATATGTTCGTTGGTTCATAGCATGGCCTGACTGTAGTGTATAAAGCCTTTTAAAATCAGAGGTAATATTGCTGGATCATAAATCCTGTTCTTGACTATTATGTGTATAACTCCAGTTGACGTCAATGGAGGCAGAATCTGAAGCACTCTAGCCGACATGTGAGATGGAAAAATGAATAATGAAATGAAAATAATGTCTCCTCAATTTGGCTGTAGGTCTCTGCTTAAACCATGTGTCTCTTGAAATGATCTGTATGAGCTATTATGGTGTTTTGTGGATTACAAAACCACTAAAGGAGACCAAAATAGTTAGAGGTGGTGATTCTGAGTTCATCTGCCCAAGTTGACATGTGGATTTGTTTCTCAGCTGTAGAAGAATCCACAGAAATCTATACATTGCAGGAGATCACTGCAAAAGTTCCTGTTGGACAAGTATCAGTCGAACCAGTCTAAATCAGGGATTCCCTCCAACTCTTGAGGCCTGGTTAACAAGACAGTGTCCTCTGTCAACTCAGTCCTTCTCAAGTTTCATCTCCCAAGCTGAGTATCAGGTTGTACCTGTGAGCCAGGCTCTGTCTGTGCTCCAGTGAAATTGCAGTCCAAGCTCCATTGCTTTCCACTGGCACAACAAATGTCTGTTGTCAGCTATGGATATTTTTATACCTAAGCCACTGTATGTGCAACTCACACTTGAGCCTGAGAAAAACTGGATCAAATGCTTTATTATGTGTATATATGCTGGTGTCAAGCATTGCAAAATTTTCTAAAATTTGGATAATTAACAGTCCACTACAAGCAACAATTAAAATACTTCTAAATCTTGGTTATTTGCATTTTCATTCACTTTCTGAATCATTCAGCTCATTTCCTGCAAAAATTAGAAGTTTAGGAGTATGTCGTTGCACAACTTGTCTGGGGCAAACACTCTTGTCCTAAAACTTTGTGCCTGATTTATCCAAATACACAAAATCTTTTCAGAATCATTTACTGGGACACGGATGTGCCAAATGGAGAAAAAACCCCTTTCTGTATCTCATCACCTCTAAATAATTTCTTGAGGTAATCCAGCTCTTGAAGTCAAGACTTACAAAGCTGGTGCCCACTCGTTGCTTGCCAGCAGATTGATCCAATAAATGTGAAGTACAGGAGGAATTGAAAGTGTGCAATTCAATAGTGCAAACCGGTACTGTGCAAGCTTGATGTGCTCAATTTTCTTGTCAGAAACACCATAAATTATAATAGTTAAACTATAATATTTTGTGACAGCTTTGATCCAGTTGCCTAGACAAAACCCAAAGCAAAACATGAACTGAGGGACATCCCAGCTTCTGGGAAGAGAGGTGATCTACCCTGAATAAACAGACACACCTATAGATTTGAAAAGGTTTGAAGCTTAAGGGGTATCGGCTGCTTTACGTTTCCGACCCTTGAGACAATTTCATGCTCCTCTGCCTGCAAGATTCTGGATGCACATCTGAGCACCGTGTCTGGAAGTTCTGAGGCTCTTTATAACCCTGAGAACCTGGAGAATAAAGGAAGGAAACAACATGTATTTCTTGAATGAAGTGGCTAAACAGCACTTGTGAGCCATGATATGAAAGGCAATAATTTGAATTAGGTGAGATGTGCATGGCAGTGTAACGGGAAGAGAGTCTCCTCATTTTCAGCAGCTAATAATCAAAACATTTTGACACAACTTCCAAAGGAAGCCAAAAATATGGAAACAATTTTTTAGAGAAGAATACAGCAAAATGATGTATATGCTTGTATTTTGCGTCTTAAGGTAAACTATACTTTTTTGTTTCCAGATGGATAGCCCTGGCAAATATATTGACCCAGAAAAAAAGAAAGCAGGACCTCTGAGTGATGTAAACACCCTCATATGTACAAATATGTATTTTTTAATTTCCATACCTAAGTTACCATGTTAATTCCAATGTTTAACAATTGTATGTGCAATTGAAGAGCAGAAGAAATATTCTTGTCACTTACATAAAGAAGCTTTTTTAAAAGTCAAAGTGCATGACTTTGATGAAATATTTGGCAGCCATTTTGACCTTGTTCTTTCTGCTAGGGTTTCAATGTCAATGGCAACATTGTGCAAATAACAGATTTTGAGTATGAATTAGTTTTTTATTCAAAACAGCATCACCTGCCAAGTCTGAGATTTAAAAAATTCCAGACATAATTTTTTACCTGGGTGAAAAGAAGGCATCTTAAACTATATTGTGATCTAGTAACTTAGAAGATGTCAGAACCCTGTTTTGTCATACTTGGCAAAGATCTCTCCAGACTCAGACCAAACAAAGGGAGCTGCCCTGAAAAAAACTTTTTCCAAAATTATGAATCAGAATCAGATTTTCATAAATACCTATAGTCACATGAACAATGTATTATTGCTATTTTCTTATTCATAATTTTCCATCATTTTTGCTTGCATCATTCACTTGTTTGCGAAATAATTTGCTAAATGAATATGGACTTTGAATGGAGGAGGACAGATGGATTATGTGTTACTGCTGATTCAAAATGACACACTGCAGACAAAATACCATCAGTACAAAGATACATTTCGTATTCCTCCAAGGAACTGAGCACAGCCCTCAAAGTTAAAGTTCAGTTGCTTTTATTTATATTAAATGGGGATGTTACAGTCTATGTAACATACTTAGTGTTTGCTGAGTCCACACTTTTTCTCTTCCTAAATTGCAGACCATATTGGAAATACTTTTGGACGTTAGATATCTATAATAAAAGGCAAGCATCAAGGTACAGCAGCAGCCTTGTATTAATATTATCAATTGTGGGAATGAAGATGATGTTGTAATCAAGAGCAAGGAATCTCTTCTTCTTGCAGAATATCAGATCTAATTTCCTTATAAAGTTACCTGAATCAGCAAATGGGACACCAAAGCCCTTTATCCACAGCGCAGAAATGAGGTGTGGCAATCAAAATACTAGTATGGAAGGAGGAAGCAGAAAGAGTCTAACAGGAGATCATATGAACACATAAAACTGCAGTCAGAAATTAGAAATTAGGATGATAAAATATAGAAAGAAGGTACTGAATTGGTCACAAGCAGGCATTCTGCAAGTATATTAGGAGGAGGACAGGGCTGGTCCGCTGCTCAAAGAGGAAGAAAAGCTGAAAATAGATGCCACCAAGCTGGTTGAAGAATTAATGAAGTTTTGCTTCAGTCTTCACTAAGAGGGCAAGAAAGCTAGATTGGTATCAACAGCAAAGGGAGAAGTTTTCCAGTTAGAGAAGGAAGGAAGAAAGAAAAAAAGAAGATGGCTGGCAATCAGTCAACCTGACCCACTCTGACTGATTTTCAAACAATCTGTTAGTGCCAGACTTCCTCTGTGAGCACTCAGGTAGCTTGATGAGAAATGTCAGCATAAACAGTGGTTGGCTCTGTAGAGCTTGCAGAGGGATCCAGAAGACTTCTGCAAGACCATGACAGTTCATAAACTTGTTCGTTGCTGCTGACTTCCCTGCTTTACTCCCAGCTGGAAAGGGCATTCTGACATCTCTCAGGGATCTTTTTTAGAAAGCTTTCCCCCTCTTTTGCAAATAAAGTGGGTTTTGGTTTCCAGCCAGCCCTTCTCAACTGTCTCTGGAATAACCCAGTTGCACTTGCTCAGTTGAGCTTGATGGGAGTCAACTGCACCTCATTATCTCTGCTCAGAAAAATTCACCAAATTCTAGGCCATTGTTTGTCTTGGCAGAGGGTGTTTTTTACAAGAGCAGGGCATGACAGCACCAGTCCTGAGGACACCAACTCTCATATAGTCGACCATGTTTCACAAGGTGCCGAAGAAAATAATTGTAATTTACTTGAAATGATTGGTAAAGAGCATGCAGATTTACTTCCCAAGACCGCTGCCATTTGGCTGTTTCCCTGCAATAAACACTACATTTATCTGTGAAAACAATACATAGAATAAAAAACATTATAATGATTTATTTTGCTTTGTTTGCACAAAGCAGGATCCCACTTACTTAATGTATTCCTCCTGATACTTCAGGAATGCCCTGTGCGTATGTCAATTAATAGAGAGGAGTATTTTTTGCAGTTTGTCACTTCTTTGGTGTATGCTGATAACTCAGAGTTACAATAGATGTATAAGATATATTTCTTAGTGTCCTTCTAACTTTTGGTTTCCTTGAATCTGCTGTTCACCTGCTTATGGTGAAGTTGAGCTGTATTTCTTCTCCTTTCCTGGAGTGCATGAGGACGAGCACTGTCAGCAGGCAGAGGGAGGTGATCCTGCCCTTCTGCTCAGTCCTGGTGAGGCCACATCTGGAATGCTGTGTCCAGTTCTGGGCTTCCCAGTACAGGGGAGACATTGAGCTCCTGGAGCAGGTCCAGTGGAGGGCAAAAAGAAGATGATGAAGGGACTGGAATATCCCTTTTAGGAGGAAAGGCTGAGGGAGCTGGGGCTGTTCAGCCTCGGGAAGAGATGACTGAGAGGAAGCCTCACCAATGTCTGTCAATATCTGCAGGGAGGTGCCAAGGGGATGGACCAAGCTCTGCTTGGCAGTGCTGGACCACAGGACAAGAGGCAAAGGGCAGAAACTGATGTGCAGCAAGTTGCACCTGAACACAAGGAAGAACTTTGCTATGCAAGTGACTGAGTGCTGGAACAGATTGTCCAGAGAGGGTGTGGAGTGTGCCTCACTGGAGATATCCCAGAACTGTCTGTACACAATCCTGTGCCATGTGCTCTGGGATGACCCTGACTGCGCAGGGAGGTTGGATCACATGACCCATTGTGGTCCTCTCCAACCTCACCCATTCTGTGATTCTATGAAAAAGTGATGGCATTTTTGATACAATACAAAATTAATACATTTTATCAGTGAAAAAAATTACCATTACCAGTATGGTTAAAAAGTATCTGCAGCTTCGCTAAATAACTTGAAGCATGTGCATAAACTGTAAAACTCATCACTGAATATATACAAAATTAATAATTCAGAAAAGGATTTGTAATTAATAGCGATATCACATAGGAGAAAAAAATATGTTGTGGGGCAAAAGGCAGCCACTGGCTGGTGGCTGGCTTTTCTAGGGATGGCTTGGATGTGGCTTTATTTAATTTCTAGTAAGAGGTTTTAGGGATAAAACTAAGCCCTGCTCTCACTCATGAAAGCTGTTTGTGCAGCATGTCTGTGGCAGAGAATGGCTTGGAAAAGAAGATATCTCTAATGAGCTCTACACATTAGTGCAGAATGATGGAAGAAGTTTTGTCCTCTAGAGACAAGAATTTAGAAAGAGTGAAATTTTATCATGATCCTTCAGTGTGATCAATGTTCTGCTTTTTACTTTGTGCATCTGCTTAAAATGTTCTTTGGACCCTGATGTATGAGGGCATGTTTCAATCCAGACTAATGTCAACACAGTTCTTAAATGAAAAATTCTACAGGCAATTACTGCACTGATGGTCAAACCACTCAGATTTTCTGTTTCTTTTGTTCTTTTCCTTCCTGACATTTTAAAGAATTATTTTCCTATTTGGAGTCACCTGCTTGTTGAAGTTTTTCTTCCCTGCTTGTTCTGGATGATGACAGTCCATTAAAGCATCCTTCTCTTGCCTTCCATATGAAGATGGCTGGCTGTTGAGCAACTGCTATAGCTGAAATGGGGAAGAGGTGGTGGAATAAGCATAGCCTTAGTATTTTAAGGAGAAAAAAAGGAGACAGTAAGGGAAGTGCCATTACAACAGTATTTCTTGTCTGTCTTTACTGACTTTTTAACACATACACACACTCTTTAAAAGGCTAATATATAGAATTGATTTTAGTATTTTTAAATTTGATCCTTAATAGTTCAAACTAAAGATATAGAAATCGCTGTTGGCTGCATTAACAAAATTTCTGCATCTTATATGCCAAAAAACCCAACCCCTCCAAACTACTTTAGTAATAAATAAAATAGAAATATTTAGAATTCCTATTTATCCCATCTTGGAGATGTGCTTTGTCAATGTGACCACATTTTACTTATAATTATTAGGTTATCTATTTTACTTTTTGATTATGTTGACTCTCTAGCTCAGAATAAATTAGTTCTGAGGTGGTACTACCTGATTTAGGCACTATAAAGCAGGTTTAACACGTATTTTTTTTCTCACATGCTCTGTTTGAAGATAGGGGCAGAATGAAAGCTTCAGTTCATGTGTCCTTTTACAATGTATTTAGTTTGCTGTGGCAGCATGTTTTATCTGTGGTAAGTAGCTCTGGAGCAGGAGTTCTAAGTAGCTGATGGTTTGCTCTAATGGAACATTCCAGTACTTAACAAATGGATTTTAGTAGCTTGCTTTTTGATACTGATTGTATCATGCCTCTGAGCGTTTTGAATATATGTATTCTGTGAGTCTTTATTGCTGTAAGCCTTGTTCAAATCAGGATGCTTTAAATGCCTTCATTAATGATATAAATGAGAGGGACTGAGTGCATCCTGAGCAATTGGGTCTGCTGGAATGTGTCCCTGCCCACAGCAGGGAGGGTTGAAAAGAGGGGCTCTTTAAGGTCCTGTTCAACCCAAACCACTCCATGATTCTATGATTGTTTGAGTCAGGTATTTGTGAGGTACTGTTTCTCATAATTCAGTGAGGTGAGTGTGTGTGTGGGGAGGGATAGGTGAAAAAAGGCAGTCAAGTTAAATAAAGCACATGTTTAACCAGGAAAATTACTTCAGGTATTATTAGCCACCATGTACCTAAACTGCGCTCCAGTAACTGAACCTGGGTTGTTTGATGGGTTCTCCTGTTGTAATGGTTAAAGATTTTGTTTAAAATGATCCATTTCTTCTTGTGGCTTGATTTAAAGGTTGATTTTGGCTCCAGAATTAGTCCCGTGTGTTTTGAAATGTGAGCCTGAAAGCTGGTTGAAAGCTCATGTAAATTTGGTACCAGGTTGCTCACCTTTGACAAGGAGAGGCCACAGAGTGCAGTAAACAGCGCTGAAATGTGGCTGTGTGGGACAGGAGTCACTGTCCTGTAATTCTAAGTTATGAGACTCAGTGACAAACAACGTGGCCTACACTGATTGTGCCTAATCTAACTTTGTGCCCCAAAATGGCTCTTTAAACTTACAACTTCACTGTTCATAAATAACATACACATTCCTAATCTAAGCAGAGGCAAATGCATGATATATGGCTTATGTTATATTGCACATAGCTCTTTTATTGCTGCTGTTAATGTTGCCCAATAAGTATTTATGAGGCAGTCTAATAATGGGAAACATTTTTCATTAGTCTAAATGCTTGCTTTTTAAACAATTGGTGTTCCAGTCCTTAATGTTTTAGCCTCCCCTTTTCTGGTGGTTAGTAGGCTCTAGCCACCTAAATGGAATTGTCTGTTTACTTTAGGATAAGCTTATGCTACACTGGTAGGTGTTTTTCTTGTCATTAGAACATGAATACTTAGGTTTTTATCTGATTTATGTAATAGAAGCATTGGTATTAGTAGTAGTAATGGCTTTTAATTATGAGTGCTTCTTGTATTATTGATATATAAGAAGGAATTTAGGTAACTGCTCAATGCAGATTAAGGAGAAAATTCAAGTAAGAAAACAATGAAGAATGACAACAATGCTTCCCTTTGTTGTAAGGTTTGTGGCATCATTCTTCAGGAAAGAGTGAAAGGTTGTCACAGAAGCCTGAGTTCTCTCATTTAACTGAGCAATTCAATGCCAGTGACAAGATTCAGAGAGTAACATGAAGATCCCTGGAGATTACTGGAGGACAAGTGATGACCTATATAGTAAAATTTCTCTATAAAAAAATTTGAGCTTTTTAGAGACAAACTCAAAACCTTGTTCTTCCTGATTCCTCTTCTTCCTAGGAAATGTATAATGGTTTTGATTTGCATTCATCCAGTAGAAAAAGTAATCACAAAAACAGCAAAATAGAGGGGATTGTATGTTCTGTGAGTGACAGAATTTGTAATTTCCTCATCTATGTGAAATCTGAGCAATAAAAAAATCTATATTGTTCCTTTTTCCAGAAAGAGCAATATTGAAACACTCATTTTTGTCTTTCAGACATGGATACAGTGAAATGGAAATCCCTCTGGTGAGACAGGGTCTAGAGAAGTAGCATGTCCTGGACCAGAACTATTAGTACTCACAGATGCTTGTAACAATTGTGATAAACAAAAAAATATATGATAAATATGATCCCAAAGAACACTGCTATAAAGGTAAGCTTGCAGCTTACCTTTATCACAGAATCACATTCTAAGTGCCAACAAATACTCTCCTTCAGTTAATAAATCTTAAATTTGTTTGGTTGGGGTTTTTTTTTGGTTTGATTTTTCTTTTGCATCATTTTATAGCTGAGTCCATGTCTTCTCAACAAAAGGTAATGTGGGGACACCTGACACCTGTATTTTAAAGATCACATTTGAGGAAAAAGTCCAGATATGCAACAAAGCAGACAGACTTTTTCTAAAATGGGAACAAAAGAAACTGGTTCCCTCTTTCTAGTTCTTCAAGGGTGAAATTTACCCTGACCTGAGGTCTTGAGTGGGATTTTAGTGCTGTCTGATCCTTGAACTAATATGGTAGAGAGGTGAAGGGAAGGTTTTTAGGTTTTTTTCCCTGTTTCCTGCACAAAAGAAAGCAAAGCAAGCATTGTGTTATAATTATTGTAAATGCCCAGAGGATACCATGTCTTTGAAAAGGCCAAAATGAAGATGCCCTCTGCTGATATCTTTTATAACCATTGTAAAGTATCTCTATTAGTAAATTTAATAGTTTAATCAGACAAAACTTCCAACAAAAATTGGAGTAAAATATATAGCTAGTTGAGAATGGGGTGACTGAGATACTTGCTAGGAAATGCATGCCTGTATGAGGCTATGAAATCAGGATAGAGCCTGGCTGAACTTATTCCAGAAGTAAAAAGAGTGGACAGCCCCACTGAACTATAATCTGAACACATCAACCACAGAGGTCTCTGTGTGTATTAAAACCCCAGAAGTACAGTGAACAAATGATTCCCCTAAATATCATTATCTTGAATGCTTTTTTCTTCAAGGTGAAAGCAGAACAAAGCGACTGTCATAAAATAATGAACAGAACTTCAGTTCAAAGTGGCACAGAAAAACAGAGATTATCATGGACCAAAGCAGGAGTACTAATAACATGCCAGAAGGAAATCTATTCTTAGCCCTCATCTAAAAAAAAGGACAGAAAGAGGTTCCAGTTCTGACCAGCATCGAAAATAAGATGAGAAATGTGAAATCTGTGGAAAGAAGTAATAAACCCAAATGCTGGCTTTAAATTTAGTAATGGGCTGAAGAACTCAAAACAATGAAGTGCAGTGTGCTTTGTAGCTGCTTATTTTCACTAAGTTGTGTAGGTAAAAGTCTCTGATTTCACCACACTTAATTTTCAAAGACCCCAGAGCCCCCTGTTTAATTTAGCAGACTTACAGGTTTTGAATAATATCTCATATAAAATATCTCCATGGAGCTTGGCAGGAGATGCAGAAAAATGTTCAAAACCAGACCTTATTCTTCTGAAATCAGTAGTTATACTCACCACTGAATTACATTGCTCAAAATAATGTTTCTCAATATGGAGGAAATAAGACTCACAAGGATATTTTTTGTTGATCTATATTTAATTTAACAAGTTGGCACCCTAAGGGTCTTCATAAGTAGATGCTGATAAATAAATCAGGGCCTGATCCAAAGACTACTGAGAGGAATAGAAAGACTCTTGTTTTGTTTTACTGTGTGTGGATCAGTTTCTAAACCTCTTTCAGAAGTGAGATTTTTATTGTCGCATTAAGATTCAGGAAAAAAAATCTGGTTTTATGTAACCAGCATTTCAGTAGTTGTCTATGTCTTTGATACATGTATACATGGAACTGTTACTAATCTCTTGATAGGAATATGAGAAGTTGTGAGTGATGGATCAGATGCAGTGCTGTTAAAAAACAGAAGTCTGCCTTATCTGATATTTTTATTGGGTCAGGTTGGTAGTAATGTGGAAATATTTAGCATGTAAGATAAAATTTTGGTGAGCATTGTCCTGACTCATAATTTAGCTTCCAGTTATATGCAGTTTATGTGCTGGTAGGAGTCCTAAGTGTCCAATGTACAGGATTCAGGAAAAGCTTTTCAATCAGCAGCACCTTGAGTTTTAAGATGGAGTTGGAGCAGCACTCCAAAGGCAGTTCTGTGCTAGGGCAGCAGGGGTATCTCCAGACCTCCTCCAGTGCCATAGCCCTCCTAGCAGAGGGGAATGGAACTCCAAAAGGACAGAACTTGTCTCGCTTGGAAAGCTGATATTGGACGCATGATCAGAGCACAAGAGCAGAGAGAGAAGGAGCACAGGCAGTCAGCTGAGACAGGACCTGTGTCATGGAAGTGACAGAAGCTCACACAGTGGACCAAAGTCTCTACTGTAGGGCCCTGGTGATGAATTCTTGACAGAGGAGTGCACCCAAGAGGCCCAGCTTGCAGGGATCTTGGGAGATGGAGCACGGTCCTGGCCAAGAGGCAGGAATGGTGCACAATTCAGGGTGGCCCTGCTTGAGGGCTAGAGGCTGCCTCTATCTAGAGGCTTGAGAACTTTGATGTCCTCCTGGCATAGTGCAGACAGGGATTGAATCCAAGCATCCTTAGGAGGTGGAGGCAGGTGAATACTGCCCACCATCTTCTTTCCAGCTGCCCTCCATACTCTTGCAAATCCTGTGGGTACACTCAGGCCATCCATTCTGGAAGGTCTGGATCTCCTGTGCAAACCCACCAATTGCTGTCTCCCCTCAGAGATGAAATATCAAGAACACAACACAGCAATGTGTAGAAAACATGAACATTATTAACTTGACTGCTCTCAAAATCTACTGCTAGAGGGTAACTAGAAGACTACGGCTTGAGAACCTTATGCCTAAAATACTTCAGCCTTTGGAACTCGAACACTAAGAGGAACTTGAACTTCTTGAGGAAAAGGTGGCAAGGAGTCCTATGACTAAGAATGGGGATGTGTCTAACTCCTAAGATGGGGATGTTGCAGTGCCTGGGCTGGGCAGTGGTCACACATCCCCCTCAATGCTCTGCACTCAGAGTGTTGGAGCTGCAGAGTCAGCGCTGAAGGAAGACTTGCAGTGTCCTCCTCTTCCAGATGGCCCCTTCTGCTTCTCCCCTGGCTCTGTGCCTCTGCTGAGAGCAGTGGCACAGCCACAGCATGGCACGGTTGTGCCTCAGCAGCTGGAGCAGCTTCCAGGGGCAGCCGTGTCCTGGCAGCAGCACAGCCCTGCGTGGACCAAGGGGCGCTGGCACCTCTCCTGCAAGGCAAAGCACAGGGATCCCCCAGGAGGGGGCAGAGGGGATGAGCGGGGCCAAGGCCTCTGGGGCTGCCTTTGGCCTCCGTGCCAGAGCCTTGGCCAAATGGCTGCCAAAGAGGCCCCATGGCAGCCTCAGGGCCTGCCCAGCCTTGCTCATCCATGGGGGCTCTCAGGCCTCACCTTACACCACAGTGTCCCAAGGCCTTGGCTAGTCTCAGCTCCCAGCTGCCTGACCCCCTCCCTCATCTCTCTCCAGCATCTCCAGAGCCTTCTGCCAAGGCAGCATCCCAGGACAATGCCCATGATCAGCAGCTCCACCAGGAAGCATGTCCAGGACACCAGTGCCATGTCTGCCAATGGGGTTGGCTCAGGGTCCATGGCCTGCAGCTCCAGCTCCTTGGGAAGCAGACCCAAGGTGCCCATGTCCCTCTCA
Organism: Molothrus aeneus; assembly: GCF_037042795.1. Classification (NCBI taxonomy): domain Eukaryota; kingdom Metazoa; phylum Chordata; class Aves; order Passeriformes; family Icteridae; genus Molothrus; species Molothrus aeneus. The sequence goes on along the minus strand of NC_089649.1, from coordinate 8,918,027 downwards.
GGACAGCTGGGAGGATCGAGGAGATGGATCAGGAGAATCAGCAGGTAAAACTGCAGGAGGCAGGAGAAGCCCTGGCTGGCCTAGGTGCTCTGCCGAGCATAAGGTTACAGAGAAGTGTTTTAATTTGCTGTAACTGTTTCCATTATACCTCCTTTTCACCATAAACATCTTGTATGGAAGGAATTTCACAGATGAAATCCACAAAGGAATGGACTTCATTGTCACAGCTGATGTGCTGTATTTGAGCCTAAATTATTTTAAGCTACCTGCAAAAACTTATGACTGCATAACCACATAAATTGTAAAGTTAGGAGATGCTAGCAAAAATAGAGGACCAATATCATTCATGCAGTATTCCTTTTCATTAATCAGTATTTTTTGAAGGATGAATTTTGTTCCCGTTTTTAAAAGATTCAAGGGAAGATTTTGATTCTTCAAATGCACTTACCTAATATACACATTAATTAAATTTGCTTTTTTCTTCATATCCTGACTCAATGAGCTTAATTGGCTACTATTTTAATTCTTCAGGCACTTACCGTAGTTACACAAGAGATGTTTTTTGGTTTTTATCTTATTTTCATGGGTTTTTTATGTTGAGTTGAAACCTTTAAAGAATAAGAGAGTTGTGAAAAAAATACATTTTTAAAAATAAAACTAGATATACTTGTTTTTAAAGACAAAGAAACCCCAGACTACAAGCCTTGTAGTTACCAATTTGCTACAATATCCATTTGTCCATCCATGAAAGAGTATTTGCACAGGAACCTCAAGCACAGTATAACAGACATCAGAGATTTCTACTCCTTAGTTAATATTTCTGGCTTTGGGAGGCGTGATGCATCTATCTCCTTATTGTCTATTAATCCCAGAAAGAGATGGCAAGCTTCCCTAATGTGATAATGGAAAGCTGTCAGGTATGATTGTGTTTCAAATTAGGTGATGCCTAACAATGAGGTAATCTCTGGAGCACTGGAATTCCAAACAGTCCCAGAGCTTGTGAGAAAAGTTCCTCCTAATGAGGCAAGGTTTCCAGGACTCATCTGTGCGCAGGAAGTCCATCCAGCACGTGTGCCAGCATCCAAAGGTTCCAAATACAGATGTATGTACAGATGTATGTACAGATGTATCTGGTTTTAAGAACAAGTAACAATTGTGTTTTAGATATTGTCCCAGACAATGATTATGTCATATGCATCCGTACCGCTGTGACTAAAAGCACATGGAGCAGCTACCAGTGCTGAATTGTTTGCCGAATAACCATGTACCTATCCATGTGACATGGCTAGCTACACATTTGTTAAATGCCAAGACAGGTGCTGCCATGATAACTTTCCATTTCTTAAGCTCCTGTGGGCTTTGGAGGCCACAAGAACTAGTTGATGTCAGAATTCGTTGCTGCCCTTGTGGAAATTGCCCTTAATATTTTCAAATTTGATGTGGTTTCAGCTGTAAATAGGGAGGTTTTCTTGATGAATTATGGATAAATGAAATGCTTTAAAAATGTCTTCAGCAAGCTGATAAATGGGCAAAACAATATTACAGACTTATCTTTATATGTGCTCAGGAAATAGGCTATCAAGATGAATTGCCACCACCACTGCCCTTTGAAGATTCATGTTAGAAAGCTAAAGGGTGTAGAAATACCTGCTAAACTCACACAAGGAATGTAAATCTAATTTGTTACCTATACTGTCCCACAGGTTTACTTGTTATGCTCCATCATCTTTAATCAAAACAACTGATTTAAATATAATCAGTCATGATCCCTGGACTTATTTTTAAGAGCCCAAATAGTAATTGACTGAGAGGCAATGCCATTTGAATTTTAGAAAATACTTACCTCCTTGATCCTTCTTTTGTAGTCAGGACAAAGAAACATGAATTCAGCTGTTTTCTTGCTTAGGCTTTTTTTTTGTTTTCCTTTTTTTTTTTTTTTTTCCTTTGACTGCCAAAGGGATAAAAGGCTGCACATGCTTATTGAAAAAATAGGAATTCTAACTTCTTTTCATTAATTTCAGGACAACCATAATGCCACAGCTGTTGCAGGTCATTTTTTTCCTTTAGAAAATGGAGTGGGTGAGTAGAATTTAGACAGAAATCCTGTTCAGTGATGAAGGGAAGGCACACTGTAATTTTGTAGAGTTCAGGTAGTTTCACTTGCTTTTGTGGGCATGAAACAATTAGGTATTTTTGCAAAGAATGAGCAAATTCTTCTAAAATAAAAGCACATCTTGGATAACAAAGGTTTTAGTAAGCAATTCTTTTCGTAGCCATGCACTGAGCCCTTCACTTGGCCTATGTCACAGCAGTCTTATCCTGTGCTAACTTGTGCAAGTTGTTAAATACTCCTTGGAGATAAGGAGTCATTGGGATTTTCTGGATTGAAGGAAACTTTGGCCACTTTTACTTTCCTTTGATTGTACACTACTCCACCCTAAAACACTGATGAGCCTCTTGTGCCTGGTTATGTTGACTGTAAGACCTTTTATGTCAAGCACTTACAAAATTGTCATAATGTAACCCCAAACTGGGGCTATTCCACTGAGATAATCTGTGATAATTGACATAACACCTGTTTGCTCTCACTAGAGTCAACAGTTGCATAAGGTTCCAATTACTTCAGAATTTGGCCCTGAGTTTCTGGGAAAGTGGTGACTATGTATAAGCTGCTGTACTTGTTCATGGCCCATGTACCTGAAATATATTGAAATGTGTTTTTCTTGAAAATCGCATTGGAAAGTATTGGTGACTCCTTTTTTGACTCTTGCATGCTGGAGAGACCTGTGAGGGAGACACTGTGGAAGAGGCCAGCAGAGAGAACTACAGTGAGGTTTGCTCAGAGAATGGATGATGCATCAACTTTGGCTCTGCACTTCTTGGGGGCTCAGGATTAAAAATTGCTTGGGGAAGCTTGTTAGTATTTTAAAGTTGCCAGTTCTGTGGGTTTCCTGTGGAATTGCACTCGTTTTTAGCAACAGCTGTGGCTAATTTTCAGGAGCCAGAGGTAGCCATTTGGGGAGCTTTTTAAAATGCTGCCAGAGAGCTTTGGCTCTCTGCTTGGTGCAGTGATTTCCACTGATAATTCTGATAATGTCTCTGAGAACTGATTTAGAGGGGGTGAGTCAGCACTGTGCATCAGCAAGCCAGTGCTTGACTCTTCTGTCATGGGCCCTGGGAGCTCCTCAAGGACAATGTTTCCAAGTGCCAGTGACAAGCACAGATGGTTGCCTGAAATGCTGAGGGATTTTTTAAAGTCCTCTGGGCAGTTGTTAGTACAGCCCCACTGAAATGAAGGGGGATTTTAATGCTTATCTTGCAAGTGTTACTAGCCAAAGGGGGGTGGTACTTTAGAACCTCAGACTCTAAAGGTACAAAAGCATTTACCACTCCAGGTAAGAGGCCTAACCACTAATAGAAGAAGACAATTAACCCTAGAAAATATTCAGGTTCTTTAAACAGTCTAGTACAGGATTATTAGTCGTCTGAGATTGACCACAAGAACTATTGTGATGCCACAGTGTGTGTATGGTGAATGACTGATGCAAATCTGAGGAGGTAAAGAGAGATACTGGACTTGTTCTTTGCTGAAATGGCAGACAGAGTAGATTCCTCCTACACCAGAGTGAAAATAATGTGGCAGGACAGGATAGAGGACGCACGTCTGGGAATTGTTCTCTTTGTGGCTGACAGTAGTAATTCCAAGTGTAGGCTCAGTGAGGAGACAAGAAAAGGTGGAGTAGCATTTAGGATTTCCTAATTTTGTGACTGTTGAATAGCAGCAACAACAGTAACCACAGCTATAAATACCTGTCTCCAAGCTTGCCCTGTACAGGTAATTGGATTCTGAGGAACACAGAAACTTTTCTGCATGCTTTCTTCTCAAGTCATAAAAAGAACACTGTGCTTTCAGTGGCATTCCTATTCCCATTGTGTTGGATTTCCCTGATTATTATTTCAATCTTGTTCTTCCAAGGGGTACTCATAGAAAATGTTTGGAAAAAAATACAAGCAAGTACTTGCAGGTAAAGAATGCTGTGATTTCATTAGTACTTGGTCTTCATGGTATTAACTGCATCTGTGATCAGGACTGTCAGAAAACTGCAAATCAAGAGATGCTGGAATGTTTTATAAGGGCTGAGACACTGGCTGCATATACAAGAGATGAAATGGTTGAGGTCCCTTGATTAGTGTTTTAGCTGCATAAAAATAAGTCTGCCTAAAGCTTGATAGAAATAATAATGATGTGGTGCAAAATAACTTTCCAAAGTACAATGGAAATAAATGTAAATTGAATTAGGAAGGAAAGGAAAAGAAAATGTTTCCCCAGCAGAGATAAAGTGCTCAATTCTAGGGGTTATTTTCACATACTTTTGGCTGTTAAATTTCATTTTCTTTGGCAGCTTTATCTGGTCCCTTCTGTAAAGCTTGCTAGAAGAAGTTCCTGTGCAGTGTGTATGTTTGAATTCTAGTGAGGCATCTTGAGACAGTTTGGCTGCCATGTGACAATATTTCAGACTGATCTTTGATGAATTCCAGAGTGTTATATAAATATCTGGATCCCAAATAAAGGTGTCAAGACACTTTGGAGAGCCTGCACCAATAAATCAGTGAGCATTTTGAGACTTTCTCATCCATGATGTCTCTGATGTCATACCTAGCAGAAGCAAAGGTCCTCCTTTTCTCTCTGTTTCCAGTTTAAGTTTGTTTGTATATCCTACAAAGTTAAAGGAAAATACTTTGATCTTTCTGAGAGAAACCAGTCTCTCCTTGATTCTTTAGCTGTGACCTGGGAGATGCAAACGATGCAAATACAACTTCTTTTTGGTTTATAGTCTTTAATAGTGCCTGTAGTCTTACTGTTATAAAGAAAATAAAAGAAGTAAAGATAAGATTTGATTCTTAGCAGAGAAACTTCTCTCTTTCTGTCCCTGAGTTTCTCTGGATGTGAGATTTTTAATGAGAGCACTGGTTAGGAAGGAGAGTTTTCTAGAAAAGATTTTGTAACACATTGAATTTGATGTTTAGTCCAAAATGTCACGTGGACCCTTACTGACAAGAAGCTCTCCAGCTGAGGACCTGCTGTCAAATCCCTTTTCCTTATATTCCATGGCCAAGGGCTGGGCTAGGCTGGTTACAGACCACAGTAAGTGTGTTCCTGGGGAGTGAGGTTTGTCATCCAGACATCTGGGGCAATTCTGTCATTGTGTGGCTCACTACTAGTCTAACTTTTTATTTGCCATTTCTCTCTCCCCCGCAGCTTTTTTTTTATGTGAAAAAAAATATCATCTCTGATACAGCTGTAGTGATACTAGGATAGGGTGCTATCAACAATCACTTGGATGATTTTCATGGAACAGGAAGCTGATATGTTTGAAAAGGCTATAAAAATATGAGCTGGCAGCTGACAAAGACAGTTTTGTATGCTTTAAATGCACTAACTCACCTGTACTTCCACCAGCCTTGTCACTGCACCTTCATGGCATACTTAGGGGTGGCTTGCTCCAGGTTCTGCTTAAATCCTGCCCTATTTGCAGAGATTTGCTCATGGGTGAGGCAGATCCCTTCCATATATATATATATATATATATATATATATATATATTTATAGGTATCCTCTTTATAGATGGAGTCAGTTTGCCAAGCCAGTTTGCTGCTCCCTTATCCTTCAATTGTTCTGGTTGAGTTACTCCATTTTTCCTTCTGATCTCCAGAGGATCTACCTAAGAGAGGTGTGTATGGGCCCAGTACACTGATGAGTGGGGACAGGGCAGGTGGAAAGATCTAATCCAGTGGGAAGCTGCCCAGTTTCTTTCACATACCACCAAATCACCAAAAGTTTCTTTTCTTCTGCCAAGCTCTTCCCTCTCAGCCGTCCTTTATTTCCTACACGTGTATTTTGTTTCAGTCTGTTGACATTGTCAGCAAAGAGTCAGTCAGTCTCTGCAGATTGGTCTGGATCCACATGAAATATATAAAAGGTATGTTCAGTTAAAGTAAAGCAGCACTGTGCCTAGTGAAAATGAATAGAGTGAATCACCCTCTGAAAGGCTTGAAGACACAGTTTGAGAATCCTTTGACATGATTATTTTAACATGTGTGTGTAAGGCAGGAAAAAGAACGCCACACTAAAGCCTTAGGTGAGGAATTTCTGTTAAATCGATGACATGTTTAGATTTAAATCTCATGCAGAAGTGGCTGAATTTTCCTATGGTTTTAAGATGCTCAAAAGAATATAATTGTTAATTGGACAGTATAGTGGTGTGAGGGGGAGGGAGTTTTTTCAAAGTGGGATCACTTCCATTTTATAGCATTCTTCAATAAACATTATTCCTGAGTTTTCTGTATGGGTTGCCTAGTTTCCTCATCAAGAAAACAAAGGTCTCAGAAGTAGTTTCTTCATATATATTTGTATCTGTATATAAAAATATATCTATTTATATATCTCTCTTGATCCTAATAGTATATTAGGATCCTAATAATAATAATAATGAAAGTGATTTGTTGATCATACGTCCTTATGAGTTTCAATGAGATAAACAAAGGAGGAGGAATAAGTTGATTTAACAGGAGTGGAAAAGGATTCAGAGCTCAAGAGATCTATTGTTATTGTCACTACAGGTATGAATTGCACAAGGATTTATTATTGTAAAAACACATTAAAAGAGGTGACAGTTGTCTGGCTTCAAAAATTCTGGTCACCAATTCATTGGAATTAAGTAATTTCCAAGGTTCTCCAAATTGTTTTAGTGTAGGCACACAGTTTGTGGTAATTCGGGTGGGGCTGTGGCCAAGCCTCATTCCTAATTGGTTACAGCTGTGGGAGCAGGTGAATAATATTGAAGGTAACGAGTGCCCAGGGGCACTGACCAATCACCAAAGGGAGCAGAGGGCACACAGGTGCAGGGCATCAGCAGGAGGGGATAAAAGGCTGGCGTGAGGGACAAGAAGGGCAGATGCCTGCAGCCTTCTGAAGTGGCAGGATGTTACTCTGTGTGGGTTGAAGCTCTCTGGAATTGTATGGTGATGGTCTATGTATCATGGCTGTCTCAACTGTGACTCCTAGGAATTATTCTTTTAGCTTTTTGGGATGTTTTTATTTTGAGCTTCAGTTCCTTGCTGCAAATATTTTGGATTCAGGTTCCTGTTGAGACTGCGGCAGCGTTATCTTCGGCCTGTAAGTACAAAACTTTCACAAATTCATTTTTGTGGATGCTTCAGAAGCTCTTCTGTGTGTATGGTGCAGTCTTGGAATAGTTTTGCTATTTTTATGTGAACGCACAGGTACTGAGTGCTAGTGGTCATAGCTTCAGTCTCCTTGAAAGAGTGCTGAGCAGCTGTAAAATGTAAAATTGTGCTTCTTGAGCATCCCGCCAAGCTCTGAGGAGAAGGCTGCAAATGAATTTTCATTAGTGAGGTCTAAGTCATTAGAATGATTGTGCTATAGGTCATAATTGTGAAGGAATTTTTAAATTTCTACTGTAGAGGGCATTTGCCAATGCCTCTTTCTCCCTGAGGTCTAAATTCTCTTAAGACTCTCTTTAAATTCTCCTGTGAGAATTGAAAGCAGGTTTTTAGGACAGCTACTGTAAAATTCCATGACTTTTTTTGACTGAGCAAGTATGTCCCCTTTCTTGTGATTTCTGCTTGAGTTTAAGCTGCAGACTTAGCAGTTTAGAGACATACTTTATACTTTTCTGCATAACCGTAAAGCTACAGGTATATTAGTTGTTGAACTATGTCTTTAAACAGAAAATGCTTTTCCTGTAATCCAGGTTTGCCAGCTTTTTGCAAATTTAGGACCATCGTATAATTGAGACTGCTGTGGTTTTTTTTCTTTTGGTTGTCTTGCTTTTTCTTGATATCTTATACTGCATTTGTAACTGCAAAACTGGGAAGGTAGCTTGGGTTCCTTACCAAGTGATTATTTTATTTTGTATTGCTGTTAGCAGTAAAAAGTTGCTATTTTTTACTGCTTTGAGGGCTCAGACAGGGGAGCTCTGAGAGCTGCAGTGTTTTAAACCAGGGCCATCTGCAGGTGTCTGCTGCGTTTCTCTGCTGCAAGGAGCCCACCTGCATGGAGCAGGAACAATCAGCTGCTGCTCCTTGCAGCTGGCGAGACCTAGTGGGGCAGTCATGTGCCACCACTTCCCTCGGCAGCTCAAATTTTGGCTGTTAGTTACTGTAGCTGAGGAATGGTCCTTTTCTGCTCTGCCTGCTGTAGCTGTGGTAATCTCTGGCAGAGGGTTGGGCTACACAGCTGGAGCTCCTCCTGTCAAGAGCAAGAAGGTTCCTAGGCCAGCTTAATTTGGGATGCTCTGTTTTTGCTTTGTACCTCATTTTATAGAATACTCAGCTGGTGATTTGGCTATTTCAGTAGGGACCGGGCAATTTCTGAATGGCTTTGGTAAGGTGGAATTGTTGAAATACACAGAATCAAAAGGCTAAAGAAGCTGTATGATTATATTCTGATTAAATGGAATAAAAATATTTGTCAGATGCTTATATTGCATATGCACTCTACTTTTCTACTTCATCAGTTAAATATTTATATAGCTGTAAATTTGATTTTAACACTGTGGAGGAAATTATGTTTTAAAAATATTATGAGTATCATAAATAATTTCTGGGCTTGTTATTAAATTAGGCTGGTATTTACATATTATTTTTAATGACTTACCTCTTGTCATCATTTAGATCTACTCTGTCACCCATTTGGTAATAAATTCTTCAGCCTCAGGAATACTGCATGATTTCAATTCATACACTTCTGTTTAGTAATTAGCTGTACTTTACTGATGTGGACCATCAGCTTTCAAAATTGCTTCAGTAAAAATGAAAAGTACACAATGAATTCAATAATGTAATGACTTTTTTTTTCCCAGCATTTATTATGTTCCTGAACCAAATGTTTAAACTATCGCATCCTAATTTTCTTACTTCTAATGGCTACACTTCTGTACCATGATCATAAACTAAAAGTGAAAATGCCTTCCTGTATTCACAAATCTTTCCTCTTTAAGAAAGCAGCAGAACATGTAATGATTTAGAAAAGATAACAAGTTGTGTAGAGCTTGAAACCCTACACCTCCTAAGCTAGGAAAATTTTCACTCAGTGTGCAGGTTTTACCACTCAGGCCCATCTTTAGATGTCATGAAACTTTTACTGTCATGCACTTTTATGACACAATTATGAATGTAAAAGCAGGGATTGAATGCTAGGTAAGGAAAATGGTTTCCCAGACTGTTATCAGTGACAAAACACTCAGAGAAGGCAGTAAAAGCAGAGAGCCAGTAGGTGCAGTTGAGGTGTGATGACATTTGGGAATATGCATCTGGCCTAACAAAGGGAAAGGGAGATAGCAAGAAATGGTGCCTCTTCCTTTGTGCTGACAGAGGGAGCTGGGCTCATTGGTGTGCTTTCCTTGGAAAGATTTAAATCTATTCTGCAGTATCTGTTGTTTTTAAAGATAGGCTCTCCATTGTACAGTAGGTGATGGGCTCTCACTTTCCATCCCACCACAAGCAGCTCAGGGGTCCGCTGAGTAGCAGCTGTTCTGAAAGCACTCTGAGGAACAGGAAAACAGAGGAGACAAAGAAAATAGGAAGAAGTTGTTGAATGTGTACTCAGTGTAGTATGTTATACAGAGTATTTATTATATTTATATCAGGATGTGTTTTATTACCTCATGAAATTCAGTCAGATGGATAATTTGAGCAATTAAACTGACTCAGCCCAGTGTCTTTGTTAGTATTGTAATAGCTTAAAACTTATTTCCACAGGTGTTTCAGAAGACCCACAGAGGTTGCATGACTGAAATATTAACATATTATTCTAATAATATGATGCTGCTCTGTGTGACTCAAGAGCTTTCAACCTGAATACTTTTCAGGTTACTGAATTGCCAAAAAGGGTTTTTTTGTTCAGACTTTGACACTGGTGCTTTTTTCATTTAATATGAGGTAGTGATATAATGAATAAATTATAACCAGATGAAAGCCTGGAATTTGACACTTCATCCCAGGATGGTGATAGCACCTGGCAAAGTAAACATTTCCCAGCAATGTGCCATCTGTATGAAGGACAGGGAGCTAGGGAGTAGCTGAGGTGACATTTGATACAAGCAGGAATGAAAAAGCCCTGTTGGACAAGAAAATAAATTGTTACTGACATAGGAGCTGGAGACCAACTCATACCTTCAGGGTGGGGGCTGATGAGGCACTCCTCATGCATCTGTGGTTTGGATTATTTTTAGGCAAATGAGGAGTTTAAATGAAGCATTTGCACGAGGCCACCTCGCTATGTTATCAGGAGGTAATTCAACCTGACAGTCACTCCCTTGGCTGCAGTGGGCATCCTTGCTCAAGATAAACATGGGGAAGGGGTTTTGCTGCTGGGCTCTTGCTGACTCCAGGCCCAGCTCCCAGTCCCCAGAGGAGAGTTTTCAACAGGCACGGTGGGAGTTCTCCAAGCTGCGTATCCGGCAGGGCGCTGTGTTTGATTCAGATACATCTGTTACACTTATTGTAGCTGATGAAGAATTATTCCCACTGCCAAGATCATTTCAGCCCGTGTGATGAGGGCTGATGAAGGAGGTGTGAGCTGGGAAATCTAACTTGAGTTGGAAATCTTGCAAGTTTCTAATGACCGTGAGGTTGGGGTGCCTCACTACTTTCACACCTGATGCCAGATATTTGGTTTTGCATTTGCCAGTGAGTGAGCTGCAGCCAAAAATCTCCTAATAATTTCTTTTTATTTTTGAAAAGACCACCCATAACTTCTGCTGAGGGAGAAAAACTTTTTTGCTAGTAACAGTTTTGTCAGCATTATATTTTCCATATATTTCAAAGGCCAACTAGCTTGTCTCTTTCTTGGAATTTTGTGGTGCACTAGAGACTGACTGGGCACTACTACATCCTTTTTGAGAAGTTCATAATCGATTCTGCTATTTTTGTCCAAAAAAAACCTGGTGGATACATGTCTCTTTTGAGAACATGTGTCTGTGAGCATAAGATGATTTTTGATTATGCAGATGCTTAAAAATGCAGGTGCTTAAAAATGTCATAAATGCAAAACTTAGGGTTTGGAGCTCTGGAAAGTGTCAACCTCCAGTAATGTAGCTAGGATAGTATAAAGCAACATGTAAGTTTTAGTGACAGGACAGGAGAGAATGGCTTCCACCTGGAAAAGGGTAGGTTTAGGGTTAGATAAAGGAAGAAGGTCTTTATTGTGAGGGTGGTGAGGCCCTGGCCCAGGTTGCCCAGAGAAGCTGTGGGATGAGATGGGATGGCCCATCCCTGGCAGTGTTCAAGGCCAGGTTGGATGGAGCTTTCAGCAACCTGGTCTAGTGGAAGGTGTCTCTGCCCATGATGGGGGGACATAACTAGATGATCTTTAAGGTACCTTTAACTCAGGCCATTCCACGATTCTCAAAAATTTCCTGTTCCTACTGATAAGTTGATTCTGGCTTTTATTTATTTGTCTGAAAGGCTGAGCAACAATGGGTGTTTGATGACTGTTTCTAACTTTTTGGAGATGTGTAGAGTTAGAGCGTTGCCACAAAGTCACTCTTTCCCCTGTAGTTGTTTGATCCTGGTTAGAGAATTAGATTATGAATCTTAAAAGTAGTTTAAAAAAATGCTGAGCCCATGTCAGTGAAAATACTCAATACTCCTACTAGAATGGCAGTTTAATGTCAAGCAATTGCATTGTTTGTTGATGTTTTATATCGTTAGGCTGGAACCAAACAAATTTAATCTCTGAACATGCATTGGTATTTAACCTGACTGGGTGTTCTCTTTGAGATAGCAGATTATGACTTAAGTGAAGTTTTGTTACCTGTGATGTGTCATGCAAAGAGAAGACTTTTACTCTCATGAATGGTCATAATTTCCTTTCAGAGGAAGGATCCTCAGATATTCTGTGATTAGTTACTCACTCATCCTGGAGGTTTTAAGCTTAAAACACTCTGAAATTGCAGTATTTTTTTTCCTCAGAAAGTAAGAGGAAATGATTATCTTATTTTTTTTCCAAGGAGTAAAATCAATTGTGCCTAATGATAATTAATGAAAAATAGAACTTTTGGTTATATTGGTTTGGAGATTGTGTTTAGCAGATCTGTTAATAGATGTCTAGGCTAATTCAGATTATCTTCATGGAATAAAATGGATGTCATAGCAGTGAGGGGTTGAAGGGATAGTTGTGGTCCACAGAGTACAGGTAGCTTAGATACTTGATTAAATTAACAAGAATGCTTTTGATCTAATCTAGATGCTTACATGCCAAGGGCAGGGAAGACTACTGTTGGATATTGCTGTGAAGGTCACAGTAAAAGTTAAATTTGTATTTTGCAAATCCTCTTGTGAGGGTATGACTCTTAATTTACTGATGGGAAATGGAGATACTGAGCAGGCAGATCATGAACCTGCTTTGTGATTTCTAAATTAGCAGTGGTATTTTAATAATTGTGATTCAATAGCAGGCACCCTAAAATTGAGAAGATTTTTCTTTCTTGTCATAGAAGTATACTGCACTAACAGAAATGTAGGGTGATTCAAACTGAATCAGCGTTTACTGTCAAGGTACCAGTCTTAGGTATAGGTGCTCCTCAGCAATCAAAATATTCTGCTGGATCCATTCTCCTACTCCTTATTTTGTTAGAAGCAGCTAGATTTAATTTTCCTATACTTTGTTGAAAATGATAGCTCTTAATTTACTACTCAGGAAGTGAAAAGGCAAAACCCAGACCCACACAAACCTCTGTAACTGCCTGGACAATGAAATGTAGAGCTATTACTCAACATGTCGAGTAACAAACCCCAGTTCAAGCTTAACCAATTCTATCAGGAGGAGCTTAGATAATAAAGTGAAAAAGTACAATAAGGTTTTATAGTTTGGAGACAAATATGTGTTATAAAGAGTCATTGCTTGTTCCTTAAGGCTGTCTTGGATTTACATTGAGATGGACACAGCTGACTATGGTGTCAATTTGTTGTTGAGGTCATAGGAGGGGGTAAATCTGTCTATAAAATTTTCTGGAATTGAACTGCATAGTGAAGAAGGGAAAGGTTCTCTTGATAGTCCTGCATATCCTCTCTCTATCTCTGAGTCACTGTGTATTCTCTTGCCACATGACACTGGCCTTGATGCTTCTGGTCATTTTTTGCTGCCAAAGGTGTAAAAACATTCTTTATTAGTGGTGCTGATATGCACAAGAAAAGAAGCACTCACAGAGCAGCACAGTAGTAACTAAGCAAGTTGCAATATTTGCTCTTCTCAAGTGCTGGATTTGTAAGAGAATATAAAACCCTCACAGTGGGGAAACATTTGCCAGTTTCAGACTTTAGACCAGCCCTGCCAACAATTAGACCTACACACATGTGCCTGTGTTAACCCGGTGTAATACTAATCTCTGTCACAGAGATAATATATCATTAATAATCTCTCTCTTATTATTAATAATCTCTATTATTATTCCCCTCAGTGTCTCTTTTTTTCTTTCTTTTTCTCTTCTAAATCTCTTTGCATGTTGGCTGGACTGTGATGATTGCATGACATGAAGATGCAATTAATGCTACTTCCAGAGGTTGTGACTCTTGCTGAATCCTCATGGCTGCACTTCAGAGTGCTATCAGAGCTCTCTTGGCTGGATGGCCCAAACAGTCTGATCCTCTGAGATTAGCCAACATCAGTCATTATTTGTCATCAGTGCCTGTCCCCATAAGTGGGGCTTTCTCTGTGAGGCTGGGACTCCCCACTAAAAGTTCACAGAGCTTCTTCCAGAGTCCTTGCCCCTGTTACCTCATTTCTGTAAATGAGGTAATGTTACGCCAATTGAACTTCAGTCCTCTAAAGGTAAGGTCAGCTTTTCTGCCAAGCTAAAAAATATTCTGCTGTCCAAAGGAGTAATCTCAGAGTCTCTGAGGCCCTTATCTGACCTCCTCCTTTTAAGTCTGGATCAGAAAACACACTGTCTCAAACTAAAGCTCTTCAATTCCTATTTTGGATGCTAAAGTCTGACTTTGAAAAATGCTGAGTATGCTACAGTGGCAGTTAAAACTTGGATGCAGCAGGGCCTGGCTCTGGTGTGTAGTGAGCTACCTAGAAAGAAAAAAACCGCAGACACAGCTTTGGGTTATTTAAAACTCTTTGCTTGGCTGAGCAACAGTATTGCTGGATATGCCAAGACCTGTGAATTTATATACTCTTCTCATCTGTTAAAGCAATAGGAATAACAGAAAAAGTTACATTTGTGTGGTCACCAGACATTAGTTTTTCACCATGGCTAGATGTTAACCCTGGCACCAGCCACCTCACCCAGTGCAAGTGAAACCCAAGTGTCCTCAATATCTGAGGAGATGTTGACACCCACCATATCCATGTGCAAACTGTCCTCTGCTGTGGAGTTTGTCTGTAATGTGTAATCCCAACCAGTGGATATGTTTGTGTAAGTGATGATCTTTCATCTTGGACTTTCCCCTCTGTCCTCTCCTACCCCTCCACCCTTTAGGAGTTCTGTAATCTGTCAGAGACTGAAAGGGTCCTTGCTAGGAGATAGTTTCACTTCATTTTTCTTTTTTACCTCAAGCTGACAGAAATCTAGCTGTAAGAAAATCCTGCTGTCTCTTTTTGTTGTTTGGGTTTTTAAAATCTCGTGTTGGTACAGTTTACACTTCAGCATGATTCAAGATTTTACTCTTAAATCTCAAGAGTACAGCAATGTTGGCAAAATAAGGGCTTGTGTTCTATTTGGCTTCTATACTCAAGGATCTTGAAAAAAACCCAAACCTCTTTTTTTACAAAGAGAACATTCTTCAGAAGCAAGCAAACCTTTAAACCTATCCTCTTTCTCTGGGGCTTTCACTGGAAACATTGAGTCTAAATATCATCACTGGTGTGACCATCTTTGTGCAGCTCCTTAACTGGCACCAGGAGAGCCAGGGCTGTGGTGGTGAAATTTTGGCAGCCACACGAGGCTTGAATGCCTGCAGGGTAGGAAGAACAACATATGGAGTATTTTAGAACTGGACATGAGCATACAATTTTTTAAATAAGCTTGGGTTTTGGTTCTTGTTTTCTTTCTTACTAAAAATCTCTTAATGGCCTCATTCACTGAAATTCTAATTGCTTTAGGAACATTTTTGGCACTGACTTTTCATTATGCAGCAGAGAAGGATACATTCAGAGGTTTTTTTGGGACTGAAAGAGTTAAATATCCTGAACTGCTAGTTCCTACTGTTTTACTTTGTAAATAACCCTTTCCTCCCTATCCCTGTCAAATTATGTGGTTTTAACACTATAAAATTATAACCTCTGTCAAATTATGTGGTTTTAACACTATAAAATTATAACCTCTGTAACAATTTTGGGTATTTAAACATTAGGAAGTGTCATAGTTGAGAGATGGCAGAACTTTAATTTGTTTCATTGCTGAACAACCATAATAGTGCTGTTTTCAATTATACTGTTACGTATGTTGGTCATCTTATTGTTTAATTTCAGGTGCCTGTTCCAAAATGTGAGGTCGAGAGATTTTTGGAGCCAAATGCCTTGCCATGAGATTTCATTTAAAACACAAGTTGCAAAAAAGTCAATGTAGATTAAATGGATGTTTACAATGAAGCATTTAATGGAGCTTTGAGAAAGCATTACCTAGCTTAGGAAAGGTGTAAGATAGGAGTAGAGCACACCTGGAAAACATGGGCTAAACTATTTTCCTACCTGGCTGGTGACGTAGTCATCGTGTCTTGCTAAGTTCTATACTGAAGTTGTACATTGGGTACACCTTTCAGGGAGGTCTCTTGACTTCTACCCCAACTCCCCAGCAGCTATTAATGAGAATGTTGACAATATTCTAAATCCATGAGGGGAACAAAAAAAAAAAAAGCAACCACCAATGTTAATGATTTCTTTTTCTCCTGGGGAACTGGGTCATAGCAAGTATTTCTGAAAAACTTCCTTGCTCATAGTAAGTGAAAATCAGTGCAAAAGGTTCTGCAGGGCAAGGCAATTTTCATGAGCTGCTGTTTGTGAAAATGAATACAAAACTTAATACAATACTTAAATTCTGTTTTAAGAGTGTGGTTTAGAATCATCATTAATTTAGCAACTCTAATGGACAGTTTCATACTTGCTTTTTTCCCCTGTGTTGATCTGTCTTTGCCCTTGTTAAAAATACTCAGTGTACACACACTGTGCATAAATTTGCCTTTGTGACATCAAAGAGTCTGGTTGTGCTGCTCAGGCCATCTATAAGATTATACAGACCAGAACCTGGCAGGCTCGTGCCAGACACTTTGACCCTGCGAGGCAGTTCCGGGCCAGGCTGGATTTAAACCCAGCTCACGGCATTTAAACGCTGCCGTTCGCAGCCAGTGCCCGGCCGAACAAATGCGCATTGTTGTCACAATTGGAACCACATGCTGAGTAATGGAGCAGAGGTGCAACTTGCCTCAGAGTGTGTGGACAGTTGGAAAAGGGAATGTATTTTTTCATTTATGTCTGTGTGTCTCAGGGCTCCCTTACTTTGTTTTCTTAGCAAAACTCAGACAGATCAGACATGTAGGATTAATGGAGCTGGGCACTGACAGACCAGCTCTGTTCCAGTTGCAGTGACTGTGGAAGAATTGGATTTGGACCCTCTTAACCAGTCCTTCAGGAGCAAGATTTCAGTTACTATGACAGGTCGCCAAGGACTATTTTATTTTAACCCATGTCAAATCTGAGCTTACCAATGGGGCTAAACCACAGCCTGCTGAGCCAAGTGTATCTGAATGCAAACTCCTTTCACTGGCTGTTTGTTACTGTTTGGAAATTCCAGCCACAGAGGGTATGGAACAACCTCCACCAAACGAAACTTTTCAGGATTCATTGCATGTGAAATATTGCATGCTGCTTCCTCCCAGCTTGCAGCCAGTGCATCAGTTCCTGTTTATTAGAAAATGAAATGAAGGCAGGATGAAAGCATCGGGATAATGTTCTCAAGCACGTGGCGTTGTCCTGTGCAGGGCCAGGAGTTGGACTTGGATGATCTTTGTGGGTTCCTTCCAACTCAGGATGCTCTGTGATTGTCTGATTTTGTGATAGAAATAATAGAATTTTCTCTTTGGGATAAACAAGATGAAATTATGACTGCCCTTTACTCTGTAAACCGAAAGGGCTTGTGAGGGGTGTAAACTTATGTTTACTTGGGATACTTCCAGTTGGTGACATTAAGTCCATAGCCATCTCCTTCTTGGCATTAGTAACCAAATCAGGATTCTTCTGAATTGAGATCACTTCGTTGTATCCAGAAAAACACTTCTAAACTACTGTTCTTTTGTGGGTAATGCAAGTACAATAATTGTGATCACAGTTGTGATGGGGAATAGACAGTGAGGATGTTCTTCCATCTGTTGATGCATGCTCTAAGTAACAATCAAGTCAAGCAGAAAAGAAGGCAAGAGAGAAACAACATTTGCAGTGTTCTTGACATTAATGATGTGTTTGAGCTGCCCATGGTGTAGCCAAACAGCAGGCAGGCTGAGCATCCTTATTTTTTCAAAACAATCTTAAGAAGCCACAAAACAAAGAAGACAGCACACCATTCTGCTGTGCTGCAAGCACAAATCTTTCCCCAGCAAGAGGAATATACCCATATATATAAATGAAATTTTCTCTGCACTTGTAAAAGCATACATGCACCAAGTGATTAGAAAAAAGGATCTCAGATCTCTTATATGTGAATCATACTTCTTTTTTTCTCCTGACTTTGATTTAATAGGTTTTTTTGTGCCTGATCAGCCATTCATTTGCTATTATGTTTGGTACTATGAAATGAAAAAGTCCTATAAGAAAAAAGGCAGAAAAGTTGAAGTGCCCTGATGGAAACACACCAAATAAAACACCACTACAGGTTAGCAGCCTCTATATTTCTTCACCCTTGAGCCCACACCATGGGTAGGAAGTGAGGCCAAGCTCACTGGAAGGGAGGCCAAGCTACTGCACCTCTAACTTGTCAAGATAAGGAATGGAAGGAAAGAAGGTTTCAGGCTGGTTCAAGTTTTTTAGCTGTGTTTTGTTTCCCTTTGTTTTTGTGTTTCCTTCTGGTTCCAGGAGCAGCTGAGAGAAAGATGAGCTTTCCTCAAAATGCTTATTTGCTTTTTCTGGACTTAGCTCGTGAGCTGCTGGGCTGAATTCCTGGGGCTCTGCTATCTGCTAGGAAGAATAATGTGTAGGAGGCAGCAATTATTTGTCAAGTACTGGCAATGTACTTGGCATGCTACAAGGCATGGATAGGAAAGCTTTGCCTACTCTGGAGAGCTGCAGTTTAGGTTACAGACCAAAATATGAAGACAAATCACACAGGGAGCAAACGTGGCTATTTTTAAAATCCTTTAACTTGGTGTTTTCAAGGAAGAGAGGACAGGTTTTTGTGTACCAAGACTGTGTTTGTTCTCTGGACAGGCCTGGTTGCAGCAGTTTAAAATTAAGAGAGGTCTGTTATGAAGCATTTAGGCAGTTATGAGAATGTGAGACTTGTGGAGAATTTTGTGCCATGGGTAAATGACTTGGGAGTTAGAAAGCAAGGGCTAACTGTCAGATAATATGAATTGAGTTGCTGAAAAGAGGTGCAGTGAGTGAGGAGATTTGGACAGGAGTTAGTAGGAAGACAATCAGAAGGCTAAAGTATTCTTTCATCAGGTGAGAATTAAATTTTGCAAAATCAACCCCCTCTTTTCTTTTCCTCCCATCTCCTCCCCTTCTGTCCCCTTTCATGTGCTAAATGACTCTGGTGGAACTGTGCTGTAGGTACAGCATATTGTGATTAAATGCTCTGTCATGCTCTCTGAGATACATTGGACCAACAAGTATAAATGGAATGCCAGTTGCATAAAATAAATCTGAATTCTTGCTGCACCATGGTGAGGCAGCTCAGTTACAGCTTCGACCACCCATGAATGCTCAGCACACAGCAGGGCTACTTTTGGACTTGCATCTCACCTATTATCTTGGTAGTAGGGTATGAATCTCTTTGAATGTGAAAGCCTGGTTTTGTTTAAGTGAGGAACATAAGAAAAGGCTCTTTCCTTATTTTGTTTTTTCCTTGGAGGAGATGAAAGGTGGATAGATGTGACTGTAAATTTTAGGAAGGAAAGAAGTGGAAAAAGGGTAATGCTTGCTGAGCAGAAATTTTATTTTCCCAG
Source organism: Molothrus aeneus (assembly GCF_037042795.1). NCBI lineage: Eukaryota > Metazoa > Chordata > Aves > Passeriformes > Icteridae > Molothrus > Molothrus aeneus. Next base: position 8,898,842 of record NC_089649.1, on the reverse strand, counting down.
CCACGCTACCCAAATGTTAAGACTCCCCTGTACAAAGTGTCACTGCTTGGTCTATATAAATTCACTGTAAGAACAAAGGACACTTTCTGAAGGGAAACAAGACTGTATTATGCCATTCAGCAACTAACAGAAGAAAGAGAATAGCTACTTCCTGCCAACATTCATACTCTGAAGATGTATGCATGAGGTGGTAGGTGAGCATTCAGTTCTTGCTGCAGCTGGCTCTTGGTGATGACTTATCCATCTTGTGGATAAACTGCACGAAAGCCTCAGAGACAGAAAAGTGAGGGGCTGGCAGGTTAGCTCAAGGACAGTGATAATGACTGTCCTGACTGATGGCTGCAGGGGTCACCTGGAAGCAACTGAGTAGAAGCAGTGTGGCTGTTGTGAGAGTGTGAGCTTGCTAGGATTGCTGGGAAAACAGGAATACATTTCAAGGACACATTTTCTGGGTCCTGCTAAGCTAGGAACCCTGTGCTGGCTCATACTGACTCCCTTCTCCAGTCTGTATTAGTTCCACATTCGTTGACTGCTGTTACTCTGACTCCTTTCTGTTTGGCTTTTCCTTTTCTGTTTGTGGAAATGTCATTGATTCTTTACCTGCCCTTTCTGACATTCTTTACCTTCCCAGCTGGGGAACTGTTCTTACAATCAGGATTTGATTTCCCCAAAATATTGATACCACACAGTCCTTGCTATCCTCTCACCTCTGGTCACAGCAGCCCATTGCCTGCCCTGCACTAACTCTGCTAACTGGAAGTGTGGCACAGTGATTTTATGTTCTTGCTGTATTCTGAGTTAGTGCTGCAAGGTCCTACTGTGCATATTTCCTATGGAGAGTTCAGGGATGGGACTGAATGTGGGATTGATTTCACTGCTCCCGCACTTGCCCATCTGCTGATGCTGAGGTTTCTCTCATGCTCTTCCTGAGAGATTAGTGGTGAACATGTCATCATCCCCACATTTAAATGAGCTGTTTCCTGAGGATTTGAAATGCCTTGGCCTAAAGTAATTTAATGAGAACAATAATTGCCTCATTTCCCACCACATAAGATCCCAATCCTCTTCTTGGCACAGGTATGGCATGTAGCAAATGTTTCTATAGAAGACTTAAACTATTCTGCTCTTTGAAGCCCTCTCATTGTTGGCTGTCTATTGCTGGAATAATTTAAAAATTTCTTAGTAAAATATGTTTGACCAGAGTGTAATTTGACACAGTGCCTAGTGTACACTGTTGAAAAAGAATGAAGTTTTGTCCTGACAGCTAGAAGCATAAAACAGATACCTGACAGTCTTTAGCTGCTTTGTGGATGCTGCACAAACTTTCAGAAGGATCTGCCTGTGCTGTGGAATTACAGGCTGTGTGACTTGGAAGGTTGCTTCTGTTCTGCTGCTGATGTCCTTTCATCTCAGCCAGCTGTCTGGGGTTGTCAGTCCCCTTCACCTCCTGTGCTCTGATTCTTGTGATGCATTTTGGCTTCTTTGTCTTCATTTTTAGCTGCCTCTCATTTTCTCATTTCTGGCCTTTAATTTCATCTGTGGTAACACAGAGAGGCTAATTCCATTTCTTTGGACTCTTTCATCTTGGGACCAACTTCTGGCACCACCAACGACATGGAGAGTTTTTACTTTATCCTGCAGCACATGTTATGACTCTCTCTCCTTTTTAACCACATTGTTTCAGTCTTTATTGCTGTTTTATGTCCTATGAGAACCTTAAAATACAGAGTTGTTGACTTGCCTGATGCCCAGGAGTTCTTCTGGCCTCCAGTGTTCACCCCAAAACACATTTTCCCTGTAATCTCCTTTTGCTGAAGGGCTCAAGCAGAGTCTGTCACATGCAGAGATAGAGAATGTTGTGCCTATATGGGAACACCTAGGGCTTGGTGGTCACCTTACAAATACCTAAGGCACAAATTTTCAGGATGGCCATTCCCAAGGAAAGGAGTGCCTTGGGGCTCAACCCTCCTTGGAATAACTCCTAAGAAACATTAGGCTACAAGTCAGTAAGTATTTGTTTACAAATCCTAAACAGATGGCACACACATACACACATACTTGTATGAACAGAAGGGAGTGGAGAAAACCCCAACATATTCTCCAAGCAGCATTTAATTCAGATTTGGTGGTTTCCTTTACTCCATATAGCTCAACTGACAAGTTGGCAAATGCCTGGCAGCATTTATAACTGAGGTCTCTGTTTTCACTAGGTCTTTAAGTCTTCAGGTTACACTCACTGAGTGGAGCCTGCAGCGGGCGGATTCCTTTTCTGTGTTTGGTCCCTGTACACCTTTTGAATCATTTCAGTGGAAAGATTTTCCCCTGACCTGCTAATTTATCATTCATTAACTCAAGAAAGGATTTTGCCTTTCTTCCTAACAAGCCATTGCTTACTGCCTTATGCTTTGCAAGTGCCAATTCCTATTGTTCATCGTTTGGACACTTCTTAATTGCCCAGCCAGGTAAAAATTTTTTCCATGCAGATGTTAGTAACTCTTTCAGGTGTAATTCTGCTCCCTGATGCATCCTAGAGCTTGGAGTATCCAAATCCCAGACAGAAGCTTAATTTGATGACCATATTTTATAGACTACTATAGTTGTAATTGGTTCCAACAACTTCTTACTGGCTCTTTTTGAGATCAAGCCCAAAGGTAATCAATAACTCAGTAGTATTAATAGATGTGAGGTGCTTTGACTCCTTACTTCCTCTAAATTTAGGCTTTTGAGAAACACCCTAACAAATTCCTATCCTTTCTCTCCCCCTCTTTAACATACTAATAACCTTTTTTCTTTCTGCTAACGCTTTTTCCTTTCTTGCACTCACTTCTTTACTCTCTTTCTTCTTCCCTATTTCCTGTCTTACTTCTTTTTCCTAATCTATTCCCTGCTGCCAGACTCTGATTCATGATCCCTTTGAGATGAAGCTGCATTGGCTGAGGAGATGTGGGGGAGGCCATCTCCTCAGCCCTTTAACTCCAGCAGGGAATGGGAATCAGAGCTCTCTGCTGCTGTGGTTCAGTCTCACACAGTAATGTAAACTGGAGCTGATGGCAGCTCCATTAATGTGACAGCCTGCGCTGCCTCAGCTGAGCAGTAGATGTACCACCTGTTCTGCTGCTGTGGTGGGGATTGCAGCCTTTGGAAGAGTCAAGGAATAGGTAACTGTGCATTCTCCTTCCTCTCCTTCATGAGCTGCCAGAGCATGAGAGTCAGGGTCCTTGGCTTTCCTTTCTTCCAAAAATTGATTTTACAGCCTCTTCAAAATGATCATTCCTTGCACAATCTCATGGTCCAAGACCACTAAGTAAAAACATCCATTCTCACCTCAAACCACCCTGCCTGAGCACTGAGCACAGGAAAAATAAACCCCTTGGCTGAAGTCTACTGCTGTGTACCTCCAGAGGTGGAAATGAAAACCCAGCAAACTCTTCATCTGCACTAAATTAAGGACTATTGTTACATTGCTGTCTTCCCCTCATATTTCCTGTTATCATCCCCTCCCAGCTGTCAGAGATGGGATGGAGCTAGATGGTCTTTAAGGTCCCTTCCAACCCTATTCATTCTAGAGTTCCATGATTCTCCAGAGGTGGCACTGCATGGCCAACAAACCAAAGCTCTCCTTAGCTGCCCTGTTTCCCTCTTCAGCCAAATTAACCCCAGAGCACTGTTGATACATTAAATATAACAAGCTTGCACGATTTTATTACCCTCTTTTTTTTATTGTTTAGGCTGAGCTATGGGTACTTGATTTCTCCCTGCCCAGGGCCTGTGAGGAGCCTTGCACCCCTCTGGCCATGTCCCTGTGCCTCAGGCTGGTGTTAAAATCACAGCTGAGGTTAACAGATCCGTTGGGGTGCATTGAAGTGAAACACCACTGTGTATGCATATATAAATATAAGCCAGGTTCATTGTGGAGCAACTTGATTGCAAAGCAAAGGAGGTGTGTGGCCATTTTGGTTAATACAATTGGAAATATGACAACTTAAAATGTATAAAAATACCACTTCAGAGATGTAAGGTTCGAAGTGGGTATAAGGAACGACTTTTTAATCCTGGGGGCAGGCAGGCAGCAGAACAGGCTGCTCACAGAGGCTTTGCAGTCCTTCATCCTTGGCAATGTTCAGAAATTGGCTGGATCATCCTGGTGTACCTTCAGAGCTGACCCTGCTTTGAACAAGAGGTTGGATCACAGCACCCCTGAGGCGCTTTCCAACCTGAATTTTCTTGTGCTTCTTGTGTCTCCTGTTCTCTGAGGCTGCTCTATTTACCTCACCATATCAAATTAGTAGAGAATAATAAATTAAGATCAATGGTTTACTCTGAGAAAAAAGGAAGTGTCAAGAAGCAGGGATTGAATATGTCCTATTATTTGATTATCTTATAAATGGAATCTTCATGAGTGTAGTACAGAGGTAAGGGAAAAAATTAAAAAGAAAATGTGAACATTTTAATTTTCTTTCTTCCCATGTGTTCTGGTGCATTTTCCTAGGTTCAATATGTACTGGTTGGCTGCTGTCATTTAAGTTCTTTTATGAACCACAAGTAAATGTGGTTCATAAAAGAACTTATTTTGTACTTTGTGTGGAGGCAGATAGAAGGAGACTATTCAGGATATGGTTGCTGTTCAACATGCTTAATTGTTTGTAATTTTTTTTTTTAATTTCCCCTTATTTTTACTTATTATTTCTGATACTTATGCAGAAAAATGAGATGGTTCAGCTCCACTTTTATGTAGTCAGAATACCTATTTTATTTTCTGAAGAAGAAGAAAAAAGAGAAAGTACCAAGAATTAAGTTCAGATGACAGATGTTTCTGTGGCTAAACTCTCAGTTTGGTTTAAATAACAGAGAGAGGAGGAGGAAGGAATGTAACCTTTTAAGCTTTTCTTGTTTACAGATAGGAGGAGAGAGAACAGTAAATAAGTCTGAGCTCCAGTATGCCTTGAAAAAATCACATGATATATCACCACCATATGGAAGCCTGCATGCCCTTTCCCACAGGGAAATGGCACTGGGAAGGGATTGATAGGCTGCTAGCTCATAATGCACTAATATTTGCAATGGGTTACCAACTTTGCTCTAACTGTTCCTAAAATTCTCTCTGGAGCAGCACCAAGGGTGGCACTGGTTGTGTTGCTTGATTTTCATTCAGTTTGCTGAGCACAGGACTCCAGGCAGTGCAGGGATTGTTCAAATCCTGCAAGGAATCACAGTGCTCTTGAGAAATGTTTATTCCATATTTGATTCAGTGGCTGTTTCTGGAAAATATGAACTATTATCCCATCTGTACTGTCACCACAAGGTGTCGTGGGAATGCATGCAGCCCTTGGCTGTTAGATAGTGAATATAATTTAATTGCAAGTGTTTGGACAAGGTGTTGTCCCTTTTGTAGGGACAATAAACTTTCTAGGTCTGCTGGAGCATTTGATTTGAGATTTAAACATGACTGCTCACCAGCAGTGAGTTAAAATATATTTAGTGTCACTGCATTTTTGGGAACAATTAATTTCAACAATTTGATCTCCACTTATTTGCCAAGAAATTTGTTAGGAAGCAACTGAGGAGCCAAGAGCCAGATCTATTGTTTTCATGGTGCAAAATTCCCATGATTTAGTTATTTTTACTTTATTTTGACATGGTTAAGCCATGTCTTCAATTCCAGGAAACGGTGCATTTGCTATCAAGCTTTCAAATTGCAATTATATATTTTAGCTAATAAAATTATCTCTGGTAAAGAACATGGGATGGTTTAAAGAAAAACCAAGGATGAGAATCTGAACTACAACAGCTGAAACTTGAAACAAAAGCATCATTGTAACAGTTCAAATAAATTGTTGGTAGAGTGCACATATAGTAAATCCGGTCTGTAAAAGAAATGAAAATAAATTCTGTCCCAGTTGTCCCTGTGATTTGGGCTCTATATGAGCTAGAAATGTGGGATATTTTCTTCAAATATATGTTATGGCACCCAAATTTTCAAGATGTGCCTTCTAGGTTTTTGTTGGTTTTGGGTGTATTCACCTGCCTCTTTTAGGCCTCATTCTGCATCTTAGTTTTGTGCCTGTGTTTAGTCTGATTTCTACAAATATGTGTTACTTGAAGCATGTGTGTAAATATTCACTGTAAAGCTCAAGTTTTTTATTAAAGAGGCTGAAAAAGGATCAAAACCATAAGGTGAGTGTGTTATACTGCAGATTGTTGTGGGTTTAGCCACCTCCTGAGGTCATTGGTGCCTCATGCTGTAAAGAAAACCTTGTTAGAGTGTGAACTCTTGTGGCTCTAATGATTTTATGTGTCATGTAAGCTGCTGCATGAAAAAATGGATGTAATCCTGGTTAATTCTCAGTGTACAATTGTGTAAAGTATACCTAGAAGCCAGGTTTGCAGAAGGAGGTAATAGCTGGGGTGATAAAACTAGAAAAAGCAGCCAAGTATGAGAGGTCAGAGACTTTTAATCTACAGCTGAAAAGCTTTTCAGATTCACAGTTTGCCAAGTGGTCTTGTACAATGCACATCCCTCTCTAGAAAACATGATTCCTAACCTTTCTAAAGAGAGCTAATTTCAATTTTAAAATAATCAGGCTAAGTTCCATTGGACTCCTTTAATGGCAATGCTGATTTCTGTCATGGTGAAAATGCTGCTGGAGCCAAGTGAGGAGTTAGTGTGTGTAGGAGGAATACCCTTGAAGCAGAGGTTTGTACCTGACAACATTTGGGGTACATTTTAGAATAGGATATAGGATCTACCTTTTGGATTGCAATTTAACTTTTTTTCCTGTTCTAATAGTTGCTACTGTTACTGCTTTCCATTCAACATGTTCTCTGCAAGGAAATATAGACAACTGACATTCTTGACTTTTACCTCTTTTTATATTTTAAGCCTGATCTACCACCTCAGTGGTGGTAGTACTTGTGAGTGCTGGAAAAATCTCTTGCAGGTAGCTGCTTGAAGCTTGGGACAGGCAAAAAGGAGGAGAGAGTTCCTTCTGAGCTGCTTCAGAAGGAAAATGGAGCTAAAGACCACCTCATTCATATGTGGGAGAAAAGCAGGGAAGGACCTCAGTGCACAGCAGAGAGAGCTTTAAATGGTCATTTGAGGTACATATGTATACAGAAGCAACTGAAAAAAAATCATGTGTGTAGCATTTATTTTATATAGTGTAAGGCAAATTAATCAGCAACAAAATCTAGATGATTGCTATCTTGTGTATATATATGCTTCAAGCCTATAACTCCTGATGAAGCTCTTTTGGCTTCATGAATAAAACTCCACAATGGACTCGGTGGCAGTGGGACAGAAAAGTGTGATGGCAGTGCAGGGGATTGCTTTATATGGCAGAAAATAAAGCTCTGGCTGGAGAGGGGATTTACAGAGCATTGTGCCAGTGTGTTTCAGTGATCCAGAGCCCTGATTTAGCTGTCAAAAGGGATTCCTGATAACATTTCTGCATTGCTGATACCTGTACTTGCCATATAATTTTCCCCAATGAAGAGAAGCCTGGGAAAAGTTAAATGGAGGTATGTGATCAGTGGCTGGGTTTTATTGATGATTATGGCATATGAGCATTCATGGAGCCAGATTCATGGCAGCTTTCTTCTTGGCAGCATTAAGGATTCATGTAGATGAGCCTGTAAAGCTGGTTTGGGCATCTGATTAAAAAATTCAGTTGATTTTAGTGTAGCATTAAGTAACCAAAGAGTCTGAAGTCAATCACTTCAGCACACCTTTAAAATACTGATATATTTCCTTTGTGTTGCTGAGAGATGTGGAAATTTTATTCTGGGAGTGAGGTGAAAATCCTCTGGAAAAAGAAGACGTCCTTTATATTAAAAAGAAAAAACCTAAAAGCAGTTGATTTTCCTTGCAATAACCCTCCACTCCAAATCTGTAACCGTGGTATTTCTTGTTCTCCTGTATTAAATAGAGCTGATCTTTGCTGTACACAGTCCCTGAACAATTTTACCATTAGCTCTTTCCTAGGCTCATTTTATGAAGATATTCATTGATCTTCCAAAATACAAAACAACTCTCTGCTGTATGGAGCCACTTGTGCCTTGCTGATTGGTTTCTTTAAGGACAGGGTTTCTGTGCCCTCAAAAAACAGCTTAATTACACATCAGAGCAGCTTTGACTGCTGTGCAATCTTCAGATCATTGTGAAGACAAGTTGGATGTCTTGCTATAGACCTACTGTGGGTTTTCACCTTTATAGATTTGTTTGTTCTTTAGGCCTCTGTTGCTGATGCCCATGAAAAGAACCAACCAAACTGTGCTTTTTTGTTCTATTTTATCATGGAAACAAGCTAGCAGAGGCCAGGTCTCTGATGTAAATTTTGTCACAGGAGGGCTTCTGAGGCAGAAGGTGCTCTGGGCTTCAGCAAATGAAATCCTCATGCCATTGCAGTTTGAGAACATTTGAAGCAAGTACACTTTATTTCCCAGAATTTTTTGTAAAGTTTCACATTATAAATTGGACAGCAACTTCAAGGTGATTCTGAGCTACTCATTCTGTGGTGTTATGACTTAGAAGCCTTGAAGGCTCTGAAGAGAATAAAGAGAATCCTCAGCCCCCTCTATTTTCTCATCTCCAGCTACCACGGGGATGTGCAATATTGTTCTGTTCTTCTAGGCTCTAGTAAGACAAAAATCTAGAAATCACTTAGGTCTGTTTGGAAGGAGCCTGGTTGCTTTTATTTAGTTTAAGTGTGTTTTTCCAGTGCTTTTGGGAATTTTTTTTCTTGCAGTCTTTGTGGCTGGTTAGTGTCAAACTCAGTCTAGACAGCCAGGAGTGCATGACTTGTCATTCTTCCTGCCAGTTTGTGGTATTTGTAAAGCATTCTTCACAAGATGGCATGAATAACACTTTCTTTCAGATTTTCAGTCTGTCTTGTACTTGACCTCTGGTGTTCTTGGTTTTATACAGTGTTAGTAACCTCTGTTTCACTAAGATAAGCAAAGAACACAGACGTGTGTTTTCTCTGCAATTTCTAATTCAATTTACATGCTGGAGCTTAACTTGGATTTAGATGCTAAACTTGTGTGGACATAGAAAGGCTTTCTAAAAATTTTGAACTTGACAGCTGTACTTATCATCAGAGACTGCCAGTCAAATGAGACTGTTTTGGTTTCTCTGAAGTGACCCTTGTTTGAGTTTGTCAGTGGATTCAGTGAAACTGAGTTGGAAATCCAGGACCTGTCTGTTTGAAAGGCTGCATTTCCATGAGATGGTCAATGTCTGTCTAGGGCAATCCTCCTCGTGTAGGTTTTCTGGTTTGTTTTTGTTTTTAAAAGCCCCGTGATACAATGCATCAGTGTACTAAAATCCTGCTTTTAAGGGTTCACTTTTGTCTTGAGAACCTTTTCTGGAACAAGTATATTTCACAACCCACAGACAGCATAAATAATGACCTGAGTAATTTCAAGTGGTTGCTGGATGAATATAATAAAGATAATGCACTCATGAGCTTTGTGGGTTATTAGATACATAGAACTACCATCAATGTGTATACTAATAAAAATCACTGATTTTCTTTACCTTTGGGGTTTCTGTGCTTCTGTGAAACTTTGCACAGATATTTCCTGGCTGTTGCTTCATGGGTCCTATTGGTGGGAAGGGCTTCTCCCTGCTCTGTAGTAAATGTAGCCAGTGGCTCACTGTGCTTGGCCTTGCACCAGGGAAGCTTTCTTCTCTCAGCTTTTTTAAACAGAATGTGCGATTGGTGCTGTGTGTGATCCAGTGCACTGTGGAAGTCTCAATACTTCACTCTAGAAGGCCTCAAGATGTGGAGTGTAGACTTCAGTGAGCAGTTAATTGCACACAGGAGAATGTCAAAATGGACACCCTTTGACATGTGTTTCAAAGCATGTATTTTGTTAGAGCAGGATCTTACAGCCTTTGTATGTGCATTGCTGGATTTTCTGGTGGAGGTTCAGCATCTCTGTCTTAACAAATGCTGCCTGTGCTTGTGGTACTATTGTCTGGCATCTAACCTGCTGGATGGATCCTGTTTAAATTCAGGGAATAGCTCTATGAGCAAGTTACTGTCTGCTTAGCTGCAACATGAGCTGTTTCAGACTGTGAACTAAGTTGTAGTTTAAAGATTTGCTCCTTTAAATAACTGCATTTTCCATGGGGTGGGGTAGGAACATGTGTATGGTCACTTTTCACTGAGCAGGTTACGCAGTACCTTATGGCTGTGTCTGTACCCCAAATCTGTGGGACTCGCCCTCTTTCAGCTGAATTAAGTTGCATGAAGTTTTGAAGCAGTTTTTGGAGTCATGGTTAGATGCAGAAATGGAGTGGGCAGTGAAATGTCCAGTAAAAGCCCAACTGAAGTAAACCAGTTAAGCACATTGAGTAGCTGCAGGATTCTGTATATGCCTGTGATCTCATTTACATATAATGATAGACTTCTGCCTCACAGGAAAACCTTCTGAATTCTAGGTGCCTAAAGGCAGGCTTTCTTACCCATGTAGGAATGAACTTTTCATTGTAGTAAATCATCTAAGCTTCAAGGAGCTCTCCTCTTAGAGCTGATAGCTCACTCATCTGTTATCTACTTGAGCTAAAACCAGTGTCTTTTTTTTGTTTTGCTCTCTCATTCCCCTGTCCCCAGTCAAGTGCCTGAACACAATGTACACCATTTAATTGATGGCAAATTCCAATTAGAAGTCTAAAGCAGACTTCAGAGTCTGATGCAAGTGAGACTGGAATCAGATGGTGAACAGAATTCAGGTGATGTAACAGCATTTAAGGAGGTAATAGCTGCAGTTGTTAGCAAGGCAGTTGCCTCCCACCCCCAGCTTTTAAATTTTTGATGCTTGAAACTGATTCCAACATCCAGTTATGAGAAGGCTGTATGGGCTGTTGATTTCATTGTGCAGGTGAGATGTCTTAAGCTCTGTGGAAGTGACCTTCTGCTTTTTTACAGATTTCTTGTGCAAACCAGCGACAAACTCCCATTTCCTAACAAAAATGTATGAAAACAATCAAGAAAATCTATGACCCAGTTGCATTTCAAAGCTATTATCTTCACCTTCCAGAAGCAGCTTTCATTTATCAGTGGTAACCAGCCATCAAAATTACAATAAAAAGTGTGAGGAGGGGAAACAGTGGTGATGAATTTCAAGCTTTTGCTTGGAAATTTTCCTCAAAGACTATCACAGTGATCAAATGCCATCAAGCCACAACAGTACTGAACCTGTTGCTTTCTGGTTCAGGAATACACTGAAAAAACAGCTATGTTCCCATCCTTGCTGTTGAAACTAATGGTTAGCTATTGCCAATTCCTTTTTCTCCTGTTCTAACAGGAGAACTCAAAATTTCTGTCAGATATAAGTTGGAAATGAATCTGACATTTAAAATCCTTTCCTTGCCAAAGCCTAAGCTGAAAAAAATAAAACCCTTTGAGCAGACTCTAATTAGATGTCAAATTTAGAAGTCTAACATGAAGTAGACAAATTGTAATTGATTATAATATGTACAATTGATGCTGCCTCAGAGTAACTTTCAAGTGGACAGACACCTGTGAGGTGTGACTCCCTGCTTGCATTGCATGCTTTTATTGGTCTAGGTGAGAAAGGAAGTGTCACTGCACCCTTTTACAGTATTCTCATTTTACAGTAAAAATGTGCAAAACACCATATACTTTTCCCTCAGGTTGTGAATGGAAACATGTTTTATTATTGCACTTTGCAACGGCTGTGTTCTTTGAGAATGAGCTAGTTCCCTCCTATGGCTGTAGGAGTGAATGGTGTTTGAAGAGGCAAGCTTCTGCTTTATTATTGTGCTTTTAAAGGTATCACAATGCAGTCAAGGAAGTAAAATTCCTTTTGTGATAATATTTAACTGTAGATTAGCTGCACAGGCCTCTTTACTCATACATGACTCCAATGGGTCATGTCTTTGTTATCCTCCCTTTTTCGCAGTTGACTTTATTTCTTTGTCTCTTCAGTGTACTGTCTTCATTTCCTAATCCTTCCCCTTAGTTATTTTCCTTTAAGTTTTATGTTTGTTCTGCATATTTTAAGATTATTTCATTTTGATTTATCCAAAGGGTTGAATGGAAAAACTGTTATTTTTGTGGGATAGATGAAGTATGCAAACAGTTAACAAATCACTTACATTATGCTCATAGGACTATCTAGGGGCAAAGAGCAGACTATACAGTCTCAATAGTGAGCAAATTGTCCAAAAAAATCCATTGAAATGTTGTTTTTAAAGAGTAAATAATTATGGAAAGAGTGACTTGCTGTGCTGATCTCATTCCACTAAAGTTCAGCCTAGGGTTAAAAACTGTCTCATTTGTTTAGTGCTGTGATTGGTAATAACAATTCTGTCTGATGCTCTGTTTCTATGGAGGGATGTTTCCTTTCCTTTTGTTTGATAACTCACTTCATTTTTAGTTCAGTTGAATTGTCTGAAAACTGTTGGGAAGTTTTGTCATGGCCAGGGATACCTGTAGTGATTAGATCCCCTCCATTAACCAGTACACCTCCATTGGAGTGTGCAAGCAGCTTCTGACAGTGACAGAGAGGAATTCCTACTCTAATATTAACCATTAGGAAAAAAAACCCAAAAAGAAAATCAGGCATAAAGAAACATTTCATCCCCATGAGTTTGTCTTCCTGGCCTTTTGAATGGATTTCTTGCCTTAAGCTGTTTAGCAGATTGACTTGCTTAAGAAACACAAGTGGTTTCTAGCTGACACATAGGATTTTATGAAGTGATTGATCACAGCTGCCAATTGCCAAGGTCACTGGCATGTTCTGTCTTGGCACTCCCCACAGCATGTGCATGAGACAAAGGGACCTGAGGGAAGTGGCAGTGGAGGGGGTGGATGGCTTGCAATTCAGTTAATGTGACTTTAAAATATCCTAAGTGCAAATGTGCCTGCTTTGTGAAGACAAACTTTGTATTGGTCAACCTTTTACTGCATATTGAGGTTTTTTTTAAATTATTATTTGGTGTGCGTGTTTATTCTGCTAAGTTTTCAGAGTAAAAATCAGAAGCCTGGTGAAAGAATGGGAGAAGAAATATGGAATAACTGTTGTGTGCATTTTTTCCATCATTATTCCTAAGTAAAAAAAAAAAAGTCATTTAACTTTTGTGATTTGTCAGCTTCTATAAGGGAGAGAGGCAAGAAATCAGGGATTTCATCTTTCTCTTGTTGAATTCAAAGGGAATTTACCATTAATTTCTGTTGGAGAACAATCATGCCGTAAGTCAACAGATAAAATAAATAATGCTTAAGTCTGTAGCTTTCTTTTAATTCCTGATTATTTGTTGTCATTCAGTGGGTTGGAGATTTGCAGATCAGATTTTTACTACCAAGTGTTGCTGTGGACTTGAAGTAAAAATCTTGAACAACTATTCTGTGACCAACTTTACCCCTCAAAAAACAGAGAAAATAATTTCATCTATTCCTCATACTCAGGAAAAGAGCCTGCAAGAGATGCAGATGTTTGGGAATGTTGTGAGATAGAATGGGGAGGCCTAGTTTGCAACAGTTATGTAGTGGCCTAGGCATATTTAATCACCAGAAGGGCAGAAAAATAAGGAGGATGCAGACATAGCTAACTGAAGTATGTTTGATCTTTGTTAGATATGATGTTCAGTGATTTGAGCCACATTTGTGATACACATGGCCTCATCCAGTGCTATTTCAATCAAGAGTCCATCAGCAGGCTTTGCTGTAAGAATGGAAAAGTCACATGCAGTAGTGACAAAACTAGAAAGAAGTAAATTTTTTGCTGTTAACAGTATTTTCTTGAACTGGGAGATGCTTGTCCTGTGGTTCCAAGACTCCATTACTCCTCATAATGTGTTTGGTCTCAATAACTCCAGTGGGAACCAGGATCAGAAACTTTAGGAAACTCCCTATACACTTAAAAACCACCCAGTATCAAACAGTTATTAAAGCCCTTTGAGTTCCCAGCATAAAAACACTCCTAGCAAAATAAGTTTTATTAGAAACAGAGCTATTTGTAGTTCTGGCCTGAAACTGAGACTCTTTGTAAAATTTACATAGGGCTAGCAACTGGCTGACATGAAAAAATCCCAAACATTTGAGATAGCACAATTTTACATTAGGTAAGAACACACTTGTCTGTTTATACAAAAGAGTGGGTAAAGGAAAAAGAGTATCCCAGGCTCCTATGCCTGTTCTCTTTGTATAACTGGGGATAGAAGGATGGCAGTTGTGCACCATTGCTAAAATAACAGCAAAGGCATGAAGTTGAGGAAGATTTATATTTGTTCTGAGATGATTGACTATATTTTTTTTCTCTGAGCAGTGAGCTGTTGAGTGGTTATACCACTAAGAACCAGCCCATGCAGCATGTGAACCCCAGAATTTTCTGTAAGCCTTCCTAGCTGTCTCTGATCATAGCTATATAAAATTACTCTTTGCCTAGAACTGCTTTTTATATTTTTAAAAGCAGACAGCCTTTCCTACATGAACTATACGGTTTTTCAACAGAATTTGCTCTGAAGGGAGGGCAGTAGAACCCCTGAAGGAAAAGTTTTTAAGTGGTCAGGATGGAAGCACATGATATATGTGGGCCTTGCTCTACAGAGACTCCACACTGGCCTGCCAAAATGAAGCAGGAAATGGAAACAGAGAAGAAAAATTCTTGGCTTGTGAGTCAGACTTGAGGGTTAAGTCACAGCCAAGCAATGGATGTCCCCTAAATCTTTCTAGGTAGGATTGTGGAAATTGGATGTGACGGAACAGAGCTCTTGGTCTGTGGAAAGTCCTTGTCTGGAGCTGTACGAGGTTTTATCTGAAAGGCTTGTCCAAAATATCCATGTTTCTCTGTCCCAAGCTGAACTGTAGAAATGTTGCTCATGTCATTGAAACCCAGAGGGAAGGCTGCTTTAGAGGCACCTTGCAGGATAATATTCTGAGATAATTTTGCTTTTCATGCCTTGATCTGAACTCCTGCTGCTTATTAACACAAGACACAGGGTGTCAGAGAGGAGGATCTACCTTAGCTGGAAAACAGTGTGAATGCACCACCTGCATGTACAGGGCTAAAAAGCAAAGTAGCACAAGAAACCAGAGACTCAAATTATGTCTGTTAGGGATTTGAGAGCCACAGTATTTAAAGAAAAAAAAAAGGTGAGCTGATTTTGATGAAATGAGCTGATTTTCCTGAAACCAGCTGTCCTGACAGACTGACCAATGCAGTGTGACCATGAGAAATCTGCCTCCCAATACTTCTCTTTAGGAAAATAATTTTTAATTCCCAGTTGACAGTCAGCATTCCCAGGAAACCTGTCAGTTGAAGAATGAGAAAATATTGCACAGAAGAACCTTTTTTTTTTTAAATTCCCTGAAAGAAATGTCAAATGTTAAGGGGTCTTAGTGTCAGATCTGCAGGGCAGTGTTGTACTTCTGAAGATGTCAGTCCTCTGAGCTGGAGATTTCTGACCTTGCCTGTCTTAAGAGGACTTGCTGGAGATTTCTTTGTGTTACCTCTGAAGAGGTTTGATCTGACAGCCATGATTCTCATCTTCAGAAACAGAATCTAGAGTAATGTGAACACTGGTAGCTTTCACTTCTAATGCTGACCTAGAATATTCTGTTTTACTGACTAGCTTAAGTGTGTATTTCTTTTTATTTAAGGGTAGCATAGCCTTTCTTGGTGACATATTGCAGTTTCTGGGTGGAGGAAAGAGATAAAATAGCAGAGTTTTTAAGTTGTATGGTAGCAGTATCATACAGTGCCATTTGATGTATTGCTCACTTTCAGCAGGTCTGGATGAATTTCAAGATCTGTGTAAAACTTGTAGTGATGTACTGTCATATGCCTGGGTCAGATTCTTTTACAGAAAAACACATTGTGATTTGACAAATGAAGAGAGAGTAGCCAAATAATGCAAAACACAGTTTCAGGATATGAAATCAAGTGTATAATACAAAGGCTTAAAAGGTTCGGTATTTTTTCTGACTTCTTTTAGAGATGGTTTGATGCCTCATTAATCTTCTGAAAGAAAGAAATTCTTTCCTCTGAAAGAACCTGTAATGACAGATTTGTGTTCCAAAATTAGAAAAATTAGTGACCTTTGCACTCATTAAATATTTCCTTAGCATCACTTTGGTACCTTTTCAGTCTTAGGGAATTTGATCTACCCAAGAACATTATATCAAATAAATATATGCTTTTATCAAATAATATATACTTTAAAAATAAGAAATTAATAAATATATACTTTTACCAAATAAAAGACTCTAAATAATATTTGCAAGTATTGTGCAAAATAATTCTAGTGCTAAATGCATGTATTTGCTACTTTTTTCTCCAGACCTAGCAGAAAAGGCTGTTCTTAACTTGTGGTTGCTAGCATAAGGTTATTGTGGTTTTATTTCCATAGAGTATAATCCTAGTGAAGAGAAGGGATATTTGCACACCTAGAGGAGAAAACATGGAATAATTTGCTTTATGTTTACAAGTTTGAATTAGAGCTATAATTTAATATTCCTGAAGACAAAGCCTTGAAATAAAGCTTATTACCTTAAGAAAATGATTTTTCTTTTTTAGTTGGAGAAACTTGATGTAGTCTTATAGATCATTCACCTACTGTTTAGTGTGTAGAGTGGAAGAAAATGAGTTCTTATTACCAGATAGGTCAGAATGGTCTCTCTGTCTGATATCCTCTCTGAACTCACAGAATCATTTATCTTGGAAAAGATCTTTAAGGTGGCAGAGTCCAACAGTTAACCCAGCTCAAGTCTGTCACTAAACCATGTCCCTAAGTGCCATATTTGCATGTCTTTAGGGCTGGTGACTCCACCACCTTCCTGGTCGGTAATTCCAATATTTGACAACCCTTTCAGTGAAGAAAACTCTCCCGATATCTGATTTAAGCCTCTCCGGGTGCAACTTGAGGCCATTTCCTCTTGCTTGTTACTTTGAAGAGGCGACCAGGCCCCACCTGGCTACAACCTCATCTCAGGGAGCTGCAGAGAGTGATGGGGTCCCCCCTGAGCCTCCTTTGCTGCAGGTTGAACACCCCCAGCTCCCTCAGCTGCTCCTCACAGGATTTGTGCTCCAGACCCTTCTCCAGCCTTGTTGTCCTGCTCTGGACTCACTCCAGCTCCTCAATGTCCTTCCTGGACTGAGGGGCCCCGAACTGGACACAGCACTTGAGGTGTGTCCTCAACCATGTGGTTACAGAATAACTCTGTGTCCTTCCTAGGGTAGAATTGTGTGTGTATCTGGGGTCTGCTGGGTCTCAAATCAATGAGTAATTGGCTATATTATCCATGAATTTTAATTATGAGACTAATTACATTGGTGTTGTGTCTTTTGATGTGTTGCATGATGAGAGAACAACTTCAAAGGGATCTGGCTTGTTCATTTAATTCTCCAATAATGCTACAGACTATTTTACATCTGAAAAAGTAACCTGCTTCTTGCTTTATTTAACTGCTGTACTTGCATGTGTGATTCATTCAACTGATGCCAGCTCCTTCAATTTGTTTCTCACTTGAAGACACTTTAAAAGGTAAGGAAAAAAAGAAGTTTTTATGAACATGCCCATCCAGAAACAGGGGCAACAAAACCTCACCTATTGCTACTGTTTCTTTCCTTGGGTAAAGTGGTAATATTGTCTGCTCCCAGAGTTTGTGAGTGGAATAGTGAGGAGTTGATAGTGCAGGCTGTGAAGTGCCACATGTCTGTGAAGGTGTGAAGGAAAAGGTAGTAGCTCATGTTAAATCAACTAATATAATTGAAGAAAATCTCAGAACAAGAAAACTTGTCAGCCTTCCTTATTACTTACAGTTTTGTCCAACCAAAGTTCTCTTCAGACAAATCTTGCTTGTATTTTTCTTCTGACTTGTTGCAATGCCACCACTGTGGCTACACAGTGCAATGACAAATAATAAAGTTAGTTTGATGTGTATTTATTAAGTTTATTATTATTTATATATTTTATATATCATAATATTATACATCATTGCATATTATTATATATAATATAACAATATAATATATATTATATTATTATTGTATGTCATATTATATAATAATAATATAATAAATAATAAACTTGGTTTGATTCATTACTTGCAAAATTACTTCTACTGTTGTTGTTCAGTTCTTCTTTCTTAGACAAGCACCTCCCTGTGCTTGTTGAAATCTTATAGGAAAAATGAACTAATCAGGAACTCAGCTGAGATCAGGACATGAAAGAGGCATATTAATATACTTGTCTTGTGCAAGGAAAAGATTAATGCAGTCCTTTTCTTTCTCTAAATAAAAGGAAATGTAGCTAAATACAAATACCTGTCATGTACAGCCTTGTTGCCAGAGCTGCTGCTTTTACACCTCAAGTTTTGACTCTGAAGTTCTCATCAGCCTCCCCATCTTGTAGATAAAAGTATCTTGTAGATGCTTTTCTAAATCTCAGTGCAGAGCATCTTTCCTTAATTTATACTTACTGTTGAATATTTAGATATTTAAACATCCAGCTTTGCGTGAGTGTAAGGTTTCGTTTTCGTTTCTCTGGATTTGAACTGTACATAGCTAAAATTGTGATGGAAATTAATCCAGTGCATTTCAGGCATGCCAGAAAGAGGAGAAATATACATTTAAAACTAAAAACATCCATCTTAAGGTCAATTTTCAATTAAAAAAATTCTTCCTGATATTCAAGTCATGCAGTTGATCCCAGTATGTGACAGTGGTAGTGTCTGACTGCTGGGCTTACATTTTGAGTGTCAAAGCTGATTCTCATTTACAATTATGGCAGATGTAAAAGCATCCAAGAAACACGAAGTAGAAGGCAATCCCAAGGAAAATAATTCCATCATCCTATGGTGTGTCAGCTACAATCTCCTAATATTCATTTTTGGCTGCTCTATTACTGGCTAATGATATAATCTGAATATATTTTTCCATGGAACATCCCTCTGCGTTGCCCAGGAGCAAACAGGATGGATAGGTATCCTTCCTGGACACACTCTCTTCCATTTGATTTTCTTGCCTTGACCTGTAGCTGGATAGCTTGTACACCCTCTGTTGAATTCAGAAAGCAGCCCACAATAAGCATATCAAGGCTGATAATTAGGTTTATTACATGATTTTCTTTAGATAGGTAGTAAGTTTTGTAATTTTTATGCAATCTCTGTGAGGAAAATAATTTCTCCTGAGGGTCTCTTCCAAGGTAGCCATACAAAAATAACTTCTGATAGCAAATTCAGAACGAAGTCATACAATTCTTTAAACTTCTACAACTGCCAAAGAAAACAAAACCATGTAAACATGGTTTCTCTGATTTACTGTCTTGCAGGCATCTTAGACTAATTTACTAATGTTGCTTCAGAATAAAGCAATTATCCTTGGTGGAACACATGGAGTGCAAACATGCTGGATGTGGATCAGACTTTGCCTCTCTAGCAGCCTTCTTCCCCCATTCTCCCTCCAGCCCCGACATGCATAGCCAGAGAGCTGCTCAGTGCTTTGCAAATGACTTTGTAAAATAAAATACTACAATTACCTATTAACAATATTTTATCTCTAAAAGGTCAGTGGGGAATTAAGCTCTGATTGTCATATTCCATATTATTTCTGTTTGTGAGACCATTTTGCCTTCAGCAGCAGATTTTGTTCTATATTCCGCTAACAGAAATTTAGATAATTACTGTTGCAATCTCAGTTCACCCTTCTATCGCCTCAGAAAATATATTGCATGTGTTTGTATAATTAAATATTTTATCAATATATTTTTAATCTACTTATGATAGTGCAGTCTATAATAAAGGGAACCGGGTTGTACAGAACAAACCAAACAATTACCAGCAACAAGAATTAATACTATTAAGACTTGAGGAATCTTGAGATGCAAAGAATGTAAAGTAAAAAAAAACTGTACAAATGTTGAAGAAATCTTATATGGCGTGAGGAGCTGAGAAACTTGTGATTTCATTTGATCTACACTGGTCTTGGCTAGAGCCTTTGCAAAAATTACATGTCCATTTAAAAATGATTTTATCCTTACTGGAATTCCGGCTCTTGGTGGTTTTCCTAGATGGATTGTGGTTGGTGTGTGAAACTTTCAATAGCATGCTTTAATCAATACCATCAGGGTCAGCATATTTCCCTTATTCCTCTTGTGTTCCAGCTGAGGTTTGGGATTATTAATGGGGGTACAGTTTTCTGGAAACAACTTGATAGTTACTTTCTGAACTTCCATGTGATATGGCCACTTCTGAGCTGCATGAACATTTCCATTTCATTAATCATTGGGACCTAAGATGGGCAGGTCCTTATGAAATTTCCTAGTATTTTTTGCCTTTTTTTCCCCTTTTCAAATGCTTGCTCTTGGAAAGCAGAGGCATATGGACTGCTTGCATGTTAATGAAAATCAGCCTACTTTCTCAAGGGAGTGTAACAAATTCAAAACAAATCTTGATTTTCCTCATCTTTTCCACTATTGAAGATTTTTATTTGAGTAACTTCTGACAATGGTTCACATTGATACTTTTTGTACACAGTCGCTGCCTAGGAACAGACATTTTAAAGCATGATATCTGGAAAAAAGATGTCACACACTCCTAATTCCAAACATAAAAGAAATTTTCAGATGGCACAGTTGTTTTATGAAGGAAAAGAACAGTAGTTTTATTGGGGAAAAGCACAATACTCAGTGTGTGGGTGGTAGAGAGTAACTGAGAATTTGATGGGTGGGAAGTGGTCTTGGAATGTTCTTTGGAAGCAAAATTTTCTAAGTGTTTGTCTGTCTTAGGGTTGGTAGCCCCATTAGCCACAGGAGCCCTTTCACGCCATTTCTTGTTGGAGTTCATGTCCAGTGTGCAAGACTTAGGAGCTCCCAGGTTTAGTGATGAAATATAATTTAAGAGATAAAACTGAAATTCCAGTGCAAGCCACATATGGAGATAGAGAGCAAAACCTTTTTGAAGCACAAATTGTTTTGGGTACAGTAAGGAATTACTGTGCCCTTATGTTTGCTGTAGAGTTTCTTGTAAATGGGGATGTATTCTTGCTATTTATCATAAAAATATTCCCCAAAGCTTGCTGAAACACCTTTCAGGCTTGATTGCAAGGTGAAGTAAATTGAGAACTTGTGAACCTGGCCCTTTTTTGTGTTAAAATGCCATTTTAAATTATATGTGATAACACAATATTTTTATTAACTCCTGTTTCTGTTAATTCAGTTATACAATATTCTTTGTGTGGTATTCTTTGTATAAATTCAGTCATCTTTCTCCAGACTGTTTTTACACCATCCCAAATTTATTTACATGCACATCTGTCAGTCATCCCCTAAATTTTGAGTTTTAATTAGACCAAAACTAGAATCAACAATACATGCATGGCTTATGCTAACTTATGTATTAATTGTCAATTTTAATTTTTCTGACAGCTGCTTTGCTGTTGAGCAGATGTTTTTCTTGAAGAATTCAGTAATGCCTAAACCCTTTGGTACATGAATCCTAATTCATCTCAATGCACATTCACTTGTCTCTCTAGTCTGAATTTTGTCAGTGATATTAACACCAACCAATTTTGAATTTTGCAGTTTATTCAAAGGATCTGAAAACCACCAAGTTGTATCTTGGGATAAGTAATCCTAAAGAGCTTGGTACAATATATAGCTTAATGGTAACTGTTTCCCAGGGCTTCTTGTGATGTGTTGAGTGTTTTTACCCTATTAAGAAATAAAGGAAAGAAAATTTATCTTCCTCACACTTGGAAGCTGTATGAGAGTGTCTATAGAGAGTGGAGGGAAAGATTTTTTTTTTCTTTGTTAACTTTTAGTTCATGGGAGAAGATCTGAGCCAGTACAGTATAACTTTGAAGAAAATGTTATCTCAAAGGAGAGATTACCCCAACATGATTTCTTTACTCAAATCCCTCTTCAGATAATTCCTCTACTTTAACAGTAGAACAAGGATATGCTCTGATCTCTTCTGTTGGACTCCGAATAGAAGAGAATACTTAGAAAAGCCTTTAACCTTATTTTCCAAGAACATGTACCAGAACCAGAAAGCATTGGGATGTCTCTGACTATAGGAAAACAGAAAATAAGTGTATGAATTATGTTTGCAAGTTAACCTGAGGAAGAAAGCATTCAAGAAAAAAGTAGTGAAAAAACCCAAATAAAACAAAAACCTGAAAAAATTTAGAGGGAAAAACTTTTTTCCATGCTTTTTCAGACATTTAAGGAATTAGGAAAATGCAAATTTCCACAATTCAAAGGAAGATTTTGGTACACAGGAAAGATTCAGTAAAATGCAGAACAAGAGTGATGACTTGCATTGAGACAAGCCACCAGTATCACTCACAAGTATTTAGTTTCCTTGATGGCAAGGCTGAAATAAGCCTTCATGGTGGCTTGTCCTTATGTGGAAAAATTTCCTAGTGTACTTAATGAGGCTGACTTCAAAAGAAGTAGCTGTGGCCTCACCATGTATGTAAATATTTGCTGTTCGGGTGGTTCCTCTTAAAAGAGTCATCTTCATGTCATAGCTTGCAGTGCTTTATTGTTTTCCACAACTTTCTGTACTCTGATTCATTTGGTTTAAGTGCACAAATGCCATTTGCAACAGGCTGTGATTGCTGGTGAAGTTTGGATTCTGATTGGGGCAGGAATTTTCTTACTCAGTTCCTACCCCTCTTATTCAGCCCTGGAAGTGCAAAAAGCCACCAAAGCAAGTCACCACAGAGACCTGGTTGTGTTTACACTCTGTTCTAGGAATAGCATCATGCTTGTGCTCCAGACTGAGCTCCTCTAGCATCCAAACAGCTGGGAATTTGAGACTGGGAATGCAGAGAGAGGCTCAGAGGGCATCTCATAGTATAGGCTGCTTTCTGGGCTGTGCTCCTGCTCAGGATGTAGATGAGGCCAGAGTTCTTGAGTGTTTTTCTGGGACTAAGGAGATAAAGATGTGTATATGTATATATGTATGTGTGTGTTTATGTAGATGTGAGCACAAATATGGAGTTAAATGTCTTCTTCACATTAGCAGAGCAACTTTGCCTGCCTTGTTCATCATGTTCCCCTCTAACTTTGTGTGCAACAAGGATAGAAGGAGATTATAGTATTACAGCCCTGGGCAGCATCCTGAGAGCTTGCCAAGCAGAAGAGCAGTTGTTTAATATTACCTCTGTTTAGAAGCAATTATGTGCAGGAAAATGCAGTTCAGATCAGACCTTTCTAGAGCTTCTCTGTTAACTGTTTCAAAGCCAGGCAATGCATCTGTCAGCATTTGCTGTTGCACTCTTGCCATCACCGTGCTGGTGTTTGGCAAAATATTAAAATTGGGGGGGGCGGGGGGGGAAGGAAAAGACCTGTAAAATGTGATGTTATTTGCAGTACTCAAATTTTCAGTTCCTTTGTTATCAGGCTTTAGTGAGGAAGTTGTTCTGTGGAAGCAGCAGGCTGCATTGAGGAGGAGGGTTTGAATTATTAGAAGGAGGCAGGGCTCAACTGCGGTCACCTGGGAGATGACAACAGGTGAGATCCCTTAATCCACCTTGGTGGAGCAGAAGGAATAATCTGCTGCTGATAAAAGGGGATGGGGAGGTGGTTTTGAGGGGAGCTTTTGTGCCAAGGGCTCTTTTGTGTTTCTTGAGTGGGTTGTGTAAGAGTGGTAAAAACTGCCTGTGTGTACAGCTTCCAGCATTTTTCTTAAAATTATCCACTGCTTTGGTACTGTGCAGGAATCAAACGCACCAAGAAAAATAGAAGTAAATCTTGTGATAGTCCATCTGTTTTGTTTGTGTCTGGGGAAGGGTGGTTCCTGCATGTGTTTTTGACATTTTGCTCTGAATTCTGTGGATTTGTAAAATATGAGTATAATTGAAACATTAACAGGTTTAAATTACTATGTTTTAAAACCAGAGATAATGAAATATGTGATAAGCTTATATAAGAATATTTTCCCAGTCAATTATAAAAGCATTTTTAGTTTTTATTTCCATTTTCTACTAATTTCTAAGGGATTATTTTGAATATCATCAAATTATTACCACTGTTGTCAAGTAACAGAAGCTCCAGTAGCCTGATCCACCCACTGCCTTTTGAAGGAGGAAAAATACCCAAAAATGCTGCAGTAGTGGGGAACTGAAACAGCTATTTGCTGTGTGGGGGTAAAAGGAAGATGGTAATCTCTGGGCTTTTAATTTCTAGGTCTGTTACCAGCATTACATAGGAAAAGGTCAGCTCAAAATGGAAATGGAGTAGCTTGAAGTCATAGATCCTAATTGTGTACCATGTAAAGAGCAGGCAGGGTGTCTCACCAAGTGTGAAGTCCCAATTAAAAGCTCCAAATGATTTTCTAGAAGTCAGTTACATCCTTTGGAAAAGAGAAAAGGAAAAGGTGGAGGAAGCATCTCAGAGCTCCACTGTATCTTGTGGATGGATGACACAGTGATATATGAGACTAGCCCTGCTTTTGCTATTAGACATTCCCAGCAGTGCCAGGGAGCTGGAATGTGCTCTCCACAAGGCAGGCAGGCTGCCCACACTTGAGGCTGGGGAGGATTGGTCTCAGAGTGGTGCTTTTGCTATAGACCTTCTGCAGCTCTCTTTGGCTTCAAAATATTTTCTTTATACAGAAAAAAAAATCATTAATAAAATTGGAGCTGAGCTACAGTAAAAAAAAAAAAAAGCCTTTAAAGATGGTCCAGTGACTTCATTGCTTTAAATTTAACATGATGAGAAGACTTTAGGTGGGAAGATTTTGCTTGATGGTTCAAGGTGTGTGTGAGTAGGGGTAAGTAATAAAGAATCAGAATAAAAAAGGAAAATATGAAGAGGAAATGAAAGGTGAGATTTGGCAGATATTTTGGGAGCAATGGAAGAAACAGACCTTGGGGATGAAGAGGATGGAAGGAGAGGAAAAATGGATTGCAAAGAAAGGAAAAAACAAGCCAAACCAAAAACCCTGAAAGGTTCATAAGCTTCCCTGGAACAAGTAACAAAATTGACATCTGAACTGCATAGAAACAGTCTAAATATATATGGCAAGGGGTGTGGAACTGGGGTGTTGGAAGTGGAACTGGCTGTATTAAGAACCATCCTCTATAAATGCTTCCATCCTCACTGGGAAATGAACATTTTTCTTGTCTCTTCTGTTCTTGCTGTTATTTAAGTTTTGTCTATCTTACATCACTCAAATATTATTTTGGTCTATGTGTGGCTCATCAGATTTTTCCACTGCTTATATCATTTTCAGTTGTCACTGAAGATGGCTAGGTATAGCCTAGTAATGTTGGTGGAGAGCCTAGGAAAATACAATTTGACTAAAATACCTATTTTTTTCTGAAATAAAAAAGCTTAAAGGAAATGGTGAATAATGGAATAAATCACCATCTATTAACAAGACTCTTTTACTGTCAAAGCCCCCATTAGACACACATACCACCAACAAGATTAGTACACTAAGAACTGTGTAAACTGAGACTCTGCTTCCCTTCAGTGGAAAATAAAGATATGCACTGAAGCCAGCTTGACATTGGCAACACACAGTGCATCATGCAATAATTATTGTTCTCAAAGCCCCACTACAAAAATCAGGTTTGGTTAGCTTGTCATGTGGAGTGATGGGCAGTACTTCAGCAGCCCTTGCCTTAAAAGGGAATCATGTGGGAAGATGCTTTGCTGTTATTTCAGGCTAAGGTTTCAGGGAAGGATGTGAAATGGTGCCAGGCTAGATTTTGGTAAGTCATCTTTATAAAATAAAATATCCGATAGATTTAACTTTTTTTAATTTCTTCAGCAAGCTGTCCCTCAAGAGCCCCAGGTTCTCTGGGCTGGTACTCTTCCACAGAAGACTGTTAGCAACCAAAGTCCTGGCCTGCCTGGTGGGCCTTTTGGTTTGGGAAGCCCAAACTGTTTAGTGTCAAGCCTGGAGACCACCTGTGATCCAGCAGCACCTCCCAGGGAGCAGAGTGCTCCATCCAGTGCTGTGTCCTTTCAACTTGGATAGCTCTGTCCTCTATACATTCCCTTCATTCCAATGTGGGGTCTCTAAACTCACTTTAACAAAGAAGAAGGTTTGTAGGGGTTGAGTAAACTCAGGTTTGGTTTGAACTTTCAGAATTTCTGGAAGGACATTAAATTATTTAATCTTTATCATTTACCTAGAGGGTGCATATCTGAAAATCTGATGTGAAGTTTCAGGAGCGAATGCTATAGATTTATGTCCCAGTCATCCACTCATCACTTTGAAAATAAAACCCTAACTTGCAGTTTTGGTTTTTTTGCAGCATTTTGGTCACATTTACTGAGAATAAGACTGCATTCTAAGTGAAATCCATCATTAACAGTTATGGCCAGTGAGTGGTATGGAATTTTGTAATATTTTTTGCTGTGTAGGGTGATGCATTTTTTATGGTGATTGATCTAGTCTGTTATTTAATCCAGAATTAGTTAATGATGAGCACAATACCACACGTATTCTCACCTCCGGTTCTTTAGTTGAATGGAATTGTATTGTACAAGGCCAGAGGCTTTTAAGACAAGAAAAGGAGAGCCCTTTCCCAGGGGCGGGGCCAAGATCTGTGAAGATCTCCAGCTGATCCATCTCTTAGACTAGGGATTTGCCCTAAGACAAACAAGGCAATGTGTTAGGAACAAAAAGGATTGTTTTGATCAAAGGGAGGGAATTTAACATAGCAGGTGCTTACCATGTTGTGTGGAGAATTGTTGGAAGATGTTCAGGTGCTTTGATGATGAAAGGAAGGAATGCCAGATAAAGGGTACTTAGATGATTTAAAGCCTGTTATAGGGTCAGTTTGTGAACAGTGTTTCCTTGAATATAAAAATCTTAATAAATAAATATTTTAGTGCAGTTTTGTGGGATGGAGTTAAGAAAGGAATAGTCAGCATGTTGGCTGAAAAAATGGAAAAACTGAGCTATATGATGATAGAAGGTACAGTCAAATGCTCAGAACCACTCACTCTTTTTTCCCCCCCTTTGATTTATTCAACTTTAAAGTGTAAGTTTTTTGAAACCACACTTTATCTGATGAGATTTATACCTCAAATAACTTCATTTCAAGGCAAACATGTGGCTGCACAGCAGAGGTCAGGAATCTCCCACCTAAATAACTGAATGGTCTTGCAAGTGAGATCTCCTGTCTGCTGCACAGGGCTGTGCTTCCCCTTGTGCATGGTGCTGTTTGGCCGAGTTCAAAAAGAACTCGTCAGGGAATAGTGAAGAAGCTTAAGCAGGTGAAATACGGTGTGTTAAAATAGGGCTAGAAGAATAGAGAAATGTCAAAAAGGTATGAGAGTTCTAGGAAATTTTAGGGTACTCTTAGGAGACGTTGAGGATCACTGTCTCTGAGGAATATCAAGTGAGAAGAGGATGGAGTTGCATGAATAAATGCTCCCTTCTTTAAAAGGTTTTAGTCCAGAAAGTTGTTGTGTGTACATTGTGCTTGTTATTCTAACTGGATGGACACTGACATGGAGCTGACTGAAGGTGGGAAGAAAACTGGCAATGTGGAATGAGAGGAGAGGAATTAATATGTGCTTGTAACTCCCCTTCAGCCATACTTTGCTGATTGTTGCAGTATGAAATCCTGGTGCTGACTGGGAAATGTGCACAGTGTAAGTAAGGTGTGTCCAGAGTTTTATACAAATAAAATAATCTGGCTTGTTTCTTACCATATGGGATGCTGGTTTTCACCAGCTTGTTTTGTTTTTGATGTCACTGAATGAAGCTAAAAGATAATACATATGAAGAGGGAGAAATGAACTAAGAACTAATGAGCAGAATAGGACAGGTTTACTTGTCTGAAGAGTTTTCTGTTCATTAAAATAAAATGAATGGCTTGATCTTACTTCCCCTAAGCCAAATTTTATTTCCACTAGAATTAGTAAAAGGTTTTTGAATAACATGTGAGGGTGAAGCACACTGTCTGCAAAAGCACCACTGGTCATTTACTGCAATTTGAGGATCAAAGACTGCTGCTATGTACCAGGATGAAAATAGATGGATTAATACTTGCTGAGCTTAAAGCCTAAATCCTTTAATCTTATTGTACCAAAATACATGTGATTTTTCCCCTATAAATTCAGTTGTGGTTTTCTGTGTGCTTGTTGCATGGGTACATCATCATGGTAGCCATGTTATAATGACAATTCAAATGGCAGTGCTGCTTCTGGTAGCAAACATCCCTGCAGAAGAAAAACGCTGGCTTTTCTAATTGGGATGCAGAAGAGCACTTTCTGAATTCATTAGGGAAAGTTGTAATTAGCTTAACTGACTATCAAGCTTAAGTTGACTAAACACTTCTGTAGAAAAAGAGTCTGAGGAATATATTGGAAGGTAGTGACTTCAGAGATTCTCTTCCCAGAGATAACAATTCTGTCATCAGGTCAATGTTTGTGAGCTCCCCTCCATCATCCCTATAGGCAAAATATATTCCCATGCTTTAAACTATTAACCTCCCTCCTGTTTTTCGAGACCTTTGGTGGCTGAGTTTATAAGAGAAGAAGGAACAGTTAGGAAAACAAGAGGAGCTTATTTTTCCAGTGTAACAAAAATTTAGAACTGTTGTCTGCAGTTTTACCAGAGGCTCTCATGTGTCTGTTTATGTGAGATTCTCCAAACTTTTGTGGTTTCAGTGGAACAGAAAAGAACCCGAGATTTTCAGATTTCTTTCAGCCAAAGAATACGATAGGCATCCACAGGGGCAGGGGGAGCAAGCCATGAAAAATAAGCTTCTGTGAGGCTTGGAAGCCTGACATAATTTTTCCCTGTCAGAACCTTTGGGCTTCATTCTGCTTTGCCTTACACCCAGTTGAATCTCATTGATTTTTTTCTTTTGGATGCTTCCGGTGTGAGCCACATGAGAGCGTGGCCGTCGGTTTGGAAATACTCACTACTGAAGAAACTGGAGATACTATGGTTTTGAAAGTGTGTGTTACTGATACTCCAGGAAGTGCTACATTTCATCAAGTCTGCTTAGGGAATAAGAAAATGAACTCCATTATTTTTAGGAAAATGCCAGATGTTGTCGTAATATGTCACACGCTTCCGTCGCTGAAATGTTTTTGAACAACAGTGCTAATGTGTGGTATTATGCTGATGTTGTACAAATAACTAGATGTCAGCCTCCATATCCTCAGCAGACTTTTGTATCTGTGTGTCTGCTTAGCTATTAGAGTTATTAAAAAAAATAAGAATCTTATTTTGAAAAGGAAGAGGAAATAGGAACTTGTTGGGGAAGCACAGGTTGCAGTGTTCTGGTTTGAATCAGCAGGGGGGAATTTGAAAAACCAGAACAAGGAAGGAAATCCCTTTTTATGGGGAATGGAAAGACATAGGCATGCCTGTTCAGAAGTTGCTGCTCTTTGTGTCCGTATATACCCATAACCAATTATTGGTAACTGAGAGGAATAGCAGATTTGTCTTTACAAAGAAGCTGTGGGTCTGCTGGTGGATAAAACTAGCACTGGGAGATAAAAGAAACAATGGGAAGGATTCCGCTGATTGATGAATGGAAAAAGATATTTGCTTTTACAAATGAACTTTAGGTTTGCTGATAAATGAAATTAGGCATTGAAAGACAAAAGAAACAATGAGGAAGAAAAACCCCCAAATTCCATAAGAATTAAAAATTACAAGGGAGGGTTTTACATTAGAGGGAAATCTTCTGTATCAGGTGTATTGGGAAGTCTGTACCTCTCAAGTACCTTAGCCAACAGGGAAAGAGAGAAGGGGAATGGGGCCAGGAAATTATGATAAAAAGGAGGCTGTGTCCTCCAAAAATTCCAGAGATCCCAGGGGAATGCCCCATGGCCTCTTCCTTTATTCAAAGAAAGCCAAAAAAAAACTCCTCTGTCTCCTCTTTGGACATCAACCTCTCATGTTTGTGGATTAATTTTCCTAACAGTAACCAATAACCAATATTGGTTATGTAAACCATTTCTCCCTATTCTCATATTGAGAGAAAACTGCCATCATCATTGCAGTTTCAAATTTATGTAATTTGATCATTTGAAAGATTGCAAAATGTACACGTAAGATGCATCAATTTTTCTTACAGAAGAAAACTGACCATAACCTCATAAGTGGAACATAGGACATTTAAGGCTGTATTTATTGTACTACTGGCACATAGAATATATTTAAAGACTTGGACAGAGAATTATTAGGTGGTTCATTCTTGCAAAAGAGATTCCCTCCTGTCTTTTATTATTGTTGCTACAGCCATGATGCTGAGGGTTGCTCTTACCCAACTAACTTTTCTGCTCTTGAGGGTTGAGTACTTACATAGGGAAGCAGTGCTGTTTATTTAGCTAGTTTGAGTGAAAACCTTAATTTCTAATGACATTTTTGGAATGTGGTAGTTTGCTCTACTGAGAATTTTTGGTGGGGAACTTGGTACAACTGCTACAAATAGCAAGGAAGTGTTATTGCTATGGCATCACCCAAATGAAAGACTCACATTTTGATCTGAAAACCTAGATCTGTGAAAATATTTAAATGTAATACTTCTCTTGAAATTATTGGAAACTGTCTTTGTTCTTTTGTGCAGCTGGTCCTAACAAAATGGTAGAAAGAAAAGAGGAACTAAAGAGGAGGGAGAAGGAAGAAATGGGAAGTGAATTGGTGAAGAGGCTCAAATCAGCGCTTTACCTGAAACCCTGGCAGCTCTTTGCTGTCCCAGAACTCTGGTAACTCTGCTGTGTTTTGGATACTTCACAGTTCATTGTCTGAACTTGTGCCAGATAATGTTGGCAGTGCTGATCTAGTTCCCTTGCACTCCTTCATGCACCTTCCAGTGTGGTGTCATTTGTCTTAAACCTTTCCTGTTTAAGATCCTCAGAACAATGACTAATCTTTTCTGCTTTTAACTTCTCACCCAGAATCTGAGGCAATGCAGCCTTTTTTTCTCTTTCTGCCTGGAATTCTGACCATCACAACCAGTGAATTAAAATGAATTGGGCCTTTTGTTCAATACTAGAGATACAAGTTAATGATCTCAGATGAAAGTTAACTTTTTTTACAAATTCCAAGGTTTGTTGTCTATAGCTGAAGAGCCAAACCCAATTTTAAGGTGTAATTGTAATGTAAGTAGTCCAGTCCTGCTGACATACTTGTGTGGATAGCAATCATGTTAGTGGTTGCTTCCATAAGGCATTTGGATCAAGGAGAACTCTTTGTGTGGGAATTTTGTATGGTAAATAAATTAGAGTCTTTTCCAAAACAGCTTGGTTAATCCTATCTTATTTAGGTGATAGGAGAAATACTATTCACTCGGGGAAAACAAAATGATCTCAGAAGTGGAATCAAGGTAAACTTAAACCAGGATCATATTACTAGTTTGTTTTGGCTTGAGAGTTGTAATTTTAGGAAAACAAAGGAGAGACAGCCTTAGACCTTTGCTAGGTAATTGACAAATCTCAGCAAGTGACATTTTTATTTAATTGAATCCATATAATTTGAGAAATTGGCTTTGCACGTATCTCCCTGGAGTTGATCTCTTTACATTGCATTCCCCTTTGACCTTAATGTAGAAAACTCCATAGACTGAAGCTAAACAGATGACCCTCAGGCTGGATGGGCTACTTGAATGTTTTGGGAATTACAGTGAGGTGCATCTGAGGTGCTTGGGTAGAGTTTTGCTTGTGGTAAAGCCAAGCTTCCCTGCTATTGCCAAGAAAGATTTGCAGTTTTACATTTGTTTTCTTGTTTCATTTTTTTAAGCTTTTCAGAATGCACATTTTAATCCCTTTGGTAGAGTTTCAGAGAGCTGCTAAAACATTTGAACTTCATCTTTCCTTGATTTGACAGGCTTCACTTAAAAAATAATGTGGTGAGCTCATTGACATTGCTGATTTCACATCAGCCCATTCTATTTGTTCCTAACACTGAACTCTGATGGTTTTCTTCGTTTTTCTTTTCTTTTTTTTTTAAATTTTTTTTTTTGAAGGGAGAAATATTTTTTAATGTATATCTTGGTTTGATTTGGTATTTGTTTTAAATAAAGATATTCTAGGCTGGTTAATTTTTAGTCTGGTTAGTTTTTGATTGCGGTTTTCTTGTTTCTGCTGTGAGGTTTGTTAAGCAATGTTTTATGAAAAACAGTAGTGTGATCAAGACTCTTCATGGAACCCTTGCTCCCAGTGAAGATGTCTGCAATGCTGTTTCTCCATGCCTAATGCATAGGAAAATACTCCACAATTTAAATTTTGTTTAGGTCTGGTTATGTTCAGTAATGTGCATATTCAGAACACATCCTGCCATGCTGCTTCTGAATTTGGTCACCTGTGTTTTTTTTAGACCTCTCTGACAGGTTGGAAGATGCTGGGGGAAAGTGTGGAGTGAATTTGATGCCACTTCCCAAAGCAGAGCTCTCTGTCTGTTGTCAGTCAGTGGGAATTTTAGTGGACATTGACCCAAGTGAGACAGCTCCTTTTCTCTTGGGAAGATTGTGATGTTTCTGTAGGGTGCTGGCAGAGGGAAAGAGTCTGGAGCTGGGTGTGGGTATCCTGAAGCAAAACCCACACCAAAACCCTCTACATTTTGGGAAACTAGAGAAATACTGTCCCATCAGATTTTGTTAGAAATATTACTTCTGCCACGGAGATCTAACATTTCCATTGAGAAAAAGTGTGTTCTCTAGCTAAGATGACAACAGCCATGGTTCAAATTGAGCTTGAGGAACTTTGCGCTGGTTTAAGAGTTCCACCCTTGGATCATTTTTTGATTTGCTTGTCGCTCATCTCAGAGACACCTTTGGAAAATGAGCTGCTGCCTCTGTGATTGGTTCATGGAATTTCTCATATTGTTGAGATGATGTTGCATTTAAGAGCTTCACAACCAAGAAGGGCAAAGCTGGGTTGGCTGTGTAATGGTGGTGCGAAGTCCCTTATAGTAGGACAGTAGGATATTGAAAGAAATACCTTCTTCCCTATATAGGCTAAGATGGATCATCTAGTAAATGTTTTTTGTAGTAATTCTGCTGTTACCTCCAAGTTTCTTGATCTCTTCTGTGTTTCTGGGCCCAATCTGACAGAACTGGGAAATTTGGAGCAATAATGATTGCTGGTTGTTGACACATTCACCATCGGGCGTAGGCGATCTTGACATGTCACTCCTTTTCTGTTACTTCTCTTGCAAATATTCTGTTCTTTTGTATTGTTCTGTACCACAGAATTTTTTATCCAATCCTGTATGCCATCTGTTTTCCTGATTTATCTTTCAAATTGCACACTTTTGCACAAAAATCCAGTTATAGGGATGAGGCAGGTTTGCTTTATTAAAACAATAAAATTCCTTAAAGTTAAAAGTTTTCTGTCAAGTAGTTGGTTTATTTTACCCCTGGACTTCTAGTTGGAAAAAAAATATTTTTTTTCTTGGACTAGGACTTGAATTAGAGAGAACTCTTGAGTTTGAACCAATAAAAATTTTTGTTGGGTTTCCTGATTTGGTACATAATTTCAGTTCCTTTCTGGGACTGTAGTTTGGAATCTGCATCCACCATTTGTGTCTTTAAGTTTAGGGCCCACAGAGAAGAATACAGGCAACTGCAATTTTCCTGTCTAGGGCAAAACAGGGTTCCCTCCCAGTGAGAATTCCAACTGTGCCCTTTTTTACAGTGACACTGAGGATTTGACAGCATTTTACCTGTGTTTCTGTTCCCAGCTGGTGAATTCTTCCTTTTCTCTTCCACAATTCACCAATAGCTTTTGAACATTAACAGGTTTTTGGATTTTATTCAGGAGGCAAGTTGGCTTCCCAAGCATTTCTTCCCCACTTTTATAGTTTTTGAAAGAACCTTCTTGCTCCCCTTTCATCACCCTGCAGCCAAATGGTTTTGTGGTGTACTTGAACAACGCCAGAGCTGCCAGAAAGAGGAGCTGGGTTTGCCTGGAATTCTGGCAGGTAGGACACGACTGTAGGTGCATTTTTTTGGGTTCAGCCCTTTCAACCACAAAACTGGCAGCATCAATTTCTGCAGCATCAAGCCCAAAGCCACACCTGCCCTGATGAAGGGGAGCGCTGTCCAGGTGTAGAGTCTGTGCTTTCAGCTCAGAAGATGAGGAGTCTACAGCAGGAGTAAGGTTGAAACTTCTGGGAGAAGTAGGAAATAGCTGTTACAGGCTGTGTTATTAGTGGCTCTTCTGACAAGATACCATAAAGGGGCCAGACCAGAAAGTGGGCAGATGTGAAGAATTATGTATGAGGAAATTATTTGGCTTGACTGCCCTGTGTCTTTTCCTACCCAGATCCTTTGACAGGAATTTGTGTGCGGCTTGTATTACAATTGCACTGGCTACTAGGAGACAATGTTGGGTTTTTTAAACCTTGTGTTTCCACAAACATGTTTTGGATTTCCACACTGGGGTGTAAACATTTCTTTAAATTTTATTTTCATATCTTTCTGTATATTGTTGTTTGGTTTTAGTCCTTGCCTCACTGAAGCTCGAATTTGAGAGGGTATCTTCTCTCGTCCAGCTTGCCATGGGCAGAGGAGTCAGGTAATCAGCATTTTTCAAGTGTTACAGTGTCAGTAACAACTTGTGAGCAGTAGATGGCACAGGAGAGGTACGAATAAACTGAGAACAACCCCTTCTTACAAGTTTCTGCCTGTATCTTTAAGCAGTTTAGGAATACAAATAACCAAATTAGGAAGGTTTGTATCTAGCCTGTGGAGCGGCTGTTATGCTTGTTAACTCGATCTTTTATCCCAGATTAACTGAAGTCTTTGAATTGTAAGTATAATACCTTTTCACGGTGGGATATTTAGAAAATGAGTTTTCTCTTTACATTGCACCGTCTGCTGAGTGAAAACTAGACACTGTATATGCATGGAATAAAAGTTACAGGGATCATATGCTTATGCACTTTTCATCCTTCATGGCTTTCCCAATGAGTACAGGCTGAATTCTTGTAGCTGTTGTGTCAGGAAACAAATCTCAGGAGCATAAACCTTACACTACTCTCGGCTTTGCAGCTCCCAAGGTTATGATCAAAAGCATTTCTCAGTTCCTGTGCTGTGTAACACATGTCCCAGGAAGTCAATAGGTATTTCTGAGGACACAAATGCTTGTTTTAGTTCCTTTGATTGAAGAGTGAAAAGTCACAGTGTAAACAAGGCTCCAGGTACTGGGCTGATGATCACAAAAATACCTCCATCTGTTTCTTACAGCAGATTCCTTTTTTTTTGTCTTTTCATTTGTGCAGGGGAAAAGCTGCAGGAAGGTCCTGGAAGGGGGAAGCCACAAGGGAGCATGGTCTGTTAGTTGGTGTAGGGTCAGGAGCAGGGAACTCATCTCAGTTCTGCTACTGACTTGATGTGTGACCTCAGGCAAACCACAATTCCTCTGTGAGCCTTGCCCCTTCTTGTCTTTCACTGGGCACTCAAAATCGTGTGATTCAAAATTGTGTGAAATGCTGCTGTTCTGAATTGATACCTTTTCTTTCTGTGCACTGTGTTTCACAGATGTAAACAAGTGTCAGGTCCTATTTGCTTTCTCTCATTTATATCTTGTGGGGATGATTACTTGCTGCTGTTGGTACAGCCCAAGTAGATTAAAAAAAACAAAGTATTTTTTTTTTTTTGTCTCTCAATGCACAAGATTAAAAAAACCCTGAGAATACAGGAAGTTTTCTCATCTCCTCTGTGCTTTTGAGGTTAAATGGGTATAAGTTCTTCTATGTTATAATAGGTAGAAAGGGCCTTAAATTTCTCAGATGTTTACAGCAAAATGAGAATTTTATGAGTGTGAGGGAATAGAGAAACAAGGCACAGATTTTCAAATTTCATGTGTACAGAAGGAAACTTGAAAAACCTCAACCCCAAAACCCAACAAAACCAAAACACCTTCTCCCCACTGGATGCTAGCAGAGGATAATCATGGAAGAGATGGAAATATAGTGCTGGATTTTACAGAGGTTGAGAATGATCTCTGTTTTCTTCTGTCACTGGAATACTCAGACTCATTTGTAAATAGAGTCTGTTTATCATTAATTGCTGTGGCTCTGCCATTCCTGCCTCTCACTAGGACTTCCATGAAAAATAAGATGGTCTTGGCCAAACAAAACTCCATGGTGAAGGAGGGGAAAATAAACAATTAGCAACAGGGTAGGGCACCACCAGTATTAAAAAAAAAATGTAAACAGTAATGGAGAAGCATGTCCTGAGGTGCTGTGTGAGAGCAAATCAGTTGTTGCAACAGAAACTGATTAAAGGCTATATAGCAATTCCAGTATTGTGGAGTGTTTTCCAAATGCCCTTTCTAATAGCAATGCAGATGAAACAAGGGTGAAATTCCTCTTAGTGGCAGATGGAAAGTGCTGTCCTGTCTGAGAGAATCTGTCTGGTGGCAGAAGCAGTCACCCACTGTGATATTTTTGGGATCCCCCATGGCAGGAAGGAAATTATGAATCTGACTTCATGTTCTTAGAAGGCTGATTTATTATTTTATGTATTTATAGAATGCTATATTAAAACTAAACTAAAGAATAGAGAAAGGATACTTAACAGAAGGCCTAACAAGATACTAATGAAAAACTTGTGACCTCTTCCAGAGTCTTGACACAGCTGGGCCACAATTGGTCATTAAGTAAAAACAATTCACAAGTTGGATAAACAATTTCCAACCACATTCAAAAGCAGCAAAACACAGGAGAGCAATCAGATAATTATTGTTTTCATTTTTCTCTGAGGCTTCTCAGCTTCCCAGAAGAAATCCTGGTGAAGGGATTTTTCAGAAAATATGACAGTGACAACCCACCCTGTGCTGGGTGAGCCAGGCTGGTTTCCATGCTCTTTACATGTTGTCCTGCTTCCATTTGGCTCATGCTTTTGGACTGTGAGCCTTGGCCATATTGCCATATTTGGTTGAAAAGCAGTCTATGTGGAACATGGTAGGTGTTTTGATTGTGTCAAAATAGTAGTAACAATTGGTATGATGTGACACTGGTTTCTATACAATTGTGTTTATAGTGTCAAGTGACCAAGAATGTTTTGATAAAAGGTTTTTCAGAATGAACTCTGTACACTCAGCTGGTGCCTTTGTGTTTAGAAAGAGATTGGATGTGACACTCGGTGCCATGGTTTAGCTTGAGGGGTTAAGGCATGGATTGGATTCAATGATCTTGAAGGTCTCTTTCAATCTAGTGGTTCTGTGATTTTATTCCAGGTTTTTTTTCCTGATTTGTTTTTTTTTTTTTTTTTTTTAACACTGCTCAGAAAAAAGAATCTGGATAAGAATAACCCTCAGATTTCTATTTTAGTCATGAAGTAGTAAGAAAAATACAAAGAATTGAATTCCTGGATAAGATTGACTGATGATATCAGTTCTTTGGTTTTCGTTATATGTCATTTAAGCAAGACTAAGGGCAGGTAATTGGCCAAGTTCAATGATTTAAAGCAGTCCCAAGTGTAGCAAAGTTAGACACAGCATGTTAAACCCTTCTAGTCAAAGTGCTGTGACTGCAGCCTCTTCTTGGATGTCTGTAGTCTATTATAAATAGATTTTTCTCCTGTGTCCAGTAGCTTTAATGCTGATCTGGTAGTGTTATCCTGAAGTAAATCTATTAAAAGAGAGAGTCTTAAGAGGTAGCCCTGCTTTCATACACCTGGAAATTGTTCCTCTGCTTCCCTGCATGCTACATCTATTCTCGTTTATGTAATGTCCCCACATAACCATTAATAGCCCAGAGTCAGAGTCTGGATTCTGGGGCATTCAGATTGACTCAACCCATCAGCTCCAGAGGGGAATAGTGTGCAAGTGAGACCTGTATTTCTGCAGTTTCTGTTTTGTCCCTATAGCCCATTAGCAAACTTGAAAGCAAGTTGAAGTTTATCAGGGACTTCACCTGACTTGTAGGCAGTAACACAAGTTATGACTGTGCCTGTTACCTGTGGCAGTGGTGGGAACACAACACAGCTCTCTTGACTCTGCTGATTTACAGATGGTGGTTCTCAGCTTGGGATGATGATGCAGGGTCAGACCAGGGCTTCACCCATCTGCTGTGCTCTTCCTGACTGGCTTTTCTGTGCAATTAAGGAACGACAACCAATTTTTGCTTAACGACTGTTTAATGACTTAGAGACCCTGTCTGCTTCTTTGTATTTCATGGCTACAAACAGACCTAGCTACAAATTTTCTGTGAATTTCTTGTCTCCCCTTTGAGTCTGTTTATGTATTTGGCTTTCCCCCCCATCCTGTAGCAGTGAGTTCCACAGTTTATGTTGTCTGAAAAGCATTTTCTTTTCTCTGCTTCAAACCAGGTATGTGATAATTGCATAAATGCTCCCCAGTTCTCATTTAACAAGGAGAAATTGAGTTATTTGCATCCTATGAATTTCTCATCACCATTTTACAGACTAGTGACATGATCCAGTTAAAAGATCTCTGTATTCCATATTGAGTCCTTACCTTTTATAGCCTCTCCTCTGACAGGAAAAGACATTTCATATCTCTGATTCCCATGGCCACGATTTTCTGAGCTTTTTGGAGTGGAGGAAGTAACCAAAGTGACTCCAGGTTCTGCTTGGTGGTTAGGAATGGTTTAATTAGGGCCTATTATTAAGGGTATGTGCATTAATTTCTACTTCTCTACCATGCAACTCAGGATTGTGGGTTTGTTCTTGTCAGTCTTCTCAGTTCGCTTTAGTTCTAGAAAGTATTTTGCTTTATTAATATGCTTGTCTGTAATGTGCGAACCTTACTGTTTTCCCCCTCATTCTTACCATGTTGACCAATTAAAATCCAATTGCTCCCATGAGGAAGTTCTACAATTTTCTTGATA
This sequence comes from Molothrus aeneus, assembly GCF_037042795.1. Lineage (NCBI taxonomy): Eukaryota > Metazoa > Chordata > Aves > Passeriformes > Icteridae > Molothrus > Molothrus aeneus. The sequence continues at coordinate 8,860,083 of NC_089649.1, read as the reverse complement.
TGACATCTGACCATTAATACCTATTGTTTATCCTCAGTGTTTTATCAAGAATCACTCTGGAAGAGTACATTCTCTCTTGTTCAATTGCCTTTGGTGTAATGTTTGTTAAAAAAAAACAAAACAAAACACAAAAAACCATTCTGGCAATTAAAAAATATATCTACTGTGTGATTCTTGCATATATATTCAAACATCCTTGAAATAACTCTAGATCTTATTTTGAATGTTCCAGAATTTGTCACATTCCTTCTTCTCTTTTTTCCCTCTATTACAGTTTCCATAAATGTAATATAGAAGTCAGACTTAGGAGCCTGTAGGTCATAACATTTCTCTGATCTGTTACTGAAGATCAATGTCCTTGATTTCTTGACTTAGCTTGTATGGCACAGGTTTGGAACAGGAAACTCCCACTCTGCCGGATCAGTATAATTCATGATTGAATTGATGGCAAGTTTGGTATGGTTTCAAAGATCATGTTTTCTCAGTCTTACTGTCTTGGGTTTAGTAGCAAACTTCATCCCAACTTTCATCAAAAGCAGCAGTATTAGAACTGTGAAGCTATTTCACCAAAAAACATTGGTATTAGTACTTGAAAAGTGTGGTACAGAGGGGCTGATGTACTCTTTTGTCAGAGCCCCAAAATTCAGATGGTTCTTGGACTAATTTTAAGTGAAAATTATAGATTTTTGCTGGAATGATTTTTGAGTAAGAACAGGTAAGCTAGAAAGTTACAATATATCTGCTTACATTGTCGTGAGAATGGAAAATACTAGGGATGATAATGGAAGTGGAACATATGAAAATAAATGATTCCTTTTTTTTTTTGTAAGTTGAAGAAGCAATTTGCTTTTGCTTGTCCTCCATTTGGCTGTAGATGAGAGGCATTGCTAAAAACGCTTCATTATCTGTGAGCTAGTAAAGCTTTTCTTTCATCAAATAACACTCACTTGATGGCGGAAAAAATATTTCCCTACTTTGAAGAAGATGGCAACGCGCTGTCATATGGCTTTGGAAAGTGACAGTGCTGACAAAATGGGTTTTTCTTTGTGTAACTTACTTTCTTTAGCATGAGCAACATTTGAAACAAATGGTTCTGGATTTGTATATATAGACCAATTCAGCTCTTTGGGTGCCAAATCAGAGGCAGCAGTCTAGGGGTATTATCCAGAGGTGCTACAAATATGCAGAATACATTGGTTTGGAGTGGCTTTGGAGACTAGAGGAGTAAAATGATTCTGGCAAGGGTGAGTGTCATGAGGCATGGGGGAACAAGAAGTTCTGTAATGTGTGTTTTGCAGTATGGCTGTTTATTAGGCTGGCTGTAGCCACGACGCTTCAGTCAGATTCTAGACAGATCTTTTTCTTGGCCATCCTCACTCTTTCTCTTTGCCCTTGTATTCACATCTAATCAGAAAGTTTTATTCCAGAAAATATTAAGTTAGTATCAGAAAGTATTCAGTTCCTGTTCTGGAGCCTTATATCTGTCAGCACATAACAAGTTGCTCAATTAAAAATAGTTAATAAGGGGTGTGGAAGTGCAGAGGCTTGACTAAGAGGAAACAGTTGTTTTTTTCCTTGAAAAACCCCACTCAACCAAGCAACACAACAACAAAAAAAAACCCCAAAAGCACAAGCAAAACCCCCAAAACCACAAACAAAATAATAATAAAAATCCCTTAAGCTGTTATGATGACAAAAGCACATTTAGCCTCTGCTCAAGAAGCAGTACAAAAGATAATATTCACTTTGTCTTCAATTCATGTTTTCTACTTGAAATTATATATGCACTGGAGATACATTAGGCAGTCCTGAACCATCTCATGTATTGTGGAATTCATCTTTTTTGGATCACCAGATTATTAGAGAGAAATCAAACTGTTACAATAACTAAATATCTCAGAAGAGAACTTCTGAGGTTTCTGTCTCTTCCTCAGTGCTGGAGCTCCTTAATTTGTTAACTGCTAAGAAGCAGTGTATGCTTAGAACCTGTCAAGCCCAAACTTGTCTCCAAGTAATAACAGAACACTGTGACATCTGTACAATGAGAATACTTGGTCCTGGTCATAGGAAAATGTATAGAAATGAAAGAATTGTACTTATTTGTCTTCTGTTGTTGCTATTTAAGAAAGATTTATTTTCTTGTAGATCTAAGTAGGTCTTAAGGTTTCACCTGGATCTTGAAGGCACAGACATTTCTATTGTCTGTGGCCAAGCTGAGGAGTGATGGAAATTCTACAACCTTTCTGCGGAGAGGTCTTGGCTTTCAAGATTGGGCAAACAAAAGTCATCGTAGGGGGTTAGTTTGAATAAACAGAGAAAACAAAACAGTCCAATAAGAACAAAAAATGTCACTAACCTTTGAATCAAAAATGAGCAGGTCCCATTATTGTGTTACCTCTCAAAGAACTGCCTTCCTGACTTATCCTGCCCCGCTTCTCTTTTTAGTCTAGCCAGCTTCCTATGGAGGAACAACCTTCTCTCCTTCCTCTTGGCTGAATCCCTGTCGAAGGCTTTCAGCTGGAAATCCTGGGGTGGTTGAAATTAATATACTCAACATGGCTAGTCAGAGCACCTAATGACTGCTCTGCCTGAAAGCAGCATGGCCTTAGCTTTGGATCTCATCTCTTTGGGCAGGAGAGCAGCGCTCAGATCTCGGGAGGGGGCTTGCCTAGCCAAGATGAACACTTCTGCAGCTGCTGGGGGAGATAAGCACATGTGTACATCAGGAACTTGGATGTACATATGGATGTGATATGTGTGGTAGCTGCCAGGGCAGAAAGTGAAATGTGGAGAGCAGCATTCTCAGTCTTGGTCTTCCATGAAACAACTTTTTGGGGAAAAGTTATAAAATAATTCTATTTTCTTACCTAGTTTGGTGAGTTAGTGGGAGCGGACTTGCTTAATTGTTATGAGTTTGGAAGCATCCCTATCCGGTGTTAGTGTGAAAAAAATTCTAAATTCTCTCACCAAGTTTAATTAGATTAACATTTCAGCTTTTGATTTAAAGGGAAGTGTGGCTCATACCTGCATTATGCCAGCTGTTGTTTGTATATAGTAATAAACCTTGATCTTTTCATCTAGGTTGTATTTATTTTCACTGCTAGCTGAAGGGAGATTGTTTTAACAATTGTGTTCAGAATGCCTGTACGAAAATTGCGGGGAGAATAATTCATGCCTAGGGGGTTTTTGCCAATGTTAAGTGAAAATTATAACAATTTCGGTTTTGTGTGTTCAGGTAGGTAAGCTGATGTTGTAAACTTTTCTTCCCTTAAGTCTTGAGTTGAAAGGAATGAGAACCATGTAAACTACATGCTTCTCTTCTCTTTGTTAAGAGTGAATATGAGCCTTTTCCCTCCCTTCTCTTGGAGAATCAGCACTTCTCTACAGCTCCTTTCTTTGTGATTGTGATGGTAGAGTCTTTCCTCCTGCATTTAATTTAGCTGATGGCACAATGTGTCCTGATAAATGGTGAAGACTGCTATTGACTGTTGGTTTTGATTTCCTGAGAGGATGAGCCTACAGTTTAGTTCTTTCTGGTTTGTTTTTTATTTTTTATTTCACCCAGCCAGCTAACATGGAAGCTGTGTGGGAACTGGAACATCCATACTGTGGAAATTTTAATGTTTCCAACTAATTTTTCTTTGCAAAACTGAGCTCAGGATGTCTGCCAAGAAGACTGCCCCCTCGGGAGCTTGCCTCTGGGTGGGCTGGCTGGTTGCTTGGATCTGGCTTTCATTGAAAGATTTTTGACAGTATCAGTTCCTGTAGAAGTTTGTTTCTACACATCAGCATTTTTCTATTGGAATAAAAATTTTTTTCTAGAATTTCTGAATATGGTTAATGGAAAAGAAACATTGAAGGGAAACTGAGGAATTTTGTGACCTCACCTGACAGTGCCCTGTAAATATGGAGTAAAACAGCCTGTATCTGAATGGTCCAATTGGCAGGTTCTAAGCCCAGTGCTGCCTGCAGGCTGATTTCTTTGGAATAAGGTAGATAACTGGAGAGAATGCCTTCCTTGCCCTCATCTGTGTAGAAGGATATGTTGCAGTAGGTAAAGAAATAAAAAAGGAAGAGTGGAAAAAGGAGACAGAGTTCCCTTTTGCTCACCCAGATCACCGGCTGCTGTGTAGGGCATTGGTCTTGGCATGGTTTCCTGTGTGAAATGGTTCCTGGTGCCATTTTCTGCTCCCTACAACTTTGTGGCACTCATGCAAAAAGCCAGTGCTGCTGGGGAGGGAAAACTCTGCCTCTCAGAGGAGTTCTTTGGCCCCAGGGTGGAGGTGTGCTCCCTGGTGTCCAGTCAGGCAGTTTAACAGTGGGCAGCTGGCAGTTCAGTCTTGCCTTGTGCTGTTCCCATTGTGTGACTGGGCTGGGAAATTCCCTTTTCTGCTGTCAGCTCATGGAGGTGCCTTGGAACTGGCCCCACCATCAAACAGACTGAGTCATCCTGTAGCTTCCCAATCCTACTAGCAGTGTTGCATGGATCTCTTTTGTTCTGCTGGAAGGTAAAAGTTAATAAGACAGCAAAAAGCTTTTGTTTCTAAGGTTAGAAGAAATTAAGCTGGGAAGAAGAGGCAATTTTTAAAACCAACAGGTTAAAATGAACTTTTAGATCTATCACAGATAGGAATATGAAGTGAAAGAATACAAGCAGCTTGATTACCATTAAATCTTTCAGAAAAAAACATGTTTGTATTTTGAGCTCATCTTATTTTTTAAGTTTGGTCCGTTTGTGTTTAAAAACATCCAGCACGGGAAGAACAGTAACTGGACATAAACTCCCCTTTTTTGTTAAATAAATGTAAATTGCCTGTTTCTTTGACTTCCATAGCCTTATAATAAATTACTGGCTTGTGAAGGATCAGATCCAATGTATCCTTCATCAATGAAATCTCCACAAGCGCCCCAAAGCCTAATATATTTTCAGGCTGTTGCGCTTGGACCAAGTCAAGCTGTGCTGGTAAAGCTGTCTTTGGCTGCGTGCAAGGCTCATAATCCATAGGTTAGGGCTCTGCCAAGTCTAATGGGACTTGGGCACAGCATGAAAACATACTGTTCCAGCATATGCCTGGCTGCTAGAAGGGAGCCCAGCTCCACAGGTCCTGCCCACTAAACATTTGGAGCAGATTGCAGCACCCTTTTCTCTCTGCATTAGAGAGAAGCATCAGGAGCTCTCAAGAGCTCATTAATTATATTTCTCTGAGCATAGTGTTTTGGCATTTTGAGTACAGCTAATTACAAGCAGATCTTAATCTTGGAGTTTTTTTCCTTGTAATTAATTATTTCTTCATTATCTTTAAACTATTTGACTAAGCAGTTTACATCCTGCTCTCGCTCCTTTAGCAGATGTCTTGAGAAAACAGATGTTTTTGTTTTCAAGAGAGGAAGGTTCATTCTTCTCTTGATGGAAGAAAGCTCTGCACTTTAATTGTTAGCATGGAAAATGTAAGGGAACAAACACACTGGAGTTTTTTGTGCTAAGCTAAATATCTCACTCTGATACTGTGACTGGAATATATGTATGTAAATGCATAGATGAAATTAATATTCCAGTAATATGTATTTGTCTTAGATATGCATATATAGGATATATGATGTATCAAAAATATATACCTTGAGGGTTTTCACCTGCTCTGGGTTCTTAAACATTTTGACTGTAGTTTTAAAAAGATACATATAGATGTTTGTTAAACCTAGTGTCATGAAACTGGTGGCAGGCTTGACAGTTTACCATTACTGAATTGAGTAAATTGTTTAGCATCTTCAAGTATTGTTTAGAGAGTGTTAAACCATGTGGATATTGAAGGTGAAAGAGTTAACTTTTAAAGAAGATTTTCTTAAAAAATGTTGCCTACAAATAATTCCTGATCTTATTATTTAAAACTGCTTTTACTGGCAAATTAGCTTCTGTGGCCAAAAGATAGGTTAGTCTTTAATAGATATTTGGAGATAATCTTTGTTAATTAGGATTTATTAGCTTCAGCCAGACTCCAGTGCTTGATTAATCTAAAGTAATTAAACTCTTAAATCTGTCTGACTAATCAAGAGGAGCAGTCATACCTAAAGCTGCAGCTCCTCCTAAGTGGAATCAATGAGCAGTTAGTCTGCCTGTGGATTTCTGGATTGACTCCAATGAACTGAAATTTGCTTGTGTAGATTTTGTGGTTTTGGATAACAAAGGCATCAGATGTGCTGTGCTAAGTTCTGTTTCCATATGCCCTGTTTTTGAGGCTGTGGTAATAATAGAGATTAGTTCAGTCACTGACCTGACACACAATGAAAACTTTTTCATTAAAACTTTGCAATCACAATAAGGAGTAAAGATCATCCAGTTATGAAAACCAAGGAACAGTTGACTGCAGAGTGTTGGGCCACTGTGAATCAGAATGATGGGTGTTTTCTTGTATTCCTTTATGAAAAAAAACTCAAAAAACAAACCCCAAAACTTAGGCTGCTGCCTTTTGTCAAATCAGGATGAAATATACCCAAACACTGACAGTATTCCCCTCTAGTCTACATGTTGAACAGACATTTCACAAGCTTGGGTGTTAGCTGTGATTCAGGTGCTCAGTGGTACACATGGTGACTCCTCCTTTGAACCCAAAGTCAACATGAATAATGTTTTTAAATCTCTTAATAGATTTGGAGTTTACTTCTTGATTTTTAGAGGAGTTTTGATTCTGTTATTCCACAGCTCGCAATTTCAATGGGATATCTGGAGACAAATGGACTTCTTCAATTTTGATTTCAAATTGTCAACAGACAAAAGACTTCTTGGCCTCATATAGAATCCATAAGAAGTTCCTTTGTACATATCACAGGGGTTGTTGTTAGCAGTGGCCTCACCTCTAGAAAAAAAAGTTTGGGTTTTCCATGTCTGAAGAAGAAGAAAGAAGAAGAAAACACACTGCTGGTTCTGTGAGTGATCCTCCTGGCAGGCAGGATTTGCTCTGGCAGGAGCTGGCACTGCTCAGCTCTCATTTTCTCTATTCCCTTCTCTTCTGCAGCCCTTTCAGTATGATTAAAGACTTCTTAGTTGTGCATGTTTCTCATACCACAGTCATCTATGCAAATGTGTCAGAGGAGAATTTAGTCAGTGGTACAATGCAATTGGATGCTCTGGTTTCATGCATTGTTTTGGTTTTGCCTGTTCCACTATGAAACTTTTTCCAGGCTTTTGATTTAAAGAACAGTGGGGTAGAGATGAAGCAGGGAGTTAGTATTTAGGAAATCTCATAGTAGATTGTGTTTATGGAATATTGTTCAGAAATTAATAATTAATAATCTGAGAGCCACGCCTTGACATAAAATTTGCAGCCACCTGGAGAGCAGCTCCTGGTCCTCAGGCCCTCTTGAAAATGGGAATGTGGGTGTTTGCAGTCCTGTTGGATGAGGCTGTTGATACCATGTGTGACCCCAGGTACTTTTTTGGGATGGGACGGATCTGATGAGGGCTGCAGCTCTCAAAATGCTGCTGGAAGTATCTGTCTAAAAGGTTAGAGAGGAGAATTGCTGCCAGCACAGAGGGAGAGTGTTCCTCAGAAGGGATGTGTGCACACAGATGTTTGGCTCTCACTGAAAGTTCACTTGATTTAGGATTGAAATGTGGTGTTAATAAACCAAGCAGAGTTGTAGCTGATGTGTTGGCCAACTGGTTGCTTAATGTGATCCTAATTAGCCAAGGTCCATCATCAGACAAATGTGGCTAGGTTTGCTCTGATGTGCTAGTTCTATCATCTAAGAACAGAGAGATCTTTTCCTGACACTGTGGATGTGCAAAACTTCCCTGAGCTTGCCTCAAATTCCAGTGCTTTGTGTGGGTCTGTGCTGGTTGGTGCTGTCCCTAAATACAGTGGAAAAAGACATGGCATGCATTTGTGAGCATCTTGTGCCTAGTTTTACTGTGACCCCTCTCTGAAGCAATTTGAGAAAATTCCTCTGTCTTTCCAGACTTTCAGCTGGAAATGCTGCCAGCTCATTTTGTTTGTTGCCATTATCATTATCTAAAAATGAATGAAGAGGAATAAAAGAGTTGTGAAGAACATACTGGCATCATGAAATTGTGGCTTGTGTTTACAAGTCATTTAAGTAAATCTTATAAAGTTTAAAGGAGGACATTTTTAAAGTGTTCTTTATTCTTAAAAGCTGACAGACTAATTAAAATAAATAATCTTGTTTTTCCCTCCACATTGTGGCTGAAGGTGTTTGACTGCATAAAATAAGCACTGAAGCCACTTGTCCTCTAGTGGTATCAAGTCCTGTAGCTGATGTGTTTTCCTTATGTGCTACAGGAATGCTTCTGTTTTGAGTTGCAAACTAAGTTGAGAGGACTTTTTAGTAGTTTAAAATCAATTAAGCATTCTCACTAGATTTTTATGAGCTAGGTTGTGTTCCTTTATTGGCTCTTAAGCCTGATATTTCATTGCTTATGTCTCAGAACCTAAGGGAACACAATTTTTTCCATAAGTAACCATTTCAGAAGGCAGGAGACTAGAATATGAGGAAGCAAACCCTGTATTTAGTCAGAATTGCAAATTTTCATTCTTTATAGTTTGAAAGAGTGTGACTAATACTGTATTCATTAGTTTTACCTTTTGTCCTCTCCTTCCATTTTTATTGACATCTGCAATGTAATATCTGTTAACTTTTCAGCTAAGTTTTGTAGAACTCAGACTTAATAGTTGAGAAAAACTTTCAAACCTTTCATGCCAGTTTTATTTGGGGAAAAAGCGGGAGAAGTTGACAGGGTACTCATCTCAAGTTCAGGAAAAGGAGCAGGAGTTCTGAATCCTGGAGTTTGTCTTCTCATTCAGGACAAAACTTCAACAGCTGAGCTCAGTTTTTCTAGTTAAACACCACATTCACTTAAACACTATAACCATACTCATTTTGCCTTCTGTTCTGCTTTGCACATGAACTCCAATACTGTAGTTCATGTCCCCTACATTCATGACTGAAAGAAATTGAGATATTTGGAATACCTTCATGTGGTAACTTTGGAAAACACCCAGAACAGAGGCAGAGTGTTGTTTTCACCTGAACCCTGGCTACTGTGATGCATGAAATCAAACTGTTTAATATTCACAGTCAGCCTTCATTTGATGTTTAGGTTTTGCATCTGAGGATTTGTACATGATTAAATGCAGTCCAGACCACGTAAAGCTGGTTCATGGACTCATCCATTGCTTCCTTTGATAAATTCCAGGAATTTACAGATACTTGTTGGCTGTCTTGTCTTTGTGTTAATCTTGCCAGTTGTGTCTTCAACACAGATACTTCCAAGGATTGAAAGCTCCTGTGAAATGAAGGGGGATCCTTCCAAGTCTAGGCTTCACATACCAAATAGAGCATTACTATTGATCACCCAGTGCCTGTTGTGTGGGGAAACAGGAATTAGATTTGCTGCTTTTGCTCTCACATCCTCCGTGAATAATAATCTCAATAACAGATAATTAGAAATTCCAAAGTCATATAAAATGCCAAAGATGCACTTGAAACAGTGAGTGACTACAGTGACTCAAAGCGGGAAATATCTTTATATTTTAAACTGTGGTTTTCTTGGAAAAAACCCCCACCAATGCATAAGTTCTAAAGGATATGGGTTATGGTTCAAGTTTATGGCTTTTAATATTTTTTAGATTTTAAAGATATTACCTCAGGAAAAAAACCCCAACCCCTAATCTCAAGATTCCATGTCTCTCCTGAGATGGAAATGTAGAAATGTTATTCTTATACTGGAATAAAGATCTAAACCCACAATACTTCTCTCAGAGAGAAGATGCACATTCATTTGTTTCTGAGGGAATCAACAATTCATCAAATTATTGAATTAGAAAACCCATTCTTTGAGTTCCTGTTGCAATTTGATATCACAGCACAAACCTGTCAAATGTAACATACGTTTCAGCTGATTTCACAAATATTTCTTGCTTTCCATCAGGAGATTTAGGAAAATTAAACAGAACCTCATTTCTTTTATTCAGTTATGTAAGACATAGTGCTGTTTCTGCTGAATATAACCTTTAATGAAGTAGGGAAGATGCTATTCATTATCACCTTAGAAAATAGTAAATTTTCATCTTCTTTTCTCAAAGACACATTTTGAAAGGCTGTGCTGCCCAACCATATGTTCTGTATTGAAATAAATTAGAGGGACTGGGAGGAATTCTTGTCATGGTATTAATACTGCTTGCTGCAGCCAGCACTAGATGGTGCAGAGGTTATATCTTGAAGCTGACTAAATATGCTTTTTTTTCCCCTCTTTGTTTGTATTTTGGGGTGTGTTTGTTCAGTTGCTGTTAGGTTTTTTCCCTTGGCTTGGTTCACAAAAACTCCTGAGACTGACAGAGTTGCTGAAGGAGGTGAGTAGAGGAAAGGACTCCACAGTACTCAGCTTGAGCCAGTTTATTCAAGTCTGTATCCATTACATTCAAGCACATAACAGTGTCTGGTGTGTAAGGAACAAATAAATTAACAAAATGTTACACTTTAAAACAAAGTTACACTTTAAAAAGCATTTTGAAAAGGAGCGGATCTCTCAGGTTTTGTTGTTTTTGTATATATTACCTCATTAACAGTAAACCTCATTCCCTTCTATGGAATTCTGGTGAAATTCCAGTTCAACTGCTTTAATTGTGTTGGCTTCCTATATAATTAACAGCAGTTTTCAAAAAGGATCAGGGCTTGTAATAGCATGAAGCAATTATCTGACGGTATTGGTCAACATGTGACTCAAGCATGTAGTCATAGGCTGAGGAGAAAGGAATTTTGGTAAAACTGTATTTCTGATTAAGAGTTCTTATTTGTTTATCAGATGTAGCAGTATTTACCCAGAGTGTCACGGAATGTAGCCCAAAAGGTACACGTGGTGTGTTTGCACTGCTGTGCCTGGGGCTCTGGGTGGGAAATCATTTTTTTGGCTGGTTCCTATTGCTCGGACCTCATACAAATGAGCGCTCCTCCTTCTGGTACTTAGGAGGTAAGTATATAGTTTAAAAAAATATTCAGCCAACCTCAGAACTAACTTTAAAATAAAAAAAGAAAAAAAGGAAAAAGAGCAAGGCAAAAACTTAATAACTATAGCTCTGCCTGGAATAAGTTTGGGCAGCAAGGCATAGGAATCTCTAAGTCTGTTGTGACAGATGCTAAGGGAAAAGAAATTCACCGGCAGCTTTTTTTTTTTTTCTGACCTAAACCAGGATTATACAAGTAAGATAAGATTTATCTTCACTAACTGCTTGATTTCCCACTTAAACCCCTATTTAAAGATTTTTGAGGATTTATGAAGATTTAAGAAAAATAACCCCAAACCCCACAACAAATACCATCTCAAAACCCCAAAGCCTAACCCAGACATTTAATTATTGCCCTGTAAGAGGTAATACAGCATAGCTGCACCACTAACTCCTGAGACAGCCTTGGAGGATCCATGGCCTCAGCCTAAACAGCCTGGGAGAGAGCTGATGCTGCTGCATCTGTCCTCACAAGGCTCTGCTCAATCCATTCTCTTTTATTGAAGCAAAATGAGCAGAGCGCTCAGACACAGACAATTAATGTAGAATTAATGCATGATCCTATTATAACATGCTTAACCTTTACTAGATCTCTTAATTTAGTTTAATTCAATCCTAATCTTCAATTAGATCAAAATAATTCCTATTTGGGAGGTAATGAGGAAGAACATCTTGGGTAGGGTGAGGTACAGTGACTCTCAGTGGCTTCACTGATGTAATCAAGGGCTTTCATCACCAGTAACTACACTGGAGTGTGTTTTTCTTGCTGTGACTATTCTGTAAATAAGTACTTCACAACACTTCTCCTGTCCTCTTTTTAAGTTGAATAGTGTCTGCACAGCACTCCAAGATCTCATGAGAAGTATGTTGTCAGGGTCTGAATCTGGTCTGGACCTCATGAAGACATTTAAAAGCATGTGTGCCTTTGTAAAGACATTCAATGTGCATTTAAATGCAGATTAATCAAGTTATGGCAATTTTTCAGAGAATTATAGAATTTCAAGGGTAATGTTATGTATCCCATTGTATGAAGCTTGTTCACTTGATCAAAGTAGTATTGCTGAGTGTATTCTGGATAAAACATCAAGCCAATAGCAGGAAAAGTTATCTCAAGAGAGTTTAATTTTTTTTTTTGACAGCTGATGATAAGAAGTTTGGTCATCAAGCCCAAAATGTTAGCATAAAGGGTGTTACAGTTGAATTTAATTTGGTTACACATCTAATGTGGCTAATTATCTAAAAGTCAGTGACTTTGAAATCTTCCTGCTGTAGAGAGCTGAGGCACAGATGGGGAGCCCCCTTTTGGAGGCTCCCTAGCTTTGTTTTTCTAATTGTGGCTTGCCTAGGAGCCCTGTGGGCAGACTAGAGAGGATGAGGCTGAGGAGGGTTTATCACATGGTGTTCATTCCCCCTTCTGTGTACTTTTACATGTTTCCCACAATAATAGAGCTGTCTCCTCTCACTGTCCAGAAATACTGACACATAGCAAAGAGATCCACTGTGTTTTCTCAGTTACCCTCAGCTGTAAACATCCTTAGAAAACCATGTTGTGTCTTTGGATAAAAATTATTCTAAATAAACAGGCTGCTTAGGAGACAGAAGACGACTTTTTAAACTATGATTTAGTTCCTACAAGTTCATTTTTCTGTTTCAGATTGTGTTTACCCTCATGTGCACATGATGCAATGCACCACAGACTTGTCTTCCACTCCACCCCATTGAACATAAACCAGACTTTTTGGAGATCAAAGACATAAAAATTGCAAAAGACAGTTATTTAAGTCATTGAAGTAGTATGCCTTTTAAGGTAGGTTCATTCCCAAGTGTAGATTAACTATGGAGTTGGAATTTTTTTTTCCTTTTTAAATGTTGTTTTGGAATGAACAAATCTTTGCATTCCAGTTTTAATAGGGGATTTTGATAGGGAATTTAATAGACATCTGCAGTAGAACAAAGTTCTGGCAGAATATTGAATATTATCTGTTTGAGATATTTGCTGTGTCTGAATTTCTCATCTGACTTCTTCACCTGCAACCCTCTGTCCCTAGGAGTTAAGAACAAAAGGCACTGGCCAGGTTAGCTCCCATCCTTCCAGAAGTTTCTTCTTTTCTCTTGTCTATCTTCAGTTTTCCTGTCCAAGGGGATCTCACAATTTGCATCTTTTTTGGTTTTTTTTTTTTCCTTGCCTTCTGGGCTTTTTGGGGCACTTCTTTGTAGTTTTGCATCTCTGCAAGTAGACAATGAAAACATCAGTGAACTGCAAGCATTCAAGCCTTTCATTCCTGTCAGTAACATATATTGCATTTTAGGAATACCTTTTACAATTGAAAATGCTTAATGAATTAAGGTATAAGATCAATCTGCAAAGGTGTCTGAAGTTACAAAGAGGCACTAGAGCAGTGATCATCTGCCTCCAAATACCTGTTAAAATCAGGAGAGAGCAAGGTGTCCTCATAAGAAACAGGCTGGAGGAAAAGGGAGAATATCATATAGAAAGAGGAAGATTTTGAATGAATTATTTGTATTGAAAAATACATTTCACAGTGAGATTCAGGGCACTTAAATCAGGTCTCAGCCCTTATTTAAAACTCATCAATCAATTGTGACTTTTCAGTGCACTGGTTTACATACCCTAATATATGCCCATGAAACTACCTGTAGTTTGAAACTTGGCCAGATGTTTTTCAGGTTCTGAAATCCATCCAGAATATGTTTGCAGGAGGAATATTTCCACAGATTTCCCTGTGGAAAATATTTCACATGTTAGAGAAATAGATAGACGGATCTTAAACTTCTTAAAGAAAAGTAAAAAAAGGATAGATGGATCTTAAAAGGAAAAAAAGGTGCAATATTGAAAAAATTTATATTGGAAGAGAGATCTGTCTAATGTTTTCTAATTAAAAACTTATAGGTTGTATTTAATCAAAAAGCAAATGCTCTTTCTTTACTTCTCACAGAAAGACCTCTTCTGCTGTCTTTTGACAAATGTTAGTTAGGGGGGAAGATTGAATCAGATTAGGGTGTAGTTTGGATAAAAAAATTCTTGAGATTCTTCAGGACTAACACTTACCTTGAAAAGAAGCTGCCTGTTCTCTGCTTTGTCATATTGTTTGTAAGTTAGTTCATTCTATTTTGATTCTTTGTTGTGGCTTCCTCTGTGGTGAAGACATTTTATTAGAAGCAAGACAAAAATATTTATAACTGCATTAAAAGTACTTCTTTACACACTCATTTCCTCTCCAATTTAAAATATTTTTTTCAAGTTGACACTTTCCAATCCTCCTCTAATGTACTGGAGTAGTTGAAGCAGAATTTTGAGTCAATCTAGGTACGGTGATAGCAATCCTGGGCAGTGCAGGATCCATGCACTCAAAGATGAAGTATCTGGTGATGCAGAAAGTGTTTTGGCAGATAAGAAGGACAGGCTGAAATGCATGTTAAATACTCTCCAGTATCAAGTGATAACATCTCTCTAGTGTGCTTTGGGATGTCTGTAGACACATTAAAATCAGCTGAAAAATTTTCAAATCTCAAACCCCTTGATTCTAATACATTTTTTTAAAATACAGCTAATGTAGTTCATTAGTATTTTGAGAAAAATCAAGCAGACTTTTCAACACTCAGCCACCGAGTTTGGAAATATTCAAATATTTCCATGTTTAGAGGCCTCTGTGGCCACAAAGAAAAATATGCTAATTTCAACCAGATCTTTGTGTTCTCAGTTCAAGTAGTAGCTAGTATATTATAGGCATATACAAAGCTGTTCTCCTCCCAAGAGATATTATAGCTGTGAATGACTCTTGGAAAACAATATTAACTTGCTGCCACAACCGGATGAGCTATAAAAATGAGTACAGATAATACTGTGTTATGTTTTCTTGCTTCTGCAGCAGCCAGCTTGCATTTTTGCCCCTAATTTCTTACCAAGGAAAAATAGCTTTCAGGGCTTTGCTTCCAGAAGTTGTGGTGGAATTGCTTTTATGAGCTCTTCCGTTTTCCTGCTGCCATACATCTGGCAGTCAGGCGTGGGCCACTAAGGACTCTGTGGGCTGCACTCAAGCCTTTGGCTGTTACCACTACCTTTATGGTTGTTGCAATTAACCTTACTGTTCCTCATAAATTGTTTTCACATTTTTATTTTTTTCCCTCTGGAAAACAAGCAAACATTTTTTAAATCGGCGTTGGTTCTTTTTGTCAGATGTTGTTTCAGTTACTCTGATGGTCAAGCCTTGGTCATAATTTTACCAATAGGATGTACAGGATTCACAGTTTGTACCTCCACCCAAGTGTGAGCAGTTGTTCTGAGTGAGCCACTCCTGAGATGTGGATCTGAAGTCAAGGTATGGCTTCCATTTCAAATCTAATAGCAACTAAATTTCAGTTGAGCATTTGATTCCGGTAAAACTTCATGTTCAGTTCCATTTAGGCTGAAAGAGGGGCTTCTAGGGAGTTCTGGAACAGGCTTTACTCAGAGACTTGTACATTCCTGAGGGAGCTGGATTGCCACTCTCCTTCAGGGACCTGCCTTGGACATGCTTGTCATGCCTTTGCAGTGGTGCCCTACAGCAAATATTTACTGTTTTCATGAAAAAACCTTTTCAGAAATAATTTTTGCCTGTCTCATATTCTGGTACTGAGTTTACAAGTGCCTGGTGTAATATCCTGTGTCAGCAGCCAAAGCCTCAAATGTGAAGTCTCATCCCAGATTTTTATTTCAGGTGACTAATTCAGTGTGATCACTGTGGGCAGTGCAACTGGAGAACTTTGTTCTGTTCTTTCTTTTTTGACTTGTCATGGGTTATGACCAGATTTCCTCAAGGTGAACAGTATGCTGAAAACAAGATTTAATTAACATTGGTTAACACTTCCCTGCAAAAATTTGTGATTGAGCTTTCCCTTGGCTTCTGTTAGTAATGAATGAACTTGGAAGGACAGGCTCTAAAACCAAGTGACAGAGTGGTCACCCTCAGTGGTCACCAGGATCTTGATGTCTGGCAGATTGGGAATACTCTCAGTTGTCTCTGCCGTTAAAGCTGCCCTGGCTGTGGCCTTTGTGAGCAGCTGGGAAGCCTCAAACCACAGTCAGAGCCACAGCCCTGTGCTTCAGAACTCCCTTGTGATAAAAGGAGCAGGGATTAGTGTATGGGACCTGGAGCTGAGCACCCAGGCTGGGCCCTCTCATGATAGGGACAAAAATTGGGGGCCCAAGGAGCCCCTAGTGCCTCCCCAGCCCTTGGCATGGGCTGAGGGTAGCCCACTTTCTTTCTACCATCTAAAAAATGTGTATTTTAAAATTTTTTTGGTTGTTTTTGGACACAGGAAGAAAAGAGAAAATTAACACCCATTAGTGTAATTCTCTTACTTCTGGAATGAAATGAGATTTTGTTTCTGTCTTAGCCTTGTGAAGAGAAGTGTGGGGAATTCAACAGACCTGATCATGTTATGGTTTGGTCCAAGTGAGACAGATCTGCTGTAGTCAGGCTGCCTCACTGTCTGTTCTGTGGCAGGGAGAATTTCTTTTACTCCTTTTGCTCTCAAGAGAAGGCAGCCTGCCACCTGTGAATTCACTGAGAGGTCATTTTATTAAGGAGAATAAGTGGTGAAGGAGACAATGGGAGAAAATTAGTGTCAAGCATATTTCTTAACTGTCGCAGACATCTTTTTATGAAAATCCTTTCCTTAGGATTTTTTCCTCCTGAGAAGCTGAGAGGCCTCAGGAACAAATGTAAACAACAGTGATTATCTGCTCTTGTGGAATGCAGCAGGTGGATCTGTGATTGGCCCATGTTGGATGTTTCTAATTAATGGCCAATCACAGCCCAGCTGGCTTGGACAGAGAGTCTGAGCTATAAGCCTTTGTTATCATTCTTTCCTTTCTATTCTTAGCTAGCCTTCTGAGGAGAACCTTTTCTTCTATTCTTTTAGTATAGTTTTAATATAATATATATAATAAAAAAATAAATCAAGCCTTCTGAAATATGGAGTCAGATAATCGTCTCTTCCTTCAACATAAGACCCCTGTGAACACCGTCACGCTTAATTTTTTTTTGATTGTTGTCATGCAAACTTGGAATGACTTTCAAATCTTGGAACAACTTATGGAAAACTCTCTCAGTTCAATGTAGGTTTACATGGGAGTTTGAAATTATTCATTCAAAGCCTTGAACTTTGAGAACTGATACCAAAGTTTGGCAGGAAGGCATTTTCTTAAGAGTAAAAATTTTGGTTTGGTTCTTTTTTTTAAGGCATCATGTTAGAACTTTTATGGCATAG
This sequence comes from Molothrus aeneus, assembly GCF_037042795.1. Taxonomy (NCBI): domain Eukaryota; kingdom Metazoa; phylum Chordata; class Aves; order Passeriformes; family Icteridae; genus Molothrus; species Molothrus aeneus. The sequence continues at coordinate 8,842,795 of NC_089649.1, read as the reverse complement.
GTTCATCTTTCCTCAAAGCAGTGCTGAATAGATGGCAGTGGCTGCAAAGCTGTATTCCAGAGGGCAGAGTCTCCAGGGGCCCACTCCTAGCATCCCTCTCTTTTCCATCAGCTCTGAGTTTCCTCCAATTTTGTGCCACAGCCTCTGTTCCCAAAATCTTGGTGAAGGTTACTTGTTCAGTGATAGCCAGATGGGTGGAGCCTGGGATGGTTCTTGATGTGTTCTTGGCAAGGAAAGCCTTACTTAATGGAAATTAACTTTTTCTACTCTGTAGATGCTGTTAGGAACGGAATGTATATACCTCATACATTGTTTTACTTATATTGTAAAAAATGGTGCCATTCCATTTAAGAAGGAAAACCTGCCCAGATTTTTGCTTTCTCATTTCTTGTTTTGCTAGGAAGGGATATTCTGACAATTTCTATTATTATTATTACTTTTTTTTAAATTTTTCATTTTATTTTAGGATCATTGATCTAAAAACCAAATCAACTAACAACCTTTCCCCTTAAAACCCAAGAACATATTTAAAGTTGAAGAAACTCTGGCATTCATGTGAGCAGTCCATGTACATCATTTGGTAAAGCTTTTTACTCCAGAAAGTTGCTACAAGTAACTTTGCCTTGGTCACAGTGGTTAAATTCCCCAAAAGTGGAATGGTTTTTGTAATTGCCTGTGAAATCATCACTGAGTGTTTCTCCTCAGGCTTCAGACTTACAAAGCCCAGAAAATGTCCTGAAGTTTGGTTGGAGCACCTTCAGTGTCTTGTGAAGCCAGTGCATGCTATACTTGATTTTATTTCTTGCTTGTGGCACATCCCATGTTACATTGCATGATGTTTTTCTTCCTTTGCACAGAAGTGTGAAGCCTCCCTCTAGATGATCCATTGAGATCTTTGTCACGGTTTGTGCTCATATCAATTTCTCTATTTGAAATTCTGTCAAGGCTTTAAGCTTTCCCAGAGATGAAGGCAGTGGCTTTAAGCTTTTCATGGAGACAAATCCTTCATGACCACAACAAAACAAAAGCTTGTAAATACAAAGAAAGCAAATTCTTCTTGTGAACTCTACGTGAAAGAGGGAGAAAATGATTTTATAAAACATGTCTATCTGCTGGAAAGCTGCTTAACTGACTTAAAGCTATGGCCTTCTGAACATACTTTTCTTGCTATTGCCTTACTTTTAGAGGTTATGAAGACTTTTGTGTCTGGGAAGTTGAGTTTTGCCCTTCAGAGCCAGAAGCTGAGAGCAGAGAACATTGCTGGCAGGTTTGTGGTCCATAAGATCAATGGCTGCAACTTTTACTTGAGATAGAAATATATAGATTCTGCTTGGCAGAAGGAATAGGTAGATGGGGAATTTTGCCTCTGAAAAGGCTGTGTTATGTACTGGGAAATTTACCTGGAAATGAGACTAAGTGATCCCTTTTTCTTTTGTCAGGGTGATACACATATCTCTTTTTGCTAGCATATCTCTTGCAACTTTTTCTGTTGAAAGCCTGATTACTCTATAAGAAATACAAATAGAATATGAAAGTAGGTCTGATTTTGACTAAAAGGGAATTATTTTTCCCTTTTGTGGGAAAAACCGAGCCATGGAAGTGCACATGGATGTTCTGGTTCAAATGAACTGTAATAATAATATAATTATTTTTTCTGACCCAAGTTTTTTGTGTGTGTTTTTCCCTCTGTTCCTTGAATATTTTAGACGGTCAGGATTCCAAATATAAGTATTATCTGAATAAAATTTTGATCTATTTTCAAGTTTAGTTATTCTTTCCGTTCATCCACAGGCTTAAGCATCATACAGGGATACAGAGCTCTAGCACATTATACAGGGAGAAAAAAAAAATAATCACACTGTATTTTCAAATTCAAATAAACAGGTTTTTTTTTTTTTAATCTTTAAAAAATGCTCTTGGCATAGAATTCAGAGTTCTCCCATTCATAAGTTGCTGTGGCTCTGAAAGATTTGATGCTTTTGATAAGAACAAAGGTGCAACCCGGTATTATTTTACCTCTCTGGATTTCCGAGGACATGTGGCTTTTGGAAGTGGCACTGATAGTGGGTTTTGAGTGAATGCTTTGCTCTGCTATTTCCATTCCCAAGTGCAGCAGAAAACAAAAGAGCACTGAAGCCTTAATCAGTGCCATTTTCCCCTGTGACAGCAGCTGTATCCCTTCAACTCCTCTCCTTCCGCAGGAGTCTCCCTGGGATGCCAGGATGCCCTGCCGGTTCACCAGGAGCCACAGACACATTGTCTGTGCCATTAATTGCCAAAGAGTGTGTCATTGGCTGCAGTCTGGAGCTTCTGACTGGCATTTGGAAATACCCAGTTGTTTTCCAAGTCCTAATGAAATTAGTTCAGCAGCAAGTTCTTTGCTGAGTGGAAGGGAGAGCCTGCATGTCTGTTACTGTGTTTATAAAGAAAGGCTCGTTTGTGTATCTCTAATTTTTTTTTGAGTGCTTGCATCTTGCTGTGACATTTACCTTATTTTAATGTGTGTGGGAGCTTAGTGATCTTTCATTAATTTACAGTTCTTTTCAAGTGTTCAAGACCACAGTAGGACTTTGGGAGAAATCTTTAAAAACCCCCAAAACCAACCCACAAATTTAAACTGTATTTTATTTGCACTTGAGAAGTTAAAGCCAGGTCTCAGGCTTATTGCTCTAACCTAAATGCCACTTTGTAAAAGAAAGGTGTGACCAGCAATAACCTTTCATATGTGCTGTATAACAGAATCTAATCTGAAAATAGCCTAACTTTGTATGAGTAGTGTAAGTTAGTTGTCTAAAATCTTCATGGTGAGAGTGGCTTACAAGGCAAGGAAGCACAGGAGAGCAGGGACATGTATTGTCTCAGGGGCTCCTAAACTCATCTTATAAACTTTCTTTTCCACAAAACAAAAAGTCAAGATGGTTTTAAGTATGATGTGGGGGTGATACTCTGGTATCTGAAGTTGACTTGACTGGACTTGAACCTGTTGTTAGAGATGAACAGAATTCAGGATATACAGTTCATGGAAACTTTCAAACATTCCTACACAGGGCAAATTCTTAATTAGGTGTCAGACCTGTGAGCCAGTCGATTGGGAAATGCTGCTGAATCGTGTAAATGGCACTTAGATCTGGTCAAAGCTGTTCATGTTCTCTATTCTAATATATTCAGTGATTCTGCACATTACAGTAACTCAGCCTCTTCCTTACTTGAATGTACACTAGTCACTCCCTTCAAAATTTGGCTGAGCTCCCTTGTTGTCATACAAAATGCACTGTTGTGTTTACTTTGTTTACATTTTTCTATCTGGGAAAACTCTGGCACACAGAGAACTGTGATTCCTGTCATCACACTGACATCCACAGTGTTCTTGAGAAACAGTTTTGCTTCTGAAGGCACAGCTCAAGGGAGAGGCAGAGATGTGGATAAAAAAAGGAGAAAAAAAAAGGATATGGAGGAAAATCCAGGATGAAACTAAAACCACATGGTGTTAGAGAGTGAGAATTGCAGCAGCAGGCCTTTGACAAGAGAGTACTGCTCTGGACATGCAGGTAATTGAAGACAGACAAAAGGATGGTTTTAAGCACAGTTTTATTAGGTTAATAGAGCAGGAATATTTCCGATAAGTCCAACATGGTGTTACAGGATTCTTACCACATAACTCATAACTCAGGATCATTGTTCTTTGGTTTACCCACAGGATTTAGCTTGTAACTGGAACATAAAGAATATGGCCTAAAATAGCACAAAACCTAATTTTTCTGCTTGACCAAAGTTTTGCTAAAGCTATGCCTTAAACTGCAGACACAGTGGAAAGTACAGGTAGTGGAAAAGCAGAGTAACAAATGAGGAAATCTCAGGTAATGGTATTTTTATTTCACCTCTGTATGGGTGTGCTTGAAGTAAAATCTGATACTAGCTAAAAGAAGCTCATATGACTGAGTAATAAAGTATGTTATGCTTAAGTAGTGATAGGCTACTTAGGCAAAATATTGGTGAACAGTTGATCAAGAATGTGACTCAGGGATTCCAGTGCTTTATTAACAATACAAAATGACAAACTAGGAGAGAGATCAGGGTCTTTTATGAACAGTGTTCTCTGAAGTCTCCTTTTTGCCACCTCAAATGTACTTGCTGACCTTCATATTTGTTTTAGTTGCTGTTTGTTAGTGAAGCAGATGATAAACCAAATGTTTGCATTGTAAATCCTGTAAGTTCATGGGCATTCTTAAAAAATATTCTATGTTGGCTCTTTAGAGTCAGAACTCATTGTTTTGGGGAGTGTATTAAAATATGAAAGATCTACAGGTTCAGTCTTTAGGGGTCCTTCCACATTTATATGATAAAAGTTAGGAAAGAGTGAAACTCAAGCTTTCCAGACCTTTAACTGTTTCTTCTCTAGTCTCAAAGTCACCCAGGAAAAGTATTCTTTCTCCTTCTGAGAGATCTCCTGGCTTTTGTTTTGTTTATTTTTTAATCCTATGGGGTGCTGGCTGATGTCAGAATAAAAAAAAAAAAGATAATTAGAAGAGATAAATTTAGATTAGTGACATGAATAATTAGTAAGGTATCAAATACTATATTTCTAAGTCCCTACAGCTGTGATAACCCTGTCAGTGTTTAACTGATCACATAAGAAAGTTTGCAAATTTTTCCTTTTTGACTTCCAATAGAAGCAGTTCTTGATCCCTAAAGAAGGTGCTGGGTGAGTTTAAGTGGTGCTAAGAAGTTGTGTTGTTATTGATGAAGGAAAAAGATAAAACCCCAAACAAACAGATCCACCCCCCAACATTCTTAGAGCTGGCTAGTCAAACCCATATCTGCCTTAGAGAATCTGGAAGTGGTTTTCAAGTTTGTAGATCCATTTAGGTTTCTTGGGCAAGTCCCTTCTTGCTGAAACACAACCACCCTGATATCCGAGGGTGAAAACCCTGGACAAGAAAGGGAAATGAGAGTTTAGTGCTTAGTAAAAGATGCTGTTCCCAAAGTGCTGGGGTGCAGGACCCCCATGCTCCAGCCAGGAAATGCTTTAGCTGGGGGGGTACATTGACTGGCCCCTCCTGTTCACTGCACTGCTGAACATTCACCATGAGAGCAGTGGCTTTCTTTTCCCATGTACCAAGTGTCCAGCATGATTTGGTGCCTGAAACCATTCTCTGGAAAACATTTGTTGTGTTTGTGCTGCTTTACTTTTATCTGTTTATGACCATGATTTGGCTTTTGGATGCGACTTTGGTTGTTGTATTGTGGGCTGCACCTGAGCTGGGCTTTGATGCTAAGCAGCTGTGTAGTGCCACGCTTGCCTTGCAGCCTTTCCTAAGGTGCAGTTCCTTGAAATATCACCGCCCACCAAGGCAGTGGGAAGAGCTTGGACCTGTATGGAAGATGGATGACTGTGAGATGGCTTGGTCTTCCCCAATGCTGTCATTCTGAGCTGCCTTAGGATGAGCAGAAAAGGACAGATCTGAGAAAAGAGGGTGCACCAGTTGAAGTTTAGGGAAGTTATTGGCAGATAAAATGTCTTGTGTTTTGTCTCAATTTGAAAGATATATGGGCCCATTAAATGCAGAGGTCTGAGTCTAGCAAACACCAAGGCTTTCCCTGCTAATCAGTGATTTGAAAACTTCTCTTTCCCAGAAAAAATGGAACGTGCTGTCAAAGACTTTCTTCTTAAAAGGCATTTCTGGCCTGCCTGCCTCTGACCTGCCTATTATTTATCCTTTCCTGGCATGAATAGAGAACATTTAGTGAACATTCTGGTTTCCTTCCAAACTATAAATAAACTATTGCAGGTGAACCTGGTTAAATGTCAGTGATCTGCTGTACTAATTGTAAGAGGCTTTAAGCATTCAATTGCTGATCTTTGCAGGCTCTAAAATTTTAATTCATTATTCATAATTTCTAAATCATAGAATCTTTTGGATTCCAAAAATTCAGAAAGCAGTTTGTGGTGTAAATGGCAGATTATTTGTTAAAACAAGGTGAGAAGTGTGTCACTGTGGTTGACTTTCAGTTGTAGCTTAATTGTTGGAAATGATTTCAGTTATACACATAAGAAAGATTAACTTTTACACAGGGCTTGAGAATTCCTTGTTAATTTTGTGCATCGTGTGCAAAAATAAACTTTCTCAGGGACTTTGAAGCTAACCTTACACATGGCAGCTCTGTGAAAAACTGTTGCCACTCAGTTCAACCATTTGCAGCATTGCTTTGAAGTGATGGTTTGGGCCACATTCATCCCCCCTGGAAAAGTTACTGAGGCCATTAAATGAGGAATATGGTCCTGAGTTCTTGTGCAGGTTTGCAAGGAACGTTGCCATATGGGCCAGTGTGCTACCAATATGATTTAAAAGGCATCTGAGCCAGAGCAGGGGAAATAAAAATCCTTACATTTGCAAACTGTGATTGTGAAAGTTCATGTGTATGAGTCTCTAGATTTGAAAAGAATTCACTGTATTCCCTGTTGCTTCTAAGTTCTTTTAAACTTTCTAAATCCTTCCTTATCCCTTTGATCTGAAACAGAATAAATCTGATCTGAATGAAAGCTATTTGTCTATAGAATAATAATAAAAATATAATTTTTCTGTAGAGAGGGCTGAGGGTTTAAGTGTGAAAGCTTTTGGGGTTTTAGATGGTCCATATTTTGAATTTGCTATAACTTTGCCTCCCTGCCCCCTCCCTCTTTTATTTTTTCCTCTTTTTCTTGTAGAAGATTTTTTTAATGCTGCTTGGGCTTCTTTCTGTGCACTTTTGCAGTGTGTGTGTAGTTAAGAAGATAAACTGGAAAAGATAGAAGAGACTTATATAATTTGAGTTAATTAGTGGTCTGAGGTACTCTAAACTGGCAATATCATCCTTTACTCAAAAATGTGTCCACAGTCAGTAGGAAAGGAAATCTTTGGAAATGCTGTTATCCCTAGCTGGTCCTAGGTGTGACATTCAGTGCACATAGCTTTAAATACACTCTACACTGCTGCACTGAATGCATTTAAAGTACTTGTCAGTCAGTTTTTGACCCTTTGGCCATAGTCCACCCAATGTGATATCCAATTGCTTGTGAATGGATCCACTGTTTGTACCTGCACAAATCTGCTTCTTTGGCTTTTACAGCTATTCCTGATTTTTTTTTTCTTTTTTTATTTTGCATGCAGAAGGGCTTCCTGACATCTGCTTCAAATAAATTTTTTTCTTATAATATTCATATATGCCCCCTTGTCCTGTCATGTGTACTAAACTGAAAATTATTCTTGAATAGACATCCATATCATGTAGGATTTTGTGTACTTTTCATAAAGGCCATCTGGATTTGATCCTTCTGGAGAGAGGCAGGATGCTTTGTTTCTTGACAAAGTTTTGTATCAGAAACACTGTCAGGAAGGAATCCATGGGCCTTTCTTCCTTTCAAACCTGAGATAGCCCTGAGTCTGTCTACAGCTTGATTTCAGTGGCTTTTTGAAAGTCAGAAATCCACAACCACAAAGGGCTTGAATAGCCTAACTAGCTCAGGAAGGGGTTTCAGTAATGGTGCCACAGACTTTCATTTATGGAGTCTGCACAGCTGTAGCAGGCAGTTTGCCAGGGCAGCAAATTACCATTATTTAACATTTCTGAAACTTTTAATTAAGCTTGTTTTATGCTTGCAGGCAAACTGGAGCACATATTCCCATCCCCCACTCAAGAATGTTCTTGGCTTCTCCATGAGCTCTCCTAAGTGGTCCCAGTTCTTATAATAATGTCATCCTAATGAGCTGTGCAAAACATGGGGTGTTTTGTTCTGGGGGCTTCATGTGCACCAATTTTGCTTTCAGTCCACGTGGGTCTGCACCCCATGATTTTTGAGTTTCAGGTTCATGGGGAAAGAAAAAAAAATGGAAAAAGCACTGTTTCACAGGGGTTTATGTGGGTCCCATAAACTGGCCCATATTCTCTCTAAAGATGTGTGAATCTTAGTTAACCTTTTATGAAAAGTTTTGTGTTTGTAAAGAAATTCAAAGGGGGCACATTGTGGAGTTTATGACTTCATTGTGAACATTTTTTACAGCTGTAATCCTTCCTTCTGAATGTTATGTTATGGCTGCTGCTCTTGCTGTATGGCTAAGGTAACAAAATGGTTCCTCTCATAAAGCCCTATTTGCAGATGGCTTGTGAAACATTCAGCTTTGCAGATGAATTGTTCTATGTCTTGGACTGTGGCCACACATGCATTTTTTTGGAAAACTTGAGCAAAATTGGTTCAATCGCTTGTATGAGAGTGGGCAGGAAAACCCAAGTCCTGCAAGGTTGGAAAATAACTTTTAGAAGTAAGTATTTTATACTCTAAAAGAAGTGCCTGAATACGTTTTAGGGGGGTTATTTCTGGTTAAATTATAAGCCAAATCTAGGCAAACCTGGAAAATGCACCTGTGGAGTGAGACTGAGCAGAAAAGCTCCAATTCTTTCTGGATATTTTCCTAATCTTTCATAAAGCTATGACTTGGTGAAGGAGGTGCTCCTCATGTTACATCCTTCAGCAAACTAATCCATTACTTAAGAAAGGTGCAGGGAGCAATAAACATAGGGTAGCTTTTTTCTCGGTCAAAACATGAAGGGTTGTCAAAGCCAAAGCTTTTCAAATGTTTCTGAGTCAAAGCAGAGTCCAACTGGAAATGGTTCAATCAAAGGAAGAATTGCATATGGAGGAAAACAGATGAGATCCCTCTCCCTTCTGCCTCATTCTGGGCATGGATTTATACTGAACAAAACTCCAATTCCAGTCCTTTTTCTAAAGAATATGTCATTGTTGTAACAAGTGGAGAAGCTCCAACAGAAGCAACCCAAGTTTGGTGTCAGCATAGTGAATTCCTTGGAGATGATCAGCTTGTTTGTGGAAGAGCAGTGGTGGCCTGCATCAGAAATATTTTCAGGGAGTAGCCTCAATAACAGCCTCCAGTAGGACTGGAAAGGTCTGTTCATTCCATCAAAAGGAAATAGACATTTTTTGAAGCTGATTTTCTGAGTTGTTCAGAAGTACTTCTTAGGCTGTGGTACAGCTCTTTCTTCACTTTATATCTAGAAAATTGTTGGTGATAGGGAGCTGATTTTCTTTTTTCCAGACTGCTTTTATTTGTGTTTTATTGTGGTTCTTTGGCTGATATAATTCAAGAACTATGAATGTAACAGTAAGTTTGTTGAATAGCTTAGCAACAGTCCTCGTTAAAAAAAATAATGAAAACATTAGTTGTCATACAAAGTATGTTGGATTCTTCTGCCCAGTAAAACTGAGCTAGATGGAACACTGAAACCTTTAAAGTTTGATTAGTAACTTATGGCCTGATAATAGGGCTTTGTTAGCAAAATGATGCAGCTGGAAAAAGAAGTATTTTCATTGGGCCAGCATTCTGATAATTTTTTATATAACTTTTAAAAACTATTTTTAAAAACAGGAGAAGAGAATTAAGGTTTTGCTGTTCCAATTCATGTACAAGTTGCTAAGTTGAGGAGCTGGTGGAGCTTGTAGTGTTTTCTGCTGGCCTTTCCAGGAAATTGTGCAAGGATGCCTCATATGAAGTGATTGGGAAGCAGCCTCCTGGTCTTTTGCTGTAAAACCCCGAGCCATTAATATTCTGGTAACTAGCAATGGAGAGTTTTTGGTATTAAATCAGTTTCACTGGAGCAGTTCTTGTTTATGTTGTGGTGATGTTAGAACGTATTGTGTACATCTCTGTTTAAAGGATGGGATAAATGACTTCAGCTTGGCCCACAAATATAAACCATCCTTATTTGAGAACAGCCCTGTAAAACAGGAATGCACACCTCATTTTAGGTCAAAGCATTTGTGAGGAATGTGTCCAAGGCACCTGCAGAAAATTAAAGCATTTACTCCCCCTGTACACAAAAATTTCAAGAGGTAATTACCTTCAGTGTGAAACATAGTACAGCTCCCATTAGATGGAACACATGGAGCGAAAATTGAATAGATGCCTTGTTGGGAGTGCTTCTGAGAATTAATAGGGCTGCTGAGAGCACTAATAGGGGTTGTTTTCCCTGCCCTTGTGCCCAGCTATCCCTATCCTGGTCTTTTGGGGTTCATGATGAGGCTGTTGTCATTTGACTCAGCAGACAGACAGACTTCCTCCATGGCACTGGCTCCTGCCAGCAGCTTTGTTTCTGTGGAGCTGCTGCTGCCTTTGGAGGCTCCCACTTCTCCTCCCAGCCCGCCCGACTCCCTCGCGCTCCGTTCTTGGTCTCCGTGCCAAGGGCTGGCGTGGTGTCTCTGCTTTTCTGTGACTGCAAGGACGAGAGTGAGAAAGTGGGGCTGCTGGCTTTAGCATCTCTCTTTTATCCTTTTATCCTTTGGGGAACTTCCTCTGAGGAGATGGAGCTGAAAGTTAAGATTTCACGCTTTGTTCTGGCAGCCGAGCCACAAATATCCAGTTTCCTCTCTTACTGTTTGACGTTTTGTTTATGTCTCTTATGTTACAGAAATAGAGCAAAAGGTCTTTGTGTGCAGGTTTTCTGCTCCCTCTAACTACTGAATGACAATCAGGTTCGGTTTGAAGCTTGCACTGGTGTTTCCTCTCTTCCTGCCAGTTTTGGACATCTCTGCCAAGTGGAAATTGTGTGCCTGTCCAGCTGTAGTGAATGCTCACCATAGGTTTTGTAGCAATTCAGTTCCATCTCATGGCTGTCAGGTAAACAAGGTGTGAGATGTGCTGTGGAAGCCTTTGGCACTCACAGAGCCCTCACTGTACTTGAAGAGGCAGATGGTGCACTGGCTGTTGGTGCTCCACAACAGGGGTGTCCTGCCATGCAACCTTCTGGGCCACCTTGGCTCTGCTCCGGATCTATTCACTGGAATTGCTTGGAATCCTGCTTGATTTGAATGTTAAAGCCTGTTTAAACATGAATGAAAATCTTTAGCCTGCAGTAGCGACTTTGTAAGTAGTAAGTTTGCCTGTGTGCTTCAAGCTGCAGTGAAATTGTGGAAGGGTTTGTCCATTAATTCACAGATGTTTTCAGAAGATCTATTGTGGAGTTCATTGTCAGTTTGCAGCCCTGTCAGGTGGGATTGGAATTGTCCCCAAGCCTCCCAGAAGGGAGGCTGCAATTTCAGATGTCACAGAAATACCTCAGGTTCTGTATCTCAGGCTCAGGAATAAGCTCCCATGGTTTAACATGTTATGGCATATTGTTGGTTGTGTTTTGGATGGGTGAAATTCAGAATCCATCCAAGCCTTTGGCTATCTGAGAAGGAAAATAACCCTGAGATGCTTCTTTGCTTTTTTCCCTTCCTTTCCCCCCCCCCCCCCCCCCCCCTTGCAACATATAATGATTTGTCTCAAGGGATGGGGAGGAGGTGGGAGTCCTCATGTACAGCACTTTATGCTTTCTTGGGCCAGACTTATGAAAAGCTATGATCTCTCCTTTTGCCAGCATTAAACATTGGAATAGTCAAAATGCCTGCTTCTGTCAGTTCTGACATAAGTCAACATGATACATGCAGTGCTTTGCACTGCCCCAAAATGTATTTTTTGTTCCACTGCTAGCAGTGATGCTGGGTAATTTTCAGGCCTTTAATAATGTCTAAATAAAACCTGGTTCATTTGAGAGGAAAAAATTGGTTTTGCCCAACCAGGCGTACAAGCTAAGCATGGAACTGGAAAGGTAGATGCTAGCTTTTTTTGGTGTCTTGTCCTCACTGATAACCCCCAATTTATGCCTATTGTGTACATAGAGAATAATTTGGCATTTATGACAGCTCTGGTGCAAATCAATTCCCAGTTAGAACAAGTGGTTTTTTAATGTTTAGGGTCAGTAAAAGATAACAATCCACAGTTCCATTTCAGTCTGTAGTTCTTCCCTCAAAAAATTCTAAGCTACTTTGATTAATATCTTGCCTTTCCTTACAGACTTCTTTCCATGTGAAATTAGAGACTCAGACATTTAATACATTTGTAATTCAGCATTTCCTTTTAAATAGTGGTTTAAAGATCAAAAGAGCTGTGAGCCTGTGTTGTCTGTATTTTCCGGAACGGGAAACTTTCCTTACACTGCTTTAATTGTCAGCTTTTCCTGTCCTTTTCTTGCCCTCACTTGATTTCAATGTAACTCTGCTTGTATTTGATTTAGATGGTCAAGTTGCTTGTATAGTTGCCTATGGTTTTGACCAGCATTTTGGGTGAAGTAAAGGTGGTATGTATGAAATTGAATCCAACTGGATTCTGAAATTTTAATACAGATTTGAACTTGAATGATTCCCCAGACTACTTAGTTCTAGGAAGCTTTGAGTAGGATAAAGTCATGGAGTCTTGAGCTCCTGAGTTGCTTTTCTATGTTACTGTTTTTCTTTTTGTTAATTGCTTTTTGTCTGAAAGTGGCAAAATAGCAATTCAGCTGCCCTTCTGCTCCTAAAGGAGATTATTAGTGGTGGGGTTTTGCCTCCTGTACTTTATTCTGTGGTGTAAAATAAGTTCTGTTTAACATTTAGCAAGGCAGTTACTTGCAATTGTGAGGATACTCTTTGGGATTTTAAGATTCCTGGACAGATATTTGCTGAAAAATTAGTTTAACTTAAAGAAAATGGTGTTTGGACAGCCTGGCATGTTCTCACTGCTGTAGGCATTCAGAAATGTGTTCTTGCAGTTGAAGGCCATCATCTGGGAAGATTCAGAGCTCCCTTTACTATGGTTGGGTTTCTAACTGAACTTAAAACAAAGACCTGTGTTCGCAGAAAGCTTTAATAGCATGGATTTTGTCCTGTACATCAAGTATAATTATTTTATTCACACTAGATGGTGTGCTTCTGGTTTTCCTCATAATGAGGGTAATAGTCTAATTTGTACCTAATGTAGCAAGGTAGCATAAAACTGCCTGGGGCAGCTCCTGTGCCTCTTGTGACCTTCAGAGCCCAGCAGCATCTGGTTCTTGTGGACACCAAGGCTCTTCACTGCCCATGTTATCATTGATGTATCTGGTAATCAGTGCTCAAGAAGTTGGTTGGAGGTAGTTGCACTAGATTGCTCCTCTCCCAGCTACTCCAGGAAAACAGGACTGCTTATGCCTTTCAGTTGTGATTCTGGGGAAATATTCTTTCTCTATTTGGATGAATACACACTGTGTTATGCAATATCTCAGGTAGTGTTGCAGTGTTTACATTTCCCACCTCAGAAGCAGCCTTTAAGTAACTTCCAGTTCACAGCAGAAGATGAGGCTCATGTGATTAACATGGGTATGATAGGTAAGGGCTGGAAGGGGCTGCCCTCCCTGCAGTGCCTCCAGAATCCTTCCTTCATCTGCAATTACTTCTCCTTTATAAACTTTTAAAAAAGATACTGATGTAGCATCCAGCAGAATGAGACACCAAGCTGCTTTTAGAAAGACAGTCATACAAGTAATAATGAACTATAAAACATAGCCTTGACAAGGAATAAATGCTGGCTAGGACAACTTTTCCTCTCTGGATCACAGACAGGTGCTATCCTAATGGAAACTCCAAAACTGAGGGGAGACTGAAGAATCATTTCAGAATCTGATGTAAGAACCAAATGGCTGCAGTTCAGTGTTACTTCAAGAGTTGGAAAGTTAAAAGTAATCCCAAAAGCTGAATTAGTGGGCAAACAAAATGCTGGTCAAAGGTGCATAATAAAAATGAATGTTGTTACAGAGTTACGCAGTTTTCCATGGGAACTTGCAAGAATTTTGTGAATATGATTTGTTTTTGTGCATGCATATGCTTGTCCTTTAGCTTTTCAATATGGTACCTTTCTAAGAGAGAAACAAAAGCAGTTTTGATAAATGGTATTTTCAGGGATATGGTGTGTAAACCATCTAAGTGTGAGAGTTCTTAATTACTTTTACAGGATCTATGAAAACCAAAGTATTGTGCCCAAGAACGGATTTGAATGTCATGACTGAGCACTTGGAATCTGTCCTGGTCATTTGTCCTAGCACAGAGAAAATGACATTCTAAATAACATGAAAATTTCAAGCCATTTTAGAATGTATGGAAGGAGCTGAAGATGGAACTTTCTACATTGTTTTTTTATTTATGGCCTGCCAGCCCTTTGGTACTGGCAATGTTGTTGTTCCTTTTGTGGTTGTTTTGAACTGCTTTCAGAACAACACACAAGGTTTCTGTGTCCTAATATGTGTATATAGTGGTGGTGTTTGTACTTATATGTGTGCCCTCACCAAAAACCAGATGTGCCCTCTATAAAACCTATTAATTTTCATACTTTTTTTCCATTTTTTATTACGGTTTGTTTTGAATGGCCCCATTGTTTTTACCTGAGTGTTGTGCTGGTTGCTCTCATAATACTTTAAAAAAAAAATTTAAACCAGGACATAGGGAGAGACCTTTCAGACATCTGTTTTAAATTAAATTGCTTTAATTTCCCCGTATGACATCTTCTCTCCATCATCTCTGCTAATCCTTAGTCAACATGTGCAGGACTTCATACATTGTCTCATAGGCACATCTTTAACTTGTATTTTCAACTAGTTCATAAACATGTTTGCTTTAACATATTCTCAGATCACACTTATTGGGTTTTAAATCCACAATCAAAGGCACAGTGTCCTTTGAGTGTCATTTCAGTGTATTCAGCATCTTTTAATAAAATACAAGTTCAACAAGCCCAGCTGGCAGTTCACAGGATGTGTTTGGACATTCTTTCTACTTAGATTAACTGGACTTGACTCTTAGATGCAGTTGTAATTGTGCAAATCCACATAAACTTGAAGCTGTCCTTCAGATGGTTTCAGAAGAAAAATGATTGCATCTCAATGTGTCAGTGGCATTGTCTGGTCTTGATGTTCCTTAGAATTTTCTCCTCTTCCACAGCCATGCTGGCTGGATGGCAGGTTAAATATTAGGCAGTATTCTGTAGTAAGCCATGCAATAAACTTTAATTTTTAGATGTGTTCTGATCTGATCAGTTGTTTAATTCTATTTAAAGGAGAGGCTTTTCTTTAAAGTCAGCAAAAAGCTCTGAGTTGTGATTTTGTGTTCTGTAGGAAAACAGTACTTTTAAAATTGTGTATCTTGACTTTATCTTTTTGGAGGGAGAAGTGCTAAAGCTTAGGGCACACACAGTAATGCCTAGGTATAAAATACAGCCATTGGAACACAATGCTCTCTTGAGCTGGGAGAGGACAAATTTGGCCATGCAGAGACCATAGGCTGGAGGTGCAACTCCTCTAGGTGAGTTCCAGAAGTGATCTCAATGTTGGCATCTGTTTGGCCTGAATGAGAACATCATGTCCATGGGCTTGAGAGATAAGTGAATGTTCTGTAGGAATTCAGGATGAAGGGCTTTGGTCAGCCAGCACTGTGTTTTATCAGAGACTGCTAAACTGGTCTTGGAAAGCAGTTAACTACTAAAATTCCAAGAGAAACGTTTTGCTTGCATCCCTTCTCATAAATGTGAATGACTGAAATGTTTAAAGTGTTTGAAAGGTGGCAGTAGGAGCTGAAGGCTACCCTGGAGTTTCCCCAGGAGCAGAGGTTTGCTAGCCCAGCAGGCTTAGCTCCTGGAAGTTCACAGAAATGCAAATTACATGCCAAATTACAAAATGAAAACAAAAAGAAGTGCTAAGCTACTGAAGTGGCTCAGCATGCTAATGACAGGCTTCATTAGGGTATCCTAACACGGGCAATTGCTGCAGCCCTGAGCAGAATAGATATAATGACTCTTCATTCACAGGACAGTAAGCACTGTGTAGTAGGGAGTTATTCTGAGCTGTTCTCTTCAGAGTCTGTTTTGGACAGGCTTGATAGAATGAAACCTTCCTAAAGGGTCTGGTTTTGAATGATATATGCAAACAAATGTCTTTTTTTACTGCTGGTTTTTTGTAACCTGACATCCGCAATGATTTTTTTTATGTGCAAATTATTTTGGAAAGAGGGCAGCTTCAGGAAGCAAGGAAGGAGAAAAAGATTCAAGATCCACAAACAGTAAATATGCAAGTCTTTATGTATCATCCATAAAATAGTGACTCAGGAGGCCTGTTTGATTTGCTATATGGGTTACTCCAGCTTTCTGTCTTTGGAATAATCAGATAAAACAAAGCGTTAAATTTTGCAACTTATAACGTGAAAAGAAAGTCCCAGTAGCCATAAACACTTTCCTTCAGCCCCCAAAAGTTGGATTGCATGCTAAGTATCTTCATTATTACACATGCATGTTGAATTTATTGCAGAAGTTATTATTAAAGCTAGATCTCATACATGGTGTAGGTTGTGCACAAGAGCACGTGCTTATAATTTAATACTGACATTTCTGATTCCTCCGTAAATGAACAAGACAGTATTCCAAGCACAGGAGGTCATCAAACCTATTCCAGGTTAGAGGAGCCACCAGCACAAGTGTGTTTATGCCTCTGAAACAAAAGTGTGATCTGTTTCAGATGTGCAAGAGAAAATGAAGTGTTAAACTACTTGCAGGCAATTGTCATTTTTTCCCCTCTGTTGAAAAACAAAGGTGCTTTGGGCTTTGTACCGTATTCTAGAGAGGCACACAAATCTATTTTGCAGAAATCTGGAGTCAGAAATTGTATAACTCCTCATAGAAAGATAATGAACAGTAGGAGGAATGCAGCATTTGAGGGCTAAATGGAAAATCTTTCTCCTGGAAGAACGCTCACTCTATGTGCATGTTCTAAATCATCACAGTGTGCAGATCTACCTAAGCCACCGTGCCATTCTCCTTTTTTTTTAAAAAACCTAAGTAACTAGAAGAAATGCATTTCTACAAAAGATAATGCAAATTTTTTTTTTCCATTACAAAACCTTTTTTTTCTATTGCTGCAAAAATTCCTTCTTTTTTCCTAGGCCTTCAGTACTGTGAGTGCATAGGGCATCTGGTATCTGTCTTCAAGTAATGTTCTCACCTTGCTATTTGTCTTTAATGACTCAAATACAGTGACAGCATTTTAAAAAAGGTTTCTATTTTGGCAAATCTCAGCTTGTCTTGATAGCTCTCCATGCACTAACAGCCTGGTTTTCCAGAATGCTTCCTTTCTCCTCCTGGACTTGAGGAGCATCTTTGAGTGCTTTTCAAGTGTATCAAAAAAATGGCCACTAAAAATTTGAAGTCACTTGGATAGGTTTAAAGCAAGTCATGTTAAAGGTCTGTATTTCTTTTGTGGCTTTTGAGAATTTCTCACCTACCCTTTCTTTGTGTTGCTCCACAAATTTGGGATGAACTGAAGGCATGAAATCATCTGCATGATGATGTTAGCTAATAGTTTGAGTAAATGGGCTTTGGAGCAGAAAGTGGTGTCACCATTGGTGTTAAAAGCACCGAGAACCCAGGAAGGCAGTTTGGGGCTATCAGGTGTGTGGTTCCACAAGATCTGGCAGAGGCACTTGTTGCAGCTAGCATAAAATAAAAAATCTGTACTGTGCAGTAAAAGAAGTCATGCCCCTTATAAGTCAGTATTAGAGTAGGGCAGCAGATGGAATGTGAACCATCATGGGGAAATGAAGCCAAGACAGACACCTTTACCATCTTTTCTTCCACTCTGTTTTAAAAGATGAGCTTCTTCATTCTAATCTGTTTGTCTAAGCTGTGTTGTAGTAAATGCCAGCTGGAAATGAGTGACCAAAACACCAGATGTGATTTAACTTGTAGCAGACCTTGCTGGGAAACCTATGTTTCTGCAAGCATTATCTTATTAAAAAAAAAATAAAAATTAATTAAAAATATTATTATCTATTGATCCTGAGGTATTTGTACAATGATACCATACTTTGGTCAAGGAAAAAAGGATAAATTAAGAGAGTACCCTTTGCATCTGGATTTGTGCTGGGTTTCTTTATCTGCTCAACAGATCACCTGCTGAGCACAGTTTTGCAGTAAAACAAGGTAACTCCTTGGATCTCAGAAAAAACCCTAAAGCCTCATATTTATTGATTACTTTCTTATCAAGTGTGGTGCTCATTGCTGAATTGGTATTTGAATCACATGATTATTGCTAAATAATCCAGTGGATTGGAAACAAGGGGATTTAAATTGCTATACTTTGGGAGAAGCAAAGCAAACTGTAACCACGAAATCTCTTAAGCAACTGACATTTATTTTGTAAAATGAATTTCTTATCTTCCTGAACCTTTGACTTGCTGATGATACTATTTGAAACATTTTATTGGTACGTGGAGGTAATTTTGCAGATTTTGGGTACTGTGACTGAATAGAATAAGAAAACTAGGAGCCTGTCTGTTTAAATCTGATTTGTTAAATCCCAGGTGCTTATGAAGAGCTGAATATATCAGTCAGTCCATATAATGTCTTTATAAAATGGTGAGATTCACAGGCAGGAAAATGACGTATCCTTTGCAGTCTCCAAGGCCCTTTCTGAAGTCTGTTGCTTTCTGAAGGGAGAGTTAACTTTTGTGGAAATAATTTGTGACCATAAAGACATTAAAAAAAATGTAGTTTGCACTGCTGAATTCTCACAGTTTTTATCCAGATGATAGAGCTGTGCACTGGATTGGGCTAAAATAAAGGTGATGAGGGACTTTGTACCTAGGGCCTTTGCGTGCTTGACTGCTATTCATTCCTCTTTATGGCTCCTGCCTTGACAAGTGAAATGGAGCTGCCTCTGCTTTCCAGACAGCATCCCAAGTGTTCCAGATGAGATGAAGCCAACTCGTGAAAAACACGTGGGCAGAGACAGCCAGGTTTTATGGTGATCCCCACCCCACACAATCCCCTGTGGCTGACAGGCCAGTTGAAGATGTAGATCAGCACAGGCTTTGCATGACAATTTTTCCTCTTCTGTGCACTTGGGTTACATTTTCTCTCAGCAACCTTAGATTGTACAGTGTGATGAATTATGCTGGTAGTTTATTATCTTTATTGTTTCTCCTTTTGCTAAGTCTGGTTGCATTTTAAACTCCCCTTTATGCAGTCCATGGTGTTCTGCTCTGTCCAGGGAAGTTATTCCAGAAACTCTTGTAGTTCTTGAGTCTCTGAACCAAGCATGTTGTGTGCCTTTTGCAGAACCTGAGCTCCTTTGCCTGACAAGGAGGGCAGAGTAAAAACCCTGAGGATGTCACAGCAGGGCTAAAACCTTCTTGGAGGCCAGCAAATACTGTTATTTCTTCTCTGGGATTGATTCCTACCTGTCCCAAACAAGATGGTGTGGGATTCTTACCTAAAACAACACTGAGAGGAAAATTTTGCTGCTACTTAGAATGGACCTTTCAGGTCATGATGATTTTATCTTTATTTCTCTCAGATTTCTGCAGTTCCAGCAAATAAAGTGCATTTCATTGGAAATTCACTTAGTGCTATATTTAACCTTCACATTCTTTCCCCTGTGTTAGAACTATGTGTAAACAGCTGAGGGTAGAATATTCTATATTAAAGGATACATATTGTGGGTTAATGATGACAATGGTCTTCATTTCATGTCAGAGCTCAGAAATAGCAGAGCTTGTCCACATGATCCACCTCTGGACATAAGTCAGTAAGAGGAAACCTCTGGGGGAGTCTAAAACGACTGGAAAATGTGAGTGGAGTATAAACAAGAGGTAGTGATGCACACGAGGTGTGCTTGTTCTTCCCTTCAAGCTGATCCCTTCAGGACTGATTTTCCAAGTTACAGGTTACACTTTGGCACCCAGTGGTCCCTTACTGATTCAACAGTTCACCTTGGAGATGCTCTTGCTGGAGCATCTTGAAGGTAACTGCCTTCCCACCTCTCTGAAGAGTATCATGCCTGTGGTTTTTTTTCAGAATTTCAGCTCATCCCTGGATTCTCTTTCCTAAGAAAGCTTTCAGTGAGGAGGAGCTTTGCAAAGGGATGAATACTTTTCATTGGAGAGAAAAAGGGAAGGCAAAAAGGCCAAGTCAGCTGAAGGTGGATGCATAATACCTGAATTAGCACTGATACTCTGAAATTAAGGCGCCTCATATCCCAAGCACCCTGCTGGAATCAATCTGAAATTGTTCCGTGATTTCTTCGGAGTTTTGAAAATAGCTCAGTTTGAAAATGGAAATTTTCATTTAAGACTAATGTTCTGAGGCAATTTTTTTGCCTCAGATTTTCTATTAAATGTTGTCTTCAGAATAACTTGAATTGCATCTTAAGGCTCCATCAGTTACATGAATGCACACAATAATTCTGTTACAGCCTGTAACTTTGCAGTGCTTTTTAACTCCATGAGTTCTCTTTAGCATGATGCTAAATGAAACAAAACTCACACCCCTTCTAGGAAGAAAATTTCCATGACATGACTTCTAAAATGTTCTTCTAATAACAATGATCAAGACATGGGACTGGAAGACATAGATGATTTTTTTTTTTATACAGGAAGAGAGTCAGAATTTTAAGATGCGTGTGGAAGAGAGAGAAGGAAGGAGAGAGCTTCTGACTGTAATTTTTTTCTGTCATTTTATGCCACAATATGAGATTTTTTCTATAAAAATCTTGTTAGTGTACACTAGATGTATGTCCATGAAAGTGCACTTCTTCCATCAATATTCTGCATTTCTGAAGTGTTTGGTGGTTGATTTCTGCACTGCACCTTTTGTGTTTTCACAACCTTGTGACCAATCTCTGCCTCTGCATTATGCCATATTACTCTTCTTCCTTATTTATTTTCTATTTTTTTTCATCATCTGGGAAAGGAGGAGCATATTCCTGACAGCTTCAACTCCTCCAGCACTGGAGAATGAAAAATAATTCCTCTTCTACGTTCCCAATGCTTGGAGAAGACAGACAGTAATGTTATCTGAAAGGTACAAGAGAGTGCCATCTGCTTGTTGTTTATTTAGTAATTTAACAGTTCAAATTCTGAGTAGCTGACATCTTAAGTCCTCTCAAATGCTAATAAAATACTTTTTTGTGTTCCCTGGAAAAAAATTTAAATTTCTTTATTTGCTCCAGTTAAAATAATTTGAACTTGGCCTGCAAAACACTGTGGATTAGACTCTAAAATATTTGGTTGTTTTTTTTTTTTTAATATAGCAATTGTAATATCTAAAGTTTAGCAGATGATAAAACCCCTAAACCTGCTGTAGAAAAGCTTCATGGTGTTTAATAGTGCTTGGGCAGTGGGATGCTTGCAATGAGGTGGTGGTTGTGGTACTATTTACCTCCTTCACTGCATCTTCAACACCCTGGAGCATAAGCAGTTGTCAGGACTTAACACTTGAAGGTTTTATAGTGTGTGGTATTCCTCTGGCTGGCTACTGAGTAGCAGTTTGCCTGGGGCAAAACATGTTGTGTTCTGGATGGAAAAAAGTGAGAATTTATCAGTGCTTTTTATCTCAAAAATTTTTCCAGATGAACTCACAACAGACTTTGCGTCACTGTAAAGCAAATCATGCCCAGCTGATGGTAGGAGTTGTTAGTGACAAATAACAGCTCTCTGATGATGATGATGATGGGTTGGTTGGGAACTTGGCAATATCATGAGCATATAAAAAGGGTAGCATTTCCCATTATGTAAATTCTGAAGACATGTAGGGGGAAAAATGCCTCTAATCCAGAAGTAATAACAGGTCAAAATAGGCAGAGGGATAGGTGAAATAATTTAAACTTGCTTTTAAGTGAAATAATTAAAACTCTGCACCAGTCCCTCAGGGTAAATAAGTGACAGCCTGGGTTACATGGTCATTTATACCATGTCATGCTCCTCCAAGCCATGACTGCCAGGTTGGGTGAGCTCCACTCTTGTGCCCAGCTGATGGAAGTTTGATGTCTTAATGGATTGGAAACTTGCTAAAATAATTCATACTATGTTAAATTCAAGACTACTGGTAGTGAAAACACATACATGCTCTGAAAAAAACCAACTTGTGTAGTTGTAGGCTGCCTGTGATCCCACAGCCTCAGCTGGGTTCTCCTGGTGCTGAATGCAGAGGCCAGTGTGTCAGGGCTGCAGTTGGAGATTGTTTTGCAAGTGGCTTATTTCTACAAAGCTCTCTCACTTAAACTGAATTAAATGTGATGTTTGGGTTTAGCTTTTCCCACAACAATGAATAATAAAAGCTGCTAAACTTCTTTTTTGCCCCCCTAAGGAATGAGGGAGAAAAATACTTTAAGATTTTTTCAGTATTACATATCCCTAAGTTTTATGTTGCTTATGTTAGTTTTTCATTATCTGTTTTCATGATTTGATTTTGTTTTTGTGAAAGATCCTAAACCCACAGCATGAAATAGCTCATGCAAAGGATACATAGATTGTTAAAGGGAAAGTGTGAAATGCAAAATGTGTTTTAGAAATGTTCCCACTCTTCCTTATTTTGGTGAAATTGAAGCTGAAGGAGTCCCTTACAACTCAATTACCTGACAAGCTTCAGGTATGCACTCTTTGATCACCAGATCAAACTCTTTGAACCTGTGGCAGCTCAGATATTTTGAGCTCCTGTGAGGGCTGTTACAGGACTCTGGCCAAGCTCCTGGCCCATCTTTGCTCCAGGGTAGGGTTGGGTTATTTGTATTTTCTCATCAAATTGAGATGTGCCTACCTGTGCTAGCAGATGAGCTTAAGCCATGAAAAGAAAAGAAGAGCAGCATCATGGAAAAGAATATACTGCAGTACATTTTGGAAAAAAATGCAAAATTTTTTGTGAAACCTTCAGTGTTTTTAATATTTGCTATTTTCTTCGCTTGCTCTGCGTGAACCAAAAAAATTGGCAAATGTGAACGCGCTGAAAAGGAAGGGATGCAAAATATTGAAAGGACATTTAAAACCACGGTAAAATATTGCTTAATGTTTATTGAAAATGTGTGGGAAGTTGAGCATTTTTGTATATAATATGTTGATGTATTTTACAACAGCACACATAAACTATGGCAATGTCACTGAAATTACACAGACACAGGCCAGATGAGTAGTGTGCCTGTGCTTTTGTGGGTTTTTTTCTATCACATATAGAAAAATGCAGGTTTGTATCTTTTGCTAATTTCTATTGGAGTTTTGGAAAGAGAGGCAAAGTAGGATTGAGTCCATTAAAGTAAAAAAGTCAGAATTACAGGAGAGCAAATGGCTACATAGATGCTGTATGTATGTGTCAACACTGCATGTAGTAACTACTTTTATTACACAAAATAAATTTAACATTGCAGTGCCTCTTCATAAGCACCTCTGAGGCCTTCTAGGATGCTGATAACTGATGGAAGTCTGCCTGAGGAGTATTTTGGACAAATTCTATAAAGGCTTTGGAATTAGGGTTGTGGCTTGAGGGATTTGTGAGAGGGAGGGGAAGCGAAAGACTTTTCAGTCAGAGCAAAGCAACTATTTAATAATATGTGAAAACAAAAGGTTGGCTTAGGGAGCGTATCCTGGACTTTAGAGAGAATGGCAAACATCTGTGTGCATGAATCTGCCTCCCCCTGTACTCTCCCCTCCCAACAGTGGGCTGATAAATCATTTTGAAGTTGAGTGCCAGGTACATGACATAAGTTTTGGGAAGAATTAAACACTTGTGCTTTATAGCAAGGGAGACTGAAAACCTTTCATGAACGTCTGACAAGTGCCATCTTTAGTAGCGATGTCTAACCTAATAACACTTTATGTCTTCCCTTTTTCATGTGAAAAAATAAATCCAGGCTTTGCTGTGGTACAGCAAGTAATTGCTGCTTGTCTTATGTTCTGACAAACACCCGCTGCAGACATGAGACAGAGCAGTTCAAGTTTTGGCTTCCTAAGTTGAAATTGTCTTAGTGTTGGATTACTGCTTTGCAAATGAACACCATGTTTTTTTCTCCTTTTTCTTTTTTCTCCATTGTTTTTTAAAATTTCTTTTTCTTCCTATGGTCTCCTTCTCTAATATTAATACATTTTTGAAATGGAAACTTGATGAATTAGATAGTTTTTCCTCGCTCTTTATCCCTTGGGATATCTAACCTATGTTGCTTGTTTTAATTATATTACCACATTTTCCATATGATTAAATGCCTGAGTAATGAAAACTTATGGGACTCAGTTTTAATATACCATGTATGATTGCAAGCAACAAAGGGAAATAGATGATTTTACTCCAGGTGAAGTCTTTGGTAGCAAGCCTTTCTCTTCATCTCTTTTCAGATCAGATGAAAGTTGTGGGACAATGAAATAGAAAATGTGGTGTTCAATGGATGGGAGCAAATATTCTCTGAAGGAAGTAGGCTGATGGGAAAAAACCAAAAACTGGTGCCATGAATTCTGGGGATGTGTTAGGCAAACATTTTACAATTATGGTAGAATGTACTTTGGGTTTTGAGGCAAGGGCCTTTTGCCATGTAGCAAGGTATACCTTAGAGGAATTTTTCAGAGCTTCCATATTTTTTTTCTTAGAGTTGCCTGGGGTTTAAATCAGGCCAGGATTTGGCTTAGCATGGATAGGTACTGGGTATTTAATCTAAAAACCATGCTAGTCAGTTTTAAGCCTGGAATGGTAAAGTGCAGGCAAGAAGTCACGAACTTAAAGTGAAGAAAAATGCATTTAGAATTTAGGAGTCCATTTAATTTCAGTTGCAGGGCAAGATAGCCCTGTGTTTTGTTTGCTTGGTTAGCATATTCTTACTTCACTCAATTAGGACTGATAGGGAGAAAAGTGTTTTGAGTGAAGATGGAAGTGGTGCAGGCACCCATCCTTGCACGAGGTGAACTCAGCAGCTTTCCAGAAAGAGTTGTGTATCATGCAGCACCAGCTTCCTATCCTGGCCTTCAAGCTCCTGAATGTCTGGCTTTATTAAATTTTTAGGGCTGATGAGAAACTGTAGGTTGCTGCTGAGGAAACCAAAGTTCAGCAGATCTGCAGGATCTCAAGCTGTCCTCCTACCTTGTCTATGTAATGTCCTAATTACATCCAGGTTTTTTCCTCTTCTGTCTCCAGAAGGCTGACTCCCAGCCTACTGAATTTCTTTAAAACTGTTTTCCCCAAATGATTATTGTACCAGGTACTTTCAACCCATTTCTAACATTGTAAATGTGAGGTTCTTGGGCTGGCCTGTCTATCTTTCATACTCACCCACCAAATGAGAATTCTTTCTAGTTTTCAGTCATTAACAAGTCTTTGGTTTCAAACAGCTATAATTGATGATATAAATACAAAATCAATATCTCTAACCTTGAGAAATTTAATTTCCAAATTTTGTTCATATCAAGATTATTTAGCAGTACATATAAGTGACAACTCCATTTTAACCATTTCTTCATGTACTTCTATATTTCCTCCCTGTTTTTTAGCTTTGAAGTTGTCCTGTGTTGTGATCTCACTATTTGGCAGATTGATTAGATTTCTACACAAAGATCTGCCTTATACTGTCTGTTTTTAGTAGACCATTGTTGTATTTTATGAAATCTTTCAATTACTATTTTGAATGTGCTCTGTCATTTTTTTTTTAATTTAAATAGAGCCAGGCTTGTGTGTTTATAGGTTTATTCCATCCCTGTCCTTTTCAGCTGTAATCACTCCAATGGTTGCTTATAGGTGTGATTTCACTGATCCCATGTAATTTTGCTGACATGCTGGGTGTAAGATTTCCACTTCTCCAGTCTTTGAAGGAATGAAAGTCAGCAGGAAGTTTAGAGAATTACAGGGTACAAAAGAAAGCGATAGAGATGCTGCATTGTTTTTTGAATCTGAGAACAACTGTTGTTTCAAAACCTTGAAATTTCACATCTTTCCTGGCAAGAAATGAAGAAAAATTTGGTGATGGTCAGCCACATTCTGACTGAAACTGTTTAAATAATTTCCCAATAGGATCACCTTACATTTTTATTCTTATTACAGTGTAGTGGTCCTTTAAGATGGTCTGTTGTAGTTATTTTTCAACAGGGGTTGAATGCCTTCTCTTTGAGTGGCAGGGATGACAAAAAGTGGGTAGAATATCTTTTGTTCTGGAAAGAGGTAGCTTTTCCTCTTCTAGATTAGTATTTGATGTTTGATTGATGTTCTGTGAATGTTTTATAGTGTTCTTTTTGTTCTAAATTTTCTTTCTCTGCTGTTGGGGGGAGAATTGCTGCTGTTGTAATACATTATTGGGAATAAGTTCTATGCAGGACATCACTGTTGTGACATGGTGGGGTGGCCTAGGAGAGCCCCCTTTTCACTTTCTCCCCTCCACTTGCTGTTACAGGTTTGTTGGATTAGCCCCTCTCCTTTTCTTGTTCTTGCTCTCTTCCCATACAGCTCATATTTTCCTTCCCACAATCTGTCATCCTGCTTTCCTACCAAAAAGAAAAGATCCATTTGTTACAATAAATTTAAAAATAAATGTTAAACAACCAGGAGTAAAGAAAATTAACAGCCAAATAGTTTTCCCTGATGATCTTTCCTGATCTTTGTCCCACTGCATAAATAAGGGAATAACTAAATTACCACTACATTCAGAGATGAGCAAAATGCATATGTGAATGTTTATTAGCTTTCCACTTCAGAGATTTATTTCCCTACTTGTTTAAATATTTTGAGAAACACACTGCAGCATTTAAACATGAGAAGTATACATTTCATATAGCTTTCCAGTTTCTGCTCTTCTATGGATGAAATCAAAAGTATGCTGGCCTCAAAGCATCAGCATTTCCATCCTGACCTTTGGATGCCTACTGAGCAGTAAGAAAGAATTTTGAGGAGAAAAGAGCATGTTTCATACTTGAATTTAATCAAGAGACATTGCTGTCCACCAGGTTTCTGCATCTCCACAAAATGATACATTACTGATTTCAATGCCAAATTTTAATAATTCTTTCAACGGGTAATCACTAAGTCAAAAGGTACAGTTGATTATTTTGAGTAGAGGATAGCATGAAAAGCTGATCATGGATGATAACTCTGGTGTAAGTAATTTCAGGGTGACTCAGTTTATTTCTGTGTAAGCATTTGCTGAAACAGATGAGTGATTAGAGTAATTGAAAGAGACTTAAATTGGTTGAAGAACTTAGGGATACAAGCTTTCAGGGAAGAGTACTAATATTAGCATTAATAACTAAACTTTTCAATAAAGGCATTAGAGTAACTCAAGACTGTACAAGAAGTTAAAGAAGTTATCAAATGGATTAATGAGCTTAGAAAAGCAAAATCTTGGGTGCTGGGTACATTTACTCATTATGTGGTATAAAACTAGTGGCTCATGTATTAAAGTCCCAGAAAAACCTTCAAATTCTATGACCTTCTGAAAGGGAAGGAATTGCAGAAACTAGAGACTGTTCCATGCCTTGAGAAGGAAAATGGAATCAGTTATAAAATACTCTTTTGCCATGTCAAGTTCAGCAGTATCAAGAAGACCAATAGAATAAATATCAAGAGCCCATGGAACAGGGATTGGCTGAAGTATGATTAAAAATGAATACGTGGAAATATTGTTTCACTTTCTATTAAGGAACTTAATAGTAGTTTAATGAGAAGTAGTTTAATATGGTTTAATGAGAAGAAGGCAAGCAGCAAAACTTTATTAGAAGGCTGCTGTCATCGTGGAGATGGTGGCAAAATGCTGAGCTTGGAGAGATGAGAGCTAGGCAGGATGATGAAGGAAATATCAAGGTAATAAAGTCTCAGGTCCAGATTGCCAGAATTTTTCATAAATGTCACAAATTCACGCAACTCAACCGTTACAACTTCACTGTCTGCTCTGTACAAAATCAAAATGAATACTGAAGGATTACTCTGTTCTCATTTGTAAGCACTGCTATTTCTTCCACCTCCCTTCAAATGTTGAAGCAGAAAGGAAGCCTTTTGTAGCTTCTTCTGGATAGCTGTGGAAAACTAAGGTTTTGTCTGATTATTCGTGAGAAACACAAGATCCAGAACACTGTCTAAAATAGGTTATGTGGAGTGACAGATAATAAACCAGGAAATGTCATGCTTTGGGAAAGGAAGTGCAAGATTAGAGGGAAATTGGTTGTTAGAGCTTTTCCTGCAGTCAGTTTTGGACATTTAAGAAAAAAAAAGCTTGGAGGGACTTAAAACATGAAGGAAGAACAAAAGAGGGGAATGATAAGTTAGGGTTTTTTTTGACTGGAGCTTGGCTTGTTTGCTGTGGCAAGCAATGGCTGTGAGCAATAATGAATTCTTGGTAGTGAAGCTTAAAATATTTTTTCCTATAAGAAAAGAAATTATTTTGTCCATAAATAAATTCAAACAAGAAATGAGAAGATTATAATCATCACAGAGGGATTTTTCTGTGCAAACTCTTAGGTTTAGGCTGGGCTTTTTGTGCTTAGTTTGAGTCGCGTGAGATTGTCTAGACTGAACTCTGTGACCTGAGTCATAGGACAAGTTGAGGTCTTCAGTGTTTGGGGATTTTTTAATGTATCTGCAGTCTAATGTTATTGGCATGTCTGCCATTTCTTGTGATTCATTTCTGTCTTCTGCTGTGTTTACACCACTGACTCATTTGGGTTAGAATTTGTTGTTGTTTTTGTTGTTGAACAGGATATTTTTCAGTGCATTGGGTGGAGGAGGTATCTGAATTACAGAATTGTTGGGGATTACCACCCAAGATATGAATGGACTGCCAAAAATGTAGGTACTTCAGGAACATAATGGTGCTTAGGATGTCTGTTTTCCCAAACAGACAGTTCAGTCCTGACCTTGCAGTGTAAACAGCCAGAAGAACTGTAATCTGTTATTTTGGAAAAAGCTCTGTCCTACAAACATTTATCCTCAATAATAAACTCTCCCAGAGATGAAATAGTAGCATAAACACGGAAGGTATATTGACATCAGGCTTCTGAAATTCCCACCAGCAAAATATTTTAATACAAGTAAATGTCTCATATTCTTAATTTATTAGTGTTCTTCTGTTTAGTACTTGTGGCTCAAGACTGCCAGCATAGCTGCTTACTGAGATGGAGAGGGATTTTTTTGTAAAAATCTCAGTATTTTTTTTTCTGTTTGTTTGTTTGTTTTTCTTTTTACCTGGAGTGGGGCATGCTTGCTGTGTTTTATCTCTGAAGCTGTGCTGATACAAGGTGGCAATAATTCTGCTGATTTCAGTGGGGTGTTTGATAGAAGAGAGATGGCTAAATGGTTGTTTACAGGTAGAAAATACGATGCCTGTTAGGTCTGAATATTTCAAACAACATATGTTGCCTTCTCTGATTCAAAAGCCTGGGAATTGCTACAGGACTAAAATAATGCTTTCAAAGAAAGCTTTTGAGGCAGAAAAAATAAACTAATTGAACAAGAGCAACTTTTATACAAACTGTCTAAACAGATCAAAATCAACCTGAAAAATGTCTCCTGAGCTGTCTGTTCAACTCCTTGTACTTCACCAGGGGGACTTGTAGAACTGCAATAATAAGGGAAGAGGAACACAAGCATGATTTACTTTGCCTTGGGCACACCTACTTAATTTGAACCCTGTCTTACTCTGCTCCCAGCTTCAGACATTCTGCCAGATGGGTGCCCCTGCAACCATCTTGCATTCTATACCCACATAAAAAAACATTACTGCAGATTTTTTAAAATGTGAAAAATGTGGGTAATAGAGAAAAACAGAATGATATTTCAGAACATAGGTACTCTTATGGATGTTTAAAGTATGCTGCTCATAAGCATTGATTTCAAAAGGAATCACTCATCTTCATCAACTTTTCCATGGGAAAAGAGGGAGACCAGGGCTGAAAATTATTTTGTCTGGATAGTTGCTTGAGGTATTTGGAGCAAAGAGAATAAAACTAAAACTTCCTTTGGCCCTGTTTGTAGTGTGACTCATATTTATTTTGATCTAGGCTTTTTTAATCTGTGTCTCCATTGACTTTGGTCTGCTAAGTTGTCTCTTTGCATGTCTTCAGTCTTTGCTGTGAAGTGACCTCATCTGGCAGTTATTTCATTTTGGTTTTTTTTCCCTTCCTTTTGTGTGTGTGTTTCATATTCCTCTTGTTGGTGATAGCACTTATTTTGCCTTTTCTAGGTAGCTTTGCAAAGCAAATCCAGGTACAATAAATTGGAGCTGCTTTGTTTTATCAAGTGAACTTTATCAATTAATGGTATTTGCAATCTGCTTTTTCTTAAAAAGACTCTTCCCCCTGTGCTTAGAACCAACCATTGCACTAAACCAAATTACAGTAGCTTCACTCTAAAAATGTGCCTAGTTTTGCTCACATAACCCTTAAAAGAGTAGGCTCTTTTGGATTTGTTTGCCATCAAAAATATATAGAGTCAGAGAATATGCTCAGTTGGAAGGGACCCATCATCATTGAGTCCAACTCCTGACCCTGCAGAGGACACCCCAAGAGTCACAGCTTATCCCTGAGAGCATTGTCCAAATCCTCCTTGAGCTCTGTCAGTCTTGTTTCTGTGACCACCCTGTATATATGTTTCATAACATTCAGAGATTCAGATTTAACCACCAGATGTGAGGGCTCCAAATCTTAGGGTGGAAAAAGTTAGATTAGTGCTATGGCACCCAAAGCAAATAAAACCACTTAAAATGATGGTTCTAGAGTATGTTTGCAGTTTTATGCTTGGGAATAAATGTTTTACATATCATGAGTTAGCTTAATCAAGCAGCCTTGGATATATCCATTTAGTAAAGAATAGGAATTAGAGATAAATGCAATTTTTAGCTGTTAACTTCTAGCAGAAGTCTTCTGCAATAGTCTTTTGGTGTGTTAGAGCTGTTGACAGTTTGCTGACCTGCATTTGGTCACACTGGTGTATTTTTGCCATACATTTGCAGTATGTTTTAGCTGAAAGGGCAGAATTCTGTCTGATGTTTTCAGGTGTAGAAAATTAGTGGTTTAGAGACCTTTCTGCCACTGGTGTCTCTGAGAAGAAAGCATCTCAGTCAAGTGCTAAAATGTGGTTTAATGCACATCTTGCTCTGAAATCCACTGTCTTCTAAAGTGACTGATGGTTTTGTGTATTTTTTGGATTTATATTGCTCTTCAAGCAAGGAAAGGAGAGTGTTATCTCACCAGGGAAAAAACAGGCTTATGGTTTAATTTCCACTTTTGCTCTCTGTTTTTGGTGTCAATTTATTAAAGGAGCAGCATGCATTGAAATCTTGGGTAGTTTTGGCATCTAATTCCCTCTTAAAATTCTTACTCTGTGTCTTTGCTGCCTTTGTTTTTTCACCTGTGGTGGAGACACACAAGGATGCTCCCAGTGCACCTGACTGCAGTGGGAATGAAGCCCTGAGACACTGAAATGGCAGTGGTGCTGCTTGCCACTGAAAAATGCTGCCAGAAAGCCCAGCTTTCCCTGGGCTCCACGTGGAAAAGAGCCAAGGAAGCAAATGTTGATTAGTGAATATAATGCTATGTATATACAGACACACACAAAATATTTGGGCAAGGAGAAAGCAGCTGAAGCAATATCAAAAGAGGAAAAGCGTTATACTGTGACTGAGAGACCGTGGTTCAAACCCCTGGGACTCACTGCCCACCTCCCTCCTGCCACAGCTTAGCAGAGAGGGGATTTCAAGTCATCAAAAAGATGAAAAGCAAAATACCAGCTTTGTGCAGGAGGGAGATAGACCTGGGCAATTATTTTCTGAATGCACAGCTATTTAAGCTACAAAGCCATGTTGGGATTGGGCTGCCCTTTTTTCCACGAGGCTGAAAGCTGCTCAGCTGCTGATAGTCTGAGGGTAGGACCGAGGGGGATGTTGTACCATCAGCAGAGGGGATGATGTCAGTCCCTGCCCAGTTAGCAGCTAAGCCTCCTCCAGAGGGCTTAGGCCCAGCTTTTTGAATTCTACAACAAGGCAAGGCTCATTTTCTTTCACAGCCAAGACCCTTAAAATAGGTGTAGCAAAGTTTTATGTTCGGTTAAAGGCAAGGAACTAGCATGCCAAAAGCACTCTGAGTCAAGGATGATAGAAAAGGATTGTTGCTGTTTCTTACCCCTCTAACCAGAAGAGATAAAGCTCCCTAATGATTGCTCTGAATGCACCCTGGTCTGTGTGAATTGGTTTGCCATTGATGTGGCATCTGAGAATAACAGTGGGAAATCATCCTGAAAAGCACCATTGGGGAAGCTCCACGACAGAGAAAGTTGTCTCTAGGAAAGAAGACAGAGAGAAGGAGGGAAAAAAATTGTCAAAGAAATAAAAAAGATCAGTCAGGAAGGAAAAGGAAAATATAAAGCTCCTATGTGGTGTTCTCCTCTTAATTCCTGATTTTTTGTAGTAGATCTGTGGTAGCTCAAGACTGTTTCTCAGTAATATTAATGAGGGTTATATAATTGGAAATGCATTCCTGAATTCTGTGGATTTAATGGTTTCTAGGAACTGGGGCTGTGAGCCTGTTCCTGTGCTCACATGGAGAATGCCAAATTTAAATTTCAGTAGTTAAATGTATGGTGTCTGAGTGAGAGAATTCCATTTCTTACATCTGTGGACAGTCAATGATTTTATTTTTAAGTCTTCTTACAGCAGCTTTCATTAGCTATATGTAGAAGAAATTCACTGTCAATGCAGGTGGATTAAATGATGCATATATTTGTGTTATTTAGATTTGTGCTCTTTTTTATTGGAAACTTGTGAGAATACTGTTATTGAAAAATAACTTTAGGGTTCATTTACAGAATTTGTGGTGCTGTCCACATCACCTATCAGCCAGAGGCACCCTAACATTTTTGCTGAAGGCTGAATGTGTGTCCCCTCTTTAGCTGACCTCTATTTGGCCACAGAGATAGTGCCCTTTGCTTGTGTACTGAGACCTTCCCCCTGGCAGAATCCCAGGGCTGGTTCATCTGTGATTTCTGAGATGCCAAGCTTTTTCCTCTTTTAGGAGATTATGACACTTGAGATGGGGACCTGTCTGTCTCCTACTTATAGAAGAAAGGAGTTAGGGAAAGGGTCTCTGCTTGGAGATGGCTTTGCCATGATTGCCATCTTCCTCCATGTCTTCAGCTTTCTGTCTTCTCTTTTCTGACCAAGTCATGTGAAATGAAGAAGTCATTATTTATTTTTTCTCCCACATTGGCTTTGCATCAAGATACCATCCTTGCTTTTTACTTAAATTCTCAAGCTGTTGAAGCATGAACATTTTTCTTGCATGTTTTACTTTGAAGGTCGATATAAACACATTTACAGGATTGTGATTGTACCTGCAACAGGTTCCATCGAGTCTGAAGCCATAACCAAGAATGAAAATAGGGCAACTGTTAGCACTGGGAATGAGAGGGGAAAAGCAAAAAGAGCATTTGGCTGACTTTTGATCATTTCCATGGTATTTTCCAAAAAACTTCTTTGAGAAGGATGTAAAGAATAAATCTATCATGATGAGCACAGGATATTGGCATGAAACTATTCTAGGTGTTTCACTGAAGAGAACTAGCTTGCCTGCCAATTCACCTGGTTTTCTGGTACATCATTTTCTCTGCTATTTGGCCCTGCACCATTCTTCCTCCATCCCACTCTTTGCACATTCCTGCCCTGCAGCTGGAAGGAAGGCTGTGCTACTTCCTTCTCCCATAAAAGCACTCCCCCCAGAACTTTAGAAGATGATGGCTTTTGCTCTCATCTCAAATTCAAACAATGTGAAATCCAGACTGTTTAATCTTTATTTTTACCTATATGCATGAGCTATGTATAATGCACATGGAGAAAAACAGATATATGATATCTGGCAGCATTCTGAGTTGCTTTTTCATGTATTTTCCATAATGTCATTGTAACAAATAACCTTGGAGACCTTAAGTTCTGTCTTTATATATTTTTTTTAATATAAGGAGTTTGTGGGTGTAGTTGTGAAATTACTGGGGCAACTGTTTAAATAAGGTTCTCATCCAGCCACAGAAAAGTTGTCTCAGGTAGGTGCTCCCACACAAGCTCCTATAATAATAACTTTAATAATAATATTAGGTCTAGAAGGTTTACCTGGTGGCTCCTGGATCCCTCCAGCATGCAATCCAGTTCCCAGCTGGAAGGTTACCTGTCTGCCTGATGTTCTGGTGGCATTTCTGTAGCTATACAGCATCTAGGTTCCTGACAAACCTGACAAATCTCACCTCTTCCCTTTCACTTGTGGTTTAAATACTTTCCAGGCATCTTGGCTGAAGCAGTAAATGTGATGAAAAGAACATTATGAGCCTTTACATGTAAGCCACCTCTGCTTCTCTCAGCCTTGGAAAGGGGCTGCTTTTCAGCAGGCTAAGAGGACATGGCTGTTAAGTCTTTCTGTGTGTGGAACAGAGCTTAGAACATGACATGGAATCTTTGGAGGAAAAGAATAATCTCCTCCTGGGGTGGGAGTCTGTGTATGGAGTGGCTGAGAAATCCCTGGGCCGCGCTCACATCTTGGGCAGGGCTGCCAGCCCTCAGTCATCTGTCACTGCAGAAACATGTCCTAAGGCATGGGGAGTGAAATGCCACCTCCCATGCTCATAAGCTCTGGAGAGAAAAGGAAAAGGGGGCTGGAAATGTTCCTGTCCATCTCAGCAGCACCTGTGTGTGGGCTGTGCTGTGCTCCTGCACACCCTGCAGCTCAACACTGCCTGAGCCCTGCAGGTGCAGGGTTGGGAAGGACACAGAGGGGGATGCTAGACACTCCCAAAGTGGCTTTTTGATCCACCAGGAACAGCACATCAAATGTGTCTGGGATGCTGAATCTATCACATATAGCCTCTGAGTAGTGCCTGGATGCTGAACTGGAACAATGAGATAACAGAGAATTAAATGGGCCATGGAAAATATAGTTAGAAAATACTGACTAGATCACCTAATTAATCAGCCTTTCAAAGCAGGATTGTTCTCAAATGTATTTTCTGCTATGTAGTCCAGTTTTGTTTTAAAGAAGCCCATTAAAAAGTTTGAACTGAATATTGTACTTCAGCTTGGAGTGAATGTATGCTGCATGATCTCTGTGACACTGCTGCATAATTTAGAATTCTTGCCATGCTATTAATAAATCTAGACAAAGACCAGATGCAAGCAAGCTGTAGCTGAACTCAAGAATCTGCAAAAGCTGGGCTAACCTCTTTAACAGCAGAACACATGGCTGTTACATTAACAGCCACCTTTTTTTTTTCTTTTGCTAAAGTGAAGCATTTTATTGAAAGCATGAGGGGAAAAAAGCTAAGAACAGAAATAAAGCATGACCTTTGGTATGAAGTCGTCTTCTCTGACAGTTGCACCATTTAGTATAGATTGATGGGTCTATACATCCAACCTCCTGTTACAATTTTATAGCCTACACTCCTGTTTTACTTGGTGTCTCCTTTTTCATTCTTTTCTATGCTTAAGTCATAGAAAAATTTTAGGGCAAGCCTATATGAACCTTACATGGTTATATATTTAAAGTGTGACAAGCACAAGGTCTTTAAAAATAGCAACCATCTGATTAAAAACAAGTTGTGTCACAGGGTAATTATTTGCATGTTTTCAAACAAGCTGTTTGAGGAACTTCTGGTGATGGTCTGTGAAATTTCTTTCAAATTGGAAAAGGGATCCAGTTTCTCCTTACCAAGTGGAAGCTGGTAAGGCATTGTAACCTATAGTAAGGTAAACTATGAAAATTTCTTTATGGCAGCACAGGAGGATGTAATTAATGACTGTTTCATTTGCATGAATGAAGAAAACACAATGCAAACACAAGTGAAATGTTGTGCATCCTTTCTGAGAGGCTCTTGAGTAGAGTCAATTGCCAGCAGTCCCTGGTGCTTCTTGACTTATTGTCCTTCTCCTCCTAGAAAGTGCTTGTGACAAGTCTGGAGAAAAGACACAGAAGAATATTTTTCTAGTTTTTTTCCAACACCTTCTGATCAAACTCTTTGTTTTCAGTCCACATATATACCTGTGTTCCATAGGTAGCCCTCATTTCCCTGGGGCTCTGCTAATTAACTTTGTGTCATCTCTTTTTTTTAACACAAAAGGGATAAATGGGCATAGATTTAAAACAAACAAGAAAATCATAAATGTGGATGTTGGCTCCT
Source organism: Molothrus aeneus (assembly GCF_037042795.1). Lineage (NCBI taxonomy): Eukaryota > Metazoa > Chordata > Aves > Passeriformes > Icteridae > Molothrus > Molothrus aeneus. The sequence goes on along the minus strand of NC_089649.1, from coordinate 8,806,994 downwards.
TTAGAGGGAAACTTGGTACAGTGTAAATTTTCCAGCTAACCAGTATAATTTTGTGTATTTGATGCAGAATTGCATCAAATTTATGTGTCTTACTAATTCTGACTAAATTACATTGACTTAAATTTCTTTCCAAAGTTGTTGCTTGAAAGCTTCTTGAAATCCTTGTTAGCAATATTGTGGAATATTTATGTTGCTCTTACTCAAAGGCTGAAAAACATAACAATCTATTTTCTGGTTAGTTTAATAAACAGAAATTCCTATGATATCATTTGTACTCAAACATACAATCCTAGGCAGTGCTTTCATTGTCTGAGGCCCAAATCTGTGGGGTATTTTTGATGTGAAAAGAAGACACTAATAATGGATTTGAGAGCTTAACAACTAAATTGTTGAGTAAAATAGTTATTTTCATTTCAAAAATCAAATTTCCTTTTATCCAGAGGAACATGGAATACTTTCATCTTGTTTTCCATTCTATGCAAAAATAAAAACATTAAAATAGTATACGTAGCACATACTCTTAATAAGCCATGATTATCTCAAATATACACGAAATTGAAGGTGATGAGGGGAATTTGCTTTGCTAGTTGGCAAATAAATTCTCAAACTGTGTGTGGAAAGTATGGGAAAAATTTTGCTTTTCAGGAGAAATGTTGTCACTTTTACACTGAACGTGAGAAAAACCGAGCTACTAAGTAAATTGATTTGTTCAAGAATAGTTATTTAGAAAAGACAGTTCCAGTCATTCCCTGGCAGACAGTGCACTGTCATGAGGAAAGCAACTTTTGTTACATTTATTTTTATTATGCTGCTTTGATTGCTAAAGCCCTGGTGTGCTGTATTTAAGTACATTTGTAGATTTTGATGTCATTCTGATTTTGCTCCTTAAGGTCCCAGTCAGGCAAAGTCTTATGCACCTGCTGCAACTACTTCTGAGTGCCTTACAAAGCAAGCTCCTAAATTAAAGCATCTGTGGGGCAAGGAACTTCTCTCAGCTTCCTGCAAAACATGCTTGGTAAGTCATTTGTTATGTGGCCTGTTTTAAAGAATCTGCCTTGGAATAATCAGGTTTTTTTTTTAGAATCTCAGAGCCATTGCTCCAAAGTCTTGTCAATGGTGTTAGAAATAAATGTATATATTGATTTGGTTTTCTTTTCACTGCCTAATGAGTTCATGTAGCACCTTAAGCTACATCACTTTTTGTGTTGTGGCACGTGCAAAGTATAAATGAGAGAAATCTACCACCTGAATGCTTGGGCCGGGAACTGAACTTTGATGATCCTTGTGATCCTTTCAACTCAGAATAGTCTGTGATGCTGTAATTTTATGGCTTTGAAACAACACAGGAGTAAGGTAACTGGATAGAAACTTCCTAATACTCACACACAGTTAGTGCATGACAGTTACCAGAGTGTAGGTCCAAGATTTAATGATCTGGCTAGTTGGAACTAGCCCAACTAGCCAACTAGTTCCAACTATTGCAACTTGACAAGTTCCAATAATAATCATACAGTTTACTATTAAGTTAATCTGAAGTTAGAATATAAAATCTGATAGTTGGTGGTTTCCAAACTCAAACTCTTCCATAATTTAGCTAGACTTGAATTTGCTGTCCTGTTTTCTGTCTGAGTGTACAAACATTCTCTAAGGAACATTTTTAGTGTCGTGGTGTCTACTCTTCTCTTTCCTGCTGAAGTCCACTGGACACCTTTGAGTCCTTGCACTTGTTTTTTTACCTATATGCCCACTTTGGTCTAAACTCTCAATATTTTAGTGCACAGCTAAAGTGAGGGACGAGCTGTTACTCTGTGGGAGTGGCTGCAGCAGTAGAGATTTGTGGTTTCTGTGTGTGTTTATATAACCCTTAGAAAATCCTGTCAGTCATCTTTATTGTGAGGAGAATTCTCCTCTGTCCTTCAGCAGTCTGCTCTCAAACACCCTCTTCTGTTGAACCTTGCATTTTGTAACAGGGGATTTAATCTCCTGTTCTTCAGCACCTTGTCCATCGCTTTGCTGCTCTTCCAGGTCTGCAAACCCTGTCTGGTGCTCCAGTGACACAAGGCTTGGGACCTGGCCAAGGGTTTAGATTAAGCTGGGCTGCTGAAGTGATGACATGAGATTTCCAGAGTAGCCATGATATTTATCCAGGGAGTCTAGGGTCTGTCCCAAGGGCGTGTCCTTCAGTTTGGAGGGGCTACCTGTCATCTCATGATGGATCACAATGCTTCAAGTAGGAATTTGGGCAAGGGATCTTGGACCTCTTGAGAAGTGAGGGAGAAACTGAGCAACAGGCCTGCAGCAGCAGCAACATCTTTGTCAGAACACTTGAATAGAGTGCGTGGCTGGTATGAGTGGCACTGAGGTTTTCAGTCTGTCTTCCATCTCAATATTATACTTTTATGAATTATTGGTTAGCACATTTTGAAAGCAGAGCATCTCTTATTTTCATGATCTGGTAGGACATAAGGACAGCAGATATATACTGTTTTATATACACACATATATATATAACAGTGTGTATATATATATATAACAGTGCATATATATATATATACACACTGTTGAATTACATATTTTGTTTTACTTTTTTGTTATTAGAAAAATAAATTTTTATTTAATTTCCTGTAAAATTTCCTAATTAAAAAAGGGAGTTTTTGAGGTCTTACAAAGGACTCGGACAACTTGCTCAGCCAAATTTTTCTCAATGTGTCTCATGCTCAAGTATTCCAACACTTGCAAATTTTATGCACATCATTGCCTTAGAACATAGATTAATACATGTAAGGATCTTTCTCATCCTGGGTGTCTGGATGGCAGATGAGATTTTTGTGTTTTCATGTGCTTGCATTAGTGTGCTCAGCTTTTGCTATGATTGCTGTTCAATCCATGTTTCAATTTGCTGTAAATAATAATTAGAAAAACCCAATTCCCCTGCTATAGGAATAGTAATGCCAAGAGAAGGGGACTTCCTCTATCTGCTTCCTTGGCCTCTTTGTCATGGTTGATGATGTTTTTCACCAGACACAGTAATGAGCTTTTAGGGCAGCAGAGTAAGAACATTTGGAATGAAATGGGTAACCTGCAATCTTATGGAGTGGAGAAGGCTGATTCTAAGTGAGGTAGCAAAGACTTCTCACTGAGGATGTAATGCTAGCTGCTTTCACCACCATATTGGCTGCTCCACAGAGAAATTTATTCATGCATGACAGTTGTGCTGGTTTTGGACAGAGGTGATGATTTCAGGACTCTGATTTTACAGTATCTCAAAATCTGTAAAAACCTTTTAATTCATTAGTCTGTCATGCAGTAATTCACTAACTTCTGCACAGCAGCCCTCTCAAAGTTAAAACAACCATGTTGTATTTCATAAATGAAAGCTCTTCTGACAGTGAATTTAATTTTTTAGTGGGGAAAATAGAGAATTCTAGTATGAAAAATTTTAGAGATGGAACTTCTGAGGTTGTAATGAATGGCTGGAGGTTGTAATGAATGGCTGGAGTTGTTCTTCTAAAAATGCTTCTAGATGTTTTTTGAAAGAAATGTGGTACTTGAAATTTGAAAGTAGGTTTGTGTTCCTGTTTGCTGTGGGTCTCCAATGAGTTCTGTAAGAGAAGGCAAATATTCTGTCAGTCTGGGATCTCAAGTAACACTGGTGAGCTGGTGTAGGAGTTGGGCTTCCTGAACAATCTGGATCCATGGGCAGTTGCCTGTGCTTAAAGACCATGTTGTTTTCCAGAATCCTTGCCTGATTTTCATTCATGGTTATATAAACTATGTATGCTCTAAAGTGTCTGGAAAGCAGTTGGGAATGGAGGGAATTCACTGGGATTTGGTCAGAGTGCTGAGAGGTTGTGACTTGCTACAAGGTGTTCTTCATCTGAGCTGCTGGGAAAGGGTCTGTGCTTACTCAGGCCATGAGGATTTCATTGGTTTCAGCCCCAGTCTGTCAGGAGCAGCCTTGAGATGGAAATCACAATTTGAACTATTGTGGAAGGTGATCACGAGCACGTTGAACTTTCCAGGACATTGCAGCCATCTGTTTTCTTGCTAACATAATTCAAAGTGTTGGTCATGCTGTGTGAAGTAGAACAAAGATAATTTGTAATGAAAGTTCAACCAATTCTCTGTATTTTATGGCTTTTGTGCAAAAGCCAAAGTGTTTTGCATACCTTCATATTTTGCAAATATCTGTGAAATTCCTTCAGCAAACAAATTCTGTTGTGAATATGCACTCTTCTGGAGGTGGGGAATTTCTGCATTTCTTTTGCATTTCTGTTAACCCCATTTTATGCTGTGGTTTTTTTTGTTTGTTTTTGGTTTTTTGTATTGTTTGTAAATTGCATGCCATGGCATTGCCAGACTATTGAGGGCTACTAATCTCCTGCCTAGCTCAGGGCAGACCAAACTGAGAAAGTGCTCAAAAAGACAACCATTTTCTACCTGAAGCCTGCCATTGCTGCAGTAACCCTGGATTTGAGCTACAGCAGTAGGGAGCAAGGCAAAATTGTTCTTTGTTCACTGCAGTTTTTATGTCTTGACTGGATTATCTACACTGCAGATTGGAGTAGTGTCATTGCAATTACACATGCAATTTGATAGTCAAAGCTGGGTGTAATTAAATGTGAATTTGCAATAGCAGCAAGGTAATAAGTCTCTTTGTGGCGAATAAATATGAAAGAATGGCCATTTTTTGAAAGTCTGTTTCACTCTCAACTCTTTTCAATGTACACTTTGCCCAGTGCTCACTCACATTATCTCTTTGATTCTTTTATGGTATAAATTTCACAATGGGAGTTACAGGCCCATTGTAAATTCATTTGAATGACCTTTGGATGGCCACCAGAAGTTGCTGTGAATCTTAGTGCTCTTCTTGGAGTGAAGGTGTGGTGGTACAACCTTTGGGAGATCTTTTATTAATGAGAAACATAGAATTATGGAATCTGCATTCACTTAAGCCTGCAACTGTGTTCTTTTCTTTAAGCAAGACTGCCTTGAGGGTTCGTCTGAGAATGTGAATCTAGTTCTGCTTAAAATAATAGGAAAAGTAGGAGGTAGGAGAATGGGACAGGCTATATTTGGAATCTGTGATTTCTTAAATTCTGTGATTTCTTATACTTAAATCTGTAATGTGTTTATATATAATCAGATCACGTTAGTACAGAATCACAGAATGGTTTGGGTTGGACGGGACCTTAAAGACCACCTAGTTCCAACCCCTTCCATGGACAGAGACACCTTCCACTAGACCAGGTTGAATTCCTACTGAGTTTTTCTTCCAAAAATACTTTGTACTGGGTGCAAACAGCTGAGAATGAGGGACTGACTAAGGACAAGCAGGTAAGTGGAAGGCTGGGGAGTCAGAACATGATTTTCAGTTTCTCATTTGAACTCTCATCATGTTAGCAACAAGTCCTAGCTCTGGAATGGTTTTCCCCAGGAGAGTGGAGGTATGTAGCAGACAAGAGAGCAGCCTTTGCTTGTAAAGGTGCTGTGATGAAAGATATGGAGCATTTCAAGGGGGAAGAAAAACTCACCATAGGGTGGGGAAATGTTACAGGGCTTTTTCCCAATTTATTGAAAACATTAGGGTTTTTTTGCTTTTGTAGAAGTTCTGTCAGCAGTTGGAATTTTTATACATTGTGCTAATCCTACCTTTATATAAAAGTCATAAATCTTATAAATTAATGCATCAGGCAGTTACCAGAACTCTTCAGTCTGTTTCTTTTTATGGAGTGACCTGACACTTTTTGCAAACAGCAGATCTAGGTGCTCTGCATGAGCTCCAAACTGGATTTGTAGAGATCAGCTCATAGGAATGGACTCTGGCCCTACTTCCAGTCGGGTGAGAAAATGTGGTTTAAGTTAAATGCAATAATACTGGAAAAAAGATAGGAATTACTGACCTTTTGACATTGGATTTTAAAGTTTAGCATAATGGTACAGGGGCCTATGAATGTTTTTATTGGTACTTCCATTAGTTCCCTGATAATCTTGACATTTCCAGCTATATAACATTTTCTGGGGTGTAGAAGTCTCTTTTTTTCCCATCTCCCTATTCTTCAAGAATGCAGATACATTTAATGGCTAATTAGCAGAATTTATTTTGTTGCTTACATTGCTCATGAAATTTAAGGGGTGTGATTCTGAACTTTCAGCTGCCCTCTAAAAGTACAACTTTAGAAATGTGCAACTATTTACAAACACGAATCACAACTGCTTTGTTTACTGTGTGAAGAAAAAAACCTGAGTAACTGCCAGTAATTGAAATATGTTATGTTATAGAGGGAAATTATGCATTTAATATCAAAAAGGCAATTTCTGATACTGTAAGGCAATAAGGTAGCCTACTCAGTGTCTGTCCTAAAAGCAGAACCATTTATGGGCAGTACAGATGACCAATATACATTACAGAACTGATTTTTTAGAGTGTTTTCATTTGAGCAGACATCTTTGATTTTTTTTTAATAGGCTTTTGTTTTACATAATTCTGATAACTCTTGCTGACATCCAGCAAGTTCCAAAGTTCTGGAATTCTCTTGAGGTTTTCTTGCACAGAGACCAAAAAGAAAAAAAAGGTTAAATGCTTCCAGTGCTCCAGCCCTGAAGCAACATTCTGCAACCAGATGATACATATAAACTTGCTTTCCATAAGAGAGCAGTCTAGTGCTGAAGGAAAAAAAATATAGCTATGTTTTTAATATCAGATGTTCTTAACCCAAGCATCTGGTTTGAAATGTTCTTAATTCAGAAAATGTCATGTTAAGGAAAGTGCAAAGTACTTTAAAATAATTAGGAAGGAATCGGGCAATTTGAAGGAATGGCAAACCCCACTGGGTTTTTTGGAACACAAGTCATGCTCTGGTAAGAGCTCTGGAAGAGCAGTGGTGCTCAGGGAGCATTGCTGCTGTTACTGGTGGTACCTGCAGCATCAGTGGTGCTGTTTCTGGCCCAAGAAGCCAAAATCTTGAGCCCCTTTCACAGATGTTTATTTCCTTGCTTCTCGGTAACCAGCTTGGGCCTGGGTTACTGGGAGAAGAGAATGGACATTGTGTAACACAAAAACTGGTTTGGAGTGGTGCTCTAAGAGCTACTTCTGTATTTATCAGTGTCTGCTACAATTAATTTCAGGAAGTATGTCTTCACTGGAATAAAATCAACAAATAACAACATGGTTGTAGGTGTGATGTCTCCCTTAATTAACTGTTTCATACAGCTCATGGTTTGATTTGTGATAGTGACTAGAGGGACTTAAGCTTGCACTGATAACACCTAAATTTGCAATTTTGCTCAGAATTTGAAGTTTGGCCATGCTACTAGAGTAGCACTTTACTGCAAAAAAGCCTTTCTGAGCCTCCTGATAAATGGAAATAGAGCTATGAACATAAGCACCAGTGGATCTAAGCTTTTCAGTGCAGGACACTGAGTGATGGAATTTGATGTGTCTGGCAATAGTGGAAGTTATTGTTACTCAGATGCTAAAGGAAAAATAGCTATTTTTACCAAAGAGCATGCAAATTTTTACATTTATTTGTGAAACTAAACATGCATAAGCCCAGAGTAAAACTGAATTTTCTTTAATTACTTTTGAAAGAAAATTATTTTACTGTTACTGTAGTATTCTTTCTGTTGTTTGCTGGGACGGGCTGCTTCAGCTTCTGCCAGTTTAACTGGCCCATGTTTCTGCCAGCAAAAAAGAGAGCAGCTCCATTCACTGGAAGTTTCCTAGTTTGTACCAGGAGAGAGTTTAGTTCTACTTGACCACAGAGGTTATTTCTCAAACAGATTTTTTTTTTTTTTTTTTAATTTTGATTGTCTATTCTCTGTAGTGGCTCTTTGAGAAAAGCCAGGAGAGTAATGCCAGGAATGGTTCTTGGTCCCCACGCATGCACAATTTTCTGCTTCCACAGGGGTAAATATTGATCAGCTGGCTAGTTCCTTGTGGTTCTTGAACCTTACATTTATGTGAATTGTGGCATTCCAAATAGGTGCTTTATTTTAGAATCTGTCTTCTTGCAGGTCTTACTTGCTCATGAACTTCTTGGGTAAAAAGCATTTAAATTGGTTTCCTTATAAAAATAGTGTAGAACACAGGATAAGCCACTTCCTTTGGCAGCCTCTTGAGAGATTGCTGATTGCAGATAAATATTCTCTCTCTTTCTTGATACTGTTTTACTTCTACCTCTTTTGAGGTTTTATTCTTCCCTCTTTTCCTTTGAAATTTCCTTTGGCTTAGCCATGTTTCCGAGGAAGAGATTTTGGTGTGGTTATGCTGTGTCTGCTCATGTAGCAGTTTTCCCACAATCATTTTTCCAATGTCTTGATGAAGTTAAGGATGGGGGTCAAAGACAAAAAGACCTTACTGGTGTTGTAGAAGCCAACACTTTGGCACAGGTGAAAAAATCCATCTGAGAGAGCATCTCTTTTGTCCTGGCACGAAGTTTGCTGTGGAGTTCTGTAGCTGTTTTTTCTCTGAGTACTTTTTCTGGTCTATTGAGCCACAAATCCTTGCTGGGATTGCAGTGCACCTTGGTAGCAGTCAGTGGGAGTGTTTCTGGGGGTGTTTCTGCCCAGCTTGGAGGTCTGTCTCTGCCATTGCAGTGTGTTGTGTTATTTTCATTCACCTGTCTGTGCTGCTCCCACGCTGAGAGTGTGGTCTCTGAGGATGTGAGACAATCGTGTATTTATGAAACATCCAGCTGGGGGATGTGTGCACTGGATGGGATCTTCTGGTGCAGGGGCTCCCAGCTGTGGTCTCCAGAAGGCTGCTTGTAGGTTGCTGCCTCTCTCAGTTTGTTCGCAGCTCCTAAATTGCACTAAAGACTTCTTAAAGTAGACTAAATGTTTCTCCATTTAGTTTCCAAGCCAGGAATTGCTGTGAGTGCTGCTTCCCATGTGGAATATGTGTGTGCAAATGCACAAGTGTCTGTGCCTGACAGGGAACTGTGGTGAAACAGGGTCTGCAGAAGATCCACTTTCAGTATCTCCTATTGAATGAAGACTTTTAAGGAACATTACCCAGGAAATGAAGGAGTCTTCCTTTTAATTTCCCTTGATGCATTGTGGAAGTGAGATTGGATAATGTTGAATGGCAGGTCAGGAAAATGCTTCAATGAAGAGATAGTCCAAGTCTTCAACATAATTTTGTTCCCATACAGCAGCACTAGAGTTCTGTGAATTTTCATTGGCACAGCCTTTTACCAAGCCTGATCATTTTCCAAGTCCTATAGGGAAAAGGGAAGATAACTCTTCTTGGATTAATATTTTCAGGTTGTCTGTAGACTCAATGCAAGAAATTTTGAGGGTTTTGTCTGAAGCCATAAGTGCAGCATATTTTAGAAGTGGGAGCTCAAAATAGTGATTTAACATGATTTTTGAAAATCTCATTATCCCTCCCAAATATTTGTTCAGCCTCTTTTGGGTCATGCAGTGAAGAAATAAAAATGGTGTAAACCCCAAACAAGAATAACAACAGCAAGTCATGTGTCATGCTCTGTCAAGTGTCAGGGGTACCAGATATTCTTGATTTGTACTGTTTCACTGAATGACTTCTGTACTCTTTTATCTGGAGATTTTATTGGGAAAATTTTAGCTCACTGTTTTTATGGCTTTTTTGATTCTTTTCTGGCTTCCAAGCAAGCAGTCTGCCCAGTGCTGGCAGGGGAAGGCTGCAGGCTGGGGCTGAAGAAGGAATCAGTGTCTTTTATTAGAGCTAGGTTGGAATCTTCTCCTTTATTCCTATAAAGTTTGTATTTTTCCTTAAAAAACACCAAAACCAAAGCAAAAAGCAAAACACTGCCAAACAAAACCACAAACAAAGAAACCTAACTATGGTTGCATAAACATGATTTTTTAGGAACTAAAAAATCAATCTAACATCCCCCCCAGCTGTGCCCTGACAATGAAGCCCACTGCAGAACTTTGAGAATTTTTTTTTTTGACCAAGACATGCAACGACTGGGAAAATGCTCAGTAAATTCCATGTTGTACTTTTTTTGTTTTTAACTGTAGAGATATTTCAGTGGAAACAATGTCAGATAATTTTGGTATTTCTCCCTGCACTAAGGTCCGGAAGAGATGTGAGGGAAAATCACTGGGAGGATCTTGAGAAGTTTTGTGCAGAGGCTTCCCTGAGGAGGGCTGAGGTGGTGTGATGGGTTTCCACTGAGCTCATTAATGCAGCCTCTGCATGGGAAGAGAAGGCTGAGCACCAGGAGAGAGCAGCTGTCCCCTCAGGTTTGTGCAGGTGGCTTCTGCCTGTGACTACAGAGCTGGAGCTGCACGAGACAGGAGAGAAACAGAAACAAAAGGGAAGGGAGCCAAGGTGATGCTCAGCCAGACAGTCATGGGAATTGAAATGAAGTTGTCAGGAGCAGGGATGAGTGAAACCTTGAAGTTCAGGGAGCCTGCTCTAATTCAAGAGGAATGGCTCTCTCTGGCCAGTTCATGGATTTAAGTGGAGTAGCTAGAGGGGCAGGTGAAGCTGATCTCAGGCCAGATTAATCCCTCAAGTAATCTTGTTGGCATCATTGTGCTGTCTTCCCTCCGTTTCAAACTTCAGTGGAATTCCTTCAAAGATGTATTTGGCCCTTCCAGCTCTTGTTTTACAAAATTCCACTGAATCATCACGTTTTACCAGATGCTCCTCAGAGCCTCTGCCCTGGATTACATCACTGGTGTCAGGACGGAGGGTCGGGTTACTGGGAGAGTAGGTTTCCTTATAAAGAGATTGCCATACTTGTGAGATGTTTTGCTTAATGAAGTTATGGCTGTAGCTGTGAATTTGCAAGTATTTGCAGTGCCAAAGAACTGAACAGATCAACAGCAAACTTCCATTTATGTGTGTGTGGGAGGCTTGGCAAACTGTTTCCCTCATTCACTCCCTTGAATGTTTGAGAGACAAGTTCTCTTTCCAGCTTTGCCACCAACACACTTGGTGATGTTGGAGGCTTCACCTGTGTCCCTGTTTCCTGATCCATAATGTGGGAATGATGGTATTCCCTGTGTGCTATTAGCAAGCATTACTAGACAGAGCTACATAGCCAGCCCTTATTGACCTGACATCTATTTGATCTGATTCTAGCAATAATGATTAAATCTAACAAAATTCTGTGGGGAAGATGGCCTCTGGTAAAGGAAAAGAACAGAATAAGTACCAGGAGAGGTACATATCACTGGAATCAAGCTGCATGTCAAGCAAGGAATGGATATGTATTTCTGTAGGAAACCACAAATCCTTTGTCAACAGAACTGACAAGTCATCCTTGACTTTTTAATCCACAGAATGGCCTTATTGATTTTAAATTTGCCTTGTATTATGGCATGCAAGGATCAGATGCAGACCTGAACGTTCTTACCACATGGAAAACATTTCAGGGAAGAGATGGAAAGCATTATTCTGTAAATGCATTTATTAGCAGCACAAACTGGAACAATTGAGCACGTCGGGTCTCAGTTTGATTGCACTGTGTCCCATGAGTTTGTGAGTGATGGTTTAAGTGTAGCTAAAAAAGTACAACAGTTTCATTAAAAAGAACTGTACCACAAGGAATACCTTTTTTTTTTTTTGATCACATACTACTATGTCTTTAGTAATTTTTTTTTTCCAGCTGACTTTTAAAGTTTAATTTTATATTATTACGATGTTAAATATTACTCTATTTGGCCAGTGGCCATAGCATTTGTAGCCAGAATCTTGTTCAGTTTCATGTTTAATCATACCAATGCTAATAAACTTCAGGAATCCAGTTTGTGAACACCATTGTGGTATACCTGAAATGGAAACAGATTTCCAGATTTTTCATGGGAATCTTGCTAGGAACAGCATTTTTCCTTATTTACACAGTGGAGCTCAGCTGTTATGAGAACTAAATTATTTTAGAGCTCTTAAATAAAATATCTATCTTTTCCATTACCAATACACTGAGAAGTGGGATATTTGCTTCCAGGCAGTAGAAGTGTTAGGATGGACTCTCTGAGGGCAAATTGAGCACAGACCCACCTGCTTCTTTTGCAGCATGATTGACATTTTCTGTAATTGAAGAGGGCAGTCCAAATTGACCTAAGTGTGCATGTTTCTAATAATAAAATGGAGTCAATAAACAAAAGCCACATGTACAGAAAGTGCACCTGTTGAAGAGATCACTTTTCATTTTGAGCAGCGTCAGATGCCTGCATAGCAGCTTCAGACTGCTGGCATATTGACTGCCCAGAAATGCTGTGTTACACATTGAAGAGAATGTAATGAGGGTGCTAATTAAAGGATGCTAATTGAAGGCCTCCAGATGATGCAGGATTGTGCTTGAAGACTGATGGAAGCAGTCATCAGCTGTTTCTGTTGGTATTTTTCTGTTTACTCCCAACCTCTCCTGCCCAGCTGCCTGAGGCTCATGCTGGTGTCCCTGTTGGCTTTCCCAGATGTGTTTTTTTTGGTTTCTCCATGTACCATGTGTTGAAAGAAAACCTTCTATTTAAAAGACCAAGCAGGGGCAATGGGTGAAGGTGAGTAGAGTGGCCTGGATGAAGGAAATACTGAACAGAATCGTGTCTGAAGGTTCTGCTTGAACACAGCATAAGTTTTGTGCCTTTTTATTTGCTGCTTCTTGAGTGTTGCTTGCTCTGAGATGGTCATGAGATTTCTTGGTGCTTCAGAGGAAGTCAGTTTGTAGACAGTTCATGTAGTCTGTTTTGCATGATTTCTATTTAGAGAATGCTTAATGAGTGATAAAAAATTTCCAAATGTATCTAACATGCATTAATGCTTCTGCTGCATCAAAAGAAAATATTTTGGTTGAGCTTATTTCAGAGTATTGGCATAAAAAAGCCTATAGAAGGCAGATGACAGGCATCACCCTAGGATTAACTCATTTTTGGTGCAGGCAGATGCAGACATGCATCCATGGGCATTACATCCCCCTCCACTTTGCTAGTGGTGATCTGGGGTAGGCTCTGTCCACACCGTGTCAGTACATCCTGACACTGCATCACTCTGAGCATGACATATTGCATACTGAGAGCTAATCCAAACAAAAATGAGCACAAAAAAGGAAGAGTTGATTATTTATGAAACAAAGCAATCTAAGGAAAACCTCTCAAGGGCAGCATAAACATGGGAACAGTTTCCAGTTAGGTGAATGACTTAAGACAGATTGTGAAGCAAAGTAAAATCCATCTGTGCCATGGACAGGGAGTTGGTGCTTCTCTGGTAAAAAACCCAAACCAACAAGAACCAGGCTTAAGAGGCCAAGAAATACATATTGCAGCTTTGATATACAAGATAAAGTTTCCTTCTGTGCATACAAAAGCAGAGTATGGTCAGAAACAGAGAGCCTGCTCCAGCAAAGGCTCAGCCATGGGAGACATCACGCTGGAGTTAGGATGTGCTGTGTGCACTAAAGCCAGTGCCCTGACTGTAAGGCAAACTCAAAATATGTTTCCTCTTTCTCTTACAATCCTCTTTTATCTTCCTCCCAGACTTGGTTAAAGTTAGGTCTTCAAAGCAGACAAGAGGCTTGGACTGGGAAATCAATGGTGCAGGTGTGCCCTGATACTGAGTGCTCTGATAGTGAGTCAGGTTTTTCTGTACTTGCATGTGCTTGACAAGCCAGCCTGAGCAGAGGGGCAGCTCTGCCTGTGCAGGCTGGCACACAGACACTTCACACACTACATCCTAATTCCGTGACTCATTAAGTCTCCCATGATTTATTAAGTGATCAGTATCCTAAAGGTTCTAGACTAGGTGCCCAAACTGTGGGAATCTTCTGGGAGGCGACTTAAGGTACTTGGGAGTTTCTTTCTTTGGTTTGAGCAGACTTGTTCTCTTAATGCACACATCCTAAAAATCAGTGGTGTTGTTACTCTTCTCTAAGGAAAATAAAATAGGAAGGATTCCTAAAAAATGGTGCTTCTTGTCAAAGATAGATCTGGGTCTAACTTGGCTCTGACTTTGTAGTGAAACCTGGATGCCAAACTGGTGGGAAATATTGAACTAGTGTATTCACAAGGGACTGAGAGGGTGAACTGAAATTTGAGCATTGAGATACATTAATGCTTTTTTTCCTCTATGTCCATCTTAAACATTGTGACTTGGTGTGTTACTCTGGCATCAAGCACTGGAAAGAGGACATTCATAGTTAAAATCCTAGGAGATGTTGCTAGATTGGCTGTTTAATGCTTTGTTTCATTTCCTCTATTAATTCTTTTGTTAGAAGAAACAAATCTATTGTACATTTTTTTCAATGAACTGAAAAATGCATATTTTAAAAATTTTTCCTTTGTTTCACTACCTGAGATTAGAATCAATGACTCAGTTTTATCTTCAGGACGTCAATCTTCTCTTCTCTGTTTATTTTCAGCTTAATTTATCTTGTATGTGATTATCCATGGTATATAACTGTGTGCTTTCTATGCAACCTTAGCCCTCACAAAAGCTAAATACCAGATTCTCTCACCATACTTTATTTGTCCATGCCCTTCATGATCATCCATGATTCTAGGAAGAGTTACTTGTAGTAAAATAAGTTCTGAGCCCTTATTAATATAGGAAATATTTTTTTTCCTTTTAAATTTTTATTATTTGGTCAAAGCTGAGAGTGGCTGAAGCTCTAGTTCCCTCAGAGTACCTGTAAATAATTGGTTGAAGGTTTATACATCTGAAAAATGTGCTCTTTTGGCCTCTACAATCAGGGATGTGAGGCTGCTCAGCCTTACCTGACGACACAGTATTACCCTCAAGGTACTTTTATCTCAGTTAGAAGCTGCTATTATTTTTGCTGCTACAGTAAAAAAAATATGGAAGCAGCTTTACATAAAAGTGACGATATCAGCACACCATGAGAAAATCATTGATGGGATAGACTATTCCATCCTATAATTTGGATTCTTTTTATAATGGAGAAAAATGTAATGGGTTTAGTGTAGTTTATAGCAAAAGATTATTTCTGAGAGCCTGGATAAACAGTGCTAGGACCTATATTTCAACTTTCAAGCGTTTAACAAAGAATTATGGGATTATGAGCTAAACTATGGGAATTTACATTTTCTTTTTTTGCAGGATAGTTCCTCTTAAAATTATACTCTGAACAATGGCTTATTTTCTTGTGCCAGTACTTGATTCCAAATACTGTGGCTTGGCAGCAGGCAGGTCTCAGATTTCAACCACATGTATTTCAAAAAAAATCAAAAGATCCTTATTTGGCACTCCGCTTACATATCTTAAAAAGCTGTGTTTGTGTGTCAGATTTAAAAATAATTGAAACCAGGGGTGTAAAAACCTGAACTCTTCTTCCAGGATGTTTTGACTTCAATTGCTTCCAAGAGCATTGAAGGGAACAGAATGGAAACCGTGTGCAGCGTGAGGCACTGACAACGCGCAGAGAGACTTAACTTGAAATGGACATACGTGATAGCACAGTGGCCTTCCCAAAAATATTCATATTTGTCTTTCATTATGTATTTAAGAGAAATATATGCACACAAGTGCATGCTGCCCTGGAAAAACTCTGTGCAGATTTGGTTTGGTAAAGAGAAGGATTGAGTTGCGTAAGGAAGTGTTGTGGGTTTGTGTTGACCGAAGCTCGGTTGCCGTATCTGCATGTGCAACAATTTAAGAGTGGGAGTGCATTCCATAAGGAATTAAAATTGGTGACCTACATTAGAACAGAATGTAGGTCAATATCCTAATTTTTCAAAAATGTCTCTTTGGAACTTTAATACCTCTGAATTATATTTTTTGCCATTAAGGTAAAATAGTGCTGCTTGTGCTAGAAGTCACAATATGCAAGAGGACACCTCTTTATTTTTTACACAGCTTTTAGAAATGTTTGGAAAAAAATGATGTAAACTCATAGCTGGCCTCTAGTAACCCATTATGGAGAAACTTCTCCCAGTTCCCTTGGAATTTGTTTATCATCCACAAAAAATTATGCAGAAAGTTGAGTCTCAATCTTCTGCAGGTAAAACATCCACTGAGGGAATGACTTAGAACAGACATGAAGGGAGGAAATTCTAGCTTGCTTCTGCTCATTAGTCATAGGTGAGGCAAATATCAACCAAGAAAGTTATCCCAAAAATTATACAAAGCAGAGACTTGTAGCCTGTGATGAATTGTGCTATAGTATAATATCACGACAAATTCAAATTAAAGCTGACACATACCCAGTATTGTTTTTCCATCTTTCCATAAAAAGGTTGTTGTGTTTTTGATGGTGACCCTTCCAGGCCTTACATTGCCCTGGCTCTTTTGTGCTTCCAAAGGATGGAGGGATGTAGAGAACAGCAAAGGATCCCAGATGAAAGGGGAGAGTCACAGGGCTGGGTCAGATACACTCCGTGACAAACAGGTAATGCTGTCATGTCCGCATCACAGAATAAATAAGAAAACCAATTGGGAAATCTGGAAGATGTAAAGAAGCAACAGAATAATCTACTGCAACTAAAGGAATCCTTTGTTTGCACACATTTTGGGAAAAAAACAACAAACTAAACACCAGAAACACAAACCAAAGATGGAAAAAATCCAGCAAATTCCTACACACTCACTCATCTTTTGTAGCAGAGGTAGAGAAAAGAAACATCTATTTACCTGATGGAATGTTGCAGTTTGATTTTATGCAAGGCTTGGGCCTTCCATGTATTCTTTTTGGTGGTTTTTTTAATGTTTGCTAAGGATTCTGCTTGCTCAAAAATCAAATGTGAGCTATTGTAATTCCAGTCACTCATCATTGGAAAGAAATCTCCATGACCCATAAAGAGGAAAACAAAACTTTTGAAATGCAGTCAGTTCTGGCTATCAGTGTTTTGGCTTTTTTGGTGTAGTTAGTTTTTGTTTTCTTTTTTTGGTTTTCTTTCTTTTTAAAATCAGATTTCTTGTCAGTCAAATATGTAGCTATATCTATAGATATAAGCAGAGTAGATTTCTATGAACAGTGGTGAGTATTTTGTAGAATACCTACGTATTCTTTTCAAAGAATTTTGCTACAGGTTCAATTTGAGTTCAGGCCAAAGAGAATTTGAATTTGGAATTAAATCAGATTTTAATTCAAATAAGTTGAATTCATTATTCTTTTCCTCTTCTTGACTTTATATCCTAACTTATAGTTTCCAGTTTGTGGTTTCTGTTGAATTTGTTGGTATCCTTCAAAAAACATCTTAATTCAGATAAAATCATAGTAAGGAGACTTTAGAGGCACCTTGGTTTAGTAGCTCAGCAGGAGCAGTGTTTCTGAGACAGTGAAGATTTCACAGGGCAGGAAGATTAAAACAAAAAACCAAAATCCATCTTCTCCTCCAGACAGACAAAAGGGACAAATAATTCTTTTATCCTCCCCTTTCCCCCCTGCCCCACCCTAAGAATGTGCATAAATAGTATTAAAACTAAAACACCAAGAGAAAAAAAAGCAGAAGAGTTCAAGCTGGCCTGGCCTGAGGCAGTTTGACTTTATATTCTTGCACATACATCTGCTCAGTTTTACTGTGCCTGACAGCATGTAAAAGGCAGAGGCATTCAATGTAAACATCAATGCAAACATGAAATATATTTTATTTCAGAAGGGATGACTGTTCTGCATTTATCTCTCTTCCTTATTGAAATGTTTTCCCCCTTGTTGGCTGGCGTCTTCTATTTTTTATTTATATTTTGTTGCAGAGCTGAAATGGAGGAAGTGGATAGAATATGGATATGATTTCTAGGGGAAGTGTGAATTTTGATTTAATATTTTGGTCATCTTTAGCTACAAGCAGTGATGTTGTCCTGACATATATTACCTACCAGCAGCTAGATGTGGTTGTGAATTGCAGGCTAGCCAAGAAATCAGCTCAAGTGTGCTTTCCTAAAAACCTCTCACTCCAGCTCATTCTCCTCAAAGGGAATCCAAGATCTGCCCACGTTTTCAGGTACTGAATATGTAGGTAGGTTTCAGTAACTTCCACAAGCAATTAGCTCTTCATTTTGTAGATAAAGTAGGTCGAGTGTGTGGGGTAGATATGCACTTCACATATTTTGGTGCCCTTCTGGGAGCTGAAGAATAAAGATTGTTTGGCTTTTTTGTCTTTCTAAATGTGGAGCAATTAGTGCCATGGAGAAGGAGATAGCACTGCAGCATTTGTAACCTAGCAAGCCATTGGGAAACTATTCCATGTTTATTTCAGCTTCTCCCTTTAGGAAGGAGGCTTCTACTGCACAAAGCTGGTGTTGTGTCCTTTTAGCCTGTTGTAACTTGGAGTGGAACCTAGTCAGAGTAGAATGATTTTTTTATTTTTTTTTTAAGTTGAAATCTGGTGCAAATATATTCTGGAATTGCAAGCAGATTCTTGAAGTAGCATCTGACTTGTTGCACTACATGAAGCATCATTCTTTGTTGCTGCCCCTTCTTGGGAAGAATATTAGCTGGGAGAGAACAATGAGTAATGAACCTCCAAGGGCAGTTGAAGTCAGTTGTGGCCTCACAATAAACACAGCCTGTAAGTCCCCTGAGTCCCTGCCCAGCTTGTTTTAGGGACAGTTTTATCAATCCTACCCAGAGTCCAGCTGTAATGTAACTACATATAGGAAAGCTAGGCAAGAACTGCTGAATTTATGTAATTTGTTGTGTCGCTCAACTTCTGACTGCCTGCTACTGCCACAAGACCCTTTATCCCATCAGTATGTAATTCCACTTCCTAATTTGTCAGATGATTACTCCAGCAGTGAAAAAGAACCCACAAAGACTCTGTACAATGAAAATTATTTATTGCTATCAGTTGAAAATTAGCCCGCCCATGGATATGTTGGGGGTGATAAAATTTAATTCCTTGCTCATTGTTGGAACGTCTGGTAGTGCTGAACAGGGAGATGTCAAAAACCATTAGGGAAGCAATATCTTAAGAAAGACTCTGTAGTTCCAAAGTTACTGTCTCCTCCTCACCCTGCATAGTGAATTCCACAGTTTACTGGCTGTCTCTTGGTGCCCTTTTTTCAGTGATCTTTGCAATTGGCTATGGATTTGTGCACAAAATTCAGTGGCATGATTAGCTCAGTGTGTTTTTGCTCTACCTTTGCTTTGCAGCACCCAGTTTCCTCAGCTGTGGAAGCAAAACAGTGGAACTGTTTTGTGATTTGTATAAAAGAACTGCTCCCTTGTAAAAATACTCCTGTAATTGTCTTATTTTCCTCGTACTTTGATACAATTCCAGCAATCTCACTGACACTTGTTCTGCTACTACAATTACAGGGGCAAAAAAATTGGCAATGCCTAAGAGGAGGAAGAGAGGATTTTGTAAAGAGAAGGAGCTGGGTTTGGGCTGGGAATACTTGAATGTGCTAATAGTGCTCATCTTACCTGAACAAAGAGCTGTGCTCTGGGACTGATTAGTTATTACCTTGGACATGGCAATGCAGAATTACTCTAGCAGAATGCTCAAGGCCTTTATCAGGTGACTGCAGACTGCTTTGGTTTGTCTTACTTGCCCTGAAATGCCAACCACCCAAGAGTCACTTGGGCAAAAAAGGCAAATCCGTGGTACCTCCATCTGCTTAGAAACTCCTGCTTTAAATGAATATTTTCTTGCATTTTTCTGTTTTTCTTTATCCACTTAATCCACATCTCTAGAACACTGTAAAAGGCTTTGACAATCTTGTCCAGGACCATTGCATCTTGGTGAAAAAAAAATCACATCTATTGTTCATGTATCTATTATCTGTTAGTATTTTATTTCATAGCAGAAGAGGTTGTTATTTGGAAGGATGCATTGCCAGATTTATGTATTAGAGACACGTGCAAAAGTGTTTACTTGAGAAAATGAATTTTGCTTTCCCCCTACTTTTTTTTTTTGTTTAAGCTTTTTTGTTTGTTTGTTTTAAGGGTTTGGCCTTTTACCTAGAATTATTTTGTTCTAAAGTTGGTATTCCAGAGAATGAAGTCTGATGAGCCAGACTCTTGAGTGGAATTTAATGCTGTGGCATGTGTTTGGACTGCCTGAATATAAGTAATTGGAAATGCAGGATATTTGGACACTAGTCATTTCTAGGGTTTAGCAACGCTTAGCACACTGTGCTTTAAATAGAAAAGAAGTTGAAATAGCTCCTCTCAGACTGGAGTCTCTCCAGCTCCTGTCTACTCTAAAGGTCTGTGCCAGGATGCTGGATTCCTGAAATCTTGTGTTGGAAGAGTAGCCACATTGTGGCCCAGTGCTCTGCTGTGGTGATATCAGTGCTGACACCACCCAGCCTTTGTGCAGTGCTGCTACACGAGCGAGCCACAGGTACACCTGGGCTGGGGCCACCTGTATTTGTACTTAAAAATTCATTTTGCTGTTGCAGCACAGCTCTCCTCCTGATCTATGTCCTGGCCTGCCACAAATGAGAGCATTTCATGTCAGTGCTGAAAAGGAGCTAGTTATCACCTGGAAAGACACACTTTCTGAACATTTTAATGCATGTGTAAATGATAAACATTTTTTTTAATGAAATGGACAATATGTGCATTGGTCAGACATAACTTAGTCCACTGCTATGTATGAGGTCTCATAAAATACTGTTAGGTGTTTTAAATATGGTCAAATCATTTGGAAAATTTATGGATCCTTATGGTAAAATATATATCTGAGTCAAAATTGAGGACCCAAGGTGAAGGTAATCTCTAGTGTGATTATTTTAAATCAAGAATGAGTCCTCCCTTGTTTAGCTGTCCTTTTTGTAAGGTGTATATTTTTTTCTTCAGAGTAGTATCATGGAGTTATTTGGATGCCTGTTAAGGGTCATAGGATGAGTCAGTCATTACCAGGGATTGACTGATTGATTGATTGACTTTCTGTAGTTTAGATACAAAAAAAAGGTAATGATTTGGGATCGTTTATGGTTGTTGAATTTGTTGACAGCAGCAATTACTCAACACTCTTTGCTTTAAGATGGCTGATGGGGTTGGATGTACCAGCTAAGCACTGTCCTGGCTCCTGCAGGTTGCCATGCAGAAATGGGGTAAGGTCCTTGTGCCTTTTCCCAGAGACATGTCTACCAGCTGGACTTGGAATCTCTCAGTTGGCCAGAACAACTGACTTCAGAAATTGAAAACCTTCTACAGAGTAGGGCAAAATAAAGGTAAAACAAGGCTGAGAAAAGATATGCTCTCTGCCCACTTGTCCTTTCAGGAGGATTGTTCACTCTTTGCTTTCTGTCCACCAATTTTTCATGGCTGTGTTATGATAAACTCCAATCAGTCCCCTCTAAGATGTTAAAGAAAAATCTTGAATTTCTCTCTTCCCTGGGGTCTGGATTTTGTTCCCTGCTCCTTGCAGAAGTGCCCCAGTCACCACTCATGTGCTGTAGGCTATTGCCTCTTTGTTTTGATGATGCTCCCTTGCCACAGGTAATCTTTGTCCGTGATGTATCCATTTAGCATGCAGGAAAAATAATTCCAAATAATACACAACTGCCCTTCACAGACTGGCAGATCCCTCATCAGTGCCCATAAATGTGAGAGATGGAGACTACAGACAGTAGGTTGCTGTTTCAATCTTTGGTGAGATGAAGTGTTGTGAGATCTCCCTGAAGAAACTCTCACTCCAGCAGAGAAATGTTTTATAGCTTGTGCCCAAAGCATCTATTTCTGTGTGCAGTGGAGAGTCTTATGTAATATATTCCTCTCCACGTGTTCTCTTTCCCTTTTAGCACTGCTTCTGGTCAGTGGGGTCTCTCTTACAGTTACTGAATGCAGAAATACAAATATGACAATTCCAGATCATCCTTTTTGTGGCCACTGTTTTGTGTCTGTCTTTCACCCTCTTGACCCACTCAGTTCAAACCTGCTCAAGGAAACTCAGTGATACCACCTGAATGCAGAAAAGCTTCAGCTTCTGAGGGAATTCTGTTATACAGCAAAATGTGTAAGAACCCTTTAGTTTTGAAAATGAGAGGACTGTACCAAAGAAACTCTGTGAAGCTGAACTCCTCATTTTGATGTAGATTATGGGAGAAAAAAAGTAAAAAAAAGCTGGAAAAAGTTAATACTAAAGAAAATGGAATGAAAGCAAGTTAGTTTGCTGGGTGCAGGGCAGTGGTTTCAGAGAGAGCTGAACTGGGTCTCAGAGCACCAGATCCAGGTACTTCAGCACAGAGCTCTGCTCAAACTGAACAATCCCCAGTGAAAAACTGTGTAAAAATGTTCTCTTTTTTATTTCCTAGGGGAGCTATGAATTTGTGTCTGTCTTTGTTCAGTAGCTTGTTTAATTCAGTCCTCCCTGCATTGTCCTGAGTTGTGTTCTGAGTAAAATCATGAGTATAAGGATGATGTATTTCATAGTATACAAAACAAATTTTTATTTGTCACTTTTGAGTTTAGTTTTTTTCATTTATTGGACTTGTTAGTTCACTAAGTTTATAACTACCTTGAACCAGTTGGATTGGAAGAACCAACTTTATGTTTTTTATGAACAGCTTTTTGCATGTCAGCAGTAACATGTTTGTTTATTTGTATGGTTTATTTATTTTCTTAAAAATGAGTGCATGATTTTGACATGCCTTAGAGAAGTAAAATAAGAAAGTTTTTGTTCATGTGATAGGGCTTATGAAAGCTGAGAGCTTTAGCACATTGTAGATTATGAATTTTAATTTTAACATCTTATATATACATTATAAAGTGGATATGCAATGAGCAGAAACAATATTATAGTTTTATTCACACTTCATCAGTCTGTTTCCTCTACCTCTGTCTCTATTTGAAAGATCATCTCAAAATAAGTAAAAAAGGCCTTTAGTCCATGTTCACTGGAGTGTTAGTTAAGGAGCATCCTTTCTTACTGGGAATTAGACTAATTTTATCCAGGTAGCTGTCTGGTTGTCAGACTTATTTTTTACTTATATAAAGGCACTTGAACTGAGGATTTTAGAGATTATGTGAAAGAAGTGGGCCAGTCCTTAGAAGCAAAAGATCTTATTTCAGACAGAAGCCAGTGAGTAGAGGAGAAGTGCATGTGAATATGTGTGGGGGCAGGAAAGAGCAGGGAGAGGAAGGGTCAGGGTTACAATAATAATGATGGTCAGGATCATTTGGGTGCACTTCTTGAGTTTATTACTGCTTTATTTAAGCATAACACTGCCCCATTTTTATCCTGACCAGCCTCTCCTTTACCCCAGTGACTTCTATAATAAATGTGGAGCAAGTGAAGAGGAGATGTGATCACTGAGGATTAGCATCTGTGAAGCTGGAGGGAGACACAGCTTCTTTTCAGCAACTTGAAATTTGAGACAGAGCTGGGAGGCAGTGGAGGGCTGGTGGAGACTGAAACAGATGCATATATATACTTTATATAGACACACAAATACATATACATACCTGTGTCTGTGGTTTTGTGTTTTGGGGTTTTTCTTTCTGTGCAAAACTAAAGGAAAGATGAGCAGGCCTGAGTTTCAGAATGGTATCAAGTTCAGCCCCTTTAAAACACCTTTTCAATCCATCTATAATGCATTAGGTTTAACACTGAAAAAAGTGGGGAAACTGAGCACATTAGTCATAATACAGTAATTTAAGCTTAGGTTTACGATAAAGGAGAAGGCAGGATAAAAGCTCAAATGAGACCTCAGCCAAGCTGAACTCTAGGAGTTCATCTCCTCCTTCTGACAGATGACCTGAATGTTGCATATGCAGAATTTAAAGTTGTTTGGAACTCCCTTTCTTATTAAATTAATCTCATATTTAAATTTTGTCAGCTCATAGCAGCTCCTTCTAGTGACACACATTCCTTGCATACAACATTAAAGGGTTTTTCTCTTAGCCTTGGGGTGTTTTGATAAGGGTCAGAGGAAGAACAAAGGAAGACAATGTAAATACTGCTTAAAAAACCTACCACCAACAATGTAAATAGGATTAAAAAACCTACCACCATCCACCACTCCAAACTCAGAGGATTAATAGCTCGTTGGACTTGCCAAAAATTAAGATAGTTTATAGTTGGCTTCTGAAAGGACTGAAACTTCTATTGCTCTGTTTAAAAAAATGTGAAGTAGGCACATAATTTTTTTTAAGCAATTGTATCTTTTGTATTCCATCCCCCTCATTGTACGAATCATAAATCTTCAAGTTCTGCAAATGTGTTCAATTCTCCTCTGCGAGCAATGAGGGAAAAACCTCTTGTACAAAGGTATTGACCAAATGCCTTTAATGCGTTTTGCGAAATATTCCTCTCTTTGGAGGAGAGGAATATCTTTGTTGATCTTTGTTGAACTTCTACCACAGATAATTACTTTATCTTTTCTCTTTTAAAATTTTGTCCCCACTGCCAAATATTTGCTGTTTTTGTGACCCTAAAGGAGGTTCCCCCAACAGCCAGACAATTGTAATTATTTTCCTTAGAGTCAGCAGGAACACAGCATGACTTTTACAGAATTAAGAGTAAAATTATGCCAAATGAGAAAAGAGACAGTGCAGAGACTTCACAAAGTGTTAAACCAGAAGGGAGATCTGGGTCTGGTGATTGCTTGGATTGTCCAGCTTGCCTTTTGGTGATAGGGTTATCTGGTTTGATTTTAAAGTGTTATCTCAGTTTCCAAATACACTGCCAGGAGAGTCTGTGCTCAGTGAATGTGCTGCTAAGTAAACTTGTGCTTTATTTTTATTTCTTGTAGCTCACATGTCTTATTTGTTTAATACCATTCAAGTGTTGCTCTGAGAACAGTTTAGGCAGTTTCCTTGTGAGGTTTTCCAGCTCCCTCATTGCCCTGGTGTTTCTTTTCCTGTTCTATTCTCCCTGTGAGAAAATATGATGGTGTCTTCTGGAGAAAAGAGATGTGATGATTCTGGTGCCTGAAGTGTCTGCCTGAAGGAGCCTGATTAGTTGCCTGTACACTGATTTCTCCCAGAACTTTGTGTTTTTAGCACCTCAGCCCAGGTCATCTTCATATCTGTTGCAAATAATAACAAAATGCTCCAGCAAATCAGATGTCACCATAAGAACACTTTAAAATAATCTTATCTTGAAAATCTTAATTTAAATGGTGGCCCAAACTCTCACACCATTTTTTTTTGGTCAAATATAGCTCAACAAAATTTGAATTATGTTTATTTTCTCTCTCTTTGCTTTTCTACCATTTGAAGTGTAATATAGTAGCAATTACTTAATGATCACTCATATAATGAGCGATCCTCGCGAGACGGATAAATCACGCGGGAGGCGCATAAAAGCTTTTATAGCTAAAGATTTCAACCTTCCAGTCACTTCTGTCCTAAGACTTGCTTGTGGAAATTTTTTGTTTTGCAAATTTCATTGTAAGCTGCCCTTTCCCTTCCCCTTTTTTGCCCATTTCAGATGCCCTTACCCTTTTTAGGCACATCTTTAGTCCTTGTATCTGATTTATATTTGCGAATGCAGTCGCGAGGGTCTGAGAAGTGTTCGCGCTCGCGAGGCGCGTTGCACGACATCCAGCATGGATGTGTGACTATTCAGGCTGTTTGAATTAAATCACAACAGTTGTTCATCCCTCTGGGCAGCACACAATGTAAACAGCTCAGGATTATGCAGGATGAACAGCTCTGTTCAGTCCTGGCCAAAAAAGAAATCATCTAGGGGACGGACCGTCATGGTGCCGATGAGTGGCCGGCCATGCGTCGGCTTCATCGCCACATTTCAGAGGATGGGTGGTTTAATGAAGGCCAGGGCTGGGGATAATAATTCATTCCGTGCCATGAGGTTAACCACAAGCCTCTCAGAAATGGCAGCCCTTGCTGCTCCGGCAGATGTGCTGGAACCCTGTGCTGTGACTGGAGGTTTTTCAGCGCTCCGCTCCCCCGCCCTCCGCTTATTGTAAAGCACGCACCCGTCCTGCTGCCAAAACTTTTAATAAAAAATAGATTTGGGTCTGCAGTTGCCAGAGCCTTTATCAACCTTCCAGCCAAAGTCAGAGTAATAAAGGCAGAGAACATCTAAGCGTGTGCTCTGCAGATGATTGATTTCTGCTCTCGGGATGTCTTACAGGCAGTGGCTCCCACCATTATTTTTACATAGTGTGCTGCAGGGGACTCCTGAAAGCCCCTTCCCTCCTAGTTGCACAAAACATTTGGGATCATTTTTTGCCTTTGAAGTGAGTAATTTCTCTGTAGAGAATTAGTTTGTTCTTTCTGCTGAAGGTACCTTGTCATTAAGTTTTGGATGGATACTCCTTTTATTAAGGAGTATTTATTATTTTATTATTTGTCTTAGATATTAGAAGGTATCATAACAGAAAGACTTTCAGGAGACCAGCCTTGTAAAAAAACCTGCTGAAATATTTCTAAAAAAATCCCAACCCCTTTTTTTGTTTCTCTTTCTTCCACACAAGACAAGATCACTTTCACATTCAGCCATTATAATTAATATAGGTTATGTAAGGGAAAAAAAACACCCCAAATACTAAACCCACTGAGGTAATATATACTGAAGCTTAATGTTTAGCTACTTTATCTAGTTTATCTTAGTTTATCAAATGAGAACTTTTCTGTGAATGTGATAAAGATGTGGAATGAAGATAATGTAAAATGCTATCCAGCTGTTTGTTACTGCTCCTCATCTGGGACTTTTGCAGCCTTCTCACTTGAGAAGTTATTATTTTGTGTGTAAACATTCCTCATTTGTCCAGTGCAGAGTAAAAGGTGTTAATTTATCAGCTTAATCACCTGTCAGTTTAAGATGCCCTGTCCCACTTTTCACTGGAGCTCAGAGGGTCCATTCCCATCTCACGGAGGAGACTGCTGGGGGTGGTAATGAGGAGCTGGAGGTACAGAATTTATAAATCCAGAACCTGAAGTACATGTTTTTTCCCCATGTCCTTGATCTGACTGAGCTAAAATCTGTACCAAATTGAATCAAAGCTGATGTGAGAGCAAAAGAAGCATTTGTGCTTTTGTAGCTGCAGCTCAAAGTAACGTGTTTTCTTTGTAGGAATGAGCTGCTTGCAAATTTCAGGTAATGTTTAATGTATATTTTTTTGTTGACCCTTCTAAGAAAATATGTTCAGGTGGGGAAGAAATGAAGAGGTTGTCCTGAAATGAAAGAAATGAATAAGGTTTCTTTCTGCAGGACCCAGATATACCCACGGGCTGCTGACATGCAGGGAGTATGTTTGTGGGAATCCTTACACTAAATCTGCAGGAGGTCATTGACATTGAGGGCAATTCTGGGAAAATTAATAATCTTGACTTCAGGTTGTTCTGAGCTTCTCCAGATATCCCTTGCTCTAGCTCCACTGTATTTCTGAATTCCTTTTATATTTGCTGTCAGTGACACAAGCATATGTACGATTTTTTTACTATCTTGTGTGGAAAAATTTGGATCCACATTCTTCAGTTTAAGTAACTCAGATATTAACACCTCTATCTGTTAGAAATTATATGTCTTCCCTCAGTCATTCAAGTTTGAATGTGCAGTGCTAGGTTTTCACTTATGTACTTAATCCTCCTTTTTGGGACTTGAATAGCATGGAATAGCATGATGTTAACATTTTTAGCAAAAAGATTTATTCTTAAATTGGGATTATTTTGATTTCTCTGCAAGGAAGAGCAAGAACAGAACAGATATTGGGCTCCTGGAATACTGCTCACCAGTTTATTTGTAAGCATTCTGGGATTAATTTAGATATAATAAAGGTAGATGTTTTTCCCATTTGTCTAGATGTGTTTGTGTCCACAACGATTTAAATGAGGCAACTTTTTAATGTGATGGTTTTATTTAACTTTTCATGTTACCCTTCAACATAAGACTTTACTGTCCTCTTAGGCACGATTCTATTTTCACTTTTATTTGTGTCACTTAGGAATAACTTGGTAAATTACTTCACAGCCTTGTTGGTTGTACAATTGTGTAACACGGTATAAGGTTGGACTGATGCTCCTGACTCTGCCTTGAGTAAATAGTTCCATGTGGGTAAGGTGGGCACAGATTAGGACTGAGAAATGTGCCAAGTGAAGCTTGGAGACACAACAACTAAGCAAGGTAATTGTATGGTAAAGCCAGAGGAACTCCCAAGCCTGTTTCACTGACACAACCATAATATTAAACCCATTGTCATCGAGCTAATGTTAATAGAGTTGTGGGAAGAGATAGCAGCTGTTTGAATGCCATAATAAGCTCTCAAGAATAGCAGTAAAATAGCCTTAGATCTGCCTTTTCAAACAGCTCAGGAATGGGCTGCCACAAAGCATACAGCCAAGTCAGCTTCTTCTGTACCTTTAATTATTTAAGTTTCCCATTCTTTTATTGCAGTGTGGAGCCCTCCCTCTTTCAGACACAGCACCAAAGGCAGTGCACCCCATCAACATTTACTGTCAGCAATATTCACTGATCTGTTACCATCTAAACTGTTCCAAAATTCTCAGACTGGTACATGCTGAGGTTCTGCTACTGGGTCATCTGGAAAAAATAAAGTAAATGAAATATATTTTCATATCATCCCTATATGTCTTCCCCAGATGTTCTCCAGAGTGCTACTTCTGCAAAAGATCCGTGTAAGGGCACTTTGTGTATCAGTTCTGCAGTCACCCACAGATGTGAACAGGGTGCTTTTAAAAAAAATAAATTAAAAAACAATGCAAATATTTTTTCCCATGTGTAGATCACTACTGCTTCTCAGAAAGGGTGCAGGAGCCAAAGTGCTTTTGCACATAGATGCTTATCCTCAGTTTTAAGTGTTCTTTTTGTAAATTGCTGCTTCATCTATAGCAATACTCACCACTGAAATTTTTTTTTTTGTGCCCCAAAATATATTGAGGTAAGCTCTCAGAGCTATGCATTTTCAAATCTAGCTCATCCTGTGCAAAAGCTTTCAATGTTATGGAATATTGAATGCTTGTTGAAGGAGAAAAAAACCCTCCTTTGTATTGACATGAGGAAATGTAGAAAATGAATTATCATTGAAAAACCAAAAAATTAGCTTTCTCATCTTCATGGCTCTTAAACACAAGAAGATGGGAGTGAGTGTGGACTTTGCTCATGGAGTGAGGAGTAGAGAAACTGCACCTTGCTCGATCTGGAAGAGACTTTTCTAGCTCAGATATATAAGAATGGCCCAAGCATCCGTGTTGGCAGGGGTGTGCTGTGGATGGTCTCTGACCTCGGGAGGGACCCTTGTCAAAGCTGCACTGTGCAGGCACTGCTTTTCACTGGCTGTGCCACTCAGGGTGCTTCCTTTTGCTCACAGTCAGGATTAGAGTCATCTGCTAGGACAAAAATGTAGGAGCTCCTGTCTGGGCTCTAAAGCCTGTGAGAAGTAGCTTCAGCTTCAAGTCCCTCTGTCTGGATTGTCTTTCTTTTGCATTTCTTTACATCAAACCCAACTCTTATGTATTTTACAGTTCCTCTAAAACCTTAGAGACAATTTTAATACAAGTTAAAAGGTGATTCAGCCTCTTGTTTAAATAAATAGACCTCAGGATTTGAGCTTCTTTAGGGCTTCTTCCAAAGGGATTGTAGGGTTTGAAGTGGAGGCAATCACTACGTTTTATGGGATTACTTCACAAGTCTCTAGGACTCTATTCCAGCACAATTAACAATGGTTAGAATCACTGACTTTGATTTCAGTGCAGTGAAGGAAGAGTATTAAATTCATGCAGGTAGAAAAGGAATTTTCTCTTGCTGAAATACACAGTTTTGTGCCAAATGAAAAACAGTGAAGGAGCTTGTATGTCACTTTTCTCATTAACTTGTCCCTGAAACAGAATACTACAAGAAAAGTAAATGGAGTTGGAGCTCATAAGAGACTGAATTTTCTCTGATTCAATTCAAGGATTAATGCCACAGACCTCTGAGTGGAAAAATAATTAATTCATTCTCCTTAAGACAATACATGAAGATAATAAATCAGAATTTTGTATCAGGTCTGAGTAAGTAGATTTCATCCAACTCTAGTTTTTCCTGTATGGTTTTTATTTTATTTTTTTATTTTCTCAGGAGGTTGTATCAAGGTAGAAGAATTAATTTCAAGATATTTGTAGCAAAGAGATCTCTGCTGAACTGATTTTTCCAAATAAACATAACCCTTACCCCCTATTTCCATGACTAAGTTCTTAAATTTTGGATTCTACTATATTGTATTGTATGTGCATTCTGAATACTTTGCAACAGTTAAATTTACATTTCAGAAATTTAGTTAATTTTAAGAATTTACTTAATTTCAGCCATGTTAAAAAAAGTATTTTCACACTATTTTTTGTCTGTTACTTTTTCTGTGAGGAAGAACATAATTTTGGTTTTCTGTTGGTACCTTATTAATGCATTCTAAGAGATACATTCTGTATTATTAATATAGTAGTGATCCTGGGTTCTTGGATGGCCACTACACTAGACTTTATGACTAGCACTGAAAATGGCAAAAATAATAATGGGAGGAGCTGTATGAGTACTGATGTCTGAGAAGGTCAAAAAGCTCAGTGCTGAATGGTTTACAGTGCCATTCATTTGGAGTTGGAACATGCTTTGGGCTGAGACTCTGAGCACAGGAGGCTGTAGCACCTATTTGGTTGAGCAGTTCCCAATTTCCCTACTCCATGGCATTCCAGCATGTGATTTGCTGAGCTGTAGAATGTCCCTGAGTGGTATGATTGCCTGGAATGCTTGAAAATTTGGCTTCATGCTCCTCAGTTTCTTTTCAGCATTTTCTTTGCTCCTCTCGTTGCCTCACACCAGAGACCTTGCTTGAATTCTAGCTGGAGAACAAGGTTACAAAATACAGCTTCTCTTCTGTGGACTTGGAGGGGTTTTCCTCTACAATAAGAAATGAAATATGTTTTACTTCTTTTTCTTCCTGCTGGTGTGATGCAGAGAAGGAAAGGTAGTTGGAACAATGGCTTCTTGGGGTGGCTGTTGTTCCTGAGTCCTGGATCTGTATCAGGGATATCCATATTGCCCAGACTGTCTCAGGAGAAAGAGGGAGGAGTGGAATGTTAATGTTAGGAGCTCATCCCTGTCCATGATTTATTGAAAGCAGCCTAGCTTTGTGTCTTAGGCCCTGAATTCAATGACTGCAGCTTGACTGCACGAGTGTATCTTGTGTATCCCACTTCTGTGCAGTGCCTGAAGGCCAGGGAACTGCCTGTGTTACCTCTCCTGCTGGCACTGCTACAGGAGAAGGAAAGAAATCCAACTAATTCCTAATCATCTAATGTGTCCCTTTTGGATACAGAATTCATTGAGAGCCATAAATACAGTGCATGGCTTTAATAAAGAGTAAATGTGAATTTTAAGCCACACCTAGAGCTGATGTTGCTTGGATTCAATGTGTGCACAGCCCAACGTTTCTCCTCATCACCCCTACTATTAATTTCTGCCGTTTTTCCTTTTAATTCCTGCTTGGACAAAAGCAAAATTTGTGCCACTGAGCTGGGAACATCCTGCTCAGACATCAGACAACTGCCCCAAGTCCTGGTTCACCATTGTGAGCCCTTTTCTCTCTGAGTGGATGGTTACACTACAGGGACTCATTACTGACTGTGAGCAGTTAGCTTTGGCCCTGGTGAGGCTGAAGGAACATAGGGTAAGGAAGGAATTTTTTAAGAAGTTCTCACTAATCCCTGGATTTGGAGGAATGATGGAATAAACTGCAAAGCTTTTGCTTCAGGCACTGGAGCAGATGATTTTTCTAATAAATAATATTGTTTTGAGTGTTATTGAGCTCATTCATGTTTTGAGGGATTTTTTGTTTAAAAAAATTTTGATTTCTTTGTACCTTAACAGTGCAGCTTTTCAACAGCTGGGTGCTTTTGTGTTCCTTCTCCCATTTATTATGTCAGCGTGCCTTTTACTGCATATCCAAGAACAGCTTTTAATTTTTCTCATTTTTAGCTTCACTTTCTAGTTTTTACAGTTAAGTGCATTTTTTGTGTTGTAGGTCACCTGTCACATTTCACTTGGGCAGTATCTGTTCACTGGAAGTAATTCAGCTTCTCTCTCTCTGTTTAATTTCATGCTAATGTCTGGGAGATGTTGTCTAGGTTAGCCAGGCTAAGGAACAACGTGTTCTTTCCTGATTCTTCTTTAGCTGAGAATCTCTTGGCTATCTCCCTGCCCCTTGGAGTATTGTGTTGGTCTGGATTTTGCTGATAGTTATCTGAGGTGTGAGCTGGCCAGATGAATTGCTGCCCATTGTGAATTGCTCTGTTTAAATTTCTGTGCTACGTTGGACACCGCTCAAGGTGTTGGGTCCTTAAAGAGGATCCTCTGCTATTTCTTGCTTTAGATGCTGTAAATGGGGCAGTGAGAAATTCCTTCACATCACTGACTGAAGTGCTGGCCAATTATTTGTTGTTTCCCGAGTTACTTTTAGGTGGAGTTCCCTAGAGCAGATCTGTAGTGGGATAAATTTGCTTTGCCTAAATATCTGTAGTGGGATAAATTTGCTTTGCCTAAATTTGCTTATGCCTATCTGTGCCATAATTTTACCTTGTATTTGGTTGTTTATAACATACATAGCTATGTGTCAGAAGAAAATCTGGGAGCATGTTGTGCTCCTACCTACTCCAGAACACATTTTCAGTATGTACAACATGTGAATGGACAAAGGGAAGTGGAGCACCAAGAGTTTGTTTTGGGTATCTCTTGCAGATGTTGAATCTGTCCACAAGAAGAGATTTCTAAGAAACAGTTTCATTAATGAATGTTGCATCATTGCTTTTTTTAATGCTTGTAGCTGCTCAGAGGGAAGCAAAATCCCATGACTCTCTTACACTTGTTGAAATGCATGATTTGTTGGTGTATATAAATTTAAACCAGTTATTTCTCAATTGGCTTCATTTTGCTTTGTGCCAAGGTCCTCTGGAGTAATGTGAAACAAAAGTAAAATGCCTATTCTGATGTAATGATTGAATAAAATGTAAAAAGGATAGTAAAAGATAGTCAAATTATATCCTCTTGCTGCTTGTTGCCAGGAGTATTGGTTCATTAAATCAAAGTAGGATGGAAGTGATGAGCAACGTACTTGCTTAAAGGTGATGAGCAATGTGCTTGCTTCCTCTCTTGGGAAGGTGATGGTGTTACTTAGATCCTTAAGATGATCCTCTGCTTCTTGCTGACTGCCTCTGAGGAATAGGTCTTAATGTCATATTGCCTGTCTGTGATTCATCTGCCTTGGGAAATAGTTACTTTCTCTCATGATGCCTTGGTTTGGAAAAGTATGAAGAGTCAGGAAAATTGTGACTTTCACCAGTGTGAGAGAGAACAAGATTGAGTCCTCCTATGTATGAAAGTGTGTCTCTCTCTTAGAAAGCCTGGTGCTTATTTTCTTTACTAAGTGATTGCAAAGAACCAGTGAAATAGAGAGACAATGTTGTGGTGGATATTAACTTTTAATGAGCTTAACAGAATAGAGCCTTTCATAATTGGAATTCCTTAGCTCTGCATAGATAATGAAAATAAGAATGTAGTGAACTTGCTACATACCCTAGCAGATGATTTCCAAACACTTAAACCCAGTGGATTTAAAATTTATTATGCTAAGAAATGGCTTGGCACATACAAATCTTGGACAATAACTACATTTCATGCTAAGTTGACATCTGGATGCTGAAATGTTAAGACTCAATTTGAGTCTTGCTGAAAGCAGCAGTAGAAGTACAGTTGGCTTTGCTAAATGTGGACCTGGGGCAGTGGGAACTATCCTGGTGTTGGGAGACAACAAGGTCTGCACTGGGGAGGGGGGGAAAAATCACTGTTAGAGGTTGGTCACAGCATTTTTAAGAAGTATAAAGGGCTTGGAATGGCTTGGGAAATTCTGTTACAGGTGGAGATGATGATGGGATGGGTTAGCATTTAGGAAATGAAGATTAAGTGTTGAAGACATTGTGTTAAGGCAAGGAAGAAGAATAGGACACACCAAAGGAATGCTGTGTGGGGTGGGTGCTTGGAGTGGGAGTTCTGGAGGGAAAATAAGAGTGGCATTGCCTTGCCAAAGATCTTAAAAAGAGATGGGCACTAAGACACACACCAAAAAGCTGGAGTTTGCATGAACGGATGGAAAATGTAGAACCAGGCTAGAGAAGAGAAGCAAATAGCCCAACTTCCTTCTTTGTTTCATTACATATGTATGTGTATATATATATATATATATATTTATTGCTCCTTCAGTAAAGATAATTGCCATGCTGGAATATCAATTTCCAGGAGGCAGAGTCCCTGTGAGCAATACTAAATCCAAAACCTTTCTCATATGCTGGGACTGAGCTCTGTGTTGTATGAAATGACCTCTTTCTGAAGAATGGTATTCTCAATCCTTATCCCAAAGCACAGACTGACTAGCTTTTAGTTAAAAGGGGAATAGGATTGTTTTACCAGAAGCTCAGTTTAATATCTTGTAGATTTGCTGAACAGTTTGAATGAAATGTCTTTTCTCTTTCCATTATTGGAAATTCATTATAGCAGGTATTAAAAATGTACTTGAATTTATTGCTTTATTCCCAAACAACTGCTTTTCTGTGTAGGCTAGCTGCTCCAGAATGTGGAGGAGGTGGTGTCCACTGCTCAATCAGAAATGCTGAGTAGCTTAAATCAGAGAAGATGATCATAGAGGTCCACTCCTGTTTCTCAGGGAGAGTTGATTGTTGAGTAAACCCATGCTTCGGTGTGCTTGGAAAAGTAAAAAACTTAGTAATGTTAAGCAGCAGGCAGAAGGAATAAACCATTTTGACAGACTGGAGATGTGAACCTCTTTTAGACTTCCTTGAGGCTCTTTCCCCCATATCTCTTGTTTGGAGCACTGTCCCATCAGTGTATGTGCCATCGGGACCAAGACTTCTGCTGGGTGACTTTTCTCTTTAGTCTGCACAGACTGTGAAGGCAGCACTAGCCTTTCCTTTACAAGTATGGGGAGAAAAAACCCTATTTATGTTTATCTTAATCTTGACCTTTGCTTGAGTGTGAAAAGGAAAGAGGAATGAGCTTGGCTTATTATTTTACTGTAAACTTTTTTAAGATTCTGATTATTTTTCCTTGAATACCTTGGACTAGGATGGTGTTTTGGCTCTGCATTTGCACTCTGGTTCCATGATGTGTGTAAGACACTACATGACCTTTTTCTTAGAGGAATGAAAGATAAATATAGCCTGATATGCAGAAGGAATCCCATAGTGCAAGGAGCCTCATCAGCATGATCATCATCTGCTTTTGCATTTAACGAGGAAACTTGTTCAGTTGCACATATTCAATCTGAAAACAATAAAGGCAGAACTGTTACCAACTAAACTATTAAAAAAAATTAAAATCCTCCTCATTTCATTTGTTGAAAAAGAAGGAGAAGGGATAGACATATGGCCACCCACTTGGTTGTGCAAATTGTAAGAAGTGAAAATAACTTGTGACAGAATTGCCTGGAGGTTTTGTTTGGCCTGTCACACATGGCCTCAATAACACTGTGAAACAGTTTCTTTTATCCCCTCCAACCTACTCAACCCCTTCTGCTACGGAATCTGCAAGGCATTTTTCAAATTAAGTGTGCACAGTTTTCCTTTTAAGTTTCAGGAGCAAGTGACTAAAAAAGACATGCTGAGAGCTTGGAAACAAACTGCATCAGCAACAAAGGGGGATGCCTGCTGCTTTGCAAGCAACACAGAAAACATGCCAGCCATCCAGCACTGATTCCTGGGCTGGCTGATGTTTATTTGTCCTGTGCACTAGCCTTTTCTCAGAATGCTGTGGGAAGGGAGGGGGGTGGGTTTAAGAGCCCTTGGGAAACTGCTGGAGTATAGGTCATGTTTTATTGGTGTGTTAGTTCAGGGACTTGGAGCTGGTGCTTGCCTCCTGAGCCTGGGTAATGAGCTTGTTGGAAGTGCTGTGCCTGAGCTCCCTGTGCCTGGGGAGGTGCATGGGTCTGGGTTTGGTGCTGGGGGTCTGACTAATCAACACACCATTAGCAAAGCCATCCTTCTGCCATGCTGGAAGAAATTAAATAGGGCCATTTGTAGGCTCTGATGAAGAGCTGGTAGCATCAGAAATAACCTTGGCAGCCATTTTAATTGGTGGTAGAGGAGCAGCTTTTGCATCTTAAATGAGCAGGGATCCCTTCACCAAGTCAAGGAGTCAGCTGATCAAAGTGTCTGACAGTGAATAGGAGTCATAGGAGTGGCAGGATTGTCATGACTGCATCCTTCAAGTAGCTCTGTGGAAGGGCATGAGCTCCACTTTTCTCGTGGAGACATAAAAAGTCTTTGAAAGAAGACAGGGAGCAGTTCAGCACCTCTCTGTCACCTAGATAGGACAGGAAGGTAGAGGGGAAAGTCCAGAATGTGTGTTCAGGGGAAAGTCCAGTATTGCTGCTGCATACATCCATTTAAAATTTAATCTTTTTTTTTTCTTTTGTGGGTTGGTATAAATGTACTCAGGCTGGAGAGACTTTGACTACAGCCTGTGTCTTGGTCTGTGCACAGGTTCAACAATCTTCTGCCTGCACCAATACCTCTCTCTACAGGGCTTAGCTGTATTAAATCATTCAAGACAGCTGGGGGGCCAGAGGAGGTGTTGGTGAGGAGGAGCCTGTGCAGCAGGTCAATGTGTGTTTTCTGGCTGCCCCACAGCACAGTGGGATGTGGTGATCAGCCCCACAGGCTGGGGAATGAGGGGGCTTGTTCCTCCCAGCCCCCTGCTCTGTTGCTCCCAATGTCCCCCAGGTCGAGTGTTTTGGTTTTGGTGAGCTAACGAGCAGTAGCCTTGCAGTTCTGTAGCATATTAATAGCTTGGGAGTGAGCTATAAACTCTTTCTTCCAGCCTGGAAGAGATTAGCATGTAAATGATGTAACCCAATTTGAAAAAAAGGGCAATATTCCAGAAGACATCCTAGACTTGGTTTTCTTTTCTGGCCTTGCATATCTTAACATGGATTAACAACCAAGCAGTGAGAGAAGGGATGACATTTGGTCAAAAAAAGTAGTGTGATGGTCTAGGTCTTCACACCAATATTTAGCTGTTGTATTATGGAGCAGCTGAGGTTTATATAGTCATAAATGAGATACAATTGTTGACTTTTTACCACTGGAATTAGAAGTTTTGTGTCAATCTCATTATATTTTTAAGGTTTCACCAGCCATTAAGATGATTAGATTTGAATTGCTTTTTTAATAGTAAAGGGAGGTAGAATTTTACATCAGGGTTTAGTACTAGAAAGAAGGAAAAAAAATGAAGCCTAGTGTTTGCAATAAGTTGAGGTTGTCATTAAACTTGGTACTTATATGAGGAAACAGTGTGGCCATAACTAATTTTATGTTTCAAAACAATGGAAAGTAATAAAACTAATTTAAGTATCTGAAATTCTCAAGCATTTTCTGTGGTGTAAGATGGTTTGGTTTGTCTGCTCAAAACCTTGCTTGACAGAATGTGTCAACTGGAAGACATGTGCAGCCAGTATGCTGATAGTAGGTATAAAATGCTTTTGCCTTACCTGGGGCCCTGAAACTTGTTGCTTTGCATCTGACACAGAATTTCTTCTGGGAATAAGTGGCTCAGAGATACAGCTTAGGAAGACTATGAAGTTATTCTGGTTTTATAGGGAAGTTTACGCAACATTTGTTTGTATGTGCCAGGAAGCCAAGTCTGGGTGAAGAATATTCAGCTATGTAGAGAGCCACAGTGTTTAACACTATCTCAAATTGTTTTAGCTTATGTTCATCATACACACAACTCCTGAAGAGGAGAAACACCTGTAAGTGGAAATAGAGAAGCAGAACAGAGTGAAGGAAATTTTTCTTCTCCTATTCTACTTCCCCTAGGTAAACCCCTTAAATGATTGAGCTCCAGCTCTTCTCCAGCTCCACTCATTCATTTTTTCTTTCAGGCATGGAGGACAGGTTTAGAAGGCTCTGAGGACTCAGTTGCCCCTGGAGCCTTGGCTGGTATGGGGGTGTGTGCACCCACAGTGCACGCCCACAGCTGTGCAGCCCCCCTGCTCAACCTGTGTGTAGCAGCAGAAGTTGGCCAAGCAGCACGTTCCTATTGACTTTTAGGGATTACTTTCTGTGCCAGCTGTCTTGCAGCAATATAAAGCACAGTTGTAGGAGAAAGTGGCACTGGTTAGCAGGAAGCAGGATTCCCTGGGCTCAGAGTCAGATAAACTTGGCTCCCTTGTTGCACTTACGTTTGCAGTTCTTGTGCTACTGATGTTTATTCTGGACATCTAGTCTTCCAGAGTGCTATTTTATTGTAAACTAGTGCCAGCTTTGATTACAAAGGCTTTAAAACTTTCTAATTCAAAAATCAGAAAATTACAATCCTACACATGCTCACACCTGAAACAAAAACATTTCTTTTCGTCAGGTTACACTTCAGACCTATAAATAAAAAGTGTAGACATTTTAATGCCTTGCTCATTTTCTCTTTTTCCTTCTGGGAAGAATACTTTGTAATTTCTCCAAATTAAGAAATAAACTCCAAAATTATTGAATCAAAAAAAAGAAAAAAAAAAGGCAAATGGAGAATTGGAGAACGAGGAGACGGGGAGAAGAGAGTGAGGGTTATTATTTCTTCCTGTTGTACTTAGTAACAGAACAGGAAGGATGAACGTTTTTGGAATTCTTAATCTTGATGAGAAATACACAACTTCCATGCAACCTGGTTTTGAAGGCGGACCATTTTCAAATTAAGTTTCCCCCAGCTCTGGCTCGAGCAGCTTTTGCCTTTCCCTGTCCCTGAGCAGGAAGGAGGCTTTAAAAGCTTTGAATCGCTCCAATCCAGCAGGACTTACAAGTACGGGACTTCAAATGTTTTCAAGTAGTCTTTTAAAAATCAGCCTAATTGATGTCCTACAGGACTGTGGGTGTAGTTAAAGTTAAGTACGTGATTAAGTGCTTTGTTGGAACCAAGCCAGGACACTTAACACCTTCCAGAACAAACTCAGCCTGAATATGTGCAATATGCGCTCATGGGGAGTTGTCTCTCTTTTCTGGGAAAAGAGAATTTTTCCTATTCCAAATCCACTGCTCTTCCTTGCTTTCTTTCTTTAGATGTACTCTTTCTAACCCCCCTTCTCCTTCAACTCCCCTTTCAAACATAAAAATACCAAAACACATATGCTTTTTATTTTTTGATTGTGCACGGCTGAACGTTTTCCTCTCTCCAGCTATGGAGAAACCAAATGTCCACTCAGCATTATCACTTTTTTTTATTTGCTAATCGAGATCCAAAAAATGGCTTTTCCATAGGATTGTTTGTTTAAAGTGAATATCTGGAAATAAATAATGAAAATTTCCATTTTCACAGTGGACTGTAGCATATCGTGTTGTTTCCCTAGGACACTGACAGTGTGCTTAGGTGTTTAGAATGTGATAATGCTGGTGTGCATGTACAAGGGCTAATAACAGGGATCCAGGAATAGATAAACATGATAGGGGATTTCTGTCATCTCAGTCAGCTATTCAAAAAGTTAAAGAACTAAACAATACAGTATTTAAGAAAAAAATAATTCTGGACGACTGGACTTCAGCACTGCTTGTTCTGCAAAAAAATTTTGGACAGGAAAAGTTCAAGCAGTTTTGGCACTCTCCTCAGATGGGATTCTGGCATCAATTATTATTCAGTAATCGAGGTGGATTTTTTAATATTATATTTTATAGAAATGCTGTGAGAAGAAAGACTAATACATTGCAGTATTGTTGTCATGTTGAGAGCTTTTGTTTGGATGAATCTATTACAGAGGTCTTAACTTGTCCTGTGCCAATCAGGGAGAGTCTCTGCTTTCACCAAAAGTTGCCTGTGTTCCTTGCCATGGTCCTTTGCCTCATCACCTGAGAAGGTGCAACTGCAAATCATTATTTTATACTTACATGACTGTGTGATAAAATTAGCTGGCACATAGCATGAAGACAATAAATCTAAACCTTTTATATTTAAAAGCATTTTGCTTTTATTAACCTTTTCTAGTTAGAACAGCAGCTATGTTTCAGAGGTTAGCAGGGAAATTCACCTCCTCCAACTCCTTTATTATAGTGGCTGAGCTTTTTTTTTTTTTTTGTAGTATATAAGCAAAAGCATGCTCAGCTCTGGCTACAAGCATTTAGCAGAGAGCAGAATTTGAAGACAAGCTGTGATACCTTCATTTGCATTGTAGAAAATTTTACTGTGTGACCAGTGCCAATACAGTCTACCAGAACACAGCCGTTCCTCCAACTGCAAATCTGATACTCCTGCTAGGTTTGGGTCTGGATTAGGAGAAAAAAAGAAGTCCCTATGTAGTTTGGTGCTTCAAGGAACATTTCTTGTCTTTTCCTTGACCATCAGGAGCAGGTGTACTCATCATCTCCTCAGGTTTGCCACCACCAGTCTGTATCCCTTTGCACCATTCACTCTCATCACTTTTGAGTAATCCTGGGGGATGGATGGTTTTTTTAATTTTGGACAAACTTATTGGTACCATAAAGGTTCCTTACCATCATGTTGTAGTGGTAAGAAATTAGTAGGGAAGCTTGAAGAAAGGTGGTGCTGGAAGAAGAATCAGGAACTCAGTGTTGATACAACTTTTACTTGTACCTTTGCATAATTTTCTCTCAAATTATAAACAGGTTTTGTGTGTAGCAATTATTTCCCTTTGCAACTTGTATTTCTTGGTGAAGCTCTGTGGTTCCCAAGTGGCAAAGTGGAAAAGATGTGCTAAAAACACTGGTGTAATGAGTTTTGATTTTTGCAATAGATACAGATATGCTAATTTTGTAGAATAGTTCTGCATCAGCCTTATCTTTAGGATTCTTCTCTATTATAAAAAATAAATCCCTTTACCTTCTAATTTACCTCCTCTGTATATTTTGAGGGGAAAAAAAGCCTGTTTTTCTGTGGCAGTGACCTGCTTACATATTACCCATTTTGTTGAAACTTCTGCTCAGTGTGTGATTCTCAGAATGATATGCCTTAAGATTGGGATCACTGTGATATGAGCAGGGAAGATTTTCTGGTCTATATTTTTCATTTCAAGGATTTCCTCAGTGCTTGCAAAAGTAACTAGCTTTTTCCTGAATTTCTTTGCTGTCCTTTCTGTCCTTTTTTAGCAGCTCTTCCTGCTGATAAGAGCAAATTCAGTGCAGCAGCTGCTCCTCCAGTGTTTGAAATGGTTCAAAACTGGATCTTTTAAATTTCTTTTTGACTGATACACATACTCCTTTTAGGGGATTGGCAAGTCTTTACCCATTCATCTACTGACTGTGAATATTCTTAGAGAGATAAGAGCATTTTTTATATACTATCATGTTAGCTTCTATGCTTGTTGCCAAAATGAAAAGGAGAAATGGCCTGTATTGTTTTCTAGCTGATTGTACATTAATCTTTCTCTGAGATATTCTCTTCTCTGAATAATCATCTTGAGATAACAGATATTGGCATGCTTGTAAACTCCACGTGTTTAAGCGGGCCCTTGGTAACTTTGTAGCCAAGGGGTGGAACTCTTCATAGTGTATCTTTTTCCCCAAATTCTGAGCGTTTTTCAGTTGATGATGGTGGCTACTGAGTATTTATTTTGTAATTCTCATTTTGAAATGTGTAGCTCTTCTTTACCTTATATGACTTGTGTAGACAAATTTTGATTTTTGACAATATCTGTAATGGCTGAGGACCATCCCTCTTTTAAAACCCAGCTCATCTTGCACGGCAAATTCTGTGTGCCTCGACAAGGGCTAGCTCTGGGTCATTTTATAGTGTGTACTAGAGTGTTTTGATCCCAGTTGTGATGCCAGGTCTGTCACCAGAGTCAGTTTTTCTGTTCTTGTCTCAGCAGGCTTACACTGGCAGCGCACACTTCAGTGTTATTGCCTTACTGGACTCTGAGAAGTCATCATCTTTTTGCCTCTCATTTTTCCTGCATGGAGTGCATTTCCCCTCAGATTCCTGTGTTGCTATTTCATAGCTACTTCCCTCTTCCTGAATGAGCTAAAACCTCCCTTGAATTTCAAGTGCTTCTATAAATGCTCCTGTCAGGCAGCTTCCGATAGACTCCTGTGATGCTCCTTTCAGAGGAGGCCACTGGAGAGACAAAAGATAAACTATTCTTTCACTACTGATATGGGGCTTAAGAATAAGTATCCATCTCATCCCTCCCCTCAATATAAAAAAAGCACCATGAAAAGTCATTCTATATTTTCAGTTTTCAACAGGACTGCATTAAAAAAAAAAGGTGCTTGTTCATTCATTTTAATGGCAACAGCCAGTAAAGGGAGGTTCTCATGTGTCAGCATCCTTATAGTGTTTTTCAGGTAATTTATATGAACTTGATTGAACTAACACATCTTAAAAAGGGATCTGTTTTGCCCGCCAAGACAGGAATAAAATAGCAACTAATTCACTGCATAGCTGGAACGTAGCAGATCACATGCAGTGGGAGCCAGTGAGTGTTACCTTTGCAGATGTTCTTACACGAACAGCTAAGCTGTATGGGCAGATAGATACTTTGAGAAAATTAAATTGCCACAAGGTGGTGAAGACAAGGCTGGCTCTTGAGTTGGCTGTTGGTATTTGCTGCCCCGAGATGTGCAGGGTGTCTCTGCTTCGGCCCACGCAACTGAAGAACGAGTCTGGACTCTTCCCTTTTCGGTCTTGAGGTTGTTTATTAATTCTTAGCTATAAAATTTTCTTTCTGCCCAGCCAAGATCTGCTCAGCAGGGCAGCCACAGGCACTCTGACCGCCCCCGAGGCGGCGTTGTCCTTTTATACTACAAATTATGTATAACTTATTTACACTTAATTCCCAATACCTATCACCTCTGTTAGACAGTGCACTTCTACTCTAAACCAATCCCAAAGTGCCAACATCACAGCAGAAAATGGAGAACAAGAAGAAGAAAGAAGGACTACACATGCCCTGATTCCTTCATCTTGTCCCCATAACCCCCATACCAAAAATCCTAAAATCTACATTTTCACCCTGTGCATATTTTTATTATTACACTACTACACTATTCATATATTCAAACCTGTGTGACTTTCATGTCATCATACAAAGCTGGCAACTCACTCCAAGGGTCAAAATCAAATTCCCAGGTGTTCTGGGCAGCATGCCAGGGTCTCTGAGCCCCCCAATGAGGTCCTTGGCAACTGTGGACATCCAAAGGGATGTGCTGAGTTCTGACAGCTGGCATTATTCACAGGTATTGAATGGTGATCAGTAAAGCTGGCCTCACCTCTTAGACTTTCTCAGCTGGAGTAATTTATTGTCAGCTGCCTGGCAGGGAGTCTTGCTTTACTAAAAAAGCAATAAATCTTTTTTGTCTGTGCTAAAGTATAAAAATTGATATTCCAGAAGTAATTAATTTTAACCTGGGATTAAAATTGGGCCATACTGATAGTACTCATTGTATGTTTTATTTGCTTCAAAAAATGCATGCTAACATTGGAGATCAG
Organism: Molothrus aeneus; assembly: GCF_037042795.1. Taxonomy (NCBI): domain Eukaryota; kingdom Metazoa; phylum Chordata; class Aves; order Passeriformes; family Icteridae; genus Molothrus; species Molothrus aeneus. The sequence goes on along the minus strand of NC_089649.1, from coordinate 8,763,710 downwards.
AAAAAAGTTTGGGAGTGCTATGCCCAGGCTGGTAACCTATTGTATTTGTGGGGTGCCTCGTGGCAGGAAGGAATGATGACTCTGACTCCATGTTCTCAGAAGGCTGATTTATTATTTTATGATACTATATTATATTAAAGAATGCTATACTAAACTATACTAAAGAATACAGAAAGGATACTTACAGAAGGCTAAAAACATAATAATGAAAACTTGTGACTCCTTCCAGTCTCAACACAGCTTGGCCCTGATTGGCCAATGAGGCAAAACAATTCACATGAGACCAGTGAAGCAACCACCTGTTGGATAAACAATCTCCAAACACATTGCACATGTGAGAAAAACACAGGAGAAGCAAATCAGATAATTATTGTTTTCCTTTTTCTCTGAGGCTTCTCAGCTTCCCAGGAGAAAAATCCTGGGCAAAGGGATTTTTCCAGCAAATGTGAATGTGACAGTAGCATAAAGGCCTCGAGAGAACAGGAGTGCTGGGACTCTCCTGACAGCCTCATGGCAATTCCTTGGGTTGTTCCCTGATTACTAAGATGGATCAGCAGCTCTGGCAGGTACCCTTTGAAAGCCAGACACAGCTGAATTTTGCATGCAGACTAGCCCACCCCCAGAGGGCTTTCCTGTTCCTCATATTTTTTTTTTATCCTGCCATGACGCTTGATGTTGGTAATTCCCATGTTTGTGTTGGCATGCTATGAGCTCCTGTCTCTGGCTCCTAGTGTGTGGTGAGGGGAGGAAGCCAGGGGAGGAGGTGATCAGTCTTCTCTGGACTCTGACGTGGTTGCCTGTAGTTGGAGGTGGCTGGCGCCTCGCAGGTTCTTTTTGATTTTATTAAAAAATACATGTGTGTTTAAGAACACCGGCATAGGTGACCAAAATATGCTGCTCTGTGGAATTTAAAAGGAGGTAGTTTTGTCCCATTACCTCAACCATTGCCCAAGAAGCAATAGATTGTCATCTGATGTTTGCTTGTTCTGTGAAAGCAGATTTCTCAATCTGTTGCTATAAATATCTAAAAATGCCATGTCATAAAAGCAGCCCTTCTGTATTCCTCCTGCTGTATTTATTTTCCTGGCTGCCAAAGACTAATTTGGGCAGGGGGAAGAAATGTAGAATAATTTCCTAAAAAGCTTGAAGGAGCTCAGCAGAGAGAGGGAAGCAGAAAGTGGCCCCAGGTGGTGCCAGCTGGCCAGAGCTCAGCCCCAGCGAGACAGCCCATGCCGCCAGTCCTCCTGACCGTGCTGGCAGGCAGCACCTTGCCCAGCCCTCCCACTGCCAGGTGGGGGAAGGCAAGCAAAGTGCTCCTTTCCTTGCTGGGATTTGCCATGTGATATATTGGACAGGTTGAGATATATTGCATTAGTGCTTCTGGCTTTAAATTGGAAAAGGCTGTGATTAAAATACCCCGGGCTCTGTGGTCGCTTAGTTGGTGTTGGCAGTTTCTGTGGTCACATATTTGGTAGCTAATGTCTTTTATGAATTCCAGATTTTTCTCCTTTGGGTTAATTTTCCTCCTGGAGCTAGTGCAGGAGGCTGTCCCTTGGTCATATTTGTTGTATGCTCCTTGAAGATCACAGCTTTTTCTTTACTTCTACTATAGATACCCTGGTGGGAAAACAACAGAACATTGTTGATCTGCTCAGGAGGTGGAATAACTCATCTTTTCTGAATATTTTGGGATATAGCTCTGAGAAGAGCTATATTCCAAAATATATTCAGGATCTATATTCTGAAATATATTCAGAAATATATTCTGCATTGGCTCACAGGTGCCAATAAGCCCAAGGAAATGAAAGGTTTTTAAAGAACTCCACTTTTGGTCATATTGTATATTTTGCTGGTAACAAAATATGTATTAAGATAATACATGTAGAGGTTGATCAAGTCTGGAATTTAGCAATACACAAATTTTTGTTTCATTCATCACCAGTGTACAGTAAATGCTGTATATTTTAAGTGGATTTAAAGTGTCCTTGAGAAAAAATTTTATATATAAAGTGCAGACAGGATTACTGACTTCATTTCTGCTGGTACTCTTACTCTAGTGGGAAAAATCAAAGGATACCCCTGAAAGTGTTAAACAGTCAAGTTGTGCAAAAGATGCTTTTCATTTACCAGTGCCTATTTGCTGCTGGAAATTTGAGTATATAGCCATGAAGGCTAGCTGTTTTCTCCTTAAAGCATTAGTAAAAAAAACCCTAACAAACCAATATTCTTGTTGAGTATTTCTGGGACAAATTTCCCAGAACTTTCCTATTGCTTTTTTCATTTCTCTACATAAAACACCCACAACCCTTCCTCCTTGATGAGGTGTCAAAACATCCAGATACAATGGCTGATTGTTATGGGATTGATTTCTATCTCTCTTTTCCTCCTTTTCCCTGAAATGCATTTTTCTGCCTGCTAATTACTAAAAGGATGTGCAATCTGAGAGTATCCAACATTTCTGTTTCATTATTCTAATCTGAGGCTGCAGTGAAAAAGTCGATGATGATGTTCCTTGCCTGTTCTGTTCTTTCACACAGAGGTACTTGGGGAACAAAAGGAAGTCTCCTTTGCCTGAGTGTTGATTTGAGCACAGGTTTGAGCATGTGTACGTGTGCCTGAGTGTGCAATAAACCTATTGGAGAAGTAAGGAAATCCCAAAAAGCTGCAAGACTGGCAATGATCTTGCAAAATTTGCAATGCTGTGTGACTGTGCTGGTACATCTGCCATCAGATTATTGAAAAGCAGAGCCCCTGGAGCATCAGCCCTATTATGGGGGTGGAACTGGAACCTGCTCTCCCACCTAATTTATAACCTGGGACTCCCCCTCAGTCTTCATCTTTGAGATTATCTCCCCTTCAAATGACGTGCTTGTGGTGAATAAAGTTGAAGTATGGATTTCCTATTCTTTGAACTCCAGTTTGAAGATGATAAAAAAAAACCTTTTTGAAAGAAAAGAGTATATTTCACAGAGCAATAGTGAAATTAGAGGATTCTTGTTTTCAGTCCCATTACATCTGTTGGCAGATGTGTCCAATCCATGAATGAATTAATTTCTTTTTTGTCAGGAACTCTCATCTGGATTTAATATTGATACAGGAGGCAGTATTACAAGAGATAGACAAGAATGAATCTTGAGGGACAGACTGAGAAGCAAGGTAAAAAGAAAGCCAGTGAGAGTGTATTTTCATAAACAAGCAGGACAGAGAGCTGTAATGTGTAAGTGAGAAGAGCACAATAAGAGGTTTGGAAAATACATTTTGTGGGAAGGAAGGCTTCTATTTGAAAATACTTTCTATATTGCATTATGTATCTGGCAGACCTTCTGATTCTTCTAGCTTTAATGAGAACACAAGCCAATGCCCAGAGTCTCTGTAAACTGAGAATTGATCTTTTGCAGGGTCTCCCTTCTCTGTTCTTGATCATTCTTCTCCTTGAAATTCCAACTTGTTTTTTACAGCATCACTGCTCTGCCTCTTGGTTTGATGATAGCAAAGGTCTCCTACCTGTCTGTAGCTCTCAGATGCTAGCTGCTGCTTTTAGGAGGTTTTTTATGTTTCTAATACTTTCCACTATTTTCTAATACACTGTGTTGAGGAGATAAAATAATTCAATGGTGTTATTTATGGATGAGAAATCAAGGGAAAGAGAGTGAAGAAATGGGTTAGAAAGACAGCACAGCTGGGAATGGAGGCCACTGGTGTGTGCACCACTACCTGGCACCAACTGTAGCATATTTCTCATGCTCAAAAGTTATTCCCATCCTTTTTGCTATTAAATGTAATATTTTTTCCCCAGTTTGTAATTCCCATTTGGTTTAAAAGAAGCAGGATGGGCCTATGACTAATTCAGCAAATTTTAGGCAATGTTTTATTAAAGGCACCCTTGTTCACTAGAAGGTTTTCTGGCATTCTTCCCGTCCTTTTAAAGGCATTTTAAGATTCTCTCACAATGTAAAGGCTCTTTTAATTATACTGTTCATTTTGCCATGCAGTTTATACTATATTAGTAATCCCCATGCCTGTCTCTTGGGGCAATGCAGTAACTGTTATAGGAGAGATATCTGTTGACCTATATTTTAAATAATCTTTATGTGCTTTAAGTAACTTTCCAAAAAAGAGGTTAAAAAAGTGAAAAAAGAAGGTATTGTCAGAGGAATAATCTTTAATAAAAGTGGAATGGTCTGCTGGTCAGGAAATAAAATGTATTTTTTTAATATATTAAATAAATAAGAAGGCATGTCTGAGGAACTTCAGTTACAAAGAAAATATTCCTACCCTAGCAATATATTGAAAAGTGAAATACCATCCTCACTTCAAGTTGGCCTGGTCCTTTTAAATTAACATATTTGCTATGGATTTATCAGGTCTTAGAAGTTTGATATGATGCTCTTTTATGTAAAATAGTTTTTTTTCCTAATTAATTGCCTGTCAGACCATTAGAAGATTCAGTAAATCTGTTGTCAATGTGCTTAAAATGCATATTGAGCAGATACTGTTTCCAAGGGAAAAAACCATTTTACTCGTGTTCTTGATGTACACCTTGTGTTTATCTTCTCAGTGACAGAGCTTCTCCATGCACTCTGAGGGAGAAATTATCAGTACTTTTCTTTTTAAAAACACTTCTTGTATTTAGATTTCACATATTTTAAGTTTGGAAGGGTTTTGTTTTGTTTTGTTTTGTTCAACGACTTTGAAGGATCTGTAAAACCTTTCCCTTTCCCTCCTTCTCTCTTCCCCCACCTCCCATATCCCCAGGGGAAAAAAAAACCAAACAACCCTGATTTGATTACAAAGTTTTTTTTAATCCCTAAAATAGCCCACCCTTCTTAGCAACCCTCTCTTTCCCCCTCATCTCAGTTCTCCCTCATCCCCACTATACTTTTAAATATAGGCTTGAGTACCTGCCAACTGCACACCCAGTCCTTAAAGCACAGTTTGTGGCAGGATCATCTTTCTGCCTTCACTTGCAACCAGTGAGGAAAAAGATCCTGGAACAGTGGAAGATATTTCATATTTTGAGTTTTAATATTTAATTTAATCTTCTTGCTTGCTTGGCAAGGCAGCCTATCCACCAAGAACTGCACGAGTCACATGTTTTGTAACTGGCTGTGGTTGGAAGGAATCAATATTGCGCCCCAGGAGGCTCAAGCTGAGGATGCTTTACTCCATAATCTTCCCTAGGTCTCCAAATAAAAGAACAACAAGAATTTCGGACTTGCTTACAGTAGTTCTGCTGGATCAGTAAAGCAGTTTGGGCGTAGACAGCTGTTTTCCTTTCAGGATGTGGGGGAGTTGAATCATTGAGTGTGAGGGCAAAAGAATTCCATGATAGAGGCTGTTTGGGAAAATTTATCTTAATGAAAGGAAACAGTTCCAAGCTGAATGGAGAAGTGTGTGGTTATGGCTTTAGGTGAGCTATCAAAGATGATAATTTGACAAATTTTCTTCTTTGCTGCATTTGTATGATCCCAGTGAAGAGAGACACGAGTTTCATTCCGATTGATTTATTCCAGCTGTGTGCTACTACAGACAGGTGAACATGATCTCAACAGTGAAATGTTTCCACCTGAGAAAATTCCATCAGGGGTAAATCAGTTCAGGTGTTCACTCTGTGGTTGGCAGTGCTGGCTAGGATAGGGCAATGATTTTTGCCCCAGTTTCTTCCTGCTTTGTAGAAGGAAGTCCTGCTTGAGCATGGAGATTTAGAAGGTCTAGGAATAATTCTTAATTTTAATTTCAGAAATGTGGAAGGAATGGGAGGAGATGCTTTATGACCAGCAGCAAGAGATAGAATCAGATGGTCTAATGGCACCAAGCTTTAACCTCCTTGGATATTTTAAAATATGGGAATTTCCTTAAACTACCCTAATGATAAGGTCAAGTACTGCAGTGATAACATCATAGAAATTGATAGAAAAGGCTCATTAAGCCATCCTGTCTGTCTGCTTGCCAGCACAGGATTATTCCCTGCAGGATATTTTCTAATGTTCAGTTCACATTGTGTAAGAGAATCATGAGTTTTATGGCTTTGGCCTCCTGACAGCACACACTCTGTGGAACTTACTGATTGTTTTAGAGGTCTGAGTAAGACCCCCTTTCATTGCCTGAAATTGGAACAGAAACATATTAGCAAAAATTACTTAGAAATATGTGAGATTTTAATTAAAATTGCTAAGTACTCAAGGGCAAAGCTGAGCCGTTGCAGATGAAGTTTGCAGCTGAGAATACTTTAACTGCAGACTATCACTGAGCTTTTCTAATAAACCATACGTTATTTAAAGTAAAATAATCTCTCTGGTTCTCTGTTTCTCTCTCTCCCCCTCCTCTTTCTACTTTGATATTTTCCTGTCTTTCATTTCTGCCCATCTGGAGCTGGAGCTGAATTATGCCACATGATTTGTGTAGATTTGTATCTCCCTCTGGATCATAACCTTCTTATTGATTCCCTCAGCTCCTGGTGCTTACACACTCTTGCTACTTCTCCACCCTGACTTTCTTCCATGGTGTTTTGCCTGTTTCCTTTTACTTTTTGGGCTCTCATTCAACTTAATTCTCATCCTTGGTTTTAAAAAAAAGAATGTATTGGTTTTTCAGTTATGCATTTTTCACTTCATAATTTTGATCTTTGTGTTTTTAAAATTTTTTTTTCCCTCTAAATACTAAAGTGCTAAAATATTGTTGTCCTGCTCCAACAGAGAAAGAATTAGAATGGCTTATCTTGCTGTGAAATGGAAAGATTCTGTTCCAAGTTGCCATCCGGAAGTTTCTGGCAGTGAGAAGAGGTGTTAACAGCTGCTGTGGAAGGGCTACTGAACTTGGTGTTGGTACAGAGGTTATTTATGCCTCTGCAGTGTGACTAATTTGTTAAATTAATTAAAAATGTATTTCCTTCCCTCAAGAAAGAGCAGAGTACATCCACATGGAATTTTGCTACATGAATGAAACAAAAGAAAGCAAAGCTGAAACAGAAATTCTATAGCAGAATACAAATAAGCTGAAATATTGCCTTGGGCCGTAAAAATGGCTCCTGAAATGGACACTTATTTTTCAAGCACAGTGTTTAATACATAGCTTTAGTTATTGATCCTACCAAAACAAAAGATTATTGCAGCCTTAAGCTGCTGTGTAACTCAGCTCAGTGCTCTACTTCTGGAGTTCTCTTAAAAAAAAATATGTATTTTGTTGTTCTACAGTGAATACACCCATAAGGAGTGATTTATTTTTTTTTCAAGTATGAATTCCTTCAACATATAAAGCAGGATCAGACTTCAGCTGCTTTAGAGAGCTTCACTAAAACTCTGAATTTCAGTGAAGCTAAATTGAAGCTCTTTGCTTGCACAGTGTGGATCCCAGGATGTTTCTTAAGTATAGCCTTTAAAAATATGGGGAACTTTGTTCACCTCCAAAGTCAGAAATTTTAATTCACCCTAACCTTAAACAAAATGTGAAAATCTGGTCTGAAAAAGGAATAAAAATCTGGCACTTCTCTGAGGGTAAAATTTTCTATTATAGTAATGTATTTTGGGGTTGTTTTAGACTCTAATTAGAAAACTCCAGGTCTCACTTTCTAATTCAGGTGAGAAACTCTGAAATTGCAGGAACACCAAGCAGTGCTAATCTGATCTGTAATTTCGGGGTGTATTGCCCATGTGGAAGGAATTAAAACAGTGTCTTAAATTTTGCTTTTGTTGAGGGAATACTTGATAATCTCACTCTGAAGCATCACTAACTGATACCTGTAAAAAACCCTTGAAAATAGGTCGTGGTTAGAACCATTACCCCTATTAGTTTGTTGCTCATAGCAAAGAGACAATTGTGCTGCTGGGTAACTACTTCTTGTAAGATGGAAAAGGCTCCATGGTTTGGCATGGGGACTCTTAATTCCTGAGCAAGAGGCAGCATGCAGAGTTTTATTAGCTCGCAGATTAATGGAATGGGGGATGACAAATGCCACACTGTGGTGACAGCCTGGCCCCTAGGTTGGTGCAATGACACTTCTTTCAAGTTACAGCTCCAGCACCGACCTTGCACTTTGGGTTTCCTAGAGATCCAAGCCAAAGTGGCTTTTAATGGGGGGAGGAGATTGCTTTGATTAAACAGAAGCCAGATATGGAATTCAAGTGAGTTCAGAGGTTGCTATTATATTTTGGCAAAGATATTTCCTTCAGTTTTTAGCTTTGTGTTTAGGAGACAGCTACGCTCTTTAACAGTTATTCTGTTATCTGCAGTCTAGCATTTGAATCGTGTTTGGGATTTATAGAAAGAAATACAGCATGCCTTTCCTTTTAGAAATATAGGAAAGTTAGGACTGCCCTGATGGCAGGCTAATTCCCTCTAGTTCAGTATCTCATTCTTGACAACTACCAGCCTCAACTAGTCAAACTGCAAGAATTCAGTTTTATTCAGCTGTCTCCGTGCTTAGGTCTCTTCCTGTCTGATTTTTATAACCACATTTATCCTTTTCCCACTGAGAGCTATGTTGTACCTTGTGCCAGGGTTCCAAAATAGGATACAGCAGGTCAAATTGTGTCAAAGAAGTGTTTCTGAGCTTGAAGAGGCATTGCCTCCCAGGACACCCACAGTTCTCCCTGTTTCTCTTTCATGTGAAGTGGATTAACTTCAGTTCTGTCTTTAGTAGGGCTGGCTGGAGTGTTTTAGTAAGGCTGGCTGGTTTTGCTGCAAGCCTATTCTAAAAGGATGTGTCATTACCTTGATTTTTCTTAAAGATTTTAGGTCTTCTAGCTGTGTGACCGGGTCAGGGATTTGGAGCTATTGTTTTTGGTTTTGTTTTTCCATTCAGCTTTCAATTTCTAATGATTTCTAACAACCCCCAGATTTTTGCACCAGCCTTTAAACCTGCAAGAAGCCCTGCAGACCATGTGAGAAGTGGAGCTTCCTTACACTAACAAGAAACTTGTGATCAAATTTCCACAAAGAGTCTCACGCACAGGTCTGGCCCAAATGATCTGATATGGAGAGGAGGGAGAAAAATCTAGGGCAGGTGGGAAAGGCCTCAGATGTACAACTAAAGTTTTTAAAGAATGGTTTGGGTTGGAAGGGGCCTTAAAGGCCGTTTTGTACCTTTTCCAACCCCCCCTGCTCCTGGCAGGGATGCCACTTAACAGACCAGGTTGCTCAGGGCCCCATCTAATCTGGTCTGGAACACTTCCAGGGATGGGACATCCAAAGTTTCTCTGGGCAACCTGTGCCAGGGCCTCACCACCCTCATATTGAAGAATTTCTTCCTAATATTTCATCTAAACTTGGCTCCTGTCAGTTCAAAGCCATTACCTGTCATTTAGACTAATTTGTCAAACTCTGGCTGCAGCAAACCTTCCTGTATTTCTCAGTAGACCTAGAAGAACAGATGGTAACATTTTGGCAATTAAAAAAGTCTTCCAATCAGCAAGTTTTGTATTTGAAATCTGTCATGTCTGTTGCAGCACACGAGAAGCCAAATCTCTCTCTGTGGCATTTATTTCACTTAATGTCTTGTGCCCGTTACAAATGGGCAGATTTGACATTTATGTAAAAGCTGTGCTAGCAGATCCAGGCTGCATCATTTGCTTGTTCTAACACTTGATAAAGGACAGCTTTAATAGTGGTGATTATGGTGTCCCCTGGTAGCAGGATAGGAGAGAGCAGGACCTTTGCACAGAACATGCAGTGAACACCACAAGATACCTTCCAGCATGTATTGTTTGGAGTGGAAAGAATGAGCACACACCATACACGTCCTGTGCTCCACAGAAAGAAACTGGTTTGGATTTAAGTTCTGGTTTTGCATCCTTAATCTGGAATGCACATTGGCTTTTTCTGCTGCTTTGCATAGCTGAGCTGCATAGCTGAGTTTCAAAAGAAAAAGCAAATATTGGATTTGTGGTCTTTTGTGTAAAGAGGCAAATCTGGCAGCTTTAGCAAGGAATGAATGGGCAAGGAGACAACTATCCACTTGTGTCTTCAAGGCAGCTCCTTCAGATAAGGACTGAGGTTGATCAGCAGCTGAGGCAGTTTACTGCAGAACCTTCTCTGAAGATACTCTTGTTGGCCTTTGGCTTTTTCACTGTTCTTGCACTTCACACAAACGTGTTTTTCCTTTTTTTTTTTTAAAGACTGTTTTCTAGCATGCTTCAAGGAGGAGAAAATATAGGTGTTTGCAGAGAAAAACAACAAAGACAAGGTCAAAATGAGGTGGGGTTTGAGATCTTCAGTTTTGTCACTTGTGTACAAACCATGCAGAAGAAAGCCTGGGGACCTAGAGGCAGTGACAGTGCTGTTGCACATAACATTTTTCTACCCCATTTAGCAGCAATTTCCTAGATGAATGGTGCTCTCAGGATCTGTGCTGAATGTAACATGGGAGCAAGAAGGGACTTTGTAAACAAAGGAAATGGAAAGTTTGATTAAGATATTGTTGGCTAAGAGAAAAAGGCTTATTGCCAGTCTGAGTTTGTTTTGGGTTCTTAGCTTGGAATTAAAATGTAGGTTTTCTATGACTGGAAATATAATAAGAAAACACTGATTTTTTCCTCTACATAGCAGAATTGGAATTTAAAGGTCTGTGATATATATATATATATATATATATATATATATATATATGAATATATATGAATTATATAGTCTGTTGTTAAAAACACTGGGTTTTTTAGAGTACACAATTCAAAGATCATGAAGGCTGGCCTTGGTTTTGTTATGTTTTTATGCCAGTGCACAAATGTTGCCAGTTGTCTCTAAAGCATCTGGGTCTCAGTAAGTGTGCACTCAGTGGTGAGGGGGTGAAGTAGCCAAAACTTTAACCTGAAATTTTAGGTGGGGGAAGAGGGAAACAGAGATGGAGAATCACCCTTAAATCATGATAAATGTGTTCATGTCTGAAAGGTAATAAGCAACAGATCTGCAGCAGCAAGTATCTTCAGAAGAAAACCAAAGTACTACTGGGGAAAAACCAGAATTTTACTGGAAGCTCCAAGTTTTGGAATAAATAAGATTAGGACATTATACATTAGCATGCTATGAACAAATCTCCTTAAGTCCTACTTTACCATAGATTTGATCTAAAAATATTGCTTCAAAGAGCACACTTCAGATTATGATGTGAGGTAAATGTTTTCATTGAAAATTTTCCTGCCAGTTGGCTTTTGGCTGAAGTTTTGAAGGTTTTAATATGTCTACCACTGGAATGCTTTAACTAAGCTTATTTTAGATAGTCTTGGTATCTGTAGAAAGGAAATGAATTTGTTAAATGAGAAAATTGAGCTTATAAATGGGATGCTTATATGCTCTAGAAATTAATGGGAATTCTGCTAAGAGTTTTTACCATTGCTTAAAGCTTTACATGGGCATGTTTTGCTTGGATACTTTGACAAATCTATGGGATTAAGAGAGTAATGGAGATGTCAGTGTTTGCCTTTCATTTTTTTTTATTAATAATAAAAATACTAGGGGTGTGTTCTTAGAAAACCTTTGAGGTTTATTTCCATGATTTTATATTTCCAACTTTTAGCCAAAATCCAGTAATCTTGACTTTGCTGTGAAGGTGGTGAGGCCCTGGCACAGGTTGGCCAGAGAAGCTGTGGATGCCCCATCCCTGGAGTGTCCAAGGACAGGTTGGATGGGGCTCTGAGCAACCTGGGATAGTGGAAGGTGTCCCTGCATGTGGCAGGGGAACTGGAATGAGATGATCTGGAAAGTCTTTCCATCCCAAACCATTCTGTGGTTCTGTGATTGTTGTACCCTGCTGGGGAAAGAGTAGAGATGAAAACAGGGATTTTGCTGAGGAAAAGGAATGTGACTAGCTGTCTGATTGGTGTTTCTCCTGTGCAGGACTAAGCATTTATGTAAATCTCCATGTTAACTTTATCAGATTGGGATCTCAGTGTAGTTTGAGCAATGAATAACTTGGAGAGAATTCTTCTTAATCTGGTGGCTTTATGTTGGGAGAATTCTTCATTTTTTTGAACAAGGGTATAATTGAAGCCTTTAGTAATTTTGGGGGTTTTTTTTGTGTGTGTGTAATAAATTGTGTTGTCATGGAGTTGCCTTTCCTTGTCTTTGGCAAATATTTATATATGATGCTTAGCATTTAATTACTGTTTCCCCACTTTGCTTTCCTAAGGGTAAATTGTGCTTGAATCACTTATGGGAAATTCCAGCTGAAGTCCTTTGTGCTGTCACACAAACTCTCAAATACTGGAATAACTCTTGAAAATAGAATTTAGCAATTAAAACAGGTTACTTTTGTAAGAAGGCAAATGCTGGCTGTATGATTAGAGGGAAAGAAAATAAGTTTCCACTTTCAGTGCTATATATTCTGCAAAGGACCAAGACTTGACATGGTTCATGTGGTCTGCAACTGTCACGAAGATTCAGGACAGCCAAACTACATGAAAGTTAAATATATATGTACATATTTTATTTTCACTTTGCTAGGAAAGAAATGTTCCTTGCACCTTGAAACAGCCTTACTGCTCCAGTGGGGATTTAGTCAATCTCTAAACTATGTTAAATCATTTCCCAAACAAGTTGTGTGAAGCAATAAGAGAGTAGAAATCAAACTTTTTCCTGTGCTTCCTGTGTCCTAACTGGACACTTTTCTCAGACAGAGTTAGAACATTAACTTGCAACACCTAATCATGCATTCAGTTAAATTGGTACAACCATTTTCTGGTTGTTTGCTTGCTTTGTTTTCCTTTCTTTTCCTTTGCTAACTCCCTCTCATCCTCCAAAAAAGCCCAGATAAACTGGGCAGTTCTGACAACTCTTTTGCTGGTTGTGGGGCCAGAGGCTGAGAAGCTTCATAACCTCACCGGCTCACCGTAGATAAGAGTGAGTCCAGCCACATCTGCATTAAAGTGCTCTGAGAAATGAGCCCATGGATCTGAGTGTGAAGGATGAGGAGATTCACTTGCAAACTATGATTCTGCTGCAAGCCAAATCAGTAGTATAGGTGCAGGCTGGAATCCTTCCTTCCATGCTAAAAAAATAATTTAAAAGAGATCTGATAATATCTGTCATTTTTTTTTTCCTTTGTAAACCTGATACATTTTCATGTGGGTAGAGGAATGGATGAGAGTTAAGGAATTTGTCAGTATTAGATCTGTAATTCCATTTAGCTGTACATCTGTTCTTCTTTAACGAAAGACCTTCCTAAATTTACAATTAATATTTTATTCCAGTTTTTATAGAATTCTATGATCTGTTTGCTAAAGTTCATTTGGCTAAGGAATGATCATGGCCATTTAGAGATTTATTAGTAGTCAGAGAATATTTTGAGCTTCATGACATTTGTTCACTACTGATATCTTTTGGAAGGTACAAGAGTAAGTGATCTCTGTTGAGCATTAACTATGTTCACAAAGCAAGATTTTTATATAGCATCTAAATCCTCTGCTTTCCTTTTGAAGGCATGTTGAATATCTACTGTAGAAAACTAATATTAAATAAGAAACTTTTGGAGCTTTTACTAAATATCCCCATTTTCAGAATTGTTATTTGTTGGAATTAAACCAAATTAACCAAAGTTAGAGAGCTTGAGATGGGGGCTTGAAAAAAATCCAGGTCTACTTGCCACATTACATGCTCTTTTCAAAGAACCTGGTATTCTTGCTGAATTGCCCCGTAATTCAGATTTAGTCTTCATGTCATCACTTCTATCTGAGGGAGTGTGAGAACACAAGTGGCAGCCAAGCAGAGGTGGCACAGCCTGGTGCTTGTTCATTTTAGCACTGATGTCATGAATGCTGGCAGAAAGGGAAAGTTTTTTTTCCATTAAGAGGTGTGACTTTTTCTCCCGGGGCTGCCTATCTTTTCAGGTGCATTGTAATTGAGATCTTTAGGTCCTCAGAAATGTTGCAGGCAGAATGTTTGGGGCTTAGTTCTGCTACCTGTATGAGGCATCTGTGTTTATGCCTAAGAATATAATTATCACAATTACCTATTTGGGGGCCACCATGATGTCCAAAAGCAAATTCTTCTCTAAATCCCTCTGGAGCAGGAAGTTCTTTTTTCCCCTTTTTTTGTTGTTCTTTGTTCAGATATTCTCTTTCCTCTGTTCTCCTCATTTCTGTCTGTGGAAACCTTTCCTGTATCAAGGCCAAGGCAAGAAAATGATGTTGGCTGGGGACTCTCAGACTCTGGTGTTTTGATCCCAACACTGGGTTCAGTCTGTTGCCCGCTGCCTTCATGGCCACAGGTTTATATCCAGACAGGATTCAAACTGGCTTGTGATCCTTCAAACCTTACCTGGTTTAGTTTGGAGTTCTGTTAATGCTGTATTTCCTTTGCTGTTTACAAGTAGGGTCCTCCTTTGCTCTAAAGGGAAGATATTTGAAACTCTTGATTAAAAACAAACAGGTGTCTATAAGAATATGTGAAAATGTTTTTCACTGGTTTGGTTGTATCACTTGAAGGAATGATTATGAATTCAGAAATGCGCAATGTTTTTCACATAAAGAGTTTCCTTCAGAGCTAGGCAGCTTGCAACCTAAGATATCAGTACTGCTGTCAGTTTGCCCTAGGTGGTGTTGATCCATTTGTGCCGAGTGTAAGGATCAGACACTGCTAGAAAATAATACCAGTGAGATCTAAAAATGAACAAAAGGGGACTATAAAGACCACAGAGAGAACAACTGCAGCAAGGAGATCGTATTGCTGTTTGTCTATGTCCAAGAGATGTACCTATAAAATATGGTTAACGTTCATCTCTGGCTCGGTTCTTGCAGTCATAGTTCTTTTTCTTAGTCAAGGCAACAGATGCCTCTCCTGGGAAATTGTATAATGGGTAAAGAATGGGTCGGGAAGTAGATTTGGAAAAGTGCGTTGCATGTTTGAGAGAGCTCGGAAGAATAAAATTTCAGATGGTTAAGTGCTTATTCTGCCTGCGTTTTCCCAAATGTGATTCATTGAGCATCTAGTTCTTGATCTGGCAGTCCTTTTGGTGCAACTTCAGTGGCATTTTTGGGGTGTGAAAAGAATATATAGGCAACTGTTACTAAGCTATGGGAAACAGAGGGCTAAAATGATTGATGATTTGGTACTTCACACATATTGAATGGTGCTGTCTTTTGTGTTTCACTTGTGCTATTAAGAATTGTACCATCTTTTTCCATTTCAATTCACATGACATTCATTTAAATTCTCCAACAGGCTTCTCTCCTTATCACCTGTCTGATTTCACTTAAAGCACTTTCCAGGTATAGTCTGATCTGAATTGACTTGCAGATGAATTGAGTTGTGGGAAAAGGGATACTTTGTCATGCTGTTTCTGTCACTGAAGTAATTTGTTAGGTACAAGAAGGACTTTTTAAAACAACTGATTGTCACTTTCTATCTTGATTTTCAGACCAGAAACCTGCTGGGCAGAATGGTGTGTCTCATTGGAGTGTGTGAGTTGATGACTGAGTTTTGTTGAGTTTCATCATCCATGAAAAGCTCTTAGACTGACAGCCATTCTTGCTGTCTGCTTGTTCAGAGAGGAATGAAAAGTTCGACAGTTTGCTCCAAATTGTGCGTACTGGCAGAACGATGTGAGATGCAGCTTTCACACGGCATGTGGTATAAACTGCCTTGTTCTCCCATTTTAGAGTGCAGTTAAGAGGCTGTATGATATTTTTAGAGCGTGTATTTGATGCTCTAAACTGCTGTTAAGACTGTGGTGCCTTTGTAATGTGCTGATGTATGTTACCGGTAGCTTTTTTTTTTTCTTCACGGAAGTGTGTAGGTTATTGGCATTTGTTTTTACTGCTGACACTTTTTTTCAGCATTAATATGTTGCTATGCAATTTCACTAGAAAAATGTTATGGTAAGCTGACTGAAATGTCATCCTGTCTCTATTTCCCTACAGGTTTTATGGGCTTAAATAAGCACCTGAATAAGCTTTTGAAACGTGTCAGATAATGTAATTTCACAACATTATTACAAGCTTGTTTCAGTTGGCATGTCATTCAACAAGCTGTTTGTAAGGCTGTTTGCCTTTCTGGAGCATTTGAAAATTTGTTCTGAACTAAGACATAACCCTATTTGTGAGAGGAATAATCACTGAGTTGTTTTTACCAACTAACTTTGGACCAGAGATGTGTTGATTCCAGAGAATTTTCTTGATACTAGTCTATGTTTTAGTGATTTACTGTATGAGAAAATTAATGGTGGAAATACTTCATATTTACTCAGTTGGGCAGACAAATGCCCTTCTCTTAAGATTTCTTATTAATAGTTCTTTAGAAAGCCTTTTTTTTTTTGTTGTTGGCTAGGATTCAGTTTTCCCCTCTCCCATTGGCCATTCCTAGGGAAACTTGTTTCCAACTTCAAGAATACTAGTTACATTGAAATGACATATGCTTAGTGTTTTTAAATCTGAAATATATCAGAGGCCAAAACTTATTAATATTATATTTTCATTCCCTGGTGTCAGTTATGTATTTTTGACTATTTTTTTGATCTGTAAAGTAGAAACTGCTTAAAACAGCTAGCTACACTAGCTGAAAAGAGGGAAGAATACTGCTGTGATGTTCCTCAGACTACTACTAAATAATTTCATTTGAACATGGATTTAAGACCTTGCAAACAGATGGGAGTGAGAAAAGTGGTGGTTTGGCAACTGAATGTTTAAAACTTCATTGGATGCAATTTAACTTAAGAGGGGAAATTACCAGATGAATGCTTAAATCATTATCTGTGGCTCAGGCACGTCCAGAGTTATCTTTTGTAAGCATGGGATGATAATTTAGAATAGTTTTGCCAAAATAACAATCTGCTTGCCAATGTGTCTCAATTTTTAGGAAGAGTTAAGAATTAGGATTGGAGATAGATAATTCTAGAATTTTTTCCTTTGTAATCTTGCCTATTTTAGGAAATTTAGTTAATTGTTTTTGATTTGAATGCTACAGCTGACCTGCCTTATGTTGTGGGGACAGGAAAATCCAGATTTTGTGTGATTGTCTTCACTCCTTAGTGGGTAGGTGAAGGAAAGTGTGTGTCTTAGACTTCTCATCTTAAATCAAAAGATTTCTGTTATTCTGATGCTAAGAACACGTGGTGGCCACTCTAAGTGTAAATGCTGTTTGTAAAGATGGGACATGCTTCCATCCCATGGTTTTTTTGTCTTTTATTAAACCAGCTTTTGATGGAAACCTTCTTGGGGTTGTGTCTGCTAAAGCAGCTCATTCTGTGTGAGTGAAAACTTCAGCATGACTTGAAGGGAGCTGAGCAAGGTCAAATTTTTGTTTCCCTCATTTGTTATTTGCATCACAGTATATTTCCAAATACCTTAAATCTTGATTCTCTGTGTTATCCAATACAACAGCTGTTTCAACCTTTCTGTCAGAAGGCCCCCATCAAACCAGTACTTCTGTGCTTTTTTGGCTGTACTGCATGAGATGCTGAAATGTGCCTGTGACAACCTAAAAGTTTTCTTATTTATCTTTGAGATTGTTATGGGAAGAAAAGGGGAGGCCATAAACATTTGTTTTAATATTTGGAAGGTCTCACGCTTTGCTGCATTGTTTAATAGAAGAAGGAAATTGTCTCCCCTCTGCTTATATTTGTTCCAAGCATTTACAAAGTACCCTTTCATTAAAAGTTCATTGTAGAGATGTTTGAAGGTTAGGAGATTCTTGATAGGAAAAAATACGGTGTGCTGAGGCATACGTATTTCATTTTTTACTGGAAATTAGTTATATGAAGCATGTTTAGTCTAATTAGATTAAAGTTTAAAGTACAAATATACATAGAAAGATTTTCCTGAAGGGTATTGGATGAGTACAGAAGGTTGGGGCTGCACAGCACGACTAAAATAAAGTTGCCAGTGCTGCCAAAGATACCAGTGAGGGTGTTAAAGCTGGAATAGAGCACTGAGGTCTGGCCATGGCACATTTCTTCCTTTAACCTTGCTGGCTCTTCATCCTGTCTGAGCACTCTTAGTCTTTCCTGTTAGCTTTGACTGGACTGTGCTCTTGCCTCTCTCTCTTTAGTCAGAAGCTCAGGCTTTCAGACCCTATTTTCTATTCTCTTTCTGCCTTGAGGGCTTCATTATTTCCCTCATGGTGCTCTTTGCTGTCTTTGTTCTGGACTGGTTTTGTTGGTTTTTCAATTTTTTTTTTTTATTTCCCTCATCCTTCAGTTTCACACATTTTTGAGGGACCTCCCCCCAGCTAGTTAAAGCAAACTATTCCCTACTCATCTTTTATGGTAATGAACTTGCAGTGCTTCCCAGCTCCCATGAATTTATTTTCCTTGTACATCAGGACAAAATTCAGGCATTTCCCATCCTTTCCCCACTTTCAGTTTCCATTGTGGGAGCCCGTTGTAAATGAGTGGGTTTGGCCACTTAACCACCATCAAAGGTATTAACAAAACCAGGTTTAAAATAAATTTTTGAAAGCAAGACCTAATGGAGTGTGGTAAGAGTCACTCTGTTAGTACACAAAAGAAACATAGAGAGGGAAATTTTATTAGAACCAATTTAGAGTGAGTTGCATGAAGACCAGGCATGCAAACGGTATGAGAGACCCCTCCATTGAGTCATAAGGTTATGAGAAGATCCCTTGGCTTTCTGAATTCCTGATGGAGCCCAGGGGTGGCTGGGCCCAGTCATAGTCCAGATCTGCTCAGTGGCAATCAAGGCCTGCCCTTGGAGTGCAGGGACCCCATCTGTCCTGAGATTCCTTCTTGTCAGCAAGTACAGCTCAGGTTAAAGAGGGGCTAAAATACGACAAGGAAAGGTTCAGTCCTCTTGGCCTTGCCCATACCTAGGAGCACCAGAGCAGTGGACAGGGTTACTGTCTTTGCACAACAAGACAGACAGAATGCTTTGCTTATGTATAGACATGTCTGAACAACTAAAAATGGAATGTTTTTCCACTGCCTACAAGGGGATAAATTCTGGTGCCAAATACTTTCCTGCACTTGATGCATCAGCAGGGATCTGGCTGGTTCCCTTGCAAAAACAGAGCACGTGTTTGTGCACATTCAACATCCCCTCCGAGGCAGTTTGCTCAAACTGCTCCTTAGGTTGTGTTTGGCACCTGAAGCTTTTCACAGGAAAATACAACACATTCCTGGTGACATTCTGGGGAGGGTCTCTGGAGGTCTGGACGTTTTGATCCTAGGAAATGCAGTTGGTAAAATGGTGAGCAGGGGTTTACCCTAATGGGGAGCCTGCACCTCACAGGGCAACCAAGACAAGGTGTGCAGTACCCATAAAATTCTGGTCCAGTTGGGGTGCCTTAAGAATCTGCCATTAGATGTGTATGGTATAGAACAGACATTTCACATGCTATTCTTCATCATTTAGTAGAGATAAGGGAGTTTATGGATAGCAAAACAAAATTTAATGAGCTCTTTCAGTTAACCAAATTATTGTCTTGTGTATGTCTGTCTTTCTCTAGGCCATGGAAACTTAGTTCACACTGCAGGTTTGTCACTTTACCATCTCCATTCTTCTTGAGATATCTGAAAAAGAGTTAAAAATAATAATCCTGCACTTGTGACTTTATTTTTTGTGGACACAGAATCAGCATATCAACAAAATATTCAGGTGTTCATGTCTGAGGTTGTGTCAGGGGATGTTTAGGGCAGATATGAAAGTTTCTTCACCCAGTGAGTGGTTGGGCACTGGAACAGGCTCCCCAGGCAAGTGTCACAGCACTAAACCTGACAGTTCAAGAAGTGTTTGGACAATGCCCTCAGGCACAAGGTGTGACTCCTTGGGATGGTGCTGTGCAGGACGTGATTATCCTTATGGGTCCCTTCCAACTCAGCCTATCCTGTGATTCAGTGTAATCTCCAGTGATTTAGTGCAGTCTTACCCCTGTGCTGAGAGCACTGTCAGGATTTCATAATTTTGAGGCATGTCAGCTCCATCTACACAGTTCCAATATCTTCATTAGGTTCTTGACTTCAAGAGTGCATTGTTCCTTTTAAATAGCAATTACTTGTTGATAACCAGAAGAACCCTCATAGTCTTTTGGAAAGTTTGGCTGTTTTGTTCAGGATTAGAGTTTGAGTTTTTCTGAGAAGGTCACTTTAATATCAAAAGTCACTTTAATATCAAAACCTGCCAATTTGTCAAAAACTTAAAATTTTGATGGAAGCATACCATTTCAACAAAACTTACAGCTGGAAAAGAGGTTTTGGCTCCAGGTACAGTTCCTAGTTAAATCCTGAATCTGACACAACAGCCCAGTTTGGGGGTTTGGAATAGATGCAAATTTGGGTTCCTGAGTCCCTGAAGGTGGTGCAGATAAAAGTCTCCCGTTCACACTATTTAAAAGATGCAGAAACTCAAGGGCAGTCTGCATTTAATATACAACTCCTTTTCCCATGAAATGGATCACTTCTAATTCACATTATCCTGTAGATTGTGTTTTGTTTTTTGAGGGACTGAACTCCTTATTATCATTACATCAGTCTTTCAGTTCAAATCTGTGGTTTAAGTGTTGGAGCAGCTTAAAGATTGATATAGAATTTGGATAATTTTTATTTTAAAGGGGAATATCTCTTGATAATAAAGCTAAAATTGTAGCCTAAGGTTTAAATAAGATGTATTGGGGAAAATATGGCTGTAATGTACCTCCACAGAGTTAACTAATTGGCAGAACAGTCTTGTAAACATCACACCAGGTTAATAAAAGGTTGTGCCAGTTTTAAGGTAGTAAAAGTACCACTAAATAAAACTTTTAAGTAGAGTTTTTCAGCAGTCTGATGTGACACTTGGCAGAAAGCATCAGAGGACTGAGCCACTTTCTCAGGCTGAGAGATGAGCAATGCCCTGGGAATGGGTTTTCTGGCATTTAGTGCCCCTCTTTGTTCCCATGGCATTGCGAGATTTAGAAGTTTGGAATTCTAGTACAGATTTTGGAATCTAGCAGATTCTAGCAGATCCCTTTTGGCATTCTGTTTGTTACTAAGCTGGTTTTTTGTGGGTTTTTTTTTCAATGATATCTTATCGCATATATCTATTCACTTGTTCCTTATTGGTAGAAAGGGATTGGTTGGAATCTAGGGGAGGTTACCCATTTCAGAGTTCCCACCTCTTTAAACTCTTTCAAACCAGGACAACTTGTTTGTAGCTCTGGGCAGGTACTCTCCAGGTTGGTACGTGCAACCTCAGTGGCAGCAATGGTAGATTGAAATGTGCCTGGGCTGTGTTGGGAGAAGAATAATCCTGATGCATCCATGATTTTCCCTCCTGGGCACCTGCAGCAGGTAGAGCTGTGCCCTCCCGCTTGAGGCCGCCTGAGCCAGGAATGCTTGCAAAATCTCCTTGGCCCTTTTGCAGCGTTCTGTTTTTCCCCTGGCAGAAGCAGGGCCGGTATCTCCAGGCCATGGGACATCATGACACTGGGTGTTGCCGTGGGACGGGTTGGGTGTTTGAGGGCACACACGTGCTGGAGTGTCCCACTGAGCTGAGGGCCCTGTGTGGACATCAGCTGCAGATGACTGGAAAAAGGAATGTGGAATCTCCCAGTTGAAACAAACAGAAAACTTTATTTTTAGGGGTGACGGGGGTGAGCACCAGGGGTTGGTGCTTGTCTGGTCCTGCTCTGGATTTCGGGCCGACTGTAGGGCTTCTTCTCTCGCCGCTGCTGCTGCCAGATCTGCCTGGTACGAATCGGCCCCGCCTGGGAGCGGGGCAAGATCCAGGGTGGCATGTACAGAGCTGCTCGGCTCCTGGGTGGCGGAGTGTCCTGGAACAGCTGCACTGCCACCTGGCTGCTGGTCCCAGCGCTCTGGGCTGCCACATGCTCCATCCTGCGGCGCTTTGCCAGCGGGCTCTCGGGTGCCTGCGGCTCTCTGGCTCCCTGTGGGCGGCCGCGCTTCAGGGCCCGCTTTTGGCAGGGGAAGCTGCGGCCGCGGCTGCTGCTGCTGACCAGCCCCATGGCCCGGGACAGCCCCATGGCCCGGGACAGCCTTGGCACCTCCTTAGTGCTGGGGCTGGGGCGGCTGATCGCAGCACGCAGCAGGGGCACACGGTTGAGCCGGATGGGTTTTCCCATCTGGCTGCCCGAGTCTTGGGCCCGCTGTCTCCATGAGCGGCGGTGGGTCTGCTCCAGCCTGGGCTGTACGGAGATGCGGCCGCTTCTCTTTGCGTCTGCCTCTGCCCGGTGACACAGAGTGCATTGGGGAGAGAGAGAGAGAGAGGGGAGGTGGTGTGAGCACCTCCCAAGACTCGGGAAATGTCCCTGCAGCATTGTCCCCAAGGCCCTGCTGGGTTGCCTTAAGGGCCTGGAAGTGCCAGAGGCCACAGCCCAGCCTGGCCCGTCAGAAGAGGGCCTCCACTCTGGGCTGATTCTGCAGAGCTCCTGCTTCCCCTTTCTGCTGCTCTTGGCTGCTGCCCCTCTGCCAGCCATGGGCAGCTGTGGGGAGGGAGACTTGGCTCTCACCTCGCTCCTTCCCAGGAGGACGCTTCTCAGCAGCTCTCTGCTGTGCCATCGTGGGTATGGAGGAATGCCTGTTGGGTGTGTGCCGCAGCACTGCAGGCCTTTATCCTCCTGACAAAATGTACCGATCTTTCCTTGAGTCAAGAGAAACGCCTATGAACTGCCTCAGAGGCACCAAAACTGGCTCAGTAGCCTTGGGCAAGCTCCTTCTCAGCGATCCACTCCTCAACTGCAAGGTGTGTTGATGCACCACAACCTATGTACCTCAGGCCTGGGTGGTGATGTCACTCCAGTCCCTCTGGTGTCACAATCAGGAATCTCTGCGGGCTCCATTCCCCTCCCTTAGGGAAGGTGTCCTTGTGGGTGCTGGCAGGGACTCTGTCCATGTCAGGCACGGCTGTAGTGGGACGAGCAGAAATGGGAACAGGTCCATCAGCAGATGGATGGGTTGAGTAGGCCTAGGTCTTAGTACAGGTCATCAGTGATGATTGGTCCCCCCATAAAACCCAGTGGAACTTGTCAAGTCTGAGGCCTTTGCTTATTTGTACGCCTCTCATGTTAAGGGAATTCAATGTTGGGCCTGTATCGCTGAATTTTCTCAAACAATTGTCCAGTTAGACCAAGTTGAAAAGTAGCTCTTTTACTGTGGTATGTTTAGGAAGGGACACAGATGTTTCCTAAAAATCAGTCATTCCTAACTGTCATTATCAAAGAATTGTGGTTGTTGATTAGCTTAAATGTACAAAAGAACATGAAACTGAAGTCAAAGCAGGTTTTTACTTATACTCTAATTCAGAGCCCTTTGGTTAAAAAGAAGCTTTGAGTTCAGTGCTCTTTGCATCTGACATAATTCCAAAAATTGGAAACAATGTTTAGGACAATCTTTTGTTATTTTTTTAACAATTTAATATGTGTCAAAAACTCCTGAGGATCACTGCATTTGCCTATGGGGTATTTTTAGTTTTCAATGTTTTCTTATTCCCAGGTCAGTTTGTTGCTGTTGCTGGGGGTTTTTTTGTGGGTTTTTTGTTTGGTTGGTTTTTTTGGGTTTTTTTTGGTTGTTTTGTTTTGTTTTGGTTTTTTTTTTGTTTTTGTTTTGTTTTGTTTTTGGGTTTTTTTTTCTTTTCCAGTCTAAAATAAAGATCTGTTTTATGTAAGTATGTAATCCTGTATGATAAATGAAGACTAAGCTATCCCATTTTGGTTGCTTTTTGAAAAACATATATGGATGAAAGTAAGTAAAAGCTATTTGACAATATGACTATATTCATGTGAGCATCTAAAAAAAGGGTTTTTTTCTTATCTGTTAGCTCACATAATTAGATGTTAGAGCACTCTGGGAAAAAGAGCTTTGGGAATAAGGGAATGCAGGTAAAAAGGTGCAGCTAATGTAAGGCAATGGTTGTAATGCAAAGATGCCAGAGAATATAATAAAAAGTATCTGTAGTGATCTAAATTTAGTATTATCAGAGTCAGTGAAAACTATGGCTGAGAAGTCATTAGGGAAAGAACAAAGGTTAGTGCTGCAGAGAAGAGAGCTAATGCTATGCTAAAGGCATCATTATTTACAGATGATTCAGATCTCCATAGCAGTTCAGAAAATTGCCCTCTAAAAATGGAAATCATCATCATATTAAATTTCACATGGAAGTGGGAAAACAGTAAATGAGAGCCCCAGGATGTGGACCGGCCTTTCTCCTCATATTGTCTAAATATGTATAAATATCTGTTTACCAGTGGGCAACTGGGCTGTCTCTGTGTGATGGTGATGATGGGGTAGGAGTTTGGGGAAGGTGGCTGGGACAAACGTTAGGATAGCTAAAGGGCAGGCACCCACAGCCAAAGAATATGGTGACTGAAACACTCGTGGTTTTGTCATGAAGAGTAAATTTTCTTAGTGTAAAACCATCTTTTTATCATAGACTGTTGAATTTTAAGAACTGTATGTGACTGTAATGCAGCTCTTAATGTCAAAATTTTGGAAAATTTCAGAGTATGGACTGCTTTTAGGTCCATGATTTTCATGTGCCTTCACTTGCTATGAGGGGTTTATCCAAACTCCAGGTTCAGATAGAATCCAGCTTGTTCCAGATGTTTTGCACTTTTGTTTCATGGGCACATAGGTCATAAAAAAGTTCTCTCTTGCTTTATGCCTTTTAACTGTTGTGGTTAGCCAAAGACATGGTGCACATTTTGGTGAAAGCATTTTAAAACTGGATGAAATGGTCATTATTTCAGAGGTTTTTCAGAAATATTTTCAATTATACATGTTATAGCATACAGTCTGTGCATTGGAGTTTTGATTAACTTAAATAAGATCAAGTGAATATATCAGCAATCTTCCACATAATAATTTAAGAAATTTTGAAGTGGCTGTGTACTGCATGTGACTTTTAAATATCTTTAAATATCTGATGACTTTTGCAAACTTGAACTCAGATGAAACTTTGACAGACTTCAGTGTATGTTTTTTCTGATCTGGGGTGGAACTGTGGAGAAATGGAAAAAGAAAAGTTAGAGAAACCAAAGAAACTGTCTAACACATAAAAATTCAAAGCTAGATCTGTGAATGGGTGAGAAATCAGACATCTCTCACAGCTTTCAAGAAGCGAATCTTTCTTTGGAAAAAGAGAACCAACACTAAGCTGTACTTTTTAAAAAAAAGTCTTTCTTTCATTTCATGTCTCCATGTTTGTATACAATGTGTATTATTTAGTGGAATTTGTAGTCAAAAAAATTGATATTGCTCTCATTATCCTGCAGGTTTCTCCAAATTGATATGATCTTCAGTTGTTTTTTTCCTTTTAATACTCTCTATTTATGGTTCACATGAAAAACCAGCCACTGGGGAGTTGGGAACGTGGTTTTTATTATCTGAGTATTGTCATTGGTGGTGCACAGAAGCATAAAGGATCTTGAATTTTGTAAATGAAGGTAATTGGGCAGGAATCTTGATAACAAACTCTTGTTTTGACTAGGTTATGAAATTCATCACTGTAGTATCTAAAGCTTGCTCCAAAACGGGGTAATTTTTCATCTAAGGACCACTTTGAAGTGCACTCTGCATGTTTTATTGAAGGATCTCTTAACAACAGCAAGTTACAGCTGGGATGATGTTTCACTGCTTTTTTAATAGATCCTCTAAGCAAAACCTGAGGGCTGCAGTTGAGCTGAGCCCTGTTTTGCTTGGAACCATTAGAGTGTCCCTTTTTTGCTGCAAAAGAGAAACCATTGCTTTCCATGGAAAATCTGGGAAGCTCCATCATTCCTGTAGTTGCTGACACAGCCATTGCCATAGTTTCTCTTTTCCTGCTGCCTGGTGAGTCCCTTCTAGATGGGTTTGCAGCTTGAGAAAGATGAAATTGCTTAGGCAACTTTTGGAGAAACCAAAAGTGATGTGGAAGAATTTTTAAAACGTTTTAGTCGAAAAATGAGGTAGCTCACTTTAGTAGTGGTCACCAAATGTCCTTTTATATGTGATGTTGCATATTGCTTGTTGCTGCCTTCAAATCATTATGTGTTAATATTTATGCCCTGAGACAATTGCTTAAGATGAATTGTAGCAAAGATTCCTGCAACTTTTAAAGGAATTATTTAGAAACTGCTCAGCTACTAAATACTGTAATACATTGGTCTTAGCTTTTACCTGTGTCTCTCATACCGTATAAAATCCAATTTCTTTTCACCAAAGCTAGACATACTTCACATTTAAATTTCTCTTTGTTTTCAGGTGATTTGTGACAGATGGTTATGCAGTACAGCACTAACATACTGCTCAATCATGTTTGAAAGGTGGTGTGTGAAAAGAACTATGGGCATTTATTGCAGAATATTGCAGATTCTCTTCACTTTTTGAGGGGTTAAAAAAAACTTGTTGAAAGAAGAGGAAGATTTCTTCTGTTCTTAATATAGTTACCCAAAATCTAGCAGGGAATGAAGCCCAAGTAATAAGGGAGTGAGTATATAAGAGGTAAAATCTGATGTGGTCTTTCAACACTGCAAGGCATTTAATTAAGCTTCCCACCTGTGATTGGGGTGGCTCTTAAAAATCTGCTTCTTCTAGGAAACTCTGCTCTCCTTTAACTGTAGTGATTTACCAAGCTGCAGTGTCCTAAATGGCTTGGAGCAGTTGGGGAAAACAGTCCTACAGCAAGTGGACTGTTGTGGAATTTGGGAGAACGTTCAGAATTTGGGAGAATTTGTTCAGATCTCCTGGCCTGTCCCTGGGTTAAGTCACTGTGTTCAAGAAGGGTCATCTGATAATCTGCTCCTCTCTCACCAGGAAAAGGAGAGGAGGCCACTGGAATGTGTTCAATAAAAATTAAAGCTGGCCATTGTTCAGAATGTATTTCTGAATTTCTGTGTCTCTGCTCGAACTTGGACTAAAGAACTTTTTTTTTTTTGCCCCCCCTCCACAATTTTCCACAAAGTGAGGGTGGAGAAATTACTAACTTTTACTAAATTACTAACTTTTAAGATTTGGAAGTGGCTGCAGTAACAGAGATCATATAAACAGGTAGAGACACAGAAAACTAGTATATAAAACGAGCCTTCAGAATAAAATGAGGGAATTTACATAAAACATCTAGCCTTTTCTCAGGGCTCTTTTTGAATGCTGACTTTGAATGTCTCTTTGTCATAATGCAGAGTTAAAGAAAAAGAATATCCATTTGAACTTGGAAAAGGATAGAAGCTGATTCTTTTTGTTTTACCAAGAGATGCTAGAAAATAAAATTCTTGAACTATTGTCAGCTGAAGCAAAGTTCTGAATCAGTTAAATAACCTGAAAAATTCACCTTTTATTTGCAGAAGTTCCTCTAGCATCCAAGCTGTGTAGTAATCTCCTCAGATTCTCAGGTTTCACAAAAATTCCATTGCCAGTGTTCTCCCCAGACAGCCTTTGACAAGGTCAAAAGAAGTTGACAGGCAGCAGATTCAAAACAAACTGAATCAGGTATTTCTCCACACAGCAAGAAATTGAAACGCTGCAGCTTCTAGTTAGAAGATGCTATAGATTCCAGGAGTTTACAAGGCTTCTGTAATGCAACTGTGGAAATCTCACTAAGAGCTATTAAAATCTGACTTCAAAACTGATTCCACCTGGTTTATGTGTGGTCTAGAAGAAGATGTAAGAATTTCTTTCTTGAGCACTCAGTGGAGAATTCCTTGTTACAGGAGCCTTTCCTATTTTTAGGCTATGCTTTAAGAGGTATAAATTAGAAATCTGCATTATTTACTGCTCTGTACTGTCAGCAGACTTGGTAGGAATTGATGCCAAGACAGCATGCTCAATTGTTCTTTTCATTTTAACACCAGTAACAGTTTGGCCTCTCCACGGTGGGTCTCTGGGAGATCACTACCAGGTTTTGGAGGTGGTGGTAAACCAGGGGCTTCCAGAAGCTCTTCTGCCATGAGGTGTGTTGCAAATGACCTGCACAGGGTAGTTAAGGGCATATTTCCTTAATTCTTCACAGGTCCAGTGTTCAGTAAGTGATATTTATATAAATATTAAGAACTAAAAAAAACCCAAAATGGTGTTGAACAAATATTTATGCAATCAGCAGAAATCTTTGACTTCCCAAATTGAAGGAATTTACGAGTGCTGAGTTTTAAAAAACAAGATTAGAAGAACACTGGGGTTGCTGTGTTTCCTATAAAACAATTACATTGCTAAAATAGGTATATCCTTTCTCTTGTTCACACTTCTCTTGTTGCTGTTGAAGGACACGCAGATTTGCTTTAGCACCTGCCTTTCATGCATGGCTTGCAGCCCCAGCTAGCTGAACAAACCAGCCTGCTGTCCAAGAATTTTGCTTACTCCTCATTTCCTTCTTCAAATTTAATTAGATCCAAGGAGTCTGAAGCCTGGAAACAAAACCAGCAACTTGTTTTGAGAAGGAGTAGAACATTTGCCCCCTCTCTGCCTTGTCCTGTGTCCAGGTTTCCCCTTGGCCAGGGCTGGCAGTGAAACCATCAGTGGCCGTCCTCAGGCAGCCCTTTGGCTGGCACTGCCCTGCTGGCTGTGCCACACAGGCTCTCTTGGTGCTGCAAGTATTGCCTGGGCTGGGGCTCAGCCTTGGAGGGCTGCCTTGCAATGGGACTTGAGTTTTCCTCTCGCAACCAACTGCATTTGCCTCCAGCTGTGAGGTTTGGGGCTTAGTTCTTGCTGAGTTCAAGGGAGGTGGAGTGGAAAGGTGCTTTTACAGCACTTCTGTGCCTCTCCATGTTTTAGGTTGGCTGGGGGCTTGCCTAGATCTTGATTTAGACATGATTCCTAGGTTCCCTCTAATTTATATGAAGCAGTGTGTTTTTCCAAGAGGTTATCAGAGAGGCAGGAGCCACTGCAATCTTGAGCGTTTGCAGCTTCCTGGGATGCCACTGTATCCTGAAACTGAGTGTGCATTGAGGCTGGGAAGCAGGAGGGGCATATGTACCACCTGGCTTTGCTGCTTACACAAATTTTCATGGCTATTGGTGTTCCTTGACATCTCCTTCATTCTGACTTTTGAGTATCAAGTGTCAAGAATGAAACTCGCACAGTTGACTTCTGCCTCCTTTCCTGCCACAGTTTTGTTCTTTTCCCATGTCATGGGACACAGGTGAATTAGAAATGTGGTCAGATGTGCTATGTGGCTGCTCTGTGCTCAGGGGAGCTCTCCTGGATGTACAGCTTAGCATCTCCCTCTTTAAAGGGCTGCCCAGCTTCCTCCTGTCCAATCTCATGGGTCCATCTTGAGGTCTCACACTTTGGGAAGAAAAAAATAGTCATGATATGCTGAAAAGATAAGCAGATATCTGGAACTGTGATGGGCATTTATTTTGCTAGAGATGTCTTGCATTTGTCCCAAAGTCTCCAAAAACATTTTGTTTTCACATGGAGGAAAGTCAATGCTTGTAGCTGTTTGCATTATCATGCAATAGAATATCCCGAGTTGGAAGGGACTCGTAGGAATAATTGAGTCCAACTCTAGGAGGAAATTGATTAGATGAAAGGGCTGGCTGCTTTGTGCTGCTCATTAGAAAGTACAGATGGATACCTGTCTGGTTTCCTTGGCAAGGAGATAGCCATGTTTTCTGTGACACCTCCTTATGTGCACTACCAAAGCAGCTAAATCTGTTCAGGGAAGCACATAGACATCTTTGAAAAATTCTCCTTGTTTTCCATGACCATATGGAAACTGTCAGCCAGAGCAAAATCCGAGTCCATAACTTCTTACGGTGTTGAAATTTCTTCTCTTTATTCCATGTGTTTTACTCTGTACCAGGAAGACCCACCACCAGCTTAGAATACTTTTAGCCCCATTTGTATCATTTTAAGAGAACAGCCAGTTTTTCAGTTGTCCTTTCTATGTCTTTTTTTTTTTTCCCTGAAAGATAAGAGTCAGGTATCAGCTAAGTGTGAATGTCTTTAGAAACTGAGTGTTGCTGATGTAACTTACATGGTCTTTCATACTACAAATATTTCTTTTGGCAGATCAAGATATTTCCAAAGCAGCCTCAGAGCATAACTGCAGAGTTGCTGTCTCTAGAAGCCACACCAATGCTGAGAACAAAACTACTGCTGAATACCAGCTTTGGGAATCAGAAACCTCTTGACAAATCATTCCTCTTGCCTCTTGAGTGGCTTTTGCTGCCTGCTACCAGCAGAAAGCTTTTAAACGTCCCCTGATTGAACCTCTGAGGCAGTACAGAGAGACATATGCATCAGATTTGGGTTTCCAAACTACTGATATTCGCATTTAACCAAAACAGGCTTAATTCAATCTTGAAAAATGAACACAGTGCAAGATTTTTTGCTTGTGAGGTAATGTCTTTTCCAAGGTTGCAGTCAGCGTGCGGACCATTGAACGCTAACGCGTCCTGCCGCGGCAGCGGGCTGAGCGTCTGTGCCAGGTGCAGTATGGTATCCATCCTCTCAACTTTCCTCATCCTCACCCTGAGTTATGCTTCTCCCTGTCCAGATGTGGGATAGGAGTGACTGGAAGGGAAGAGGTGGTGAGCAGAATGGATCCTGCTCTCTGCTGGCTGCAGCCAAAGTAAACAAAGCGGAGTAATTGCCACCGCAGGCATTTTACAGTAGATCTGCCTTTTTATTGATGTCCTTATTAAACTGCTATGAGTGTTGTAGGCTGCTGTTGGAGATGAAATCCCCCCTTCCCCCAGCTCCTCACTTGCTGTCTGTCACTAAGTGCTATTAAGTTTATCATCTAGCAAAATCAGACAGTGCAGGAAGCGGTCTGAATGTTAATGTTAACCTATAATAGGTTTTAAATAGCTATAAAGAAAAATTAGGCTGCAGTGGGACAGGAAGGCTAGTTTACCTTAACATAAAATAAAGGAGGACATGTTGACCTGATTTACTTAAATGTAGCTATTATGTGCTCTTTAGGGAGGAAACTGGTGTACCAAAGCTTATACAGACAGGAAAAATGTTCTTTACCTCATGCTGTACAAATGACATAAAGGCCCTTGCTTTAATTAACGAGTAAACCCATAGGTGCTGCATGTATATATTAATGCAGATGTCATCCTGGCTACTTTTTACATTAATTCCAATAGAATAACCACAGAGATGTGAAAAAGACTGTTATGAAATGTGCTACATCTTCTTTGGCTTTGAGCATGGCGCTTTTTTGTGACAAGTCAAATATGAGTTATATCCACAATGGAAATGTAAGGTTAATAAAAATGGATCATCTGTCATTTGGGATTTCCCAACTGTCTGGACTAGCCTAAAATTCTTACAAAAGTGTGTGGAAAAGTCATGCAAGAGCCCAGCTCCCTTTCTCCAGCTCTCTCCATGTTTTCTTCCAAGCTCCTCTGAGCCAGCAGCTCTCGACATGCTCTTCATGCCAGTATTTGAAATGCATCCCCATCAGAAAGAGGATGGGTCCCTTCATGTGCAGGGAGATAGAACCAAACTCTGTGTGCAAGTCAGGAACAGGTCACAGGTAGATGAGGAGAGCCCAGTGCTGAAGGAAAAATGGTCTGTTTTTCTAGAAGTGCTTTGAAATTTTGGAAGAGGTCATGGTTTAGGGATGTGTCTGCTTAGAATCATCATAAAGTGAAGCTGCAATTTGTGAAAGGGATTGTTGGAGGCTGGGGGCTCCTAGTGCCTCACTTTGCTCCTTGGGGAGATCTGAATTGGGATTGTCATGGGACCAGCAGGATTCAGGATGTAAGCTCTTAAATCTGAGGGCATTGAGGCTGGGTTTGGGTGTTGGCTTTGATTGTGGTCTGCCTAAAAAAACCCCAGAATTTTAACTGCTCTTTTTCTACTTTTGGGAAACCAAAGCCCTCTAGATATAAAAGTTTAAGCACACTTATAATATATATATATATTTTAATTATTAAGCAATTGAGCATTGTCATACTAACCAGTTCTAGCTCATTCTTTTGCCAGCTCTAAGAGTCCAGTTAATTGATTCATTTATTCTTTAAAATAACTCAGAGTTGTTCCATGATACATCAGGCATATTGCTTGCGTCAGCCTCCTTAAAGAAACATCAGAGTACTACCTACAGTCTCACATGAAGCTTCTGAACCAATTTTAAATATTCAGGATTGTGTTTTTCCTTAAACATCAAGATTTTCACTCCTTATTGAGCCTATCGGCATCATTCTTTTGCTGGCAGCATCTGGCATCACACACACCACCACCAACCTTCCCTCATAGTAACAAGGTGCAAAATTCAGTGCTTGTGTGCCTGGGTGAAAGTCAGGATGGGTGGTATAAGAAGTCCTTATAATCCAAGGAGGGTTGGATTGTCCCTTCTGGCCTGTGCAATAGGTGCAATGCCCTCAGATTTTGTGTTCAGTCACAGTGCCCCACAGAGGGATACAGGAACTTGCTGCTGCTGTTCATCCCAGAGGCTGCACAGAATGACAGGATATCCAGACCAAAGAGATCATGGAGTGCAGCTCCTGGCCCTGTGCAGGACACCCCAAGAATCCCACCATGTGCTTGAGAGCATTGTCCAAACATTCCTTAAGATCTATCAGATTGGTGACCACTGCCCTGGGGAGCCTGTTCAGTGCCCTGCCACCCTCTGGGGAGAGAACCTTTTTCCAATATCCACCCTAAACTTGCCCTGACACAACTTCAGGCCACTCCTTCAGCATGGTTTCCTTTCCGTGTTTAGGCTTGGTGTGTTCTTGAGAGATTCAGATTAATGATTAGACTCTAATTTATCCTCTTAACGTGAAATAAGAATTATGCAAAAATTGAACATGGCCACTTCCAGTTTTGTTTGACTTCTGAATTTGAAGACATTAGAAAAAGATTTTTGTGATTCTCGCTAGGTTTACTGAATCTTCCCGATGCTTTTAGTCATCTTCCCAATGTTTTTAGTGCTGTTCCCTCTGAGTTTTATATGAATGTTTATGCATATACATACAAAGATCAGCACCTACTGTCAGGCTGCACTGAGAAAGACATATTTACAGTAGATTTCAGTTTAACATGTTTATTTGCTCTGTAACCCTTAAACAGTGGGACCAGCCTTGCAGAAGGGTTGCTTTGTGAATGATGTTGGCATACCATTGCCTTTTGCTTTATAAGCTTTAAAATGTTGGGATTTTTTCCAAGTACCAGCAAAATGAAAGCAAAAAACTGAAATAAAAATCAACCAAAATGGGACTAAAGAGAGTGGTATTTATTCAAAATGAGCCCTCTTGGTATTAAGAAGCCTAAATATTTTTAATTCAACTTAAAATGGGAAATAATTACTTCAAGTTGCAGGTTATGTACTGTTAATTACTCATTAAGGGGTTCTTAGAGCAATGCCCATTTTTGTGATGGAGCACTGTTATAGGTTGGGCTAATCCCTCCCAAGCCCTCAGTGGTGCTGCTCCAAGTGTCAAGAAAGCCTGGGAAATGGCAGGAGGAAATAAAGGGAGTTTGTGTGACAGAAAGAAAAGTGGATGGGCAGAGTGAGATTTGACCTGAATTCCCACATATATGGTCTGCAGTTAATGTAGTTTTGAAAAAATACAGCCATGCCTAACTCTGACAATAGGTAAAATTCTGTTTTATTTTCCTTTGCAATGGATTCAGGGAAAAGCCAAATTCCTCTGTTTATGCATCTGTATTACAATAACAGGAACTTTTGCATATTTCATGTATCCAGTAGGAAAAAAAAAACAGTAATAAAATGAACAATGATAAAATACTCAAGCAAGAAACATCATTAGTTCTCAGTTACTTTCCTTGCCAGGTCTTTCAGGAATGTGCAAAATGTTTATGTTTTAACTGAAATAAACAAATTAGAGTGTATAAATCAATTAGTTATAGGTCTTCTTCATTCCAAGAGCCCATTTCCATTCTGAAATAAATTTAAATTACAGGTCTGTGTATACTTTTAGTCACTAACTAACAATTTTACATGCCAGCTGTTTGCTTGTGATAATTAGAAGTGGAAATAACTTTCTGAATACCATCTCTGTGCAAGCGAGAATTTATGAACTTTTTTAACTCTGCAGCTTATCAGTTTGCATTACTGTATTTGATTTAAATTTCTTGAAGTTACACTTGAGCAAGCACACCACAAACTCATGAAATAGTGTTCGAGCCAAAATGAAACAACCTGAAGTATCCTCAAGTTCATTGTGCTGTTTCTTCTAGAAGCTGGAAAGGATGAAACAAGGTCCTACGTTTTTTTCAATTTTTAAATATTTAGGAATCCCCCTTCTTTATGGGACTTAAGTAGACATTGATGTGATAGAAAACCTTGCTAATTAGTTTAATAAGATTGGCTGATATGATGCAAACTATTTTTACAGTTTAAATGCAATTCTAACTTTCTTGTGAACTGTAGGGGAAATGCTTGGTTGGAATTGTTCATTTTACTGCAGCAGTAAAATTGAAATTAGATAGTTCTTTAGGACAATTGAAATTTTTTGTTATTTTGGTAGATAATTGGAAATTTTAACAAAGAATGAGATTTTGAAGGAGCAAAAAGAAAATGCAGACATCTTCAGCTAATAGCTGTAGCACAGGCCAGACATTTAATTGGCAAAAGGCTGTTTTCAAAAGTTAGCAATTTTCTAAAATGCTATGTCCACTGTGATGGATTTAGGGTAGAATATGAAAGGCTTCCTGGATCCAGCGT
Organism: Molothrus aeneus; assembly: GCF_037042795.1. NCBI lineage: Eukaryota > Metazoa > Chordata > Aves > Passeriformes > Icteridae > Molothrus > Molothrus aeneus. The sequence continues at coordinate 8,729,220 of NC_089649.1, read as the reverse complement.
ACCTCCAGCTGCAGACATTCTTCAAGTTTGCAGGGAGGTTGTTGCCCTTCAAAATTCCATGGAAAACAGAGCATGTTGTAGCCCCTTCCAGAAAAATACTGTTTGAGGAGATGAAATTAGTGATAAAGTTTATGATTTTAGTACATGCTGTCTTTTTTCTAAGGGGGTAGAGGTTAGAGCAAGCATTAAAAAGGAAAAAGAACTTTGGGTGTGCTGCTGAAGCTGCTTCTGCCTTGCTCAGCCTCTGTGGCAGAAAATGTGCCTCCCCTTTCCACTGCTGAGGCTTCCCTTTTCTGTTCCCAAATTGTGGAATCTTGAATGTGGGGTGGAAAGTGAGATCAAATCAAGGAACAATCTAGGCTGGGAGGGGAAGTTGGCTGCTCCAAGGCAGTCACAGCAGAGCTTTCTGCATTGTAAATGCAACTCAGAAGTCAGTTGATGTGCTGGGGCCTTTCCCAAGCAATCCTTAAATAGCTCCAAGGATGGAGATCCCACAGCAGAGCAGCTTGTTCCAGGGTGTGACTATTCTTTCTGTAAAAGCCTTTTTTCCCCCCAATCCCTAATTGTAATTTTCCATTTATCTCTTGTGCTCTTGTTCCTTGTCCTCTGAGGGGAGTTTATCTCTGTTTTCTTGTGCCTGGGCTACTCCTTTGGCTGCCACATGACTGTGCTTGCAGTGCATCCCCTTCTGCCTGCCTGCCTTGGAAGGGATGCTGAAGGTTTAGGGAGTTGTGTCTCCCTAAATTATCTGCACAGTGTTTCAAACATCTGCAGTGCTTCACAAGGGCAGATTATTTAGCTCCTGTGCTGGTTGCCTTGCTGTGGAAATTTGTTATTGTCCTTGAACAGTTATTCCTTAGAAAAGAATTCCTGGGCTAAGGTGAGATGGGAAGAAGGGTAACACATCTTCCTGTGTACAATGGATTGCATGCAGCAGCAGCCACATGAATTGCATCAGCCTTGTGTACATTGCTGCTCTGTAAATGATTTTACACCTCCATCCCAAATCTGAGATACCTCCCAAGCTGCTGCTGATTTTTTTCCAGTTATCCTGAACCTTGTTACTTAATATGCCCAAGTTGTAAAAAAAAAAAAGGCTGTAAAATGCAGGCTTAATAAAGAATTACATAAATAAGGAGTAGTGAAAGGTGACTGAAACTTGATATTCAGGCTAGACACTGGAAAAGATGCTGGAATTCAGTTTGCTAATGAGTTTGTGAACTGAGATTAGCAAAATCATTTCCCAGACACTCTGGGAAAGCAAACCCATTTAGCCATTAGAGTGTTATGGCTGCTGAAATAAAAACACGGACATCGGTGACTGGAAAAACAACATTTTTTGTGGCTAATGATTTGAATGTTAGAGCTGTTGAACATGCTTGGTCTATGTGAAAGGGTAGAACGTTAGTTTCTCATTGCCTCTGCATTGTTGACAAGTTAATTAAGCTGAAATGCCCTTCTCCTGTGATGCTAGCAGATATGAGAGCACTGAAAGCCTTTTGCCAGACCATAACAACTAAAACCAATAGTTACAATTACGGTATACAGGCTTTTTCCTGGGTCTGAAAAGTATTTTGTGTGTATCAGAAGTTGAGTAGTGAATTCAGCCTCTTCATGTTGTATTTATATACAAATATCCAAAATCATGAAAGGAATTGTAATTTGCTCAAAAGCCTTGAGCTGACTTTACTGCTACTGATTTCTGAAAAATCAAAATTTTCAATGTGAGAGTAACTCTGATGTTTCAATATTGTTTTATTTTCAGGAACTGAAAAGAGAAGTCATGAGTATGTTCTGATTTACTAGCTTATTTTAATATGCATGTTTTTGTTTTGCTTGCCTACTCACCAGAAGGAATAAGACTGATGTTCCACCAATTCTAATAGGTGGAACTTCCAATCTCTGAGACAGGGAAAAAAATCAAGACAAAACAAAAAACAAAAACAACAACAACAAAAAAACCCCAAACAAACAAAAAAAAAAACAAGCCAAAAAACCCACCCAATGAAAACATTTATTTCACAGAAGGAATCTTAACCCTCCTATCCTCATCAGCTCTTTGAGCAGGGTTACACCCAGACCTTCTACATTTCTGCCTCTGAAGTGTACAGAGGAGTTAACACAGGTGTTCAGCACCCCTGTGTCCTGGTTTAGGGCACATTTTGAAGTCCTCCTTAATAGAAAAGTCAAGCTGGCTGGTATGGTTTCTTTTATGTCAGCATGAAAGGATGTTGGGCATGATTTCTATATTAATCTGCAGTTAAGAGACTGGGTTTTTCTTATTAGCAGTTGGAGCCTGATCTAGGCATGCCTCCCATTGAAGAATTAAAGGTGTGTTATGACTCATCTCCATTTCCCTTTTGCAGGAATTGCTTGATAGATGATACTGTGCATTCCTCTTTAGTCCCTTCATGTATTGGTTCCTTACATTCTTTGAGTTATGAATAGGAGCAATCAAAATGCACATTCTCTAATTTTTCACAAGCATAGGCAGCACATATAATATGTCTTTCTGATAGGGCTGCATTAAACATCTTGATTTTTCTTCTTCAGGATTTTATTCTAAAATGAACGTCTGGGTTTGAAAACGTGTGATGGGCAGCCAAAAAATCTGTTTTGCTGTCTGGACAAAATAACTCAAACCTGAAATATCACAGTTGAAATAGTGAACTTGTGTCTTCCCACTATCTGGAGAGTCAAATCCTGGCTTTAGTCAAAAAGAACATTAATTTGCTCTTTTCCCAAATTTGTCACATAATTTGATATGATTACCCAGTTTTTCTCAGTAGAAGCCTTGCAGTGGAACTGTTCACCTTTAGGGTGAAATCAGGGTGGATTGATATCTATTGGCAGATTTTTAAGGTATGCCAGTTATGCCTGCCTTACTATTTCTGGCTTCAGAACAGATAGATTTTTTTTTTCTGTCAAATGTAAAAGAAATTTAAATACAGTGCTGAAGTCACTGGATCTGTGCCAGCCTGACAGCAGCTGAAGACCTGGCATGGATTTTACCTAGAAATGCAAGAAATACACAAGAAGACAGGACTTGTATTGCTAAATATATGCTGTGATGAGAGCTCTAGGCCCAAATTTCTGTTAAGACCATCTACCAAAAGTAACAGAATGCAATATTTTTTTTTAACCAAAATTATCCACTGCAATCAGTGAAGTTTTGTAATGTTCAAGAAGCACAGGAGCCAAAGCTGTTTTATTTTCTGTTCTCTTAAGATAAATGTCTTGAAAGAGGAGCAGAGCTTCTAGGAGCAAACCCTACATGTAGATATATATTAAATAAGCTGGCATGTGGAAAGAACTATGCCTCTGAGACATGTTGCAGACGTTCACAAGTGTGTAAAACATTTTCAGCTTGTGCACAGATAGACATGATTTGTAAATGCTGAGGTACTGAAATAACAGAATTTTCATTATAGACAGTTTTATCGCATCCCTTTACATAAAATTGCAAAAACAAGTGCTAATGTTGAAACTGGCTATTAACCAAAATGTGTGCTGTCAAATTAAATGTTCCCATCTGAGATGATAAATGGAGGCTACATGGCTATAAGCTGTGGCTTATGAAAAATAATTCTTTGACATCTGGCTCGAACATCTGGTTTTATAATTGATGCTCTAAAGCAAATGGAATATGTATTTTAAGGGTTTGTTTTTAATTAGTGTTCAGCAGCCTGTATTTCTGCATTGTGTAACTATCACACACCTACAAAAGGCTGAAAAAATCCCTTCAGTTCGTACCAATGCTTGAAGATATAAAACTGTATAAATGCTAATGCTTTACCATTTAACTCTGAACAGCACCAAACTCATCTAGGCAGAAACAGGAGTGGGTGGTTTTAGCAGTTGTTCAGTGCCCTCCCAAAAAATACTTGAGGGAATGTTCTTTTTCTGCTCAGGATTAAAGAAAAATGGGCCTAATGATTACCAATTGTTACTGTAGCCATTTCATTTTTCTGTGCTTTAGTTAAAAGCAACAAGGAAACTTGTGTCAGAATGTTGTCCAGGTCCCTTAGCAGTAAAATTCTCCCTTTTTTGTTTTTTGGTTTTTTTCCTCTGTCTTTCTACTGCCAGCGACTTTAAAATTGTGAGCTGCTTTAAATATTCAAAATGGTCTTGCATCTTGAACAGTGCTTGCATGCAGGAATACCTTTTCTCTGGTTAGTTATCACTGCATCTGAAGGTAATTGGAAGAAAAAAATAGATCTCATTTATATATGATGTGCATCACTTCCATGTGTTTTCTGTACAGGACACACCTAATTTGCTTGTTTGTCATTTGATTGCAAATGAAGGCTTAGAAGAAGTTGAAGTTGTGTTACTCTGTTCAGACCTATGAAGTGGTGATGTTTAAAACAGACATTTTATTGCTGGGTCAGGATGGGATCAATGAAAAGTCTGAATTTCTGATCAATATTGACATTCTTTAAATAACCACTTTTCTCCTTTTAACCAGTGCTTTGCAAACTTTCAGTGACTATGTTTTTATACATCTCAGGCTCAGCCTGTGCTATAAATTTTACTAGTTTTGGGTCTATTAAGTGGAAACTGGGAAGTCCTCCCTGCCATTACTAAGATCTTGTTGCCAGCAAAACTCCTTGGGTAGCTGCACCTCAGCAGTGAAGTAAGTCCTGTTGCTACCTTTGTTTACATCTTTATGGCTGCTGTAGCTACTCCACAAGGGAATCTCCTGGCATGGATTTGTTGGCTGACTCATTCTGTAACATTGATACACCTCAGCCCATCCTGTTTCCAGCCATAAAAATGGCCACAAGCTCAATGTGTGTTAAAACTGCCATGGTAACTCACATTGACAGACATGAGAATTAGAGATTAGAAAGCTTCTGTCTCTTCCTCTTTAAATTCCTCCTCTTTGAATGTTTATTCAATCATGTATTGAAAAGCTTAGTTTTTTTAAAAAAACTCTGGGTTCCCAGTTATACTGAGATTTATCTCATAAAAGTCCACATGGCTGCTAGTTGTGGATTTATGGGGGAGTAGCTTGATGCTGAGGAAGACCAGTAAGTAGAGTAAAAAAATAGAGATGGACAGGACACAGATGAGGATTTGGTTTCAGTGTGGCTGTTCAGTGTTTTTTTCCTGATAAGTCCTTCCCCAGCTCCACAAAGCAACCCAACAATCTGCAAGGTTCTCATGATTTTCACCAAATGTTGTGTTTCTCCTAAGAATGATTTATATCCTTTGAGTTTTCCAATGATTATGCTTTCCACTCGTTGATTTTTATATTTTTGGCTTCTTCAGTGCACCTAAAAGCAGGGCTGGAAAAAAAAGGGGATGGTTTCAGAGAGTTTAACAAGGAAAGTGCTCTGTTGTGCTGCCAGCAGCTCTGAATAGTAGATATTGTTTCCCAGCTGTATGAAATATATACATTTTATTTTACAGTACACAAAGAGAAATTTTTCATAGCTTTGCAGACAGACCAATTAAATGCAGCTCAGACTTGCTGGGTCAAGGACTGAGGTTACATGTTACTGTCAAAGTCTTACTGGGATTGACAAAAGCACTTCCTGAAGTTTTCATTCTACTAAGGAAAGAAAACCCTTCCCTGAACCAATTGCAGTTGATTTTCTTTGCATTTATCACGGTCATTACTTTGGATGACCTTTGAAATACCCTTCAAAACACAGAAGCTGTCTCAAGGCAGAACTGGGTTTTGCAAGGTGAAGGGGAAGAAGCCCTTTAGTAGGTAATTCTATTACAGCTTGCCTACAGGCAACTACTTATTAATCCTCTTAGAGATGATTGGAGAATGCAGAATAGAAAGTTCCTCACCTTTTTTTCCCCCCCTGGGGAGTGTGTGCTTTGTTTTGTTTAAAAATTCATTGAGAAGGTGTTCTTATTCTACACGGATTGTTTCTGAAAGATCAGCATTGCCAGGATTATTGCAGAACATGCACCTTTTAAATGATTCTGTTTTGTGGATATATCACAGACCACCCTAGGTAACATGGTCTTTGCAGTAAATTTTAGCAAGAAACTTCTTACAGAGCAGTCAGGCTGTCATCAAAGGAACAGTGCAGCCTCTTTGAGTGGAGTGTTGCCTTCAGTTGCAGGAGTACAGTATAATGGCCACTGAGTGGTTGGCTTCACTGCTGTGTAGAGAGAGACTGAAGAAAAAAGATCTCTTTTCCCTGATCAAGTGATTACAAATTTCAAAATCTGAAATACTAACTTAAATAAGGACAATAGGTGAAGTACATGCTGCAGGAAGAGCTGCATTTCAGGTGCTTGGTGAGATATTTCTAATCACCATCTGCTCATCTCCAGTTTTTGATCGTGATATTCATGTTCTCTGCTTATTGTAAAATCTCTTTTTTCCCCAGTCTGATTTTCAATCCAAAGTGTAGCTGAACTATAAATTTTGGGGAGTCTCATTTGCTTACAGCTCATGTAGTACACAGCCAATGCAAAAGGAAATATAAATTATTCTGGTAATAATCTGACCTTCCTACCTCCTTGTTTAATCCGGTAGACCATATGTGCAGCCCTCTTTTAAGTCCATCCAAGAATATTTCAGAGGAAGAGTAAAGGAGGTCATAAAGCATCACAAGACCTTGACTTCAAAATTATTTTCGAATAAACTAATTCAGAATACAATGATAACCATGATAGGTTTCATCTGCCTACAGCAGGCTCTAGAACAGAGGAAAAAATAGCTGAAGATTTTTTGGTGTATTTTAAAACCAAAACCCCTGACTTAGCCTGTTAGCTCAGTTGAGTGTGTTTGGATAATAATTATTCTGTCTTTTAAATGGTTTTAGGTTGACAAGTACAGTCTATTATTTATTGGTTTCATTAAATATTGAAAGTTTATTTTACTATTGTAGTGAATAATTTGTTTAACATTCAATCTTAGTTCCTCTTGGGGTAATATGCAGGACAGGTTCTCTGCAACCAGGCAGTGATCCTACATCTCCTAAATCCAAATTTTTCACTTAGATTGCAAAAGGATAACTTTATTCTTCCTAAAATATGGCTGGTTTTTTCTTTTATCTTGATCTTACAGATGCCTATTTTACCCAAAGTGAAGGACTGGTATCATCTTGCATGCTCAAGTCCCCTTGAAGGTGTTTTATATACCTGTCCTGAATTTATAAGGACAAACTATTTTTGCTTTATGTTTGAATTTCAATGATATATGATTTTCTGTATCAAATAAAATTCAAAATCATGTGCTGAATCATTAATAGTATCTGATATAATTAAAGGAATGTGCAGGAAAAGCAAGCAGAGAATGATAGCGAGAAATTGGCACGGTGTAGCTGGTTTCTGATTTTAGTTCCTCCATTTCTTTCTGTCATTGTTCCACTCTACCAGTGAAGAAAGGAACAACAATCTAAAGAGAATAAGATCTGAAAAAAAAAAAAAAAAAAAAAGAAAAAATTGAAATAACTTGTCTCTCAAAAAGATTTGTTTCTGAAATAAGATGAAACATCTGAAAATGCTTCAACAGCCTGTATGGGATGATGATATCTGGATAATATAATTACCTTTACTGTTGCTGATGCAGTCTTCATTCAGATAAAAATACAGTTTTTTCTAGAGATTTGACTGGCTAGATTAGGTTTGGCCTAAATAATGGCAGAAGGCCAACTAGTGCTGTGATAACTTTAGAGTTAGTTTTAAAAGTGGCATGCTTCAGGAAGTATGGAAAAATAAGGAAAAAGGAACTTGTAGTAAAGGCACTATGGAGTCCTTACAAGAGTAGGACTCTGCAGGAAAGAAGGAACTGATTTGGAAGATTTAGAAGCAGAGAATGGAAAGGGACCATCAAGAAAAATTAGATGTTAACTGGTGCTCAGCAAAAAAAAAAATGATTATCTGAATTTGTAAAAATGTGCCTGTGTCTATATTCGGATGATGTCAAGATAGAAGCTTCTGTAATTAACTTAGTTTTAATTAAAAATCAATATACAGCATAAGCTTTAAACGTTAAACTCCCAAATTTGGGAAAACTTGTGAGGCTTTTTGCCTGTGGGGATGTTCTGTAGGTATGTTTTTTCTTCTATTTCTCTGTGTGTTTTTGCCCTGGTGATTTTCACAGCATAAAAAGAGAGCTTGCTCCCAGGAACATTTGATGCTATGGCTGCTTGAGACCATATGGAAAAAAGATGGAAAAAGAAACTGTAACTAAGGCTCTGTAGTTTGCCTGGCCTCTCCTGTATCTGTTTGCCACAGGGAGGCACCCTTCTCTTCAGCTTGTGCCTTCTCTGCTGCTCTCCAAAATATTTATCTTCATGGTCCCTTGGTGTTCTAAAATCCATGGAGTTTGTGTTTTCTCATTTTGCAATGAGAAACCGAGTTAACATGCCGATATCCTTATAGTGATACACTTTTCTTTTAGCATCTCTGAAATCAGCAATCCCTCTCACTCCAAATAAATCCCCAAAACTCCAGCAGTGTCCCCAAGAAAAACTGCCTGCCCTCATAAGGGGAAGTCTGTGTGTATGCTGAATGAAAATCACGGTTGATTACTTAGGCTTAAGTTTAACATTCTATATGCAAATAAAAAATTTCTCAAGTACATAGAATGGGTTTGTTTCCATAGTTTTGGTGTTTATAGTCCAGGATGTGAATATATTCAGAAGTATTAAGACAATTTTTAAAATTTCTTTATCTTTTTTTGAAGCGCGGACTAAAATTGATTATAGGGAACTTAGTTTGTAGTTTGAAATATTGATAGTTGCCGGAGGCTCACTTTAATTTCTTTTTTTTTCTTTTAATTCTTTCTTCTTCAAAGGTATTGTGAGAAAATATTCTAATATCTGTCCCCTAATCCATGTATCCTAATGCATTAGAAGTTATGCAGTTCAATTTACAGCTGGTGTAATACTTATATTGTCTATTGCAAGGAGGTTCTTCTAGAGGAAATTTCATCAGCTATTGTTCAGTCTTTTGCATTGCTTTAATGAAAAAAATAGGCTAAGATTCATTATTATGCTAGATTTTTATTGTTGCATTTTAAGTTCTATTCTTTTTCCTCTCCTGAGGGAAAAAAGCCCATAATTTTGGTTGCAAAGCTCTGTGAGGAGATTGAAGCAGTGCACTCTGATGGGAAACTGTAGGGCTCTTACTTTTTATTAAATTCAAAAATGAAACTGATATACTTCAAGCAGTATCACTATATGCCTTCAAAATCCAGTACCCAAAACTATCCCTGATGACTAGGAGTCATTGCTGGGCTGAGTGTGGAAGTAGGAGCATGGATGGCAAACCTCCTTGTCAGTTTTGGGATTATTTTAGCACAAGCTAAATTGAGGGAACCTCATGATATATAAGTAATGAGAAAAATCCTTGTTTTGTACTAACGTTATGCTGCAATTGAAGAAAATGTTAATCCTGTGAGGGTGGGAAATTCAGTATTTGGAAAATAAGCTATGAAGTGTCAACACAGAATTAAGGTTGATGTTGGCTTTTTAAGACCAGCCCTGTGTGATCCATTGCTTATTTCTTTTTTTCATCGACATCTTAATTGGAAAAATAGATGGTTTCAAAATCATGAACTATTTATGGTGTGTATAAAAGGAGCCATGATCATACTCAGCTGAAACTTCCCAGCAGAAAGCTCTCCTCTTCCCTCATTTTCCTAGAAGATAGTGGAATTTTCACTTACAAAACTCTTTAACTTAAATGGATGTTCTGGAGCCCTGGAAGTTTGGCTCATTTTTAGAGGGTGTCATTAATAAGTTTTAATACATCCTTGTAATTTCTACCTTTTAGCAACAGGTCCTTGAAAAGCATAAATTACATCATATGTGGCTGGAGCAAAGGTGAATATTTTCAAATTAAAAATGCAAAAGTGAATTTTCATATTTGGAACTGCAGCAGTCTGCACTCAGGCAACAGTGGGTTTTTAGGGTTTTCAATGACAGGGATTCCCAGTCAGTGGGAGCTGTGTAGGTAAGTCAGCATTTCAGAACCCACTGAGAGGGTATTCAGGAGATGTCTCTGTTCACAACTGGGACCAGATTTTCTGAACCCAGCTCTTGTTTAGGTGTCTGTAGACATTGCTGGGTTTCCTGGAGTTTGGTGTGTTGAGGGTGGTGAGAGCTTCCAGCTGCAGATAATTTCTGGAAATCTGACCTTATTTGTCCAAATATGTTCTACTTGGTTCAAAAACTCTGGCTTCATGCATCTCTATATAGATGATACGAGAGATAATAGTTTTTTTAAATGGCCCTCACTTTTCCTGAGAAGTTGTTAAAAACTATATTTTAGAAATAAAAGTAGAATTTGGACCTTCTAGTGCTCTATTTTAACAGTGATAACACACTTTTTACCAAGAGCCAAAATCATTCATCATAAGGTCCTACACCTGGGAGGGTTGCAAGGCCATGGCTGATGGGCTCCAGAGGTTTTTCCAAGTCTCCTGGAGAAATCTCACCTGAGGGAAGCAGATTTTTTGTTCTCACAGCCACACTGAATGGGAAAGAGAGGATCAAAAACCAGATCGTAATGGAAAACACTCACTGGAGACTACCTAAAAGTAGTTCAGAAATATGTGATCTACATAACAGAGCACAGTGGGGTTACATGGTGAGGCAGATGCTGGTGCTTACAGAACAGGTGAAGTTTGACATCAGGTTGCAGCCCTATGAAATACCCTGAGTATCTATAGTTTAACTGAGTACCCCAGACTGTTCTTTTGCAGAAATGAACCCAGCAGAATATCTTGTGTTTGATTTGACACCCTCCCTTCTTTTTTATTTTTGTTAATTTTCATCATGCTTTCATTTTTTCCCCTGCATTATCCCCTGTCTAATGTTTTATATCCCCCTTGCTTTATTTAATTTATTTAATTTATTTCATTGTATCATTTCCTTCTTGCTTTAAAACAAAGTACAAAGCTAATTTGCTTTTCAGGAGGACCAAACACATTTAGTTAAAGTCTTAGAATTCAGTGCTCATTATTGTTCAGCCAGAAAAGACCTATTTTCAATAGAACTTATGCTGTTGCTGCCTGAATTTACAAAGCTGCAGTTCCCAGGCAAGCCCCATGCTAAGTTCAGCATTGCCATAATTTAGAGTAGATTACTGTTTTTCCTTTAAGAATATACAGTGACATCTAAGGATGGAAGAAAATATCAAGTATAAAATGAAACCATCTTATGATGTGATTGTAAGGAATGTCTGCAGCAGATCAAAATATTGAAGACTGGAGGAAGGGGAGGAGGAAAAAATGGGGATCTGTGCTAAATTCTGCAGACAAAGACAATCAAATAGAAATGAGGAAATTGAAATAGTGTGACAATGTTTAATCCCATGGTCTATTTCAGGCATGTCTCTAGTTTCCTTCCTAGGCTCCAGCTAGGAGAATTCCCCTGAGACCTACTTCTCAGCACTGTATTCCCCAAAACTGCCTTTGGATTCTTGATGAAGAGATGTTCTATAGTATCTGAAATTACACAGGAATCACTTTTCCTTTGCTGTTGAACTTGGATGAGATGGGAGCGAGTAAAGGGGTGAACCAAACGTTTCAGTATCTCCCTGCTGATGTATTTGCACTTCTGCATTTGTAGGTTGGTCTTTGTGCACCAGCATCTTTATTGAGTCAGTTGTTTTGGTTGATTCTCTGTAACAATGTTGATTTTTCACTACTAAAGCATCCAGGAGCAAATAAGAGCAATGAAGGGCTTAGCAAAAAAACCCAACAGCTCCTACAACTTCTTTGTTCTGTGAATTTTAGGTCCACAGTCACAGATATCATGAGTGACCATCTGGGACTTGGCCACAGCTGCTTGTACATAACATCTGTATCATGTATAGAGATGTCAATTGTCTCAGCTACAGTTCATTTTAAATACTACTGCTTCTATCTGCACATCTGCCTTTGAGAAAATGGTTCTGGGTTCTCTACTACTGTATTTACTTGCTGCACTCTAGATTAAGTACCATTTATTGTTTCCAGATCTTATTTTAAAATTATTCAGGCTGTCTCTGTCTTTGATTTCCTTCCAGAATACTTATTTGATTTCTTTCCCAGGTCACATGTGCAAATGAATCACACCAAGCTCAGATATCTATTTCTGTCATTTATTGTTGGATGGTGTTCTGGAAGCCTCTGTTCTTTGATCACATCCAAAAAAATGTGAAAGAATATTTTATTGGTTGTAGTTGCAGGTCCTCAATTTTTTTTCACAAGTATGGCATGTATTATCTATTTCAGTGTGTGATATGAGTACAGAGCTCTGATTGACACAAAGGTTAAAGGCTGGAATGTTCTGGAAGGTTGCTTAGTGTTCAGTATTACAATTCCAGTTTGTTTCATATTTTACAGATGAAGTTAAGAGAGTAATACTGAAGTGTTTTAACACTCACTCAGGAGACTTGTATCTCAGAACAGCTACAAGTTGTAATATTAAATGAAAAGAATGCAGATGCTATGATGTGGGGAATACTTAAAAAAAATAAATCTATGCCTGCTATAATATTTTTCTTCCTGTAATAATTAACTGGAAAAATTAGCCTGTTCTGTAACGGCAATAAAAAAGTTGCATTGGAATAAACACCCTCCTCCCCCACAATGTTTCCATTTTGTTTTGGGTATGGTAAGCAACAGGTATTGCAGCTCGTAAAATATTTGTAAATTTTCAAGCATGGCAGGCTGTTTTGATGTGGTTGTGTTACAGCATATCTGCTTTATCTTATCATTAGAGTAAATTCTTACCAACTAACTCTTAGAGTCTCTTAAATTATTGGGTGTGGCCCTCACCCAGAAAGGGGTGCAGACAACCTTGCTGTGTGTGTTATCATTTTTTCTTTTTCTTATTTTTTTTTTTTTAAGTAGTATCAAACTATTCTTTTTCTAACTCTCCCTAATATTTGCTTAGTTTTGCAAGCTGTGGGCATGTGCCAGAATAAATAAATGACACCACTGTCATTCTTCAGTGGTGTTGATGGTGCTCTCCACAATGGAACAAAAAAAATTTTCAGGAACTCTGATGAATTTTCTTTTTCTTGTGTGGTTTTTTTTTTTGTTTGTTTGTTTGATTGATTTTTTGGGGGTTTTTTTAAGACTTTTTCTGCTACATCAGGTTTTAAAGCAGAAATGGGTATCTCATTCATGTATCAATTACATTTTACCCTGTACAAGTAAGTGTATGGTTGGACAGTAGGCTGGAAATGACTCACCAAAAGTCATTTGCAGAAGCTAACATGAGAAAATTTGATTTGTCAGCTAGCAGAGGGCATTATCTGAAGCTGAAATTTTTTTTTTTAGTAATTATATTGTGGAAGAAAGTGTTTTTATGCATTTCTTGTGAAATACAATGGGATTCTCTTTAGCTTTTGATTGAGCAGTAAGAGAATACCAGCCAAAGCAGAGGCTCATCACCAGTACTCATCTATGCTTTCTGCATGCCTTGTGAATTCTGCCCTAGAACAGAGACTAGACAGAGCTGAAGAATAGAGTAGGGATTTATTAGGAGGCCTCCATGGATCCACCTTGGGCAGCACAAGAGCCCAGCCAGGGCCGCACCCAAGATGAACCAAAATGGTCACCAAGTGCACAACCGGTTACAAGGTCTCACACTTTTATAAGTTCTGGTCCATTTGCATATTGGAGTTAATTGTCCAGTGACAGCTTTAGCTTATGAAGTCCCATCCTTCTTGCTTTTCTCTCTTCAGTCCATGTTGTTTATGGTCTTGGACCTGGGATTTGGGTCAGTTGTCCTTGGTCCCCAGCTAGAGAAGGAATTGTTTTGTCTACCTACTCTGTGAAGAGAGCTCACCATCCCCTCATACAAAGCGCAGAGCTACACACTAAAGCAGCACAGAATCTGAAAAATATAAAAGCTAAAACCTGAGGCATCATTTCATGTCTCTGAAAAAATAAGAGTTTCAAATAAATGCTGGGAATATATTTTGGTTTTAACCAAATGTACTCCAGGCACTCTCACTTTTATTTGCAATGGAAAGGCTGAACCACAGGAAACCTGGGGTTCAACAACCACAAACACCAACCTCACAGCTGTCCCTGTTGTCACCTTAGCTGTCACTGTAGCCTGTTTTGCCTTTGGTAGATGGAGAGAGGTGGGAAAAGCAGTGAGGTGGGAGCACATGGAGGATTGTCCCAGCCCTTTGCTGGGAAGGTGCCCTGGGTGAGAGCGCTGGCCAAAGGAGCAGCCTTGTGGCAGTCAGGGCTCCACACAGCCATATCTGCTGTGGCTTCTGTCAGCACAAATCCTGACTTTGGACCTTCCCAAGGGACGTGAACAGCCTCATACAGGGCTTGGTAAAGGAACCACAGAGAGTGGGGAAAGAATCAAACCAAGCAAAATCATCTCGGTGACTGCTGTGAACTCCTAATAGGGAAATAAACAAGGAACAGTTTGTATGAGCTGTCATGTGGAGGTGGAAATGTCTTATCTCTACATGCTAGCAATGGCTGGGGCATTTAGTGTTTAAGATGAAACAATTCCTGATGATTTACATGGTCAGAAAACTGAGCTCATTTTATTTCTTCCTCTTACTTTTGTTTTTCTTTGTATTTTGCTGTTTGATTGTCGGTTTTGTTCCTTTTTCTAAACAGGGAACTGTTTAGTGATTCACATCTGACTTCACATAAAGATGTTTTAAACAGCCTCCAAAATTTGTAAGGTTATTACTTCATTCAGACAGAAATTAAGCTCTTGGTGAAAAAGCCTGGGGTATTTTCATTGCCATAATGATGTGAGGAGTACAGGAGAAATATATTCGGGGCTTTCAAATGATTATCTGTATTTTTTTTCCAGCTTTCCTACTGTTCCTCATCTCCTCCCTCTACCTCCCCCAGTGATGCCACTGCAATTGTAGTGGGTTCTTTGTTTATAATAAAAATAGTGCAAAGAAACCCTTGATCTTTGCATTCCAAGAGTGTCAGTCCAACTTCCTGAGGTTATTTCTCAATCCTTGCACATACTTTTCTAGGAGGTTTTTGAGCAGTTCAGTCCACTCAAGAATCTGAGGAGAGCATGATAGTGCTGTGTGTGTAAATCTAGGAAAACTTAAGTTTGTTAAAAATGGGAAAAATATGAAGAATGTTTTCTGAGTAAGGATATGGGTGATTATGTATGTGTGCACACATATTATGGATATTTGAACCTGCAAGATTCATTCATGTCTTCAAAGAGTTTTTATTTTTCATGTGCTCTAATGTGTTAAATAAGAAATAGAGTTAGATAGCATTGGCAAACAGAAAGCATTTTTTCATGCTTTGGTTTTTTAAAGCTTTCTATTATCATTTTTGGCCCATGGTAATACCCTGCACTTAGAGGTTTTTAAACGTGTGAACACATTTTTGATAATTTTTCCAGTGTCCTAAACAGACTTTTGCCTTCTGACACCACCTGTCAAAAGTTAGTTCTCCGCAGGTCTCGGATGAGCTGCAATGGAGAAAAGTGAGGTTGAACTTCAATGGATACTTCAGGAGGAAATCTGGATCCCTTTTCTATGTGTATTATCCACTTCCAGTTTTGCTCTCCCCTTGCTTCAGTATTTAAATACATTGGGTCCATTATTGCAGGAAGGATTTCCAGGACCAGGTGGTCCAGTTGGAAATTCAAAGGGCTAGTGCATGTCTGCAAGGAGACAGTGTATGCCTTTTATTAGGAGGTTTTTAGCAATATAAGGATTTTTTTTACTTCCGCCAATTTTATGAATAGATGAAAAAGACCCCAGGAAAAATAATTTCATAATTTCTTTTTCCACCCTGGAAAGAGGAAAAAAGATACCTAGTTTGAAATGAAATAAATAGTTGTTTTAAGATTATTGTTTTGGCTTGGAGAATTTCTTACATAAAATATGTTCTTGGCCACACATTTGAAGGAAGTATTGGATATAAATTGATATTTCATTTTAGAAATATGGAAATGGAAGAGTTTGGGTTTTTAATTCATAGTTTTTCAGCTCAGATAATGAGGCCATTATCTTGGTTCAGCTCATATTTGTGAAGCTGCCCTCAGCTCCAGAGAATTGTGGCTGGGTGTGTGCTTACTTGCCCAGCCTGAGTGAATCGTGCATGTCACCCCTTATGTCGGGCAGCAGTCACTGGTCCCAGCTGGGCTACCAGTGGTGGCAGGGCTGCAATGCAAAGGGTCCTGAGTGGGTGGCCATGGCCTCTCTGTCCTGGGAGTGAGAGCTGACGAAGCACACAACAGGCTGTGCTTCTGTGACCTAGCATGAGTTACTTCTTATGGCTCCTGTGAATGTTTGGCTGTGCTGCTCCTTGGAGAACTGGTCCTGTGGCTCTCAGTTTTGGTCTCATCTTCACCGTTTCCTGCTCTTTTCTGCTGCAGGGATGAACTTCTGCTTCAATGCATGTGTCACTGCACTGATGCTTAGAGTGCCCTTTTCCTGAATCCAAATCCTGCTTCAGGCTGGCAGGATTTTCTTTCTTAGATATTTAGAACTAGGTATTTCTAACTAAACACCTTTGTTCTTGAAGTTTTTATTTTCTTTCAGTGCACGGCAGTCTTCTGCTGTTCAATCCACAGTCTTTAAATTTGGGAACAAATCCTCTCTTTTCCCACATAAGATTGATTTCTTTTAATTTCCACTGAAATAAAATTTTCCTTATTCCATGTTGCAGATTCTACTTTTCCTGGGAGGCAGCTAGCACCATTTCTTTTACGTACAACTCTCTTAGAAGGTAAGCTGGTTCATTCCTGTCAGGCTGTTCTGAATTTTACATGTAAGACACGTCAGCTGGGGATAGGTAAATGCTAATTATAGCAGAGTGAATAAAAAGCTGGGATAAATTTCAACTTCCTCTTTCATCTGCATGAAATGATTAAGGATCACTTCACATTAAAGAGGAGAGATGTTATTTTAAAAATGTGAATTGCAGCCTTCAATTGACATGGATCACTTCCCACTGAGAGGAAGTGGCAGCAGCCACTTTGTAATGAAGACAAGAGCTGGCCAAGGCCGATTATTCATTGTGTAATTTTAAAAGAAAAAAGAATGTTTTTATGTTAGTGGTTAAATTGTGGAGCAACATTGAAAGAAGTTGCAAACTCTGGTGTCTGCAGAGGGATGTTGTTGCATGATTGCTCTAATTTCTTGTTCTAATGTCACAGAAAGCATGCTGAAATCTGTAAGATGCACTACCTATTTATTCTAAGAATCTTCTTCTGTTGGGCTGTTCCTTGCTAATAGCCTCCTGTCAGAGAGTTGAATTTCCTGGAATTAACTGATAAACTGATAAACCATAGAAAGCCCTTTGCCATTATTTTGCATACCATCATTGGCTGTCTCTTGATATTGACTGATTTAATTTCAAATGTTTAAAAGAAATAATTTGAAGTCTCCTTTATTTTACTTTTGGACACCTTTTTTTTCCTGCTTTGCCTTCCTGAGATCACAAATACTTCTGCAGTGCCTGCAACACTGTAAGAATGACAGCTGCTGAATGCAGAAAGTTGGTGGCTGTGGTAATAATCTTGTTTGTATTTGCAGTGGGCTCATTAGCACAGGATGTAAAGGGAAGTTGAGAGACTCAGTAATTTGATTAATAATATAAGGACCAAGCAACCCAAACAGTTGGGTTGCATTCTTTTTTTATAGTAGTGCTTGAAAGATATTCCAAGTTTATAAATCTTGGTGAAGGAAGAGAATGCAAGTTATTTTATCTTTCAAATGATGTTATTGACGGGGAGAAAAGAATATTCTATGTCTTATAAAAATAACTCAGATTTAGGAAAAAATATGTACTGAGATGAACAAAATCCATTTGGGATGAAAAAACTTGGGCCACTGTATGTATCTGAACCTTCTGCTCTGCTTTGGAATATGCATCGGTTCTGAAAAGATATTTTGTGCCAGGGTAAGTGGAATATAGCAAATTGCCCAAAATACCCAGCTGTGACACTGGAATACTGTGTGGAACTTGCCAGCCAGCCTCTTCCTTGAATAATGAGTGAGCTCATGGATATAGCTCAGGTTGTGTAATCATGCTGACTTGGCAGAAACAGACCCTGTGTGAAGCCTGTGACACTTATTCTCATTACATTCTCATAGAAAATGCCACTGGAAGCACTCATATATGTAGCTAAATGGCACCAGCCTGATTTTCCTTATTAAAATAGTAAAAATTAATACATAAGGGTGATAAGCTGGATGGAATTTTAGAGTTAATGTTAAAAATGTGGAATCCATGAAGCTCTTACTCATGAACCAACAGTTAGATGTGCTAATGTGTCTTTCCAGCTCTCACGTCAGACATGTGGTTTCCAAATAGTTAAAAATACTCCTTGTGATAGGAAAACTCCTGAGATGTAGGCATCCAAATTCTAGGATCTTTCTTCATATTCTGCTTTGGTTTTGATTGCTGTGACTTTCTTAGCAAACAAACACAAGTGCTGGGACATTCACTGATAAGGCTGATTGAAAAGATCCTGCACAAATTAGCAAGAAATGTGGTTTCAAGTTTGTAGTCAAGGGAATCAGAATGGGAAATGCAATTCTGAACATAATCTTTCTTCAAAGGAAAAAAAAAAGCAGAAGCAAAGCATACAAATTCATTATTCAAGAAGAGCTTGAGTTCTGTATATTTAATGTTCACTAAGATTTGATTGTAAATTGCCAGTAAATGAAGTAACTTTTTAAAAACCTATTTTATGAATAAATTTAAATAATGAAAGCATTAGAGAAGATCCTGATCCTCTAGATTAGAGCTTCAAATGATAAAAAGGATCAGCCATGTGTTCTGAAAGAACTGCTGTGGTTTGTTACTCTCTTGGTGATTAGCTTATGGAAATATCAGTATTGGAAAACAAACATTGTTTTTCAAAGGACAGATGAGCATTGTACAACCCTAAAAATGTTGTTCACAAGCTTTCAGTCTTTGTTCCTTTGTTTTAACATTTGATGAGATTGCAGCATTATTTACAATGGTTACCACCAATCTAAAGCTGGAATTTGCTTTCAAAATGTGATAGTTAACTTAGTTGTTAACGAAGCCAAGTACTATCTAAAATAGTTGCTTTTCACTCAGTATATTTCTATTGCTTGACTCTGACTTATTTATGAGTCTGCAATAAAAAATAATCACTGTATATATTCAGTTTTCTGCTTATACTGTTGATATTTACAAGAAATAAAGAAAAACCTGTAATGTGCTCCATGTTTCTACAACCCCAACCATTTGTTACCGGCATCTAGGAAGATTATGTTCCAACAATTACAGTGCTTTTAAATTTCTAGAAGCAGTGTGCACATCAGATGCTTTCTGCTTCTACAATGATGCAAAGTAGCCATATGCCTAGTTAACCATCTAATTAGGCTTTGCATCACTGAAGCGACAGAAAAGGCCCAGAGTGTTTATTGTTCAAATCTCCAACATTAATTCACCAGATTCACTTGTCAGCCTAAGAATTAGAGAGGAGCCAAAATAAGAGGCCTACTTTGAAGCAGTCTTGTTAACAATCTCTGATTTCCCTCAATTTTTTTTTTATTATTTTATAAAACATCACAGGGAAAAAAAAAGCTTCTGGGGTTCTGGCTTGAATGATGGAAGTATTGTTTAGAACATGCCTTCAAAACCTGAGTTTTTCAGATTTCACTGCCATTTTGTTGGCAGGTAATAAGAGAAATGCAAGTAATGAGCTGGTTGTTTTGTTTGTTGTTTAGAAACCCTTCCTGTGTGGAAATTCCACTGACAATTCTTCCATTATATTGGTTCTGTTTCTACCCTACCACTAGCGGTATTCTTCAATCCTAAAGGGACAGCCTGAATTATCATAAGATTGTATAAAACCTTGGCTGATAAACTGTGAAAAATAGCTCTTTATTTTTCATGTTACCTGACAAAGAACTTTTGCCTGTTTAGGAAGCAAAGAACATTGCAAGTGAAAAGTACCCAGTTTAATTGGAAGGTGGTATTTCCTCCTTTAAAGTTGTTCCTAGTAGGCAAATAAATGAATACAGGAAAATAAATCATGTTTCTATTGTCAGCTGCTTCCACTCTTTTTCTAGCTCCTTGAATTTGACCATCAAATTCCAACCCTATGCACAATCACCTCTGATGCAAAATGAATATTTATTTTTTAAAAATGTATAAATCAAAAAATACTAACTATGTACAGGTGGTCCCATAAAGCTTAACTGTCTCCATTTGTGTTCAATCTTAAACAGTAACTAGTAAAACAAAAGCATTTGTGCTTGGAATACTTATGAAAAGCATTGAATAATGAAACTGGGAAAGGTCAGGGAGACTCTGAGGAAAAGTGTGATCCAATATATTGGCTACAGATTTTTCTATGAGGATCATCCAGATTTTTTCATAAACACAGATTTGAAACAACAGTATATTAGGGGTAACTGTGTTGGAAGAAATGATGTTCATGAGGAAACATGTAGATTTCTTGTAAGGTCTTTTCTGTCTCTGACTTCTACAGTCTGTGCTGCCAAAGAGAGAGATTTAAGACCAGTTTTTTAAAAGTGATTTTCACATTCAGACTGTCTTTTTTTCAAAGAAAGATATTGCAAAACCCATAATACATTTTGTAGCGTGGAATTTCTCCTTGCATCCTTCACATCCTGAATCTGTTTAGTCCAAGGCTTTGGACAATGAGTGAAGTGACCAGCGTTTGCTTTGGCAGCTAAAACTACTTGCTACATCTGTCATTCATCTCTTGGAAACCCCTGAAATATAAAACTGAAGACAATGTTTAAAAGAAGTGGTGTGTGAAAAAGCTATTGTCTGTGCAGCCTTTGCAGTAGCAATCTAGGCACATTTTTCTTGGCTTTCTCTCTGGTTCTAAGGTTGGTGAAGGAATCAAAGCCACTGCTCAGGCTTCACTAGTAAAGAAAACATGAAAGTCCACCCCATGACTGAGTGGACTTTCACTTATTCACCCTATGTTGGAAATTTATTCCATCAATTTATTTAAAATTGATGTTTCCATGGTCTTCAGGTTAGTGATTGTTACAGTAACTGGTAGAATAAATGCAGGATGCCCCAGATAATAACATATTTATGTTATTAGGGATGACTTTGGCTTATTTTGGCAGGGTACGAGAGCATTAAAAAATCTTAGTTTCTACATTTGCAGCCAGCATTTAAAATCATACGCATGGTGAGGAGTAAAATTCAAATAATTTTGCAGGTGTTAGTCTTACAGAAATAGGAAAAAGTAGAAAAGATTTCTTTGTTTAGGATCAAGACTTTGAAAACTGTTGAAATGTGTGTCAGAATGTGTGATCATGGGATCAGACACTCTTCAACTGAGCTGATGTTGAGGTGTATCTAAATTAATGTCTGCTCCTGTATGCAAGTCATTCTTTTTATATATTGTGTATCTCTCACTTGAATAGCTCCCATTTTTGAGTGTAAATCTGTTGTTTGTTGAACACTGGAGCTCTAAATGGCAGGATGAGTTATCAGCCTCAAATGGAGGCAGGTCTCTGCCATCCCCTGGCCGCAGAGCAGTCCCTTTGTGCTGCTCTGCAGTGTCACAGCTGCTGCAGCCTGAAGGGTGGATGAGTAAATTTCTTCTGCTTTCAGAGCACATCAAAGACCAATGGCTGAATGGAAGATTAACAATGAAAACGTGCAACGCCTTTGTGGGGACACATTGCGTTGGAGTCTGTGCCCGTGCTGTGGAGCGAGTGCTCTGCTTCTCGATGCTTTCAACAGATGGGTAGCTTGGTTACAAGAAGAAGATTTGTATTATTTGTTCAAATGTCTTACTGCTAATTTTTTCCTTAGGTTTTGGAAGCACTTTGAGGGTGATACTCAACAATTCTGCCTTGAATTCCTGCTTGGACAGGCATTTCTGACAGAGCACCTGAGCACAGCTTTGGCTGGGTCCTATTTCTCCTATTATACATTTGATTTCTCCCTCCTATAAAATTATGCTTGTATATCCCTTTGGGATCCAGAATTTTCTTGAAAAAAAGTTAAGAGTAGCAAATGAATTCAGTCTGACCTGCCTCTGTCAGATTCATGTTGTTTGGCTGCTCCGTGCCTGCGTGTCTATGGTTTGCCTTTGGTTGTTGCTAATGGCAGTGTGCAGGTTAAACTTCTGCACTGGACCTAAAAAAACAGCTTCCCAAGTGAGAAGGACTGTTGGAAGGAGATTATTATCTACTTCCCACTGCACATTTTCCTGAAGCTTCCTTTTTTTTTTTTCTTTTTTTTTTTAATCTTCTGTTGCTGTTACACGTGCTAATGGATTTCTGTACAGGAAGCACAGAATCTTTCAAAAGGCTGAATTCAGCAATTTTGCAAGGCCTGTAGTCCATTAAGCTGAGGGACCAGTTGAATCAAAGAGGCTGCACAGCCCCTAGTTTCAGTTTTGAAAGCAGTGGCCCCCAGGAATGAAATGCTATAAAAGACGACAGACCTAAGCTTTTATTTTTCTACCTTGGACTGAGTTCTATTTAGCAGCAACACGAAATTTCTATCGGGTTCCCTCCATACGGTCCTTTCAAGGCTCCAATAAAGGAATGAATGCCAGACCAGAGCCTTTACCCATTCAGATTTCAGCTCTGTTAGCTTTCAATACCAGAAATGTATTTAAAAGTGGGTAAGGTTTGTTAACTCTAATATACCACTGTCACTCATCCTGCTCCAAAAGAATCAAACTATATATGTGTTGGGATTTGCAATTCAAATGAAACCATTTTACTTCTTGAAAATGGGCTACTGTGGAGGAAAAAAAGGCTGTATAAAGGATCACATTAACCTACAGCAATAATATTATAACAGCACTGTTCGTGATACTATAGTTAGGATTGTGCCAACTGGTTAATTTATGAGCCTTCTCCTTCCCTTTCTGAAATGCCCAGCTGCTTTCCCCCCAGCTTTACAAATTTCTGATTAAAAGTCTCAAATAAAAGTGCTCGGCTTGTCAGAAAACAAAATTCTACAGACTCAGCTATCATCAGGTTTATTTCAAAATGGTAGTAAGCTTCTATATCCTTTTAAAATTTATTTTTAAGAGAAATATAACACCATTTATTTTTCTATATGTTGCATGTGCATGATCACGCTGCCATACTTTTAAACTGGCTAATATCCTGAGGAATTTTACTTTTTAGCATATTGCCTGTTGTAGGGACTGAAAAGGAGCACTCAGAGCATATTTCAAAGGTTAGTAAACACAGACTTTGAGAAAACAGGAAGTTTTAGCTATCTTGGAAAAATCGTCACCAGCAACTGAAGAGTTTCTTGATAAAGTGTCTGAGCTGCATTTTGTGGGAAAGTAGTTGTAGGAGAAGTTCTCTGTTGTTATCAATCAATGATAATTAAATAAGAGGACACTTGGGAAAGGCATTGCCTTTTAAGCTAAGAGTAGAACTGTATATAACTGAGAATTAAAAATCCTGCTGCTAAAATAGCAGCATGGTGGGCTCAGTAAGAATGAAGCCAGAGGTTTTAATCTTAATACTAATGGTTAATGCTATCACTGACAATAATGTTAAGCCTTTTAATGCCAACACTGCTGTGAGTATGACAGTTGGAATCCAGGGTGTATGAAGAGAGGAGAACATACCTTAGAGCAGTGGATCCAAATTTTAAAGCTAGACTTTTACCTGAAGGGAAGGGAAATTGGTTTCAGTGTCCTCGTAGCAAGTGTGCTACAGGGTACAAAACTGTGTGTGACCAAAGGAAAGGGAAGCATTTCCAATGCTTTCCTGGTACCAGGGTGTAGGTAAAATTAAGAGACAGAAACTTCCAGAAAAGCAATATGCACCTGAATTTATCTCTTTAAAACATGAACTATATTGGAAATAGTACCTGGAAGCATATTTCCAGCCTATCTGGAAATAGAAGCCTAAAGAAAAGGTCAGCTTTAAAAAATAGATACTGTCAAACAAAGTCTTGAAATAAAGTGCATTCTTTTCAAGTCTTTTCATTTCTGGAAATGTGACTGAGGGCTGGAGAATGTGATTACCTGACTCTATGTTCTACTTTTTAGTCTGGGAAAGTTTTTATTTCTAAGAATCCAAGAATAATTGGAATAGAATTCTTCATGTTAGCTAGAGGAATTATTCTGTCACTCACCAAAATGACCCAAAACTTACTCTGTTTTTGCTGAAATGCTTGTAAAGGGCTGCTTCTGCATCAAAACTCATATTTGCTTTTGTGGGAGGTTTTTGTGAGTGTACATACATGTGTGTGATACAGGCTAACACAGGGAAACAGGAGGTCAGGCCAGCACTTGTGGGCACTTTTCTAGCAGATCACTCTTCCAGTTCCATCCTTCAGAGTACCTTTGCTAAAATATTTCAGGATGTATGTCATGAGCTGCTCCCTAACCAGTATTTAATGTATCTTATTTGTATTGTGTATGTACACGAGTGTATGTCTAAACAAACTAACAGAAACACTCATATGTAATTAGATCTTTATACTCAGCATATGTTTAAGAAATTGGGTAGATACAAATACAACTATTGTGTAAATGTGTTGATAGATGTCTATATATGTGCATTGATATTTATGCAAATTTTTGTTTGCATGTGTGTTTCTGTATCTATGTTTTGCTAACAGTGCAAATATGGGGAGAAAAAGGTTCAAGTCCAGGGCTAAGGGTCTCTGACTAATTCCTGTTACTACTCCTGTCTTCCAGTTTGTGACTGAGGTCACTGAGCACTGACTTAACCCCTATGGGCAGCAGCAAATGCTGTTTATGGGACCTGTCAATGTTGTCTTCAAGTTCTTGAATCTCAGTTTTTCACAGAAGGATTGAAAAAGAAAAGAGCATTTATGGAAAAACATGAGATCATTCTCTATGAGGGATATTTTGAACATTTTCCCATGAACAGATCAGCTCAGGATCTGGGAACACTGAGTTCCTGGAGCTGGGAATGTCCTCACAGCAATGCAGGCTCAGAGCTGCTGGTGTGGGAAGAGCCAAAGGTCTCCAGTGGTGGACAGAGCTACACTCCCCCCACTTATCCATCCACCCTTCATGAACAATAAGCTGGGCCAACATTAACACATGATGTTGTTCCAATTTCTCTGGCTACTTCTACAGGATTTGTTTCTGCTCCTGAGGCCAACTGGCCCAGCCTAGCTTGCACCAGCACAGCAAAACCACCGAAGAGAGGGACTGCATCCAAAGTACCCCTGGAAAGTGTTCCTTGTTCAGGGTCACACCTGTCCTCACAGCCCTGTCCTGCAGAGTGCTCAGCCCAAAGTGGGGTCCTGCTGAGGTTTGAGCATCCTGGAGGATGTGCCAGGCCCTGGACCCGCTCCCCAGCCCTGTTTGCTCAGTCTCTGGCTGCTGAGTTGGTTTGTTGAGCATGTGCTCAAAAGGCTTGGAGTGTAAATGATGGGTGAATCTCATCTTTAGAAATGTCCAACTATTTGCATAATTCCTATTCCTCTCTTTCTCTGCCCCAGCCTCATCTCCTCATTAAGCCTGATTGTTTAGAAGTCAAAAATCTTTGTCCATGTGTACATTTTTGTGCTGTTGTCAAAAATAGCACATAAATGTACACATGGACAAAGATTTTGACTTGTAAACAATCTTCCAAATCTGCTGGTGAACTCAGTTATATTTGGCGAGAGTTCATGGTTTAGAAATTTTAAATTTCTGGATGTGTGGTGAAAGAAGCAGTATTTAGTGAGGATGTGGACTCCCAATGAATTCTTCTACCAACAGAAGGCAGGAAACCCTGGCTTCTCATGATGGAGGCAGTCATAAGATAAGTATATCCTGGCTCATCAGCACAGCTCCAGCAATGAGCACCTGCTGCTTGCCCATCTGATAAAATACTGGGAGGACAGACTGGAAGAGGAGGGAAACTGCAGGGAACAAGGGACAGGAGAAAAAGATGGAAGATGGAAATCTAGAGGAGAGCTTGCTTCCAGACTCTGGCTGCTAAAAATGTGCATATTGGTTTTATTTTCCAGAGGGTGCAAAATGTAGCAGATATTTGCTACAGAGGTGAGGATTTTAATCTTTGAGCACCTAGTTGCAAACTGGAATCCAGAATCCAAATGTTGTGTGCCTTGACATCCTCAAGCAGTATGCAGTGAAGGTATCTCAGAAGGGGAATGTGCTGAGTGAGGAAATGCTTCAAGATGGTTAATAAGAGCTGCAGAAGACAAAAATACAGGAGGTTGTGTCCAGCTCTAATAATTTTCTGGGGTTTAGGCACTTTGCTCAGGAGGAAAGTGACTTGTGTGGGTGCATATACACTGAGTAGTTCTGAAAATAACTTTTATTTTAAGTAACTGAACAGAAAAATTTGTTTTCTTTTCAAGGAGAAGGGATGGAAGGTCTGAGGTAGTGTTCATATGTTTTATGCCATGATGGGGATTACAGGCATAGTCTTGGGACTAGAACCAGGACTGTCCTTTTCTTAGTAAGTGACATAACTACCAGACTTTAGAAGTATGGTCTCTTGCATGCTTTTTTTTCCTTTTCTGTATCACTGAGACTTATATTTTACAGGAAAACAGAGCAATGATTCAACTGAAAGGCTGAAGAATGCCCTTTGTGCAGTCTGGTAGATGGTTCATTCTCATGTTTGGAGGCAGATGTAAAAGAAAATGACTTGGGTCTCCCACACAGAGAGGGTAAGTGCCCTGACAATTGCCTTCTTGCATGAAAGCACAGCTTAACCACCTAAAGCAAAGCAGTTGTTGCAGCTCTGTTTTGCAAGAAGCTTTATCCTCTTGACTAGATACATGGCTTTATATATTTACAAATGAAGTATATCTGTTAGATCAGCCCTTTGAAGGGTGACAGTTTCATTTCTATTTCGTAAATCCTGATTGATTTCATGTAAGCTAGGCTTTGACCTGCTTGGCTTTGTATAAAGCATGGCAGTTGTCAGACACTGATGGTCTGTAGCTGTGCAAAAGTCAGCAGAGAAGTGGTGAAGATGCTCAGTTTATGTTGGTGCAATTAAAGTGATGGAGAGCAACAGCCAAAGGTTCCCCTTTTAGCTGTGTCCTCTGTGCCTCTGTTAGCAGAGGATTAGCTCACTTCTCACACCTCTGCTTCCTGAGCTGAGATGCTCATGAGGTTTTGCTCTAGTTACCAAGGTATTTGCAAAGCAAAAGAAATTGCACCTGACAATGTTCATGTGCAACCTGATTGCCAAACATGTGTGCATTTGAAAAGATATTAATTTGGCTTGCTCTGCCTACCATTCCCAAGCTGTGGCTCTGCTTTCCTCCATATGGTACTTAAACTGTGCTTCCCACAGCAGATTAATCCCAGCATACCCCACGTAAGGGTACAGAGGGATGAGATGTGGATGATCTAATGGAGATCCATCATTGTTGAATAATTAATTTCAATTATTAGGGATTATGCTCCCTAAGTATTGAGCAACTAGTCCTGCCTGGAGCTATGTTGTTACATGGCTTTTCACCAGATTTCAATTTTCAAATCTTTTAAGTATTTCTTAGTGGAGTTATGGACCCTGTGGAGCAAGTTCAAACCTATTGACATTTATCTTGTGACTGAGTATTTTATAATCAGGGGGACAGCAAACCTTAAGTTCAGTCATAGAGGTGAGGAAGAAAGAGAAGTCAACCAGGTCCCAACAGACCTGAGTGGCCCTGCCCTTCTGTGCTGTGATTGGCTTTACTGCTCCTTATGCAGCCTCACCCCACTGGGTTTATTGTTTTGCACAAAAATTGTTTGCTTTTCTGAGTAAAGGAAAACTGTTATGAAAAGCACTATTGAAAGTTTGTCCAAAACCCCTTTCTTATAGAAAATGACTTGGTTGAGACATTAATTCAGTGGCTGTTTTCTGCAACACATCTAAGGCTTTTCTGTGCTTTAGAATATGAATTTTAAATAGAAGTTACTACCATTTGGCAAATTAATAGTATGAAACAGGTTTCTAAGACTAGAAATTTGTAACTGACAAAATAATAGGCTCTGTACCTGGCAGCTGTTTTGGGTGAATAATATCCAAGTAAGTAAATACAACATTTCTCTGAATTTCGGCTGACTTTGGACCTGAGTAATGTACGCAGCACTTTGGGGTTCTATCACAAAGCTGAAAAGGGTTTATGTGATTGCCTTGAGGCTAGTTTACATCCAAATGTTCTTTTAAACCTGATGATAAATCCTTTATTCTACTGTAAGTCTGAAATGATTAGGTTGAAGACAGCAAAGTTAGACTTGTTTCAGGAAAATGGGATGGGAATTTGGGCAGACTTACCCAGCAGCCTGGGCTGATCATGTGGGGCCCAGGTTCTGCCATGGTCCTCAGGAACAGCTCCAGGTCAGTGTTTTAAGTGCTATGTGGACAGCACAATCATACTCCTCACCTTCTACTTCTTTATTTCACCCTCATTTCTATCCTGGTTCTTTGGCTCCTTTCCTTCTCGGCATGAATACTCAGGTTCATGAATGTAACACATATTAACTTGGAACTTTTATGATTCTGTAGTGAGAGCATAACTCATGCATGTTCTTCATGAGGAGATGGGAAATAAAAAGTAAAGAGAAAAAAAAGCCTTTTTTTGATATCTTGAAATGGGAAAATAAGGTAAATTAATGTCTCTGCATAATTCCATGAGTCTTTTGTCTAAAATAATGTATGGATTATTATAAGTATAACAAAAAGTCAGACTTGTGAGACTGATGCTTAACAGCTGTTGAGAAAAACCTGACAAACAAAGGCTTTGGCTGCATTTACACATGGCCAACAATGGGGTAGAGTTGTCTCATTGAACCAAACAGGACTTCTCAGATCTATAAAGTTGTTTAGATTCATATATTATGTTGTAATATCCATATTTTGTTGTTAATTTGTCAATACTTTTTCTTTTGTTTCTCTTTTTTTAAGAAAAGAAGAGGTCAAACTGTTGCAATAATTATGGTTAACTTAAAGCAAAAATGCTCATCAAAATAGTTTCTCATTTGAAATAAGATGAGGAGTCGTGTGGAAGGGTTTTGCTCAAGTATGCATTCACATTCAGGACAGAAAATGAGCTTGTAAACAGGAAATTCTCTTTTGCAGACTGCAGTGCCAAACACATCTTGATACATACAGAAACAATCATAAAATGCTTTTTGTTTACAGAACTATTATTGCTCTAATAGAAAGATTAAATTTTGGAAGAGCTGACTGTAAGTTAATGGGGAGGACTTCAGGCAAGCAACCTCAGGAGCATTTGAGTGTGTTGGGAGTATTTAGTTTGGTGGGTGCATATCTGAAATAAAACTATGCTTTGAGTGAGGTTGGTGCTTTTTAAATTATACTTAAGATAATACTTGAATGAATGGCCGAAATGGAATCTGGTTCAGGTAATTCACAAGATGTCTAAAAAACAAAAGGTCTTGGAAGGAGTTTTCACCTTTTATTTTCTTTAACTAGCATAATGTATTCAGCTGGGAGTTTTCCTTCTGTCATTGTTTATTCTTTCTTGACCTGAAACTTATGCCAAAGCAAGATTTTCATGCCAGATAGTGCTAATATTTACCCTGCCTAACAGCTCTTTCTTTCAAATAAGGTAATTTCCATGTGTGCTGCCCAGCAGGGTGTTTCAGATGAAGAATTGATATGATGTTGGCTATTTAATTTGGAGGTTCATATAACAGGTTTGCTCTCCTTGCAGTTTTGTTATTATCTGGAAGAAAAGTTTTGACATCTGTAATTGTCCACCCACCACTGAAGCAGTCAGACATGCTTTATAATTATATAGAGAAACCTTATGGGCTCAGCTGCAAAATTGACTGTCCAAAGCAAATAATGGAGACTTGGCTGCAGAACACATTCCCCTCCTCAAATAAGGCATGATCAGAGAGAGAAAAGAGTAAGACCTCCTGCATGAAAAAGTGCTGTGGCATTTACTAGAATTTGATCATCTTTCTATATGTATTATCTACCAGCCTATAAAAATGAACAAGAAAAGATATTCTGCTTCTCCAGTTCTATATGGCAATTAAAAAGTCATTTAGAACAGATGCTCGCTTTCTAATTCTATGGAATTTTACAGAAATTATTTTAGAATTCTAGTAAATTATCTATTCCTAAGGATTACTTCATAACAAATTTTAAAGGACTTATGCTTTACTTTCTCTAATGAAATTCTAAGTGTTTTTTCCATCTGAAATCTGAAGGTTGTGGCTGGAAGGCTTGCTTTTCTTGAAAATCAAAGGAAAACACTGATTTCAGGGGGAGGCAGTGATTTTGGTGGTCCCTCTATATGAATTTCAAGTTGCTCAGTCAGTATAGCTGCTGTTTTATAGGGACCTCAGGGACAAACTAAGTGAGAGAGGTTTGAGTTGTCCCCTTGAAATGTGGGGCAGTGCTGTGTCAGGGTTTGTCAGTGCAGCTGCTATGAGCAGATTCAGAAATCAATGACAGCAGGTTTTGGACCACTACCTTTACAGGAATCCACAAAGCTGCAACTTAATGTATAATGGGATTGGCAGGAAGTTTTAGCTCAGTCATATGATATTACAATAAATAACATGGTTATAATATGATATTATAAATGACATTATAAATGTTTGGTAATGTTCTTAATAGTGTGGGGTCTGAGCATATATATATGTTTATTGCTGAATTCAATACTTGCTGGTAAAAGGTACAGGAGAACAGAAAGCTTGTTTTCTCTTAGAAAGTAATATATTTTATCTGCTTTTCTGGGATCAGCATGGACTTTTAATTAGAATTTCCCAGCAACCTGCTCTGCTGCTTGCCTGTATCCCTCAGCTGGGTCCCATGTCCTGCATGACAACAATTTTGTATTTTTTTTACCCAAGTTTATGAACTAATATCTTGTGAAGATGGTTTTCCTTTCTGGCTATGCGGATCTGGCATTTCTCGATTGTAAGACTCTAGTTTTACTCACTGTAGCCCACAGTAGCTGTACTCTGTGAAAAATTTGCTTTGGTTATTCCAACATGTGTAGTTACATATGGTAATTGGAGCTTGTAGAAATTTATACAGGGGAATATGTGTAAGTCTCTGTCTGGAGCTGAGGGTACAGTAGTCTGTGTAAAACCTCAGCTGAATAAAGACAAAGTTTCCAACTTTGTAAACAAAGTAAGCACTTCTCTGAGTCCCAGTTTCCCACAGTTTTTATTGTGTATGCATAGCAGGATGTCTCAGACAGCTTGTCATGTGGAGGGAGCTTTCATGTGATGGGTGAGTTCATCACATGATACACATTTATGTGCTCTTTTTCCCTTTTTTTGTAGTCTGAGATTGAGCCACTGTTGCAAATTGAGCTTCTGGAAGAGAGCAGCAATGACAATACTCATAGAAATTAACTCCATTAAAAAAAGACAACCTTTTGTGGTGGTTCACTGATTGTTGCCAAAGTCATACAGCTGGCTCTCTGCATCCTTCTAGAACAGCTTTAGCAATAGCTAAGCATCCATTTCTGACAGACCAGAGAGGTTTGGGACTCCTTGGAAACTCCTAGGGATTTGTTTGATGGAGGGATTTTGCGCAGCAGACTCCCTGGAGTATCTGTGCTTTCAGAGATAAGGCTGTCACTTCACAGCCTGCCAGGCAGGGACGTGCGCTGCGCTTCTCTCCTCCGAGGAAGGAGCACAACTTGCTCCCTGATTTTAGTGAAACCTGCCAGAACCCATCCCCTCCCTGAGCTGCTTAGGCAGCATCTCTGCTGAACTCAGTGTCCTCTTGTGTCTCTGCAATGCTTTTCCATACAGGAGTCAGTGTGGGTTTCAATTAGAGGATACATTTTCCTTGCAGCCCCTCAAATCCACAGCTGACCTGCCTCAGGCTGCCACTATAAGCTGTTGCCTCCAAACCTAGGAGCATTTATATGAAAACTTTGTTGAATTTTGTGCAGAAACCCCAAGCCAAAATACATGGAGCACACAAAGCCATTTTGCCTGCAGCAAAAGAAATTCTGTTCTCCTCCATTCCCTCTTGTTGAGGCAGGGCATGGGAAAGGAGCCTTGTAATTCTGAAAGACTTGTGACAGAAGTTTGCTTGGTGAAAAGTCACCATAAAGAGCTTTTATTACAATCAGAGGCAAGGATTTATGTCAGAATAAGTCCACACAGGATAACTCCCTCTACCCTAACATAACTGCTTGCAAACAAGGTATCATTCTCTCTCTTAGATGCTGGGCACTGATAGCAGGCTTTTGGTATTTTACCTCCTAAACTTTGGTTATACTGATGGCATTAATGGAGAGCTTGGCTGATAATCTCTAAAATCGGAGTCCCTGGAACACACCACTTCCTGGAGGACAGCAGCTCTTTTTTTCCCAATGGTCTCTGTACCTTGGTTTCAAAGGAACCTTGGATGAAGGGTAGGGAGTGAGGTATTCTGTTTTCCACCATTCTTGCAGCCTTGGGACAGCAAAACCTCTGGCCTATGCTGTGCACCATGAAGAGCAGAGATGCTGCTTGCAGACAGCCACTGCTACTGGTCACACCTGGAATCTCAGCTATTTGCAATTTCATCCTAGTTTTATGCTTGGATTTCTGCAGGAACTTGAGGAATTCACCTAAGAAATGTAGTGTAATGTAAAAGTAATGCTTAAACCTGAGGCATAAACCTGGGTAATGTTCCAGTGAGCTGTAGCACAGAGGAAGATCTGTGAGTCAAAGCAGGTTGGAGGCTGAGCCATAGTCACCATTGTCATATTTTGGCAGAGAAGGAACCTTGTCCTCAGAAGTATTTGAAAAAAAACCAAAAAACTTGTGGGCAGGCATTGCCGTGGTCATCAGCAGTAGTGTTGCTTGGCAACATGTGTTAATGTATTAATGACCTAATTTGGGGCAGGGTGGAGGGGGAGGGAAAGAGGTAAAGGGGAGAATAAGAGAGAGAGCTGCGAGGATAACAAGAGGAATAAGAGGTTTGGAAAGCATGATCTACATGGAAAAACTAAAGGAAAATTTTAGCAAAGTACTTTAAGGAGTAACCTGCAGGCTGTGGGCCAGGCACAGCTTTACTGTCAGCACTTGTGTACCCACTTTCTGAGCCATTAACTTATGGACAAGACCCAGGCTGTGGTGCCCATTTTCCCATTTGTTTTTCCAGTGTGTGCCCTACAAGGCTGTGTAGGGACGTGTTGGAGGAGGTTCCTGCCATGGATCCAATAAGGTGGGGGAAGTGCCAGCATGGTTTACCCTCAGATGGCTGTGTGGAGCCTTGGAGGTTGTTTTGGGACAGAGGATGTTTCTAGGCTAGACAAACATCTGAAATGTATTGCAGAGTTGATATTTAGTCCTCTTTTGGAGCAAGGGAAAGGTACCATGTAATTTTCCTGAGACTGATGGCATTTTCCTATACTCTGTTTCATGTTTCAGGAAATATAGTGTGAAGTGGGGGAAAAAAACCATGGAGAGTGAAAGTGGGAAGGATAGAAAGGATGTGGTCAGACTCTGCAAGTGTGAAATATTGGTAAAAAGTTCTTTTTGATAACTCTCTCTTATTAGCAAATTCTGCACTGGAATGGCCCCACCTTGAATCCTGTGTGCAGTTTTGGGCACCACAGTATGACAAAGCCATTGAGCAACTAGAGACCATCAAAGGAGAGGCATGAGGATGGTGGAGGCTCTGGAAGAGAAGCCATTTGAGGAGTGGCTGAGATCACTTGGTTTGTTCAGCCTGAAGAAGAGGAGGCTGAGGGGAGACATTGTGGTCTTCAACATCCTCGTGAGGGGAAGCAGAGGGACAGGCACCGACCTCTTCCCTCTCATGACCAGGGACAGGACTCAAGGAAATGGCATGAAGTGAACCAGGGAGGTTTAGGTTGGATGTCAGGAGAAGTTTCTTCACCCAGAGGGTGTTTGGGCACTGGAACAGCTGCCCAGGGCAGTGTCACAGCACCAACCTGACAGAGTTCACAAAGCATTTGAACAACGCTCTCAGGCTCATGGTGTGACTCCTGGGACTGGTCCTGTGCAGGACCAATGATCCCATGGGTCCCCTCCAACTCTGTATATTCTATGATTCTTTGATTCTTCCAAATGCACAGGCTTGTCAGATGCAGGCTAAATACCAACACAACTGTGCTGCCACCCGCAGAAAATGTCACACATCTTGGCTGGGAGATGCATAGCCAAATGGAGTGGGAGTGAAGCCTTCTGGAAATGGAGGAATAGTTAGTTCTTCTTACCCAGACTTTTTTCTATTTAGTGTATAGTTCTTTCCCTTTCCTGTTCTTTCTTTTTCCCCTCCAGTGCTATTTCTACACACTGATGAGGCAACACAGGGTCCAGCAGGGATTCACTTAAAGCATTTTAAAACTCTCTAAATTAAAATATTTTGGCGGAAGTCATAGGTCAGAGTGTTCTTATTCTAGTGAGAGGTCTTGCTAGTACCTCTGTGCAACTGTGCAGTTTGGAGAACTCTGTGTTGGTTCTTTTCTAATTAAATGGTGAGCTGCTGCCTGCTTTCTGGCCTTCGAGCCTTTTACTACCTGAATCTGGAGAACAGGCTGTAAAACATTAAATATGGGAAAGCTGGGAAATGTAACACGCTATAAATGTATGAAGGTAGGAGCTCAAATATGTGTGGACATAAAGATTTTATTTCTTTACATAAGGTTTAAATGAAGAGTCTGCAGTATAAATCTCTGCTTTCAAAGTGAACTATCACTTTTCAGCAAGAAAGAAAGCAAGAATGACTATTAAGAAATAAAATATTACACATCTAGGAAGCACCGAGGGAAGCTTTTTAAGAGCATCTACATATGCAAGTAAATGAAGACCCCCAACCTGCCTCCCAAATATATCATAGACTTTTATTTCTTTTAATCTGCAGCTTGAAATTGTATAGTTTTGTCTTTTTTTATTTGGTGAATAAGACATGCAAAGGCCACCATTATGCAATGAAACTGTCAGG
This sequence comes from Molothrus aeneus, assembly GCF_037042795.1. NCBI lineage: Eukaryota > Metazoa > Chordata > Aves > Passeriformes > Icteridae > Molothrus > Molothrus aeneus. The sequence goes on along the minus strand of NC_089649.1, from coordinate 8,694,444 downwards.
AGACAGCTGGGAGGTCTTCATTTAATGCCCATTATGCCCCATATTTGATATCTGTATCAGGCTCCTAATGGGTGGTAGGCGGGGGTGGAGGATGATGGTAGTTTGGAGGAAACAAGCTGTAGCAGCTCCCTGGAAATCACTGGGGGGACAGGGAGGAGGTGATGTTTTTATAAGCAGAATGACTGAAAAGTGTTCCTGAAACCCTAACGTATTTACAGAAGCAGAATTTCTGAATGCGCCGAGAAAATGGTTTTAGCGTTTACAAATGAAAACAGAGAAATCCTAAATGTTCTAGATCTTCAGGCCAAATCTTGTTTGATTTTTTTTCAGGCTTTTTGTCCAGCTGGATCAATCACATTACTGACTTTTTAAGGAGCACTCTCCATTATGAGCTATGTGATTTCTGAAAGTGATTTTTCTCAGCTGGTTATGGAAGCGGTGGGATCAGCAGCACTCCCCAATATGACTGCTCTGAATATTTGTTCTGTAGGTGGGCCTTAAAGGAAATCTTTCTAAACTTGGATGATGGAGCACTCATCAGCTGATTATATGAGGCCTTTAGACTTTCATGCTGTGCATGGATATATTTTAACAAGTGAGCTTGACTTGTCTGTTGTGTAGCAATATTTTCATCTTGTGTACTCAAACAACATTGTCTTAAGTCCATTGAAAAGCCATCCCAGTTGAAATTGTAGTAAAATCCATGTTAGGGGAAGGGGATATAGTCAATTAGCCAATTATGTGTCTTGTTCAACTAATTTTTGATCTGCTTGCATCCTGTGTAGTGAAGCATCAGAAATGTCTGTTTGGTCCAGGGTATGTAGAACAAAAACCATCATTGTGTTACTGAAACGATGAACCCCAGGCAAGGAAGAAACAAGCATTAAGCTGAAGTAAGTCATTATTCAGAGGAAACACGATGCTATCATACTTCATATGAAAACCTCTCATGGCTGGGGCACGGCAGCCTTTTCCTTCTCCCAGCAAGTCTGGAGTTAGTTTTGGCTTGAGGTGGAGGCAGAGGGCTGAGTATCTCCCCAAGACATTTTCTAGCTTCATATTGCTCAGTCAGCAGTCTGAAATGGATGATTGCACTGAGCTGGGTTTCTGGACAGCATTGATGTTCTGGGTTGTTGGCATGGGGTGGATCTTGAAGAAGGAGCCTGCATCTCATAAAGATCCTATTGATAAAATGTGAATAAATGACCTCTGCATCTAGCTGTTATTGGTATTCTGGGGCATATTAACTCCATCTAAATTATTGCATAGGAAAGACCTATGAAATTTATTTGACTTCAATGACCTCCTTAGAGAATGGGCTGTGTAATTTGCTGAATAGCTTTTTTTTTTTTTTTCCAATATACCTTTATGAGTTTCCCTGTTAGGAACACTCTGATATAGGTTTACTTGATTTTGGCCCTTGCCATGGGCTTGTAAATTACTTTCAGCCACATACAGGACTGTGTGATACCTCCCAGAAGTCTAGAGCATAAAAGAAATGAAGATACAGTCTGGGCTGTGGTATTAGGCTATGGCTATTACATTTATTGCTCCTATATGTTAACAGCCTGCTTCTTGGGTTCTGCCCCTTCTCCCACATCTACCTTTCACTTGCAGAACTGGCTCTGAAATAGCAGAGTCTCTCAAATCCTTGTTCATTCAGACCTACACCCTCAATTCTGGGACAGGGAGGGCTGGCTCAGCTGAGTTAGCCCAGAGCCAGCAGTGTCACTGTGGTGTTTCATGGGACCTCTTTTAAGCAGCTTAGACAGACCCACTCTTAATCATATTGTGCCACAACTTGCCCTTGCATTTCCTAAATCGCTGTCATTGCCAGAAGCCGTTCAAAATTGAGTTTTCATGGAGAGCTTATCACAAGCAGCTGGAAGAAACACATGACCATAATCTCTGCTCTTGTGCATGCCATTGAAGCTCATTTAAGGCAATGTCATAGGCAAATAATGAAGTCTGTGGATGTTAATTATGTTTTACTAATACAATTGATTTTCTCATGGATTAATTTTGCCTTCACAGAAAAAAAAAACCCTCTCTCTCTTTCTCTTAAAGGACCATTCTCCTATGGATGATTTATAGATATAGCAATTATGCAAAGTGAATAAATGTTCCATTACTGTGATAGGATCACACATATGCCACCACCATTAACTGGAATTTATTCTTTGCTTTGAGTACCTATGCAGTGCAACAGGAGCTGTGAACTGAAATAATGGTTTAACATCCTGCTGAAGCTGAAATGAAGGGTATACCCGGGACAGTGCTGGCACCGTGACGCTGCTGTTGGGGTCCCGTTCTCAGAGAGAGACAGGTCACTAGATGGCAGCGGTACACAGCAAAGCTGCCTTCCGTTCTTGGCTCCTTAGTTTGCTCCTCCGAAAACTTGAAACAACAGCCTGAAAGGAGGGAAAAAACCCCGACAAAACCAAACCAAAAAACTCATCTCTGTGTCCACTTAAAATGATACATTTTTAAATTCAACCTATTGTGTTACTTTTTTTTTTCCTTAGTAGCTTTGACTACAGAGGGAGAACATATCCTTACATAGAGCAGTCACAAGTTACTTTTGTGAAAGGTTTGTGTTTGGAAATGTTTGGAAATAATGCAAAAAACCTTTAATTTTTTCCATTGTGCACCCTCATTAGCTGAAATGCTTGCTGCTGAAGCAGACATGGGTCTTGTGATGGGTAGGATGCAATTACATGGCAAAGCACAGGAGCTTGAATACTCTGGGTAAATTTGGATTTGCAGGGTTACATTTACCACAAATGCTGTGGTAAAGTCTCAGAAATGTGCTCAAAGCATCTTTCTCCCTGAGTATGCTGAATTTTTCCTGTTTCTCCATTTTCTCTGCAGTGTATTTGAGCTTTCACTTGATTTGGACAAGCCCTTCTTTTTTAGATTGTTTACACTGTGATAGAATAAGTGCAAAGGTTTTCTTCCTCCTCCTGCATTCCTCTGAAGCTTTTGGGTTCCAACACATTTCCCTTGCAAATGGAGCAGCTCCCTACATCCTTAATATAAAATAAGTTGCTTTCTCCCAGAAAACAGTAGGAAGAAAGCAGAAATGGTAAGTTTCCAAAAGAAATCAAAGTGGGCTTGTCTTATAAATAAAGTAATTCATGGGGAAAGTGCAGACTAAGCTGTCTGCAGAAGTTTAAGAAATTACCCCCACATCTCTCCTTCACCCTTCTGCTGGAGGCAGCCATCCCTGGAGCAGAGATAAACCCATGTCCAGGGTTCAGCTACCTCACTGCTCCATAATTAATGTGAATGGCACCTCAGGAAGATCCAGTTCCAGTCCTACTAATGGTCACTGAGAGGCAGTTTCCATTTCGCTGATTCAGTTCTGGACCTGACTCACATGGAGGCACTGACTGACCTTCTCATTCTCTTGGCTTTTTTACCCAAGGTTTGCCATTTATATCTGTAAGGTACCTGGAGGTCTCTTTTTGTTTTCATATAATCCTTATATGTGAAAAGTGGGCAAAAAGTTCCATTTGATCAAATACACGTTGTACTTGAGCAGTGACTCAGCTTTCCTAGAGGTTCTCCTTTCCAGATTTTCATGAAGCTCCTCTTCCAGTTTGGATTTTTTCCTTTTTTTTTTTTCCTTTAGGGTTTGATTGTCTTTTCCTAGTTTGTTTCCTTTTTTTCACATAGACTTTCCAGGAAACTCTGAGGAAGATTTTGAACTGCAGAGTCATTAAACTAATATTTTGATTTTTGTCTTCTTTTCATAACAGAAATTCTTCACTCTTAATGTTTTTCCTCAGTAAAATGATGGTCTCACAGTTATACTAAATTGAGTTTATGTGCTCAAGGTTAAATTTGGCCATTACTTTGGGACCAGGTGAGGATCCAGCTGAGATCTGTGCCTGGTTCAACATTGATAAACCAGCAGCGATGCTTTGTTGGCTTGGAGAGACATTTGAAGAATGTGCAGAGCTGGGGTGTGGTTCATCCCTGCTGGGAATGGGAGTTGATGCAGCACCTTGGAGGGCACAGGGCTGCATGCAGCTTAGCATGCCCTGAGTTCAAGGGCAGATAGTTTGTGCATTTGGAATTTAGGTTTGGTTTTATGCCTAAATCTCTTACTACGGTATTCTGTGGGCTTCAAAAATGCAGACTGCAAAATCATTTTATACATCTTAGAGTAACAAAAGGACTTCTAGGTGTGGGGAAGCACTGGCAGGAGCAGCTGTGTGCACAGCAGCAGGCTGAGGGGAGGCCAGGGGATGCTTTCTGGTGCCATGCAAAGAGGGTCCTGCTGAGGGGCATTCTGTCTCCTTTATGGGCTTTGCACCTGAGGCTCCTTTGAAACCAGGACATGGAAGACAGCTCTGGTGCATGGATGAACCTGCCCTTGGTGTAGCTGGGTTGCAGTTAGGATGCAGAAGTGGAAACAAAGTATTGCTGAGGGTTTTTGTTGTATAGATATAACCTAAGTGTCCATAAGATGTGGCTCTTGTATTGCTGTAGTATTTAAATTGCATGATAAAATCCTGTGACCATAAATGAGGAAAGAGTTTAAATGCCTGTGGTGCTTTGCCAGAGAGGAATTAGGGTAGGCCAGCTCAGGCTGATTGTAGGAATTCTCATCCTTCTTATTTCATAATCATTCTTCTCACCATGATGAAGTTTTGTAGCCTTGCCTTGCAGGTCTGTCACTGGCTTTGCAGTCTGGAGTAGCAGCAGCGAGCAGTGGTGCCTTTCATCATCTCCAGCCAGGCAGGAGACTGGGATCACTCCTGCTGGGTGGGTGATAGCTCTCCATCCCTCTCCTGGCAAGGTTAGGCTCTAATTAAAGCCAATCTTTGGGGAATTTACAGCTATTACAGAGCACTCCCATCTGTGAGGTGAGCTTCTGAGAGAGGATAATGCTTGTGCTCATGTTTCTGCACTAGTTTCCTGTCCTCATCCAGGTGCAACTCAAGCTGTTGGTGATTATCTCTAAATCCCCCCATGTCTGGGACCTGTTATCTAAGATCTGGCCTCTAACCCCATACTAAGATGTGGGGCACACAACTGGCTGTTTGTTCCTCAGGTCAAGATTTCCATGGGAGGTTTTGGGGATTTCCTATTTAGAAAGCTTCTCATCTCAGCAATTTGGCCCTTACCCTTCCTCCCTTCTCTCCCATGGACAGCCTGCCAACACACAAGTCTTAACAATTTCCAGCAGACAGTATGGATTAGCTCTTGTCCTTTTTCCTCTCTTTTGGTACATGTCTTTTTCTAGTTAAGATTTGTGTGGCAGTTGCTTTCTTGAGGTACTTCAGGGTTTAATAAATTATCGATAATTGGTTAATCAATGGCTTTAAATAGTTGCATAATTCATCAGCTAAGTTGTTTATAGCTATCCTACCTTCCAATTTCTAGATTTTAAGCTATTTGCAGCACATGTATCATTCATGTCTACACGTGGATTGTTCCTTTCTCATAATATCCTTCCAAAGCATCCATAAAAGAACATTAATAAGAAGTGTCACTAAACAGGGAATCATACTATATATTTGTGGGGGAGGAAAAAAATTAATTTTCCTGTACAGAAAATCATCACTTGCTCTTAATTTAAGAAAAAGGAAGATGTTTGGAATCTGATAGAAAGGCTCCTAAAACTTCTCCTTTTCTCTTGCCTTTACTTTTTTTCCCCCCCTATTTTTCCTTTCTTGTGACAGAGCATTATTTCAGTGTCCTCATAAGGATTCTACAGAAAAAAAATATTTCTTCTCTTGTCATCCTGAGGTTGATGGCTGCCTTCCCATTTCCTCTTCTGGAATCTGTCTGTTCCAACACCACAACAGTAAAGATTTGGATTCATTAATACAGCACTGATTCTGTTCCAGCAGGTTTTAATTGCAGTGAAATGGAAAGATGTTTCACTTGATTTGTCCTGGTCTATTCCAGCTGCAAGTAATGGCTGGTATCATATTTGTTCAGTCAATCCTACTGGGCCATTTTGGAGCGTGGACAAATCATGAAAAATGGGTGTGGGCACCCATCCATTTTTTTTTTCTATAGCTGAATCCAGAACTGCTTAATTATGTATATATTGCTGTAAAGGGAAGAATCTTTCTGTCATCATGTATAAAAATGGATGAGGCATCCAATCACATAAATTGTTACACCTCTAGAAACTGTGCAAGGCAGTGAAGGAGATGTGAGGATTGCAGAGGATTCCCTTACAAGAGGAAAACTGAATATTCCCACTGCAGTTCCACCAGCTCAGTGTGTGTGGTAGCTTCCTTTTGCACATGGTAGGTAGGAGGAAGCTCAGAGGATGAGGCATGGAGCTAATAAGGATTGGAGAGCATGCAAGGATGTAGCTGATGGGCCCATAAATGGGTGACCAAACTCTTGTGAGACACTGGAGGAGATAAGCAAAAGTGCTGCATCTCTCAAACTCAAGTGATAAGTAGGCTGGCTATCTCCCTTCAGCCGGGACAGATTTTCCATGTTTATTCCTTGTATGCAAGGTGAAGGAGGAAAACTTGAAGCTATCTCACTCAGTGAGATTGCTAGCTCACTTGGCTGGATTGCTGTGAGAGGTTGGGTAAAGTGCATTCAAAGCTTCACCCAGAACAGCTTCTCATTGCTCCTGCCTTATCCCAAACCAGCTGGTCTTGCCTCAGTCAGGCAGGACTTCATGAAAAAAGGAATTAACCACGATTCTTCGACACCATCGTCTCCCACATTGGTATGCTTGTAAAAAGAAAGTGAAACAGCAGTGTTAGCCACAGCTTCTTGAGAGCTGTGAGCCCTGAAGTCTCTGGCTGTTGGTAAGGGAGACAGCTGCCTATTGTGAGGCTACACTGACTCCCCCTCTATCTGGATTTTGCTTAAGGAGTTTGTACATGAGAATGAGCCCTTTGTGCTGTTGTAAGCTGCCTTACAACAGTGCTGGGCAAATATTAATGAAGATAGCTTTTGTCTGAAAAATGAAAAATTTTGATATGTCAAGAGGCATATCCCCACCTTCAAAGTGCCAGGAAAAAAAGAATCCTTACAGCTAAAAAAAGAATCCTTACAGCTTTCAGTAGCTCTTCCTGAATCTCAAATACACTTGAAGGTTTTACTCAGATCTTTCAGGACTGGAGCTGTGACTGGGGGCTATTGCTGGATGAACATTAATGGATTTGATTATTCAAGAATGCCTTCACTCTACATGTTCAAGAGCACGTGACTTGTGGCTTCATTCCCAGGGTCACAGTGAAAATTCCTTTTGCATTCTTTTCCCCACACAGCATATGGTGTGGCAATGAGCATTTTCAGTATTTGTCATGCCCAAGGGGACAAACCAAAACCATCAGAATTTTCTTACTGTTGTTGCTATCTGTAGAATAATTTCTATTTAATGAAGATAACCTCACCAAAGAGGAATATGTGATATATTTCTTCCATCACTAACATGTAATTAAGTACATAAATGAATGACAAACACAGAGGGCCAAAATGTAATCACCAAATGATTGCAGAAAAATTGCTCCAAAATGGCCTCAAGGCTTTGAATAACTATGAAGAAGGCATCTTATGCTTCTGATTAATTCTTGATATTGTTATCTGATCTCTCCCTTTTCTGTGTTGTCATCACCAAATGGAGATTCCTACAGATATGCTCTCCATTTCAAATCCAGGATGGCTTCAAATTCAGGGAGTGCAAGTGGGAGAAGAATTTGGCTGTCCACAGGCATAGTTCAAAGTTTAAGAAACGAATGCTGCAATATAACCCTGATTACTAACAAAACAAGAAAGACCCTGTGATAACTGGAAAGTTGGAAGAATTAGGGCAGGTGGCCAAGAGACTTCAGAGGTGACTGACAGGTTCCCCTCAGTCATCTGGGGGTCCCCAGGGGCTGCAGCATCAGTGGGGAGGAGCAGCTGTGCTCCTGCTCCTCTGTCTCACAGCACAGAGTCTTGATGCAGTGCTCAGGCCTCAGCACATGAAACTGGTTTTCAGGGTTCACACGTGCCATCAACAGCTGTAGGAAGAACTAGTAAATAATGTCAGGTGGGGGTTTCTTATAATTGGAGCTGTTGGTAACTGAGAATTTACAAACTCTGCTGCCTGCAGCTGCAATGAGCCATCCTCAGGAAACTGCTAATGTCTCAAAATCAGCAATAAATATCTACAAGTTTCTATAACAACAACAACAGTGCTCAAACAGCACTGCAGGAAAGTATTTATTAAGGCTTAGGTGTGTACAAAATAGAGAGTTAAAAGAGGCTTGAGAAACCTTTTTTTTGAGGCTGAACTTGCCAGAATTGATTCAGTCCTCCTGTAACTTGAAGTTGCTCAGCCAGAGGATTCCCATTCTTATGGTATGAAAGTATTGCCTTAAAACTATGTGTTTAAAATGTAACAGCCTGTAATAGTAAAAGCCCATGGCTGCAGAACTCTGATTTACAAACCTTTTCAGAAACTTAATTTACTGGGCCAGAGGTTTCTTACACACTTTGGGAGAGGAGGCAGTGATCCCATCTCACTTTATGCTTCTTATTTACAGTCTGAATTAATTCAAGGAGTGCAGCTATTGACAGCATTCAGAGAACAGCAAACAGTGGCACGAGGCTGAGCCTGTGGGGAGAGCTTCTGATTCTGGTTTACTTCTGAAAACACACTGGGTGAGCACAGCCATCAGTGTCTGAGGTTGGACTTGGAGATTATTGCCTTTCCACATTTATTCTGCTGGGGTTGGATAGAATATTTGGGGTGTAGATTATTACAAGGAGATACTGGAAGAGTGGGACACTAGTTGAAGGTGGTGATCCATAAAAGGTTTAGAGGAGGATTTCTGATAGTGTTAAGTGGTCTTCAGTAGATCCTTCAGGGACAAGGAATTTCAGCTGCCTCTTAAACTGGGATGGCCATTAAGTATCAACTTGGTTTTTAATCTCAAAATGTGTATTTCATTCCAACACTTGTATGAGCAAAATCATGATAGGGTAATGAATCAGACTAATGAGGCCACAAAGCTTTATTTCTTTTTCAGGAAGTAGAGGAAGTTCTGTGTAGCTTCTGAGTTTTTGTTTTATCACTGTGTGTCTTGCTAATTAGAAGGGGATAAAGAGAATAATTTCCATTTTAAAGCTGAAGGACTGAGGCACAAAGAAGGCCAGACTTATTTAAATTCACCCTAAAAGAACTGGTATCCCAAATGCCAACTTGGCAGAAGATGACATCTCTAAATACTTAATAAATAATCATGTAGATGGTGCTGTGGATGCAATGTGTGCTGTCTGAGAGATGAGTAAGCTGAGAAATACAGTCTGTAGAATGCTTGTCTCAAAGGAAGTATCAGGAAATGAATCCTCTTTCTCCAGGGGGTGTTTTGTCCTTGGTCACTTTCATGTCCTTTTAATGCTGGATTTATGAAGCTGTGAAGTGAAAAAGCCGCTGGTGTAGGAGGACAATTCCAAAAGGCAGTGAGCTGGTACACATGGCTCAGTCACGCGTGCTGGTGTGGAGAGTGAGGGCACTGAGAGTTGCCAGAAAAATTTAATGTGTCAGTTTGGAGTCTGGTGAGGAAATGTATCATTCTGCCTTGGATCCTTACTGGATGTGGTTTTCATGCCTGTGTTCTGAAATTTCAGAGATAGACAAGAGTAAAAAGAAAATAGAAGAGATTTCAAATGTCAGTGAATATCAGGGATTTAAAGCTAAAGATGAAATGCACCTATATATATTTTCAAAAAAAGAAGAAATACATCTACATAGCTAGTGAAGGGCAGAAAGTGGGAGTTTTTTGCATGAGGTTATATCAGCATCTGCAACTATATGGCTTGCATGTTGAGAACCTCAAATTATTAGTAAAGGTGCAATTTAATTGCATGTCATAAAACCCTTTCTGTTATTAATTGGCCTTTTAATACTGTTTGTGCTTAAGGGAAGCTATAATCACTTTATGGGCATGGACATTAGGCAGACATTAAAGTGATGCCTTAAAATTTACACAGAGTGGAATTTTCACAAAACTGTAGAGTTTTCTTTGCATCTTAAAGTCTTTAAGCCAGAAGTGGAGTGCTTTCTGAAGAATGTAGCACAGAGGGAATCTATAACCTTGAGCAAGAACTCAGGGTCATGTTCAGTGGTCTGTCTTTTGGAGAAAGTCGTGTTGGGAAGTTAAACTGGTTCCTTTCAGCTGCAGGAATGAAAGAAGCTCTTGACTTTCTGTCTTGTATCTTAAAATACGTCTGCAAGCAAAAGTATGTGTGGATGTGTGTTAGGAAATAGAGAAGATCTGGGATAAAAAAAAAGGTTGTTATGATGGACAGTAAAAGACAGATCTCTTCTGTATCTTGCCCAAAATTTCAGGCTAGTGCAACCTAGAAGGACTCTACTGGAAAAGTTATGGATGTTTTTATTAAGTCACTGAAGTTAGGTACAAAATCTCTTCCAGTGGAAGTACTGTGTGTGTAGCAAATGTGATGAACAGAGTGAGAAGGCTCACCTCTATGCTTAGAATCTTTTTGCAGGAGCTTGATTGAATACTTGCCTGGAGGCAAAACAAAACAAAAAGCTCCCCCATTAATAGCCAAATAAAACTAGTGCCTTGACAAGTAGCTTCTCTCAGGTGGGTAAAAGATATAGGAACGAATGGGACACGTTAAATAATGGCCTGAGCTGTGAAACAACAGGCAGATGACTTGCCCTTAGTGTTCAGGAGAAAATGGGTTAATCTAAAAGGGGAGCAACCACAACATTCCACCTGTGATAGAGAATGTAAATCAGTGGTGACAATGGTATGCAGCGTTCCTGAAATACTTCTTTCTGTTAGAAAAATGTTAAAAAGGAAGTATTACAGGGTGCATTTTATTGTCGCAGTGCATTTCAAAGGATGTTTCATGAGCAGCTCATCCAGGAAGTAGAGTCAAGTAGAATCTGGCCAAACAATGCCTGTTTTGATTGTGATGTTGTTAAATAGTCCTTTTCTGCAATTCTGCATGTCTCCAGCTCAACAGGTCCCAGAAATAACACGGGAATACAGTGATACTGTAGAAATACCTTGGTTAAATTAGCATATGAGACAGAAATACAGTGCATGTTCTAAAGGCTCTACCCCAATTTATATGGGATAACTTGGACATTGCCTTTGAGAGAGGGCTGTGGAAGACTCTTGCCCTCAAAAGAAGCAGCATGTCAGGTGTGTGTAGAAAATGATTATACAGAGGCTGTGCCTGAAGCCATCATAACACAATATTTCATATTCTGGCCTGCAGAACTGTGATGGGGTATGTGTGTGCAGGGAACAGATGGGCATTTAAACACACAGATCACCTTAGGTAAGATGATATTTACCTGCCCTAAGTTAGATGGCTCAGTCTAAGTTAGTCAGCCTAAGCTCCTCATCTTTGTTGAACCAACCTTTGCCATAAGAAAGCAAGGGAAACAGTCAACAACACAATGGGAACTGCTTGCTGCTGATAGGATTTTGGTACTTGGAGCTCCAAAGTGGAGTTACTGATGGGTAAATCACCATCAGACTGTTTTCCTCTGAGTTGAAAGATGGAAAAAATAATAAGAGAATACATTGGTTTTAAATATGTCCTAAGTTTTTTAGCCCTGAGAATGCTGTTGCTCTCCTGGAGTACTTTTAATTTTTATGACTGCATCCTGGAGCACCCTGGTGTGAGTCTAACTTTTTCTGTTTCCCACTGTACCACAGCAATGGGGAAATGCCTTGTTTTATCATTCCACTCTTTGATTTTTTTTTTTTTAATGTTCCTTTTGGCATTTTTTATCACTAAGAAATGTTACTGACACACACAAAAGACCAGCTTTGTGGAAAAACCAAATTTCATTACTCTGTACTGTTTGTGACCCCCATCTCTGCCTTTGCTCCTTTCTTCCCTCAGTTCTCTCTGCAGACCCTGTAAAATGACTGCAGAGATGCTCCTGAGTGTCAGTGATGAAATGAAGCTTTCATAGCCTTGCAGCCAGGTGATCTCTTGGCTGAACTGCAGGCCAGGTGAGGTTATGGCAGGGGAGTTTGTGATACACTTTTCCCCACTGTCCTGCCAGGACAGTGCATGCTTTTTCCATGCTCATTTTCCATACTGGCTCTGGAATTTTTCTCATTGAACCCCCAGTACAAAGTAGCTTAGATGAGACATTTTCATTTTTTTCACAAAAGCAAAGAATATTTTGAATGCATTTCTTCCAGTGGTTTTCTGGAACCATCTGTTTAGAAAAAAAAAACCAACCTACTATTTCTTTTCTCATTATTTAATATTATATTTTATATAAAACTCCAGAGGATTTATTAAACTGAATAATTTCATTGCCTTTTTATAATGAGAAAAGTTTATTAGAGAACACAGGGTCATAAAGCCTTTTCCTATAAACATCTTAATTGATCCATTTGAGCTTCAGTCTGCTCTTTCCAACCCTTCAAACACAATCACCTTGTGCACTCCTGAGGGTGAGTGAGGATACAGCATGGCCCTCCTGGGCTGCTTTTAGCTAAACAACCCAAACATGACCTTCAAAATCAATCTGTGGTGAAGAACTGGAGTATTTTGCTTCTTCTGTTGGCTCATGTGTTCCTTGGAATTCAGTTGAATTCTAGAATTATTATCTTGACAATAAGTGAAAACCTGGCCATGGAACAGACATGGTGAATTTTGAACACAATGATTTTGCTGGAATGGTTAAGAAATTTTGTAGTTTTCAAAGGAAGGGGTCTGGTATAAAGCATTGTTTAGGTCTGTTGCCCAGGGAATCCACACATTTGTTATGTACACAGAATTCTGTCACTTGTGCTCCCCACAGGCTTGAAAGATGCACTCACACAATGTTTGTCTCTGTTTTATTACTGATACAGCTGTATCCATCACAAGAACGTTGGAGTACACGTGCCCTTTTGCTGCATGATTAAAAGAGAATTATATTGTTTCATGTCTCAAAACGTCCTTTGGCAAGGATATCTTCTTATTAAGTTATTGAAATTGGCAAGCTGACTGTGTGGGAAGAGGTTCAAGAGTTGCATCAGTTTGATCTGGATTAGTTCCTGACTGGATGTGAGATATTTCTGTTGTAGGCAGCTCACACTCAACTTGAAATGCTACCTGCCCATGTTTGGAGCTGCCTGCCATCTGAAACTCTCAGAAGAATAGACGCAACTGGATCTCAATTTATGGCACAGAATTGCTGTAGAGATGCAGGGCTGAATAAATCACGTGTGCTTTTTAGGGAAGATACTCGTTAATGTAATTTCCAAAAGCTCTGGTCAGGCCTAAAGGGTTGGAAAAAAAAAAAAAAAAGAAATCAAGAGCATGGGGAGAGAAGTTAAAACAGAGAAGTGATGAAGAAAATTTGATTTTGCTTTAAAGACTAGTTAAATGCTTTTTCACTGACTATTAAAGAAAAGAAAGTTTAAGTAATGATGAATTATGGAAGATAGTTGCAAAAAATCTGAGTTTATATGAATTTGTTTTGTGAATGTCCAGGAGACTTTCTAGTGATACATTATGTATGTAAACCTAGATTATGTGGTAATAAGGGGAAATCAAGTTATTTTTCTGAACCATTTTTTAACTTAAGGAAAAAAAATGTCCTGAAAAGGACTTCAAAACTTCATAGATATTTCTTTCCCTTTTTGACTGTACTACTAATGACAGTGGCTACTTTTTGAAATTATGACAGTACAGTAAATAATTTGAATAGACTTGGGTTATGGAATGGTTTGCAAAGGTTATGAAGCAAAAATGTTCATTTATTACTCTGACTTTTGCCAATACAGGATTAAGTAGACTTGTGGGGGTTTTTAGGAGGGGCTGGTTGGTTTTTTTTTTCTTAAGCCTGTACTCTAGAGCAGTGTCATACCTGTTTGCTAACTGGATAAGGCAGCACCAGAAAAAAAATCAGTGGGAAGTAAATTATCCTGGGATAAGAGTGTGTGACACACCAAGGACAAAGAGAAAGGAGACTACCAAGCCTTCTGACATCTTTAGAATGTATAAAACCTTCTCCTGTCTTCTTCTCCAGCAGAAGTAGCATTGGTTTTGACTATGTACCTGGACACCAGACTTAGAAATATCTGGGCTGCTCCTGCTTGAGGAAGAGAGTAAGACACGAGCCAGATCTTTTGGCTGACCTACAGGGCTTTTCATTTAATTTCTTTCTGGTCACATTTCTTGAACATAGGGCTTGCTTTACAGACAGGGTGGTCAAAGCAGCAGTTCCACTGCTCATTCACATTGATTTAATTTAGATATTTACAGACATATATGCAAAAGTATTTGTTCAGGTGCTGCATTCAGAGGAACACTTGCTCCCTGACAAAAACTGATGTACACAAAAATGCTTTGCAGAAAAGCCAGCCAAAATGAATGCATGTCTAATAATACAGGAGGCAGTTCCCAAAGTGCTTAGCACAGCTTGGATTATGCTCCCGGATGTTTGTGAGATCTTCCACTGCAGGTAGTGATAAAGAAAGGGGCAGAGTTGGCTTGATCCATTAGAAAAAAAAAATTGAATTCTTTCTTGTTTTCTTCAGAGTCAGTTGGCAGTGTGGGAGAGGTAGACATGCTTCTGATGTTGGGTGGAAACACCATCATATGGCTTTTTTGGAGTTTCATTGTGAACTTGGACTCTGAGGCAGCCTCTGGGTGACTGGGGAGATGGTAAGTGGAAGCACAGATACACACTAATTTCTGGCCCTGTATATTTTTAGTGCATAAGAAGATGGTTCATTCCAGAAGAGTTGTACTGAAGCATCTTCAGAGATGTGGCCACAACTGGCTCATTTTTGGAGGCAGTCGAGGAAGGGTGGAAATCAGTCTCATTGTACTCAGAGAAATTTAGAAACCATGTACCATTTAGAAAACATGTACCAGAAATTTAGAATACATGTACCATGTACAGTAATGATGGTACATGTTCTCTCTGCTCAAGAAGATTGGGAAAAGCCATTTATCCCTCAAAAACAAAAAACAAACAAATAAAAAAGAAAATACTAAAAAAAATTTGACTTTCAAATGAGAAATAAAGATACACACATGACCTTAACTCTGATCTATGACAATTTATGCCATGCTGATATAGATTAATGTAAGTTTTGCAACATGATTTACTCATTAACAATGGTGGCATCCAATCATATGAATAACATATATGTCTGAAATTTATATGATTGATAATGTATGTCTATACAGTTGCAGACATGCACTCTCTATAAATATATATAAATATGCATGGGGTTTTGTGTGTCATACCTGTCATTTAAATAGACAAAGATAGATGAATTTTACAGAACTTTCCCATTTTGGGAGATGTTTCCAAGGAATCTCATACCCACTGGGATGCGCTGGCTCCCAGCACCACAGTCAGGGTGTGGCATGTAATTATAAGAGTAAATCCATGTATAAAACCAGAGGCATTTGGCATGAGCCTGCATCCCTGTCTTAAGTCATCCTGCTTAGCATGATAAAATAACATTGGAGCAGAGATGGCACAAGTTTTTTATACATCAAAACAGAGTGCAGACCCTTCCCCAGCTGTGGTTATGTGCAGGAATTACAGCCCCGTAATGTTGTGCATTCTATGCTGTTGTTACCTGGATTAGTTTAAGCTGGGATGTTTACCATCATGTGCATTGTAGTCACCATTTAAATATCTTGATTTTTTCTTTGCATCTAAAGTCACTGTAGAACTTCCAGAAATCCTTTACCACACCACTGAAATAAGAAGAAGAAAGAGAGAATGCCAACTTTGATAATTTCTCTTAGAAGGCAGCATTTCTTGAGAGCTGGAGGGAAAGTGCTGTGGCTCAGAGCTGCTGATTACTGTGGAACTCATGAATTATTAGGTAATGAAGTATTTTGCCATGTAAGCAATTAAAGGTCCTGTCATCTACTGAGCTGGTGATTCCAGAACCACATTTGTGTCTTCGTGACTGTTTATGAAGCCACACAAATTTTTGTGTCTGTTCAGATGCCAGGCTTCTTCATTTCCACTTGGTACACACACACAGGGTGCAGAAATGGCTACAAAGAGCCTGAAGCCTCAGAGAGGATTTCTCAGTAAGTCTGAGGTGTCATCTACTGGCTGTGGTCAGGATGGGGTTTGATGGGGGAAACTGAGCATTGTTCTTTCCCCAGCAGTGGGGAAGATACTGTTCAATGGCTCAAGGCAGGAGCCTCCTAAGTAAGCTTGTGTCTGGATATGATTTAAACAATTTCTTGTGTGGAGAGTAAAATTTATTATCTGAAAAAGCCATAAAATGACTGCATGTTCTGCACACCCTGGTATTTCGGATCTGTCAAAAGAGGACACATCTTGTCTGCAATGATGTAGAAACTGAAATACTAAAATAGCTGGCTGTTGAAATAAAATAAAAATAACAGGATGAGGTGACAATCAAAAAATCTTGGAAAGTTCCAGAAATAGATTTGCCCCTGAAGAGAATAGTTTTTTGTACAAGTAGGATCAAAAGTTTGCACAATTGGAGAACAAATCTGTCTTTGTTCTGATTCCTAATTCCTTATTGTTTGGGCACCTGAGAGGTGCCACAAAATGTTTTGGAACTCTGCATCTCAGGCATATCAGTTGTTTGGTTTTACTATAGCATATGACTAATTTTTTTTTTTTTTTCAGCTGGGAATTCATTCTTAACAAACAAAAGCTGCTTTACAGCCAAGAAAGATCCATGATCCCAAGTGCTAAACCCAGAGCTCTGGTTCTTTCAGATCGAAACACTTGAAAATTTGGAAGCGACAACAAATTGGTTGTGAAATGAAATCACTCCACCAACATTAGGGGGATTTTGCAAGTAATCCTTGGCTTAGTCACCAGGTTATTTTAACTGTGGCCCTCTGCTTCTGATGCAGATATTTCCAGTACTGAGAGGAAACTGTGAGTGGAAGCTTTCAGATGCAGCGTGATTAAGTCAAGGATATAAAGATATGGATCTCTGAGGAGCGAGGACATGAACCCAAGTAGGACTGATTTGCTTTCCAGCTTTTTAAGAGCTCATGTTAAAGCACCCAGCTCTGTCAGTGGAGCTCAAGAGGCAGCTTTTACATTGCAGCTACATGGTGTCTGTAATAGTGTTCAGTTATCGTGCTAACTGTAAGTGAGGGATCTGCAAAAATTTTCCAGATTTCTAGGAGAAAAAAAAAAAAAAGAATGCAGTCTGCTTTGCATAACTGTCTGCAGTGAGCAATAAAATGGCTGTAACAGGGATCATTGCTTTGCACATGGAAAAAAATATAGGTTTTCTATATACTTGCAACGCATTTGCTTAAAATTTATTGCACATGTATTTAAAATATATATCCCCTGTATAAAATAGTCTGTTTAAAATGGGACAACTTTGCCAATTTTCATAATATTTCAAATATGTGGTATAACAAAATGCATTCAAAATATCATTAAAAACTGATAGTTTTGGTGGAACATTTAAATGGGGTTATTTGTTGTCTTGAGTATCTTTAAAGAAGCACAGGTGTGGAGCGTTTTTCAGATACATGACTGAGAAGAACAAAATTGAGATTCCCCCTCCTCTTCTGGGCAACCTGTGACAAGATTTAGTCCAAAATAATAGTGTACAGCAGGCTGAAGCTGCCTTTGTGTCTCAACTCCCTGTGCTTTGTGTAGTAGCAGTATAATATTTTCAACTGGCCAGATTCAGTATCAAGTCCTGACTTTTCCATACCCCAAATGATGCAAAATATCCGTGGGCTTGGCTAAACACAGATAAACCAGCTTTACAGCTGTTTGCTGCTGCCAAAGGAGTGCAAAGCAGCTGGAACTTATTGATGAATCTGGTCTTATATCTTTTCAGCGAGTTCAGAAACCCATGTGTTTGGTTGGTGGGCTTTTTTTTGGTTTAAACATGGAGCAGGTTGCTGTGGGAAAGGCTGGTTTGTCTCCTGAAATGAGAAGCCAGCAAGGTTCAGAACTCAGAGCTGCTGGATTTGCAGTACTTGGGCCAAGCTCTGCCTTCACAGGTTGAATATAACTAACAGGGAGCACTGCACTTGCTTTGACAGACACATTTAATCCCTGGAAGTTGCTTGAAAATGAACCTGGAGCACTAATTCCCTGATGGCTGCTTTAGGAAAAAGAAAAAAATATTCTTTAGGGAAAATAACTGAAGGTACAGAAAGTCCTACGATGGACAAATGGTGCAGGGGAGAGGAAGTTGTGCCTAAAGCTGAACAGGAAATAGATTTCCCAGCCCACAGGGGAAAAAAAAGTAAAGATAAAACTGGGATGTAGAACTTGTCCTACTTTGTGTCTGGATAACAATAGCAATTAAGAAAAAATAATTATGAATGAGACCATTCTATCATTTGGTTAAAGTTATAGATGACTTCTGCATTGTGTGACACAGATTCAAGACCTCTTATCTCTGAGTCAAACCAGGACTTAAATCTGCATTCCTGAGATGAATGTCTGACCTTTAAGATACAGGAGAGATGAGTAGTAGCAAAAAAATCTTCGAGTTGCAACACAATTTGTGTTTTGGAAATGGAGAACTTTAAATTGATACATTCATACAAACGGTTTTGTTTTGACAAATCTGTGTTATTTGAAGAGAAACACTTTTCAATAATAATAATAATAATAATGATAATGACTTAAAAATCTGAACAGTCAGGAAGGTGCCTGAGGATTTCACACACTCTTTTTCCTCTGCTGGCTATTTAATTACTCCATGTGAAATATTTATCAGAAGGGACTGAGCCTATTTCTCAACAAGCTTTAGAATAATTTGGAATGTAAAAACATCTTGTGGCTATTAGGGCTCAACAAAGTTAATTATCTTCTTTAAAGTGTCACCAAGAGGTCCTAGAAGCTGGAAGTAGAACAGGCAACTTTTTGATTCTTCTTCCTGCATTTCATCCATGAGCTGTTCTCTGGGTCTTTGATAGTCCTGTAGGTAGTTTGAACTGTGATATTTTCCCACAAACTGAGCATTTTCTCTCCTCCTTTCTTCTGGATATGACACCTGGCACTAAGTGTGGAACTGTGATCATTAATCAAGTCCCTTGTTTTGCAGGAAGAAAAGACAGATGATGTGGAGTCTTTTATGACTTGCTACATATTGGTCACAGCCATTCTCGTGATTTCTGGATCCTCATGTGCCTCCCCAGCTTGTCAAGGTAATTCATTCTTGCACACCCCAGAAATTCTTATTTAGCACTTCCCTTTCATGCTGAAGTGCTTTTGCTTTTGGGGAAGGTGATGGACAGTAGTTTTCCCTTTTGAGGCGCTTGGTTTCTGTTGGTACCCTCCGGTCAAGTAGACGTGGTTCTCATCTTTTTTCCCTAAAATCACCCAGAATCTGCCTGAAAAATACTGAGCCTGAGGGACAGAGTATTTCTGAGGAGAGGGGAGGTTGTGCTGAATGGACATGGGGAGCTGTGAGAGCTGCCTCAGGTTATTTTCTCTTCAGGATAGTGAGTAGTGCCTGTGGCTTCACAGCTATTGAATTCTGGTGGGCTTCACACTCTAGAGCTCAAGTGGCAAGGGACAAACATGGCTTTGTTCTTAGTTTCCTACGAATGGAATTATTTCTAGGGCTTTACAAATCGATTGTGAACGTACTTTGACGTATATTCTTTGTTGATTTTTACATTTCCAGTCTTTTCAAGGTTGGACAGTGGAAAAAGCTAGCCAGGGAAATCATAATCTACTGTAACTAAATACATAACAATCCAATAATAAAATTATTGGGAAAAACCCTGAAGGCATTTATAAAGTAATGTAGAAAAATGTAAATCATTTAAAGAACACCAAAGCAGGGTGTAATCCATGATTATGTTGTCAAATAACCATGAGTTGTTTTCAATAGAAAAAAAGTGCCAGATTTTATCCTATAGACTAAGAAAGCCCTAGAAAACAGTCTTCAGAGATGTCCATCATGTTCAGAGCACTGAGATTAGTCCCCTTCATAAAAGGGGGTTTTCTTCTTTAGCTTTCTCACAAGAGAAAGAAGCAAGTTGTAGGTACAGCTTTTTCTCAGGGAATAAAATCTAGGTATGGGGTTGTTATGAGGGAAGGAGTTAGAGGCAGGCATCAGGATTTGGTTGACTGAAATTTATTGTTCTTAAGGAAAGTTTGTAAAAGACAGCAAAGGGCCTAAATAATGCATGACACTACTGTATTAAATAGTTTTAAATGGTTTCTGAAAATTGATTTTTATTCACAGCCCTACTAATATCTTTTATTGTTGTCTTACTGTTATGTACAGTGTTTTTTAAGTTCACATTTTCATTTTTCTCCCTGCAATGCTGAATGGGTCATATAGATTTCCTTAATATCAAATGCTACCAAATGAAGATGCAACTTTGAGGGTTGTTTGCTATTGTTTAAGCTTGCCACTAACTAACTACAGGTTCAATTAATTGGAAGTTAAACTTAGAGTAATTTTTCTAACTGTTGAATTGTATTCAACAATACATGTTCCTTGAAAACCTTGCATGAGTAACATAATGAGCAAAGTATTTGAACAGAATAATAAACAATCCAATCAGTTCAAATCCTTTTCAGACAAGTAGGATTCTAATACTTTTTGGCAAAATTCCAATGAAATCATTAACTTTCTAAGAGACAAAGAATATGTGCACCTTTACAGTATGATTATGATTAAACATAAAATTCCAGAATTATTAAGAGAGTAATCTGACAGGTATTTCTATCCATCACAATCTTGGACTGCCATAAATCAGCAGAAGTCGTCTTCTCACAAGAATTATTAGAAGAATTCTAAATCAGCTGTTGGCCAAAATGAGCCTCTAAAGTTTTAGAAGTTTATAAAATGATAAGTATATCTTTCTTAGACAGTTCCCAGTTCTGGAGGACAGTTTAATCTGTCCTCTTGTTAACATTGGTTTTTGTTCCTCATGGGAATATTCTACAATATGTTTTTTTTTATATATAATATGACTGCAGTCAACCATATTCTCTTGCCAGATGGTAGTGTGAATTGTACAAAAGAATTGCTTTGCTGCAAGATTTTGTTTATTTCAGGAAAAGTTCATCATTAGGCCCAGAGACTAAAACCAATAGGATTCCTGAATTTTGGCTGGACTAAAAGTGAGTGCAGGGTGCTTTTGTGCTGTTTGAGCTTTCAGAAAGCAAAAGCAGAAACGTGAATGGAATGCTGAAATTATTATTTCAGCTCATATAGATGAAGAGCTGCTACAAGACCCATCTCAGTTTTAAATCTATTTTGTAAAACTATATATAGATTAGGCACAGTCATGTCCATTAGCAATTTCTGTCTTCCTCTCATGTAAGCATAAAACTAGTTTAACAGAGTTTCCTGGGAAGAGCAGGATGAATCCAAAACACACAAGACCTCATCCAGCTTCCTGTCTGTAGGTAATGCTGCAGTCATTTTGGATTAGCGATAAACGGTCATGAAATTGGAAACAGGTTCTCCCAGCTTTACACAAGAATCTGCAAAAACATGAATACTTGTACCCAGAAAGTAGGATTCCAATCCAAACATCATAAAATAATATACAGTGCATGCTTAACTGCATGCAGGTCCATAAGAATGTATTAAATGACATTGCCAGATGCCAAAGACAAATATGGTTTCAGCATTCAGATGTATTGGAACCTGGAGGAGATGAGGGGTTTTCTTGCACTGTTGTCAGGGCTGTATTTCTGTAAAATGATTTCTGTCCTTAGTTTCTGGTATCATTTCCCTCATTCCTTTGCATGTACGCTGTGACATTCTGCTGGACACCTGAAAAAGCTCTGGTACAACCTCAACCCAGTTCAGATGTGCTGGCTGGGTGACCTCAACATTCCTTGAAGCCCCTCAAGGCCCTTTCTGGAGTGCACAGTGATAAAGATACAAATTTGGTGTAAAATTGTTGTGTTTTATCCCAGGCTGTGAAAGGGAATTGCCACCCCTGCACTTTCACCTGAACAGGTTTAAATTTTTGCAGCCAAGGTATTTATCCAAGGTCAGAGGTCTGAGAGAGGAGGAGGCAGACACAGCCATGTTCAGTCCCTCATACAACCACTGCAGCTTCTTCAGAGGACTACTGGGATCACAAAAAACAGGAATAGAAATGTTGATCTGAACACCAGCCCCGTGCAATTTGAGAGAAAAAATGCAGATCCAGTGAGTAATTCATACTAGTCAGTATTCTAAGGACTTGGAGGGTGAAACTTCCAAGTTTAGAATTCAAATATAGAATCCAAACTAAAGACATGATTAAATCATGCAAGTTGGGAGGCAATAATCTGAGAAAGCACTTACTCTGGGTATCTCATTAAAAAGAAAAAAATTGGAGAGGAGTGGGGTATTTGCCAGCATATAGCTCTAAATTTGGAGCTCAGCAGAAGCCATCCAATATGAAAAATCAATGTCTTTTTGCTCATGCTTCCTGAAATGTTTAGGCTGCAGAAGATGAAAACCAAGTCAACTTTTTCAACCATAAGATAAAGTAATAATAAAAGGAGGCTACAAGGAAGACGTGTAAAAATGACAAAACTAGCCAGGCTCCACTTTCCAAAATGCTTTCTCATATGTGTGAAATGAATTAGGGATTTCCCTGAGCTTTCAAACCAACCCTGAATTATAGCATTGGTGCTAGGTGATAGCACCTCTCCCAGCAGGAATAAAATCAGAGCAATGATGTTCAGTGACAAGAGAAGATCCCCATATTTACCAATACAAATATGGGTAAAACCCTGCAACTTTGAAATTAATTTACTTCTTTTTATCACTGTCACTAATATTGTTGCCTCTCTGTGAGAATTGTGGACCAGTTCCAGACTGTGTACTTGAAGTCTCTTGCTCTTTTAAATGATCCACAGTGACCATTCATCACATTTTGTGCAATATCCCAAAATCACAGGACAGTTTGGCTTGGAAGAGACCTCAAAGATCATTTTGTTCCAACCCTCCTGCTTTGGGCAGGGGCACATTCCCCTACACCAGGTTGCTCAGAGCCCCATCCAGCCTGGCCTTGAACATTTCCAGGGATGGGGAACCCACCATAACGTGCTTCTCCCACAAGAGTAGGGCAAATATTCCAGCTGTGTAAATGTTTCTAGCCGAAAATGCAAAGCCTTACAGTAAGAGTGCTTTCCAGGGATGTGGATAAGCAGCATTTGGATCCCTGCTCCAGCCTCATGCCCCTCAGAGTTGCAGATACCTGCCAAGCACTCTTACTGGAAGAGTGTTACTCCTGCAGCCTGGTCATTCATCAGCCACTGCTTTTCCCTCAGATTCTGCAGCAAGAGCTCTTTCAGTTTTCAGCAAAACTTTGAAATTTCTTGCCAAAATCTTTCAATATGAATGGAAATGTCAGTTGCTTGGGAATAGACTCATATTTTGTCTTGGACCCTCCTCCTTTATAAAGGCAATTTGTCTCCTAAAGTTACAGTTACCACAAAAATCTCAAAAAGTTTGCATTGCAAAGCATGCCCCTGGTGGTTTTCTTACAAAGCATGAAAAATGATAACAAACCAAAGCCTTACCACCATGCACTTGAACACTGTGAGATGGATTTTCTGTACTGTTTGAATAATCCAGTTTCTTCAATACAATATCTAATTTCACAGATAAGGGTGATAAGGGAGGAACACGGAAGACTTACAGATTTATTGGCAAGACTCCATCTCTCAAATATATCTGTAATGGTACTTGGGAGAACCATTCTACAACTTTATGTTTTCTTTCACATGCAGCAGCAGTGGCAGAAGTACCTAATGTTATTTCAGAGTTACATTTCAGATTTACTTTAAGAATCTCAAAATACCCGTGACTTTCTGGACAATCCTTCCCACAGATAACATCTTCATGTCTGCCTCATCTCAGATATTTATCTTTAATTTTTTTTTTCTCAAACATCTTTGTGGAGTCAACAAAAATGTCATTTCATCACAAATTTCTGTTTTAGGTATCTTTGTGGTTTTGCCCTTTTTACTATTTCAGACCAGTTCTTTTTAGCTAACTTGCCCCTTATCTGCAAGCAAAGCAGCTCAGTTTTGCAAGAATAACAGAGACCTTTCTCCAGGATTGCATTACTCAGGTTTTCAGGTTCCATTCTCAGAGAAATTAGTTTGAATGAGATAACTGTTAACATAATCATAATTTCTGGTTGCAACAGCATCTAACTACAATCTGTACACTGATTTACAGCAGTATTACTGTGGGATTAATTTTATCTGAGGTTTTTGATTTTTTTTTTAAACCGAAAAAGTAAAATAGAAATCCAACACAACCAAAACCAAGAAAAATCCTAGCCTCCAGTTGCAGGTAAGCTCTGAGGGGGTTAGTTTGCATTAGCAAAGTTAAATAAATAAACAGAGGAACTTCTGGCTTGACTCAATGAGCCATACTTAGCCTCTCACAAAGCCACTGTTGAAGGCCTGTTTTTGCAGAACTGCCACGCTCTGCAGGTCACAGGGACAAACTAGGTCCATAAGGGAAAGTATTTTAGGTTTAAAAAACAGGGGAAAAGAAAAAAAAAAAGTGCTGATTTGGGCATTCATAATCTCCATGGCACTGCAAACTCAAAAAGCAGTAGCTCAGGCAGCATGTTTTTTGTCAGACTGCTGGCCTGCTTTTCTTTTAGGGGATCTGGAGACATACAGAGCTGTGTAAAAGGAATTCCTCAAATCCAAAGCCTTCTGTCCCTGCAGCTCTGCTGATGTGGCTTGTTCTGCACTGGTGTCACCTGGAGGCTGAATGAATGGACTGACAAACCCAAAGGGTGGAACTGGGGTGAGATGGGATCTGCCCTGCAGTACCAGGTGCTGTCGCTCAGTAGGAATTGCCCAAATTTCTTCTCTATTGTAAATTCCACGACCTTAATTAGTGACACCCAAACCATCAGGAGATGGCTCAGCCCAGGGCTTGGTCTCAGCTGTGACAGTGGCTTGTGAGAGATCAAGAGAGCAAGGTCAGTGAACCTCCTGTGAGGTTTGGTGGGCCCCTCTCACTATTCCTGCATCTTCAGCATAGTAGCACCTTTATTGAAAACCAGAGTGATGGCAGGAGGTAAGGATGACCAAAGCTGGGTCGGGGGTACCATATCAAAAAGAGGATAATAAAGTATTTCAGTTGGCCAGTTTAAAAAGGAGAGAGAGCAAGATATTTTTTCATTGTGCAAATTTTGTTCCCCCTTCCTGCGGGACTGGTGTAATTAACATTGATTTCTTTTGCTTTCCATCTGTAATTGCTGGAGAAGCTCTGGTGGTGGAATTTTAACCCTTCCATCTTTCTACAGCCTTAACACTGACCTTAACGTTTCCCATGAGAAATAAGGGAATTTGCTTAATCTCCTTCTATGGGGCTAGCCATGGGTTATTGAAAATGACCCATAGTTATTGTGCCAATGCATAAAATGTCACAAGTAATTTTTGGCAAACCTAAAGAGCAAACTAATTGAAGGACTTTTCAGTGAAAGTCAGAAAAAAATCATCTGTTTTTAATATCTACAAGGGCTCAAATACAGCTTTTATTTCACACATAAAGATGTTAACTGTGAAGCATACAGACCCTTTCTAGAACTACTTGTGGTACAATTTTCAGAAAATTGCATTAAACAATCTGATTGATAATCAAAGTGATCCAGATTAAAACCTAAAGACAAATTGCTTTGCTAGTTCCTGCTTTGAAAGGAATTTTGAACTTTTGAAAGCAACATGCTTTTCTTAAAAAGATTATTTTTAGGGGAAATCTAGGAAAGCAAGATTAGCAAAACCATTGTGCAGCTGGTGATGTGGGATTTATTAATCCCTGGGTCACATGTGCCATAGAACTGCAGCAGTTCCAT
Organism: Molothrus aeneus; assembly: GCF_037042795.1. Lineage (NCBI taxonomy): Eukaryota > Metazoa > Chordata > Aves > Passeriformes > Icteridae > Molothrus > Molothrus aeneus. The sequence goes on along the minus strand of NC_089649.1, from coordinate 8,668,674 downwards.
ATGCTTAAAGATGGGCTGGTCAGAAATTAAGTGTAAATACAGAACATTAAATACTACTGGGAGGAGCCAAGGAATCTGCATGTCTACAATGTGGTTGTTGCTGGTTTTGTTTGTGGTACCTTGTAATGGACTTGAAGAACCAAGAAGCAGCAGCTCTTGGTTCAAGAGAAATTCACTTTTTGCAGAAATGAACTTCTGCAAGAAGTTCAGAATGAACTTGTTGCCATGAGAAAAATTTGTAGAGAGTGCATCTCTTTCCTGGTAAATGGCATCATTCTACTACCTACACACTCGCCGGCACCTTATACTTTTTAAAATAACTTTAAACCAGGGCCTGGCTGATGCAGAATTGCAGATTTTCATTTGATGTGAGGTTTTCTGACAGTTTATATAGTTTATTCTTTTAATGTGTGTCATGAAAATCAAGCTGTTACCCCCACCAAGATTTCCTGAAGAACAAAGTGTGAGAACAAATTCTTTCCAGCCTTACACCAAGGCAATGTGGCTGACTTTTCAAGGCCTGTATGATGTAAGTGGGAGCAGTTTGGCTTTTGTTGTATAGCATATGCATATAAATATATGTGTGCATATAATAGAGATGAATGTAAAAATGTCAGCAAGGGAATATTTTAGGCTAAGTGTCAGGAACTGTTTCTTTGCACTGAAATCTTTTATGATAGAGAATAATTTCTCCATTGGGAGAAATGGTGGGAGCTTCTTTACTCGATTAAAAACTGGACAAACCTTGCAGAACACAGCGTGGAGCAGTTCTGTGTTGGCAGAGAGATGAGCTAAGCACCTAGGAGCTCTTTTCCACCCCCAGTTTCCATGGATGATAGATGGCTAGTTTGATAACCCTTGAGGCAGTTTTAGCAGCATAGTGCTAATGTAGCTCTTGTACTTGCCAGACCAAGTTTTCAAAAGACATTTGGACAAACTGTGCCTGAAGTGGCTCATAAATTACACTGCATTCTATCAGCAAAACTCTCTTCACTTCAGGGAGGTGACTTCAGCAGCAAGAAGCCAGTACATCCACTGGGATTATTGTTTTTACTCTTGGGAATTAAACCCATAAAAGGCTTTCCTGTGTACCAATGGAAGAGAGGTGGCCAGGAATGTGTCAAACATCACCCAGACTGAGCCTGCCTGTCACCTTCCCTTGATTTTTCCCTAAAAAGTGCCTGCCTCAGGGAATCCCTTGGGTGAGTGTTAGAACTGTCAGTGTGATTTTGCCCCACTGTCACCACCACAGGAAAGAGAATTTATTTGCTTGGAGGGGAAATGGGGAAATTGTGGAATTTACAAAATGAATTGGAATCTAAGTTTCCTTACCTCTGATCACAGAGGTAAGGATACTTAGAAATTAAATGAGAGCATACAGATGGAAACATTTTCTGTTGTTGGTATGGACACTTTTACAGAGAATTTAAGCCACACAATACTTGCTTTCTTGTTAGGTTTGCCTTTCACAAATCCCCTAAAAGCAGTTCACAAGTAGTGATGAGAACCAGTGGATGGTGTTTCCAAATGGCCATGAAGGGAAACAAGGGAGGACAAACAAGGGAGGATTTCTCTTTATCAAAAGATGTCTAGGCTTTCTATCTTTTTGCTTCAGGTTTTTGCAAGTGACAACTTTAGGTCGTATTTAAGCACTATGTCTCTCAGATAAATTCTGGGCACCTGATAGATGTTTTCAGCCAGAGACATTGTACCAGCTTAGAAACTCCAGCAACAGGCAAGGAGAGAGTGCAGAGTCTACATCCCTTTCAGTAAAGATTTCTCATTGCTACAGGACAATAATTAATGGCTTATGCTGTGTTATTTTTTGTTTTATTATTCTTATTAAGATTTTGGGTAGATTCTTTCAAAGATTTCAATGGCACACTTGGATTTGAGGATTCCTTTTGGAATCCCTGCCATGCTGCAGAGCTGCTGCTAAAGTCTCTCCTTGTCATTAATTCTGACTCCACGGGCATGTCTGTGTTTTATGTGTGTAGAGCATATGGCAGGGTTCTGCTTGTAAGTGGAGAGGGAAATAAAATTTGTCATTGCCAGGAGTTCTGTGGAGTGTTTAAAGTGGATCCTGACACCTGTACAGCAGTGATCCATCAGAGCCCCAACAGGAGCTGTTTGACCACAGGTGTTTCTCGTGGTGATTTCTGTTATCTCTTTCAGGTGGGGAATGTACTGGCTGCTGATGCTGCTCTCTTGTTCTTTCTCTCCTGTTCCACAGTTGATCTGGAGGTCAGGAGTGGAAACACTCCTGCTGAAAGTGGCTAAAAGACCAGGTAAAGATGAAATGTGTTTTATTGTTTAAACTGTGTTCAGCCCTGGCTACTGAGGAACTTAAATTAGGTTATTTAGTGAAATGGTATGATGGGATTGTGCTGGGGTAGAGTTGCATATAGCCAGAAAGGCTCATGTGAAGAGTGTGAGGTGCAGGAGAGCACAAAATGTTCTCTGTAAGATAATTTGATGGATTAATCTTAGACTAAGATTTGTTATTTATTTATTTATGTGAGAGGTATAGTTAGTGGTAATTCATTTTAAATGAAATCCAGAGGGGTAAAAAAAAGGTTGCATTGGGCCTAAGTGAAAAAAAGATGTGACTCTTTGCAACCTTTATTAGAAATGTTCACAAAGCCTCTGATTAATCAGATTCAATGTTTAGAGCCATAATTCTATTGTAGCAATGTTTCCAAGATGACCATTGCTGCTCAGTGCCGTGACTCAGGTGTTTTCAGAGGAGCTGAGAGACATCTGTCCATGTTTAACTCATAGGAGTACCTTTTAGGTCAAAAGAGAAGGAAATTGGAAGGATAAAGCAAAGGTCTTCATGAATAAATAGTGTTACATAAATACTCAATAGTTATCATGCATAAGATCTGACAGGACATAAACTCTGCTGAAAAATCATCTTAGGTAACCTGCCAAAAGCTGAATACATCCTAATATGTCATTTGTCTTCTTACAGTCATTTAAATCCCTTGAACAAATACAGAAGAAAGGAGGGGAAAAAATCTTAATTCAAACTATTTTTAGCCCCCAATGTGTGGCATGGAGCTTTTTCCAGTGCACTGGAGTAAAGAAATGGACAGGGAGAAGGGAAGCTTGGAACTTGAAACTCCAAAAATTGCATTAATTAATTTATTTTTTAATGTGGAAGTAGTTGGGAGCAGGAATCACTCTGCCTGCAGAAAGGTCTGGAAAAACTAGCACATGTGATGGAGGAAAGAGGCATCCTTGGAATGGTTGGCATAGCCAGGCACAATTCTTCATGAGGGAAAGTCATAAATCTGCACATTAAAAGGGCTACTCTCTGTAAGGCCTTCTTCAAGCCTCTTTCTTGGAGCAGAAATACTTTGCATTAAAGGAATTGTCTGAGGCAGCAGAATGAAGTTCTCTGAGCCCGTTTTATGAGCCATCTCTCTCTCCTTCTGGCTCTCTCTCCATACATATCTGTGTGTAACCTATTTTAAGTGCACAGTGTTTGAGCTCTAGCACCATTTGAAAGTGTTACACTTGGCATGTCAGGATTTCCAGCACACCAGATTAAAGCTCCTTTGGAAAGGGAGGATGCCACTCAGTCTGGTTTGCAGCAGGGGTTATGTGTCATTTGTAAGTTTTTAATCACATTTCAGAGCTGTGAAATGATGATGCTCTTTGGTGCTCAGCCTGCTGTTTTCATCACTGCCTGGCTGTGTTTGAGCTCTGGGAAGCTGCTAATTTGGGGATCATGGCTCACTCCTTCACAGAAGGTGTTGGAATTATGAGAATATGAACAGAGTTGGATGTGTTGCAAATGACTGCAGATTTCAAATGGGCTGAGAGGCTTGAGGAGGATCACAGTAAGCAGGCAGCAGTGCTGGTGGGCCTGATTTCACTCGCAGGAGGGTCTCCAGTGAAAATGGTGAGGTTTCCATGCAGTGGGGTAAGAGGTGGCAATTAATCAGCTGGAGAGATTGAGCATCATCTAAATGAGCAGCTTGAAAATAATCTAAAATAAAATAAATTGAGAGCACTTGGAGAGTCTTTAGGCTATTGGACAGGGAAAGAAAGCTTGCAAACAGGTCTTATTGCTGAGTTAAAAGGGCTGATTGTAGCATTCACTGCTTCTAACATTTATTTTTTTAATCTGAATATGTTTTGCCTTCTTTTGGAGAGGATTTGCAGAGCGACGAATCAGTCAATTTTCATAATCTGGTATTTTAATAATGGCTGTCTGCACAGCTGGGGACTGTTTGCCCCTGCATGAGGAGGGAAATGATACTGCTGCAAGGAGGAAAGAAATCCTGCACTGAAGAGAAGTGTTCTCAGCTGGGAGCCAGCCTGATACCAGCAGGCCACAGCTTCCTCCAGACTCTGCAGCTGTGGGTACCACTACAGTGATGGCTCTGATGCCACCATGACACTAACAGCTCTGTTAAATTATTAACAAAACATAAATATCAAACAGATAGAGATTTTTTTTTTTAATTTAAAAAACAGCTGCTTCCAAGTGGAAGTGCATAGTTTAGAGTACAGGGGTTCCTGGAATGTTTTCATTGATATCTTCTGACAGCTCTTTTCACTGCTGCTGATCCAGTATTCCTTCCTCTTTACTGCTGTTGAAAAGATTATTCTTAGGAAATAGAGACATACTTTGGGATTTCTGCTGGCAAAAATAAATACACAGTGTCCTCATGAAGCAATAAGTGAATAGGATCCTATTGTAAATATTTTGCAAGAGGGAGATGGGGTAGGGACTGAGGCATAAAGAGCAAAACATGTTTCCAGAGGTCAGTCTAATTTAGTACCAAAAACAGCTACCAAATACCTAATGATAGATTTCTTCCATACCATAGATACATTCTTCCATACCATAGATACATTCTATAGATACATTCTTCCATAATGTATCTATAAAGATACTCCTGATACTTACGAATTTAATATAAAATAAGAAAAAAAATTTTTTTTCTATTTTTTTTCCTGCCTTAGAAGATTGTATTTTTAGGTCAGCTTTAAACTGTCCTGATCTAATTCTTAACTGCATCACTCTACAGTAATGCTTATCACCACAACTAAAGCTTTTAGTGTTTTATAAAGTGATTGTTTTGTAAAAAAAAGCTATTTTTCCAAAATAACAGTTCAGCTTCTTCCAATGTAGCTGTGTAAATTTTGGAGAGAATCAGGGACTTTGATTCACATGGGAAGTATTTTATGAAAAGTCGTTTTAGGGTACCCCCAAGGCACCCACAAAAATTCATGAATTCAGACCCCTTTCTGAACACAAAAATATGTGACATTCTGAGTTTAGAAGGGAAAAAAAAAAGAGAGTTATGCTTAGAAAGGTAGAGGAGCTGCTGAGGTTGGCAAGGAAGGATATTAGGTGGGCAGGAGGAAGGTGCTGCTTTGGAAGGTTTTCTTTAGAGCTATTAATGGAGCTTTAATTGCAGCAGAGGGTGGAGAAAAGAAGTAAGGACAAGATGGGGTGAGAGGCTCTCAGGCAGACACTCCTAACTGAATAGTTAGAGTTCAAGATCTTAAATAGTTAAATAATTAAAGTTTCAACGTGTCTGTAAGGATAATATCAATACTAATTTGTTGGTGTTCATTTGTAAATATTTTCTGTCTCATTAAGTGCCCTGAAAAATTATGTTGGCACTTCAATGTAATGGCAGGTTTTTCACCCCTGAAGTTTCTTCATGGGCTAAAATGTGCTAGCTTTGACTTGGGCCTGACCGTAAGAAGGAGATAATTCTGATTTTAAAAAGAAAGAGGGAAGCTTTTACTAGATTTACCCCAAAATGACATTTGCTTTGCTCAGTTATTTCTCATGTGAAGTATGAGTATGGGGCCTGGTTTTTAATACTATTTGACAAATAGCCAAGTATCCCCAAGGCTGGCATCCAGCTTTTGGAGATCAAGAGATCACAGGAGATAGATGGTATTCTCACCCCTGCAGAGGCTGCTGAGAGGGGAAGTGACAAGGTTGCTCAGTGGGTTACAAATCAAAATGGAGATGCTGCATAAGAGACCATAAAATTTAGTCAGGCTAAATTATCATGATTGTACCTCTGAACCTAAAATCTTTCCAGCAATGAACCTAAAAAAAAAAAAAAAACCCTATAAAATCCTTCCTAGCCTGACTCTGTTCTGTTTCTTTCTGCTTTGGATTTACTGGGCTTGCTTTTGTTCTTTTTCCTCTAAGGAAATACAGCACTACTGAATTACCCTCAGTAAATCCTAAATCTGCTGTGGGAGTTGGGAGAGGCAGCAGAGCCCTGGATGAGGTGCACTGATAATGGTTCCTGCAGAGTAGAAAGGACAAAGATGACACAACTTAGCACAGAACAAAGCAGCATCAAGGTTTTAAGCTTGGTTGTTGCAAACCTCTTTGGGATTCTAACAAATTTATTTTATTTTTGTACCATGAATCTCTGTCAGTGTTTGATGTTTTTGGTGAGTAGGTTTCAATTCTCCTTCTATGTCAGCAAAGGCATTTATGCCAGAAATTTCAGCCTTATTCCACTACCTGGAGTGGAGAGGGAAATTTATAAAAGAGTAAAGTAGAGAAAGAATCCCACACATCCACCTGCATTTATCTTATTCCCCAAGGCTCTCTCTTTTCCTTCTCTTGAGACTGAGAATAATTTTTCTTTTTACTGTGTTCTTGAGTAGCTCTCCCCTAATATATTTTATCTTGCTAATAAATTAGTTTTCAGGTAGTTTCAATTTTAAGTGTGTTTGTGACACTACCTGGGTCTTAAAAAACTGTGGTAATAAATGACCACAGCTCATGAAACTTAATCTTAAAAAATGAGAAACTGATGCTCATCTTGTTTAAGTGCTCAGATACTGTGGTGTGTAAAATAGATAATAATTGTGTGTGATTCTCAGTCCTGTGCTCTTACCTGCCCAGGGAGATGCTCTTTAATTTTTTCATGAGGAAAACTAGAAAGCTTCAGTTTGGATCCACCTTCAGCTGTGAGAATCAGGTAAGACTTCTTTTGCAAAAACTCCACAGAGTTGTGGGATTTCAGTGGTAGCTGGAAACAGCATGGGGATGGTGGTTTTGAAACCTCTCCAGTGAGTGAAGCGTAAATAGAAAATATTGCCACTTCTCACTGTGAAGAACTATATAAAATTTTTCACTTTTATTTGTAGAATTTTTTCACTTTTATTCTGGAATGTTTTATAAGAACAGTCAAGTATTTCCATTTCTCACTGAAACTGGACAAGTTTATGCCCCCCCCATCACTATGGAGTGTTTTTGCTTTGGCAGGAGAAAATGCAGATAAATTTAATCAGTCTTCACATCCCTGTGGAAGCTTTGGGTTAATTTCCTTTCCAGGGGAAGAGGAGCAGCTAAGAGCAGTTTAACCAGGTCAGATCACTTAGCCAGGATGCCATCTTTGGAGCCAGAAGTAGGTTTGATAGTAAAATGTTAGAGTCTGAACAATGACAATTATTTAAAGGGTGGCTGATATTCACCTGTGGGTGCCAGTCAAGATTCTGTGTGAGGAAAAGAGAATCAGCAGCTCTGTACTCACTGGTCAGTCTAGAAGAATTTTCAGGTTTTTGCAAGCATTCTGAAATAAATGTTGAGGTGAAAGAGGTTGCATTACCTTTCTCTGGATCTCCAGTACCATGCTGGCTTAGTGAGGCTGTTCCTTGGAATTTTATTTGTTTTGTTTGGTGGGGTTTTTTAAAGCTCCTGAGCTCATTTTCATGACAATGTGTGTGATGGCTTCAAGATTTCAGTCCTGACTGGTAATCACCGCTTCAGAGTCCATTTTTTTGTGAACAAATAAGATAGAATAACATTAATATATATAAATGTAGAATATAGCACACAGAGGAAAAACTGTCACCTTCTTCCCTACTCATTTAGGCTCTCAAGTTGGCTCTACATAGTTGGAGCTCATCTTTATTATCTTGGATAGGAGTCTCATATCATCATATCATTTTTCATGATAAGCTAAAAATGTATTTGGGAACAGAAAGACCTGTTTGTTCTGGAATAGGAATTTGAGTCTGTTTTCACTCAGCTGCAACTTACCCTCATGGCAAAAATAGACAGAATATGGGAAACAGTGGTGTCCCTGAATCCTACATCTCTGATTTTACTATGGTCTAGTATTTTTCCCCCAGTATCAAAGTGCCAGGATTCAAAATAAATACTGCTGAATGGATGAAAGTGAAAAAAAAATAATCCAGAGATTCTAAATTTGTTCAACACCCAAACTGGAAAGTCACAGCAACAAGTGAAGTTAAACAGTAGAGATTTCAATCCTGATGTGGAGGGCAGGAGGGGAGCTGGATAAAATTTAGGAGCTGCAGTACAGTTAAACCCTGTTTTGTTGGGAGACACAAGCAAGCCTGTTCTTTTGTGCTGAAACATGGGATGGGAACTTGTAAAAAATGTGCATTTTTCTTGTTTAGCTAAACATTTCCAAGAGTAATGAACAAAGATGGACAACTATTAGAGGACTTTATGTATTTTAATGTTACAAGTGGGAACTGCAGGATTAAAACAAAGACATCAAAATGCCATATGCTGGTTTTTATCTGTTACAGAATCAATTCAGCTGCTTGTAACTTTAGGTTCTTATTACTGCAGAGGTGAAAAATGCAGGCTTTGTGGGCTTTCTAATCAGTTCCAAAACCTTGGATCCTAAGCCACAAGGCATTCAAATGCCCTGGGACCTTGCTCTTTATCTTCCTGGAGGTAAAAGTAAATCCATGAAGAAAGTGCAGTAATTCTTCCACGCGTTTGGCCATGCTCATTCCCCTCCTCTCCATGAATGCTCCTTAATGTTTTCCCTGCTTGTGGGCTTCCTTTAGCCCTGTGCTTGTACCTGATGGATGATCAATGTCCTGGAACCTCTGTTCCCTTGGGCTCCCAGCCTAACCTTGAAGCCTTCAGGTGTCACATATATTCAGTGCCTTGGAATTCTTTTTTTCCATCCATTTTAATTCTCTATCATCAATCTGTTAACAATGGCTGCATGTTTTGTTTCATCTCAGGAAACATCTGGAATAGCCATACATATTTAGTGGTCTTTTGTTGAAAGGATCTTTTTTTTATTTGGTTTCATATGTCATTTTTCTTCTTTCATATACCTTGCTTAGCTACCTATTTTCACTTCTCTATATGTTGGGTCATGAATTTGTAAAATGGATCCTTGTCCTGCCCTCAAATAATGTGTATGAGCAATTGCTTATTTATGCAGCTTTTTAAGAGAAAGTCTTCTGTAATATCTAAGAGTTGTTGACATAGCATTTCAAAACAAGTAAATAAACAAAAAAATTAGCATGTTTTAGAAATGACCAACTAATGTGACTAGGTACAGACTTAACAGTGCAAATGATTAAAAAAAACAAAAAGCACCCCCAGAAAACCTGCTAGATAAAAAGCTGACAGAAGGTAGGAGAACAGAGCTTATCTAAGTGTATCATGGTCATACTAATTTTAATAAAAATTAGTTTTAGTGCAAATCTTTTGTATAACAGCCTGTTGCATAGAGCTCTTGGATGGGGAAAAAATAAAATTAAAACCAAGAAGTAGATTCAGGGTTCATCTGTGTTCTCAAGTCTTCAATCCCTCTTCTGAAGGACTGTGCTTTGAGAACTAAGCTGAAATACACTAGCAAAATGGTGGGAAATGGGCTGAGAAGGGGGAAGGTCTTAATCCTTTCCTTGAAGTCATGCCACACACAACCAGGAGTAGTGCAAGAATCTGTAGAAGGGCCAAAAAGGGAACAAAATTAAATAAGCTCTTGACTAGGGCATCCTTCTGAAACAGAGAATCCCATTTCTGTCATGATTTGCCCCGAGGGAAGGAGAGGGCTGTGTGAGCAGCATCTGCTCTCTGCTGTCAAAGGCTTGAGAGACAGAAACACCCCTGAGCACCACAATTAGATGGAGTCCCTGTCAGCTGAAGGCACATTATCTTAACTCTGTCACTGCCCATGCTGCTGATATCATAGATGTACCTCTACAGAAGTGCTGGCCTTGTGTTTAAAACTGCCTGAGAGCTCTGTTTGCTGTGTACCTTCCATTTGGTGGCTTCTACAGCTGTTTTTTCTCCATGGCTCCTTTGAGGAGAGAAGATTTTGTAATTTGAACCGCAGGAAAATTCACTATCACTCTTGGCCAGTGCATTTATGAACTTTACTTTCAACCTAGTTTTAAAACTTGCTCATCTGTCTCCCTGGCTCCTACGTTTTAGGGGGATCTAATGTCCCTATAACCATTAAGATTTGGCCACATTCTGTTCCAATGTAACAGCCCCTCAGAGCTATAGGAAGTTTTATTCCTGTTGGACATCTGCTGTGAGAGCCAGGCATTTGAAATCTGAGCCCCTTCAGGGCCCATGTCTCAGAGATATTGATCATCTCCTGCAACTTTTTGTCTGCTTTCAATTCCCACTGCAGCCAGCGGGAGTCGAGGCTCTCTGCACCTTGCAGGATGAGGCTCACAGAGGTTGCTCTTGGAGGAGGTTGTCTGCCTTCAGCTGGCTGGCTAATCTCTCATCAGATGGCTCCATGTGTTGTTGAACATCCCAGATATTCCTGCTGTCAGCTGAAGGTAGAACAATATCTGCATTGTCTGGGCTCGAGCTGAAAAGTTGCTAAGTGAGAGCGAGCTGGAGTCGTGGATTTCAGCTTTTTTCAAAATTTGCATTTTCAAAAAAGGCTTCATATTAGAATATTGCCTATACTGAGAACCAGCATATTTTCCAGGAATTTGGTGCTCTGTTAACTTTTTCTGTTTAATAATGTAACAGTTAAAGCAAGTTGATAATTAAAGTTGGGATTAATTTCCAGGTGGGGCTTCTATCCTGCTCAGACTAGCAATGAAACAGGGAGGTGACTTGAGAACTCCAGCTCTCTGAGATGGTGGAGGCAGTTCATGTTTGATAAGGTCCCAAAAGAATCTCCAGAAATAGTTCTGAACATTTAGTATGACTGGAAACGAGAACTGCATCTGAACCAATGGGAGGTGAGGAGGAGGAAAACCTCACCTGAGCACAGCTTTTTTTTAGTGGAGGGCTAAAGAAAAGATTTCTAGAACCAGGGCCCCAAATTCTAACATTTTGAGGATATGAACAGTCCCTTTTTGCTGCTTCTCATAGAACTTATGAATGAAGAAAACTGTTGACATTAACACAGGACCATTTTTACAGGAGGTGACAGTGGGTGACTGTGGATAACTTCACGGACCCTTTTTCCTTACATTCTGTGAATGAAAGATTTTCTGAAAGGAGACTATACTAAGGTATAAGCCAAGTTCTACTTTCTGCAGAATTCCAACACTTAAATAGTGAAGGAAAAAAAAAAGATAATTTAAGCCACAGGAAGAGCTTATTTTTAGGAATCTGAAGCACCTGTCAAACGGAAATTGCACAGAACCTCAAAAAAGCAAATCCAAACTACCCTAAAGTAGCCAACAAAAGTCAAAGGAATTATTAAAATATTGAGCTTAACACTTATTGAGTAAACCCCCTTTTCACCCCTACTTGCACACAGCTATTTTGAGTACACTCAGCACACACTTTATTCTCCAGGCCTCCATTCCCAAATGGGACAGGACACTCTTAGTTGCCTTCCCAAGTCAGAGCTTTGGTCTTGAGTTTTTCTGTTTTCACTGGAGTCAGCTTAGGCTGTGTTAAGCCAAAGTGCACAGTGTATTGGACAGGTGAAAACTGGCAATTTGCAAGCATGATGCTTTTTCCAGAGACTGGATCTATCCTTATCCTAGGCAATTATTTTGGCAGCGCAATTTCCGTTTTCCAAGCAGCGATGCTGCCAAAGATTTTGGTCAGTCAGGGGCAAAAAATTCTGCAAAAAAAAAGTTAAAGCTAAATCAGCAGCATGTTGAAATCAATAGGTGGATGTGGAACCCTAAACACAGAAAAGCAGAAATGTATCTGCTACATCTTCCCTAGATTTTTGTTCTTTTGGTGCAATATCTGCTGTGCCTGTGCAGATTCAGTATTGATGGTTTAAAAGGACAATAACTTCTCTGTGCAATAGTTACCTGCAGCCTGATGCACATATTGTCATTAAGTAGCCCTTGTAAAGATCTTTGTAGCTGACCAGCATTTTCTGAATGAGTTAAAAAACTATTGCATATTTACTGAATCTTCTGATACTGAAACTTTTCTGTCATAGCAAAAATTATTCATTTAGGAAACCTTCTAAACCCAATCTGAGTTCATTTGATGTGGAAAGCAGGGTGTGGGAAGAGTGGGAAGAGGAAATGGTTCATGCTAGGCTCCCTGTTTTGAAGTTAGGGCATTGCCAGGATGTGCCAAGGATGCTTCTGGATGCCAGGATATGGTTTTAGTTACAATTGACCCTGGTGTGGGGCTCATGTCCTAGCTATCAGTGCTCTTTCTTCAGGAATAATTTTCACAGTGATTTTATGATTGGTTCACTCTCCAAAACAATTATTCTAGACTCTCTGAGGAAAAAGTTGTTTGTGCTTTTATATAAAGAAAATATTTGAAAACCTAGGTACAGCTTGGTCTTGCTTTTCCCCTACTGGAAGAAATACTACTGCTTTTAAACAATTTAAACAGCATCAAGAAAGCCAAGGTTGTATTTGATGTGTCAGTGCAATTAGTTCTTGTTGTTAATAAAACAAGAACTCTTGTTGGGTGATCTTGATCACTCAACTCTTCATTTCTTGGACTGGTGTTTAGGAAATTATTATGCAGCAAATATAACCATCAGTGTGGGAACAGGAGATGGCATTAAATGTCTGTGTTTATGAGAACAGATACAGAACTCAAACATGCAGAGAAAAAGATGCTTTTATTATTATTATTTAAGATTATGATGATGATTATTATTATTATTTAGGCATATGGGCACTTCAAGGATTGGTTATGAATTTTCTGGATATTTCTATGATCCATTTAAGTTCCTGTCTTGTTTTAGGCTGTATTTAACTCATATTAAATTCATGTGTCTCTCTGATGTCCCTTGGGACTATTTACTTGGGTTATTCGTGCCCTTAAATATATTAAGACATAGTCCTCAGGGAGGTGTTTCAATAACAAAATAAAATAGATTTGAGATAAACCTAATTAATTAAGAATTCTGATCTTCATTACATTGTATTGATGTAAATCAGATACTGGACAGAGGTCGAAACAAAATGATAGAGGTGGTGGCATTTCCTGTAAGATTTCTGGTATTGTGCTTGTCATGAGATAAGGAAGATAAGGAAGAATTTAAGCATGGAATTAACTTGTATTAACTATTTTTTCATGTCACTGTCCAGCTGGTCTGACTGCAAAGAGGAGATGCTGGACATGGGCACAATGAGAGGGTTTTTGTGTCTCTTGTGAGTCATCTCCAATAAAATAAAGAGGGGAAATAACCAGAAAATGCCTACTCTTGGACTGATAAACATAAGAAACTGAGTGTGCATGTTAATTTACTGTGAGGAACAGAACTGGAATAACTGTGTGGGTTTTTTGGAGTTATTAGTGACGTAACCCTCTTAGTAAAATGACGTTACTTTAAAGATCATCTTTACATTCTGTAGTAAATATGTGAGTGTTAGAAAGTAGGAGCCTCTCCAATGGTAATGACATAACAACATTCATTCTCTGATAATACTGAAATACAGATCTTTATGCCTGTGAAGTTTAGGTTTGCATTATATTCTTGGGTTGTTCATGCTTGTCTTTTAGAGAAACCCTGACTGTGGTTGCTCATCACACTCTCATTTTAAGTTGTTTGCAGTGTGAACTGAAGATGCTTTTATTTCTTGGAAATGCTTTATTTGTCTATTTTTCACCTTTTTTTTTTTTAAACACTCATTTACTTCAACTCCACTATTTAAAGGCAAAACAAACTATTAAAAAAAACCCCAAGCCAGCCCACAAACTGTGAAAGGCTGATCAAAAGCTGATTCCCTCTGCTTGTATGTGTGATCTTATCAGCCTGGCCTTTTCCTTTCCAGATGTCACAGTTTTATGTGGTGTAAATTATATATCCCATTACCCAGATGGGCTAAGAAGGCAACAGCTTCTGGGAGGTAAATGCTCTTTAATTCTCTACATCTAGGGTCTAGAAAAAGAGAAACTGGTCACTAAAGTGTCTGAATGTAGCAATATTCATTTGGGAGCTGGAGCCTTGAACCCACTGACTGTGCACTTGACCAGATGTGGCCTCATCTTTACAGACAGCAACCAGACTGCCAATAAAATTATTCAAAATAAGACTCAAGAGTGGCAATCACAGGACTGCTATTCTCATCACAATGAGTTCAACTGTGCACAAACAGTGAGGGTTTAGTTCTCATTCACATTGGAATATAATGGGATTGAAGGGAGGAGGGTTTTTCTGTCTTTTTTTGTAGGTTTTGTTTGATTTTTTTATTGTTTGGGGGAGATGTTGGGATTTTTTTTGGTGGGTGTTTTTGTTCATTTGTTTTGTTCGTGTGTTTGTTTTTTCCCAAAGAAGTATCTGTCAGTGAATTTGTTCCTAATTTTCTGTACAGATATTTTTGGGAAGAAGAGATGTAATTCAGCACAGCTTAAGAGAACTGATAATTGGGCACAAAGGGCTTAATTAATTTTGTTCTTGGATGATGGTGTATAGCATAGGAATCTCACTGAAATTAAAATCACACATTTGAGGGCAGAGCTGACCCATATAAAGTAAGTGTGGCCTCCCTCCTAAATGCCAGAAGCTATTGGACAGCTTTCAGAATGTCTCCTTGGAAATTACTTTAAGTCAGCAAATAACCAGACAGAGAAGCATTTCCAATTACCTTGTTTCTTTTTTAAATGCTATGTTAGTTTTTTTGGAGACAGATCTGCGTGCAGCAAAGTTTGCTATCCAGCTGAATTAAGTTAAAAATAGGCTAAGCTAAGGTAAGCAGGTGCCATCCCAGTGGTATTCTTGAAATAGCACCAAAGTACTCTAATTCTGGGTTTGACTGCCCCCAGTCCAGGTCCCCAGATCTTTTGAAATAAAATTTTAACAGGATTTGCTGCCTCAAAGACTTACAGGTGATGGGAAAGTGCTTGTCTGCCCAGGGGAGTCCCCAGTCCCAGAAGATCCCCCAGGGTTGGGGATCTGGGGAGAAGACCCTGTACAAGTGACTGGGTTTTTTTTCCAGTTCTCATTTGGGAAAAATACAAAAAAAGGTGAGGTGTCAAAGAAAAGAAGCAAAAAGAAAAACAGAAAAGAAAACAAAAAAATTTTGGGGGGTTTGGGGTGGTGAGGGTTTTAAATATCAAAAAGCATTGAAGTTGACATTGAGGCCTTACTGATACTCAATTCTAATGCTTCTTCTGTCTTTGATTTTTCTAGTAATCTGCTCTCCAGCTGACCTTCCTATAGCCTCTGAAATGTTTTCCTGCTCACATGTCTATTTTCTTAGGTGCAAAAGTGTGAGAAAAATTGTCAAGAACTGAACAACAGCAACAGGAAGCTGAAATTTTATTTGGGTTGCTAATCAGAACAAGAGCCTTTAAGGCTGTTAATAGAAACACTAGCAAAGTGTGACTTGAGGTACCCATATTTGAAGGAAATAGTTCATGTTACAGCACAACTGAACAAAAAATCCTTTAAAAGCTGTGGAAGAGGCTGTTGTTGATGCTAATATAGGTTGATAGCCAAGGCCTGAAATTAATAAGAGAGTCTAGCAAGGCAAAGCTTCTAAATTACTGAGGAGAGAGAAGAAAGTACTTTTTAAATCAGCTGATCTGCTTTAAGGCCAACCTGACTAGAGATGGTAGGAGCTGAAAGCAGGAAGGAGAGAGTTTGCTGAGGTGTCCTGAACAAGTGCAGGTGAGCTTTGGTTGGGTTGGGTCACAAGTGGTGGTGAAAGAAGCTGAGTGTGTGATGAAAGGTCAGGCCATTAGCAGACAGCCCAAACTGGGTTTGGTGCTTGTCCTCTGCAGAGCCAGGACTTGGAGCCAGTGATCCTTATAGCCTTCCAACTCAGGATATTCTCTGTTTTATTGGAGTCAAATACCCCCATGGGTGGTGAAGGAGCTGGGAATACTTGGAGTGAGTATTCCCAGAGTGCTGGAAGGTCTGAAATTTCAGGTCATTGTGACCCACCTCACTGAGCTCTGAATTATCTTCTCAGCAGCAAGTGAGATGGAGGGTCATCTTGGCAGCTGGAGCTTGTGCAGCAGATGTGGGCAAAGAGAAAAAGGTACTTGTCAGAAAAATATAAAGCTACCCAGATAGTGTCTGAAATGCAGTTAAATTCATGTCAGAAAGTTTTGTAGCTTCAGATTCACTCTCACAGTGCCCATCACTGGTTGTATTTTGTTTTCTCCTGGTTTCTACTGGTAAGCAAGGGTGTTCCCATTGCTGGCTAGGAAGATCTCTGAAACAAATCTCAGCTATTGCCTTCCCTCTGGCTGTTATCTGTGCTCTCTGGTGAAGATCAGGTTCTAACCCAAGTGTTATCTTTCCCCTTGTCATTGTAAAATAAAAAGTGACAGAACTGTAGTCTTCAAGGAAAGACTGTAGTTTCCCAAGTTTCATTCTGGGAAACCAAAACATCTGCCTCAAAAACGTTGTTTAGCTTATGGATGGAGATATTTATGCATTGTTTTATGGGGGGTTTTTTTGGGTCTTATTTATTTCAGTAAATATTTCATAATATTGAAGTATTTATGTGTATTTCATAATTATTCAGTATTATTTAACCACTAAAAGTAAAGCACAATGCTTTTATAAACACTTTTTGCAATTGCTTAAGCTTTGGGATGGGATAGACATAGGTTAAAAAGTCTAAAATTAAGATTTTTATGTATTACTCTTACTTTTGACTGAATCTCACTGTTATGATGTTAGGAGCTGGAGATCTCATTGGAACTGATAAGCATGAGAGGTCAGTTAGCAAAATGTCAGAAGCACTTTATCCTCCTATTACTTAGGGAGCCTCTCCTCAGCCTGCAAGTGCCCAGAGCACCAGGCTGGATTCTGAAATTTTCCCTGGGGTCTGAGTACATACAGGGAATATTTTTAGTGGTGGGGCACGTGTGTACAAGAAAGAGTCAGAAAATTAATACAAAAAGAGAACTACAGGGCAGTGCATAGAGCAGCCCATGCTGCAGCTGAAAACAAGCCAAAGAAATTCTTAGCATTGATTGTTCCTTCAGAGGAGAAGCAATACAGGAAAATGCAAAGCTCTAAGGGGTACTTTGTGCTGACCATCTCATTTTCAATCTGGTACTCAAAGGTTCCTTTCCTACATGGGAGAACTTTAAATAGAAGTCAATATTGAATAAAATTAACCCAATTCTTTTATAAACTGTGTGGTCTAGTTAAATCAGAAAATAAAGGCTTGATGAAGAAATCACTTGGTGAGGGTCTGTACAGGAAACTGTGTGTTAATTGTTTTGCAGGAAATCAGACTAGATAATCAGAAGTGTAGTTCTGGCCTCAAAATGTACAAATCCCTCCAAAGAACATTTTTTGGTTGTGTTTGAGGTAACTGGTGGCTCCTTTGAACTCCCTCAGACTGAGAGTAGGTCTTAGTTGTGTTTAAATCAAAAGAGAATCACTTTATATATGTGACATAAACAAATTTCTGTGTTTAATAGCAAATAAACATGCATCCATTTATTTTGAAGACAGGGTTCTTTAAATTTTTCAAGGGAATATTTACAATCATTTCTTTAACCTCAGTGGAATATAGTATTATAAGAACATATAACATTTATAGAACATAAAACTTCTCTTTTTTCCCCTTTGTGTGCATGTACAGTAATATAGATCAAACAGGGTTTAAGGATAAAAGTGACTATTTAAAAAAAAATATGGCATTTCCAGATAAATGCTGAAGTGAATAACTATGCCCACTTATGTATTTTTTATTTTAAAATTTTATTTTAAGGATAAAAGTGACTATATTTTTTAAAAAAGATTATGGCATTTCCAGATAAATGCTGAAGTGAATAACTATGCCCACTTATATAATTTTTGTTCAGCACCACCAGGCCACTTGTCCAAGATCATAGTCATCATAAACAAGATCATAAGACTTCAGATATGATTTGACTTATTCATTTTCCTTCTGGGACTGCAGCCAGTTATCCTTAAATAAAGGAACTCAGGAACTGGCCTGCTTTATGTATACACATGAATCAAATGGAAGCTGGAGTGCTATGTTTGTGATCTTGAAATGGTTACTTATTGTGGTGACCAAAAGAAGGAAAAAGGAAATAATCAGGAGATACTAAAGGTGGCGCATTTCTCAAATGTTTTATATTAAATATTAAACAAGATTCTCAGGACATGAAGCATGTTTGATCTTAGTTATGTTATTGCTGCAGATACTAACTGGAGGAAAATAATTGTTCTTCTTTAAGGCAATTATTTGTCCTTCTTTAAGCCTTCTTTAAGGCTATTAAAAGCAATGTCTCTTTTTTCTTTTTTTTTTGATATGTACTTTTGCATTTGATTTATAGATATGCATATTGGCTTTACTTAAGGCTTTGAAGAGAAGAATAAACAATGAAATATGTAAATGAGGCTTTGTGACTTGTCCTAAAAAAATATCAATTTATAGATTTCTGCAAACTTAGCCAAGAGCTGAGCCACCTGAGAAATGCTGCTACTTTTGAATTTAGGAGTTCACTGGCCACCTTAATCTTTTTTTGGGTCAATATAAACGATCTATAAAAAAAGAGAATGGCTGGCATAAAAATTATTAAATTCACATTCTTTTTATCTAGCTCTTTACGTTTGGGATTAGAGCTCAAAGAGCTGTGGAAATGCTTTCTAATGAGATTTTGAAATTCTTGTAGCAGGAAAATCCTTGTAGCTCCACAGGGAGCTCTTCACTGGGAATTTGCTGGGGTATGACTCTTTCTTGATTTCAAGTAATTCTTTAGAAACATTAAGGATCCCAATATCAGTTCAAGAAATAGTATTCTCAAATCTGACAGTAAAATTGAACAGGCATTTTATCTGATGCTGGAAGCATGTGGTTCCAGAGTAAAAATTTTTTTGCAGCTGTCAGAATTCCTTATGATGTCATTAGGAATTCCATCAGACTGACTTGTGTTATCAGCTTTAAGTTTTATGCCCAGAGATGTAATATGCTGATAAGAAATTAAACAGTATTGTTACCACTCAGGTTAGTACTAATAGTTGTGTGTCAAATCCAGTATCTCCAATGGCTTGTGAAATATTTGAAAACACAGCCACCTGAAAGAGCAGCAGTTCAAGGAATTGCAAATTTGTGTGTAATTATTTGCTAAGTTTAACATGTGGATATTAGGTCTCCAGAGCAGCTGTGATTTCCTAAAGTTTGG
Source organism: Molothrus aeneus (assembly GCF_037042795.1). Classification (NCBI taxonomy): domain Eukaryota; kingdom Metazoa; phylum Chordata; class Aves; order Passeriformes; family Icteridae; genus Molothrus; species Molothrus aeneus. Next base: position 8,649,380 of record NC_089649.1, on the reverse strand, counting down.
TGTCTCTGACGTAAATTCAAGGAGGGGAGGAAGAGGAGGAGGAGTTGCCTCAGGTTCCTGAACAGAGCCCCCTCCAGCCCCAGGCTTCAGGAAAATTTTACTCTTAGAAATTCAATTAGGAAATAAATTATAAAGGTCCTTACACAGAGGCAAATTAGTAATCTCTTCATGCAGTGTAAGCTTATGGAAATTTATATTTGTAACTTGGAAATGGCCACACTATGGAAGTCCTTCCTTAGTAAGTCGGTATCTGTAAAGGGGAAAGGAAGAGTTTTACATTGTTCTTTAGTAGTGTGGATTTTTCAGATTGATAAATAATGGCTGTGTGAACTATTTTGTTTGCTCCTTGCACAGAAGTTGCTTTGAATGTATTGTAATAGCCTAACAGATTGCACAACTCCCTCCCAATTTTCACCCATCCCCTTTCTCTTGCTGGCTAATGACAAGGTTTATGGATATAATAAAAGGAAAGCTTGCTCCCATCAGACAGACAAGGTAGGGAGGAAAACCACTCCTCTGTGACTGTGGTATCTGCATTAATGGTTCTCTTGTTTTTGCCAGACCTGTGGAAACCCACACTCTCCTTCCACAGCCCCTTTTGGGTGGTGATAGTTTCACAAGTCCTCCCATCTGATGATGCTCTGTCCCAGAGCTGGCTTTTTAAGTATCACCTGCATTGAGGAAAAAGGAAACAGTGCTCCAGGATTTCCTGCATGGATTTGATCTTGTTACAAACTGTTTGCCATAGGCACATAGGTACTATCAACTTCTCTTTGGCTTGCCTCTAGAAATCTTCTAAGTAGTGCAATCAAGGGCAATTACTGCATCATTTGCTTGTGTTTATAACATATTAGAGCTTTCTGGGCTTAAGCACTGCAATCCATCCTGATTGCTACCAAGTAATCCTTTACAGACTTATAAATCAAAACTGTGGCTGATTTTCAGCAGTGCGATTGCCATGTTTTGAAACTTTGCTAATTAAAACTTTATGAGCATTCAATTAAAGAGCAGAGAGCGTTTTCCCTGCCTTACAACTGAAAGTAAGCCATAGTAGTCTCAGCAAAAATGAACTTCCTTTCTGTTTACTTTTCTTAAAATCTTGACATTTGGTGGTTTAAGGCTTTCCAAACCATTTATCACATTTGTCTTTGAAGCTCTCTCTTCTGGTTGACTTAGCAACCTGAACTTTAGAAATCAGACTGCTAAGCTCGACCTTCTGACTGTGCTGCAACTTCAGGTGCAGCCTTTGGCAGTGATTTTGTGTGCTTAGTGAAAATCAGGGTTTCAAGTAGAAAATGTAGTGTTCTGAAGTATAAAGTACTGCTTCAAAAAGCTTTCTGGGATCAAAACACAATTACTCAGATTTGTGAAGGCAAGGGTTCTAGAAGTCTGTCATGAAACTCAGGATAAGAACAATTACAGTGAATAGAATTAATATGGTTTGTTAACTCTTAGAATATGGTCCCCCTGGTGAGTTTCTTTAAACAATAAGAAAAGAAAAAAAAAGTAGGGATTCCTACAGAAGCTATTAGGCTGAGCTTGTAGTTTGGGTCACTTGATAAACCCTACAAATGATGCCTGCTCTCAATTAACTTTCAAATCAGGTCATTTGTAAAATGCAAACAGTTAGTAATTTTTAGTGATTACAATAATTACTTTCACTTTAGTTTCACACAAAACTCCAAGGCAAAAATTAACTCGCTTTGAAGTGCTTTATTCAATCTCAGTAAAAATATCAACATAATACATAGAAAGAGTAAACAGCATAGTTCCCCTTTTACTGCAGTTTTCATTTAAGCAATTTTATTTCTGAAAATAGGATCTGGAATGAGAAGAGAACAAAAGGACTTATGGAAGAGTGGTTCTCTGGAATGTGCAGGATATATAAAAATCTTGTATTTGATGTGATCAGTGTTTAAGTCCTCCATAATGTGAATCCCTGTGTATACTGGAATACCTATTTCTCTAAAAAAATCCAAATTGAGTAAAATGAACTAATTTTTTATGACTTTTCCAGATGAATACTTTGGTTGGTGTCATGCAGGAAATACGTATGTGGAAAAATATGAGTATGATCACAAAAAAAAGTGGAAATCAAATCAGAGCAGAAGGCATGCTTTGACATTTATTAACATGCAAATTAAAGATATCATTGCACGGAAGGCATAGTGTCAGAATGCCAAGTGGCAATTTCCCAATATATGTTATGGGATAGCAGTAATAATTAGCTGCTCTTTCAGTGGGAACCAACCAGTCTGCAACCACACAGATTTGTCACTCTTTGGGAAATGTCTGTGCATTACTAAAAAGTGCATTTCCCTAGCTATGCCCTTTGGTAGGTTTTGAAAGACAGGCTTCATTTCCTGACTTCTCTTGTTTGATTTTGCATATTTAATAGCAATGTAATTTTTTCATCGCAGTTTCAAAGGTTTTTAAAAGGTTAAAAAAATAAGGAAGGATGAGGGGGTAATGCAAGCAGTATGATCACCCTACATAAGTCACTGGCAGGTTTTAAAGATTCGGTGACTGTGTCACCTTGAACCCCACGGGAGTAAAATGCTAACTGATGGGTGTGGTTTTTTTAAAGTGTACCTGCCACTAGAGGGGAATGGAAGCACATGTTTTGCCCCTAGAAAAGTGATGTCCCAGTTACAGCCTTGGGTCTTGGAAGTGCCTGTTCTCTCACAGTTCTGTCTGCTCCTTCTCTTTCCCATTTATTCTGCCCAACTTAGGTGTCCACTTCTGTCCCAAAGTCTCTCCTATTGCTCTATTGCTCCTTCCCACAAATTGTCCTCTTGTATCATATGTAATACCCTTCCCTTTGTGTGAAATTTTTTCCCTTCCATTTCTGCTCTTCTATTCTCAAAACCTGGTTCTGCACTCTTCCCTGTCCTCTGCTCTCAAATTCATTCTGCCCTTCCCGGAAGTTCCCTTCCCGTAAGTTCCCTTCCCGGAAGTTCCCTCACGGAACTTCCCTCACGGAAGTTCCTTTCCCGGAAGTTCCTTTCCCGGAAGTTCCTTTCCCGGAAGTTCCTTTCCCGGAACTTCCCTTCCCTTCCCTTCCCTTCCCTTCCCTTCCCTTCCCTTCCCTTCCCTTCCCTTCCCTTCCCTTCCCTTCCCTTCCCTTCCCTTCCCTTCCCTTCCCTTCCCTTCCCTTCCCTTCCCTTCCCTTCCCTTCCCTTCCCGGAAGTTCCCTTCCCTTCATATAAAAAGTCCCACAACTTTTCCCAGAGAAATAGATATTTAATAAGAATTAAATGTATTTAAATTATATTTTTTTAAAATTAATGAACTGTGTTGGATATTTCACCTTGATGCAGACAGAAATCCAAAACTTTCAGCCCAGTGACTCATGTTTGCTAAACTGATAAGCAAAACCTGACTTCCTGTAGTTGTGTGAATTAGAGATGGAATTTTCACAACCTAATAAATGCTGTTCACTGCTTGTGGGAAAGAAGTTGCTGGATAATTAATGAAGACAGGTAAGTTAAGGTTGAAAAAGTATTTGTTAAAGTTTCCTTTGAGTTATGAAGTTCAACATTTGTTAACTGAAATGATGTTAAAGAGAGTGACAGGATCAGCAGTTATTAATCACCTAAAGCAGGAATGGTGCCTCTATTTACAAATATTTAAATGAATTTTCAGGACACACCTGTCAGGCTGAGATTGCCATCTGGTCAAATCTCACAAATTTAGCAACAGAAACAAGCTTTGTGTTGTATGTGTTTGTTTGATGATTAACAAGTGAGTGGTACTGAGCTGTGTGCTACCTTGAGCATATGCCAGAAAACCCAGGGAAATCAATATTACAATCCTGACATTCACCTCCTCTCTAGAATCTCTCACAGAGATGCAGTGAGGGATGAGGAATAAAAGGCTTTCATTATAATGACTGTCTGCAAAAAACATTAGTTACCTCTATCAAGTATAAATAGACCTGTATTTTTCATAAATTTTCTTGACCAAAGTGATTGACCTGAAACCACTTGATCCCAATTAAGAGTGACGAGAAGGAAGTGAGTAATATTTTTCTATGGTTGACATGGTCTACTGTGCTTTATCCTGACAAAAAAACTGCAATACTCCAAATAAACCTTAGACATTCTCACACCACAGCTATAAAATAGCTGGTTAAGAGTGATTAATCCCACTGATACCCTGCAATTATAAAAGAACAGATTTTATAGCTGCTGAGACCTGACTGAAGTCATTTCTCCAAAGAATAAAATGATAGACTGTAGAGATACAATGCAGTAAGAAGAAGACTTTTGCCAAAATCTTAAGTGAAATGAAAGAAAAGGGAATCCAAATGCTTTTGTGCATTTAAAATGTTACAAAGCATTTATCAGAGATTAAAATGAAAAAAATGCAGCTATCTAAATGTCTAATCTACGTAAATATCTTGAAAAAAAACATGTAACAAGGACTAAGTTAATCAGAGCCATCTTTAAAAGTGGTCTCTAAAGTATGACAGGCATATTTATTTTTATATGATTGTTTTCTCTTTAGCAAGTTAAAATGTAAAGCAGAATGAATTCTTCCTACTAATGTGTCCATGAAAGGTTAGGTAACATCTAACATTAATTAGACACTGTCAGCTGTCCAAAATCTGCATTTGCAGGGCTGACATGAGCAGGATTTTGTAAGTTAACACTAATGAGAAAGGCATCAGGTATGAAATGAGGTTTCAGCTGTTTTATACATGCCTTAATAGATGGGCCATCACTAAAGCAAATTACATAGGGCAGCAGGTTCAACACTTCCATGTACTTTTGTCTGCAAAAAATTCAATTCTACCTGCCCTCAGAAGTGTGTAATGCTTCCAGGTGCCAAAGCTTTCTAGGAAAGTCCCAGTAGTACCTCTCTTTCTGTTCCTAGACGTGCTCTCAGCCACCTAAGTTGAATGCAGCTGCCTCTAATTCCTGCCTAAGTCTCAGTGAGCAGTTTTGGTACTTCACACAGCTCACCTTCAGGAGTTCATCTGGCAGGCACCACAGAGCATGACTGAACTGCACACAGAGTTTGTGTTTTGGCATTTTGGAATGGTTGCATGCAAGGAGGAGACCCCTGTTACAGCTCCCAGCTGAAATCTGATCTCTCCCCTTCTAGGAGGGTGCCATAATCATTACAGTATGTGTGTTCTAAGATTGCACTCAATTAGAGTCCTCCACCTAAAAAATGAATGTGCAGTGAACAGCAGTGTGAATTTGCAGTATCCTTGCTGCTCTGAGCCAGCTCCCAACATGGGAATTAATTACACATTTTATTTTCAGTAAGGTGCCTTTTACAGAGGCTCTTGCATTGCACACTCCTGTTACACAGAGCCTCTGCTGGCATCTGATCTTGAGCTGTAATTTACTGACTAACATATAAAACTCTGCCTCCCCTTACATCACCCCTGGAGAGGGAGAAAAGCCAGCTAGCATTGATGAACTTGTGATTCCTCTGTCCTTCAGGTCATGAAAAAGTTATAAACCTACAGAAACATGGGTGTGGTAATTAAGAAGAAGAGAGGTAGAAATTTGTAAAGCTGCCTTTTGGTTTGAGGTGGTCACCTGTGGTTTAAGCAGAGCATTTTGACTTTGCACAGAAAAAGACTGGGAGTTTGCTGAGAGACATTTTCCAAAGGCAGAATTGTGCAGTGGGGATGAAGTGTGTGAGCTCTCCTACCCTCTTTCATTGCAAGGTCAAGTAGGATAACCTGAGCACGTTAAAAACATAATATTTGAATCTTGTGGAATGGTTTTATTTTCCCTGAGTGAAACTGGAAAAATCAACATTTTACCATATAGTAAATACAGCAATTTCAATAGAAAAAAAAATATTTTATCTGATCATGTTGTCCAAAATCTAAGGCTTGGTTGTTTTGCAAGTCATTCAATTATGAATGTAGCTATAAAAGCCATCTGTTAAGCATTCAGCCTTCTAATATATTTTAACTTTCAAGACTTATATGCTACTGTGAGAAATTAAAATGTTTTAATTATGCCTAACCATTGTGCCTTCAGTGAAGCTGATGAGAATTTTAGCATATTTTAAACAGATAGGCATCAGTCTGCACTCTCACTCAAGTGCAATTAATAATCTTAATCAATATCCTAAAATTATAATGAAGATATAGAATACAGTTGTGTCATGGTGTGCAGTTTTGGGACCCTCACCATGTAGTAGTTTTTAATTTTGCTCTGGTAGTTTGCTCACCTGTTGTTCAGCCAGTCACACTTTTACAGCCTCTTTACAGCCTTTGCTCCCTTTCTTTTCTCACACACTCATATTTTTCTTATCAATGCATCTGAAGAAGAATGAATGCCCAGTGTCCTGCCTGCCTCAGTGGAAGCCCAACATGATTCAAGGAATTAGCAATTAAGGCTGCCACACTTAGTGCAGGAGCTACGAGCAGCTTCTTGTTCTACTCAGGCCTGAGCACTTTAGGCCCAGTATGATATGGCAGAAAACCCTGCTGATCTCTGCTGTGTGTTCAACAAGGTTAAGCTGTCTGATGTCTGTTTCCATCTCATGTTTTATGGTACGGAGGACATGTGCTCCTTTTCTCATCTATTTTTCATGTGCTTGCCCTTGGAGGGGAGGAGGGAACAGTGGAGAAGTCAGAAATCTCTTTCTGAGAGCCCATGTTGCAGTCACAGGGAGGCTGCACCTCGAGTGCTGCATTCTGTTTTGAGCCCCTGGCCTCAAAAAGGACTTTGAGGTGCTGGAGCCTATCCCAAGAAGGGCAATGAAGGATCTAGAAAACACCTCTGATGAGTGGCTGAGGGAGCTGTGGGTGTTAATCTGGAGAAAAGGAACCTTGGGGAGACCTTATGGCTTTCTACCTCAGAGGCAGAAGTAGCCAGGTGAGATTGGTCTCGTTTGCCATGTCTCAAGTGAAAGGATGAGTGCTCAGAAGGAATCCAGAAAGGATCTTGTGGGGTTTGGCAAAAGGTACAGAGACCAGTGAGTGTTTGTTTGTAAAGGGACCCTCCTGAGGAGTTGCCCTAATGTGCTTAAATTGGACTGAAGGATTTGGACATTTCCCTGTCTGGGTTACAGAGGAGGGGAAATTATTTATTTGTGTTATCTCATAGTCCATGGCAAATACATGGTTAAGTAAGAACTCTGTCCTTCTGTTCCCATTCAAGTATTTCAGTGCCCTTGTCATCCTTTCTTTTATTGTCAGAATCAATGTGGGATGTGATGATTTAGGAAATGGCAGCAAATACTGTGGTTAAAATGCTTCTAGACTTCAGTAGAGGCTCTGCAACAGATCATAAATGTCATGATCGCATATCGAGTATTCTAAAATAGCAGATTATTTTAGGAAATAATATCAGATCATGCATTTGGAGTTCACTGCTTGCCCAGAAGAAAAAAAAAAAACAACCCACAGTTATGGCTGACCCTCCAAATTCTCATATGTAAATGTCATATGAATAATGTTCTTCACATGTATAATCTCAACAATGACTCCACCGTTGTAATTGGCTGCCACACAGTAAAGCCAAAATTTCTTGTTTAAACTGGGACTCTTTTTGCAGTTAAGCTGAGTTACTCCCCAGCTCTGCATTGCCCCATCTGGCTCCCGGTGGGGTTTGTGCCTTGACATCCCCCAGAACTGGAGGTCTCCAGGGACCCTGGGGAGGAGGCTGGGCCCTGCAGGGTCATGTTGCCCCACACAGGCTCCCGAAACTCTGATGAATGTGGCCAACAAAGGGAAATTAAGGGGGAGGAGAATTTTGCCCACAGCTATGGAAGTGAAGAGTTAGGTCTTGTTGATTTAGCTCTGTGGGAAGCCACAGTGGTACATACAACATGTTAATGTTAGGGTGTTTCATTGTATCACTCTCTCATGCTGTGTTCATTTGTAGGGACAACATGACTTCCATAACATTTATTTTAGGGTCATTTTATTACTTTAATAATGCAGATTTAGATTGTAATTAAAGCCTGTATGATTTATTTTAATAGCTTGCAGCTTTTTTCAGCATATGTTTAGATATTATAAAACTGCTTCAATAGACAATGGATTCATTTGTCCCTTTCTCTTATTAAGATGCACGTGCACTTCATCAGGTTTATTCTTTGTGAATTTTGAGTGTGGAATTTAATCATAAAGTCGCATAGAGACCCATGCCAAATTTGGGACTTGATGGATTATGACTGTCCTTGTGAAAGAAAGAACTAGGAAAACAAGAAATCTTGGTTGTATTTAATATTGAAATAATAAAATGTTGCCTATTTAGCCACATATTACCAATTATCCTGCTACTCACTTACATGGCATTGTTAAATATGTTTCTGACTAGAATAAATTTATATGTAATGATGAATTTCATGCTTTTTTTCTTACTAGTCTAACGGATGAAATTCTTTCCTTTAAAACTGCACCTTTCAATTAAATTTGATTATTCCTTTTTTTTCCCATTATTTGGCATTCTTTGTCTTCTGACATAATCCTTAGCTCGCTTTATACAAAGGTGCGGTTTTGGTTCCCTTTTGTTAATTTCCAGTATTTTCTAACAATGAGCTTATGTTGTCCACATCATCTGCTACAAAGATTATTTTCACTTCCAGTTCCTTTAAACTGTTTCTCTTGTAACAGGACCCGGGCCCAAGAGGTGTTGAACATTGCTGATGAGGAATCAGGTACCTTCAACATTATGTGACTGCAGACTGTGCTCTGAGGCAGCTGAAACAATATTTGGTGAGGATTTAATAGACTTTTTTGGTGACACCTAAATGTCATACAGCAACCCAAAGCCCCCTTCATTAGTTTTGTTTTCCATCTATATATTACAGGGAAGAGAACTGGAAAAACATTGAACCAACAGGTTTTTCTTTCCTCTTCTTGTCTATTCCTATTTCCCATCTTTTGGGTTGTTTTTAATTGGTTGGTTGGGGTTTTTTTTGGTTGTTAGTTTGGATTGATTTTCATATTTTGCATCAGAAAAAGAATAAGGGAGGTCTATCTCATTCCTATTTTGTTTCAGTAAGAATCATTCTAGCACACTCTTTTTTTATTCCAATATGAGCAGCATGAAAAACTTGAACAGCCACCAACTACTTTTCTTGTTCTGGAACATCTCACATATCAAAATGTCTCATGAGAGAAACAGGTAATTACCATGACCTTCAAACTGAGAGTGTATTTGGAAGGGATATCTGCTTATTGGTTGAAAATCCTAGATCAAATGATCTGGAATTTTGGGATTGGTAAAATCAGAATCCTAATTTGAATCTTATACAGTAAGTATTTTTATCTCTTCCTTCTGCTCCCTAAATTTCTTTTTATAGTAAGAAACTCAGAAACCCAGAGGCTTTCTATGGCATCTTGTTTTCATGTCATGGTAGAGAAACTGAGAAATTTTTCAATGTGTTTAGACTGAGTATTATTAAAAAAAATAGGCATAATTAACATAACAATTTAACTTCCAAATGTTTCCCTGTAGTCTTCTGAAAATAATAATCTACAAACATATTTATTCTTTAAGTTATTCTTAAAATTGTCTTAAATATGCTCTCCTTGTTTACCAGTCCTGTGCTGTTCTAACAACAGATACCAGGTTTGAAGAACCTTAGAGGAAAGGGTTTATGCCTAAGACAATCTTTTCCAAAATCTGAATAACCTGGGCTTCTGGCTTGGACACATTTCAGCTCTAACTGCATCACTTGTAGATGTTTCACTACTAGAGGTGTCATGTTGATATAGAATAAACCTGTCTGGTTGGTTTTTAGTTACTTTTCCCCTCTCTTTTTTTTTTTTTTTCTTTTTTTTTCCGAAGGAAGAATGTGAAAACAGTTTGGGCCACTGGGTATCAGGCAGCATGGTTGCTGTGCTAATGAAAATTTGGAACACGGTTGCAAACTGGAGTGTTTGGCAGAAGCAGGAATTTTTCTGTGCTGTTTATGAGGTATATAAAAAGGTCAGTGTTATTTTATAGATTTTTAGGCTTAGCAATATTTTTTTTTAATGATTTACTTTTTCTTGTTTTGTAACAGCCACGATTTTTTTTCTGGATATGGAATGTAACTTTTTTGATTGCCTGGCGTGTTGTGGGAAAATAAATCATGTTTCAAAATTCCAGACACACTTTGACTATTATTAAGAAAACATTGCTCCTGGAATAATAAATAGTGGGGTTATTTTAAGAAGTTTTGTTACATTTTCTAAATCTGCAAAAGAATCAGAACAATAAAAGAATGATCAAGGCTGGGTTTCTTTTGTTTTAACAGGCAGGTCATCAGTTGGCCTATTGGCAAAACTCCATTCATTGTAATGGATCTGCATGAATTTCCAGAAGTTGTAGATTTGGGCAATAGCTTCCTAAGTGTTTCAGAATCATTGTCTTTCATCTGGCACGGCAAACAGTACCAATTGCAAGATCATTTTTGTGATGCTGATCTTCCCCTCCATAGATAAAGGGCAGTAAGTGCTCTCTTAGGCCACTGGACAGATGACATTGGCCAATATGAGCCAAACTAAGATAGTGAAGTGAGATTCTGAATGTGCTAAAAATACATTGAGCCCTATGTCAAATACAGGTAATTTGTTTTTCAGTTGAAATTCAGATAAATACAGGTAGTTTGTTTTTCAGATGAAATTCAGACATTTTAAGTGCAATATTCAGTTGTGAAGGAGATGACGTCTTCATTTGGGAAAAAATTGAAATCTCAGAATTTGGACTCCTCTCTTTTGTCTTCATCTTCTTAGTGATACTTCAGAAGAGACAAAAAATAATTCCTGAAGTTCCATTTTGCCCCACCAGGTGCTTAGATTTCTGAGGAGCGTTGGTACATTGCAAAATGCAGAGCCATGTATACACTGTCAAGTATAGACAAAGAGCTGCAAAGTGTTGGTGGTTTCATAAGATTGCATTCTTTCCTGCTCTGACTCCCCCAAAGAAATCTAACTACTCTCCTTTTGCTAACAACATTTTTTTTTTCTGTCTAGGTAGAGAGCTGAGTGTAAAGCAACACAATTAAAACCTTTTGATTTAAGCAGCATCTTATTATTTCAATAGTCGAGCGCTGTGCTCCCCCTGTGTGGCCTGCAGCCCATAGGTGTAACACGGTGCTCACAGCTGTGAAAACACTCTGCCTTCCCCGTGTTTAGATACCTATCTGTGGCTGGGGAGCAGCAGAGGAAGTCAAAACTCCAAGAATATAATGAGGGTAGAGAAAGTACAGTCGGCGCGTTTCTCCCGAATCTTGCTAAGTAAAGCAAGTTTGTAGACTTGTCCTTTTGTCCTGCCAAGTTTACCAATCTGAACTTTCTCAAAAGTTGTGTGTGCTTAATTTCATCCTTCTAAAGACAGGCCCCTCCAGTCCTGTGACTTAAACCTTCTTCCCACTGAGGCTGGTGTAATTTAGCCCATACAGAGGCATAGGTCACAGGGTTAAATACAAAGAACACTGGTGGTTCCCCAAGAAATATATTGAGTTCTAATATCTGGTTTTGAAATGCACAGTGTGTACAGGAAAGTTTTCAGACTTAAATTAGGAGTTAGGCTAAAGGTACCCACCTGATTCAGTAGATGTAGGGAGTCTCATAGCAAGTAATCAAGTTAATCAAGATTTGAGAAATATAAAATGTGAATTCCCTTTACCATGATAGCATGCCCTTTCCAGAAAAATGGTTTCTGGAAAAATGCTTTCCTTTTGTTTTTCCATCAAAGGCAGATTTTGGTGTTTTGAAATAAGTGATCAGTCTGGAAAAATACAAAGCTGAGCACAACTTTAGTAACTGTATTTAGAGATGTATTTGAAAGGGCATCCTCTCTTTCTTCTCCATTTTTGCTGCCTTTTATAAAGTGGGTATTGAAGAAATGCCTTAAAATCATTCTCTGATCTTCAGACTAAAAAATGTGTGGCACAGAATTCCTGGTGGGATTTCAGCCATCTGATGTGGATGTCAGCACAATATGCAACCTCCCCTTTGGAGAGGAGCTGTTGTCATACCTGCCTGGATACGAATGAACAGATCATCCAGGCATTTTGGCATCTGTCAGCCCCTGGGGCTGTTACACCATGTGTGCATTTGCCATTCTAGCCTTCGAAAGCAGCAACTGCTGTTCTGTAATTCACAGCCTATTTATTGCTGTGAGAGACGTTTTTCTTTTCATTTCTTTTGATTTGTTTTCTTTCTGTCATTAAAAGCAGTAGCGAGGTCTATAAAACGAGCAAAAGCTTAAATAAACACCACAGCAGGCTGGTGAACTCTTTTAGGGACCCAGTTTTCATCCATAAATAGTAAGTAGCTACTCAAACTGCAGGATTTTGGCATGACCTATATTATTTTCTCTCTCAAGTTGCAGTTGGCTTCAAATCACTATCACCTTTTTGCAGCTGGACCTATCACATATGCAGCTGATGATTGTAGATCCTTTCCTACTGAACTAGTCTATTCTATCTTCTGTCCCCATGGGGGTGGAATTCCTTCTCTTGTCTCTGACTTTTCTATTCTCAAGTCATGGATTGGTTTGTCAGTCATTTTAGTCCCTTTTAGTATCCGTTTACCAAATACCTTTTAACATAAATCCAAATTCTCATTGCAACTTTATATTTTATAATTATTATTTAACAGATTTTCCAGGCTTTGTTTAAAAACAAACACGGCAAAACATACAAAAAATTACCCAAGCTCTCTTTCTGCAACAAATAGACCTGTTGAGGGAAGTATTTTATGCCTATGTCAGCCAGAGAATGAATAGCCAGAAACTTTTTTGTGTTATGTAACTGATGAATTACTAAATTATTTTTCAGGGAGGGAATCTTACTTTGTCAGTCTCACTTGAATTTTTTGTTCTTGTTTACTGAACTTTAGAGTTGAGCTACTACTTTTCAATATCTATATATTTCTCATGTATCTCATATATCATCATAAGGGGATATGGATGTACTTTAAAGGTGGCCATCTAATATCTCGAGGACACGGTGAGATGGATAATCTGATAATATTTGCTTCATGCAGTAAAAATTACAGCGATACAATGTCTTGGAGAACAAAAGCTAAGTAACTGCAGGATGGCCTCAATGTTTAATGAGTGGCCTGAGCTGGTATTTGGAGGGGTAGCACAATCCAGAAAGAATCATCTTAGCCTAAAATGGCAGAGTTCCTGCATCATTCTGGAAAGGATGCCAGGGGCTGAACCAGTTATTTTGTCACTGGGTCTTAAAATCTCTCTGTTTTAGGGGTATGGAATGGCCCGAGTTGTTATTGGCATAAATTGTGAAATTGTTTATCTGTAGAGCAGAAAAAGCTCCTCAGTTGTGTTGAACACAGAGCTCTGCAAAAGTTTGGCAGATTTCCCATCCCTTTGTCTCCCCCTTGCTGTCCACCTTGTTGTTGTCCTTGTGTGCTACCGCTGGCACTGCCCTGTTAGCGCAGAGCACGACCAACGTGTGGCACGTAACACACACTCTGGGCAGATGAAGCAATCAGTCAGCAACATCCCTGCTCCCTGCAGCTCTGCTAGCCAAGGCTCCACTTGGCTGTTGTGTCCAAGGCAGAATTCCCTCATCCGCCTGGAATTCTTGTTTTAAAAGCACAGAAGCTGATTTTAGCAACACTAAAGCCAATGGGAACTGCGAGAGCGCTGCACCTCTGGGAATCCAGCCCACATCCCTTTTGTTTTGAGTGTAGGATCGATCCTAAATGAGAAATCTTTTGTATTTTGGAAACTAAGAAGGAGCTGAAGCAAACTTCTTCATACTTGGCAAAAACAGAATTGCTCTTGATGGAGACCAAGCATGGAAAATTCTGGTCTGAGAGGATTATGTTTGTCAAAGTTATGACAAGTCTGAACAGAAAGTTTTACATAGAAATCCCTCTCATTTTACTGTCTACAGTGACAGAAGAATATATTTATGTAAAAAAATAAAATATGAGAAATTAGATTTATACTCACCAAACAATTACTAGTAAGTAAAAACCAAAACCAGATCAGTATAATGATGTTTTTGTCAAGCATAACAATTTTGGTTTGGCCCAAATACACAGATACAGATTTGGACTTTCTGTCACAAGTTGCCAAACATTTGTTTTCATTTATATCTCTGTATTTGTGCGTGTGCATATTGACAAAGGGGATTTGACTCCAAGAAGAACAGAGTTATTATCCAAATCCCAACACAAATCCCTCTATTGACTTCACTGGGAGTTGGATCAGCACCTTGGTGAGTAGGTTCAAAAGAGAGTGTCCAGAGTTAAACTATCAGTTCTTCATCCAACTCTCATTGAAAACAATTAAGTCTTTCCATTAACTTCAATTACTCTTGGATCTAGGTTTAAAACACAAATTTTGTCTAATAGAACGTATGGAGGCTATCCTATTAAGCATGTTTCAATCACATGAGGGCACAAGAATTTAAGGACAAAGGGTTGAAAACCAATGTTAATGGAATAGTGGAGGTTAGAAAAATGCAAAATTAGTAACTTTTAAAAGGACATGGTTACTACAGTAAATCAGAAGACTTCATTCTCTTTAAACCATTTTAGTGTTTAAAGATGACTGAACTGTGACTGCCTCTTTGCTGGTTCTGGTTCAGAAAAGCATTCAGACAGCAGTTAAGCAATGCAACTTAAGTGTGAGCATAACTCCTCTCTAAAGGAGGGGAGGAATTAAACACATGCTTTAGTGATTTCATGAGCATAACTCCTCTCTAAAAGAGGGGAGGAATTAAACACATGCTTTAGTGATTTCCTGACCTGAGGCTTTTATTTTTCTTCTGTGAATATTAGTGAAAGTACCTTTTTGTTCATAAGAACACTCATGAAAAGCACATTTTGAGCCCCTGGCTCAGATTTGCTTAATCTAATCAAGGAAGAGAAAGTGAGATGCTGTATATTAGGTAACCAGTTGCACAATTTGTGGGTGACCATTAAATAATTTCAGATAGTAAAAGTTGTAATAACTTGCAGCGTGCTCTCAGATAATTCATAAACATAATACAGAGCTGTTCTCTAGTTCTGGATGCTCTCTCAGGGAGGAATATTGGAAGACAAACACAAACTCCTGAAAGAAATTCTAGATAGACTGTTTTCTTATAAGGTAAAAACCTCCATAATTCCCTCCAAATGTGGAAGGAGCTTCTATTTTCTGCATTGCTCTGAAGTTTTTCTGACTGAATGCAATTATATCCAGGCTAAACAGACTTGCAAACAGTTGTGCTTAAGCTACACCTGTAGAAACTACAAAAGTACCAACAACCCTCAGGTATCTTTCAAACAAATATGACCAGTTTTGTTTATGTGAGCTTAGATATTTATGCATTTGTGTGAAAAAAAAGAGCATATTTGTGAAACACCTTTGGGAACACATGGGAAAGCGGGTTTTTTATGTTTTATATGTTTATGTGCATATTCCATATGTTCTGCTTAGTCCAACATTTAAGCAAGGATTTCTGGGTCAAATGACCTCATTTATTGTTTGTAAACTAAGCTATCTAATCTGGCTCAGTGTCTTTTCATCATATGGTGTAAGTCAAATAAACTCATCTGTTGCTCAGGCTTACAATTGTAGGGCGTTTTCAACTCCACACTAAACACAAGCTCAGATCAGGCTGGGGCCAAAATGGAGCAGAGACCCTGCAGAAGAGTGCTTTGGGCCCCTGAACTCAGTGCCATGAAATTACTCATTTTTCATTCTTCTAGAGGAAATGCTTAGCTCAGTTTACTTCAACTGGTTATAGATGATGCCAAGCTGCCATCCAGAATCCATAAACACCCTGAAAATGGGGTAACTCCAGGAGTTGCTAAGCAGCCCGGGCATCTCTGTGTGTGTCACAGAAAGGTTCTCTTTATCAGGGCAGAAAAGCACCCTGTAGGGCGCTTGTGGTATTAGGGCAGCAGGTAGAATAGGCTCAGGACAGAGAGGAGCATAAAGATATTGATTTCCTTTTTCTTTTTGCTTCTACCTAGAAATACCAAAACTGCTTCAGCCTTCTACTCACATGAGAACAAAGAAAAATACTTTCTTATTATTTCCTGTTCAGTATGACCCAGTACATCCAGTGTATTGGAAAAAGAATTTTGTAGGTTATTTGAATCAACAGGTAGGGTACATCCTTTTATGGTGAAGCAGTTTTGAGTGTACATGACAAATTTTACTTTGTTTACCAGTGGGATGGCAGCTCTGGGAAGTGGATCAGCTGGAGTTACAGAAAGAATCAAGTAGGTTTATTGGAGAGCCTGGCTAGATATAAACTCCATCCTATACAGGATCTACTGAAGAGCATTCTGTAGTTTTTCCTCTACTCAGCTGAGCTTTTTTTCCCCCAGGGTCTGCAGTTTCATGTTAGTCTGTTACAGCTACAGGGGATATTAGTCAGTATTTCTCTGAAGTTCTGTTTCAGGTCAGAAAGACTAATCTCCAATTAATCCCTGTCAAGTGTGAGGTGTTTTTTGAAGGCTTACAGCCAGCCAGTGGAAAATAGGCATTGGGACATAGTGGACTTCAGGTTTCTGATCCCAGGCTTTTCCTCTCAGCTGCTGAGAAACCAGAGATTTACATCCTTGCCTGTTTGGGGAACGGAGTTGCATATGGAGGCCATACGTTTTACTTTACATTTCTCTTTGGACCTTTTAAGGTGTACCCTCTTAAACAGTGTCACTGGGTTTGATACCACAGTCTATATGGAGCCTGGAATGAGACACAGCTATGTTTGGCCCTTTGCCACAGAAGTCTGGTACTGCATACATGCGTAAAAATTACTTGCATGCAAGTCTGGCCTTGGGCTAGACTCCCTCAGGAGAGAAGGAGATGGCAAATCCCAGCACACTGGGGGTACTGTGAGCATTTCTTCATCCTTCTGCAGCATGCTTCTCCCTCTGGATGGAGTGTGAGGGAGGGGGCCTGCACTGGAACAGCGTGGTCACGTTCTAGAAGGTGCAGGGAGAGACCATAAGGGACAAAATAGTGACAAAATTGTAGTGGAATGAGCCCAGCGGAGGGAAATTGCATCTACATGAATACTTGAAGGTTTAAGGTAGGAGCCTGTTGCTTTAAAGTGCAGGAGAGGGAGATCATGATTTGAGACTAGAGACAGGAGGAAACATGGTGTGTTGTGGTATACTTTCACTCAAGTGCCTCAATCTGATCCTAAAAATGCAGAATGGTATTATCCAGTAGGTAGAATAAGGACCAGGTTGAACTAAATCCTTCTAGACTTGTAAGATGGAACTGACTCCAACCAAAAATACTCATCTGGGGCAGAAACAAAAGTTCTTCCTGGGAAAGACAGTTTTATGGCAAGAATTACGTGCTTTTTAAGCTAAAGACACAATGTTTCACAATGGTAGTGACTTAGTGAACGTCATCTACAGCAGACTGCATCATCATCCTCCTAATTGCAGAGGATGACTAATCATGTATCCTCCCTTTTCAATTTGAAGGTTTGCTTTTGAGCCAGCATGGGTTCAATGCCAGATTTTTCTGATATCTCAGAGTTCAGTGAACCAGCATTTAGCTCATTTCTTTGTACATCTCACAGTGTAACTTCAGTATGATTTAGCAGCAATATTATGATACAGTTGTCTGAAAGAAACTAAAATATGGGACACCTTGTGTGTTTGGTGTAGCAGCCTATGATAGATTTGACATTCTCTCTCATTATTTTATATTATATCTAATTATATGTAATTGTCTTTATTAAGATCATGAGGTTTTGCTAGATTCAGTATGCTTAGTGTGCAGGACTCTGTGCAGAGGAAAATTCTTTTCCTTGAAGCATGAAGTGAGCTAGAAATTACCTCTGCTCATTTACATGCTTATGAAATAATACAAAGGAAAAGCAAGTTTTCCCTTCATTTAGGAGAGGGAGCTGCAGTTTTGACTCCATCTTCAGTCTTCTGGAGAATTTGCCTATTGGGGAATGCACCATTATTTGTTATTTATATTTCCAATTGTCATTAGTATGCACGAGTGTTGCCTTTTCTTTAGTAAAATATGGAGAGATTTGTATAATGCTTTTATTTCAATCACACATTTGGCCTTGGATTTCAGGAAAACTGAAGAAAAATGGAAAACCTTTGAAAAATTCTTCAGTTCCAGCTCTATTTCTATTGTCTATCAACATATTGCAAGCAGGAAAAAGTGAAACATCAGGAGCTGAAATGATGCAAAGAAGACAGGCTGAGAGCCTTGTAGATATGGGACAGGTAAATCTCATGGATTTTGTTAAGAGCCTGGCTTATCCTCATTTAAACAAGAAAGCTGAAGACATGGATGGAAATTATGCAATTCATTTGACATTCTCTTGTGTTGCTTTTTCCCCATACTCTGCATTCCGTGGAGTCTAACTAGGGCTGGCATTTTTAGTGGGGACTG
The DNA here is from genome assembly GCF_037042795.1 of Molothrus aeneus. Taxonomy (NCBI): domain Eukaryota; kingdom Metazoa; phylum Chordata; class Aves; order Passeriformes; family Icteridae; genus Molothrus; species Molothrus aeneus. The sequence continues at coordinate 8,631,060 of NC_089649.1, read as the reverse complement.
TGGCAATTATGTCCATGCACATTTAAAATTTAATTCTTTTGAATGCAGCTACTGTAAATAGACAGATTTTCTTCCCCTACTGATTGTTTTTGATGACGCTAATTTGAAATCTAAGATTCCACCAACTCCCTAAGATCTAAATGCTGTTAAGGGATAGCACTTCCTTACAGGAGGTCAACAATTATGAGAGTTTTGATGAAAGTGCTAATATTCAAAAACAGAAAAAAAAAAAAAAATCTTTGCTTTAAGAAGCAAGCAATATAAACCACAGTTATTGAAACAGAAGGAAGAATCAAATGAGCAAGATTCACAAGTTTTCTTGAGAGTCTTCATGTAGCCATGCAGACAGACATACATGTGACCAGTTATTGAGATTGACATGTGAATGTGATGATGAAAGCAATGGAGATCAATAACAAGTCACAATCCCATTATGGATGTAATGCATTCTGCATAATGTTCAAGCACATCTGTCACCCCAAGGAATGAAAGCTGCTTCAAATCGTTAGGCAGAAGCTAGCATCTTGATAATGGCAGCCCTACTTTGCTTCCCAGGATAATTATTAAACTGACCAAAGTGTTTTGTGGATTTGATGGTCTGCTGAAGATATAAACATACAGGGGTTTCTGCAAATCATCACTGGAGTGATATCCAGCTTCTGCAGTACTCAGCCACCAGCACTGCCAGGAACGCTCATATCAAATTAATTACAAGGACTGTGAAAACACCACCAGCAGGGACCACACGAAGGGCTCTCCCTGCAACATGGGACTCCAGTGTGGTGCTGTGCTCCTGTCAACAGCACTCTTAATTCTTGTGGGCTTCTCTTCTTGTTTCTTATAAAAATGCATGTACTGGTCAGTGTCAGATCTCCATACATTTTCCACGAAGAACTTTGGTCCTTAAAGTTTTAGTTAGCTTTCAACTTTTTAAGATGTGCTTGTTGTCCTTCTCTTTGAGGCCTCTCAGAGGCAGCTGATCATTCCTGCAGGTGTCACACATGACTTGTGTGTTATCAGTCAAACACATTTTGCTGGGCAGGGAAAACACAGATTGCAATGAGGACTGTGTGCATTTTCCTTGGACAGAGTAACTTAAAAGTGTGTGGAGGACAGAGGCAAACAGGAAAGCTACTCTGTGATCAAAAAGTGCACTGTGAAAGTCCATCTTGATGCCTTAGGTTGCCCTGCAGTTTTGAAGAAATCACTGCCTGTGGTGTTAACAGATCAGGTTTTGCCTGCCCAAAGCAGAAGCATGTTTTCTGAGGACAGGAGAACAAAGAAGGGGGGAAAGGTGCACTTTTAGAACTGTCTCACATATTCTTTAACCATATAATAAAGGTCTGTTCAATACATCTCTACTTGTAGAAAGAGGCATGGCATGTGCTGGAGATGGAGCTGAAGGACTGAGAATGCTGGCAAGCCAGGTGCTGATCCTTGAGCAGTGCTGTCTACAGCAACAGGTAAGAAAATGCAGTTCCTTTTATTGTGCAATACCAAAATATAGACAGAAAGTTTGAGAAAAACAACTCTCCCTGACAATGAGGACATGGATTTTGACCCCCTTTTCCCCTCAGCGCTCTCTCACCCTGATTTAGTGTTATGAGTATTTTTCTCCAAAAGTGGTAACTCTGTGAGGAAGAAATAACATAAACCACTAGGATTTCTCCTAGCAGGGGGAGAAATGGGCATAATGGCATGTCCTGCATTGTGGTCTGTCACTGATGGTGCTTGGAAGTTTTTATTGGAAAAGCTGTGTAGGGGAAATAAAAACTCCAGCAAACAGCTTGCCTGGTACTTTAACTCTAAAGCATGCAGTGAAGAAATCTCTGACTGGTAAAAAGTGTTTCTGAGCTCTCACAAGGTGTGTTTTGTATGTAATCTTAGGGTCTAGAAATACCAAATCATCAAGTTTGATACTTAACACTCTCCATGCCAACAAAATAGGCTTTTAGTCTGGGATGGATTTTTTTAAGAACAGTTTATAATCCATATCAAAATAAGGATTTATAAAGGAAGTGCTGACACAAATTTAGAACAGGATCCAATAAAAACCTATGACTTGTGGTGTGCAGAAAAGTGCAGAAGGTCACAGCCCTTGTCTAAAGCCCCTCACCCCCAAAAAACAACCAAAAAAATTTGTCTCACTGGAATGTACATAGATTTTTTTGGTGCCAAAGCCAAGCAAAAGAGGGAATAATTGAATTTGGCCCCTAATAACAGCAATGCAAATGTGTTCCTCTGTGTGTTTTACAACCTTTTCTTGCATAATAAGTTACATGACATTACATTCTTGAGTGTAGGAAACAGTTGTTGGATACACAATATTAAGGAGAGAAATAAGATTTTATGAGTTAAGTTGGAGTGACTGACAGAAGGGGGAGAAAAAACAATTTATTTAAAGTTATCTGCACTTGAAAAAACCCAGAAACTGTGACCTTGCTGGTTTTTCAACCAAACACAATCTGTAGCAATGGTGCTGTGTGGCAGGAAATTATCTGAAATAATGAACTGGTCAAGTACACTAAAACTGATACCCTTCTCATCAGCATCCAAAATATGAAACCTGCCAAAAAATTCTAATTGCACTTTACTCTGTCCAAATTATTTTATTACTTGCCAAGAAGGGCTTTGAAATATTTGGCAGAGTCTTCTACCAGGAGAAAAACGAAACAAAAGGGAACAAAGTGGAACACAATAACGAAATATCCCTGCCCCCTTGAAAAATAGCAGGTTTGGGGGTTTAGCCCTTTAATGAAGAGTTGATAACTCTATAACCCAAACTAAGTCACAAATCAGAAATAATTTATCAAGGGTAAGCAAATTGGACTCAGCTAAAAAGCCTTCCAAACTTAAAGGTGTTTCTTGTTAGAGCAGCTGCTTTAATACTGTGATAGTCACAAGGTGTGTTGACACTAAACATCAAATGAAAATAATCTTGCTGTACATTTACCTTGGTACACAGCTGATCCATGAAGAAATGTATAGAAATGTCCCTGACTAAGCCGAATCTGAATTAAGCAGTTGTGACATAGCTAAAGAAGAGCTTAAAGAGAGTTCCACTAACTTGCTTTGCAGCCTCAGGCAGCAAAGACCACAGCCCTTGTCTCTTGGTAAGAACAGTGAGTTAAATTGTTTTTCATCTGGGACTAGCCCACAATAAATGACATCCAATTTTAAATTTTTTTTTCTAGTTTTTATTTCAAGGATTCAAGGCTCTATTTGCTGTAAGTTTTCTTTTTGATATCATAAGGTATGCTGAAAATAAGATTCAGGCTTTCATACCTGTTAAGCCCTTGGTTCTGTATTTAGGGGACACCTTTGACCATGGCATGACAGCTCGAAGGTGTTGCTTCAATAAGGTGATTTTGCCATCATTCCTGCCTGTGCTTCTCACTTACCAGGGCTGACAGTGGGAAGCACAAAGTGTTTCTGGGTCTGGCACTCATGTGCCAGTGAGGGCACTCCTGCAGGAGGAGGGAACAATGCTGGCCACAGGCAGCTCCCTTCACCTTTGCAGCTCCCAGAGGGCCAGGAGCTGATTAAAGGAGCCAGGTCAGAGATTTGTGAACTCTGAATTTGGCAGGCAGATGGAGGAGGAATGGGTTTTGCAGTATTGTGTTTTAAGATGCATTTATTCATAACTATGAAAGCTGCAGACATATTGTGTTACTGCATCAGGATCTTGAGCAGATGTTTAGGTTTTACAGAGAGGGGTATATGGAGACATTTTCAGTTTTCCTTTCATTTTAAAAAAGTTCATTGTTACCTTTGGTTTGATATACTAAGACCTGCAGGGTGACAATCTGCTTCATTATGTCAGATTGCTTGAACATGAAGATTTTTTTTTATTAGACTTTTTCCTGAACAGGCTAAGTAAATCAAGGTAAATGAATTGTCTCCTGCCACGGCACCAGAGCCAATATGTGTTGTTTGCAAGGAAGACTGAAATGAAACAGTAGAAGGAACACTTAGAGTAAGATTTCTCAGACTTTTCCATAATGTGATCATATCTTAACAGAAGGATTATGTAACTGATCAGTTTATTTGTTTCATAGTTGCTTGACTATCTAGTTTCCATGCATATTTACATAGCAGACTTGATGAAACCAGACAAATTGGTGTTTGGAAAAACTGTGCTATAGGGAAGGAACGATATCTTACTTTTTTAGTGGTATGATTTATTAGGTTTTTGGGGGTTTTTAGGGGTTTGTTTGTTTGTTTTTGTTTTTGTTTTTAAATAAGAAGGCCAGATCAGTGATGGCATTGTCCCTGTGACATACTTTGGGTCAGTGAACTCTGCCAGCCTCCACACTGCAAGGCACGTGCACAGGGAACATCTACCTGCATGTTTTAGTCCAGCTCAGGACTTGTGAAGAGAATCTACCAGTTGTCCACACTTACCTTGTTTTGATGTGCACTGGCAAAAGGTCTTGGAGAAGGTGAACAAGATTCCTTTCCAGTGAAAAATATGCTGGAAGATACACTCCAGCACTGCAGCTAATGCACTCCAGCTGCTACAGGTCTTTCAGGCCATGGAACCTGACTGGTCCAAAGTTTAACAAAAAACCCGACTAACAAAAAAATCTGCAAGACTCATAGTCCTACCCCTCAGGAGTTTGGTGTGTGGACTTTGAGTCCTCAACAGCAAATTTTTACCTTCTCAACAGCAAATTTTTACCTTAAGAAGTCTTTCTGTTGGTTGTATGTGCTGATCTTTGGAAAAAGTTGCTTTTAGAGAGAGCTCTAGTTTCAACTTTGAGAATTTTTTTGAGAATATTTTTACTCAGAGTTTGGGATCTGTGTTGCCTTTTTTTCCTAATGTGATTTTGGAGGATTAAGAAGCTTGAAGCAGTCTTGAAGAAGAAAATCAATATTAAGGAAAATCCTTTAATTTTATCTATCTCTATTTTGCCAGTGACTTGCAAGATAGAAGAAAGAAATCTGGAGCAAAATATAAAATCAAAGTTACTCTGTTCTCCAGTAAATATTTAAGGGCTTTTTTTTGGTGGAATCTGAGCTGAGACATATATGTACACCTAGATTAGATATTGCTCAGAGATAAAAACTCTAGACACTGGAATAGTGTTTCCAAGTAACGGAACAATGCCCATTCCCACTGAACTTCCTGAGATCCCACATGGGAACAGGAGCCTGCACAGGCAGATCCTACTGTAAGGTCTGGTCCTAAAATACTGAAGAGGCTGTGTCAGAGCATGTGGGTGAGCACCCAGGCAAAAATATATGTCCTCCCCTCTTGGCCTATGTCACAGACTGTGATCTCTGCTGCTCATATCACCATGCAAAGGAATCACTTTTCTGTGGTTGTGGCGCTTGTTATTCTTTCTAAAATAAAATATGGTACCTGTTTCCAAGCCTCCATGCACCACATTGGCCTTCTTTTGCTGGAGTCAAGTAATGAGAAAATATTCAGGATTGTAAATTAAATGGTTTGAGAACTGGGATCCCTTTAAATATTTTTTCTAATTTCTCCCCATTCTGGCACAAGGCAGATGTGTTGGTAAGTCCAACAAAAACATGGAATATACAAATATTATTTAACATAAGTCATGCGGGTCCCAAATTCCCAACAAGATGCATCAGACATAATCCTTACAATGGAAAATAGCAAGAGCTCTAAAGCTGAGATTATCCTAAATGATGATTATTCAAGCTCTTTAGATCTCTATCTTCAGTGGAACAGTAGAGTGTTGTTGCTTCTGAAAGTAAATACATTGTGTTTTAGTAGTACAAGTATGGAATTAGGAGTCTCAGAGCAGGTATCTGAGATGAACGTGGGGTTTTTTTCTTCTAGAATTTGCCAGTTACAATTTTGGAATAGTGCTATGACTTCTTTTGTTCAAATTCTGTTCAACTACATTTAAAGAATCTGCACTTGTAGTCATGGGAATAATTTGGTTTTAGTGAGCAGTTGGCTTGAGTTGTTACTGATGGAGTTTTTTATATGAAAATATAAAGCATCTAGTTTATTATAAATGTAAAGTCCAAATGATTTATAGCTAGTGTCTAAAACATGATTTAAGACTTTTTTGATTCCTTACCAATTCTGGGATGGTTTGGCAGGTAGTCAAGTCCCTGATTAAAATTTGAGCAATCTATGTTTTAGCCTATACCTCTCTGTCTATACCCTAGTGAGAATGGAAAGACCACTAAAGGTAAGAAACTGTCAATAGAGGTCTTGTCCTCAGCCCTCCTGAAGGAAGCAAATGGAAAAAGAGAAGGCATCCCTGGTTGCTTTTTGCAAGCTGTAAAGTAAGAGCATGGTCTTGACCCAGCTGCTTCTACTGGGCTAGCTCCTGGAATTCCCTGCAACACCTTCTCTATCCATTCATCTGGCTTTCCTAAAGCCCGTTCATCCCAGGTGCTGTCACGCTGTGTGGGAGATCAGCTCTCCCAGATGAGAGATATGAGATTTGTGTCTCAGCAAGAACATTTGGTTCACTGAACAGGACAAAGGAACTGGGTGTGATGCTGAATTATGGGTTCTACAGAACCAAATATGGCATTGTATGTATGTTCCACATGCATGTCTTTTAGTATGCATTTATGTAGATGCAGCTGTAGCAGTGTGTATATCTATCTATCTATCTATCTATCTATCTATCTATCTATCTATCTATCTATCTATCTATCTACCTACCTACCTACCTACCTACCTACCTACCTACCTATCTACCTACCTATCTACCTACCTATCTACCTACCTACTTACCTACCTACCTATCTATATAATCTATATCTATTTCATCTATGGCTATATCTATTTCATCTATATAGATATCAATTATGTATTACAAGCACTTAGTCTGTTCTTTGTTATCTTTTTTAATTGACTTTTCTCTGCAGTAGGTTTGTTTAATACTAGGGGCTTTTTTGCAATTAGTGAGAGACAGCACCTTAACCTGGGATTTGGTCCATCACAACATTTTGGATAGACCCAAGAAACTAAGAAACATCTCATGGAAACAGGTGCCATGAATGTTACGGATATATTTGGGCTGATAGGGAACTGCCAAGTTTCTTATTTTGTCAAGCTCCCTGTACCAGGGAGAATTTTAAGTGGCAGAATTTTAGGGCTCACTTTGTGCATGTGAAACCATATATTGAGGAAAAATTTGATGTAATTGCAGATCAATGAAAATATGTGCTTTGGATCTAGAATGACAGAAAAGCTCGAGTCTAACTTTAGGCAAAACAAAGTAATGTTTCAAGAAAGACAAAGGAAAGAAGAAGGATACAATGGACATGACAGTTTCTTGTGAAACAAAAAAAAATTATTAATTCTTAGATAGCATTTAAAGTACTTCTATTAAGTAAATTTGCCCCTTGCCTTTATACTAGCTTTATAGTACTTTAGTACTATAAAGATGGGTAGATACTTTATACCCTATGAAGCTAATCACCCCATCTTGAAAAGACAACACTTATCCTATTTTTACATTTTTGTTTGCATAACACCTCTGAAGAGATGTTGATATAATATTGGTTGCACTGTATGCCAGACTGTGGAACCATTCCCAGTCCTTCCCTTTCCATCTTTTTCTCATGCCTAGATTTCTATTTGGAAGAAAAATGTCCCCCCATTTTTATATATATATAAATATACAGCCCTGAAAAAGTTTAGTGACTCTATATGTAGTGTCCATTTTTATCCTGCACAGATAATAAGTGGAAATCCTTTGGGTGCGTGTTGTGTTTCTGGATGCTTTGGACTATTGCTTAGCACTTCAGAATAGTTCCTTGCTCATTTTCTCTAGCCAACTACTTGTAGATCTTTGCAGATTTTAGAGCTAAAAAAAGCCTGCAAAACTGTAAACATGTTCAGTCATGTGGGAATCTATCAATCTAGTACATCTTGGAAATGCAAACCATATTTTGAAGGAAAATGATAAATGAGAAGACAGTATGAAGCTAAACCTAAGATTGCACTTGAGGTTTGCTTAGTCCTTTCTTGGCAAGCACTTAGATCTTTTCTTCTGCTGTTCCATATCTGTGGTGCCAGCTGTGAGACTCCTTCTTTCCCATGTTGTATATTCCTCCTGTGGGCTGGCATTCTTTGTTGAGAAAATCAGGAGAACCAAAAGGGATGAGGGGGAGTTATTGACTTGTCTGCTGATGGCAAGATAGAATTTTTATGGGTGTCTGCCCAGTTTGAGTAATGCCTGCTTGGAACTAGAAGGGTGGATAAGAAGTGCTAAAGAAAAGTTCACACTTCACGGGGAACATTTTAGGCCATTTCCTCTGGAAAACACAAGTTACACAATCAATCATGTAGTGTCTCCTTCTCATTCTTTCTTCCTGAATCTCTCTACTTCACTTAAGTTTCTTTGCTCATTTCATTATTAGGCACTTTTACAGGAAACAGGATTTATGGTCTCCTTTTGCTAATAAATGTTAAAGAATATGACTTAAACTGGAGAATACACAGCAGGAGATGATGAGCTCTTAATAAACAAATATCCTGTTTTCATGCAAATATTCTTAGTAACGCAAACAAAACAAAGCAGAGGAAGAAAGGCAGCCAAAGTGTTATACAAGCTGTGTTGCAATTAAATAGGAGGGATTTCAGAATTTTCCAGAGGGCAAGAAGAGTTTCAAGTTATCCATCAGACTTTTCCAACTCATTCCTTCAGATGGTTTCAACCCATAATGTTGGATGGAGTGGAGGGTTGGAAAAGGAGAATTGGAATATTGACAAGTAACCTGAGAACTACACAAAATTCTCAGCGCCTTGTCTTGTTCCATATCTTCTCCTCAGTGAGAATCTCTGAACTTAGAACTTGGCAGACTATATTACTTGAGGATTTTGGAGTTTTTAAGAAGTTTCTAAGGTCATGTTATTGTCCTCATTCTGGTGAAAACACCATCTTCCTCCACAGCCATAAACAGGATTGTATCTGCAAAGAGTATTGACTTAGGTAATTTGCCTTAACATTGTGTTTAACATTGATCCATATTAACCTGCTGGAATGAAACCTAAAAGCTTTACTGATGGTGTAATAGTGGCATGAAGTCTGGGGAGTGATTAATGAGAAAGGAAAATCTAGATCATCTGGTCATCTGGTTGCAGCAAATAGTGTGTCTGAATGTGGCCAAATACCTCTTACATCCACTAGCCAAGAGGACAGCTCTAATTACAGGAGAAGGGTCTCCAACTTGGAAAGAGTAAATAAAGACTTGGGAATCCAAATGGATAATACCTGATTGCTACCTTCTGGACTACTGCTGTGGCCAAAAAAGCTGATATGATCCATACAAAAATAAGCGAGGAAATCCAGGGTCTTGATGCAGTGTCTATTGGGTTTTAGTGTGCCCCAACACCATGAGTTCAAGTTGGATGGTCAAAAGCTGATCAGAAAACAAATGTCAGGATCAAAGAGGGGTTAGGAAATGTGTGTTTTATATTTATGTTTATACTGTTTTTGCTGACTATGACAAGCTTAATGTGTATGCCTGTCTGTGCTGACGCATGCTTCTAAGGTGAACAAAACTTGAAAATTTGGGTTACCAGTGTAGCAAAGAAACCTGTCAGAAGATCCAATGACTACATGTTGATACCTGGATAAATTTAGATTAGAAAGAAAAAGAACAGTTTTAGTCACCATTGGAGAAATTTTCTAAAGGCTGTTGTGGAGCATGCCACAGTGCTAATTTTTTACATTAGGATTGTGCACTTTTACAAAAGAAAACTGGAATATTCGCATTCATCCAAAGTATATTTTTTGTTCTTTGCATTAGCTGCACCAAAGATAAAAATTAATGCTAGTTTTTTGCACACTTTGGATCCAGAAAGCTTTGACACAGACTGTGGGCCCAAATTAATTTCTGAACTTTTGTGGCTGGTCCATGTGGCTGCTCATGGCTCAAACCAAAACTTAACTCGTGAACATGCTTGAATTTCAGAAACAGTCATTTATATGGCCAAAAATTTGCAGCTGGCTACAAACTTTCTATTGTGTTGAAACAATATCTGGCTTCAGCTGTCTTTAAATATGGGCAAAGTCTGGATTTGAACTTCACAGCTTCAAAGCTTCTGTTTTTTCTGTGTTACCCTCACGGGATTTCAGGCATATACCATGAGTATACTGACTTATAAATGCCTCATAGTTACTGACTTTGGCAAGGTATAAGGTGTTCTATTTGCAGAATAATGCAATTTAAACATTTTAAACATTTATCAGTTTATTATTTCCAAAACATCTGTGCCATCTTTGGAAAAAGCATAGGACGGATATTACTCACTGACGTTTTTATAGCATCACAACATCATCATCTTTCTTTTACTAGCTTCCATGTATACTCAGAGAAGGAACTATCTCTAAAAATAATAATTTCTTGGAAGTTTATGCTTGCAACTAAACTAAATTTGTTTCAGTCAATAGTGTGATGGGAACAATACCAAGAAGAGCTTAGTGGGTTGGTCAAGGTAGTTGTTAGTGGAACAGGAATGTTCAGAGGCTTGAAGCTGAGGTACAAACTCAACTAGTTTGGAACATAGAAAATGCATGAACAGCCATCCTGTCAGACCTGTGCACAGATTCTCCTCCCTTTTTTGGGCACTCCCTCCCCTAACATTTGTCATATTTCTAATATTAAGAAAAAAAAAATCATTGCTTGACTACTCTTCATCTCAAGAAAAAAGCTGAGAATAATAGAGGCTGGGCCAACAGTCCAGTTCCCTAAAACTGAGGGCCAATATAAATGGAGGTGTTTGGTATAGATAGTTCTCAAATACCATCTATTGTGTAGGTCCCTTGGCTGCAGGTGCCACGGCCTCAAAAAGCTTTAGACCTCATGGTAGAAGAGAGAATGTCACCACTGGTGTCCTCTTGCCATTTAAGTGATGGTCAACGTTTGTCTCATTAACCTACTGATAAGCATTGTAGCCTGAGTTCTTGAAGTGAAGGTTGATACGTCACACATTAGTGCCATCAGGTACTAATGGCTATTAAAAACTGAGTGGAAACATTATTTTGGGAGTTTTGAATTTATCAAAGTACACTGATCTCTAAAGTTTCAAGATATGGTAACTTGGGAAAAGGTTCCTTTTTGCAATCTAGGCCATAAGAATTTGATACCTAACCTTTAAATTCAGATTAACAATCCTCATGCTAACATCTTCTTTGCTTTCACTTTTTAAAGCCATAAAATCTATTTAACTCCTCTTATCCCATTTATTTTTTTTCTTGCAGAAACAAAATAGAAATGCATGATGTATTTCATTATATAGTCCTGATGATTTTATTTTCTTATGATCTGTTATTGATGCATATTGATTTGTATTTTATAACCCCACTTAAAGGATCAAGATTGTTTCTTCTGTGGTATGAGAAAACACTGACTTTTGATTGCCAGATACCACAGCATGTCCAGTAGAAAAATGTTGCCATACAGCACATTCAACTTTGCTCCCTTCCCTATTGGACTGGAAAATATTTTAATGACTTCAGTTTTTAAATACTGCCAGGACAACTATGGGCATTGCATGCTTTCAAAAATTCAAATAAAACACATAATTTCAAGTTAACCCAAATTTTAGTCATATAAATATTTGATTAGGAATGAATAAAACCTTAAGCAAGAATGAAAAAATGAATATAAAGCATCTGTTACACAGTTTATGTAACTTGATCTGTGGTAGATTTAAGTTCTACGCTGAGGTTTGTATAAAATTGCATGTCTGATTTAAAGGGACATTATGCACTTTAAAATTTCTGGATTAATAGAGCCTGTAAGTGCCAGGTGCAGGGATTGTTAATTTTTCACTTCAGTGTGTTCCCTCAGTTCTCCTCCATGTTAGTATTCAACTTCCTCCTGTGGAGGAAGACCTCTGCCCATGGCTTGTATGTCTTGCTTTGCACTTGTGTAATTCATTCCCCAAAAGCTGAAATGTTACTTCTGCTTCCTTTCATCCACTTTTCTTTTTAAAAGATTTAAAATAAGTTGTTTTTTGGGTTTTTTTTGTTTTTTTTTTTTTTAAATTTCAGATCAGCAGCTTAAGTGGACTGAAATTTCCTTAAGCTGAACTTCATGAAGTGTTGGATTTTTTTCTGCAAATGCTTGTACCAGAAAAGATGCATTTGGTATTTGTTTTCTGTCCTTTCAAAAATGGATTTCCCTTCCGGTAACTTGGAAATATGCTCCAGAATGCTTTGTCCAAATATATGATGCGAAATTTGGCCCTCAGAATATGCATTCCAGTGTAGTTTTTGTGTGGCAGTTTTTGTCATTTGGTGTAATGGCTTCTGGACCCACAATTGGAACCCAAGACTGATCTCCGTGTCAGCAGTGGAAAATGTTGGTAACTCTCTTGAAAACAGATGAAGATCTAAACTGGCCCTTTGGTGAAAAGCTGCCTGTTTTGGAGATCATTATTTTTTCAGGGTTGCAAGGTATTCTGCAAACATTTAATTTCTGCTTTGGGAATCTGTAATAACCTTGATGTTTTGCTTGATCTGCTTTCTCTAAGAATTGTTGTACTGACTCCCTGGAGCCCATTCAAATGCTTTTAAGCACTACTTTTTCAAGCTTTTTCTTGTTAAGATGATGATCCTACATGATTGCAAGGGTGATGCGAGGGCTGATGTTCAGGAACACAGAACAGTTTGAGCATGTTTTGATTCAACATGTCTAATACCCCCCTCTCTTCATCTTGCTTTTTGACTATGTCAAACACTCCCCTATGATTTGGAATCTCATTATATGATGTTGCTGTTTGTTACTCTCAAGGTCACCCCAGTGTGCTCTTACCCCATGTCTTGATTGAAGCTAAATATGTTTGGAGGAAGAGAAGGAAAGACACCTTCAGTAACAAATTCCTTACATTTTTGGAGTCTTTTATTCTATTTTTCAACATTAGTTTTTGTGCCCTCAAACACACCAAAGTTTTTCTACAATTCACTCTTTATTTATTATCCTGTTAGCTCCTCTGGTATCCCTGACTCCATTTCACCTCCAGAATGAGCACAGTTGTTAATCTTTGAGTAATTGTCCTTCCTTCCTCATTGATATTCTCAGTGAGTTTTCTGGCACTAAATTAAAATTTCTTATTCTCCCCTTTGGAGGCTCCATCTGCTTGTTTGTTTCTCTTTTCAAAGCAACCTCTTCCTTTCCTCCCTCACTCCATGGACAAGGGCAATACATTTATAATCTTCTCTTACTAGAGCATTTCCAGACGGATGCTGGTATTCCCTTCCCTTAGAAATATTTATTTTTAAAAACTCATCTCTAATAGCTAATACCTGTATGAAACCACTGAATATTGGGCACAGATGACAGCAGCCAATGTTTCCTTACTTTATTGAGTGTTATTCATAAAAATATAAAATCTTGATGTCATATTTGTGCATTGTATCTGCAGTTACATAATTGGTTTTGACTATGATGGATGTTCTGATCTTTTGTGTCTGCTAAAGAGGATGTGGAGAGGAAAGAGGGAAAAGCAATAAGGAGTAATTTTTTTGTATCAGAATGATCAAATCTTTACAGCCCTGCAGATGATTCAGGAAACAGAAGGGTAAAGGCCTATAAACTGATAAATGTGATAGAGGAGGAAGCAAAAGAGGCAAAGATTGCTTTCTAGTATAAGAAAGAAAGATCACAATGCAACTGGCCAGCAGCAGGCTCAAAACCATCCACAGGGAGCAGCTTCACACAAAGGGGTACACTGGCCTGGGACACATTTAAGTGGACACTTAAAATAGACTTGGCTTTGAAAGGCAATCAAGTAAACTCATTGAAGAGACAGAAAGACTGCTCTGGTTGGATTCTGGTCAGGAAGATCCCGTTTCCACCACTGGAGATTGTGAGTGCATTGGGAAAAATGCCACTTCATGCTCCCCAGATATCTGCTCGTGGCTACAGGAGGACACAAGATGCTGGGTTGGAAGGGAAAATTAGTTTCACCCAATTCATGTATTGCCCAGAGAAATTCTCTCGCTACCTCAGTTGCTGAATTTTAAAATATTCAAGTAGCCTAAGCCCAGTTTTGCCAGAAGGCTCTGCCTTAACATTTGTAATTCCCATTGTCTGCAAGGTCTTATGCCATCTTGTTGTTTATGCTCCTTATACTGGTTGTGCCTGAAGGGATGTATTAACATTTTTTTTTTGCTTTCCCTTCTCTGCTCCCACATGTGTCCACTGGGAAATTTCTCCTGCCCATTGTATCTGTTTCCATCCTTGGTATCTGGCCAGGCAGGCCCAGTTGCACTCCTGATTTCTCTTAAAAAAGTCTTCACTCCTTAGTCTCTAGCTGGTCTCCATCCTCACATTTCCAACTGTGCATCCAGTCACATCTTTCCTCCTTCAGACTTAAGCCAAAGTGTCACAGAGGATAAAAAGTGTCATTACAAGTTCTCCTCTTTAATTGCAGGAAATGTTTTGCTCAGCTGCATGTTCCAGTGAGCTGAGGAGTCTTCAGGGAAATTAGCAGTTCAATTCCAATTTCCAGTTCGTGTTGGACTTGCTTAAATAGACTTTTATTTTTTTAAGGATTCTGGGTGGGCCAAGTATAGGCAAATTTACAGGTGTAGTTGAAAGGCCATCCTTGACACAGAACAACTTTCCTGTCTAAATGCAAAGCTTTGTTTCACAACCAATTTAATAAGCAAAGCTTATTAATTTTTGTTTCCCAGCAGGAGAAAAAAAATCCCATTTTTCCCCTCTCTATTCCTTAGAAACAGGTAAATTATTTTGGCTGAATCTTCCAAAAGTTTTGTGAAGCAGGCCCTCCGCTTTGGGAATAATCAGTGCCTAAAAGTCACATTTGGCAGAGTCAAGTGAGAAACCTTGTTGCAGGAAGTACTGAGCTTCTTTAACATTCAGCAGAGCTTCAAGTCTCAGTAGTAGTGTATTTCCCAGAGCAGTGTAATGTCTGGAGCATTTCTGAAATTCTGGGTGTAGCTTTGAAATTAGATAGAGCTGTAGTAAACTGATTCTCTAGAAAACTTTTTTGTTGGTGGAGTCTGCCTTGAAAATGTTAATGACATGAAGGTGTCAGACACTTGTATTTCTGGACAGTTTGTCAGCAGAGTGCTTGAAACCCCAAGACCCAACAGTGGTTGCATGCAGAGATTGCGCAGGAGGGTTAATCAGTAGACCAAAATAAAGTTGCTAGATTTTTCCTTATATTCTGCTATGAATCATGTCCTTATGTCAATTAAAACCATCTGTGCATGTCCATTTTCAAATGATTTATAGACTTGCATCCTCTTCTCAAACATTCCAAGGAATCTTAACCTGGTATGTAGATGTTCTTCATTTCTCCATAGCTGGAAAAAAATATACTGAATTAACTAAGTATGGCACATTCATCCCAAGGATTTTATGTGGTGGAAAATAATGAGAGCCAGTTGTGAAATCATGTGATACTGTGGTTTAGACTTATAGATGGAACAGTGGCAAGGCCTTTAGCTGAGGTTGCCTGAGTGTGATACAAGAGTGGTGGGAGCTTATCAGGCATCCTACAGAAATCTCATTTCTTTTTCCTGAAGAACTGATACAAGCCATTTTCTTGAACCTTAGCATTTGTGAAACAAAAAATTGCTTAGGGAAAAGAAGGGTGCAATCCATCAATTCTTACAGTTTGTCTCTGTGCTGTGTAGAAGGCAACAGATATCCTCGACACAGGGTTGGCAAGGGCTTTTAGAAATCAAAACATGTCTGTTTTGAGCAGGAGAATGTATTAGGTTTGCAGGGCAGGGTTTTGGGGTGGCTTCTGTGGGGAACTGCTGGAGGCTTTCCCTGTGTCTGATGGAGACAATGCTGGCTCCAAGAAACACCGGCTGCAGACCAAGGTTGAGCCCACCAGGGGCGGTGGTAGCACCTCTGGGATAACAGATTCAAAAAGGGGGAATAGACCTCTCAACAACAGCTTCAGTCAGGGAGAGCAGTTGGAATTCATGAGAGGAACAACTCTGCAGGCACCAAGGCTGGTGCAGAAGGAAGGGCAGGGGGGTTCCAGGTGTCAGAGCTGAGATTCCCTCTGTGTTGCAGGCCGTGGTGGTACAGCTGTGCCCCTGCAGCCCATGGAAGAGCAAAGAGCCACCTGCAGCCTGTGAAGGACTCCACGTGGGAGCAGGTGGATGCCTGAAAGAACCCATGAGTAGCCTTCCACCTGTTTTGTTTGGTGGGATTTCTTGGTGATTTTTCTTTTTATACATCCTCTGTAGCCTACAGAGACAATAATACATGGCTGACCCACGAATCAGCAGCTGATATTTCAGTTACTGTCATTGATGAGATCACAACTTGTGTCAAGTATGACAAATTCTTCAGTAAGTGATACATACATAGTAATCAGAGCAGCAATAAAACAGGAGCTGTTTCCTTCCTTTCATCCTATGCCTTTCACTGTATTGAAGAGGAAAATTCTGTGTGTCATTCAACTTCTGATCTTTTAGTGTCTTTGTGAGGACAGGTTCTGCTGGAATCTGATAATGTAAGAATCCCTTGTTTCAATTTAAAAGAGGGGAGGAATGTGTCACTAAGCAGTCTCTCTGTTTCTGGTGCAAGGTTTTTACGTGTTTTGGTACTTTTTTTGGTCACCAGAACAGGACAATCATATGAATCATAATGTCAAGAAATAACATAAAAATTTAGGCCCTGGAGTTTGGCCATTATAATAATTAATAAGGTTTTCCAGCTGAATCGTGTACCTAAACTTATCCATTGGTTTAAGTGAAAACTTACGTGCCTCTGGAAAACTTCCTAATTATCGTTACAACCTTTTTTTTTTACATAAATGTTCATGGATTTTTACTTTATTAATATTTCACTTATCTTCATTAAGCATCCCCTTGTGTGTCTTCAGTCAATATATGCATTCTGCAACAAGAATTTATACCTAGGAGTTTGTCCAGATTCACAATCACACTTAAGTCAGCGCTTTTATCCTTAATTTCTTGAGTCATGTGGTAGGGAACCTTATGTTTGACATCATGGGGCTTAGTGAAACTTGGCCACTGAAACACTGGTTCCATTGAAAAACATCTGGAGGGAAACCAATAGCCCGGTATATCCTGTTAGACTACACTCGGCATTATCCAGCCTCCTGGTCTTTCTCTTTGAGTTCTGCCTTGCAAAAACTTGGCTGTGCTCACAGAAATGTACAAACATGAGAACAAAATGGATGCACTCCATGTTCCTAAAAATGTCATATCTTGGCCGCGCTGGAAGTGTGTGTGTGTGTGTGTATTTGCTTGGCTGTAGCAGTGACAGGTTTTTATGTTGCTCTTTATCATCCTGATGCTGAAGTTAAAGACTGAAAAGCCCTACAGAAACATCTGGTTCTTTTGCCATTACCTCTGCACACTTTTTTCCATATAGTGTATTTCTCATGTTTTACTTAAATAGTTCAAATGGTCAAGGTTTTTTTGTAATTTTGGACCTCTCCAATAATGTATGAAATGGCTTGCCTAAAACTAACAAATATTATCAAAGTAGAGTTTCCTTTTCCGTTCACCATATTCCAAGTTAATGATCTGGTAATGTTTACCTTCTTTATTTTAAAACAGATCAAGGAGTTGATTGTGGTTGTAAGTTTTTGGTTGGAGTTTTTAATTACTTTTTTAGAACAAGAAGAAAATGGAAAATGAAATTGTTCAACGGAGTTTCTGTGTTTAGATTTGTAGCTAGTTAAAAACATTGTTTTGTCTCTGGTTCTGAGAAGCATATTAAAAGCACTTTGTGCAGCTTTTGAGTCAAACAATATGAAAACAGGGCAGGACACAAGACTGAACAGTAGTCCATCACTTTTGTATCCCTGTGTGGCACATCATAACTGGAAGCTTTTTGGAGATAAATTTATTTGCTGGTTTACAAAAGCTGACAATTACTTGAAGTTCTTTTGGGATGGAGAAAACCCCACTGGTTTCATGATTTTCTTTTTCATATTAAGCTAAGATTTATGTTAACATGCCTGTTATTTATTTGATTACCTGTAAATACCCAACCAGGATAAAAGAGGTTTCCTTATTCTGTGCATGATATTTAGCCCATCTCCTCTGTCAAACCAATGTGGATTTGAGCTTTTCCATTCTCTGTTAACAGCTCCCAGCATACTGGTATCTTCCTTAAGAAAGAAAAAAAGAGAGTCTTGAACAAAAGTTTTAAAACCACTGATATCGACTTTAGACTTTTCCCTTAGCTCTACACGATCTACAGAAAAGTTAGCTAAATGCTCCCCATCTGAATCCCTGTGGGATTCAGTCCAGATCCATCAGGTGTCTCTGACAGAAAAAAGGCTAAAACCAGACATCTTGACTTTGAAGCCAAAAGCAGCTGATGTCTTTTCACATGAGCGAGACAAACATTTCTATTCATCAGTGGCACTACAATCATGCATATGCATGTGCACGTATTTGGGATTACAGGCACTAGTTCTCATGTAGGGAGTGTTGGTGGGGAGCTGGCAGCAGCCAGCTTTCACTTTCCTGTTTTTTGTGGTCCTGCTTCATCTGATGCTCCTCTGGCCTCTCTCCTTTCCACTGGGTACAAGGGACATGGGAATAAGTAGAGGAAAAGCACCAACATGTGTTTAGTTTTATTAACCAAGCAGCAAAGTCAAAAACTGTTGCAAAAAACTTCATGAAGCTCTCAAGAGCAGCTGGAAACATCAGGACAAAATTAAGGGACATTGAAATAGCAAAACTGAAAAATTACAGTAATTAATAGAAATTTGAAGGGAGAATTGTTGCTCTTCCCACTGAAGCAGTGACAGTTGTGTAGGTGTACTGTGGGCCAGAATTTTCCCTCTGTACTTTGTCAATTTATCAGTCATATGTGTTCACAATCCAAATATTCAGGCTGTTTGCTGCTGACTGAGGAGTTCAATCAGCAGTAAATTTTGCATACAGTAATATGTTAGTATTAAATCTAACTCCATGTTTTTCAGCTTTATCCAGGATATTCTGTAATTAGTTGTTAATAAGCTTGAGACATGATTATAGCAACACACAGAGAATTGCATCCATTCTGTTACAAAAATGAAGTTAACTCAGAGTGTAAGGGGCTCCTACTTCTATCTGTGGTCTGTCTTGAAAAGAAAAGGAAAGACAGGGCACAGAATAAAGAAATATCAATATAAAGAAACAGAATAAAGAAAAATGTACTGGGGTAGAAATCTCTTAGTTCAATTTATTGATAATTGGTAAGAATGGAAAACTGAGAGAGGCAACATGATGAATGTAGCTTGCTCTACCCAAAGTGAGACTTTAATCAAAGATAGTTAAACTATTGTCTGCCCTTCACATTCCTCATCAGTATTCTGCCTTATGCAGTGGGAACATCCATTAATTACAATGGAATCATTACTAGGTAAAAATTGTAACCATGGCTATGGGTGATGCAGGACAACTTGCAATGCTGCCCGCGCAGCGAAGGCGCACAAAGAGGACCTACCGCCACTTGCGCATGTCATCGCTGCATTCAGAGCCTGATTCCTGAACTCTGTGATTAAATGCTGCAGAATGTCTTCCCCCCACTATTCTCTCTCTCTGTTTTGCCTGCTTTTATTTCCTGTGAAGATTTGGACCTCTGTTCTTTGCATCTCCTGCCACGGCTCAAAATCCTGCTTCTTGGTTCTTTCAACCTGCCACGTCCAATAATCACGCACAGAAAATGCTTGTGCAAGCCAGTTGGCTTAGATTTCTGTCTTAAGGGAAGAGTGCATCTGTTTTTTGGATTAAATCATGCTTATAAAGTCGTGCTTATTCAGTTGACAGGAAAAAAATGCATAATTTAAAGCTTTCATTTGCTCTTGTGCTAAAAGATTTTAGAGCCTCAATTCACCCTCATTTTATCCTTCTAGAGCAATACAAAATTAGAGTTCATTATGGTGATCCAATCTCTCCCTTTGTCTTGATTGCAGACACATTAAGCTCTTTGCCAGAGATGTCGACTTTCCTGAACAAGCCTTTCAAGTCTTGCAAACTATCTGTTGTTTTCCCAGTAGGCTAATTAGGGTGGATTAGCGCCCATCAGATATGCCCTAGGGATGAGCCAAAAGCTGAAGGGGAAGGTAAATTGAAATGCCAAAAAATTTACACCTTTGCAAGGCCTGAGACACAATGTAAGAAGCTGAAGGAGGGTAGGGTACAGTTGCAAAAGAGATTGTGCTCCCCGGCAGGACAACAACCTAAATGTGGAACATGATCTTGTGACTAGAGCTGTTGATTTTTTTGCTTGGCTCACTCCAGTATAATTTGTTTTGTGATTAAAGTGCAGGCAAATTTCAAAATAAGGTGTGGCTCTCACTACAAAAGGTTTAGTTAGAAAAACGTCTAATTGGACATGTCCTCTTTGGAGTGTAACAGAAAAATATTTCATTTGCCTAACCAAAAGAATTAATAGAAATCATAACTGTTTTGTGATTGATTGATTGATTGATTGATTGATTGATTTTTTGTCAACCGGAGTTTGTGATTTCTTTCAGGACAAGTTTGGCTAGAATAGGTTTCACTCAGATCTCTTCTTGATGAGACTGAAAGGAAGACTTAATGGAGAGACCCTTACACAGCTCTTAGATGTCTGTAGGGATCCTGTTCTTTTAACTCATAGGTTAACCATGATTTGTTTCTCTGCCGTTTTAACAGTCTTCATGGTTTGGAAAAAAAAGGAAAAAAGGAGCACAAGAAAAAAAAAAGTAACATCTAGCACATAACTAAGCTCTACTTAAATGAAAATAGGTAAGATCTGGAAGTGTTTACTCCCCTCTTGGCTAAAGGGCCAGTTCTGATGCCTGGCTCATGACAGACATGTATACAGTGACATTTGAAATGGTATAAGAAGAATCCTGCTTTTAAATCCTTTTGAGTCTTTCTCAGTTTCAGAAACAAGCAAAGTTGTCAAAGGAAAGGTATTGGTTTAGATTGGAAGAGATTCATTAGATTGGCTCAGGAGAAGCCAGTGCTGTTTTTGTGGCAGGAGAGTGAGAAATCCTGGTGTTCTGTGAGGAAGTAGAGACTGACAAAATCTGTGCTGCATCTCTGTGCTTTAGCTCCAGCAACAAGCTTGGTACCCAGGTTCTCTGAAATCAGACTGAAGGCTACATTGTACATAACTGGAGAATATATTCAGGGTCCTAGGCTACGTACCAAATAGAATTAATAATATTATTCACTAATTACTAAGAATAGGCCAGAATTACTACATTAGGTTTAGTAAATGGCAACAAGAAAAAAGAGTTGAAGAAAGTTTTCTCCACATTTCCCTCAGAGCCTGATTCCTGTAATAGATTGAACTACCTGTAATAGATTGATCTACCCAAGACAATAAGGAAGGTTTTGACAGGACAAAAGGAAAATTTTCTCAGCTCTGATCTTCAACAAGTAACATCAAGATTGACAGCATCTTGGTTTGTGTATGTCTGACTGAAATATGGTGACAGGTAGGTGTGCTCTGGGACTTACAAAAGAGTTGGTATAGCACAGATTCATGGAGGTAAATCTTCCAGACTGTGCAGCATCTTTTACACTGAGCCTTTGCCACTGCAGATTCTCAGAACTTTTCCTCTGACAGCCTGGCTCCCACCCCAGTCCCGAGGTCTGTACCTGGCATGGGAAAAGATTCATTAGCCCGTGATGTGCAGTAGCTGTGGGATCCCTTTGTGGGACCTCAGCATCCTGCCCTGACGTGTGAGCACTGCAGCAGTTACAAGTTGTAAGCTGGGCCTCTGCTATTGTGAGTGTTTTATGAAGAGAAGAGTGTCTGTTATGTTTTTTGGGTTTGTTTTGGAATCTCAAGGACCTCTTAATTTGGAAATTCCCTCGGTGGCTGTACGCTTTTTTTTTCCCCTCCCTCTCTCCTAGTGATTTTAAATGGTGGTAGTTAAAAGGAAATAAGAAAAGTGCTCATTGTTTATAAGGTGTATAGAACCAATCATCATGTTAATTACATGTCACAGGGTAATGAATAACCCCTCACTTTTATCATGTGGGGAACAACCTGGGGTTGGTCAGATGGGGCTTTGTGCTTTAAATGAACACCCCCAAACAAAACTTTGCACCACTCCAATTATGTGAGGACAGACTCTGGTTCAATGCCTTCTTAAGTCTTAAAGCTTTACAGCTGTGGGAACAGCAGTTAGACACACACTGTTCTGCAAACACCAGAAGTCTGAGCTAAAATGCAAAGCATACATTTTGTAGTGCTGATTGGCTTTGTAGTGCTCATACATATGCGCCAAGAGCCCAGCAATGGTGAGAAAATAAGTAAAAAAAAAAATCCTCAGATCTGAAAAGCTGTTATGATTATAACATATTATTGTATAATTGCCTAATTTTGCAACTTTTGAGAGTGTTTATGTTCTCAAAATTAATTAGTGTGGAGTGTAACTGCTTTTAAAAATGCCATTCCTCTCAAAATTATGTGGTTAGAAATGTATGCCTCAGTGAATGTACACATCATTATTATTTAATATAAAAGTTTATAGTTCATTACACAGAAAATTGCAGTTGAGGCATTTCACAGCTTCAAGAACAATTATTATCCCTGACTGAATTATGGAATTATTTTTTTGGTGGGTCAATAAATTGAAATAATTTTTATTTGAAATGCATTCAGACAAATATTTATGCAAAAGATAACTGAAGTCAGTGATTTAGAGGGGAAAAAGAGTTATATGAGAAATTATGGAAAAAACAGCTTAAAATTGTATTTCTGGAAAATACTTTTTACTGCAGTGGGGAAAAATGTGTCCACCATACTCTGGACCTGATAAGATTAGTTTTGTATCCTTTTGAGGGGCCTAATAATAGCGGAGCTTGGTGTTAACCCTTTTCCTTTATGCCAACCTATGCAATGAGGTTGTGACTTCAGATGCACAGGGGTGGAAGGAGGTGGCAGTGCCCTTGCATCATCTTGTGAGCAATGATGTTTAGGACTATGTGGAGGCCTGTGAGTGCTTTTTCCTCTCTCCAAATCCTGTAGGGAGTCCTTAGTGGCTGGGCTGTCCCCACAGCAGCCCTGAGCCAGCCTGCCCTGCATGTCCCCAGAGCCAGGAGATGGGGACAGGCTCGGCCAAGGTGCTCCAGGGGCAGCTGCTGGGTTTGATGTCTGCTTCCAGCTGTCTTCAGGCTGCACTAGAGAGATCCCTCCAATCTGGCCGTGGTGATCTCTGAGCTGTTTCATGCTGTGATAGCTGTTGGCAGCCAGTGGGGCTGCTGGCAGGAGCAGGACATTTGTTCCTTGTGGTGATGGACGATTTGTGAGTGCTGCCCTCCCTAGCTGCTCTGTTTTTCCTCTTGGAGGGCTCCTGGACCAGAGGAAGATTTTCACACTGCTGCCTGCCTCACTTCTGAGAGGTGTGAAATGTACTGCCAGCTCCTCACTTTAGGTGAAATGACAACTTCAGCAAAGTACACAAGCTTTGGCACTGCAGCTCCAGATTGTCCCCTCTGTAGACAGAGAATCATAGAAGCAGGTTGGAAAACAGAGCATCAATCCAACTGTTCTGTCTCAGTTTGAAGTAATGGTAACTGCTGAGGCCTCAGGTCAGCTTGTTGTTTCTTCTTTCTTGGCCCAGCTAGGGTTTCTATACATCTGCAAATCCCTGGTCCCTCTAATGTCAGCTCCTGACATTGAAACCATTCATTTTCCTGCTTTTCAGTTCAATAAAAATGTCAGTAGGTGATGACCTATTACACCAGATAATGCTAAATGTATGGATTATGACCTATAGCATTGTCAAGAGATTTATCGTTTTGACATAGTTTTGGTGATGTGGAGTAGAAATTGCTGGTCTAAACCCATTTTTTTGCTGCAAAATGCTTGAAATTATGCTCAGTCATCTGAAGCCCGTGCCATCAAATTTAAAATCCTTAGGAAGAACTGGTTTTACACAGAGGTACATGGGGTGGGGAAAGTATTTTATAACAACCCAAATAAACTAGAAATACAGTCTAGAACTTCTACACAAACAACTTCTGCCCAAGGTAAGCTAGTTGGCCAGCTTTGCTGCACTGACTTAAATTTTCCTGGTCCATGAATAGGATCTGCTTTGTGTTTCTGGCATAAGAAAGAAGCCTTGGCAGTTTCTCTGCTATTGCTGCTCATTGGAGACCAAAATGAATGCTGCTAGCCCTCTCTGTCAATTTTCTTCCATCCCTAAATGACCCAGAGAATTTGACTCTAATATTTCTCAAGCAGACCAGTTTTGCTGAAAAAAATTAATAAATTGGTAACTTACTCTGGTACAGTTTTGTCAGTCTGTTAAGTTGCTCACTGTAAAAAAAAAAATCAACAAAGTATCAATGGAAATGTGTTTAAATATTTTGAATATACAGAAATGGTTTTGGTTTGCCTCAGTTATTCATGGTTGTTGTAACCAGTCTCAGTTAACTATTGTGTGAACCAGAAATATGTAAATGGGTGAAGCCTGTTTTATATTTGCCAGCTAACACAAAGATGGTGTTCACCACATAAATACGCTTCTGGACACAAATTTCAGGAGCAAACCAAGGCCTTTTTATTTTTGTTTTGTGCTTCTTTCTTTATTTAATGTGAGTGAAATTTGAAGGTGACGTGGCACATAAACAGATATTATTAGCTTTTAATTTTAGGAAACTAAATTACATTTTCAGTCTGACAGCAGGGTTTTTTTAACAAACCTATGCTATGCAGAAAGTAGATGCCTGGGTCAAGAGGTGCGAATTAATTTTTCTTCCCATTTTCCTTCAGATGTGTCTATATAAAAGATGTCTTAAGACTCAAAAAGAAAAAAAAAAAAAAAATTGTAAAAACCAACCCATCTCCTCATGCTGTCATCATCCACAGAAGTCAACAAGAGAGCTCTGCTGGTCATTTCTGAGCAGTCTGTGGTAAAAGTATGAGACAATTCACCAATGTAATCATCCTGATTCCATCTCTCTGGAAAGCTGTCATGCAGTTGAGTCACATTTTTGCATTGTCCCATAGGATGTGGCTCTCATGTGAGCCCAGTGGTGAATTCAGCCTTTTTGAGGCCTTTCAGCAGTTTCTTTTCTCCTTACAAACACCTCAGTGCATTTGCTGGTACCCCATGTTTGGACTGGCACCCTCACTCTTAGTGATGCACAATTCCTTCCTCTTGTGTTTCTTGGATAACCACTGGCTCTGAAACATCTAAATGGTCAAAACTTTCCAGAACAACAGCACAGGGAAATACAATTATAACCATTTGCCTATTTATGCTGGCAAATTGGCAGGTGATCATGGTCTGTATCGCAGAGGTTTGAGTGGAGACGAGCCTCATAAATTGCTTTCTATATTCCTTTTTCCAAAACCCCTTCAAACTTGATTTTATGATACACTTGTATGTTAAGCCTCATGACCTTTTGCTTGAATATGGCAGCTTTCCAAAACACATGAGTGTGTTCTAGAAATGTCTTTTGAAATTTGCTAGAGCAAAGTCAGGGTTTTGGGGGGCCAAAAGGAAAGGTTAGATTTCACTGGCACTGATCTTTCCAGAGAGGAGAAGCTTTTACAATCCAAACAGAAAAAGATATTTCTGCTTCATTCTTGCCATGACAGATGCTGCAATTAAATTAATATTTTAAAATCTGTCTTGATGTTAACTTCTAATATGCAGGTATTTAAAACATGGGATATTTTCTAGAAAAAGAAAAAGAAATCATCTTTGCTGATGAGAGATACTTGTGACACAGCCTGAAACATTTGGAAGCATCTGATAGTTAATGCTGAGGAATTAGGAGCTTCCATATGGGAGTGCAGTGTGGATTTTTGGGATGGGAAGAACTGAAATTTTCTATCAAGCCACTGATGAAGCCCAATTTCCCAGCTTGCAGACAAGAGATAATGCAAGTAAAATGTACATTGGGTGAGATGATGGGTGACATCTTAAAAATCAATTGCATAAAATTGTCTCAGTGTTTTGCCTTTCTTTTTCTGAATGAGCAAAACAAGAAGTTATTGTGAATTTCATGGAATACTTTGAGGTCAGGCTTAGGTACTAAGCACACAGTAATCCTGGTGTGTTGGCTCTTCCAGGTGCATGCAGGGGGAGTACATAAATGTCACTGACCCTTTTGCTTATTTTTGATGCTTGTGTGTTTTACTTTTCAGCTATCTTGGAAAACCAGGACCCCATACTAAGAAAAATGCTCCATCAAAATCTTCAGTGTTGTTTTTTTTCCCCTCACAGAGATTTGCACTGTGTTCTTCCCTTCTGTGACTTTCAGTGTCCAAGAGAAATCTATGAGAAATACAGAAGAAAAAAAGGGTTGACAGCAACTCTTTCTAAATCTCATTCTCTAAATTGCAAAGGTTATTTATGCCATTTTTTGGGCTTCTCAAGGCCTCACTAAAATGAGCATTTCAGTGGGAAGACGCTGGAAAAAAAGGTGAATCCCATTTGAGACTGGATTAATGCTGACCTAGATGAATGCTCTTTGGAAATCCCTTCGGAATATCTCTTTTCTAATTGCAGCCTTTTGTCTGAAAAAATTGTTTTTGCAGATATGGCCAAGCCTCAAAAGTGTTTCCTGATTCCAGCTAGTCACAAAATGACTGTTTTACTGCTTCTGGCCAAGCACATACCTACATCAGGATAATGCACTGGTCCTGAGTGTGAGAATACTGCAATCTTGTGTGTGCAGAGACAAAGCCAGGTATGTCCACTGAGCATCCTAACACAAGACAAAATGCAAGTTTTCCTGGTAAGACACTGAAAAGGTCACTTTTTTTAACCACCATTATAAAATCACTCATAAAGTCAGTGTTGTCTGTTGGGGAGACTGCCTTCCAGTAATCTCTTTTTCCATTTGTTTTTTTTATAGAAGTAGAGCCGGGTAAATTTTTATCCCTGTGCTAGAAGTGTTGGTAAAAACATTGTGAATTTGGACTAAAGCAAATTTTGGCATGTTTAGCATAACACTTGCATGTGAAAAACAGGCCATGGACCTCTAATATTTTTAATTGCACAACTAAGTACAGGAGAATTCTTCCTCTTTTGGATGTACTAGCCCAAGGTGGTTTTTTTTTTTCCTTTAATAGTAATAATCAGTATTTATTTAGTCTGATGTTTTGGCTTAGATGAAACAAAAGACTCCACCCTACATGTGTAACACTGAATATGAAGATTTTTTTTTTTCACATTATTTACCCATGTGGTCTTTATTTTCTTTTACAAGTCTGCCTGTGCAACATGAATGCTGGAATAGGGGTGGCTCTGCCATGTCCTGAATCCTTCCTGTCCTGAGCACAGCAAGGGATGAAGGAGAGACAGTGCACACTTGTGAACTAAATTTTGCCTTTAGGAGCCCCATACCCATCCAACAAGAGCCTGCTCAGGTTGGGGCTGTCTTGAAACTGGAATTCTGTTCTTGCTAAAGATGTGGTCTCAAAGGACATTGCTTTGACTCACAAGAAAAAAAGTTCACTCATTTCCAGAAGATTAGTGTGGATGTTCTTTCTGATGGCAGAAACATTTCTGTCTGTTTATTCAGAACAAAAATAGAGTTTCCATTTCATGTAATGCAAAATGATAAGAGACTTGTCTATGTCAGTATGGAAAATGAAGTCTCCACCCATTTCATGGTAAGCTTGGAGCTTGGAAGAGGTTTCTAGCTTCAGAGATGCATTATCATGTTCTTGAATATAGAGAGCTAGTGGAGAGAAACAAGCAGATTTTACTTTAGTGAGTTTGTTTTAGATCAATGGCTCACAGATGGATGCAGAACAGCTTTGTTATTTGGGTCACATACTGTACTGCACGATGTATTAACTCTGTATTTTGATTTTTCAAAAAGTTAAGAGTTCTGAAACATTACTGATTTCAAATCCATGTGTACCATTATGTCTTCTTTTTTTGTTTTTTTTTTTTTTTCTTTTGACAACACTTGAGCCTGCTTTACAATGTCAATATGGTAAAGCTGTTCCATTCTGAGCATGGCTACATTAGTAACAGTGTGGACAGAATGCAGGTCTTTGTTAGATGATGCAATGTCAAAACACCCAAACACTCAACTATTGCTTGAATCCAGGTAGCACTTTTGGGGCTGTTTTGTGGATGAAATTTATTCTGCTTGTAATTTCACTGCCTTTCACAAATCAGTTTGACTGCTTGCTGTGGGTTTGTAGCTGCCTGTCTATGTATCTGTCCTTCCATTTCTGAGTGGCATCTTTCACATTTGTCATTTGTGTTCATAAATTGAGTCAGACTTTAGAAGTGAGGGATATGTATTGTAAAGTAGTATATTTGGGGCTTTTCTATGTCAGCTTTATTTATTTAGCCTTCAGACTCATAAAAGTAACAAGGTCTTGGAGTATTCCTACTTATAAAATGGTTTTTGATATTAGATTACTGCCTCAAGTGAGTGGATAGTGGATGCAGTTCAGGATCTCAGAAACGTTCAGCAAAACTGAGTTAGACTTTATGGGTAAAGTCAAGTTGTGTACTTGATTAGCCTTGGGAACCAGGAAGGTACTGTGAGAACATTTCCCTTTTTTACTATTTTCTATCAGCTTACTACCTCTCCTTTGTGATCACCATTCGAACACTGGTGGCCTAGGGGATGCAAATTCAAGGAGTGAAGCAAGTTTAACCAACAAAGCACTCCCCCAACCCTGCATGATTAATCACTGCTCTACTTCAGGGACCGTATCTATTGTCATTTTCTGCATGTTAAAGCAGTTACTGCAATTGATGGCATGCTGTCTTTATAACAGAATCCAAAGGAATTTTAAGCCATTAATCTATTTGCATATGTTTTAAATTATCCCATGAAGTTTAGCAGAAGGTTGGCAATGTCTTGTTTGAGATTGTGAAGGGCTCTTTTAGAGCAGTTGCGCACATTGCGCTGGTGTCCTGTGCCTGGGGCACAACTGAAGGTTGATTTACCTGGTGAGAGGCACACAAAAGTGAATTTGGAGACTCCATTTACTGTAGGACCCCATCAGGTGTCTGGTCAGAATGTTTTAATCATTTAATCAGTTGAAGCAATGATTTTTTTTCCTATATCAAGGGGGAACCAAGTCATTACCTATCAATGGGTACAGCCTGTAACTTTCAAACTGGCTCCACACATGAAGGAGAGTGAGTAAACCCCTAGTTATCTATTTGCCTGTTCATACTTGTGATAACTATGCTGCCCATCTTTTTCACATCTGAAACAATTAATTTTCACCACAGGGTGTCAGGAAAGGTCAAAACCAAATGGATGCCCTGGGTCCTTCTGCTGTGCCAGAGAGTTGGTGTTTTATTGTTGAGGAGTTTGGGTTTAACCTGGCACAATGTAACAGTCCTCTTATCTTTAAAAGTCTCATATGGCAAGCAAATTACTTCTTGCCCAAATTCTTGGGCAAGAACTTTTCATTTCTAAATCCTCTCAGGAATAATGGTGACTGCTCACTGCAAATCAGCTGATGTGTATCTGTTCCTGCATGTGTTGCAGCAAATAGCTGCATGTTTTCAGATTTGCTGCTCTTATTCCTCTGCTATAAATCACGTCATCTAAAAACAAGTCTGGCAATCATCTGCATGAAAAATATTTGTCTACTCTGTCTGTAGTGTGTGTGTTTATTAATACATATCTGTGGGTATTTTACAAAATGTAAATTCTAAATACAAATTTATGTTTCTATTCCAATGTGTCATCTAGGAAATTTTTTTGGTATTTTTTAAGCAGAGAAATATATACTGCTTTAGATTCCTTTTTGAGTCTGCTCAGAAGGCTCTGTGCTTTTGATCCACTTGTCCTTTTCTTTCCTACTGCATTTTGTTAAAGTAAAAATTTAGATTTTAGTTTTAGATTTACATAATATGGAGAAATAGCAGTTTTCTCTTTAACTTTTCTGACTTTGGAAGAGTATTCTCCCTTATGTTATCCATGCTGTTGCCAAGGGGGTGGGAAACTGTTCCTCATTTTTCTGGGCAGAGTATAAGGCATGACCTTACCCACCACTTCTTTGGACTGCTATCCACATAGGAGACATGGTACTTGGAAAATTTCCAGGTTTAGACTTAGTTCCCAAAGTTCAAGAGGTTCATTGTTTGATTCCACTGTAGCACTTGAGTTTGTCAAGGTCCATGTAGATTTTAAGCTCTTTTTTATTAGAAAATAGGGACTGTGGTTCCCTTTAACAAACAATCATTCAATAATATAAGATGTTAGTTGCAAACATAACTTGGGTAAAATTTGAAACCTATTATTTTTTGTAGTTACAGAATGTAAGACCAGCAGTGGTGAGAGGACTGAGGACGATCTCACAATGTGGAAGCTCCCAGCAGAGCAGAATTTCTCACAAAGGTTTTTAAATATGATCCATTTGGATGGAGATTATAATCTGAATTTTAATGTCAGTTCCCTCAAATGTTCAAGGAATGAGGCAGTCTTTCCTCAGCAAGCCTCAATATGGTTTTTTCCTTTTCAGAAGCTCTCAGCACCTCTCCAACCTCCCACGGGCCATACATGCCTCATATTTTCTGATGGAGGAGCAAGAAGTTCAGTGAAGTTCCTAAGCCTTCCTGACTGTGAAATTCTCATATTTGGGGATTTTCCTTTTGTAAAATACCTATTTTGAATAGCATTTTATGGGAGTACTGAGCTTCAATTGGCAGCAGGTGCTCGAGGGTGACACAGTAACAGGTTCTATCACAACTGAAGAAGATTTCTAAAAAGGAACTGTGGCAAGAGGAGAAAATAAATAGAAGTATGTTTTAGAGAAGGAAAGTATGTTCTCTACATGAGTAAAAAGTAACTTTGGAGGTTTTTTTAGGGTTCAGACAGAGGTTGCAGTGTAGGTAGATTCCTAAATCCTTGTAAGAACTGATTTGCCTAGCTCTGGAGATGCTTACTGCAGGGCTTCAACTCCAAACTGTTTCTAGCCAGATTCCATTTATTATCAGCACATTTTGACATTTCAAGTAATGCTGTGCAGGTTCTATTTCTCACTTTCTATTAGTGATTTCTGTAGAGTTATGATCTTTTTCATTTTCGGTTTTCCAGCACTTCCAACAGATGTCTTGCCAGCAGTTAAGATGATTAAAGGTTTTTGAAGAAGTAGACCACTGCAGGAAATCTGAAATGGATCCCAGTGCCAAAAATCTTTGGAAAATATATGTATATCCCCTTCTCGAAGAAATCCTCCACACTATATTGCTATTTCACTGCACTTCTGTGTGGTTTTATCCTGAGCTAGACAGAATAGGTAAGTGAAATTCCTACAGGTAGGATGAAAAGAAGGTGAAGAAGACTGAAGTTGTGGCTTAATCTTGGCAAAATGTTGGATAGCATCTACATATATCTGAAAATATGCATCTAAACCACTAAATGGGTTTCCACAGATCTCTTTCTCTGGTGACAGTTGGTCCCCAGCTATTCTTTAGAATACTGCTCTTGAGCATTTCCATCTGGCTATGAGTTTTCAACATTATTTTTTTAATGCAGGCTTGATCATTATAATTCACTCCCTTGTCACCTTGAAACTAAATTAATGGAATGCCCTCTGGTATATGGAGCACTGTTTGATTCATATTTGTCATCAAAGTGTCCACTGAGCTGCAATTGAAAAGTTCAAACATTATACTTATATGAATAAGCAAAAGGGTTAGTGTATTTTCAAACAGCATGTTTTGATGACAAAATATCTGTGCTTCAGTTTATTGAAGGGAATTAGTGCAGTTTTGAAAGGGTTATGTGATGTAGTGGCTGGCATGGCGAGGAACTGGATATAACCCAGGAGATAGTTTCCTGTGTTGGATTTCTCTCTCAGGAGTTGGGCACTGTACAGACAAAACTCCATTTATCTGGCTTGAAATATTCAGAGATGTTCCCTTTGCCTTCTTGCTTAAGGAAACAGAAATGCCTTCAGCAGAACCCAAAGATTTAAATCCTTTAGTGACATCTTTCTCTTGCTTTCTACAAGCTGTTTTAGAATTGTGTATTTTTAAAACTTTTTCATATCAGTGGCAGGGCAAGTAGCCACAAGACCATGATCCCCATCCAGGCATTGGCAATGTGGAGCTAGCAAAGCTGAAAAGCCAGATGATAGTTTGCTGGTTTTTTTTGTTAATATTTTTCCTTTGAAGAGAAATTTTAATTATTATCTAATTCTATCTAATTACCTAAATCTAATTCTTCTATCTAATTCTAAAGCTTAGAAGATGACAGGAAAAATTGAAAAAAACCATCTTTTTTCTTGGATTAAAGTGTGTTTTCAAAGGGTGCTACCTGAGCATTGTATAAAAAATGACATTCTGTGTTCTATTTTCCTTTAGGGCTGATCTTCCTCACATTGAATATTGAAGACATTACTTGTAAATCTGAGGTATCTGTAATTTTTATTGATCTTGAAGTATTTTTCCTTTTAATTTTTCACTATATTTGAGAATGACCTTTAGGAGTCAGTGTATAAAAAAGTTTCTTGCCTTCACTCGTATGGCTGTCTAACCAAATTATTCTCAAAGTGTCTTGAAAAGATAAGGAAAGATGGTTCTTCTCTTATCAAGATTTTGCTGACCATCAGTCACTACCCGTTAAGGGCATATTTTATCCAAATTTTCTATTCAGTTGGCTTACAGAACTATGCTGAAATAGCTACAAGATGATGAAGAGGAGCTTAAAAATCCTGCAGTGCAAGCCAGGTAAGCAGCTAAATGCTCCTTTTTCTTTCTTTTCCAGATAAGCCTGAGTTAAAGGCAGCTTTACTTTACCCCTCGGGAATGTTGTGTTTAAAAGAACCCCCACTAATCCATGAGTCATTATGGAACAATTTACAATTTATCCTTGTCCAGGCTGCACTCATCCATAGCCCAGTATGGGAATCCTGTGTGGGGATTAGATATCAGGAAGAAATCCTTTATTGTGAGGGTGGTGAGGCATTGGAACAAGCTGCCCAGAGAAATTGTGGGTGTCCCATGCCTGGAAATGTTCAAGGCCAGGTTGGACAGAGCTCTGGGCCCACCTGAGTGGAAGGTTGTGGTCACCAATTGTTGTGGTGCTGTGAGGGTCCCCAGGATGAGGTGAGAGATGAGAATTTGACTTCAAGTTCTCAGAAGGCTGATTTATTATTTTATGATAGTATATTACATTATATTAAAAGAGATGATATACTGAAACTATACTAAAGAAAGAGAAAGGAAACATCAGAAGGCTAGACAAGAATGAATAATAAAAACCTGTGACTGACCAGAGTCCAACACAGCTGGGCTGGGATTGGTCATTGAGTAAAAACAATTCACATGGAACCAATCAAAGATGCAACCTCCAAACCACATTCCAAGCAATCAGATAATTATTGTTTACATTTCTTTTCTGAGGCTTCTCAGGAGAAAAACCCTGGTGAAGGGATTTTTCATAAAATATCATGGTGACAGAAGGTGTCCCTGCCCATGGCAGGGGGTTTGGAATTAGATGATCATTAAGGACTCTTCCAGCACAAACCATTCTGTGATTCTAAGAGTCTATGATATCTGTTTCTTTCAAATTACTATTAAGAAGTCCTAATGACACAGATACAAATTAAATCTTCAGCTAAATCACTCATGTAGTGAACAATCTTTTTAGGCTCTCTAGGGGAAAAAAATTGTAGTCACGAACAATTTTCATCCCATGGCGGCAGGAAACGTAGGATAGAACATCCAAACCCTACAATTTTTGCTATAATGCTATTTAAATTGAGCCAGTGTCTGTGGAAATCCCTGCTGTTAGGAACTTGTGCAATGAGAACTACAGGTTTTTGATTGCATATTGATTCTAGTCTGCCCTAGATATTTTCAAAGCTTTACTTTTTCCAAAATGCGGACATGTACATTACTGTACTTAGTGATGTTTCTATTGGAATTGAATTTGAAGATCTCTGACTGCCACACATTAATTTTATTTAATTGGAAACAAGTTTACTTTTCCTTCAAATGGACTAGGACTAAAATGTTTTGGCCCTTGGTATTTGCTACCAAAATCTCTTGCAGGTAGTTTAATGGCAGCATTGTGATAGAGCCAAGCTTGTCTTTAACACTCCTTCCTGCAATTTTATGAAGTTTGGGCCAGACTTTCAATTGCAGAATTCTAGCAATTGAAGCAAATAGCAGCAGCTGAAGATGTGGCCTGCCAAAAATAAATCCTGGGATTTTTGCTGCAGTTTTAGTTATCACTTTGCCCACTTTGGAAAAGATCCTCAGTATTGTTGTTGTTGACTTGTTATTGTTATATGAGTGGCATACTAAGGGAAAAATGTACTTTTGTATTCAAGCTTTTATTTTTGGGACTGTCCTTTTGCCTTTATTAGTTTTAAACAGCGTTACTTCCATTTATGATGCTGTGCATTGCTCATCTGTCAGCATAAGATGTAGGAGCAGATGAAAGGCAAGGAGCCATATATGTACATGAAGAATAGCCTGGGCACGTGTGTAAATTCTTTGTCATTGTGCTTAAGAGCAGAAAAGGAGAGTGAAGCTGCTGAGGGAGCAGTTGTGCTGAACGTGCATGGCCCATGTGCATCACACACTGTCCTGGAACAGGGCTTGTGCTTTGTGGATGTGAATGTTCACAGCAGTGCATACAAGACAGAATGCATGCAGTTAATATAATGTATGAGCTCCAGTTTGTGTAGACTTTTTCTGGCTATTCTCCCAGTTCTGTTACTGAAAGTCCTGGTCCAAGTCCTGCTGAAATAATTAAAGCTTTCTTTCATTTGCTTCTTCTGGGCAGGGCCCCACCTATGCATTAATTCAGCTGCACAAAATTACTGCTGAAGTAAGTGACAGACACTCCCTGCCTTTAGCAAAATATGCCTTGGCATGGTGTATATTATGAGATGTTAAATGTTTTAACAACTGAAGCATCTGTGTTGTGTTGAGCTCTGAGGTAGCATCCAAAAGGATCACAAGATACCAATCTGATTACATTCCTCACATTGGTATGACAATGGTCTTTCCACATATTGTTTCCATCACTACTGCAGTCATACCACCAGAGTGTCTTAATGCTCTGCCAGTTTATATTCTTGAGAAATTTTTGTCACAAGAATAGATTTTTCCACACTCTTCAGTATTTTTCCTAAGTTAATAACCCACTTTGGGCCAAATTTAGAAAGTTTAGCCCAAAGGCTCTGGTTTGTTTTCTGATTTCTGTTTATTTATGTTCTAATTCATAGAAGTGACAAATGCCAAGGGAATTGCTGAACAGGATAGTCTAAAACTGTTAGCGTACAAAGCACTTTTACTTTTTGTTCCCTTTTACCTTCAGGAAAGTCATCTTTCCTGCTCCAGTATTCTCTTGCCTTATGAGATGAGAACAGTAATGCTTTATATTCCTCTAACCAAAGTGTTTTTGGGATCACATTGAACTGGACATTGCCACTGATGAGCACGAATGCCTTTGTTGCATTGAGTGAAATCGCTGGTTTGAGTTGGGGTTCAAAATCTCTTGCTGAGTCATCTTCAGTTTCCGATGAGTAGTGAGGTGAGCACTTAGGAGAGGAAGTAAGAGAATTTAGGCCATGTAACTCTTCCTGATATCAGTGGAAACAAATACCTAAACCCTCACACTTCAGTATTCGGAGTGCTTTACATTTTGACAGCTTGGCAACTTTGTAACATTATCATGTTACAGTCCAAATCCCCCAGATCTCTACTCACCCTTTACACAGGCAAATCTCTTTGGCGCTTTAATAATGGCTTCTTCAGTAAGGTCTGGAAAACTGCTGAAAAAGAAGGAATTAATTGGCAATTTACTTAATGAAAAGTAAAATCAAATACACAGCTGAGTTTTACCACTGGCAAATCAATATTTGTTTTTTACTATGAACATTTTAACCATAAACAATAAAACTTTGCTCCATTATTGTGAAAATCTAGAAGTTGCTGTGTGATTGTTGTTTCCCTGCTTTTGACAGGTATTCAAATTAAAGGACAGGATTATATGGGGTAAGAGGTGGGTGATTATCTATAACTGCCAGATGACAGGCAGTCTACAAGCATATCTTCTGTTATTTGTACATAGGTGGATCATTTGCAATGAAATTTACTTTTGAGACCAATTTAAGCATCAGGTTGCATTCTACAGTTCAGCAAGTTCACATTGCAAGTATCAGAAGAGCTTTCAAAGTAATGCTATCTGGATCTTCAGTTTTCTACTGTTCATTTTTCTTTTTTTTTCCCCTAGACCTTCTCTAGCTGTCTCCTCTGTCTGTGATAATTCTGGAGATATCCTCAGAGTGGGGAGCCCTGGCCTGTGTAGTTTCCCCAAGCCCTAACACACGCCTGCTCTTCATGCGTGACAGCTGAAAATCATCCTAAGTGAAAACTGCTCTGTGCTCCTCTTGCAGCAGCATGGGAGATGATATGTTGACAGTCCAGAGCACTGTGCATGATAGATGTGGAGGAGTGTTGTTAAAGGACTTGAAGGGTGTTTATTGCCTATCCCAAAATGTTTTAGTGCTTGCAGGCTGTAGCCGTCACTCTGGCATGGCAGCACTGAAAACTCTGGTTCCTGCAGCACAGCCCTAGCTGTGGTGCCAGGTGCTCTGAAGGGATACTGTCCTGTCAGCACCACAGATGAGTAATTACACAGAAAACCTTTGTTTCTGTATGTTTAAAAATAATTTATTGTTCACCTTATGTTCATAATTTAACATGCAGCAAACAGAATTTAATCAGTTCTTTCCATTCTATATTTAGTTGGTGTAATAGTACGCTCCAAGTTGGAGAATTTGTACTTTATTTGATGCTACTCATTCTTTACTAGTATTATTTAATTTATTTATTAAGTGCTTGCAGTGCACTCAATAGGACCAGATTGTCAAATTTTTCTTCTAGTGCCTTCTGAAAATAATGAATGATTTTGTAGCTGTGTAGTTGTGTGGTCTGCGGTTGGGGTAGCTGATAACTGACAAGCTTTTTGAGTTAGATCTTCTAACTCTAGAACTGCATAATTAATAATGCATAAGTTAACAGGCACTTGGTGTAAGGAGTTGGGAGGGGAATCAGAAACCTAAAGGAATTGTTATATTTGAATGCAGCTTCATTCCTACATTGTCACTGAGTTTTGTCTGTGTGTCATGTATCTGAAAGAAGCCATAAAGCAAAGGTTGTGTGCTCAATCAGCTCTTTGGTGCTGGCTGTTTCATCTCCTCTCTCGGATGTGTGCTATCTTTGTTAAAGCTGTGGAAGTGGTGAGCTTACAGCAGCCTTCCTCTGGAGAACAGAATGGCAGGACATCCATTTTTATGTGTATTCCATGCTTCTTTGGAGCAAATTGTGCGGGCGAATTCCACCATTAATGGTGTGTAGCATCATTAATGGCTTAGGCCAGAAACATCTGAAGTTGTGCTGGCCTTAGTCAGGATAATTTAAAGCACTCATACAAGTTGTTGCTATTTGAATGTGTCTCTAAAATGTATGATAAATGCATTGACAGATTTTGGACCTGAAGACTTCACATAAAAGGCGGATGGAGAGGGATCGGGGGCGAAAACAACAACTTCTAAACCATGAAGTGATAATGAAAAGTAGACTGGCCAACATACTGATATTTCATTTAGGAGACTCAGGAAGCTGGTTTTTGGCTCTTGTATTTTATAAAGCTCTACCTCTAATCTCCTAGCTGGTTTTTATTACTGAAATGTAATACTGCAGCTCTATTTCTCCCCACTGCTCTGGGGATCTTTATTCCTACTCGTGTATGTTGTCTAAAGGAAACATTGTTCTCTTGTTCCACAGATGAAGTCTAAACTGGCAAAAGAAATGTGTTGGTTCTTTCTTCCGTGGAAGGAGACAACATCTGGAAGACAATCTTTAAATAGCATTAATTACATCCCTTGATTTTCCCTTTCATAGTGGGAACATGAAAAGTATGTGAAGCTATATTTATTGCCACTACAACTAACAATGATGAGGTGAGCTTCTTCTGTATCAGTTCCTTTCTAGCATTTATATCCCAAATTGTTTTTCATAATTTCCAACCATTTCTTTCCTGAAAAAAAGCTTAAATGTCTTTTTCTTTGTTCATATTTGAACTATATGTGTTGAGACAGAAAAAGCAGCAGAGGAGTAACAGAATCATTCTGCCACTGATCTCATCTTTGAACTACATGGATTAGGATAAGTTATGGAATAAATACCAAATTATGGACTAGTGAAAAATGCAAGTGAATTCTGGATGAACCTAGTGATGTTGTGCCAGTATAACAGAGATGAACAGGATCTTTAGGAAGGGCTCAAAAGTAATTTGGTTCTAGCCCCTGAAACCCAACCTAGAAGAAAAATCTGATTTGACTTGCACTTTTCACAGTTCTATTAAAAAAAAGAGTAGATTATTAAGGCCTGAAAGACTCCTTAGCCTGACACATCACTGTGAAAATTCTTTCATTGAAAATACATTTTTTCTTAGAAAAGGTGTCAAAAATGTTTTAAAAACTCACAAAACCCCCTTTCTTTCAGAAACAAAGCTTCAAGACTCCAAAACATTTGAGCACTTCCATTTCTGTAGGCGCAGGGGAGTTCTACCCTATATATAAAAATACATAAGCACATGCTTAACTTTTAGCAGGTATTAAGTCCCATTCATTACATTAGGACTTAAGCATATACTCACATCTCTGAGAAGTAGGTCCTGCCTTGTGTTAGCTTCCAAGCTGAAAGTTTCATAAGGTGTTGAAGGTGGTCCAGAACTCACTGACCAACATATCCAAACGCTGCCAGTGCAGCAAGCCAGAGGGAGGCTTGGTTTAATCGGATTCTGAGTTACAATAAATAAATTATAACAAACTCGACAGAAGCCTCTGGGCTGGGTCCAGCCCTGAGGCCAGACTGAAATTTCTCATGTAGCAGGTAATCAGTAAGATGAGAAACCAGCTGCAGGAGCAGGGCCTCTCTATGAAACAAGAAGGTACTCTGAGAGCCAAGTCTTGTCCCAGTAATCTTTCCAGTAACACTGCAGTGATCCATGCTCTTCATTATCTGGTCTTCAAAGGAGTTGAATTAATTGGAAAGGAAACTGACAGTGTTATTGGGGCAAGCCACCCAAGCTGGTTGGTTGTATGAATGAAGAATGGGTCATTAGAT
Organism: Molothrus aeneus; assembly: GCF_037042795.1. Taxonomy (NCBI): domain Eukaryota; kingdom Metazoa; phylum Chordata; class Aves; order Passeriformes; family Icteridae; genus Molothrus; species Molothrus aeneus. Next base: position 8,592,041 of record NC_089649.1, on the reverse strand, counting down.
TTGTTCCTTACTTTTCCAAACATTTCACTATAAGCAAAGCTCGTAGGTAATTTCCAATGAAGGTTATTTGATTAGAGGAAAAGGTTTGCCAGACTGGCATTATCCCCTTCAGACCATTTAAACTGAGCAATGTGATGACATTTCAAAGCCATCTGGGACTATTTTTTTTTTCATTATAGTCTCCAAAATGACCCATTTTACTTAAAAAACAATGAGGCTGGTGTTTCCTTGTCCTTTGTGATAATGTTTTTCAAGCAGTTGTCTCTGGGGTTTGGTTCAGGCTTTGGCTAATAACTCAAAATACCCAGTCACTGGATTGATTGATGCATATAGTTGATTGTATCTGTCAGCCTGCCATTTACCCTTTATTTTACAGACTTCTTTCCAAAAATCATATTGGAAGTGCCTGAGTGCTGTAGAGGGGTTTAGAATGCTTGGAGTGCAACTCGAGTAGGTTTTGTGAAATACATGGTGACTTGCACCGTACATGGGATTGATGTTTCCAATTAGTTTTCCCAGTGACAGGTCTGGTGGGATCCATTGTATCTCTGAGAGTAGCCAGCCTCAGTCAGTAGGTAAGAGAGAGATACTCCACTGGAGAGCAGTTCTTCTGCCCTGCCTGCATCCCTAATGTTCTCTATCTACTGAACCAAATTACAAGGTTACGTGACTTTAGCATAATTTTTCATCCTCTAGAGTTTGCTGAGGTAGATTTTATTATTGCAGAATCTTTCCCAGTGGATGCATGGGAAGGTTGTTTGTAGATTTTTTTTTTTAAGCTTTGAAGTTTGGATTTTGCAAGTGAAACACTTCTCTTAATGAATATTTTTTAGAACCGAGTTCCTAGCTTTTAGGAATAACCAAATAATAACATTTAGTAATGTGTGCTTAATAAGCAAAAAATCACCAACTCTCTGAAAATTAGCTGAATTCCCTTCTGTTTTGTAGATTTTTTTAAATTTTTGGTCTTTGTAGTAAGTATGATTAAAAAAGTATTGCAGAGGAGAGGTTGAAGTCCAAAAATGTGGACAGCAAATAATGGTTGGGGACCAGAAATGCTGATTGGCATTCTGGAGCTAGATGAGCACAGTGTTCTCTATAGAATCACAGAGCCTATAGAGATCTATATGGAATCATAAAGGCTGGAAAAGACCTCCAAGGTCATTGAGTCCAACCTTTGACCCAACACCACCATGTCAGCTCAACCACAGCACTGAGTGCCACATCCACTTTTTTCTTGAATGCTTCCAGGCATGGTGACTCCACCACCTCCCTGGGTGGCCTGTTCCAATGACTAACAACCCTTTCCATGAAAAATTCTTCCTGATGTCCAACCTGAGCCTCTCGTGGCAGCAGCTTGAGGTCACTTCCTCCTGTCCTGTCACTTGTTTCCTGGCAGAAGGAAATGGGGAAGATGGTATTTCTGGCTCACCGGGGGAAGAGATGCTTGAAAGAAGTGTGGCAGTCACAAATCATATTAGAAAGATGGGCTCAGCTTACAGTCCTGCCATTTTCTCCCGTGCAGCCTTCCAGCTTCCTCCTTAATAAAATTGAGCAGTTGCTATTTATCTATTTCTAGCAAAGGGGAATAAGTAGAGTTGATTGAAATTGCTTCCTTTATAGTTGGCTCTGTGAGAGAAAATGGATTTTCTTGACCAAATGGAATTTCCACTGAAAGTCTACCTTCTGTGAAAATGTTTGATCTCTTTGCTTTAGTTGAGTGCCCCATCTCACAGTCTTTCCCTTGGGCTTCTAAGTGGAAAGTCATCATTTTCTGGGCTTGCAGAACTATAGGCAAGTAACAGTAATAATAAAAATGCTGGTTAGATCTTTTCATGAGAGCTTTTTTCATAGTACTCAAAGCATAATTACTAGAAAGAGATGGATTATAGCTTGAGGTAATTTGATGCCCTATTCTGAGATGAGAGTGAGTAGTAAAACCTTCTACTGTTTTTTTAGTAGAAAGTTGTGCAGTACAGCCCAGGTCCACTCCCAGTGTTTTTTAGCATACTAGTGGCTGCTGGCAGCTGCAGCTTGCTCTTTGCAAATTGTCTGTGAAAAATTGCTCACAGCTAGTCCCAAAGAAGCTCTACTGAATGTGTCTAAGCCTGAACTGATGTATTCAATTCAGGTGGATTGTCAGGCAGAAACCTGAGTGCACTACGCAGCTTGGTTTATAAATTAAATTTCTTCTTCACAGCAAAATAGCACTACAGCTTTTCAAAAAGGAGTTGGGGCAGAGAAAAAAGATAACTCTGGACAAGATATGTCTCAAGAATTTCACCAGTCTATCCTGAACATCTGAGTCTAAGCAAAATAACTGGCATGGAACATATCAGGCTAAAATATCCATTTTGAAAAAAAACCCACGAGCAACTGAAAACAGATAAAAAGAATTCTTTGGCAGCCATAACAGTAGATACAGCTACCACTTAAAGCACAAATATTTCCAAACTGTAAGTGCTTATATCACAGAGATTACCATATCATCACAGGCTGCCATTTGTCCTCTTATCAATGCAATATGAAATCCCAGGGAGCGTAAATAGAGATTAATCTTGTAGATCCTTGGCATACCAGCCCGCTGGTGTCCGTCTGTCAGGAAACACGCTCAGCACAGCCACCACAGGGTCTCACTGAGCCTTTCAGATGCCTGTGGGGTCAGCTCCAAGGCCTGGCCTTCTCCAGTCACACACATTTCAGCACTCGCGGAGCACTGGATTTGTCTCCATTACGCTTTGAGTAACGCTGCCTTGCACAGGAAGCAATAATCCAAGAGCAGTTTTCTACTGCTATTACTAACCTTCTAGTAGGAGCTCATGCATGATAATTAGGCCTCTCAAATGTATTCTGGAGAGTGTGGGGTTTTCTCCTAGCCAGTTTTCTTTTTTTCCTGTTCTATTTGGTAACTTCTGAAAATGTCTTGCTGCTTAAAAGGGCAGTTTTTAAACCAAATACTTTGTGATTAGTAATGCACAGCTAAAGATATTTTGAGCATTAAACACCCCTGTATGTAAAATCTCTGGAGTTTTGCTAAAGTATGGCTTAAAATTACAACGAAATTACAGAGCTGGAAGAAGAATCATAGCTGCATAGAAGAAAGCTAATGCAATTCTTTACATGTCTGTTTAATATAGAATCTTTCATTTCTCAGTTTAAAAAATAAGAGTACAGGTTCATTAAATTTGGTGCCATAATATGTGCTACATTTACTGAGGAAAAATGTGAAGTCAATACCCAAGGCTGCGGCATGTTCAGAAAACAAAATTATTAAATTGATATTGTTTCCTTTTTGACAGGGTCTCCCATGGGAAGGGATATTACTTGGCTGTAGCAGAAATGGCTCTCTATCTAGGCAAAGAGCTATTATGTTAAATTAAAACCTCTCTCTATTTATCAAACAGCCAAAACTAATAAACACAGCTATGGCATTAAGACTAAAGTGCTACTAGACTATTACTTCCTTCACCAGAGTATCATTTATAATTCAATTTAGACAAAGAGTCTGCTCCTCAGGGATGTGGAGATGTGGTATTGACACAAGAGGCCTTTACTATTTGGGCACGGGAATCTTATTGTTTTGTAGTTACTGTGGTTGGAAACAGTTTTGACTGGAAAAACAACCCCACTGAATCAGCTCAGAAATTTTTAAGAAATAGATTATTGAAAAGAACCTGTAAAATATTGTTTATAACAAGTAATGCTAATTGGAAGGCATATCTATAAAATAAAGGAGTTTTAAAAAGGGAAAAAAAAAAAGCAGAACATGAACCAGAGCAACTCTTGCTCTTGGGGTCTTTTTTAAATTTTCATTTAAAAACTGAGCAACTATTGCTCTTGGGGTATCTTTTTTTTTTCATTTAACTAAAAACCAAAATATTTTTTTTCTTTTTTTCTTTTTTTGTAGCTAGGGTTTTTAGCACCAGAAACTTTGTGTGTCCTTCAATATAGTATTCAGCTTAGTGCAGACCAGGTTCTCCAGTTTCCAGTTTTGAATTTATAAGGAAATTCCTCAAATTGAATTAATTGTACTCTATGGAGCAGATACCTATCTGCCTACTCATGGCAGGCAGATAGAAGTACAAGGTACCATTCAAAATTCATGCAACAGGTTGCATGATAGAAAGCCTTAAAAAAACAGATCAAAATTTGAATTTGCAGCCATTTTGAAACATCAAACAGTGTATTTTTAAAAAATCCTGCCATGAAGTTAAGGCAGTTTCTTTGGGAGACTGCCAGACACCCCAGTAATGTCTATATATAATACACCCATGCATAAGAAAAACAAGAAATAGAAAATCTGATACATCAACCACTGCCAGCCAGTAATGACCAGTGGAATTCAGCTAACGTAGACAATTTAATTTCAATGCCTAGTGGGAATTTGATTAAAGCAATTAGAGAAAATTCTGAACACAGTCCAAATCATGCGTGTCTATATTTCATTTTATTTTCTTTAAGAGCCGTCAGCATTCTTGGCCTCTGAAAATATAGGTAGTAAGTCTCCTGAAAACCTTTAAGCAGGGTTATAACTTTGTTCACATAATGGTGACATTGAAGTGAGTGAGGCTACTTGCAAAAGGGAAATTATATATGTGTTTAAGTGTTTGCAGGGTCTCACGCTAAGTGCTTGGGACAAAAAGTTCTTCCATAGCCTGCCCAAACCCTAACCCTAAATACAGCTGTTCCTTTCCTGCAAAGTGTGGAGGCAAAGACTGATCAGCCCTGAGGAACAGAGAAATTCAGGGGCACAGCTGCAGACCCTGAGTTCAGGGTGAAGTTGATGGGGCTGAGACACTCCATTCAGCAAGAAAATTTAGTGATTTCTTAGGAACAGTCTGCTTTTGAGTGTCTGATTGTTATTATGAGATAGGTGGAAATTAAGGGGAATAAACCTCTTGTAAATATATATGGGGCTGCAGCCGTGGCTATGACATCACAGGCAGCCAATGGAGTAACTAACTCCATCTTGGTCCATCAACTTCTAGAGCCATTTAAAAATTTTTTATTATTCTACCACATGAATCTGGACTGCAGCCACTCACCATAAGACAGACTGGACTAATAAATCTTTGGCACATATAACCACCATGTTTAATATAAAACAACCCCTACACTTTTTTTAATATGATTTATAAAACAGAACACGAAGCTACCTACACGGACTTTGCTAGCTACAGCAGATACTGTTATTTATTGCACATTTAATTACTAACAGCAATTCAGTCATGCTACCTGACCTTAAGGCCTTTTGATTACCTGATCCAACATATTTCACATGATAAAAATGTCAGGCTTGGAGAAACCCACCAGTCTGGTTTTCTGTGAAATCTAATTATAAGCAGCAATGTTAGAAAAAGGTTACCAGTTTAAATAGTCAAGGCAGTTATTCATGTTTGGTAAGAGTTAGTTTTGATTGAAATGATAGCTGAGAGGGCACTGTGCAGCCTGGTAGGATGCTATGAACTGTGCAGCCTCACCTCACCCACACTCATTTTGGCTGCTCAGCTTGAACTTGGGAAGCTCAGCTGGGACCCTGGGAACAGAGTGCCACAGACAAGAACATCCCTCTCCCTGTACAGCCAGGAGCTGGGCTTGATGATCCTCATGGGTCCATTCCAGCTCAGGATATTCTATGATTCTCTGATTATGGGAAAGAGGAGCCAATGAATCCATTCGTGGGAATGGGCTCATCCCTTCCCTTAACTCCACCGTGCCTTAAATGCTCTGTTAAACTGTAGGTATTGAGGCGGGAATTTGGATACAGCAGACCCTGTGGATGGCTGGGGAAACTGACAGGGTTAAATCTCATTGATACTGTGAGTTTAGGAATTTGTCCCATGTCACCATGATACTTTCTGAAAAATCCTCTTTGTCCAGGATTTTCTCCTGGGAGGCTGAGAAGCCTCAGAAAGGAATGAAAACAATAATTATCTGATTGCTGCTCCTGTGTTTGCTGCTTTGGAATGTGGTCTGGACATATTTTACCAACAGGTGAATGTTTGATTGGTTCCATGTGAATTGTTTTTAACCAATGACCAATCACAGCCAGTTGTGTTGGACTCTCTGGGTCAGTCACGAGTTTTTATTATTCATTCTTGTTAAGCTTTCTGATGTATCCTTTCTCTTTCTTTGGTATAGTTTTATTATAGCATTCTTTAATATAAAAGAATATCATGAAATAGTAAATCCGCCTTCTGAGAACAAGGAGTCAGATTCTCATCTCTCTCCTCGTCCTGGGGACCTCACAAACACCACAGTCCCAGTCTAAGAATTTTGGAATGCTTTCCTGTGCCTTAGACCTTTGTCTTGCCCCATTTTTGTATTTCAGTCAAAGTGGAAAGGCTCAGGAGCACAGCAGAGGAAAGGGAGGAGCATCTGCTTGTGGGAAACTCTCCTACACTGCCAGTGACAATAATAATAACAAGAGTAATGACAATTTCTCCAATTTCTGTGGTGAGTAAGAGCTTTAGCAGGAAGCCTGGTTGATACTGTGTCTGTACAAGGCAGGTCTTGCATAAACAAAATTAAAAGATAAAGAATTTTGGAAAAAGATAAGTAATTTCCTGAGAGTGTTGTTTTAAGCTATGTGACACCATGCCTTAGAATAAAGATGAGAGATGCATTTTAGTATATTCATTGTATGACTTTTCATCCAAACTGAATTTGATTTTGCTGCCTGTTATGTTGCATAAAACTGGAAAGAATGATCACATAATATGCTGGGTATTAATTCTGTAGTTATAAATCAATGCATTATATTTTTTCTCCTGAGAAATGAATAAACACAATTTTTATATATCATAATATGCCCCACATTATGAGTCTAAGTATGCTCTAAGGTACATCAATACTGCCTGTAGTACACTAGCTCTTCCCAGTCTTTCTTTTTTTGTGGGATAGCAGATGAACCAAGATGACCTCATGCTACAGCTTTGCTTCTCTGAAAAAATGAAGCTGTCAACAACAGAGGAAAAGTCTCGTAACCACAGGAAACAAAATGTTCGCAGGAGCTGGGCTGAGGCTGTGGAGCTTGCTGCCAGAAAAAATAAGAGTGACCAGCGCATGTGCCACTCTAAACACTCAATGCAAGAACCCAATTATTCAGAGTAGCTTTCCCTTGATAGTCCTTTCAAGCACCCTTAGACTAAGTGCTCTTTTGGTTGTAGGACAGTGAAAAGCTCAAAAATGTTCAGAGGTTAAAAAAAAAAAAAGGCAAGCTCACACATAATTTCCCTGGAAAAAGGCTAGACATTACAGCAACAGTCTGATACAATCCTGGATAAATAGATGGTTGCTAAAAAAATAAATAAGGCAGATAATTTCTTCCTGCCTGTAGGAGTGGCAGGCAGCACTTTGAAACATTTCTAAAGCCATATATGATCTCTCAAGCCAATTATAATCCATTTATATGTATTATTATTGCTTATTACCTCTCCAGAAAATATGAATCAAATGTGCATTGGCCAGTAAACAGTGTGTCTGTAGTAACTTCATGCCATGTGTTTCTCCTAAAAAATGCTGCATATGCACACCTGCAGCTGATGATCTTCTATACCTTTAATTTTTCATACCTCTTGTATGGTTGTGTGCTAAACCCACAGCTCCAATTAAGTTAATTGAATTTAATGACCAACAGGAATATTTCCATGTATTTATATTTTAAGCTTCATGCCAATCTTCAGTAAAGTTCACTGAAGCACTGACTTGTGATGAAGATGGCCCCTAAAAAAAAAGTGTTGAAATAAACATTGAGTTTAAAAGATGCTTTTCCATTTCCCAAACTGGCTTGTGGAAACAGCTGCTAAAAGTATTCAGATAAAGATTGCTGTCATGATCCCTGTGTGGTTGATATTAGAGAGTGGAAGAGGGCTAAATCTTCCCAAGAGATGCTTTTGCCTGAAATAATCTAAACACAGGAATATCTGATTTCACTCATTCCATCGAGTGTGGAAGACATATGCTGCAAGATGTGCATGGTATTTGGATGTTAGTTTGGGGTTAGCCTAACTCTCCTTCTTCCTGAGTCTCATACCAAAACCTTTGTGTGATCAGAAGCCTCAGAAGATGCAGACTCTGTGCTCAGGGCAATGGGAGCTGCTGGAGCCATTGATGGACAGTAGCTGACAAAGCTCCCAGCAGAGCCATTCATTTCTGGCGGAGCAGGTCTAGCTCATGCCAGCCCTGATGCTGCATCCCTGAGCAGCCCATTGATTTTTGGCTTTAGCAGCTGCTGCTGGCTCTTTTCCTTCCATGGCCAGACACTTGAATTCCTCTTCCTTTTCTTGCCAGCACAGTCTTCTGACTGGCCACGTGATTCAGCTGTTGACTTGGGCCAGTGCTTAACCATTTGTGCAGGGCCACTCTTGTGTCTGCAGTTCCAGAAGGATGTAGGCTACTCCTGTGCAACTGATGACCCTGTTGGGTTTATAACTCTTTATATCTATTTTTATTATTATCATCATTTATTCTAGATGTTCTATTCCATATTCTATATTATATAATTATTATAGGCTATCTATTATAGATATCCATTTTTATCTATTCCAAGACAGATAGGGATCCAGCCAACAGAATGGTCATGTACTTTATCCTGTCAGGAAAAAGTGAGTATATTCCTTTCCTGAAACAAACTAATTGTGCTTTTTGTTGTTACCAACAAGGATATAATTGCAGCTGCACAAATCAATTTTTTCTTAAGACCAAAGAAAGCTGGCAGGGAATTCTGGAAAGTCGCTTCTGATCTGTGCAAAGCTGACCAAACCCCAGCAGTGAAGAACTTGAAGGCAAATGGCACATAATTCTGTGGTAGTCTAGACCTGGAAAGAAAGAAAGAATTGAAGTTTAAAAAAATCAACTCTGACATAAACAGTGTAAAAGCGTAACTTTTAAATAAGTAATGTCTCAGTTTATTTGGTTATATACGTTTTCATTTGTCTATTTATATTTTTCCATATACACAGACACACACACACACACACATATATATATATATATAGAGAGAGAGAGACTAATCTGAAATACCTTTGAGGACTGAAAGCTTCCTCAGTGGTGGTAGAACCAGACAGGCAGTCTCCAACTTCTGGCTCTACTTAAAATAAGAAATCTTCAAAAGATGCAGTGGTGTGAGGCAGTACAAAATATCAGGGGAAAAACATAAGTAGACGTGATATGTTTTCCAATTTGCTGGCCAGCAGACTACCTGAGGAGAGATCCCTGCTGAAAGGATCCTCAAATATTTTGTGCTCCTCCTCCTTTCGGGAGGGAATGCACAGGGACCTGAGCCGGAGTGGAGCTTTTAAGAGGCTCACCTTCATCCTGACCTGCTTTTTCCCTGGCTTCAGGCAATAAAACAGAAGAGTTCAAGTGAGCCAGAGCTTGAAATCTGGAGACCCTTAGGCACTGGATAAACTTGGGATAAACGACTGCTAATGGCACAATTATCACTCGAAGTCACAGGAGATAATCCTTGTTTAACTTTTAAAAGCCGATGCTTTGTGTTGCTCCCCACAAAAAAGGAAAAAAAAGTTAATAATTCATCTATTCAGGCCTGTATTGTAAAAACTCCAGTGTGGTTAAGCAATGCTTACAGAGTAAAAATGGTGAACTAAAGAAAGAAGAGTTATTTAATAGCTGGGGACAAGGTTTCGGCTCCCCAGACTCCCTGTGGTAACACGAAGAGGGAAGAAAGTGATTTTTGACAACAGCAGTTCCTGAAACAGCTTGTGCAAACTAGAAACACAAAAAGAGAATTTAAGATAAAGAGAACAAAGACATCTCACAGCTACACACACACACGCACAAAGCGTTTCCAGCTACTTCAGACCTGGAAATCAAGTGTTCTGTCTCTAAAGGTGTTAAATTGCAGCGTGAAGCAAAAAGTTAATATGAGGCAAAATTAAATGAAAGAGAGAGGCTTTTCTGGGCATTGGCTATAAAATCTGAACACTAAAAATACCCTGTTATCTTTTCCAAATCTTTCATAATTTTAAGAATGTGAGCAGCTAATTTTAATGTTGAGTTAATTTGAATAACCACATTTGAGGACTCGAATCTCAGCATTATCTGTCAATGTTTGAAGCACAGAGTTTTTATATTAATGGTGGTTTGGATTAATGAGCCTCTGATGAATTGAAGGTGTAACAATGGCAGATCAGTAGAACTGTGGTAGAGATAAGGGATTATTTGTAAGAACAAGGTGATAAAGATTTTCGGTCAGGTTCATGCAGACTAAACTGGTGTGACAATTTAACATGAAAACTTTTCACTTTGCATGTTCCAGATCTTATCCACTCTACTTTGAAAGGTGTAATAGCAGGATAGAGACATAAAGCACTGGGTTTGCTCCGGGCACTGTGGGAATACTAGCAAAGCTCATGCAGCTAATACTGGAATGTAAAGGCACATTTTACCCAAAGGATGGCTTTGAAATGGGCAAATTTGTCCCGGTTTTACTGTTACTGGCACCCAAGCTAGCTGGGTTAAAACTCAGTTGTGTTGGTTCTGTCCACAGGTGTTGGAATGAGGCCTTTGCTGGCTGCACAGTGACATGTTTGAGATAAGGACAAGCCCTTTCTCTCTGCCTGTGCACAGACAGGCAAGAATTAACGTCTGTTTCTGTAGTGCACAGCAGGTATGTTTGTGGCACTGGTTCTTTATCAGATATCTGTTTGTAAATAGGATTCTTTCCATTATAACAAAATAATTCTTTCCATGATAACAATTTAAAATGCATTAAAAAATCCCAATCACGCAAACAAAGAAATCACCCAAAAAATCAGGGCCCAAACCCAAACAAACTACCAAAAAATAGGACAGTTATAGAATCTGATAGAAGTGATGAATGTACTACTCAGTGTTTATCTGCTTACTGTATAGCCATTGATTTTTTTGGTGAGGACAATTATCCACTACAGTGGAGCTTTATTTAAAGACTTTTAACTTAGATTTCTGGAAACTGAGTGATATATAAATCTTGGAATCCTTCTCAATGATTTATTGTAATGTAACATTTGCTGCAATAAACTACGCCCTCAATTAGACCTGAGCAACTCCATTAACTTTAATTATATCATGGTTGTAACTGAGAGTATAATTTAGCCCTCTGGGAACAGAATATACAATTAAAGCTCCACAGTGCAGAACAGGCAGAAGAAATTTGCCCTTCAGCTGGAGCTGTCAGGGAAATTATAGGTTGTTTTGGTTATTCTCTCCAACCTTAACAAATCCTATTAATGACATAGTTGCAGTGCATGGTGGTTGGTAGAACAAGTACTGTTTGTCCTTTTTCTCTTGGTATCTTGCAGGTGAGCAGAGAGCAGGAATTTAAGCTCTTGGGCACTGACTTTTTGCTCAGGGAATAGGAGAACAGGAGCTGAGTGAAAAAGATGATTGCCTTAACAGTTCTACAGAAATTGTCAGCTGTGGTTCAGGACCAAGCCCAGCCAGAGGATGTGGAGGGCTTGGAATTGAGGGACTAAGAAATAATATGTGGTTATTTGACATAATCCCACAGTAACAAACTTTAATGTTGCAGAGGGGAAAGCAAACAAGATCCTGTGATAAGAATGAACCAGTTTTTCATGCCAACTGCTTCAGCAGAAAGCAAAGAGTTGACAGTGTTATTAAGCTATGCTGATAGCCTGTTCAACTTCTTTCTATGTGACTGAGGAAAATTAGCTTAGCTTGTAAGAATAAGAAAGGAGAATTTCTGTCTTGCATTTCTTATTTCCAAAGAGGGACGCCAGAGGGAACTTTTAGCCAACATGCAGGGTTATTTTCATGTTTGCTTTTGGTTCATCTTCCCAAGATAAATGGGTTTGTTTGTCAGTATTCACATCTGGTGGATTTTGAGGGCTTGAAATCAGTGCAAGATAAACCATGAGGGCATTGGAAGTTGAAGTCCCCATGGAAAGGCTACAGAACAGTTGGGGACCATCATGAAAAGCAAGCCAAAAGCACTCAGGCTATGCTAGACCCTAAATGACAGTGCCCAGGAGACATCAAAGCCCATGGTGTTCCTGCAGGCTTGGCACTTGGGTTTCATAATGCTTTCCATGGCAATCTCAGCTCAGTCTCAGTCCATGAGCCCCCAAGTTCTTGCAGTTTTCATGTCAGAAAACTCCTCAGGGAAGGCTCTTTGTTATTTCTGACAACTGGCACTGGCAGCTCAGGCAGGTCAACACAGTGTCCCCCCATTGCAGAGTGTAATCTCCCCCCACTGGAGAGTGTAATCTACACTCTCCACACCCAGATCCCACTGACATGCATTTGCAAAGGAGCATGATAAAGGATTTCCCTCTGTGCCCAAACATAGCAGCCTGGCTGCTTCAGCAGTGAAATGTTTTCAATGTTGGCACCCAACTCCTGTACTGAAAGTATTTTCTACTTTCTTTGTCAAGTGAGGAGCTACTTTCCACATCAGTGCAATTTGTGTGTACCTACCACCCTTGAGTTTAAGGCTTTCCTCAAGTAAGTTCCAAGTTTAGCTGAAGTCCTGCTAAAATGATTAACAAAACACAGCTCCTTGTGCTGTCCTCTTTTCAGTCTTCTATGACTTGGGCAAATGTGCTTCACTACTTGCATCTGAAAGTCCTGAAGAGTCAGATTGGCTCATATTGAGATCTAAGTCTTGAGAGGAAGCCTAAAATGATGAGAGGGCTGAAGAAAGCAACATCTAAGTTAAAGACAAACCTCACAAACCCATCTAAAATGTGAATATCTCCACTATATAGAAAATGTATGTGGCAATGTAATCAATAGGGAAAAAAAGATTTATTTAGGAGTAGAACTTCCACCCATTGGTTTAAATTATGTGGTGGAAAGGAAACAAGGAGAAAAGAGAAAATTTTGATGAGGCAAAGAAAAACTTAAAATTTGTGAGTCTATGGAAACTTTTCAGTTATTATATTTAACGGAATTGGCCTGAAAATTTGTAATGAAAAAGGCCATTTGTAAAATTTGAAATGAGCTGTGAAAATAGCACTGTGCTGAATAACACTTAGGAAATCCAGGCTGCATTTTTTTTTTCTGGAATAAGATCCAATTTATTTCTCTTTTCATACCATTAATCTTCCAATTAAAAAAAAGTAAATACATAAAGAAAAAGTACAACAGGCATATTCAATGTTCTTGCCTATTAAACTGAGTACATAATTTCCTGCAACATATGAATTTTTACATGTTCTTAATATAATAGTTAAATGAGGAACTTGTCATTGCTAACTTCTCTTGCTTTCTTTCATGGCAGTGCATCTCTTGGTGAGGACCAACACAGAATAACTGTGCTCTGGTACAGAAGAAGAGGAGAATGGTGTGAGTGTGCCTTTTAATTGCAATTTGTACCCTCTAGTTCATGTGTTGGAAGGGACAGCAGCTTTTCATGCTACTTGTAATACTGTGAGGGTGGCTGACCACTCCAAACTGAAGTGCCAAACTGAAAGAAACCCCACAAACTTTGTAATTAGGGTAAGAATGCTTAGTAGCATTTTGTGGATGGGCTTCTTCACTGCCTTGTACTTGCTGACTGTGTGAAATGCTGTAAAAGTGGAAGGGGCTGTGTCCTCTCTGTATCCCCCCCTGGATACTGCCTTGCAGAGCCAGGCCAGGGAATGTTTGACAGAAGAAATGTCTCTAGCAGTGTTGTGTGGCCTTGTGATCCTTGTTGTCTTTATTGTGGCTGATTGGAAAATGCCCTGTAGATGTTCCAGAGCCACTGCTAGACTGATTATCATAGAATCAAGGAATGCTTTGGGTTGGAAGGGACCTTAAAGATCATCTAATTCCAGCTTCCTGCCATGGACACCCTTTGCAGAACCAGGGTGCTCAGAGCTCCACTCAACCTGGCTTTAACACTTCCAGGAATGGGGCAAATTCTCTGGACAGCCTGTTCCAGTGCCTCACCACCCCCACAGCAAACAACTTCTGTATATCTAACCTAAATTTCCCCTCTCTCAGTTTGAAGCCGTTCTCCCTTGTCCCATCACTAAAGCTCCTGATGAAGGGTCCCTCTCCCATTTCCCTGCAGCCCCTTCAGATACCGGAATGTTCTCTGAGGTTTCCACTCAGGTTGAACACCCGTAACTTTCTTAGCCTGTCCTCACAGGGCAGGTGTTCCAGTCCTCATCAGCCTTGTGGCCCTCCTCTGGACTTGCTCCAACAGTCCTGTGTCCTTCTTATGTTGGGGACACCAGAATTGTACTCAGTGCTCCAGGTGGGATCTGACCAGAACAGTACATAAGACTTTTAGGAAAGAGGCTCATTGCTGTAGATATACTCTAGATATGTTTAAAAAACCAAACAAAATCCAGAAAACAAAACCCCAAACCCTTCTTACAATAGTGTTGAAAGTGATCCTTTCAAACAGTGTTTGAAATAATTTCTCCTTCTAAATGTTCAAAACTTTACCTATTTTAAGATATATAATGGGAGATAAGCTCCTGTGAAAGTGAATGCTGTTTTTTTTTTTTCCTTGGGAATTTATCTTTGTTGTTTTTTCATGACATTTTGTCTAGGTTAATGGTATCCTTGCAAGAGAGCAATGTGCATGTTCCTCAACATGGGTGGGGAGTCAGATTGCCAATTATTTAAATGGAACAACAGTTGAATTAGCAGGTTAGATGAAAACCAGATTATCATAATATATAAATTACATGACCACTTCAGAGTGCGTGATGCTGAATTGCTGTTTGGATCTGCTATCAGGTTCTGAGACATTTTGTGTAAAATGCTGATTTGTGCTTGGCTGCTGGCTATGATGCTTGCACATGGTGAGAGGAACACAGAGTACTCCCATGCTCAGAGCACTGTGCTTCTCTAATTCTGTGGTCTTTTCTTGGATGTGACACCTAGAGTGGGGCAGATTACGTTTCCACTTAATGATCTGCAGGATGATATGCTGTGCCTTTTTGGCTAGTCTCCTTTCTGATGCTTAACAACTCTATACACACAAAACTGGGACAAGAATTTAACCTACTCTTTGCCATCCATCAAAAGAACATGAATTGCATCTATTGAGGGTAGGAAGATTTGACAGGGGAAAAAGGAAATGGTAGAAATTATAAACCAGCCAAGTGCAAGCTGGCTGCCTAAATGAATGTGGCTCATGCCTAAGTGGGCATGAGAGTTTGCAGACATATTGGGTGGTCAGACCCTCACCTGAATTATATGGCTTGGAATCAGAAATATCTCCATTTTCCTCCCTGAATTTACTCCAGACTCATGCAAGTGTAACTGAGATAAAATGTTAATTATAGACTCTCAGGATCTTTCTTATTTCAGGGCATCCAGGAGCCGGGACATGGGTTTGCTCATGTTGGAAAATGAGACTGTGCTAGCAGTCTGGGCTGGTTAACAACAATGAAAGGGCTCTGTGCTGATTTAATTAACTGGCTATTACTAAGAGAACTTAAGACTCTGTCTAGGTGGAGCAGTAAATCTGATCTGTATGAAGTCTGGAGGCAAGGTTTGTTAATTGTTTTTCCCTTGGAAATCATGTTGTCTGGCAGGTGGCATGTGCTCAACCCTCATCCTGACATGGATCCTGGGCAGAGTGGAGTCAGGATACATCTGGGACTGGTGAGTGATTCCAGGTCCTATACTTCAGACACAGACCTTCAGGAACTTCATCTTCTAATATCAGGCTTGTGATATGCTTTTGGCCTCCAAAAGTCTATTTTTGGCTGTGTCAGGTTTAGCAGCTCTCCCCTGCCCTGTTCATATGCTGTAATTCTTTTGACTTGCTAATTCAGACCAGCTGATAAAGAGGAATTTTTTGAGCATAGGGGTGGAAGCTACTATTCATGTATTCAACTTCATCTCCAAGGATGCTAGTTTGATTTTAATTCTCTTAAAACATGTAAAAGCCTAAGAAGGGCCTTGTTGGATCAGATAAGAAGAGAAAGAAATTCTGCTTAGGGCAGTCATGGGGCCCTCTGAAAACCATCCCTCTCCTGTCAACATTCACAGTTGTTTCACTAGGAATTCTATGGGATACATCCATGACATCTGTGCCAGTTGTAGTGATATTCCTTCTTGTATTTGGTAGCACAAAATGTTTCAATTATAGTTTCAAATTTGACTAGATATATCACAGTGAGTGTAGGTGGTGTTTGGGATATGCCCTTTCATTCTCAAATTCTATGCAAATTTCTTAATTTTGTGTTATAACTGTTATAAAGTGTTATTTCAACACTTTATTTGGACTCTGAGCACTCACCAAATATGTCATACTCAACTCTAGACCTCTATTAGCAAAATGCAATTGAGCTGCACTGTTGGCATTGTTAGGCAACTGTGCCTTTCTCATCTCATCCTCTTTCTCCTGTGTAACAATGCAATGGCTTTCCTTTAGGTTTATCAGCTGTGTTTCCCATGGCTCTCTCTCTCTCTCTCTCTCCAGAGTCAAATGTTGCCTCCACTGAAAGATGTGAGAAGAGGGAAAAGAGGTTGACAGTTAAGAGTTCCTGAAAAGGTGAAATCTCACAGCCTGTATGAACTTTCTCTCTGTGGTGTTTTCCTTGCCTGTTCATGACAATTCTGTCTTTTCCCATAAGTACCTCCAAATGGGTGTCTGCAGTGTGTTTTGTACATCGGGTTTTGTTTGTCTGTAGCACTGACTTGTTGCTTCTCTTTTAAACAGACAGGGAAACTTCAAGAAGACTCATTGCCATATGTACACAGGCTAATTTTTGCAAGCCTTCTGATTCTTCAACCCTGCAGCTTTCTACTCCTCTCTCTAAGTAGTGATGTGCTTGATTATTTAGTTAGTTGAGGCATTTGCTTTGTTATGATTTCATCTTTTGGACCAGAGGCAGCCTGAAGCAGCAAGGCAAAACAGCTTGCTATAATTTGACCTTTTTATCTCCCAGAGGAAGAAAATGTTGTCCATCACCAAAAATAACAGTACTGGACTTGTTCCAATCCAAAATATAGCTTTACTCCTGAATTAATGTTGAAAAAGAGTAACAGAAACATTTTTTGCAGGAACGCTTCTAGTGACACAAGGAAAACTTGGTATCATAGACATGAGGGAGATTAAAACCTGAAGTGTTTCAAAATAGTTTGCAGAGGCAATTAATGCAACAGTTGCTTAAGCTTATTTAATGAATATTTCACAGGGCACACAGCATTGCAAGAAAAGAAAAGAAGCACTAATGCATTAAACTGTCTCAGGAGGTAGGTCTTGATGAAGAACCTCTGGCTCTGGCACAGAAATAAATGTTGAGGGGTAAAAGCAAAGCAAAAAGAAAGGGAAGGAATCTGTCCCAGAAAAACTGGGATTCAGCACTGAAACTGGCACTCTGTGTCCAAAGGAGGAAAAAAGAAAGGAAAAATTATCAAGAGAGAATGTTTGTGAAATAGGAATAGGAACTAGTATTGTTGTGGAGGGTGAAGAGGATTGATAAGTATTTGAAAGCATCGGTATGAATGCAAGATGCATGACAAAAACAGAGATTAGGAATACACAAAAAGCATTGGCATCATTAACTGGAACTGAGAGGGGAAGCAAAAAATGTGCTAGGGATGGTTGTTTAACATAACATATAGATCATGCAGGAGGGAAGAGATGGGAGAGAAGGTTTGGAAAGAAATAAAACGGAGGATTGTGGAAGAAGATGTCAATTGCTTGAAAAAGACATGTGCATGCTTAGAAACTCTGCCTAGCTTTAGCTCCCACTGTCTGTAAGAATGTTTCCAGTTTTTTAATGGTTTTCTAGGGCATCTGAATAGGATGGCTTGGAGAATGCTTTTCCCTGTAAAAGAGCTGTCTCAGAAAAGCTACAGCTGTCCTCACAAGTGCATGGTATTTCTGATCTATCAGCCCTGTTCTTTGTGTCTGCTGAGCTTCCCAGGGACTTGTGGCACCCCCAGTTTATCAGAGGGCAGGTGAGGGACTCATAAATAGCAGATCACTGACTGCTGAAGGTTTTGGTGAGGAACACACAAATGGGAAAAGCCTGGAGGCCATCATGTATCATGAGAGCTGAAGTCCACCTGAGGCCTTTAAGAGGATAAAAAGCACATGAGGGTTTCTGTCATAGCACTTGGGTGTTTTTCAGTATCCTGGTAGCATACTTCTGTGATAGTATTTCAGAATCAAAGTGGTTTTCTTCTCATGTAGTCAGCTTTTAGAAAATACTGAATCAAGTATTCAAAGAAACAGTGAACATTTCTTGGAACAAAATACAGATGAATCTAAGAGCATCCAGTCACATCAAATTATAAGGAGCTACTTCTTTTAGAAAGGATGTTTAAAGTTGATTAAGCTTAACTGACTGCTGAGCTGTGTTGCATCCTCCCCACTGGAAGCTGAAGAAGCAACTCAGTTTAAAAGTTTTTCATTTTCATCAATTCAAAGAAATGGGTGAAAGTTCCAGACAACTTTCAAAGAGCTGGACCTGAATTGTCACCGAAGGATTTATTAGTGTGGGTGGAGCACCATGCAAATGCACTTCTTGACATAGTTTTAAGTCTAAACTCTCCATCTAGTCCTTAGCTTCCCATTCCAGCTGAAACTCCTCTAAACCTGACCCTTAGCCATGTCTTCAGACTTGGAGGAATTGCCCTGTGCTGTGGGCAATTTTTACCTTTTGGGTAATAATGTAATATTTATATATTGGTATATATAAATATTACCTTACATTACCTATAATATTTATATATATTTTGGGTAAGAAGATAATATTTACCTCCTGGGTCACCAGTGGGGCACAGACTTTCCCACTCCTTATTCCCCATCTCTGCTCCCAGCTCCTGATGTGGCCTTGTCTTATCTTCTTCACACTCAGCTTTGTGACATTTGTGGTTCTGCTTTTCCTGGAATAACTGAAATTTGGCTTTGTGGCTTTTTTTTTTGTTCTTGTTTGTTTGTTTGTTGGTTTTTGTTTTGTTTTTTTTTTTTTTTTAATTTATGCTCATCTTTCATGCCTGTGGTTTTGCATGCTTAGCTATGCAGAGCAGTTTCCTTTGTCTGCAGTTGCAAAGGCTTCCACCAGGTCAGAGGTTAATGAAATACTTGCTATTGATGTGGTATTTTTCTTAATGCACTGAGGAATATGTAACATGAGTCTTAAAAAGATCCAGCATTCTCTGATTGCTAAGGCTGCAACAATCATTGTAATATTTGCCACTTTTTATTTTTAACAGTGAAATAAGCATAATTGTGGCAGATGCTGCATCCTTTTGCCAAGAGAAATGGCAAACAATGTTCTCATCTTTTTGTCTCTAACTCATTTTATTTCCCTTCCGAGAAGCCATATTTAGCAAATTGTTTGAGCATTACAGCTCCAATAAGGTTTTTACCTTTTATAGGTTTTAGCTTTTCTAGTTAGACAGACTATTTTCTGGGGGATTTCAGCTGCTAGAGAATGTTTCAGGTTTTAAGCATAACAAAACAAAGACATATTTTCTATATCTTGAGAATACTGTAACTCTCCAACAATCTTAAAATAATTGTTGCACCTCATATTTTCAAGTAACTGGCAGGAACAATAATCTTCTACAGCTTAGTACACTCTATTAAAAATGAGTAATATACATATTGATCATAATGCTTCTCTTAGCTGATGAGGCATCTCTTGGGGATGAAACCACAGTACCATATGGCTTTAATGTACTCAATATAGTTCTCCAAATAACCACTATAAATTATATTTCAGAATTATGCTGGGCAGCCATAGATTTAGTCTTCCAAGCTGTCAATAATACATCATGATTGTAGGTAAGAAATTCATTATGCACAGGATGCAGTATTTAAATAATTAACAGCTAACCAATCTGTTTTGTAGCTGTGGTTTGTGACACTTGGAGTTGCACTAACTTTAACATTCCATGATAAAAATGGGTGAGTAATGCACCCAGATAATTGAAACTGATACAGGAAGCAGAATGCATTTCTCTAGAAATGTAGCTAATGTCATGCAATACAATTCCCTCCAAAAGAATGAGATCCAGCATTTTATTGCAATTTTAAATGTAAATTTTAAATGGAAACATTCTTCTGAATATGAAAGTGGTTTACTGCCCAATTCTGGCAAAGGGTGATGTAATAAATAGCTGAATTCAAATTTAAAGCAAAGCTAAAGTTGTGGTGGTGTAGTTTGCCAGGATTATATTATACATTTTTTGTCAAATGTTTATTTGTCAACAAGTTGAGTCATTAAAACAAATAAATTGAAATCCCTGTCTGGAACAAAACCCATTTCATGAAGTAAGCAGTATTACCTGTTAAACACTAACAGCAGTACTCGTGTTTCTGACATTACCAGCTGGCAGAGACCACAGTGGCCTTTTAAAATCTAAACCCAGAGGGAATAATTCTGAGACTGAGTCATCAAATTTGGAATACATGCCATATCTGGACTCAAATACCAGTTTCTGGCTCTGCTCTCCCTTGTTGAGAAGGTAAGGAAATTGGGTAAGGAGGCAGGCAAACATCTGCCTCATGATGAAAGTTCCTATGGCATTTTCCTGGGGTAGAAGTTCAGCATTTTGATGAACAAACTGCTGGCCAAAATCTCTCCTGCTACCTTATTACGCACACATTGTCACAAATTGTCCCAGTCCTTTTTGTGCACATTTGCAGTATGGATGGAGCCACCACTGAAGGTGCTGCATGCCAAGTCTGGCCTGGCAACAAAAATTCAGGATGGGAGGTTGTCCTGGTTTAGGGGGGGATAGAGTCAATTTTATTCCTGGTGCTGTGTTTTGGATTTAGCATGAGAATGGCATTGGTAGCACATTGCTGGTTTAGTTGTTGCTGAGTCAAGGATTTTTCCAGTGCTCTGCCAGCCAGCAGGTACACAAGGACTTGGGAGGAAGCATAGCCAGGACAGCTGATCTGAGCTGCTCAAGGGGCTATTCCATAGACTGTCCCACACCATGGATCATCGCACTCAGTGTGTCAACTGGGCAAGTTTGGTGGAAGTTGCTGATCAGTGCTTGGGGATGGGCTGGGCATCACTCAGCATTATGTTGTGAATCACTTGTCTGCCTTGATTTCCCTCTTCCTTTTTGTTATTCTCCCTTTTCATGACTATTATGATGATTATTGTTGAATTTATTGCAATTATTAAACTTCTCTTTTCTCAGCCTGTGGGCTTTACTTTTTTTCCGATTTTCCTCCTCTTTGCACCAGGAGAGGGGTGGGAGTTGCTGGCTGGGCTTAAACCATGACAGAGATAAAAACAAATGAAGAAAAGAAATGAAACTCATGCAGAAATTTCTTTCTTTCCAGGAATGTCATGGAAGCCTTTGCAGTTTTTCACAGGAAATGCAAGTGTCACTGTTTCAGTATAATCACTAGCCCAAATAACAAATATAATGATGCACTTGGAGCTTGATTTTCACAAGGTAAGTAGCTTCTGCAGTAGGCAGTCAGCTGTGCTCAGATTTTCTCTTCAGACTCCTTTGAAAAAAATTTATTTGAGTAACTATTTGGGGGGGTTCAGAGAGACAAAGTGCAGCCAGTAGAGCTATGCTTTAGTCATTACATAGGTTGTCAATCATCATTTTCTCCTAAGTGAAAGATTCAAGTGTGGCTGCTGTCAGAAGTGTGAGCCTCAGAGATTTGCTGAACTCATCCAAATAACAAGGTCTCCAAGGTCTCAGACACTTGAATAGAAAATGTAATTGCATATAGATTTAAGAAGCAGAACAAGACACAGTCAATTTGGATTAAAGCATGCTATGGTTGTCTTGACAGGGATTTTAGTTGGAGCTGTACATGATGGATGAGAAGGACTATGAGTCTCTGTCATAAAAGTTTGAGCAGAAGATGATTGTGAGCTTTCGTCTCCTGGTAGGCCCCTCCTCTTAGTGGAAGTACAAAAGGTGCAAGCAAATACCAAATGCAGGAATTTAAAGGTGGGTGTCCCACTTCTGCCTTTCAAGTATTTCACAAGTACAGTATACAACCCTTGCACAAGGCCTTTAAAATAACCTATGACTAAATTCAGGTGTAAAGGGAAAGTTGTCTTTCCCCCTCCTCATTGCCGTCCTTGTTGTAACTTTGCTCTCCGCAGACTACTCAGTGCCATGGTAGCAAAGAGTGGAAGCCCTCTGATGGTGCTGGCAGTGATTTAATTGCTATTTTCCAAAGGCTGCCAATTTCTGCAATATTGAAATAGAGGTATTGAGAGCCTGTTATTATAATGGAATAAATTTTGGAATTGCACCCTGGGGTGGAGAGGAAAACATGAATTCATGTGAATCCATGAAGGGAATATAAGTTTTCCCTTCCCTCAGTGAATTATGCACCTCTAAGATGATGTAAACCAAACGTGCACCTATTCATTTTCTGGCTCTTGCTTATGGCAGCTTTTTAAAATATAAGATAATGTTTTAGAAATCCATATGCATGTATGTTGGGTGGTAGTATTGCATTAGAACAGAAATACCAAGCTAAAAATAAATTATCCTTGTTCTACACATGGTCACAATCAGTATTCTCCAACTTTGCCCTCTCTAATGTTACAGTACTTGTTGTAGGAGGGTATTTAAAGTGAGTTTATAGTGTATAAATGTCATGCATTTGATGCTATGATCTGTGCTTGCTACCCTCATGGATAGTTTACTGTCTCTCCCTCCTGATACATCAAATAGACTGTGGAAGACTTGAGGCATTCAAGACTTGCTTGGCAAACCCCTGGAAAATAGCGAGTTTTACTAGACTAATGGCGTACAGACCTCTGTCTCCTCACCAGCAAAACAATATTTTACAACATCCAGCATTCATGAGATCACACATATTTTCCCCAAAGCTGATGAATTACAGGTTACTTCTTGGAGTTGGAGAGCAGAAGTGAAGAAGAGAGCCTGATCCAAATGGCACAAAAGGTAAGGAGCAGTAAGCGTTGGCAGCCATCACTTGGCAGGCGTGGTGGTCAGCTGTGGCTGCTCTCAGGAAGGTGTGCCTCAAAGATTTGCTGAGCTCATGCAAATGACACTTCATGGGCTCAGCAAGCTGAAGCAGAGGCCTAATTACACAGATGTGAGGAAGCAGAGATAGAATCAGATATACTGACTTGAGTAAATTTGTATTCAGGCCCACTGTTCTCTGCTGTTGGTTTGGTTATCTGTGTTAGTGGGAAGAGCTGGACTAGCTGAGTGTCTGTGCCACGGGCTGGTTGTAACTTTTAATAATTTCCAGTCCTCACAAAATCTGAGTATGGGCTTGTGCTATTTGAAGCATGCCATACCCTCCTTGTCTCACATCATCCACAGACCTTCTGGCCTACATTTGTCCCTTTCTTTCCACAGCAGCCAGGACAGGAAGGTCAGGGAAGTGATGCACCCTAGGTTTTCCCCCAGTACAAAGTCAGGAAATGGTTCTGGCTAGGTATTCATGATCCTACATTAGTCATAGCCAAAGGAATCATCCTTTTCTCACTTAAAGTGCTCCTAAAAAAGTTCCTTTTGTCCCATGGTAACAGCAATCTGCAGAACTATTAAGCAGCAAATGCACGGAACCGTGCACAAAACCAGTGTGAATGATCCCATCCCGCAGATTCCTGGTGCGTTCTGGCTCCTCTGAGTCTGGCTGATAGAGCTTACATCCCAGACTGCCTCTGTGCTTTTGCAGTGAGGAGAACACTTTTAGGACTAATAAAGGATGGTCAAATGAATAATCCATGTATTGCAGCTACGTAAAGGACAAATGTACTGAATATAAGTCATTTGGGTAGTGTTTGGTGTACAAGTCCAAAATTCTCTCCCACCTTTTTTTCTTTATATATCTTTTGTTTTTTTCCTGAGGTACTGCTAATTGCCTCTTCTATGCAGGAACATCTACAAATCTAATTCAATCTACTCATAATTGGCATTACACTTGGCACCAGAAATATGAATGTATTTACTTAACACCTATGTCTTGGGAATCAATTACCAGCAGGTTTCAGAAGAGTGTCAATATCTCATTTGCTATTCTTGACAATATGACCATGCCTGGTAGTTTTAGGGTGTTTTCCATGCTTTCTTTATCTCTAATCCTGAATTCATGTGTATCTTTCACAGACTCGTGCCAGTGAACATTCTGAGTTGCTGGCATTAATAACTTTCATCACACTGCATTAGGCTGTGAGTGCACAAAAACTTTCAAGTGCCAACAAAATGGAGCAACATTCAAATAGGAATTTGTGGAATGCTATAGCACAGGCTTTTCCCAAAGCAAGTAAAGAACAACAATTTCTCCCTAGCTATTTTTTTTTTCACATGACATATGAAATTGGGAGAGTATTATTTGTGCCTGTAAATTGCAGGGCCCTGGGCACCCAGACCTAACTTTGGCATTGGCTCTGGTTTGACCAGGTGATTAGATTACATGAATTCCTGAGGACCCTTCCATATTAAACTGCTCTAAGAATCACAAGTTCCTCAGTTGGCTTCATGCATTACCAAGTCCTCCAAGGAGATTTTCTTACTATGCTCTTTGTGAGTAAGAAACTAACTTCAAAGAAGAAGTAACACGGGGCTTTAAAAAAAAAATGAATGTGATTCCAGCACAATATGCTGTAATCTTTTTTTTTTTATTTAACACTAGAACATGAGTGAACTCACCTCTTGAGTAGAATTTTGTAATTCCTTATAGTAATACTTCATGAAACTTAATAGGGAGGAAATGAAAGAAAATGCTGTATCCACTCCAGACTGCCAGGATATTTGTTGTATTATAATTATCTACTATGAAATTTCGCTACATGGACATCATTAATTTTCAAAATACTGTTGAGGGACTTTTAATAAGCTCTAGGAGCTAGGGTTCAAAGATTTGAGTTTCTTTCTACAGCCTCAGTCCTGTGTTGTTGGCATCATGCAAGCACCTTAGCTCAGTAGTAACTCAGACAGACAGGGACTACCAGCACTGTTTCCTTCAGCACATGCATTCAGTTTTCCTTGGAGGGTCTCCTATTTAAATTCACACTTGGCTCAGTACTGCTTAACTTGGGAGGTCTGACTGGCTCATGAGGCAAAATGATGAGGCTACAAGCCACTGTATTTATTTGGTTTCCACATATTTGGAGTCACCTTTGGTTAATCAGATATATTTGATTATAGCTCATCGGGCACCTCAAGAACATCATCTGGCACAGAAGTAATTTGAGAGCCTTCTTTATTAATTTTTTGTTGCCTATGAACTTTCTGTCTTCCATCTTCTCCCAAAGATCATGGATCTTCTTGAGGGTCCTAAGTGATTTCAGGGAGCCAGACTGCCTACAGAAGGGGTGGATATGCACACTTTTTGGAGATTGTGATGGAATTGTGCCTGCTGCAGTGCTCCCCAAATGATTCCTGTGGTGACACAGCTCTGTATGAATTTTGACATGTATAGGTGTCAGTTTCTTATATTAACCAGTGAAGCAGGCAATGTGCTATAAATTGTTGCTCATTCCTGTCAAGCATACAAGTGTGTTGGCTGCTTGAAATGAGATTTTTGCCTGGCAAGAAAGATATTTAAAATTTGTCACTCCGTGAGTAATTTCATGAGGATTCACTTCTGAAAGTTCCTGCTGAAGAGATGCCTTTTAGGCCATTGAGCAGGTGTTCTTTGCTAATGTCTGCACATGCAGAATGGTTAAAGTACACAAAGAATTTCCTGGGTGACTGTCAAATAAGTCTTTAAATGTAGAGATTAATCTGAATTTAGATTTTTTCCGTGTAAAAAGGCAAAGAATTATCAGAAAGAACACTTGGACATTTGGCTATGAAATACAGAAGAAAAAAGAGAATTGCGAGCTCTCTAGGATCTAATTACACAAAGTCCAAAGATGACAGTGATCATCTTCATTTCTTTTGTGGCAGGCTTTGAGGGCTTCAGGTGTTCTGGGGCAGATGCAGCAGCATATTCAGGAAGTAAAGCTTTTCCAGGAAATACATGGGAAAATTCAGTGCTCTGAATTTGCTCTGAATTAAGGAAAGCTGTCTTGACATATGTTTCCTGAACCTTTAGGAGGAGTTAGCAAGAAAATGTGATAGGAACAATCTTTCCCTTTCTGAAAAGGAGCTCATGGCTGAAGACCATGCTCACACATGTTGCATAATTTCTGGTTGGCTTTTCTCTGTGTGGTTATGTGCAAAACTGCTATGGCTGTGGGAGAAGTCTCTTGATTCTGCAAATCCACTCTGACATTAATGATGAATAGTAAAGACCTCTGCGTTGCACTTTGCACGCTAATCAGTTTTTGTGCTCCTTCACATCTTGCACCATATGTACACTGTGACTTGGCTGGGATGGAAAACTGGAACTGGCAGCACTTACCCTGATTGTTCTTAGCATGATCAAACAGTAACATGGTTTGACAGGAATTTTATAAACCATCATGTCGTAAAACAAAACCAGCAGAAACTAGCTCGAGCAAAGAAGGTGTGTTTAAAAAGAAAAAAGTTAATGAAAAGCACATTAAACTGCCCATCTGTGCAATTGTTGTACGTTTTCATGTGTATGATGGCAAATAAATGCCATAAACCTTTTGTACAGTCAATTTGAATGTCTCAAAAGAAGGTTTTTTTTGAAAGTTTAGAAGCAAATTACAGCAAGTGCTCTATAATTCACACTGTGAATCCACTGGTGGTAGTCAGGGAAGGATTTGTCAGGCAATATATACCTTGCCCTTTCTCCTTTTATATCCATAAGAATTGTCTCTTACACATCCTTGGCCTTTGCTTGTTTGCTTTTTTTATGTCAGCACATGTGAGTTACAACATGAAAAAGGAAGTTTTGCAAACTCAGGGGATCAGGCAGTGAGATACATGTCACCATTTTGCACTACAGAAGACAGCATGTCATATTGGAAATGTTTTTATTTCCAAAATTAATACCTTCCCCCATCCTTAATAAGTATTTATCCCCATCCTAAAAAAAAAAAAAGAAATGTAAATCATCAGAATCAGACAGTTCAGGGATTCAAGAAAGCCTCTCTTAGCAAGATTAGGGCTCCAGTGTTCCAGGTCTATGAAAGGAAAATAAGGACAAGGAGCCAGGAGAAAACACAAACACTCTGGCAAGTAAACCTTAATCTCAAAAGTGACAAGAAGAGGAAGTGTCTGTAATAAATCATGGTCCTGAAAATCCAAAAGGAACCATGAAAAAATACAGGAGCAGGGTTCTAGGAATAAAATCAGATGACCTAGCATGAGTCAATTAATTGGGAAAATGTACATACAAGGCATAAAGCAATGGTTCTGTAAATAGATCAGGAGTTAGTTGAAGGTAGTGGAAGTAACAGCAAAAAAAAAAGTTAGGTCTAATATTTTTTATCTAATACTATGGGATACTGTAGGCACAGAGTTTGTGGTAATTGGGGTGGGGCTGTGGACAAACCTCAACCCCAATGGGCTGCAGGTGTGAGCAGCATTGAAGGTAAGGAGTGCCCAGGGGCACTGACCAAGCACCAAAGGGAGCAGAGGGCACACAGGTGCAGGGCATCAACAGGAGGGGATCAAAGGCTGGGCTGAGGGACAAGAAGGGCAGATCCTTGCAGCCTTCTGAAGAGACAGGTGTGGGGAGATATCGCGAGGTCTCGAGATATCGCGAGGTTTCAAGATATCGCGAGGTCTCAAGATATCGCGAGGTTACGCTCAGGCGGAACCCCTCCCCTTTTACCGTTACTGACCGTTACTGACCGTTACCCCCCGTTATAAAAGACCCTCCCTAACCATTAATAAAGGCCAGTTACCGTCCACCACATTGGTGTGTGCGTGTGCTTGGCCCCTGTGGCAGAGGCGCCGCCACAGAACCGTCCTCGACCCGGGACGCCACGCCCCAAGCGGTGGCAACAGAAAGGGTGTTATTCTCTGTGGGTGAATACTTGAAACCTTCTGAAGTTGTGTGGTGGTGCTCTGTGCATTGTGGTCATCTCAACTGTGACAGGACACCGAGTAAGGTAGCAAGAATTTTTTCTTGACTTTATCAGCAAGGATCAGTGTGTCCCTATGGTTAATGCAGTGATATAAATGAGGGGCAAAAGGGGGAAAAGCCAAAATGTCAGCCACGTGTCTAGATGATAATAAATGACACAAAGTGTCTCCCACCTGGATTTCTGTGGACAACTATGCATATAATTAAGCTTTTAACCAATCCTTAATGAAAGACTGTAGGATTTTACCCCTTGGAGATTTTTCAGAGGATCAGTATGTGTGAAGGGTGAACAAAATACACCTCACAGTATTCCTGAACTAAAGACTGGTTGAGTCCTTGACATTTCTGAGTTCATGACAGTGAAAGATCGTTTGGCACTTTTATGCTTCTGTTTGCCAAATTATACATGTGGTTTGTGTTGAGTCTTTGTTGTTTATTTTTCCTACTAATGTCTGCAGCAAATGCTGCTTGATCTGTGATCTCTGTGGCTTTTTCACTGCAGGGTCACAGGTGCACTGGCCTACAGGTAGCCACTGTCAGTGTTCTGAGCAGAACTGGCTGCTGTCATTGATCCCTGGGTCATGAATTACTGTCCCATGAAAGTCAGCTAAAAGCTGCAGGAGGTCTGCTTTCAAAGCTGAGATCATATGACTGCTTTAAAATGAGTAGAAAATTCATTTTCTGTTGGCTTTCATTTTTGCTCTGTTGTTCTTGATATCGTGTCAAAACTGTCTTTTTAATTCAAGTAGGTCAGTGGCTGCATCTGATGACATTAATTCACACTTTCTGACTCACATTTCCACTGAGTTACAAAGTCCAAAATCCTCTGTTTATATGCTTTTTTTATGAACACAAGTTAAATGAATTCTCTTTCCATGTGCAAGTATTTTATTTGGGTCTTTCCACTGGGCTTGGGCACTAATTTCTTGCTTTCATTCATGCAATGAAATCTATTCACTCATTTCAAACTTTTTCCCAAATAATTCCCTCTTCTTCCTCTCAAAGCAGTCAAGAAGGAACAAAATATTTCCCATCAGTGTCTTCTGATATTTGTAATTAACTGATCTGGTCAAACTTACTGATGTTATTTTTCTCCAGGATAATTGTTGAAGTTCCTATAATTAATTTTTTTTTTTCTGGCTAAATGCATTGACTCAATGACTCCAGAATAAACTCTCATGTGGAAAGATAAGTACAAGGTATAATTTAAAAAGTGTAGATGAACAGATCAGAAAAATCCTTAAACAGCTTCATCTGATATTTCTTGAGGTGGGAGAAAGAGTCATTGATGCTGGAGAGGGATGCTTAAAGGAGCTTATTTAAGCCAAACTTCAAATCTGTGTGACTGAAGTTCCTGAGTCAGGGGGAGGTGGGAGCAGGAAGGTAACCGAGGATGAGCAGGGAGGATTGCAGAGCAAAGGAAGATCTGCATTGACCTGTGGCCAATGTTTGCTTTAGCTGGCATTGTTAACCTTGAACATGACGATTTGGTCGAGCAGTACTCCCCAGATCAGTTGGGTGGTATGTGCAGGCGTGATTTAAGAGCTTGGAAAATGACTTTTCTTTGGAATGAACAACCTGAAAAGACAAACTCAATGCAGTGTTGGCAATACAGAAGGGATTTATGGGAACAGAAATGATTTCAGGGAATGTGGATGCAAATAGCAAGAGGAACGTCAAAACCAGTAAAAGCTAACAGGGCTGGAAAAAGAGAAAAGCTGAGATATTTGGATTGCTGTTATATGTGTACATGCCCCACCAGTCTTAGAGTTTGCTAACTCAAACTGGCCTTGGTGCTGCCCACCTTGGGTTTCTGTATTTCAGAATTTACAAATACAAGCACCATGTTCCTTTGTCGTGGCCCTTGAAGCACATGGCAGCACAAAGAGCCATGGCAATCCCCCACCAGTTCTATGGCTTTTGTTTGTGGCTGCAAGTATGCAGCACACACAGTAAAATCAGGCACATCAAAACAAAACAGTGCAAAAAAAAGGAGAGAAAAAAAAAGTCAGTTGAAATTCATGTGAACTTTGGGGAGAAACATGATTTCAAGCTAAACCAAATGTTTCAGTTTGCTCTGCTTCAAATAAATAAAATAACCCAGTGGGACTACATCCCTGTAGTGAGACACAAACTTTACCTGCCAGTGATTTGAGGCAGATGTAGGCTCAGCTGGCTTGGCTGCAGTATGATGTGAAAGAAACACAAGCTTTTCAGGGTTTTATAGCTGGAGTTTTGCTGAGTGCAGCTGCTCCCTCAGCATATTATTAACTCAAAAACATGTTCATTAAAAAAAAAAAAAAAGAAAAGAAGAAGAAGAAAAAGATTCCTGGCACTTCTTTATCATGCAGGGGGATCTCTTGGGCTGTTCTGAGGGGGTGCATTTGAAAATTGCTGGAGTGGAGGATGTGATGCACTAAGATTAGCATAAACAAAATGGAATCTAAATAATCGTAGTGAGGGTAAAAAAGAAGACAAAATGGGAAATATTAGACTTGTATCCATCTGGAGATTTCCTTAATAGGCACCCAGGAGCCTATCAGGGACTCACATCCATCACAAGAAACTTATTAAAAAAACTCATCACCTCCTCTTCTCCCTTTATTTTATTTCAGTAGTGGCTGCATAGTTTCTAAAGAGATGAATAATACTGTGATGGCAATGGTTTTGTAGAAGCACAGGATAATTGACTGTAAGGCTGGAAAGTGCCTGCTGAGGTCTCTGCTGCCCCAGTGGGAGAATCAAGTGCATCTGTGTCTCTTAACACATTTGTCTTCAGGGCTTCCAGTGATGGAGGGCCCTTGCTTTCCCTGGGCCTGCCTGATAGCTTTATTAGCCTCCCCCCAGTGGACAACTCATCTTTGCTGCTGAAGTTTAATTCCAGAACTTCATGGCTGTTTGCTCCTGGAAGTCCACATGGTTTAAGAGCTGTTCTCATTCCTGTTATTTGAACACTGCTCTCGCCCTCATCCTTCAGCCTTTCCTTTCTCCCCCTCCCCTGTCTCCTCATCTCCTTCCCCTTATCACTTATTCTCACTCTCACCACCCCTTTGCAGACTCTCTAAATGGTGAACTTTGTTCCTGGTTTGGTGTTTCCAGGGCAGGCACCCAGAAGCCTCCTGGCACAGTGACAGGAAGGGCTCCATCTCCATCCTTTCTCAGGCAATACTGTAAAACACATCCCAATGTGATGCCTGCTCTCTCCACAGAGCACAACTTTGATTTATGTTCAGCTGGTGATCCATGGTGCTCCTTAAAACCTCTTAGCAGCTGCTACTTAATCATTCTTCATTCTGGCTTTGTGCATATAATTTCCCTGATTTAAGCTAAGAATTTTGCACCTGACTTTATTTGATGCTAAGCAACTTCTCTAATTGTCTAGGTTGATACTGAATTTTTATCACACCCCAACAGACTAACAGTTTGTTGGGGTGTGATAAACAGTTCCTTCCAATTTAATATTTTCTGGATGCTTAGAAAATTTACTGGAAGTACAGGTTTCCTTCTACCAAAGTTATACTAAATGCTTTACTAGACTCTGCCTGTTATGGACTGGAAAACATTTGGAAAATGCTATTTCAGGATGATTATTGGATTTAGCTCAAAAATGTACTGTCTGGGACAAATTTCTATGGAGGAAGGTGCTGCAGTGATAATATCAGTAAGTATTGGCTTGGAGTTGGCTTTGCCACAAGAATCATATTCCAGACTGCTGTTACAAAGTTTTTAGGGGCAAGGGGAAATTCATATGTACTCTGTCTTAAGAGATCTGTGAAGTAAAAAATAGGTTTGTGTGCTACCTACTTGTTCTGTGTTTATTTATTTAACATGGAATAGAATAAGGCTCTGGCCTTATTCCACTGTAATGCATCAGCATGGAATGAGAAGAGTTGGAAAAAGTGTGATTTTACTGAGTAAATCTTTCTGCTGGGTGAACACTAAGCATTGTGGTACACTACAGCACATTGTGCAGTGCCTTTCAAATTTACCTAAACTAAAGTATTATGTGTTGTCAGAGAGCAAGCCTGTTTTCTCTACTATTTCCACCATTTTTTGTGACAAAAACCCAAGTCTGGCATATTTGAATAATTAAACTGATAAAACTGACAAAACCATCTTAAAATATTCCAGGACAGATATTCTGATACATGAATGAAGACCACTGATTTACCAATGGACTCCTGAAGCACTCTTGGGATAATGTGGGTGGCTCTTGCAGCATTTCCTGTGGTAGTTTTCTCTATATCTGCTGGCAAGCTGAGTATCACTTGGAAAAAACAGTTTTCTGTGGAGTTCACTCATGCCATGGACAGGAGAGGAAAGATGAGATTTAGGGCTTTACTTGCTTTTAATTTTCCTAAGCAAGCTGGTCATCTTTTTGTCCTGTCCATCATTTTTCTTTGATGGTGGTTCAGTGATACATTATTCTGTCTTAAATGAGAAAATGTCCTAAATGTGAGCACTAAACAGTCTTTGATGTTTCCTGGAAACTCTTGACTGATCCACCTTGATAAACACTCATGCATTTATCTGTTACCAGTGCACTGCATCAAAACTCACCAAATATTACATGCATGTTATGCTGGCACATTTTGTGCAAGCCACATGTCCAAGGGTGTTTTACTGTGTTCTTACAAGAAGGTAGAACAAATGTCATCCTGCTTTAGGGATTTACAGGACACAGTTCAGCTGATTTCGTTCAGTCTAACACAAGCCACACTGTTCTCTCACATGAAACACCTATTCAGTACTAGAATCCACACACCTGCTTTCTAAACCAGCTTCATTCACTCTTTGATTTATTGATCCATTAAGTGAGTTTTCAGACCTTACAAATAGCCTCAGATAATCATTTCACTCCCTTTTTTCCTCTGGGACAGCAAAGGTCAGTTTCTGTTGTAAGCTCTTAACTCCAATCTGGAATTAGCTGGAGATCATTAGCACTCAATATAAATTCAGCAGAAAGCTTGAAATGAGCTGGTAGTCCAGCTGGGCTTAAGCAGGACTTCCATCCTGACAGTGGAGGTAACTTGACCTCAGCTTTTTTTTTAGTGTCAGAATTATCTAATGCTATTGTTGCTGCTGTAACTTGGAGATATTCATAGAAAGTTAACACTGCTGGTTGCTTTTGGGGCTCCAAAAAAAAAAAAAAAAAGGACCATTGCCTCATGAAAATCACCCATGGTGTACTTCTGCTTTCTTCTCTGCCCATACAGACACCAGTTGTGCCTGTGCTTTGGAGGTGACTGATGAAATGAGAGCCTTATCTTTCATGCTCTGAGGTTTGTTAGCATGAAAAACCACTAAATCAATGAATAGAGTGGCAGTTCCTCAGAAATCTACAATTCATCTTAGTGACTCTGAAAAGGTTCGTGGCTTTTCCTGGCTAACCATCTGAATTTTTCAGATAACAGCATTCTCTTCTGGCAATTTTTTTTTCCCTTTTAACAAGTGATAGCTATTAATCTAAAGTTGCTTTCTAGGTATTCTGCTTATTTCATATAGTCCTGATTTCTGGGGAATACCTTCTTCCTATTGATCATCAGTGCTTTAAAATGCATTATTAAACATAGTAAAGATTATTTAAATGTAAGAAACAAAATAAGGAAAAGAAACTCTATAGCTAAAACTAAGTTTCCTGAAAGCCTAAAAGAATTAGTGAATCAATGCAATTTTAGGGCCTTAAAGGAAATTAAACAGTTGTAAAGGTGTTGCTGCCACT
Source organism: Molothrus aeneus (assembly GCF_037042795.1). Taxonomy (NCBI): domain Eukaryota; kingdom Metazoa; phylum Chordata; class Aves; order Passeriformes; family Icteridae; genus Molothrus; species Molothrus aeneus. The sequence goes on along the minus strand of NC_089649.1, from coordinate 8,558,466 downwards.
CCAAAGGGTGACATGCAGTCACCCATACAGGGTGTCAGGATGCAGGAAAGGCTCACTGAAGGCCATTGGAAGCAAGAACAGTTCTCCCAGCCTCTGTTTTTTGGTTGTTTACCTATGTGTGGGAGAGATGAGGAAAAGATGAAAGAATCTGATGTAGGAGCTGGTAAAAGGACAGGAGACAGAGCTTAGTGTGGCGTGGAGAAGGTGTCCCTGAGGAAACAGCTGTTGGACTAAGAGACGCTTGGAAAAGTGAGTGGAAAACCGTCTCTTGTTTCTTGATTTCATTTGTGCTCAAGAAAAGAACACCTTATACGTTTCTAAATAAAAGTAAAGAAATTAGGCAGTGTTGGAGAACTCCTACCACTTTCCCTCTGGAATGGAAGGGAAAAAAGTTGTTCAGCTTTACAAAAAGTTGTTCAGCTTTTCCACCCAGTTTTGGGCACAATACCTGGTACTTGTTCTCTCCCTCACCTTCCCTGCAGTGCAAGCCATTGCTACCATAAACTCGGGGCTGCTGTGAAAGAAAATCTTACTCCAGGCAGACATTTCCTGTTGAAAGATGAAACCTTACATGTTAGCAGTGCTCTTACTTTGCTGACCCAAAAATAAGTGGCTCAGAGAACAGCTTAACCTTTTCTGATTGTAGGGATGGGAATAGAGTGCCTGTACTTTGAGAAGAAAACTCATATATTTCTTCCTAACTTCCAAGGACTTACAGAATTAGCTATGTATCATTTGTAATGCCCAATAGCAACTTATTTTTTTTTTAATTTTTAAATGCAAGTTAGCTTTTTCAGAATCTGAAATGGTATCTGAAATGAGCCGTAGCACTAGTAAATAGTTATTTTTCTCCATCATAACATTACTCTTTTGTGAGGATTTTAAAATTTCTTCTGGAATTTGAAAGTGGCTTGGCAAAAATGGAATGGATAGAACTGAATTTTGAACTCAGAGGTGGTCTTGGGCTGCAATTTGTGTCAATTTAATTCCAGGGTTTACCTGCAGATGGTATCTGCAGACTATTTCTCAAGTGTCATGACATAAGAATCAATAAGAATAATCTCATCTTTGATTCCTCACTCTTTGCTGTTGGTCACTACAGAGGGCTCATTAATATGAGTATTTTACTTTATGAAAGTGCTATTCTGTTTAATAGGAAAATGGAAGCTATTTAAAAATAACTATTTTTTCCCAGCATAAGAAATGTTTTCACATTTCATAAGAAATGTGTTCTATTGATTTAGAGGCAATCCAAATACTGAAAACTTCAGTTGAAATCTCTGTTTTGGCTGCAGTTCATGTGAGGATTGCTTAAGAGAACTGTCTGTGGTAAATGTGCTGGCATAAATGTACTGCCACTTTCATCTGCCATTTTTTGGCCTTCAGAGAAGAATGGTTGCCCCCTCCTGAAGGTTTCCAGTAACTTTTATTTTTCAGTGTAGCTGAGAACCTGATCCTTGGGAATACAAACCAACCAACTTAACTTACGTGGGACACCAGGACAGGTGAAAGAAAATGATGGAATATTAATGGGTTTTGCTGTTTTTTAAGAAAGCCAATGTTTTATGTGGAGAGAAAACACTGAGAACTAACAGCCTTTTTATGTGAAACTTCTGTTTTATTAATAAATAACAGGAAATAGAAATGCTTGGCAATGTTAGTTCTCAGGAGTAACTCTGTGAAAAGTCATAACCTGTTTCAGAATATGAAGGTTAGCTGTGAATTAAGAGAGAAGTGATGATAAGGGTAGGAAAAGAATGTCCAAACAAATAACTTTAATTGTGCATTTTCCCAAGTCCTGTGTGATAAAGAGGTCACACTGCAGAGCACTGTGAGCTGTGCCTTCAGAAGTGAAGGGCAGACTTCTTCAAGGCAGTTTCACAGCTAGATACATCTCCATTTAGAAATGGTGACAATTTTCCAGGTCAGAACACACATCTAGGGATATAAACCAGTGATATTTGTGTGTGTCTGTGACAGCCATGGGAACTGGTTAATTGGGGAGCATGCTCATACGTGAAAATAATCTTTTATTCCTTCAGCAAATATGATGAATTGTCCATCTTGGTGTTCCAGTAAGAAAGAATATGAAAGGGAAATTATTTCACTGGCTGAGATCCTAAACATGGACAATTTCTTTGTAAGCCTCCTTGCGAAACAACATGGGCCCAAACTATTTATTTCATCATAGATGAACCTGAAAGAAGAGCAGTCTAAAAAGGCATAGCCCTCTAAAGTCTGCTCTCTCACAGCTTGAATGAGTGCACTGAGCTTTCATGAATCCTGACAAGCATAACTGGGATTAGAATGAAGTAAAATATAATGGATGTTCTTTGTGTATGGGAAAGTTTCCACAACAGAGAACATAATGTGAAAGATATCCTTATAAAAATGAATGTAATTTATGTATGGTTTGCAATATTCTGTGCAAAATAGTCACATAGGGAAAAAGCCTGAGATGATGCCAGTAAGGTTTTTTGACTGAAGATATATTTTAAATCTTTTAAACTTGGTTAACTTAACTTTAATTTGTCCCTGCCACAGTCAGGGACACATTCTACTTGAGCAAACCTGATCTAGAGGAAGGTGTCCCTGCCCATGGCCAGGAGCCTAGAACTGGCTGATCTTAAAGGTGCCTTCCAACCCAAACCATTCTGTGATTCAACATGGATTATAGTAAAATCATTTTCAGATATAATGACTCATTAAGGAAACTGATGTTGAAACTTAATCACTGTGAAACTTGGAATAAGAAAACAGAGTAAGACTGTAGGATTGCAGCTCTGAAAAGGTGTTTTATGTTTCATGTGCATAAATATATTTCTAAGGGTTTCAAATACATCCTGAAAATGTTCAAGACACCAAGATAAGTGTAATTTTGGGAAAGTGAGAAGGGTCCTTCAGCATTAATTAACACAGCTTGTCATAATTACATGAATAAACACTTCCAAAACACTTTTTGAGAGTGTCAAGCCTTCCGCTTTGTCATTGCTTATTGGAGATGCCAAAATATTATCATGACACTTGAGCAGTCCTGCAGCCTGCTTGGCCACACTGCTGATATATGAGAAATAACCTGAGGGGGATTTAGCAAGAGCAAAAGGACTGACTGGTGTTCCCATGTGTTTATGTGATTTACTTTTAATAACTTAGCACATAAATCATTCAGACCCAGCTACTCAGATTTAATAGTGAGCCACAGTAGCAACTCTAAAGATTTTTTTTTTCACTAAGCAAATGTTACTGAACACATATTCTGAGTTTACATTCTTTCTTCACTCAGGGATTGCTCACTTCAGAAATACTTTAAATTATGACTAGAAATTAGAGTACCTAGTACTATTTAGTCTGCTTAGTCATGATTTAAAATGTGATTTTATTCCAAAGGGAAACCTGGTATAAATATGCAAGATCTATGTTTTTGAGATAGTGATAAATTTTGGTTTAGATTTTATAAGTAAAATGATTGTTTTAAGTTGATTTTTACCACCTCTCAAAAAGGTCCATCTCTTTTTCTTTCCACTTCTCCCTTCCCTTTTCCCTTCCCCTTCTTCCTCATGCTTAACCCTGTGCTTTTGGTTTCTTGGTTTGTGTGGTGGGTTGACCCTGAGCTGGACAACAAGTGCCCACCAAATCTGCTCTGTCACTTCCCTCCCTTAGCAGGTCAGGGGAGAGGAAATATAAGGAAAAACTCAGACTGAGCTGAAAGAGGGAAAATTCCCTTTTTTAAGTAGAAAAATTACAAGTAGCTGATTGGGAGGAGCCCAAAATCTGGTGTATTCCACATTTTTAGGAAGAGCAGCTCTGTGCTTTAAATAGAAGGTCTTTTATTTCTGCACTGTATCAAACAGTATCCACAATCAAACCTGGATTTTTGTGATGTTTCCTTGATTTCCTGACATAGCTGTCAAAGAGAGGGGCAGTATAGAGAATAAATACTGGGACTTGGTCATATCTGAATAGATACAAATTAAACTTGCAGCAGGATTTCTAACATCCCATAGGAGCACAGGGCAAGGCTGTTTCCTAAAAGCCTTTCTTGCCTCCTAAAACATTCCCATGCCTTGGAAAAATCCATGCAGTTGCATTTATACCATCAAGCACAAACCAAGGTAGAGTTTCTAGACAGAGAGTCATGGAGCACTCTCTCCTTGAATCCAGATTGCATCAGGATTAAAATTCTCCATTCCACATTTGTCTTGAAGAGAGCTGACTGAAAGACTCCAAAGTGGAGCCAGGGAAGGAACTAAAAACTATGTGGACAACCAGAAGGTTCAGTACTCAACTGAGACTTCTGGTCCTCTTTTCCTAAGCAGTAAAGGTAAAGATGATGATTTGTTAAGCAGCAAAGGTATGCCTTTGATTCCTGTCCCAAGCTGCCAAGGAAAATGTGGATCCCTCTAAATATATACCTGACACTCCCTACAAAGGGAGACTCGAGTTTGGCTTTCTCCACTTGTGTATTATTTTTAGCTTAAGTGAAATTAGTCCATCTGCTTGTTTTACTAGGAATTTTTTAAGAAAAGCCTTTTTTAAAAAAAGAAAAAAAAGTGGTCTTTTCTCTTTCATAGTGAGCACACATTCACCCAGCCCATTTTTTCTTATTTTAAACCAAAATTAATTACATACCTTTTCCATATATAAAAGAAACATATGCATTTTATTATATTTTCATATGGTTGAGGCAGTCTTTCTTCACAATATACCATGGGATGAAAAAAGAGAGCAGTGGATGCTCTTTAGACCTGCAGCCATCTTTATGAACCCTATTTATTAATTTCCTTTCCTTCTTTTCTCCAGGGAGCCTTGAAGGTGGCCAGGGTCATCACAGCAGACTGAAAACTGATTTGAAGCCTCAGAGGAGGTAGTGATACTTTCTTATTCCTCTCTTGTTTAATCCTGACAAACTAGCTGTGGCTCTCTGCAGATTAGTAACATGCAATATGGCATGGTAGGACAGACCAGGTTTCACTGTGTCCTTAAACTTCATTAAGGATCTTCCCATTTGATTAGAAAGAGTTTTGTTTGGATCAGAGCTGCAGTAAAATCTGGGTCACTGGGTTAATGGACAATAAGAAACAACTAATTTATAAATCTGTCAAGTGATGATAAGGATGTGGAATAGATTTTTAAGTCTGTAAGGATTTGGAGGATGCTGTTTTCCCTTTTTGTTTCTTGCTAAGGTAGAACACACTTTGCTCATTCCAGTTTTGGAGACATTTTAACTCCCTAAATAACCAGCCATGCTTTCACTTGCCCACATTTTCAATTTTTTTTTAGCTGACTGTAAATCCTTTGGCTGCTCAGTGAGTATTTGTGAGCATGAGCAGCAAACCTCCCTCTGAAAGTGAGTGGCCAATTTTATGAGTGTTGAATGGGTAACCAAAACAATAATGTTTCTCTTCCACTTCTCAAGAGGGAGCAGAGGGTTTGCATTCAAGCCATTTTAATCATATCACTATCATACTGTGCCCTTTATCTAGAACTAAATATCAGCCAAAGTTTACTTGAAAACGAGCCTGGGTTTTGCTCAAATAAGCTAATGAACCTTTGTGAACTTCCAAGACTGGGCTGAATTTCAACTTTGGAACAATACTTGAAGCCAGGTGAGTTTTACTGTAAATATTTCCACTGTGGTTCCAGCAACAATCTGAACTTGTTTAACTAGTTTAACTAAATGCTTTTGTAACAGTGAGGACTGGATGACAGACTTTTTGTTATGAAAAAACCTGAAAAGTAAGAGCAGTGATAATATGCTACTGGTGAAACTGTGTGCTGCATTTCTAAAAGTGCAGATTGAAATGTTAAATATAAATGTTCTCTTTCTTCATCTGTACATATTCATATATAGGAACCAATAGAAGAAAATGTCCTCAAATTAATTGCATACCTACAAAAATACTGAATCTGCTCTCTGTAGGTATATAGATTTATAAAATCTAAGACAAAATGAATGTAACTAGTTAGACCATTTCTAGTCTCTATAAACCTATTTTTAAGAGTTTGAACTTAAATATAACTCCTTACAGAAAGGAAAGAGAATAAATGGGGGGATTCAGTGCAAGAACTAAATATCACCTCAGATGCAACAGCAAATTTTGTGTACTTCTGGTAAACAGACAAGAGCATAGAAATCTGTGTCCATCCATAAATGCCCCTCTGTCCCTACCCTCCTGCCCCAAAACACTGCTTGGTTTCATAAGCAGATGGAGCTAGCATGGAGATGCCTTCACACAGCAATGCAATTGCTTCAAGATGGACCACAGTGCTTGACAAAAATAAATAATGAATAAATAACAGTATATGCTGGGCTCTTGACTAGCCTGAAACATAGGGATTTACAGAGTGATCACCCACCATTTTTCTGAAAAGCATTTGAAGTTTGTTCCAAACAGTCAAAAATGCAGTAAATACACGCAGCCAATTCCCTAATTTAAGGTCTGTGAGTATGGAGGCAAAAGAATGGAACAGTATTGGGGTAAGTACCCTCACACTGGTGCAAAACTGGTGTGACTTGATGAAGAAACAGGTAATTATCAGAGTAACATCCACTTGGAGCTCTTACTAGGTGGTGGTGTTGTGGTATTCCAAGGGTTAAAGTTTTGTAAACTTCTTTTAATTGTTGAGTAAAGATTGTGTAAAAGTTTTCTTTCTATAGCATTAATCTGTAGATTAATGTTTCCTGTGTTTTAATGACATGTTCCCCAGCCACAGATGAGTGGTATAAAAAATGTTTAATTAGAGTCAGTCATAGCCTGCTGGCAAGCAGTGACCTTACCTTCAACCCAACATGCTGGATAAAGAACTTGCAGTCCTTTTTGTTCTCTTCATATCAGTTTCAAGCCTAAAAGGCATAAAGTGTATTATTTTGCATATTCTGCTGAATGTTGACCATAATAAGAGAACAGTAATATCTGTGTTTTCCAAGCAATTTTTTGTTATTTCCTGCTTGGAATTTACTGAGATGGTTGTGTGTTTGTGGAAAGGGAGACAGAGACACAGAGGGCTGAAAGTTCAGCAGATTTTTTTGAGTTTTGGACTGCAGCTTCTGTTTTGTTGCCTGTACCTAAAAGCAAAGCTAGTCTAGGATGATTTTAGTGTAGCCACTGCACTTAAGGCTTCCACTCACCACTAACTATTCCCTGAGGCGTTTATTAGTTCAGGCATGTATTCCATAAATTACACAGGGGGCACGATACTGTGTTTCAGTTTATCATCTAGATATGTCTGTGTTTTTAATCTCTCCTGGATGATGGAAGCATGGGGTTTACTTCTTTTACCATGCACTCTCCTGTTTCCTAGTAAAAAACAAGCTTTCCTAGGAAAGCTTATGCTGCAGTGCAGAAAGGAAGAAAAATCTGTCTGCCATTATATGCTGATACAATTAAATACATGAGCTGGCTTGCATTGACATGGCTTGGCTGCAAGTCAAGAAGGTACCCATAAAAAACCCTAAAATCTATGTGTGCATGCATTCATGTGTGCCTGTGTATAAAAAACAACTGGGACATGCCAATTATTTTTCTCCAGGTTTTAAAATGGGACTCCACTCTCTTATCACTGCCAAAGTAAAAGAAAATAAACCAAGTGTTTCTTTCGATCCGCCTTGCAGCCTTTATCAGCTTGGTAAACATACACTGGGAAACCAAAGAGAAACTATTGGTGTTCTTTAGCAGAAAGAGTGAACCAAAACCAGACTTTCTGAGAGTTTATGAGAGCATGTAAAAAGATCATTTCCTGCCAAAGTCCCTAGATATAACTGGAAGATCAAAATGTCCTGATTGGGAGATTGTGTTAGTCACAAAATATGATATACATGTTGCATTTTGGAGCTATCATCTACTTAACACTTACTGTTGCTGGACTGGGAAAAAACAGCACAGATGTTGCTACCTTACTGAGTGCAGCAATAATAATGAAAAGGGCAGAGGAGGTGGAGGGGAGAGGAAAGTTACTGCTGGAAGTAGCCAGGATTGTGCTGAGAGGACAATGCTGGGGTGTGAGTGAAATCCCCTCCAGTTACCTCTGGATCAACTCAGCCCCACTACCTATGAACTTCTGGCTCACTGACAGGAAAACAAGCCATGCACCATTCTGCTCACGCAGAGAATAAAACCAGCTCAGCCTGCCAGCACACACTGTCTTGCTCTACTGCCCTGGTGCCTCTGATGCTTTTATTTTCCAGTTGCTAGTCTCGGAAACAGGGTCTGCTGCAGCTCCTGGCTTATTTGCCAGCCTGTCTCAGCTCTCCTGCAGATGCTGAAGGTGCACTGATGTATTTCAGTGCATGTATGATTAAGCCAGGTATAATATCAGCTCCTCAGCATGCATGGAAATCCTAAGTGTGTAATAATGAGTAGGGCAGGTTGAAAGTTGTTTATCAAGGCTGTTTTTAAATGTAAAACTGTTCGTTTCATGTTTTACTTGGATATTCAATTATCTATGGAAAGAAACCCGAAAGGTGCCCCAATGAAAAATCTGTCTGGGAGTGTGGCTATGATGAAAAGGGAAAACTACATTGGGTTTTTTATGCTCCCCTGTGGGCTAGGGCTCAGACAGCTCTCATGAAGCACCAGGTTCAACAAGAGAAGGCATTGTAAAGCAGGAAAAAAGAAGGTGCTTGATCAAGACCCCTAATCAAGAGATGATAATACAGTGACAAAAGGCATTTTTACCATGATTGGGCTAATATTGTCTCAATCAATTTTTTTAAACAAATGTCATACTTTTATTTTTTAATGCAATTTTTAATGAAATCAAAAGTTTGTCTAAGAAACATGGATTAAAACATCTGACTTTTATAAAAAAAATTCCTGACTTAATAGTAACCAACAAAGCAGAGCTTAATTTCTGTTAGAGTTTTAACTGGAAATACTAATATTTCTGCTCTGGTGCATATAAATGTGATGCATTCCTACTGTGAGGAAGACAAACTAGAGGGAGTAGGGGAGCTGCTACATTAAATCAGCCCCATCCTTGTCCTCGCAGCTGCTGCTGTTTGGTGGTAGTCCACAAAGAAGTGTGTAATATTAAGGAAGCAAAAGAATCATGAGCTACATTGAGTGTGATGGTGATAAAAGCCAAGCATTTTTAACATTACTTTCAAATCTATATTTTTTTTAATGTTCATACATCCTGCAATAACTTTTTATTATCAGGTTTTGTCTCCACTTCTTCCTGTGACACTAATGTCTACAGCTGCATCTTGATGGTAGAAACAGATTTTAGTTTGCTTTCACTTTTTTTTCTTATTTTAGTTCCTGTCTTGAGTTTATCACACTTGTATTGTTGCTGATCTCATCCATCAGTGTTTTGTGTGAGAATTTCTTAGGGGTCCTGTCCAGCTTAGATGCCAATCCCTATATCTTTCTCTGCATGTATTTGCAAGTAGGGTGGTAAAATCCTCCCTTCTTTATGAAGGAAAGAGAGGGACTTGGCATGTAAAGGGCAGCTTAATATTGCCAGCCCTACAGCAAGATGTGGCTGGCTGGCTGGCAAAGGCTGTGACAGCCTTCCTCAGCCAACCCACCTTGTTCTGCTTTCAGTCTGGGTTCACTTCCCATTTTGCTTGGAAGACAGAAATGTGCTAAACTACAGGAGCCTTGAAAATCATTTTGTCAGAGATTCGTGCATGCAGACTGCTCTTTTTGCTTGCAATATTGAGAGGACAATAGAAGTGCTGACATTGTAAAACCAGAGAATCGTTTAAGTTGGAAAAGACCTTTAAGACCATCAAGTCCAACTGTTGTATCTGTTTTACTGTTTTAACTGTTTAACCACTTTATCCTTGTGTAATCTCAGTCTTAAATTTAAGGAGGACCCCAGCATTAAGGAGCAGAGCACAGGTTACAAAAGATTTGTTTCAACATAAACAGCATCTTGAGAAATGTTCTTTGTAATCTATTGGTCACTCACACTCATAGTGCAATTGTAAATAGAGTTTATCTTCTTTAATCAGTAATGTACATTTTCATGCCTTGTTCCCATTAATCCAGCTGAGATGCCCATTAATCTGGTATTCCTATTATCACCATACTTTGAAACAGACCAGATTCCCACCAGCAATCATGATATCTATGTAAGTCTTCTCTCAGTTAGGAAAAAACCCAAAACACTTTGGTGTCTATAGGTTAACTGTGTGTTCTATAAAACAAGGTTTGGTGTGGTTGAGACAAGCAGAAAACAATTTCATCAATCCATTTAAAAGGAAGTGGCTTTTTTATTCAACGTCCTTTTGATTCAAATCTGTGACTTAATGCCTTTCTTGACATGTGAGCACTGAGGAAGACAGTTTATTTGTGTGTGAACTAAGGAGTGGCTGCAGACTATTTCAGATCATGTGGCTTCATCACTGAAATGCCCACCTCTGCTTTCAGCAGGGGAAGAGGGGAGAAAAACCTACTTAGTACTGCATTTTTCTGCTCCTATGGCATTTGTTCATCATAGAAGGTACAGATTAAGAGTGTTGTTTGTGGGGCTCTGTGAAGACACTACAGGTAATGCTCTGTGCTTCCCAGTTATCCTCCAGAGTCCAGACTGTTCCCTCTCTGCCAGCCCCTGCGGGACCCTGGGGTCAAGGTGGTTGTGGTGATGGCATTGCCACAGACCACCTGTGTATTTCCTCCTGAGAGTAAGCTGCTCCCCAGGCTCTGGTGTTAAAGTCTTGGGTGCTGGATTTGCTCAAATTGACTGCCAAAGTTGTAGGCCATAGAATTATTTGGCTTGGAAGGGACCTTAAAGATCATCTTGTCCAACCTCCCTGCCATGGCCACGGATAATTTTCACTAGAGCAGCTTGTTTAGATCCCCATCCACTCTGGTCTGCAATGTTTCCAGGGATGGCATATCCACAACTTCTTTTGGAAAGCTGTTCCAGTGTTTCACCACCCTGACAGTAAAGAATTTCTTCCTAATATTGAAGCTAAGTCTACCCTCTTTCAGCTTGTAGCCATTTCCTCTTGTCCTGTCACTCCAGGCCCTTGTAAATAGTCTCTCTCCATCTTTCTTGTAGGCTCCCTGGTCCTGGAAGGCTCTGATTAGGTCACCCTGAAGCCTTCCCTTTTCCAGACCAAACAACCCCAATTCTCCCAGCCTTTGCTCACAGGAAAGGTGCTCCATCCCCCTAATTATCTTGCTGCTCTCCTCTGGACTTGCTCCATCAGGTCAGCAGAGATGGGGTGGGGGTACACAGTTTGTGGTGATCGGGAGTGGCTGATGGGCCGCAGCTGTGGGAGCAGGTGAATAATATTGAAGGTAACGAGTGCCCAGGGGCACTGACCAATCACCAAAGGGAGCAGAGGGCACACAGGTGCAGGGCATCAATAGGAGGGGATAAAAGGCTGGGCTGAAGAATGAGATGAGCAGATGCTTGCAGCCTTCTGAAGTGGTAGGATGTTGCTCTGTGTGGGCTCAGACCTTCTGGAATTTTATGGAACTCTGTGTGTTGTAGCCACCTCAACTGTGGTGTGTGCCACCACTGACCAGCTGGGAATACTGGGAAGCCAAATCACCTCTTCCACCCTTGGCTGCTGTGGTTACCAGACATGTAAGTCAGAAGTGACTTGATTTGTTCCTGGGTCATTTGTGGGGAAGAGGAATGCAGAAGGGCTTGTGTTTCTAAAACTGTTACTTTATAATAGGTAATGTATAATTCAGATTAGTAAATAAGACAAAAGGAAGGAATATTGTAACTGCATTAAAGATTTTGGGTTTTTTTCTCCACGTAGATGGATCCATTTTATGGTTTAGTGAGAGACCCAGTAGGTTTCATGTGGATTATAATCTAGATGGTTTTATCTGGTCTTGAAGACATCTGTTGGACTTTGTCAGCTGTGTGTTACAGTTACTTGCTGTTTTATTTCTGTTAGCTGTTTTAAGGTACAGATATTGCTCAGATGCTCTGACTGAGCTTTGGTGTAGGCACAGAGTTTGTGGTGATTGGGAGTGGCTGATGGGCCGCAGCTGTGCGAGCAGGTGAATAATATTGAAGGTAACGAGTGCCCAGGGGTACTGACCAACCACCAAAGGGAGCAGAGGGCACACAGGTGCAGGGCATCAACAGGAGGGGATAAAAGGCTGGGCTGAAGGGCAAGAAGGGCAGATACTTGAAGTTTTTTGGAATGGTATGGTATTACTTTGTGTGGGTTGAAGCTTTCTGGAATTCTATGGTGATGCTCTTTCTGTGTGTCGTGGCCATCTCAACTACAACAATGGGGTTTGCTGTGAGTAATTTTGTTAGAACTTCGTAATGATTTAATTAGAGCAAAGAATTTTTTTTAAGCTGCAAAATATGGGACTAAATGCAGTGCAGAGTCTTCACACCTCTGTGTGGGAAATGGTTTTCCGTGTCACACAAAAATGCTGCTGGCTGACAAAAGAAGTCTAATTCTCCACACAACCTGACACATAAATTTGCAAGATGGTTTTTTGGAAGAGGAAGGGTGGCCATGCCTCAGCGGGATGTTGCTGAGATATTGCAATAATGTTGGTGTCTGACAGTTGTGGCATTTTTGGTAGAGTCTGTATTTAGAATCTAGGGCCTTCAATATTGAGGTAATGTAGAAAGAAACTGTTGTAATTCTTTGAAAAATAGCGAGTATTTTCTGAAAATATTTTATTCCTTTATATTTTGAAATGTCAAAAGTAATTTTTAAAATACATTGTGTTAGTCAATATTTTGGTGAGGCTTTTCCAAATAACTGTGCTTTGCATTATTTTAAAATTGATAGAGTTTGCAAAAAAATTCCTAAATTTATTGAAATTTGGTTTTTTATTTGCTTACTTCTTTGTTCATTGCATAGCATGCTGACAATTAACAGTTGGCACTGCAAAGTGTGTCCACTCATGTGATTCTAGCTTTGGTGCACGTATGTAGAGAGAAAGTTATAAAGACACATTCAGGGTGTTCCTATTGAAAATGTCTTCCAGGAAATATGTTTTTCAGGTAGATAATTCCAAAAGGAAACATATGATCATCTTAGAATGGCATTAAAGTACTGTTATTTGCTATCAACAAAGAATGTGTTCAATCCAGATGCTTTTAACTAGAGGAAGGTCTTTTCAAAGAGAAAGTGTTTTGAGATGGAGCTGTTTCTTTTTGAGGGAAACTTCTCCTTTTCCATTAGGTGATTGGAAACTAAGGGCTATTATCATTATTGCTTTTATTTTATTCCCCAGCCATGACTGGGAGTCAGGAGCCACACCTGCAGCAACGTGAGTGCTGAAATGTGTGTGTGCAAGTGACGTTTATGGCCAAAGCTTCCTTCATTAGAGCTCTTCTGCCTAAGGAGTAGCCAGTCTGGTTGGCTGACAGATTGGACATCATCAAAACTATTAAAATTCCTCTTCAGCCAGCCAAGTGGATGCGTATTCCCACTTCATCCACACCCCAAATTTCCCTGTCTTTTTCCCGGACATCAGAAACTGGTCTGTCAGAAGTGCAGCCCAGCCACATCTGCACATAACAAGGATTCAGATTAATAATAAAACACACCTCAGTTGAGGTTTTCTTCCCTAGTATAGGATTTTCTAGCCCAGTGTTTCTCTTTAGCAGCTCATTTGACACTGGTCGCCTGACCTCTGCTACCATAATAGCTGTTAATGGAAACTTCACCTCATGCAACGATAAGATGGATTTTTGGCAGCTGTGAGAGATTATGAAGAGTAAGAACAATCTTAGCTGGAATCAGAAGAAAAGAAGGCATCTGTACCTTGAGAAACACTCAGCTGGTTTTCATTACACACCAAGCCTGTATTTATTACAAAGACTAGCCAAGAGACAGAAAATGATCGGTCTCTGCGCTCGGGGCAGGGAGACAGTGTCGGCTTGATAAATTCTTCCTTTCTTCTTGCTTGTGTGACTACAAGTGACCAGAGCTGTTCAAAACTTACTGGCTTTCTGTCTCACAGGCCATCTTCTGAGGCTGCTCTTCATCATAGCTTTCTTTCACTGTTGCCCCCTCATCTCCAGCTGAGATTCGTTTTTTCCCCTTCTAGAATGGAAAGCAAAGGAGATGAGGAAAAGCAAGAGGGGAAAGTTACTTCTTTCTTTATGCAGGAGTTTTACTACATCAGACATCAAATAAATTAATAATTCCTTTAAGGTCTTTGTCACTAGAAACCTCTTTTCCTAAGCATGAGTATATGATGAGAAGCATTGGCCACAGAGATTGATTAAAATCCAGAATTTGAAAGCTCAGTCATTAAAAGTGAAGAGCAGAAAACCTCTGTTGTAGAGAGTGTTTGGTAAAAAAAAAAGAGGAAAAATGTCAGTGAATATAAGAAAAAAAAGATACTTATTTTTCTGTCTTCTATCCAAGCCTGGAAAACACCAGATTGAGCTGAGCTGTCACTAAAGATTAGGAGACAACAGCTACCAACCACAAAACATTTGGATGTGTCACTAAAGGCACTGTGAAGGGAGCCAAGTGAGTGGAGTAAACAGAATGCTGTGGCAGCAAACTTTGATTTAGTTATAACTGGGTAAACATGGGGCTTAACTTCTGTAAACAAGTGTGGAGTTTTGCCACAGACCCTTTAAATCTGAAGTGAGAATTAAGTTATACAAGGCGGAGGGGAGGGCCCTTCAGGATCCTTCTCTTTTTTCTGCTGAAATTAATTTGTAAATTGCAAGGGTGGGAGACAGGAGTTGTCTTTTTAGCCCTTCCAAAAAGGATGAGAGTTAGAGGCTCCCACTACTTGTTTGATCTGTTGCAGCTGCTCCTGGAGAAACTTGTTCCCTTGAGATGGTAGGAGATGTAGTAGTATTTTCTACATTCTTCTGCAAAAACCTGGAAAGAAAGCACAGCACACAACATGCCTGCCACCATCACAACCCTCTCCTTTTTTTTTTTTTTTTCCTTTGTTTAACTGTCTGCTAAGGTTTTTGCACAAGGACTCTCTAAAATAATGAAATTTAGGTTGTGTAGAAATTAATACTGCTGTAGTTGACAGAGGTGCTGAAATTCAGTTCAGAACTTCAGGGATGATTTAAAACCGGCCTGTTCTTTAAGTGTCAGATGATGGTGTTTTAGATAGGGGACTTCATCAACAGTTTATATATAAGGTAGATATAAACTGGTGGCAGACAGAGACAGAATTTTCAGAATTTTCCCTTGTACAGCTGCAGTTGAGCTCCTCTCTTCTCTCTAGGCATATTCATGTATAGGAAATATTAATTCCTGAGATTAATTAATGCTACATGTCTTCTACCCTCTAAATGTCATGACCAGCTACCAATATTGAGAAATTTAGCCTTCCACTATATTTAAACCAGAATTTAAACCTGAAAACTTCATTTGATTAATGGTTCCATACTTAAAAACATTGCAAATCACCAAACCTGGTTTTGATAGACTGTTTTAGTCGTGCTTCACAAGGGGTTTTTTTGTAACATGAGCATTGAATGAAGTAAAAGGTGTCTTGAAATGCAATCAGAGTTATAGAATTGGAGAGGACTTTAAAAGTCACCTAGTTGCAAGCCTCCTGCCCTGGGCAGGGATGCCACTCACTAGGTCAGGTTACTGATCCAACCTGGTTTTGAACACTTCCACAGATGGGGCATCCACATATTCTCTGGACAAATAGACAGTTTTCAAATCAGTGAAAATATCTTTTGTGTTTTCACAAGAAGTGGTTGCTATAAACAATAAACAGCTTAGACACATATCTGTAAAAACACCCAATTCCTTTTAGGATGTCTTACTCCCTCTTATCCACCTATGTGGATCTGGAGTCTTGTTTGTTGAGGTTTTCTGCTGACAGCCTAGTTGGATTTTCCAGGCAGAGATATAAGGAGGAAGTTACATCTACTGGAACTGGAGCTACTTCAGAGAAGTAGCTGTGCAAGAGATGACTGCTGGCACTGTGCTTGAAATTGCTGAAAGGAAGGAAATCCTTTACAGACTTCAAAGATTTGTTTATTTAAAATGGGACTCCATTTTGCTCTTTTGCACCCTTCTAAATTGTGTTTGGAATTCGAAGGGAGTACTTTTTGTTGTTGGGTCTACGAGAGCAGTCCAGTGTATTTTTAGAATACAAGATAAAAAGCTTTAATGGGATTTTTAAAGAAGTTTGTTCCACTGGATCAGGTGAGGAGGAAAAGTGTTGCCCTGCAATTAGTCTGGAATAATTTATGGAATAGTGATTACTCTGTTGGTAAAATGTATGTCAAAGAATGTCTCCATTATGTAAATTCTACTGGAACTGTTGAACAGTTATTTGCATGTCACAGTATAAAGAATGGTGTAGTGTGATGTCATAGCATAAGAAAAAAAATCACCCAGGAAATCCTGAAATGTTTGTGTGCAAATGAGGTTTAAGAACTATATGTGATTCATAAGGATGAATTTTATCCTACACAGAGACCCAAAGTACTGCTTTAATTTGCAGTGTATTTCACGTTTTTATCCACCTAAATAGCTACTTTATAAAGGCATATATCAAATCTTGCTTTTTACTCAAAGCCAAGAGACAGACACACTTTAGAGACTACATTGACTTCATTCAGAAACCATTTTTAAAAGGCATGAACAGCCATTGGAGGTTCCTCTCCAATCTTGCATTCCCCTCAGCCTTTCCCAAAAACATCTAGACCTAGAAGCCCTCAGAAAGATAAACCCATCCTCAAGCACAGAGGCAGTGAGGCTCAATTCTAACCTTGCTTGTGCGCAAGAGAATGAATGCAGCAAAGTAAAAAAACCCCACCCATCCATTTGCATGATGAATTCTTTGTCTCTGGACAACTTGTTTAAGAAGCTTTTATACACACCCAACAATCTCTCGTGGCCTATGGGTTTAATTTTTGGTCTGACTTGAATAGCCAGGGTGTGAGACCAGACATAACGAAAGCTTTGGAGTGGTTCAATATTTGTTATTTTTGGCTGCTAGTGATGAAAATTTCTCTGAGCAGGTGTGTGTCATGATATGGCAATCCATGTGTCAATGTCTCAAACAGAATCTAGGAACAAGACCAAACTCCTCTGTACCAATTATTCCAGCATATATTGGTTTTTATTTTTAGTTCCAAATACAGCTGCAAGTTTTTGTCCCAGCTAAGATCTGGCGAAAGCAAGAGATATTAAATTAAAAAAACAACAAGATGCTTTCCAAGGAGCAGAAGCAGAATCTCATTTGGATTATACAAATGAGACAATCCACTAAATGAAAGCAGGAGCAGTTTAAAATCAAACTTTCCATTTTGGAAGAGCAGTGTAAAAGTAGCTTTGGAAATGACTATAAACAGCTTTTGGAAAGGGTTGGTAGTGGGGGGGAAGAGGGCTGTCATTTGGTATGAACAATCCTATTAATAAGAGCATTTCTAAAGTCTTTGTAAATTTTCCTGTTCTTGTCTTCTTTCTTGTTTTATTATATTTCATACTTGAGCAATAGAACTTGCAAGAAAAGTATAATTTTTCTTGAGCTTGAAGCTTTTATTTTGCTCCAGCTGAAGCTTATCAGTGGAAGGGAAAGATGTAAGGAAAGGTGAGGGGTTGTGACAGCTGGGTTAAATGCCCTCTCAATAATTCCTTCTGTGTCCCACGGACACAATGGATAAGAAACCTCTGTGTTACAGCAGTGAAGAAGCAGGGACAGCAACCATGACATTACTTGTGGGGTTATGCTTGTGCCCTGTCCTGCACAAATGCAGGAATTTGTACTAACGTGTCTAGGTCATCCTCCTTATATATCTAATCTATAGTAAATATTTGTAGCTGCAGTTTGAAGTTTACATTCTTTGAATATACAGCATGCTGCTTACTGTAAATATTAGATGCTAAGAGAAGAGCTTTGTAAACCTTGTAATATCACTTTGTATTTGAAGCTTTCTCAACTAGAAACAAGCACAGATCACCTTATGTATAATCTCCAAGATTTCTTAAATGTGTTCTTTGTACTCAGGTTTTTAATGCATGTGTTTGATGTAACATAGCCCCATTGTTTAATGCTGAATAACATAAACCACCATTCACTTTGTGAAAGAGTTACATTCTAAACCAGCTGTTGAGCAGTTATATGAATTTTAGCTGAATTTATAAAGTGGTAAGGGTTTCTTAATTTTCTGATCTGTGTGGTGAGTCAAAGGGGAACTCATTATTTGAAGACCTGGTTATCTACCAGTACTGACTTTGCTAAGCCAGGAATTGTAAAGATAAAACCCCTACAAACTTTTTTTTTGCTAAGAATGCCTCTGTATTGAAACAGAAAGTATATACAGAATGCAAATAAACCAAACCTAGATTAGATTACTAGTTTAGTAATCTTCCCCCAAAAAAATACAGGATTGGAGGAAGAGTTAAGAAAGACCACAGTAACAAATGCAAGAAACCATGAGGGCATAAATTAATGATGCAGAATCAACTGCTCACAGATAATAAATATATAGTTTAGAAGAGAAATGTCTGATAGGGGAAAAAAGAGATTTCTGATAACAAATGTCTATTGTAATACACAAAATGTCCATCTGGCAGGGTTGTCTAAAGGCAAAGTAAGAATTGAGCTAAATCTGGAGTAAAATTTAAATGTGCCAAGTAAAAGAACAAAATCTTTTAATGAGTCTTGAAATGCTTTCACAATTTAAGTGACAGAGAACGTGTTGAGGGGAGAGGAGCCACAGAGAAGGCAGAGCTACAGATGTGTGTGTAGACATGGCTCCCTGATGCTTCAGCAGATCTGCTTTCATTCATACCAGCTGAAAATCTGACCCCTGGCACTTCCAGGCTTCCTTGTGGAGCTTTATTTGATTAGAAAACAGAATTAATGACTGTGAAGTGTTTGAAGAGAATGAGAGAAAAATTGTATTACTAATAAATGTTGTGCATAATGCAGGGTTAGAGCAGCCCTGTTGTGACAGTGCTGCACATCAAGGATGATTCCCCCAGCCTCAGTGGAACTGAGTTACCTCAGGGTAAAAGAAAAAAGAAATACTGATACATTATGGATTTGAATTTTATTCAGCTATGTAAACAACACTAGTCCACTGGGCCATGCTATATTCATCCTTTTGGTTTCTATTTTCTTCTTAAATAGAATAAGAAAATAATTCTCCAAGTTGAGTAATTAATTGCTTTGTGGAAGACTGAGATTCTTTGCTGTCTCCTCCATCACATTTTTGTTGTCAAAAAGGTTTCTGAGGATTGAGAACTTGTAAGCAGCTTTCAAAAATAAATATAAATAGTGATTTAGAAGAGTGGCAACCAAGTAAGAGTTTGAAGTATTATCTTTGAACATACAATGATTATTAGGATACCTGCAAGTTGGAGAAAAAAATATCTCCCATTTTAAAAACCAAGCAAACCTAATATACTGAGGAAGACAATCTGAGATTTTATTTGCACTTTTGCTTCCACAAAAGGACTTGTACAGTATTATTTCTAGTATAAGTCTCTACTCCAATTTCTGTGCTTTGGAGAGAGCACTACAGAGAAGGTGCTGCGTGTGTGTGGCTCTGAATACAGTCTTTTCCTTTAAAAGCCTAGTATAGATTTAACTGGAAAATGAAGCTCTGTTTTGTCTACTTTGGGGACATAATAGCATAATTACCTGAGCTTTGCAGCTGGCAGACTTTTCCCATGCAAATCTGGAGAGCCCTTGCAGGGCTTAATGAAGATTTTGTGCTCTGATCAATTATCTGCAGGAAATAGCCCTGCTGTACTTGGCAGCCTAAAAGGGAGTCAATTAGCACCATCTTTGTGGGACAGCAGCCCTCCTTGGTGGGCAAAGCTAAGGCAATAGCATGTTTTCTTTGGAGAACACCATTACAGATCTGATCTAGCCTTGCACTGCTTTTATCACGAGCAAAAGAAATGTAGGTGCACCAAAGAAAAAGAATAAATTACCCATAGCCACATTCCTAGGCTGAAAAATGCCTAATGGTTCCATGGGGTGAGGAGCAGACAGACCTAACCCATGGCAGAGGACACAGAGAGCTGGATGTGACAGTGATAGGGATGGCATAAAGTGAGAGCTAGGAGTGAGAGATGCAGTAGATTTTAATTTCATTGCAATTTATTGGCTGCTGGGGTATCTCCCATGCAATTCTTCACTGAATTTAGTGTTTTACAAGGAGGTTTGATTTGTCTCTGTAGTAAAAGCCACTGTTTAAAAGCTTCAGTAATCTTTGACCATTGCAGAGCTTTGGATGATTGCTTGTTGCATATGTGATGAAATGAAACAAAAAAGAAAAATAGTGCCAAACTGTGGCCTGTGTTCAGCTTAAACAAGTTATATTGAGAAATAAATAGGATTTAGTGTTAAAAGGCTGTTGTGGGTTTAACTTTCAGATTTCATGAGGGGTAAGTATTTGTACAAGTCTTTTTGTTTCTGTAGTGAAGTATCGAATTGGCAGTTTTCCAGGCTGCTCTCCATAACACACAAAATTGATTGTGCTGCTAAAGCACTTACTCTAATTTGTAGAAAAGAGGAGCAATAAAAACTCTACCTAAAAGTCAAAATGGGGGTGGATGGTGGGAAGATACTTGTAATATAAATAAAATAACAAGTGTGTTTTTTTTAATTGCCTTTTCGTTTTAGATGATGAAAAGATGCCCATTTTCTAGAATCCATCAGGAAATGTTGAGTTACTGCATTTGTATTTACTTTGGAGAAGTAAAGCCAAAAGAAAGGAAATTAATTAAAAACTATAACACCAATCTTTAAAAGTAAATAGATGAAGAATCATCTAAAGAGTCTGGATAGCTGCTGGTTGTTATGTTAAAATCATAATTAGGTTAAATTAATGCATCAAGTAGAAGTTTAATCATTAAACCATAAATAAATTTTGAAAAATGTCATAAAGCCACATGTAAGGAGATATCCCAGGGGATCTGTAAGAGAGCTGGTCCTTGTGGGCAGTACTGTGTAAAAGCACAAGTAGTACAGTAAATAAGAAACATTTTTGCCTATGATGTGAAATGCAGTTCTGACACATTCTGGGCAGCTCTGATGTGAGGTTTCTTTGAAAGAAGTGCTTGCTGTTTTGCAAAGCAGCTTGGATCTGACTGGATGGCAGAGAAATACCTTATTTATTTCTCTCCCAGATGAATAGCAGTTAGCATCTGAAGAGAAAACAAAGGTGGCTAGGGATTTATAAGTCCCACTGCAGATATTCTCCAGGCAAATCAACTGGCTTTGGTAAATTTGGGAGAGAACTTTTGAAGGGGTTTGTTTAGAAAGTAGATTTAAGTGGTTTTTCTTTTAATTGGGAAAAGAAATTAATTAAAAGTAAATAAGAGCTCTGTCTTGTTGTCTGCCTGCCTGTAGATAACACAGTTTAGGAGTGGGAATGTGGCGGAGCGAGCGTAGTTTTTGAAAATAAATTGTGCACTTCTTCTTCTCCTCCTTCACTTCCAGAACCAATTCTAAAGGTGTAAAACTTATTTCTGGGCTAAGCAGACAAATGGGGATATGAGCATCCTAAAGTCACCCCAGGGCAGTAATTCCAAGCTGCCTGTGCCAAAGGAGCCTGGCAGCTCTGTACAGAGGTGCTTGGTGTGGAGGATCTCAGTGCAGGGATCCTAGAGTGGGCTCTAGGGACAGCACAGCCAGACCTGAGGGCTGAGCCAGTCCATCACACTGGTGGGGGATGTTCCAGAATTAGGCACAGATCACTGTGGTTTCTCCTTTGGAGAAATCACGTGAAGATATTTCCATTCACCTATGCAGATCCTGAACCTTCAGGCTCAGGCACCTAGAACTCTGTCAAAAGTTAGAATTCTGTCAAATGTGCTTTTTAGGGATTGGTATAACTTTTAAAGGGTGGAATCCCTGCTGGCCCCCTGTTGTTGTTTGAGCAGAGCAAGGAATGCATCTCTGTGCAAGTGCATCCAATGGGGGTCATAGCTCTGTATCTTGGTGGTTGTAGCATCCGGTTTGGGATGGGAAGGTTATGTCCCTGCTCTACTGAAGCCTGTTTCTGGGTTTAGCTGGTTGTAGACAAGGTATAAAATAGTCTTTGAGCTGATCTCCCCCATCACAGCTGCAGTCTTTCCTTTTCTCTGTGTTTTGCCACATTAGGGTAAATCCTGAACAAGAGTACTCAGAGAATCACAGAATGGTGAGGTTGGAAGAGACCTCTAAGATCACTGAGTCCAACCCATGCCCTAACACCTCAACTAGACTGTAGCACCCAGTGCCATGCCCAGTCTTTTTTTAAACGCATCCAGAGATGGTGATTCTACCACCTCCCTGGGAAGAGCTTTCCAGCACTTTATTCTTCTTTGGGTGAAAAATTTCTTCCTAATATCCAACCTATACCTTCTCTGACGAAGCTTGAGACTGTGTCCTCTAAGTGATACCCCTTGACATCCTTCTCCTTCATCCTTTCACTCCCTCCTTTCCATCCTGAGCTTCCAATTGCACTGAAGATGTGGAGCATCCACCTCCCCAGGCCCCAGCATTGCACCTCTGGTGTGGCAGCATCAGCAAGAAATTTTACTTGTGGGCACTTGTATCTTGTTATTACACTGTGAAAAATATATTTTGGGTGGATAAAGATCAACCCAAAGACCTTGAGAAAATATCAAGCTTATTTTCAGTGCTTTCTGGTCAAATATGCCTGTGAGTGGAGAGTTTAGATGTTTTCAGTCTGCTAGATGTCAGCCAAAGCAGTTTTGGCTTGTTGTTTGTCTCAGTGTTTGCATGCAGGTGGCCCAATTTTGCTGTAATGGCTTGATTATTTTGCTGAGCATAACTGTAAATAATTCAGTCCATCTTCCCATAAAAAGAATGGCAGGAGCAGGAAATTGTTATCTCTTACTCTGGGCTATAATTAAAGACAATTGAACGGCAGATGAGCAATCCCTTTTGAAAATCCTTCTTTTAGAATTCTAGAATGTTATTTTAGATATAAGCTCACTTCCAATTTGGATTGCAAAGATGAAAATATTGTTTAAAAAAATCTATTGGAACACAAAGATGTAGTTGCTCAAAGTTCTTAAAAATTTTTAGACATTTTGGGGAAAAGCTGAATATTTCCTTTTGTCATATGTTTTTCTTCCTTCTATGCTCTTACTGAAAAGCAAGAAGTGGGAAAATGAGTCTATTCCTCTTAAGCTCAGAAGATTCCCTTTCAAAATTGCTAAAATGACTTAAAACCAAAGGCCTGTATGATTTTTGGTTTTGGTAAATAGAATTTTTTTTTCTGTGGGTTAAAAAAAAAACAACATGGAAAACCTGAGTTGAAATCCTATGTAAAGCAAGACGTGGTCTTGGCCCTAAACAGATAAATGAAAGTGACTGTTCCATCTATCACTGAATTATTTTGTTAAAAGCTGCTATGTCCTAAAGCAAGAGGATAAGCATTTGCATCCTATGGAAGTCTTGTAACTCTAGGAATTTTAAATGGGTGGGATTTTTTTTTTATGTCAAAGCAATGTAAAACCTCCTGTGCACTTGTCTGTCTATGTTTTGTCTGGAAGTGCCAAAGGCTGAAAGAGGAAAAAGTCATTTGCTTGGTAGCTATTGCCACCAGAGAGGAGTCCATTGGCTTAGGGAGTAAAAAACTAATTAAAAGAAAGGCAATATTGTGTTGTGTTCTATCAGCCCAAGGCTGGGTATGTAGTAATTGATTAATAGTCTATTAACTGATGAACTGAATAGAATTACTGACAATGTATTGGGAGCTGGGACCCACACAGTGAGTGACTTCACGTCAAAGTCTAACCGGATTTCTCTCCTCATACAGTGCTAAGTCCATCTTCAGTAGCTAAAATGTTCAAAAATCTCTTCCCAAATTTAGTTCACTGAGTCAGTGGCCAAAGCCAGACTTATTTTTTTTAATCTATTCCCACTTCTTGCTTTTATAAAGCATAATACACCCTGCAGAAAAATATGCTAGAAATCTTCTAATGCACTTAGCCTCATTTCATGGGCTCTAAAGTTTAATCATTCATGGAGTCATATCCTACAGCTGTAGCACAACTTTGGTGCTGCATCAAATAAGGGTGAGCTAAATCAAAGTGTAGACCAAAGCATGTGCCAAAATGTGTTTGTGGGTTTTTTTTGTTTGGATTTTTTTTGGTTTTGTTTGTTTGGTTGTTGTTGTTGTTCTTGTTCTTGTTTTTGGTTTTATTTTTTTTTCTTTGAATTCAAGGATGATATGAGTTCTAAAGATTAAAGGGAAAAAAGAGAAAAGAGAGAGACAGTATTTTTGCATTGGGTATAAACTGAGGACTCAAGGAGACAAAATTTATGATATGATGCTCTTTGGCTCTCTGTCTTCATCTCTCTATGACATGGTTGGCAATGTCAGGAACGTGTTAAAGTGGAAGAAAATTCTCATTCATTTTTTAATTAATAAAGAGAACAATTAGTGTGTGTGGAAGGGATAAAATTAGGGGGGAAAACCTAAAAATGGTGTGAGAAAAAGGAACTGAGGTGTAGGGGTCAAGGGCTGAAGACAATTACACACAAATGCACAGTAAATCAGGGCTCATTTTTGGATTTACCTTATTATGGAAATGTAAACTTTCATTTTACATGAAATTTCAATATTTATAGACAGTTTATAAATTATCTTGGTCACACATGCCTGCATATTTAACACACTTTGAAATTAGTCTGCTCTACAATATCAAGGAAGTTTTTTAGACCCCAGAGTGTCTTTAATGTGCCAGCCTGACCCCAGCAAGGAGAGTGAGCTGTCAAGCCACAAAAGTAAAAGTTAGTGAGATTTTTCCTGCATGTCATGCATTTCCCTCCAAGGAAAAGCCTTTCCCCTTTCCTTTGGGTCTTGCTGTCCCTGTTGATGCTTGGTGCTGCCTCCCCCTGTGTTCTCCTGCACCCTCCTCCCTTTCCTTTGCTCCTGGCTTCCCTGTGCCTCCAGCAGCCATCAGGACCCCGTGTGCTGAGCTGATTTATGGACCTGTAGGTGGTGGGAGGGAAGGGGGAAGGAGAGAGAGTGTGGGAGTGGTGTGGATGGGCGGGGAAGAGGGTCCTGTGGAGAAAGGAGGGAATCTGCCATAGCTCTTGACTGCTGCCTGGAGCCAGATGCTCCCTGCACATTTTCTGGGGGTTATCTCCTCACTGTTCTTCCAGGGGATGCTGGTTTATCCAGGGGGTGGGTGATTTATGAAAAACTGGGTAATTCATCTTTTATCAGTTACAAGCAGTCCAAATACTTACTGCAGAAGATCAGGCTGGAAGATAATCATATTTCAGGTCATTCCAGTGTTAAAATCTATTACGTGTTGGGTTCGGTGCCTTTTTAGCTGCGAGATGATAATTTATAACATTTAGAAAACTCTCTTATGTTTTGCCATTTGCTGTCTGTGACCTTCAGCATATGTCAAGCATATGGTGAGTTTCTGAATGTTTAAATTGCATCAGCAAGGTGCTGTATTCCTATGTAATTGTTTTTAACTGCCAGCTGTGGCATGAGAGCACTGTAGATGGGTTGCTCTCTACTCATTTAGCTTATTAAGGAAAATAAATGTTCCCTTGTGGTTTTGTTGGCGTATTCACTTTGTTTCTGGAGCAGCAGCAATAGATCTGGTGACAGTAAAATAGTTGAAAACAGGTAAAATTCTTTCTGCTCAAATGAAGAACAACCCCTTCACATTTCTAAGTAATCTAGGTAATCTGATGTAACAATACTCATAAAATACCTAGTTTACATATATAGTGGTATTTTGTCAAGGTAAAAGTTTCAGATTATAATTTTTCACACAGTCTTCTGTACTTGGATTCTTATTTCCCAGTGTTTCCTCTAAGATTGGGTAATATGCCTTGGGTGACTGCTTGAGGTGTATCAAACCTGGCTGTGACACAGCACTTTATTTGGAACTGTAAATATTCAGCTCTGAGAGCAGGCTCTGGAAGACCCAAGGCAAGCATTCAGCAATGAGATGTAGGAAAGAAATGAAGTAAAATTAAAAGAAAAACAAATTGTCTTAATAGTTTCATGAGGATCAAACAAACAGTGTCCCTTTTGTCTTTTTATTTTTTTACATATACTTTTCCATTGGTTCACCTAACCTAACTATTCCTCATTAACTTTCTCTGTATGTTCTGTGGCTGCAAAGAAGTTGATGACCTGCTAATTTACTCCTTGTGTTCTTTATGAATTTTGTAGCTTGCCAAAAATTGCCCTCAAATGAGGGTAGTCAAACAAGAGTTTTCACATCTCTCTTAAGCACCCTGCATGTGTTCTGCTTTAAAAAAAAAAAAAAGAACTTTTATTTTACGAGGGTTTTCCCTAAATTCACAGAACTGTGAAGCTTACTATAATTTGCAGAAAGCTTTATGACTGGGGGTGGGTGGGAGGAGAAAGAAGGGGAAAAAAACAAGGCAAGGAAAGGTGAGAAGGTCTTTGAATGAAATAAATAAAAGGAGACTATGCCAATTCTTCCCTGATAATGCTGGGAAAAGGAGACAGAGAAGTGCTAACAACTTGTTTCCGAGGTTTCACCAAATTAAAATTAGAAACAATCTTGGCAGCAGGTAACCAGCAAAATTGCCATGTCTGTTCCCTTAAATCTGCATATTCATCTCTATAAATGGAATTCACACCTTTCATTTAATTAAGACATGAAGGTGAAAAATAAGTTTTTTTCGTCACGCATTTTTGATAAAATCTTGACTAGAAAAGAAAAAATTAAAGGGATGTTAGCTGGACCAAGAAACGTGTCTGGCGCAGAGCAGTATGTGAAGTTTTTCTCAAAATTCACATAAATGAAGAAGTGTGAATCAATTTTGGCCTTTATTTTGAGATTGTTATGTCAAGAGTTATACTGGTTGTGCTTGGTTTATCTACAGTAAGATACCAGACTAAGATATTGTTATAATTTTTATGCTAATATGACTGTGAGAGAATGTAACCTGGCAGCTATTCTCTCTAGTAAATGCAGCAATTACTTTTAAAAGTAGTGGAAAGCCTAATAATCAGGACTAACACAGATTTACAGAACATACACTTTTCCTCTAAGGAAAATTTTAGGGACTTTTGGAAAAAAAATTAATTTGAAGTAATTTTTGTCACACTGCACTTATAAACGTAAATTGCCCTCATGGCTATGGGACCAAATGTACTAAAAGGTAAAGAAAAAAAGTGAGTTACTTCCAGTAGATTTTAATTTGTAATTAAGTTTTGCATCAATATTGATTGCCTTATGCCTACAAGCAAGAGCTAAAAACTTCAGAGACCTTGTACCTTTTAATCTGCCCACGAGGCATCTAAAAATGAAATTATCTGAGTTTCACTGGAGAAAAATAGGGATCTACAGCAACTCAGGAGCTGGTGCCCTGCTCTAGTACATAGAAATCTAAGGTATGGGGCATGGGTTTGCATGTTGTAGCCAAATGTGCCCCTAAATCAGGAGAATTCCTACCAGATGTTGGTGGAAATGAGATCACGGACTGGGCCTCCTTTTATAGCTCTGGTGAGATACAAGATTGCTACACTTACCCAAGAGACAGTGCCAGCTCAAAAATCTGCCTCTTGTTTGTTTGTTTGCTCTTTTTTGTTTGTTTTGTTGAGTTGGTTGGTTGGTTTTTGTGGTTTTTTTTCCAACAAGAAGTTGTCCACTTGGCTCATGCCAGGCCATAGACCTTCATCCCAAGAGCATGCTCAGAGGTCAGGTGTGGTTCTTTTGGCTGTAGGCACAGCAGTGGAGCATCCATGTGCTGGGGACACAGAGTGAAAGGAAAAATCAAGGATTTCTTTGGAGGAACCAAGAGCAGCTTGATTGACTCACTGCTGGTCCACCACCAGTCTGTGAACAGCCACGGCTGTTTTCTTTCCCAACATGACACAATTTCTGCACGTTGTCTGTGGAGGTCTATGTGTGCTTTTTATGATTGGTAGAACATACTTCAAATTAATTTTGCACATTTTTGGACTGAAATGACATTTTAAAAGTACGTAATAAAATTGATGCGGGATGGAGCTTTAGTTTATGGGGAAAGGAATTGCACTCTGGGATGAAAATGGGGAAAACCTATGGGTGTTAAGTTCTGAAGCCACAAGCAAGGAGATTATTATTCATTGGGGGTCATTTTTTCAACCCAGAAAGCACTAGTTTTCTTTATGAACTGAAAACGAGGGTGCATGGAATTTTATTTTTTTCTTAAAAAGGACTCTTTTAGAAAAGTGCAGCACCTCTACATATCCACTGTGAGAACTTTTCTGTTAGATCAAGAGGGCCTGATTCTGTCCCATTGGGAGGGGTAGGGAATGAAATCAGTGGGACTCCTCGTGGGGTGAGTTACTCATGGCAGAAAGACGGACCTGGTCTCTGAGGTGTGTGGCTACCAAGAGCAGCAGTCATGGGACAGTTCCAAGAATAATAGTGGCAGCCATTTAAATAAGTGGAAAATTGTCCTCCATTTTTACAATTTCTGTCCCTCAGATGTCTGCATTTAATAATCACGTTCTAGTATTCTCATTATTACTCATGAAAATGGTACAACTTTCTGGTCTACTGAGAATGCAAGTGGGGCAATTACTTAGGTAAGAGACATCTTGACATTTTTGCTGGGACAAACTGCCTTTTGATGGAACAGAAAGTGCAGGAAATTCTCACTTCTGAAAAACCCAAGAACCGCCTCTCCCATATTATATATATATATATATATATATATATATATATATATAATTTTTTTTCTTCTTTTTCTTCAGCCCTGCTGTAATTGACACCAAATGTTCCTGGCAGTGACTGCCTTCCAATTGCTTTCTGCATTTTTATCATGCAAATTGAACACTACACCTCTCTCAAACTCTGTTTTAGTATGAGGGAAGCAGTTTTGACAACTTTTTTCTTAAAGGTATATCTTGATGCATATCATGCTTACTTGCAGTCATTTTATAAAGGCAAGATATAGCTGCAAAACAGAATATATTTTCAAAGATGACTGAAGGAAAAAAATCTATTTTTAATAAATTGTACATTATTAGTGCTCTTAACAATTCTTATTACAAGAAAGAGTAACCTGCAATGGAAAACATCATAAATACACAATTCCACCTTAAAAATACAATTGCCCCTGGGAATTAAAATCTTGACCTCTGCAATGAAACCACAGGGAATGTACCTCAGTCAAAATTTAAGGACCTTGACATTTGTCTGGTATATAACCACATAATCTCCCAGAAATACTGAGCAGGAATGCCAATGTCAGATCACATATATCATATTAGGGCCCTTTAATATGGCTGGTCTAGACCTTGAAAAGAATGAAATAAATTGGTTAAAGATGAAAAATTTCAGTTATGCCTTTTTTTTCCTTTGTTTTTGTTCATTACAATTCTTTTTAAAGGTTGGGGTAACATACTTAAAAAGCAAAGTATTCCTCAAAGCTGATTAGCACCTTAATGTAGTGTGAAAAACCAAGTAATGAAAGCTAAATGTGCTATTTTGTCTGCAGTTATTGATCACTTACTGATGGCTGGCTTTGGATATTTTTGTTATTTTGTTTGCTTCTATTCATGTGAGAAAAATCAACACAAGACCATTAAACTGAAAAGGGAAAGCTTTCTCTTTTTTATTGTTGCTTGCTCTATATTTAGGTGGAACTTAAGGATATGGTACCTGATATGGTCCTGAGATGGCTGTGTCAGTTTCTTGGGTTAACCTATACCTGCCCATACCTTCATTTCTATCATCTGACCACTGCTGGAAACCAAGAGGTGGTAGCTGAATGTGTGCTTTTCTGTATCTTTTCAGTCTTTCTCTCGTCTCTTTTTTCTTCTCCTCATTTCCTTTTCTCAGAATTTTTGAGGGACATAAAATCGAACGGGCTTAGAGTTTGTTGAGTTAAATGGGCTAAACAAATGCTTTCAGAAACATTTTATGTTGATAGAATGTTGCACTAAACCTTTTGCCAAACTCTGATTTTCTAAAGTTGCCTCTCTATTTTTTGTTGGTTTTTTTGTTTGTTTTTTTTTTGTTTGTTTGTTTGTTTTTGACCTCGAGGGAATATCTTGTTGGTATTTCTCCTGTGTCTAACTCAGAGTACAAAACCAAAGAAACCCCTTTTAAAAGCTTCATTGAGTAAGTTTTTGGGGGCGTTGCAGTCCTTTTTAGCTGTATCTGAACTGTCGGACTGGATCACAGAATCCTAGAATAGCCTGGGTTGGAAGGGACCATGAAGACCATCTTCATGAAGACCATGTCCCTGCCATGGGCAGGGACACCTTCCACTATCCCAGATATCTCAGAGCTCCATCCAACCTGGCATTGAACACTTCCAGGGCTGGGGCTGCCACAGCTTCTCTGGGCAACCTGTGCCAGGGCCTCACCACCCTCACAATAATAATTTCTTCCTAATATCCCATCTGAACCTACCCTTTCCAGTTTAAAGCCATTGCCTCATGTCCTTTGGCACCATCTTGTCCCCTTATGACCACAGAGGGGAGCAAAGCAATGTTAGCTTTCTTTATACTTCTCCATGCAAAGCAGATCACTCCTCAAAGCAGGAGAGTAGGCCTGGAGTGTGTTGGAAATTTGTGAGATCAGGACCTTAATACCATTTGTGTGCAGATTAGACAGATTTGGCATAGCCCTGTTGTCACATTTTCCTTAGGAGGTAGGAACATAGATCCTTTCTGATGGTTTCTTGCTGTTCATCATCTGACAATATTTTGCATTAGCAGATGTCCTCAGCAACATGGTACTGTCAATTATACAGAAATACTGTGACTGAAAGAAAACAGCTGGAAGATATTTGAAATAACAAGGAATTCTGTGATCTGGATATTCTTAAATTTGCTTAGCCCACGTGCAGAGTTCCTTGCCAGTGAGAGCTCCTCTGCTGATTGCCAAGACTGCCTGTACCAGGTTGAGGAACTATTTTGGAGGATGCACCCAGCAAATGGGATGAGGCACACACAACAAATCCACTCTCACCTTAAGGAATCACTAGAGCCAAGTGTCCCCAGGGTCCTTCCCACCTACCTGCTGCACCAAGTGCTGATCAGTAGGTGAAAGCATCCAGTCTATCACTTCTGAACAAGATTCTCTTTCCCTGTGAACATTCTGTGAGACAACTCTGGACTTTTTCTCACTACTGGTTTGATTGAAACAGATACCTAACATCCTGCAGGAATTTTAGAGCTATGGGATTAGTGGTTAGAACATGTGTTGGTTAATTTTCTGCTTGGCTGAGTCCATTATTGAACTAGATGCATCCCAGATTTTATTCATGTCCTGTGATACTATAGGAAGTTGTTTTCCACAAGGGAAACACTCTATAGTCTCAATAGTAATTGTGGCTAATGTGACCTAGTTATTGGATATTAATGTCACTGCTGAATGAGGCTGGCTTTTGTTGCTTGACTAATCCATTGTTAAATTAATTAGGAATAATTTCTCCTGTTGCTATCTAGCTGGTGATGAGCAAAAATATAGGAAAAATGCTAAAAGAAGTCTTCAACATAAACTTTGAAGGTACCTAATCTCCATCTTTGCTCTCACTGGCAAAGCACTCAAGCCCAACTCAGTCTTCTACTCCCTCACAGAAAGCTCCTGGTGAATGGATATGGCTGTTATGGCTACTTCTTGTATTGTGGCACTGAATTCTAAACTGACTTTGCAACAAGAAGAATGAAAGGATTGCTTGTATCAAATCAGATAGTCAAGTATCTATTTTGCCTTTAATTTTTTTTTTTTAAACCTTGAATCTTCAATTAGTTTTCAACCAAATGCCTTACAAATGCATGCTATTTGCACATATTACTTTAGCTTCCTCTGGAAAATGTTAATCCTTCTTTTTCCCAGCACCTTTGGGCACAAACCACAGCAGCTCTTTAAAATGGCCTTCTGAAACAATAAACAATGTTTTTTCCTTCTAAGTCAGTAGATCTCAGTTATGTCAAGTAAAACAGAAACCTTGAGGTCTTCAGGCACTTGTTTGGATTTCAAAACCTCCATTTATAAATTTGATCTTTAGTTTTATAGTTTCTCTAACACAGGATCAATGACAATTTGTGGTTACCTTTTCATTATAAATGTTAAAATAATCTTTTTACCCCACCTCACTGAAGATACTTGCAGCAAACTGTTTAACAGGCATTGACAATGGCACGTCTAAAGAGTTAATACAAATATTGAGTTCACTTATGTAACTCTCCTATAGTTTCTGATGTTTTTATTCATTCAAGAAGTAGCTCTAGATTCATAACTGGATTACACTGACCTTTCCCCATCCCCCATGCATAAAATTTTCTTTATCAGGTTTCCTCAAAAAACAGAGGAGATATGGAGATGTCTCATTTCCATGTCTCCTGAACCTTTTTGTGTTTCTTTCTTAAGAGCTCTTTTGAATGTTGTGAGCTACTCAACATTTAAAGCTTCTCAAAACCATCTCTTCAACACTTTCCCATTTCTTTTTCCACAATAGCTATAAAAAACCAAGTAAGTAAATAGCAACGGTTTTATGGCTGCAATTACTACCTACCAGGCTGTTTATAATAATTTTGTTGCTTTTACTGCTCCCTTCTTGTGCTTATTGAAGCCACCTTTTCTCCTGCTGTAAGTTCACTTTCTGGCAGATGACAGGAGCTTTCCTGGCACACATTCAGAAGGCCACAACTTTCTGTTTGTTTCTCATTTCAATGAAAAAATAAATATTTTTAGGGATTTCTGTGAGTACAGATTTGGGATTAATTTCTTAGAAGTTTAATTTTGTGGTTTTATCCTGTGGAGGAAAGGTGTTCTTGGGTTTTGGTGGGTTTTAGGATTTTTTTCTGGCGGGAAGCAGATGCCCTATCCCTAAAAACATTGAAAGTCAGGTTGAACAGGACTCTGAGCAACCTGATCTAGGTGAAGATATCCCTGCTTATGGCAGGGGGTTAGACTAGATGGCCTTTAAAGGCCCTTTCCAACCCAAACCATTCTTTATTCTATGATTACTGTTTCTCACTAGTTCTGCTCTAGGGTATTTCAGTTGGTGTCAAGGCATCAACTCGGGTACTTAAAATTCAGTATATATTTAAGTGTTCTGTTGGATTAGAACCCTCCATTAACTGCTAGAAATAAATTCTTCTAGCTTTGTTAGAAAAATTAGCAGAACACATAAACCCATGAATTTATTAGGATGAAAATTGTGTAAGTAGGTTAACAAGCACAGTTTGGTTCACTTCTTTCTCTTGTAATACTGTTATGGGCACAAAAAAAAGGAAAAATGGTTAAATTTGCAATCTGGACAATAATGCGTTTAAAATACAATAACCAAACCCTCCAAACTCCAGGCTGATTTTATTAAAGGACTGTAGCAGGATGTAAAAATCAACACATTAAACTATTCTTGTTTCTGGTGGAAAAAATTATATTTTGTGGCTACACAGCCAGAGTATTATTCTGGTTTGCATTATCCTATTTTACTGAAAGTGAGAGCATATCATTACATTCAGGTAACACTTTCTTAGTTAACCCATAGGCAGAGCCCTCCCTTGTTAACTCCCTACCCATAAAACATTCAGAGCAGCCGTTCAGTATTGTGTGTTTTGTGGTAAGTACACACCATCCTATTCTCCCAGCTGCAGGGAGATTCTCCTGAACAGGCTGCATCTAAAGGCCTCTTATGCTGTTCAGAGTTGCACAGATCAAAAAAAGAGACCAAAAGAGTTCAAGAATGCAGAGATATTCCAGCATATTTGTTCCCATTGTATATTATTTTTGTTAGGGTTTTTTTGTGTCCTTTTTAACTGTTACGGTGATCAAAGTCAATTCACCTACTAAATGGTTCAAGTACAAATTAAGTGTTGGCATTCCTTGTCAGGGCTGGTATTTCCAAACATAAAACAGCAGTGATCCTTCAAGGGCAACTTTCATTGCCAATTACTGCAAGCATACCAGTTCTCTAGTCAGAGCACAGTGTTAGACAGATATAACAAGTACAAAATTACAGCGAGTGGGACTAAGAAAGGAGGAATTCCAGCAAGAAGGAAACCTGAGGTTCACATCCCAAGCACTGAAAGAGTTGGTTATGCACAAACTGGATAGAAGAAACTGGAAGGAGAAGTCAGAGGAGTGAGTTAGTAAGCCAGGAGAATAAATGTGTGTGGGTTGGAGTTTCCCACTGTCAGCCAAGTCCTTGCCAAGTGAGAGTTGTTAGTCCATGGAACTGGCAGAGCAATTCCTCTCCATCCAACAGAAAGCTCAGGGATGATGCTGGACATCAATTACTGATGGAGTTTTTTTTTTTTGTTTTTGTTGTAGAGGAAGCTGAGGTAAATTGATGTAGCTGCATACAAGATAGGGTGATCTGCAAGCCTTCCTTAAAAAAAAGTCAGTTTGCTCTGAAACTGGTGCCATCCATCTAAAAATAGCCATTACAGCTCCACTTGTTCATCATGTGTTTATGACAGTCTGTTTAAAAGGCAGCATCCATTTACGCACTGTGGTTTTGCAGGGTTGGGGTCACTGAACATTTTCAAGACAGATTTTGGGAGCTAGAGGCAGAAGCAATAGGAGAGCTGGTTTTCCTGGTTGCTTGTTCTGCAAACTCAGCTCAAAATGAATGTGAACTTTGATGTTTCATGGCTTGCACAGTAGTAAAAGTTGCAAGGACTCAGTAAAAGGAGCTCAGTTAATAATTGTACAGCCCTGATGTTGGTTCTGACTGACAAATGACACTGCTAAGGTGAAATTAAAGGCAGGTAATTGAAATTCATCCATCCCCGCTTTTTGGCTCCTTTTGTAGTAGCAAGGAGAAGGAATTCTTGACAGCTTTGCTTTGTAGAACTGTAAATTGGAGGACTTTGTTTCAGAAAGGTCGTTTTTCTTAAAAATGACCTTTCTCAAAAATTCCATGTTGTTTTCACTTTTCACCTTAAAAATCTCATCTGACTTGTCCCATGTTTTCTTTGGGATCTATCTAATATGTAATTTTTAGAGCAAGCTGAAAACTGACATCTCAAAGCATTTAAAAATATTTTAGAGATGGATCCACATCCATGGTGTGCTTAATAAGAATATTTATTAGACAATGAGAATAATTTTATTCAGAATCAATTTATTCAGATGCAGTTTTCTTTAGCTATGTTGGCTTTCAGGGAAAATATGTGTAAAAGTATGAAGATGTTCACGACTAATATTAAAAGTCAATTTTAATAGAATCATGTATGAATACACACTCAGCTTGTTTGGCTAATAATGTTACAGAAAACTTTAGGGAAAACCCCAAGCTGACTGTCTCTGACCTGTCTGTGAGATCATCCAAAGATGTTTCTTTGGGGAAATCTGTTTTTGAGGCAAATGACACTGAAATCCTGCAGAGTGTGTGGATTGGCCACAAGCATTTCTTGAGCAGACCAAACCAGGGATATTGTCTACTTACAGATGTTACATGAAGGGGACTGAGAATTCAGAAACACATTTTAAGGTTCCAGGCAGGAGGAATGGGAATGTTTTGTGCTGGAACGTTTGGCTAGGGCTTATTATTGGGAATTTGGCAACACCTTGGTACACCTATGTGAGCAAACCACAGTCTGGGTGCTCAGTGAATCAGTTCTCACATGAAATAGAAACTCATTTAACTTCCAACAAAATGCACCTTTTTCTAACCTTAAAGGTATATAAGGCTGGTTTGTTGTGGGTTTTTTTTTGTTTCTTTTTCTTTTTTTTTTCAGGGGTCTGTTATTTCTGTTTCTAAAAAAAAAAGATCAGAAATCTAAATGCTACTGTAGCATCAGAAAGGAAAAATTTTGGACATACTTCTAAGGCCTCGACTCACAGATAAAGGACACAGTGGAAATCTTACCAGGAAGGTCACTCCTGAGATTCAGTCCAGTTCTTCATTCTCAGGGTGATTACGTACTTTGGACAAGTCTAACATAAACATCCACTCACTGGAGTTGCTATTCAAACCAAAACTCTGAACCTTTGTGTTTTTTTCATCAGCAGATCTCTTCTTGAAGTTTCCTACCCCATTAATTACAGCCAGACATGTTTTTTGCATAGCACTTGATATAATGAGATATAATCCCCATCTGGGCACTTGCAAAGAGTAATTGCACTTGCAAGATACTACAAGATTTATGGTAGCATCTCCTAATATCTTGCAACATGAATAACTCTATCTTACTGTGAGAGGTAAATTGGCACAATCACACAATACAGCAAAGTTTTGCAAAATATCATATGTTATCTCACATGAAAACTATGAAATTATTGCCTGTCACATTTGTATGTTTATTACTGATTATTCTGCAAGGCTGTATTTTAAATCCATTGCTTGTGAACATGAACAAATCCAGATTTAACAGAGTACGGTTAGGAATGAAATATTGTGTTTGCTGAGATATCAGCATGGAGACCTCAGTAATATTTTAAATGGGGAAATTGAATTATAGGTGCCAAGGGCTTAGAAGCCAGAAGTAAATGTAGTAATATAACCTACATCTTAAGAGAAAAAATGGTCTCGCTGAAGATAATGATGCCTCAGAATCTGAAAACTATGCACCTTTCAGTGAATATGAGAAGAGTTTTCCTGTCCATTCTCATTTATGTCTTTGCCAGATGCTGAGGCTTTATGTAGCTTCCAGGAATCCAATATGTCCATAAATGCCTTTCAGTTGGTTACAGAAGACTGCTACCATCTGTGTCCAATGAGAGAACCATGCCCATTGATCCTGCAGCCCTGTGAGGCACCTGGTGAGCCCAGGAAACCACGGCAAGGGTGGCTGGCTACAGCAGGAACACCACTGGGCTCAGCCAGCAGCCCATAGCAAGGTTAAACTCTATTATATTTACACTGCTCTGGTTTACAGGGGCAAGAGAACCTGTCTGGTTATCCATGATACTCCACAGCCAGGAAACTCACATCTAGCCCATGCAGAAGAGGGCTATATTACTTTATCTTCCATGAGCCTCAATGTCTGTTGGTTTTTACTCCATCTTCATGTTCTGTGATTTGGCCCAGTCTCGTATCTTTATTGAAGACTGCTTTGGTCCTATTTTCTTCCCAAGATTTAGTGCAAGAAGGAAAGGTTGGTCTCATTGCACATCTCATCCCCTCCCATGTGTGGGCCACAGCTCTTCCAGCACCTCTTGCCTCCTGGCTGGCTGCATGCATCAAGGATGCAGCCTGCACACTGCAGATGTGGCTTTAGGAGGATCTGCTGCCCTTTCCCCACCACTTCCCCCCAGAGATGCCACTCTGCTTGAGAAGGACTTTGAAGCTATTACAGCTTGCTTATTAGGGAAAAGAAGTCATCTGGCAGAATGAGAGAACTCATGCCCTCAGTGATATGACTGCAAATAACCACACTTAAAATGGAATCAAAGACTGTATCTTGGGACAAGTATGCCAGCTTCCAAGGGAAGATGGAATTTTTTTCATGGCAGACTTATCACTGGTTTCCTAAATGTACCAAGATAAACAGAATAAACCCTTTCATGTGGTTGCTGTGATTAAAGCAAGGTCCTCAAGCTGGCAGCCTATGATGGGTGGGTTCAAAGTGGAAATGGGAGCTGGCTTTTTTCTTCCTTTCAGAAGATCCTGCTGCTGTTTGTACATAGTCCATCTTGGTGACTGGCATAGGCTGGAAATACATGCCTCTGTGGGCTTGGAAATCTCATGGCAGTAATCAGGAGCGCTCTGGTCCTTATGGCAGGCATCAAATGGGCTACTGCCAGGTCTTTGAACTACAAAAATAAATAGAGAATAGAACTGCATTGTTTTGGCGAGGCCCGGTCGTCTGTCTTGGAGCATGCTTTGGTGAGAGTGTTTAACTTGGATTTTGTCCATCACATGTGGTAGCTGCAAGAGTGGAAGAATAGAACAATGTCAGACCATACATTTAATGGTGTGCTGGCTTAAAGGTCCTCAGGAAACTGTTACTCCCATTTTCTCTCCTAGGTCTCAGAGCTTTTCCCTTTCTGCTGAGCTTCTGTGTAAGTGAATGAGTAGTGAAGCAACATTGCAACTTTTATGTATTGCTATCTTATTTCTTCAGTAAAAGTTTGGTAATGTTGTTTTGTTGGGGTTTTTTTTGTTTGCTTTTTTGTTGGTTTTTTTTGTTTGTTTGGGGGGGGGGTTGTTTTTGTTTTTTTTTTTTTGTGTAGTAGTTATTTGAAATATAGGCATGAGAAGAGTACTTAAGAAAGGATTAATTCCCTGGTACAACCAACTCATTTTCTGCCACTTTGGGAATGTAAAGAAGCTGTGAACTCAATTCCTGACTATTCCAAGTTATCAGAATGGCACAAACCACTGGAAAGGCTGCTTTGCATTCTGGATCTTTGCAAAGTAATTCAAAGTAATTGTGTTCATGTTTGAGGTACATTTCCTGCTTTTTTTTTTAAATGATCAGGCCATGTTCTGAAGTGGAAAGATTGGTTTGAAAACTGAATTCTCAACCAAGCCCTTGGCCATATTAAAAACATTTTATTTAGATTTAAAGCAGTGAAATTTGATTTGTTGTGAAAATCCGTTTTTCATGAGTGTCCAAAGCAGAACACAGCAGTGTGCACATTCTTTCAGGCTGTTAATTACAAAACAAAAAGGAGGATACTGTAGGCTTTGTTGAAAAAAATTACGGCGGAGAGGGGTAACTCATGATGTTGCTTGCTTGGCATAGTGTCTGACTTCTCCATACAACAAGTGATCCATATTTTGGTAAAAAAACCATTAACTTAGCAAAATGCAGGTCAATGCCACAGATTGTGCCATTTAGATATTTGTATCAGAGAGCTTTAAGTAGAACTCACAACTCTGTCTTTACTAAGGTCCATGGCATTGGGAAGAGCTTCAGAGAGAGCTGATGCTATTTCCCATTTGCAATAACAGTTCACTGGGCTGGGTTTTTGCATTTAGCATTAAAAGAAAGCATGCTGATCACATCTGATTAAAGTTACATTTACATAAATACTCATTGAAATGGAAGAAGTAACTCACTCTTGTTTATGCTCCAGATGCTTATTGTACTGCTGTGCTCTGTTTCTCTGCTATGGTTTACTTCTGAGGTACAATGGCAAGAGAAATACATGGGAAAATACATTTAAAAAGCTATGTTTTTGTGATTTCTCTCCTAACTGAAACCAGGAAATACTAAAAATATCATGTGTATGAGGTGGTGTTGGAAAGCCTGACTCCTAGAAGAAATCACTGCAGATGTCTGTGGCTGCAGAGGGCGACTTTTGGGATTTCATCTTCAATTACTCACCCTTTACACATAAATCAAAGTTACATGCATGGAGTGAAACTCCATGGGCTGGGAGGCAGAATGCTCATCCTCTGAACTTCTGTTGCTTTTTTTTTTTTTGTTCTCTTTGTGTGTAACAGTTACAAAAGCCATCTCCCTGTTGGAGTATATGAGGTGAAGGAGCAGAATACTTGAGCCTTCAGGCTCATAAACAGATGTTGAATGACAAAACTTTAAATCCTTCCTTAAGGAGGTGGATTTATGTGGCTGGTATGATGCATAGCTCTGTTTCTGGCAGTTTTCTATGATATTTAAATGATAAAAAGCAGTCTGCTGGTATCAGGCTGGGGCCTTGCTGATGAAATACTCTGGCACACTTCCTTCTTTTTCTTCTTAAACTCCCTCAAATAAGTTGGTTTCTTCTAAAATCCAGAACACGATTTCTAAACTGAAATGTTTTTACCTCCTTCTAGAGTTTATAGTGTGCAGATGCAATATCCATCCTCCATTATTTTGATTTGCACACTATCTTCTCTTATAAAGCTTTACCCTCAGAACCTGGTGCTTCTTGATAGTATTCATACCCAAAGAGTCATTTTTATGTATCTGAGTGGTTTGTGTTGGCTTGTAGCTTTTTCAGTAAACGAGATAATTTTTTTACCACCTATATATTCCTTTTTCTGTGAATCCAACGTGCCAGCTAGTCCAGAGATTTCCTCAGATATTCGAGTTTGCAAGCAGCCACTTGGTTAATTAATATTACTCAGCTGCACAGGAGGAGTAATTTAGAGCAATCACTTTGCCTAGCTAGAGGAAAATTATGTGGCACAAGATTTACCTTGGCTTGTGAGGGCACAAGGTTACTGTTGTAGCATCTTTGGAAAATAGAAATAAACTGCATAAGTTTAAAAATCTTTATTCCATGTAAGAAAGGTTGAAGTGACGTGATTTCATTTTAAATAGTAGGCCACTGTGTGTTATCACAAGATGATCTGAGTTGCTTTATATTTTATATTTAATTCCCCTCAATGCAAAGGATTGTAGTGAAGGAAGAGACTGGATTGGAATATTAATACCCACCCTGTTCTTACTTCAGATAAAAAGCATCTTTAGAATAAATTTGAAGCGAAAATGTAATTAAAATCTCAAATATAGACATAAATGTTTTCAGCAAATCACAGATCCACCCCTCACAGTCTCTGCCTGTATTTTCCCAGGAACTCATGTACTGTATTATTAAATAACCCAAAATATACTTCTTGGAACTCATAGGAGGCTTGTTAGTTCAAAGACCACTACAGAGCCAACATGCACACTTTGTTGTTTCATGTTTTTCAATCTCAGGAAATGAAAATTAATAACTGAGAATAAATTAAGTTACTAATAAATCTTCAAAGCATCTCCACTCTTCTGATTTTAATTATGTAATTGATAATTGTGCAGATCAAAGATTCCCTCGGTACTGATGTAGTTTCTACAAACTAGTGTTGGGATAAGATATGCATTTGTGTAAAGAAGTAAAGATTTGTTTAAAAATGGATGCAAAAGAGGTTTACATTACATTTTCAATCTATTTCCTAAATCATGTTATTGACAGTGGAGTGCAAATATTTGTAGTTAAACATAATTTATTCTGCCAGCTACCTGATGATGTTTTAATTCTTGAAGAGAGTGATTTGTAATTTTTTAATATTAGACAATGTTAATTAGACAATTAATTTTAGACAATTAGTTTAAGGAATTTATTAGACAATTTTAGACAATTTGCATAAGGAATTAGATTCCATTACCTCATTTTGGAATTAAGGAAGTGTCCTTTACATAAGGTACATCTATGAAAGTTTACCAGGCCACTGAAACTCAGAGCTAACTGAAAAAGCGAGAGATGTAGGTAGTGAGGTTGAGAGAATTATTTGCTCGTGTTAGGAAGGTCAAAGAAAAGAGACATGTAAAAGACTCAGATTTGCAGATGCAGAGACAGGGAGGGTTGTGTCACATACAAACCCTTTTTAACAGCACATGCCAGCCCTAAACCATGTTGTTATTGGAACATTTAACTTGATGTGCTGTAAAAGAGAACACTTAGACATACCAGATAAGTCCGGTATCTTAAGTCTTACTTCACTTGGTTTTCATTGTTGTTTAAATAGTTTAATGGTTGTAGATAGCTTTCTCTCCAAATTATAGAACTTAGAAGTTGAGATTCATAGCTCTCACTGGTTTTGGGGTGCTTTGAGATTGATGTGGGGATCTGGGAGATCCCTGTAAAAGAGTGCCCGTCATAGCATAATGCCTTGCAGCCAAGAAAGAAATTGTTTGGAAACTGGGAGCAGAAATTATGTAACATTGAGCATATAAACCCC
Source organism: Molothrus aeneus (assembly GCF_037042795.1). Taxonomy (NCBI): domain Eukaryota; kingdom Metazoa; phylum Chordata; class Aves; order Passeriformes; family Icteridae; genus Molothrus; species Molothrus aeneus. The sequence goes on along the minus strand of NC_089649.1, from coordinate 8,517,025 downwards.
TGAAGATCAGTTTACTTAGGATTGTTAATGGTGTATCTAAAGGGAGGGGAAAGAAAATTTCAGAGATAGGAAGGAGAATGATGAGAATTGCTCGAGCAGAAACCAGACTTGGAACATGAAAGAGTGAAGTGCTGTGCCAAAGTAATTAGATGATATAAGCATAAGGCAGGAAAGTCAGCCAGCACTTATCGTCATTTATAAATAATGCTTCTGAACACTTCTTCCCATCCCTTTTGGAGATGAATATTGTGCTGTAAACCAGACCTGCTCCAAACATCAGAGTCTCACTTAGCCTGGATTAACCTGGTGGTTCTCAGCAGGATGTGACGAGGTCAGAGCAGCACAGAATGTCTCTCTGGTTTGGATACATCAGGTGTCAGTGCTCTGGGGTTACACTCTTTGATAAAGTTTGAACAGAGAACAATAGGAAGACATGAATCCTGGTTAGTCCCCTCTCATGAAGGAAACTAATCCTGCTGAAGTGAACACAAAATCTGGTTTTACTCAACTGAGGCAGAAGAGACCCTCTAAAAATGAAACAGGAATTTGAACAAATACCCCTCATCAACTTTGAAATTTTCAAAGCTAATGTGGGGTCTGGATGCCTTAAAACCCAATAATGGGAAAGGGGTTATCTGTGGTCCTTATGAGGCTCTGGAAATGTCTCCTGCAGCGTGTAACTTGACAGAAATCACTTGTATTTGATGCAACATTTCAGCATGGCGAAATACTTCATTTTGCAAAGTAGCTTAATTTTTTCCTAAAGAATTAATACCACAGATGTGATTCTTTATTTTTCAGACGAAAATTGGTTGGTGGGGTTTTTTGTGTTTGTTTTTTTGATTGATTGGGTTGGGGTTTTTTTCCCAAAGAATTAATACCACAGCCCTGATGTGGTTCAGAGATTCCCACATTGTGTTGAGACGACTGCTTGCTGGGAACTCAGCCTGCTAACCTGTGGAGAAATTGTCTGGAGCAGCAGGATTTTCTAGAATTCCCTTCTGATTGCAATGACACAGACTATGGAAGTGGGTCTACCTGTTCTTTATCAGCTACCCCAGCTGACATCTTCCCCCTGTATTTACCTTTGATTGGCATTCATGGCAGACATAATCTTCTGTCTGAGGTGTTATTGAATGTTTTATACCTTTCATTTACTTTAATTAATTTATTTTGCCTTTATATTACTTTAAAACTAGCAATAGGAAGGAATCCCATGATCTAGAAAAATTTCTCTCTAATGGGATGTAGCTAAGGAAGCGTGAGGCCTCCTCAGCTTTTGTTTAATAAAGAATTTTTTTATTTCAATCTAGCAAGATATCTTTACTCAGAATGTGCACAAAGTACTGTAGCAGGGCATTTAATTTCTTATAATGAAATAAGAAATTCACAGAAATTCCATGTTACTTGTATCTTGTTTTTGATCTTCAAATTCACTCCGAATGCTGCAAAGTGCTCAATATTCAGGCAGGGCATTTTTCTTAATTAACTGAATATCACAAAAAATGCAAGCTGATAAAAGGACTGTATCTATATACACATATATATAATATATTCCTGCCTAAATGCTTGTTTACTGAAAGACGTAATTTTAAACCACTAAAGAGATTATCCCAATAATTAATTCTGCTATGAAGAGAAGAATTTTCATCTCAATTTAGAAGGGGAATGAGAAAGATATATAATTGTAATATGAGGCTACTTTTCAAACAAATGGAAGACTTTGTTTTTTTTTAATCAGCCCTTTGCCCTGTTTAATTCCATCTGATTTTAACCAGAGGGTTCTCCTGGGATGTGACAGCTTGAAGTCCATGAATTGGAAAGATGCAGGCGTTTCTAAAAGGCCTTCTAAAGAAATACAAGTTGTCTGAATCACCATAAGAAGGTGCTTGGAGTGGCTTGTCTTCCAATACAAGTGCTTAATCTGAGGTGGGAAAAGGAGGGATAAACTTTGTGCAAACTCTGTGCAAACGTTATCTGATGTTTTATAGAAATGCAGCCATGAGTCCTTGAACGATTTATTGTCATGGGATTATCCAAGTGTGTAATCCTGCAGATGCATAAAAAGAGTTGAAACAATCACTGAGCACTATGTGACAAAATATCAGCTCCTTGCAACAGTTCTGGTCAACCTTTACTTCCTTCATTCAACAATTAAGGACTATTCTGAGAATATGACAGATTTTTAATTTAAACTAATATTGATCTTTAAACCACGATGAACTCTGCTCATAACCAAATAATTGGAAGATCAAGCTGAGAATCTCAGCAGCATTTCATTAAGAAAGGCCTAATGCAAAGAATTGGGTTTTTAGAATGGCTATGACAAAAGCCATATTATATGCTTAAATACTCGATTTGATTTCAGAAGTGGAAAGAAGCCAATACTGTTTCGTGATAGTAGCATTTATTTAGAATGCAATTTTGCAGGCAGATTCTTCTAAGTCTTATTTGCAAATGTTATCCTTTTTATTTTCTGGAGAAGATAACATAGAAGTTGTTGCTGTTTTTGTTTTGACCTGTAGATGTTACCATAATTGTCATAATTTCTCTTGTTATTTAAAAGGAACAGTAATTTCTAATGGTAAAGAAGTTGGATTTATTCTGTATCTCTTTTTAAAGGAAACTTACAACTTGAATTGTGTACCTCAGGCTGTTTTTCCTTACTTTTCTTCTCTACTAGTGTTCTTTTTGATTGCTTGGATACCATATGGTACTGTAGCCCTTTTATCTTTTATATGACTATCACCTGCAGGCAGTTGCATCTGAGCTCCTGATCCCTGACCACAGCTTCTCCCAAACCTCTGTGGAGCATCAAAAAAATTTAACAGAAGGCCAGAGAAATGAACTATTTTTTTTTTCTTTTATTGTTGTTAAAGGATCTTAGTTGACTGTCCAGGTTATCACCCTGCTCATAAATGAAAAATGTATTTACTGAATTTTGTCTAGTCTCTTGGGCTTGTGCTCCTTATACAGTAATAAATGTCCTCTGGATCAGACCACCGTGGTAGGCTTTCAGTTGGATATCACTGATTCCAGCAACTCTCTCAGGTTCCATAATCTCAGTTTAGCTGCAGTCATTTTCTTTATTTTGTTATATCCAGCAGCATGTACTGTACCATGGTGCCTTGCAAGTTGAACTTGATGTGAACTCAGGGGTGATATCCTGCTTCTTCATGGTGGAATTCTGTTTGAAATAGTGAAATTCTAGTAAATGTGAGCCATTAGCTATGTTGGGACTTCGACAACTAATTAATGTTCAGTAATTCTCCTGTGTTCTTCAGTCATTAATGAAAGAGGGTGCAAGGGCTATCAATGGAACAATTTGCTATGACTCCATGACTTTGACTATTTTTGGTTGACCACCTGACACCTTTGTGCCACTGAGCAAGTTTAAGTTGAAGTGGTATCTTAACAATGCTTGTTTTACCAAAAATATCCAAGAGTGGTGTAACAGCCCTGGTGTTTAATCCTCTCATGCCTGTTGGATCCAGTTCCAAGCTCAGAACTCTTGCTCCCTAGCTGATCTTCAGGAGCAATTCAGCAATGGCTTGGTGTGATCAGAATTGTCTCTCACCTCCCTGGGGCAGTTCCCTGGCATCCCTGCTCTGCTGGCTGAGAGGTCAGAGCATCAAAGCCCATACAACTGCAATTTTTGTACATTTGGGATATGGACCAGCACAGAGGGGTCCATCTTTTTTCGTGGAGAGAAGTTTTGAAATGCAATGACTAACAAATATGGGCAATCTGGGATGAGTGATGAAAGCATTACTTAGACCTGCCTATCCTGTTCATGAGTTAGACCTGTTTGATCTGCTTGCCTATTCCAGTCACAAGCATGTAACTTCGTTCAGTTTGTTTTGCCTCCAAACATTTGTCCTAAAACACACTACAAACTGCAACAATTTTGGAATCTGCATGTCTGGCAGCTTAGACCAATGCCATGGAGTCAGGAATGAATTCTTGTTAGTTGGGTCCCCACCTGGGTGCTTGGTCCTACTATTGCTGGTTTGCATCTTCACCACCTAAGGCTACTTTGGGAATTATCATTTTAAGTGGCAAATTTAACTGCAAACCCAGAGGTGGTTGCATTGAATGGAAAATTTTATGTTAATGAAAAATATGCTTCTAAAAAGCTTTCCCATTGTATTTAATGTTGGAACATTCAGCATCAGGGAAAAATGAAAATAGATGTATTATTCTTACCCTAATCCTTCCATATATTGCAAGGAATCTGTTGCTTTTTCCACTTGTTCTTGGACTATATTTATAAAACTATCATGGTAAGGTACCACAATAAAACACTCTCCAGCTGACAACAAAATCTTTCGCAGTATTATTGGAGATTTACTCTGATATGTTGAACTTTGACAAGACTATAACTGAATAATACTGGTGACATTTCATTCTTCATCTACTAAAAGAAACAGAAGAGAAAGAGGGCCAAGTAATTATTGTATCTTGTGTATTGAAACAATACATATTTTTATATGAGAGGCTCACTGGTGTGACTTTCTGCTTTGTATTATCAGAAGCATTGAATCATTTCCCTGGCTTTTCCTCTGCAGAGCATTCTTGTTTTCTTGTTTAGACCATTCTCAGAACAGTCTCTCAGGCTGGAGATTCGTCTTGGCTGGTATCAGTCCAGTTTTAAAGCTGTGTGTCAAGGAAAGTGTCCTGGTTTTTTTGCTATAAACACTTGAGCATGTCCTTGGCAGAGCAGGTATTTCAAGAAACCAAAACCCTCTCACGTTGCAAAGCTCTGTTTAGTTAATGGCAATCCTCTCTTTGCTTCCTCTTCTGAACCTCCACCAGACACCAAACATAAATAAAGCTCTTAACTGAAGTTTATAATGTGGTGGTGGCCAAAGATAAGAGAGGCAGCTTTGAGTCCATCCCGTGTGTGCCTGGTTATCTGAATCCAATGTGGAATGCATGCCGAAATGGAAGAGACTTCACAAAAATTATGTTACTTGTCTCACAAAAGGGTGGGAAAAAAATCCTTGAGTTTTTAGTTTTTTTCTTCATCTGATTTAATGGGATAGTATAATGATTATTTATTTGGTATTTCTAATACTGTACTTTTCCCTGAAAAATGCATACCTAGACGTTTCCAATGGTGCTTTCTTTTTCAAATCACCGCTATTCCAGTGGATAAAAACCTGCTCCCTATTGAAGTTACTATCATAACTTTAAATAGTTTAATTCCAAGTGTCATGGGGAAAAAACCTTTTCCAGCCTAAAATTTGATTTTGTAAAATGGCTGAAGTCTTCATTTTAATGTCCGGAGTAAACAGTCTTCACATACTTCAGGCCACAGTCATTCTTCCAGAAAACAAAAGTAAATGTACAACAGAACATGTAATACTGTAATTGTTTACAGTCATTAAAGAAAATAAAATCAAAATTGAACTTCACCTTTTGAAGGAGGCTCACTGACCTGAAGCTAATGCTGGAAAGTCATCACATAGACAGGACAGCGTTAATGTGTCTGTGTAGGCAATACTGTACATCTATCTGTCTGGATATATGATCATGAGCTGGAGATTGTTTATTGTCAGAGGCTGAGTGGCTAATAAATGCTGGCAATGGCTTGGATTCACTGGAATGCTGCACAGCTGCAGCATTAGTCAGACTTTCCCTTTTCTGAATTCTGTAATCCCTTCAATATTGCATTAAATATGTTTTCAATATTTATCTGGATAGAAATGTGCTGAATATTGCAACTGTTTAATTCTGATGTTCGTCACGTAGCAAATCTATGTAAGGCAGAAGGTAACAAGGTTTTTATTGCTAAAACCTAATGCAGCTGCTTCTTGTGTCCTTTGCTCACTCAGAGCCTTGTGCTTGGGCTATTTATGGTGCTTGGTAAACCTTTGCAATCCCTTGGAGGTGGAGGCATGTCAGAAATCCCAAAGCCAAATTCAGACCTTAGTGCTTGGCTGAACTCACTGAACTGACCCGTCACCCTACACAAGAATCAAGAGTTCCTATAGATTTCAGTGTCAGTAGAATTTAGCAGATGGATTTTGGATTTGTTGTAGTTTATAGACCAAATACTTGATGAGCCAGGAGTCTGAATGGTTTATTAACATGTCACTATTATTTTATTAGTTTTCCTAAATGATTAGCCAGTCTATTGTTAGCTGATCTATTGTCTTTCTTCCAACGTTTTTTTGAAACAGTTTTTATCTATGAACCAGATTATTTGGATAACAGTGATTGCAAATAATGATGTGGGAGCAGGGAAATATGCTCCCCTTATGTTGTGGGTTCAGCATTAAGACAGGGAATCCAAACCCATGCAGCTCCAGTTAACCACATGGCCTAATGCAGTCCTGGCGGTGCTGAAGCTCACTGTGTCCATGTGTTCCCACCAGCAATTGCTTTCCCAGCTGCCGTTGGGGAAAAAAAAAAGGGAAGCTCACCGTGTGGAAAGGTTTGTAGGTACCAAAGATAACCCATTGCTGCTTGGGATTATTGCTTTAGACATTAGTCTGACCTGGAAGCAAGTGGGCTGAAGGCATTAGGAATAGAGGAGATCGTTAAAAGATCCTATACATATTTAAACTATTTTTTGTACTTTTTTTTTTTGCCCATCTGTGTTAGTAATTGCTTGGTCAGACTGGAGCAGAAGGGCTATTGAATGCATTAGCTGTAGGTCACTGATTCAGGCAGACTAACTGCAGCAGGAATGTGCACTAAGAGTGGGGTGAATTCCTGGTGTCCCTCTGTCTGCTCCTGGCCTTTGCCTGGCACTTAAAGCCCACGTCTGTCACTTTTTGGCAGTCACAGTGGCACCACTGAACGAGGGGGTCATGAAGACTAAACCATCCATTCATCCCAAATTGCTCCCTTAAGGAAAAGGTGGGAGTATGTCGAGCAGGCTTGAAAGAAAATTGCTTCCATTCTGTGGAAATGCAGGAAGCTTCAGGAAAAAGAACTGCTAACACCATTTGGGACATAGAAAAAAAGCCCATGTTTGACAGTATTGTGAGCAGACATTGCAAAAGAGTCCTAGTATGTTGAAATTCCTACATAATAATCTGCAACGTAAACTTGCATTGCTTTGTTGCATTATCTCTTGATGATTAAGGTTTTTCATCTAGTCTCTTGACAGTGACTCATTGGCGAAACATTTTATGTGATTCAAATAAGCAGAAAAATTGAATACTAGTTTCTTTGTTCAAGAAGGAACCCACAAAAAAAAAGACAGAAAGGACCTAAACTTTGTAATCTGTGTTTGAATTTTGGCTTTCCAGTACTTTCAAGTACAAAAAGCAGTTTCTCATTGCATGCTTTACAAAATATTTATATATAGTGTGTTCTACCCACCCAGTTTTTGATCAGCGTGTCAATATCTGGTCTTTTTAGACAAACCAGTAATTTTTTGTTTTAGTAATACCTCAAAAAGCATATAGAAACAGGTGAAGCCCATTCCATTGCAGGCACTTCATATTCCTGCAAAAGAGAAGACTGGTGGCAGTAGATGTGCTCTCAATAGTAAAAAGGTACAGATATTTTATTCAATTCTTGCAGAATTGAAAATCATAGCACAGTCAATCTAACACTTTCCTTGTCTGTCAGAATTAATTGCATATCAGTGGTTTGGGGTTCTTTTGTTTTGTTGTGGTTTTTTTTCTTTGTGGTTTTGTTTTTTTTGGTTATGTGGTTTGATTGTTTGGGGTTTTTTTAAAGATTGGTGTAAAGAAGAACAAGAAGAAATCCAGGGAATGGAGACTATTAGATAAATATCAGGTGAGAGTGGCTAGATGTGTTTTTAACTTACCCTCATAGCATGAGATGTCTGATCAACTGGAAATCTGAGAGATTTAATGAATTATTGTAATTATAAAAGGACAATGCACAGAATCTGAGGAATACAGATATTTCCCCCCACCCTTGACAGGACCCCTGTGCTGCCGTCACAGTTAGAGCTCAGTGAGGCAGTTGTACATCCCTGTCCCCTCTGGTAACGTCACAGACCCAAATCCACACGGACTCTTTTGCTGCCATGTCACATTTACTTAATTGGTTTTCGACTGTCGCACCACAGCTGCTTTTGATATTGCCCAAGCAACTTTTTTCTCACTCAGCAAACATGTTTCACATTATGTTTGCTCCAGATCAACAGGCATTCATTTTCTTCTATCAGATGGAACTTTCAGTCCCTAGTCTCAAGTGCTGTAGGCTCCTTTCTCTCAGCTCTTGCTTTCTGGCTGCATGATATTTTTCCAAGCAAGCCTTGCTTCCGGCCTTTATTCAGAAGCTAAGTGCAAGTCACTGTGAGATATGGGAAATGAAGTTTAGGTTCTTACTGAGCATCATAGCTTTCCTTGAGGCATCCCTTCCCTTCCCCATACAAATTTACATGTTAATATCAATCATTATCATTTGTTTACGGTCAAGGAGACGCTGACCTCCGCTGGGATTTACAATCCTTGTCTCAAGCAGCCTGTTTTGTTTGGCAGGATTTGCTGCTTTTCTATCTGTGCTGCTATTGTATGGCTCTGTCAGCACGTAGCAGGGGCTGGGAGGGGGCTCCCTCTATCCCAGGATGGTCCATGGGCCTGGGAAGGAGCAGTCTGCACTCCCTGCCTTGCCAGGCTGGCCCTGTGGAGGCTCTGCTCAGGCAGACACCCATGGTTTGACCTCAGCAGAGGAGCCCACCAATTATCCAGCAATGGAAAAACATTGTGCAAGGGTAACGTGGAGGAATGGTGTGTCACAGAAATGCTGTTATTCTGAGATAGGTATCTGCAATGTTTTTGTTCAGTTTGAGGCCACTTTCACAGATACACAAAGCAGCTGGTCTGCACCTGGTTTGCATCTAAAAAAACCCTTTGCTTGTGAATAACTACACGACTAAAAATAACATTGCAGGTCTAATCTACTTACACTCATAAAACCTCAGCCTTGCTATAGGTGCCCTGGAATAAGCAATGAAGCAATTTTGTCAAGTTTTAATGCCGAATAATTGTATATTTACATTATTAAAAGCAGAAAATAAGGCCAAGAATGTGTATAGCCAGACATTGTTTGAGGGGTTTGAAAACACAATTTCATGTTTATTTTTCTGTCTGGAAGGTGGTTGATAATCCTGACAATCACCACACATTCTGGCTGTTGGGTTTGCAATGGTAGCTGTTCTTATTGCCAATCTGGATGTTCATTAACTAGATTCAAGCTTCAATTAAGAAAAAACAGGAGATGTTCAATAGCAGGAAGAGGGTTCCAGAAAAATAAAGCCATTAGGGTTAGATACCTCCTCACAGAGCTGGTTTTCTAGTGTCTTATTTTTGGGTTTGTGTGTCTTCTGCTTTTCCTGAAAGACAGAAGCCACAAGTTTACGGTCACTCTACTCAGTAATGTAGTCCTTCAACAATTCTATTTGCTGTGACAGTAGTCAGAAATGAAACGCCTTTTTATTGGAGTCCATCTGCTTTATTTAAAATACTGATAGCAATTTGGGGGTTTTTTTTTATTTTTTGCTCAATCCTCAAAAATATCTCTTCCATCCTGGGTATGAGAAGGAAATTATGGACTTAAGCAGAGGTCTTTAATAGGAAAAGTACATTTTACTTAGGAGAATAACATCATGTGGCAGGGCTATGGCAACAATAACACCTCTGCAGCCAGAAAACACTTAACCTGGGTGGCTCAGATGGCCCCAAATATTTAAGAGCATTTTTCTTATACTGTAAATTCCCTGTGGTACATTATTTTCTACTGAGAGCTAATAACTACCCTCTCTGTAAAGCAACTGGTCTTAAGTTTATTAGCTTGCAAGACAGAAAAATAACAGACACATATCACTGACATTTAACAAAGATATCTTTCATGGGTTTCTGTATTTTTTCATATGCTCCACACATTTCTCTTTAGTTAGAAAAACACATTTTGAACCACATTCTGAGTAACTTCTTACGAAGCAAAGCACATTTTCCAAAGAGTCCTTAATGCTTCACCAAATACTGAGTTCCTTTGCAGAAAGTCCTGAGGGTTTTTGCAAAAGAAATAACACGTCAGCTTCCCCTGGGAAAGCTGTTTCAACCTTGCCACAGCAGCCATTCTCTTCCTTGGCATCATGGGGGGACGTCACCCTGTTCCTGCACTGAAGAGGAAATGGTTGAACAAAGAACTTTTGTCTGAAAGTGACTTTTCCAGGCAGCATAAATCCCCATCCAAACTTCTTTAAATGTATCCTCTTGTGATAACAGCAAGTTACACCTGAACCTTCCCAGGTCACAGTAAAGTGCAGGTACCATGGAAAAAATGGAAGAAAAAAGCATGGCATGTTTGGCAAAATTATTTCTATTTTAAACTGGCCTCTACAATTTTTGGAATGTGCATTTCAGCATGCAAAGATTCAAAAAATTGCTCCTTCCCAGCAACTCGACTTTTGGGTTGAGCCCTGTGGAACTTCAAAAGCTGAAGCTGGATGTTGAGAAAGTTCCCCTTGAGGGCCTGGCACTCTCCCGAAGTCATGGCAAATGTTTTGTTAGCTTGAATGAGAATGGGAATGAGCTTGGGATTGTTCTTTTTTTAAAGTCCATGCAGAAGTCCAAATACCAGTTGCCCTGGCAAATAATAAGAAAAATCCAAAGGAGAACAATAGTTTTACATCCTGGAATATAAAGATTAAAAGCATGGACTGCAGTCCCAAGATCTCAATAAGATGAAGAGCAGAGGGTCTAATTTTCCTTTTGTGTGACCCAAACACACTCAAGGTTGCCCAAAAGCCTGAATTGGTGGTACCTTAGAGGACAAGGAACTGGGATAAAAAAATCGAGAAATTATCCAAACTTCACACTGAAGGGAAGCTTTGACATATCAAAATGTTAACTTTATTTTTTTGGATGAGTGGCTTTTGATAATTTGTAAAGGGCTTTTGCTAATTTATTTGGCTGCCATACTTGTGGAAAAAAGCACAGAACATTGTGAAGTGTTTGCAAAATGTGGATGGTACAGTCTCGGGTTTTATTTGGAGAGTTTCCCAGGCATTCCAGAAATGAAAGCTTTTATATCTTGAATTTGAAATGAGATGGCTTTTAATGAGCTATTTCCAAGTGCCACATCTAGAATTTAGCATTCAGGGCGCTTAGGAAAATTTGCTTGTCCCTTACAATCTGCCACTAGACCAAAGTTTCCAAACAGCAAAAAAGATTTCCTAAGATGTTGCGAATATTCATGTAAGAAATGCAAAGTAGGATTGTACGTAGAATTAACCCACTGAAGGTGTTCCAGGCAGCCTTATAGGATTTATCTGCCATTCCCCATTCTTTAATTGCTGCCAGATAACACAGTGGATCCTGCATTTCCCTAGTTTTGGGTTATTTTATGACTACACCAATTTCAGTGTGTCTTGCATGAGTTTAGAGTGTCTTTTGTCGTAGATTCTCTTTTATCTTAAAACCATCAAGGACTGTGGTGATGTAAACTATTGTAATGAATAAACACTGCTGCTATTTACAGTATTTTATCTCTGAATATGACCCTTAAATTAAGAATTACTGTCTGAGTGAACCCAAGGACAAACATGTAGAAATTTATAAATTTCATAAAAGAGCACATTGGATGTTGAAAGCTTTTGTGTTGTTTTTCCACAGAGAAAAATAACAGCAACAAAACAGTGGTGGCTGTTAAACAGGGTGGGGATGTGTTCCCAGGTTCACGTGCATTTTGTCCCCATCCACTTTGCATTAGCTGCTTCAATCAGGGGAGGGTTCTTTTCTCTAGCATTGCAGGGTCATTTCCATCTAGCTCCTGATTCTGCGGCAGACAATGACAGGAGAAGAAAAAAGGATATTTGGGTGTATAATGTAAAAAGCTTCTGCCCTCCTTTCTTGCCAGTTTCTGAAGAATTTCTTTTTTTGTGGTTTTTCATGGGCTTTCAACAATAATTTGGAAGGTCTATTGATTTAAAATTAAATGTAACTGGTACTTTTTCCACAGTGCTTTGAGTTTATGGTGCCAAGTTTCTTCTGCTTTATGTAGTCACTAAATGAACACAGAAAATTTTGCGTCCTTTGGCCCACTCAGGCAGCAGTAAGATCAACACAGCTGGGAAGGAGAAGGTGTCAAAAACAGCTTAAAAAAATCTGGGGAGCTGGTTCTTTAGTATTGAGAGTCGATCTGCCCTTCCATCTCTTTGTGCTCTTGTGTGGTTGACTGGAGAAAATTTACAGATTGTGGAGGTAAAACTTGGGGCTTGCAGTCAGCCCCGGCTCTGTCTGCACGTCCCGCTCGCACGTGATTCATGTGTGCTCCATTAACTGTGGGTAAACACTCCTGGATGTGTGGTTCACCAAACAGCTCTGCTTTAACCAGTACACATCCTAGGCCAATAAAAAAATAACTTAATACTGCCACCAAGCACAGTGGTTTCCTGTAAAAGCTAGAGAATGCAGTTCTGTAATCTGAAACTGTTGTGCAAACACAGACATGAATTTGTTGAAGGGTTTTCCCATATCATCTGAAGGGGAAGAAAAATGCAGGTTTTTTTTGATGTTTCCCTGTTTGTTTTAAAAATCATGTCATAGTCTTACAGTCAAAATTATGAACTTTAAAGAAAATACAATTCAGAGTTCATAAATATATTTCTGCTTTCATATTTTAATTTGCTTCATTTATCCCTTTTCAAACCTAAATTGATCTTTACTAAAATGCCAATTATGCTATGTTTAGTGTATAAACATAAGGAATATGGGCTTTAGTTTCAAAATTCTGAAGTTTTAAATATTTATTCAGATGAGTCTCTTTAGCAGAACATATTTTTAATTAACTTTTTGAAATGTTAAAATATGGCAAAATCTACCTGTTGAAGGTCAGCAATCTACTTCAAATCCTTTTTCACTCTCTGGGAAATGAAAAGACATTTAAAAGACATTTAAACTGTTATTGAGATATATTTATGCCATTCCTGGCCTCTGAGATGGGCCAAAATTCATGCAGTGCTGAGTGAGTAATCTATATGGAAAAAACCATAGAAAAAAGTCTCTGCACTTGAAAAAGGCAGAAAAAAGACCTAAAATTTTTAGCATTTCTGTCTTTTGGTGTCATTAAGCATAAGATTTTACACATAAAACCTTCCTGTGAGGAATCAGTTTTAAACTTTTAACAAGGCAATGAAAAATGGTGTGGGCTACAGTAAAGTAATATTTACTTTACAGTCTCTATTTGATGACATTTAAAGCATATTTGACTGGTTCTACAGGAGTCTGGATTCCCTTAATTTTATCATTAGAGGAAAATAATTGTTTCCTAAAATTGGAAAAGCTTCAATATCCAAAGACTCCTGTCTTGACTCTACTTGCAGCAAAAAGATTTATAAAAATATGTCATTACAGTTTTCTTTTCCTGCAGAATTGTCCCATAAATGACATTATCACTATACTTGGAACTGCAATTTGCACATTATATCAGCCTAAAACAATTTGGGACATTCATTTTCCCTCACTATTGTAGTCTGTAAATGGAGTGACACCATGAATGGAAGATCCTATAAATGACTACTAATTATGTGACCAGACTGAGTCAGAAGAGATGAGTTCTCATTTTACTTTAATTGATAACTTCACTTAGCCAACAGGAACAAATAATTCATGATGACAGCAACAGTTAATAATTTGGAAATACACATTTTAAATGATACTTCCAGGGTTTATACATGTGATACAAATTTACAGTGTGATAAATCATTTCTAGGGAAAATGATTTCTTTAAGTTTTTGTTCTATTTTTAAATAAACTCTTTAGTTAAATTGGACTGGATTTGAATTTAATGATACCTATAATGGAATATTATTATATATTTAAACTAAAAATGGAATAAACACGTCATAACCTGTACTTAAGCTGAAAAGTCATCTATAAATGTTACTCAATGCAGTTCAGTTTGATACTGATGTAAAAGTCAAGTTGCTAATTTGAAAAGAAGAAAAAAACTTTGCATATTTTTGGGTTTAATACGGTTTCAGGAACTGCAGGCTTCTTTATGATTTGTTTTTGTCTGATAAAAAATGAAAGTATGAAAGAGGATAAAACTTTTTCATACAAAAGACTTCATTTAGAGGTCTTGTGTAGGCTGCACCAAGATGAACTTAGAACTGAGCTTTTTCTGATGTTCAGGAAGATGCAATATTTGAAAGGTTTAACATGAAAACAAGATGAGCAAAGCAAACCTAATAGACCCCTCAACTTCTACATCCCTTGTCTCCTGCTTCACCAGTTCTGTCTGCTCTCATTTAGGTGAGCTTCATCCCAGGAAAAAAGTCTGTCTCACCAGGGATTTTAAGATGCTGTGAGTGCTATCATCAGATGTACATGCAGGCAACACAAAATAACTGAGAGAAGAGCAATAACTTTCAAAAACTGATAGCAATTTTTATTCCAGTAATAGTCACTTATTTTTAGGAGCCATTTAATACAGATATTTACAGTATAAAGATATTACAAATTACAATGAATCACTGGTAAAAGCTGTTTATATTTTTTCTCAAGGAAAGGGTTCTCACAGTAAATAGAGATAAATATGTGTATGCAAAGATATTTTGGAGGAATTGTAAGCTGGATAAAGTCTGTACCAGAGAAATTAGACTCTTCTTCCTGTCTAGGAATAATAGAGCAAATCCCTTGAGGCTTTGTTTGAACAAATTCATCTCTTGTAATGACTCTGAAAGTGAAATCTCATGAAGTATAGGAAAAACACCACAGACACCACTGAGCTCTTTAGTCCTTTCACTGTTAGTCCTTTCTTGATTTACTGCTGGACTAAACTCATTAACTACTGGCTCTTAATAGTCCCCAGACCAAATTTTACAGCTTCCATTTCAGCTTCTGTTCCTCAGCTCGGTGTTTGACCCGCTGTCCTTGTGAAACCCTTACAGGAGTGCTGGCTCAGTTTCAGGGGGAACACTGGGGCGTTTGATCTGGGGAAGATGGGGAGACTTTTGCAGTATTTCATGAGCCTTACATCCATCGTCCACAAGTATTAAAGCAAAATCTTAGAAACAACAGATTCTTTGAAAACAAGAGTAATGCTCTTCTGTCAAAAATCTAATCCATACCCAGTATTTAAATAACCCAGTGTCTGAAATTAGGCTCCTCTTATTAAAAAACTGCAGCACCAGATTCCTTGGCAATCAGTCTCTCTTCCACAAACCAGTTTCTTTCACTCTTGCCTCTGCCTATGCTGCCACACCAGTGCAAATTTTCATGATGACATTCTCTAAACTACATCTCAGAATGGCACTTGTAGCTTAGGAAAGGGAAACTTAATGGGAAAATAATTATGGTATGTTTATATGAAAATGGTCTGCAAAAATAACTATAAGCAAAATCTTTGGATGTGGGTGACAGAATCAGAATGATTTATACTCAATTTATTTTTTTTCTTTTTTTTGTAAATGGATACATTGATATTTCCAGCTAACTGAAAATATGTTATTTTGAAAGTTATCTGACAGTTAGGAGTAGGTTTGCCCAACAAGTCAAGCTTTGGCAATAAGATGTAAAAATGCTTTGTTATTTGTATTTAAAATTTCATTGTTAGTATTGAGTACCAGGACTTTGATAATGGATTTGGCTTGCAGAAAATGATTGTAACTTTTGCTACAGAAACCATGAAACAAGATTACTTTGACCTGTATAGTTCAATTTGTTGTATCCTAACCCAATGTTAGGAAATAAAGACATGGTGTTTTATATCATTAAGTTTGCTGTATAATAGAACTCCAAGGTAAAAACTTATATCTTAAAAATATCTTCACAGATTTTGACCAGAAGTTGTTTTTTTTTTACTGGTGGAAGCGTGGTACAGAAAGGATGAATGTAAGGGATGAGTAAAGCACTGTTTTGTTTTATACATTATTATATGTCAGTTTTAGCTGCTCATAGGTAGACCTGAGGAATATAGTTGAAAAATTGCCAGAAAGAGAGAGCAAAAAGCAAAAACTCTAGATGTAACCAGTGTGTCTATCTGCATCAAGACAATTGGTAACATTTAATAACATCAAATGTTTCTACTTCTGTGCAGTAACAGCACAGGCTGACTCTCAGCCCCCCTGCACGTGCACAGGGATGCTTTGTGTTAGAAAAACCTTTCCTCCCCTTGGGAACAGTCAGGGTCTAATTACAGTTTCATTACAGGATTGCAGGGTTTATGTCCTTTCAGTGCTAGTCCCAAGCGTTTTGTGCAGCTGGTACCAAGAGACCTGTTTGACTAGGAATTGTTACTGCTTTATGGATTTTTTTTTTTTGCCCCCACAAATGGATAAAACTGATTCCATGAAATTTACTAAATATTAAATAAGTGGTAAATAAGCTGGTAATTTTCAATGATATTTATACAATAATTAATGATACCAAAATCTCTTCTATCTAAGGTATTATAATTACTAAGAAAAATTTGGGAACATTTATACATAAATAAAAACATTTTTACCAATCTCACCTTGACTATTTAGAAAGAACTTTGAAGCAGAGTTTGATTTATGAGCTTAAACTTTTTGGGGACTTTTGTCACAGATTGGTGAGGATAATAATCCTCAGCAATGTTTTTTTTTTTGCTTTTCAACAACAGCAAGGCCTCTGGGGATCTATTATTGAGGTGAGGGTATTATACTGCATTTCAGTCCATTTCTATATCTGTTTGTGTTATTAGCCTTGTTGTACTTTAGCTTGTGGCTCAACAGATTTAAACTCTAGAGAGCTTGAATTAGGGTTTTCTCTGGAAAAAGTTCTCGCCAAAATACACAACTTGGCTCCTTTAGACCTTTGGTTGCTTTGGTAGAGGTACAAGTACAAGAAGAAGAGATCACCAAAGCTGATAAATAGCCACCAGTCCTCTCAATGCTCCTTCTTTAGAGAAGTAGGAAAAATAAGAAAAAGCTCTGAAAGTGGAAGATCAAATTGTTGTGTTTTTAGGTCTGTCTGCTCACTGGCAGTAGCTTAGGCAACACAGAGTCCTGTAATACTTTCCAAACATCACTTTGTATGTCATCCACCCCACTCCTTCTCAAATAGTTGGTGGGGAAGTGGGTTCTACAGTCAATTTATATGATGGCCATTAAGAAACACATCTGTTAAATTATCATATTTTCAAGGAACCAAAGCATGTCTGTCCAAAAACAGAGGCAGACTACTTCATACAAAACCTGACCAAGAAAATATTATTCTTAAATTATGAATTGTAAAATGGAACAATGAACATTGTGTATGAAAGAAGATCTTGTCCAAGGTAGAAAATTTTGTGGAGCTGGATACAGATATAATTTTTTGCTCCAGTTCTATGCTGTCTCTGTACCTACCAACATCTCTCCTATCTATCTTTCATGGTATAATGGACATAAAATAAATGCATTCCATCTTTCAATGGAATGCATTTATTTTATGTCCTAGACTTGGATGGTTGTTTAACCCCCCCCCCCCCCCATCCCCCCCATGATTCCTCAAGAAATTTGCACTCCAAATGAAGCCACCACAGGACATGAGACTAACAAACAAATGGAAGGGTAGGAAATTAGGTACAGGAGGTAAAGTGAATTAAAAATGTAGAAACAGAACTCCAGCTGCTGGAAATTAGTGTAGTTCTATTGAAGCCTATGCAATTACTAACTGAGCAATTGCTTCATTATTTTTTACTTATTTTACCCTTTGTTCCCTCCCTCTGTTTGAGCTTTGAGTCAACTGAGCTGAATTAACATCAGCTGAGTGTGCACCCTGTTATGGGTCTGTGGGGAGGGGGAAGGGGCAGGCTGGGGAGCTTCTGAGGAAGCCCTGCAGAGAGAAGAGGCAGTAGTGTGTACCAACACTGTAGCTGTGCAGGCTCTCAGGTTTGGTTTGTGTTTGTCTCCTTTTCACCTTTCCCCCCCTGCACAAGACTCATTGTTGGTGTGGGTAAGAGGGCGCCACATCTTCAGGGCAGGCAAGGAAGCCATCAAATAAAGTATTAGAATGGGTGATAGGGTCATAGCCACACTCCATAAAAACACAAAAAATCAAGTGGTTTTCCCTTCCCTGTGGGTTTCTCAACCCTGCCTGCAGTGAGCCTCAGAGCAGGACTCGAGTGTGCATCACTGTGCAGGGTGGGTAGTGGGTGAAACAGATCTGAACTCTGCCATCAGGACATCACCAAGAGGAAAAGGGAGAGGAACCCAGAGGGAGTGAATGTTGAGGGGTGGCAGCTGTGTAAATTATCACAGTAGTGGGGAAATAACGATGGCTGCAAAGCTACAGTTTGTAATAAATGGAATTTTTGACTGAGTTGGTTAGAGTGGGTTTAAGGTAATGGTGAGGATTGTTGTTTTTTTTAATAATGACTTTTCTAATTTTAACTTGGAAAGCAAAATTTATCCTTTTCATTAGAGCTCCATGAATAAATTGATGACTGTTTTGAAATTAATTTCCAGTACAAATGACATTTCTCTTCCAGATTTTATTTCCTGTAGTTGTTACACAGTAAATCTCTCCTGAGTCAGACTTGATCCATTGCTCATTCAATACTTAACTATATATAGGCTTGTACATCATTGCTCATAAATACATTAAAAGTACATTAATCTGTGAAGTTCTATGAAGCAAGGAGTGTTAACACTAAGTGGATTTACAGTTCTAATTCATCTGCCTTTTGCATTAAGGTGCAGTCTTTAATTACGTGTTCACACGTACTCCAGACAGCTTCCAACTTTTGTCCTTCTTTTCATTATTCACTGCAAAGTCCTTTCTGTTTTTAAGGCTGGAATTAAATGTGGAATTGTACATTTACTTTTAGCCTCATTTAGGACATCCATCAATGTAACAGCAAAGTACCTGGAGAATATTAAGGCATTTATCTCCTCTTGACGTACAGGGCTGCTATTTCCATCTTACAGAGGGAGAATTTTAAGAGAGGAAGGAGAGATGTTTAATGATATCAAGGTGGATTTAACCTGACTAAAAAAAAAATAGGGAGAGGGCACTTAGAGAGTAGTATCTTAAATTCAGGACTGATCTTCATTTCATGGGATGACACAGCATCTATTTAGAAGTGTGTGGTTTTGAGTAGAAAAAAAAAAAACTCGGGCTGGACAAAATGCCGTTATCTGCAAATGTAACAATGTCACTATAAATCTTGTGAGGGATTTTCCTGTGAAGAATTTTTGCAAAGATGTTAACCAACTGATCTGTAAAGCTGCCCTTTCTAAGGCTCAGTCCCAGGGGATGTGGCTGCTGCTGAGGTTGGCTGTGAGACCGAGGAGCTCATTGCCCTCCTGCTGATGAGCACTAGAACTTGTGGGCTTCCTGACTGAGGTCACAGCCCCATGAGCTCAGGGATTTTTTTCAGACCCAAATGAAATTTCACAGTAGAGGGGAAAGACACTTTTGTGACCTGTTGACTCTCTCCATGCCAAAATTACAGTGAACAACGAAGGTGTTGAACTTGAAATAATTTTGTATGATGTAAAGTATAGGACAACCCAGATGTTAAGGGGTATTTTAACTACTGAAACCCTTTTTCACCAACTATGTCTTCAGCTAAGCATAGCTAAATAGCCTTCATTTGATATCAGGTGCCTGATTCAAAATGCATTTTGTTATCAGGACAAAACAAGCAAAATTAAATATAATAAAGAATACTAGGAAGTAAAGCAAGATAATATTAATCACTAGATTTTCTCAATGACCTAATGGTCTTTTTTAACTCTTCAGGTATTTGATGAAGTAGGTAATAAGCAGGTATTTATTTTAAGCATCAAACATCTAAATTTGATTGGAAAACCTGGATAAGCTGTTACAGTAAAAGGTGCTGCTTGGTGAGGTTTCTACACATACTGAAATATGAATTGCAAACATCCCTCTTTAAACATATTGTCTCAAGGCTTTCTATTCTTATTCGTCTTCTTATGCTACTCAACCTACCATGTTTCTGTGAAGAGGTTGGCATTGAAAATCATGTCACTGGTAGAGGGTTCAGATTTTTCATTATTCATTCTCACTTTGTCTCTGGAATTATAGCCAGATACTTTTGTTGCCTCCATGAAAGTGGAGAGATTTTTAGCAAATATTGTTTTCCTGTGATGTACATCTCTTGCAGAGAAAACCACCAACTTGATTGCATGTAGGATAATTTAATAGAAGATGCAACAAATAGTAGCTATCATGTGTGATGGTTATCAACACAACCTGCCAGCAGCTGGGGAAAGAAAAGAGTGCCTTAATTAATGAAATAAGTAAGTAAAACATTGGGCTGTATTTTACATATGGATCCCATTCACATATTTTTCCCATTCTGTTGAAAACCATTATTATATCTGATATGTACTAACGAGAAAGAAATGCATAATCTAACTGGAAAGCAGGTGGAGACATGAGTTTTTCACATGTGTGGCATAAAGTAGAGAAGAAAGCAGTGCAGTGGTAAAAATCCTAGAATGACAAAATTGTTAAGTTTGGAAAAGGCCTCTGAGATCATTGAGTCCAACCATAAGTGTGAGGCTTTGGTGAGGAATGGAGTGAGAGAAAGAGAAAAAAGATGAGGGAAGGAGCCCAGGAGGGAACTCAGGAAGGGAAAGTGAAAGATGTTATCAGATTTTTATTGGTCTAAGTGTCCCTTTACTTCAAAGCCCTTTTTGAAGCTGGCAGTGATTTTTCATGGGCCAGCGACTGCCGTCAGTGACAGCCTCGTGCTTCTGCAGAGGATTTTCTTTAGTGTGACCAGGGGAAAGTGGTCCTGGAGAGCCAGGTGTCAGCTACAGCAGGGCTCTGCTTTCATCCCACGTGCAGACCTGCAGCTCCCACTCCTTGCAGCCAGCCCACGGGCTGCCCTAATTGCTACCATGCTCCGGTAGCTGCGCATGGAGGGCCAGGAGCGAAACCCTACCGGGGATCCCAGAAAGATAAAGTGCAAGGGGGCAGATGCATGAAGTAAAGCTTCAGGAATTCTAGTAAAACCAGGTGAAAACTAAGAAAAGATGAAATGAGAGCTGAAGTGAAATTGTGCCTAAACCTGAAACGTTGAGGCACGTGAAAATGTGTTTCTTCTCTCTCAAAAGCAGAGGTATGTGGAAGAATACTCGGAGTTCCTCCTCTTATTAGCTTTATTATTTTCCAATCAGAATTACAAGTAAGTGGTAGTCCTCCTGATTCAGCCTGGAAATTGGGAGGGTTAAACTTTGGTTCTTTGTGTAGAGTTATTTTAAAATCCCTAGAGGAACATGCAGCAAATCTGATGAGCAGGATTCATGGAGCAGCTGCAGAAAAGTGCACTGCAGGCTTGCTGTATCCCCAGCACACATAAAATGCAGACCTCATTTCACACTTGGATCAGCAGTGTGAGTACCTGGTGCATCAATCTGGCCAGGATCAAATCCTGCCCATTGACTTGTATCACTTGGAAAAGAAATATTCTGTAAAAGTCAATATTAGTTCTCATGTGAGACTGAGTTCCTTAATTCCCTGATGTGGTACGGGTTGGATCGTGTCCTGAGACTTCTGGTTCCTTTTATAGCCCTAGCCAAATTTGGTTTTTTTCTCATTCATTATGAAGGTGACTCTTGGTGTCTTTTAACTCTCCAGTCCTGTCTGACTGACTCTCTTAAGAGCATTTTCTGGAATGCTCTTAAATTCTTAGTTTTGATGCTATCTGGCTGCAAATAAAGACTGTTTGTGCACTGCTTTAAGAAGTGTTTACTTTTGTCTGTAAAGCTCCATCATATGGGCAGTCTAATAAAGTTCTGTCTCCAAAACAGTTTGATTTGGAAAAAAAGAGCAGTTATTGGGTTTTTGGTTGATTTTGCTCTTTTACGATCTGGAGGAAAATAGCTAAGAAAAAAGTTATGGAAGCACATTAGGGGAATTGCTTAGGAAATTCTATACTGTGAATCGTATTTTTAATGTATCAACCTCAAAACATAGTAAAAAACCAGATTTATTGGTAGGTGTTGATATTTGCATCTCTAATTCCAGTTTGTTTCTTTGCTTGTCTCCTCCTGGGGCTCGTGATGGCCCAGAACACCATTTCTGAGCCCTGTGGCTTCCCTGGGAAGGAATTAGAAGACCAGAAGTTTGATTACCTCACTCCAGCTTATTGGGAAAATTTTATTTTAAATTTTTGTGTTTCATTTTGGAGCATTATGGAAAGAAAATCAGCTTCCCTTGGCCCCTCCTCACCTTTACTGCCAGCATAGTGAAACATTGCTGTTACTTAGGGTTAACATAGTAGTTTGTGTAGGAAAGGGACATGGCCTTTGTACCTAATGTAAAGTTCAAATTATTGAAATCATGTTTCTTCTTGCAAAAAAAAAAAGTGAATGTATTGTTGAATAGCTCTCATATATTTTTAAAGAATTAAACCTCTCATAATTGTCCTCAAGAACATTAAGCTAGAGCATTATTTTTGTAATTAAGTGGCAAACCCCACTTTTAATATAATTTTTATTTACTTTTTTAAAGTTAAAGCTTAGATAGTCCTAAGGGCACTTGCAATGGGTTAATGCAGACGATAAATGTACATTGCTTTTAAAGCATAAAATTAAAACCATTTTTCATTTAATAGCAAAGAAGGATTATATGGCTTTTTCCAACTGATACAGCTGGAGAGAGAAATTAGAGAGAAGAAAAGAAAGAAGAGCACACTTCCTGATATCTTACCTGTATTGTGTTCTGGATTCCCCTAAATGCTCAGTTGCCAGAGATAGCTTTGTAACAAAGGCAGCTTTCATATTCACTAATATGATTGTAATCATCATCACTTAATTGAGATAGCTGCAGGATGAGTGGAGTCAGGGAAACTGTGTGTGTGACAGATAGCAGGGCGGTTTCTGTGGTGCAGAGTTAGTTGAGTATTAAAATATAGCATGTCTCTCTAGAAAGGCTTCTGCTAGTGTTGCATGATACAACAACTTCAGAGCAGTATTTTTTGTATTATTATATTATTACACTTGAAAACAGTACATGCTCCAGAAAATTTTATGTAGGGTAAAGTTTGGCTGTTGAGTTCTGCCTTTCTGTCTGATGTAAGCACATTTTATCCCATGGATTAATTATTTATGGTCTGGCCTTTCTATAAAACTACTGTTGTATTTATATTTACTGGTTTTAAAACCCTGTCTATGTGGGTGGGCAAAGTGATACTGCAATGCTTACCTCCCGTGCCAGCTGGCCACCTAAATGTCTGTCTGTGTGTGTTCAGCTTTGCTCACAAGTTGTCACATGACATGAAGCAGGGCTGTGACCCCGCTGGTACTCCTGCTTGTAAATGTAAGCTCAGCCATAAAAATTGCTGTGATTCCGTCAACAGTAGGTTCCTCTGTGATGTTTTCTGAGCTCCTCTGTTTGCTGAGACTAGTGGAAATAAAGGGTTTTTTGCATCTAGAAAAACACAATGCGTTTGGAATGGGACCAAAAATTGCCGTGGTTAGACCTGAATGTGAAAACTTTTATGTCCTGCGTATGGTCTGCCTAAAGGGATAACAGCTACTGGAGGCAACAGCTGATCTCAGGGATTGGCTCAAGGTGTTCAGGAGTAATTTATGCCACCTGAGGTTGTGCTTGTTCCCAGTTGGTGCAACAAACAAAGGATGCAAGTCACATGGTATTTATACGTAGAATTACTGATCCTTCTCATAAAACAGTTTTTACTTACATCACTATGGAATTTCTGTTCTTCTTGTCAATGTGGTTTTGTTCCTAGAATCAGCGGAGGACATTCTGTATTGATTTCTAAGAAGTCAGGGATGTACAGTGCACATCTTAATAGGTATTCCTCTTTATACTTATACACTTCCTCTTTATACTTATACACTTTTACATATATTACATATATACTTTTAAAATGTGGAAAATCATCGGTGGTGAAAAAATATTTCTGGGGAAGCCTTGATATTGAGATGGTACTCTATCTCTTCTTTCTGTGTCTGAATCTTCTTGTTGCTGTATAGACATGTCAAGAGCATTAACTGAGGCATCTGTGCACCGATGTCTTTGCACACTTGCGTAAGAAATTCTACCAAGGCATATGAAAATGTGTACAATATTAGGAAAGAAACAAGATTCCCATCCTGTGGAGGCCCATTACTGTTTCCTGTTCCCAGGAGTAACAGAGAGAGAAAACTCCATGTCTTTTAGTAGTAATCAGTGTCTCAGGGTCAAGTAGGAAACCTTTTGAAGTGTACTCAGAGAGGTCTTCCTCTCTTTTTTGGATCTTCTGGCGTTTGCTTTATTTTACTTGTGTTTTCTGTTTCTCTTGTTTGGGAAGACAACCAGACCCAAACTGCCTAGGCGAGGTGACTCCTCATCCATACTCTATGTTCTCCATCTCTCTTCCCTGCCCTTCCCAGCTCTCCTTGCATCCCAGGACAGGCTGCCATGCTTTAGAGCTGTTTGGTTTATGTCAATTCAGTGTCAGATCTGGGCAATCAGTGTGTGACATTCCGGTGACATTCCGGCGGCGCCCGAGGGATCGATGGCGGCTGCCCAGTGCCATCCTGATGAGTTTCTCATCTGTCAGTCTGTTCAGACCCTCCTTCAGAGCTCAGGTCCTGATCCCAATTAGTCTCAGCAATCATAAACACTCGGGGCTGGCTGATGATTGCTGCAGCACCGGAATTAGGGGTGGTGCTGGGGCTTTGTGGCGCTGCTGTGCGTGTCTTTAAACTCCTGTGGGACATTAGACATGGAACAGTGGGTGACTGCAACACAGCCAAAAAAACCCTAAAGCTCTATCCAGCTTTAGTGGGTTTAGAGTCTCCTCCATGACTTTTAAATGCTGCTTCACATTAGAAGATTCTATACCCTTTTGGATCCATAGCTCCTCTCCCTGCCTGAAATCTGCCTGTGTTCAGTCACTCAGAGTTTGATGTGAATTAATCACTATTACCTAACTATTGAGAAATTTAAATGTTTAAATTAATGCTTAATATTAATTAAATTATTATTATTTAATTATTATTAAAGACAAATAAATGTATAATTTAAATTTTAATGTTTAAATTAAAAGTTTGATGTGAATTAATCACTATTACCTAACTATTGAGAAATTTAAATGCAGACCCATTTAGCTGCATTGTTGTCACTGGGGTGTTATTCCATTTTGATTTCTGAAACACAAAGAGGCAACTGCCCAATCAGACTGCTGAGGAAATAAAAATACCCTAATTGAACATAGATTTCAGGAAAGCTTCTACTTGTATTTCTTGACACGAGATCTTCCTCAGTGCTTAGCTTTACTGCACTCTACTGCTGAGCAACGATCAATCTTTTGTGGCTTTCTTTAAAAATGAATCTTTCCTATATGAGGCTTGAAAACAGCTTTGAAATCTTTTGAGAAAGCAGCAAGTAAGCATGAATATATTCAGGCATTGGAAATTGACATAAAATGGAGTTTCACCATGTGTTCACAAGAATAAAATGGCTGAATTGGAAACTATTAAAGATGAATATAACAGAAATGATAATGAAAGAAAAAAGAATATTTAGGGTCTTCTTAGATTATTAATGTGGCACTTGGTGAGAGCTGAAGGAGGTATGTTCTTAAAGAGTTTATGGGAAGTATATGTCCCACCAGAGATTGCAGAGAATTCGGCATTTCATTCTGGACCTCACAAGTTTTGTAAAATTACAGATTTAATAAACAAACCATTTTATGTCTCTGTAAGGAACTTAGAGGGGATTTGGAAAGTCAAACACTGAAGACCCTTGCTTTGACTGTGGTGGTAAAAGTAACATCTGCCTCAGACATTTTAACAGCAGACTGTGCAGATCATTTTTTTCAGCTATGGTAGGAGACTTGACAGACATAAGCCATCCTACCCCTCTTTTCTGCACTTCTATCTCTCAGCTAAACTAAACATTACATCAAAGCACTCCTACCAAGGACATTCAGATTCAATTTTACCTTTCTCTTTCAGATGTCCAGTTGTCCTAATTAAAACAATAACAATGAAATAAAAGACAAACAATGATTATTTTTGGTGGCATCCCTGGGATGCCACAAAATCTTTTTTGTTCTCCAAATCTGAGACAAAAGCCCTGTCAGAAATTCATGCCACAGTCATGCACATTTACCAGTGCTGACACAGGGCCCTGTGAGATGAGGCTCTGAGTGGTACCCACAAGTAAATTATCCCAGTGATTCTGGTGCATGTGCTGCGTCTTCTTGTGAAGACTCTGCAAATCATCAAGTAAAAAGTATTTACCCCCAGGATGGGTAGTCAACATGAGGTCATAGAAAAGCCTTTTCTTTTAAAAACATGGGGTTATATGTCCATGATGACATAAGCCTGGGGTAAATGCAAATAAAAAGAACCAAGAATCTTCTGTGCTGCTTCAGCCAGTGAGGCTCCTTCACCCATTGCTCTATTTCTTTGTCTTCTCTTGGGCATGCAGCTCTGCCCAGTGTTAACCCAACACCAGAGACCTGCCAATTCCTCCAGGTTTGCTGATGCCCTTGGTGCCAGGCATGTTTGTAGGATTCTTCTGATTCCCAAAATGTACAGGAATATTAGCTTCATGTCATCTTTCAGTTTAAAATTTTGTTAAAGTTTTCACGTTCATGGTTGCGAGAGTTTTGTGAAAGCTCTACTCTACAAGATTTCCTGAGGAAAGTTAATAGGCAAGTCTCAGAAAAGGCACTCAAAGTAAAAAGCCAAGCAAGGAAAAGGCAGAAACAGCTTGAGGAGCATTGAAAACTGTGTTTCTCTCTTTAGTATGAAGAGATAATAAACAATAGCCTTCAGTCAGGGTCTTATCACTATGTATTGCATCTATTTCAACACATGGTCTTTGTAAAGTGGACAAAACTGGTTTTATTAAAACATCAGTGACAACAATTAATGCATTTCCTCAAATCATCTCTTCCCTTTGCCAGAATTCCTTGTGCCTGCCAGGTGTAGCCCATTTACTGCAACAAAAGGTGAAAGGTTTTGTGTTGTGATTGCAGAATCTTGGGGAGACAGCACTCAGCTGAGCACTCTTACTCTGTGAAAATCTGAGAAAGCTTTCCTTGCAATCTGCTTCCCAGATTTTGCATCCACAGCTTTATTTAGCATTATGGTGGCTCATGACCCTGTTTCATGTGGAAAATATCTACTCCACCACAAAGAGGTGAAGTAAAGAGTTCCTTTACTGTGGGGTCCCTTGAAGTTCCAACCATGGGTGTATTTGTTTAGTAACTTTTAAACCTCATGTTTGATCCACAGATGCAGATGCCTATGCTCTGTCCATTTTAGTTTATTAGAGAGACAGGCATATACTCTGAAAAGGTCTCTAATCTTTGATGTAGTTGATAAAATATTTATCTTGGTACCCAAAGTTGTTAGTGATATTATTTCCAAGTCCCAGGGCATATATTTAGTGAAGCATCAAGAATTTGGTCCAAGAAAATGATTAATTCTGGTCCTAAGGTAGTGCATAAAACCCACCATGAGAGTTAAACTGGAGTCACAAAACCCCATCCATGATCAGCAAGAGACTCCCTACAGATAAAGAGAATAATAAGAATATTAAGAGGGTGATACTGTTAATATGATTCCACTCTGGAACTTAGGTTCCCTAAGCTGGATCCCAAAAACATCTTCTGTTGTTCAACTCCTCTTTAAAAACCTCAGCAGCTTATTCACTCTTCCTTTTTACGGCTATGAACTGGGTGCTGCTGTGCTGTGTGACCAGCAAATTGTTGACCAGTGCATCCACAGTCCTGGGCTCCTGAACTGAGCCTCATGGAAGGGCTTCACAGCTCGCTGCTTCCCTGACCCAGCGGCACTGTGGCAGCTGTGCTTTCCCTGTCCTCCTCCTCTTGTTCTTCCCGTCTCAGTCTGCATTTCAAGTACAGGCAGCTGCAGTATTTTGTTTCTATTCCTCCATACTAGTTCAGCTCCTGCAATTGTTGTCATTTGTACTGTCTCCCCAGTTCTTGGGATTACGTTTGGCAGCCATCCATACGCAGGACATTGCAAGTGATGCCCTTGCTTTCTCATCAGGCTCATGTCCAGTCCTGATAAAAGAAAGGCAGGTGATCTGTGTGCCAGTTATTCAGGCTCCTGACACCTCCTGAGGTCCAGAGAGGAGTGAAAAGCATTCCTACAGTGATTCATAAAGTTTTTTCCTCAGAACCACTGACTCCGGGGAAAATCAGGTATTATTGCAGACATCTACCAGGTCATTTTCTACAAGTGATGCAAAGCCACAAAGAAAAGATTTTTTAGTGACTCAAGGAGGTTTGATGGGTGACATAAGCCTGCTGAGGGTTTTTGCTGCTGGCCATCCTGACAGTGGTTTCACTTGATACCACAGTTCCTCACAAATATTCTCAGTGCTGGAGGGGGGGTCAGGACCAAATGACTCACACAGCAGAGAGGGGAGCTCAGCCTGGGAAAGGGTAAGGGTCTTTCTCTGCTGATGTGGCATTTTAAGCTTCATCCTATACTTTTAGTTCTTTATTTCATGCTTTCACGCTCTTTTGTTTCTGGCATATCCAGTGATCTTGGGACAATATTTTCTTTATGCAAATTTCTTTCAGTACGGAATATTAATCTCTGCCATTGGCACTGATGGACAAGAGTTAAAGTTTCATTTTAAATATAAAGCTCTGGCAGAGCACACTTAATTCTCTGCTGTGTTTATAAGATAGTTTTACCTAATGGCATTTCACTGTAAAAGTTGCAAACTCTAGGCATGCTGGTCTCTTCCATGGTGTTGGCCTAAGAGAACAACCATGTAGGAATAATAACCTTTCTTCCCAAAATACTTTAGAAGCAGATATTTTGCTGCAAGGTTGTTTTACCTTATTGGATTTCAGCTTGAAACTGGAGTCTGTTATTATCTCAGAAGAAAGTAGTTATTTGTTACCATAACCAAAATGAACCTCCTACAAACAGTAGCTGCCAGCTGGTACAGGGTTTAAAAACTCTTATAAATTGAGATTTCCAATTATTTTGGCAAAAGCTCAGGAGAGTCTTATTTTTTTATATGCTACTGTGCCTGTGGGAATTCACAGGAAGGCATTCCACCCCCAGTAGAATTTTACATTTGGTCACAGGTGTAGAGCAGACACAACCAATTTAAAAAAAATAAAAATCAAAGCCTCACAGCTTTCAGGCATTGTCCATTTTTCATGGCTTTCAGTGCTGGCAGGGAGGGTGTGTTTTAGACCAGCATTGGGCAAGATGTCCAGTTCACTTCCATAAGAAGAAGTGATCAGTTTTAGCTGATAAGCACAGATAGATTATCTCTTCTCCAGTTGCCTTGGAGGGAGGTGCTGCATCACTGCACAGGTTAAAAGGGCACTGGGAGTCAACCCAACAGGCTCATCTCCAGCACCATCCAGCCAAGTCCCACAGAGAAATAAATCTCTGCACAAGCAGCAGATACAGGCTTGGCGTTTCCTAAGGGGCTGAGGTTGTGATTCCAGCTCTCCTCACCCCGGGAGAGGGCTGAGCACAATTTCTGCTAAAGGTTATGGCTATCTGAATACTTCCTAGCTCCAGAGCTAGATAGTGAAAAGGGCTCCCCACTCCCACTTTGCTGTCTTGAGAGAAAGGGTGTTACCTTAGTGAATTTTTACTTTCTGTGCTGCTCTTTCCTCCTCTCAGTTTCCACACGGAATACCAAAAGAGGGGCAGGCATTAGCTTTCAACAGCTTTATAAAAACAGGGCAGCATATATTATTTATAAATTGTTCAGTGAGAAGCTGTAAATTAGCCAGAATTTTAAAAAAGGAGATTGACAGGGTACCTAGATTTAGTGTTTGACTAAGTGCACAAAATTGGAATTAAAATTGCCCGTGAGTAGAAAAGAACCAACATTCACTTGACTGCCAGCTATTCAATGTTTGCTTTTTCCAAATTTCTTGTTTTCTTTAGATTTCCATTAATTGCTTCGTTAATGTGAGCCACTTCTAAGGAAATAATTGGTCAAGAATTCCCCAACAAGGGCTTTCCAGGTATTTTTTGCAGGGTTTTGGGCTTTAACATAGTTCATACTTTTTAGCAAATCACAGGAGAGAGAAGCACAGCTGCTTTCTCCCAGGAAATGTCACACCAGTAAATTAAGCAGGGCTCTAAAAGGAGCTGTGCTCTTAAAAGAGTATTTCCATTACCCTTCATGGAAACCCCAGGCCTCAGCACCAGGGAGGCACAGCCTGTGAGTCATGGGGAGCTGCAAGGAGATTTTCATGTTGAAAATGCTCTCTCTCTCTCTCTCTCTCTAAGAAAACTCCCTCCATCTCACCAGGGTGGAGCCTGGGAACTGATAAGAGTGGCAAGGGAAAAAACAGCCTCCAGAGTCTGGGGAGGAAAAGGGAAAGGAGGGGCAGGATTGGTGACTTTCACCTTTTGAAAAACAGCATGTCGAGATTGCATTGGACCTCTCTTTCTTTTCCCTCCAGTTGCAAATCCACACACAAGAGATTTTTTTCCCTACTCTGAAGTTTACCCTCCTTCATTAGCATGGTGAGGTGATCATTGTTCAATCTGTCAGGGACACAGAGCCAAATGTAAAGCATTTGATAGTGGTGCTCTTGTAAAATACATGATTTACCAGCAGCTGCAGCGATTCTACAACAAACATGCTAGTGTGTCA
The DNA here is from genome assembly GCF_037042795.1 of Molothrus aeneus. NCBI lineage: Eukaryota > Metazoa > Chordata > Aves > Passeriformes > Icteridae > Molothrus > Molothrus aeneus. The sequence continues at coordinate 8,486,471 of NC_089649.1, read as the reverse complement.
GAGGCCTGGGACACAAGTTTGTTTAAACAAATCCAATAAAGTTATCATGGAAAAATGATAGAAGGGGGGTCACCATTTTCCTGATAGCAGTTACAATCCGTAGATAAGAGGACTAAGAAGACCCCTCTTTCCTCCATAGTTTATCACACAGTTAATGCAGAAAGAAAAATTGTTGCAGGATAAACTCTGATGTGGTGTAGGATAAACTCTGATGTGATACACTAGTTTTGTCATTCAGACTGTGCTGAAACATGCATAATGGTGTGGAATTTGGGGCAAACACATGATGTTTAAGATTCTGAAGGAAAGAAGCAAGGAGAAGGATACATTTATGCAACATGCATTCCAAAGGCAGAAGGGAACTTGTGAACAAAGAGCTTTGTACTCTCAGACCTAAGAATTATTTGATGTAGCTCCTCTGGCTCAAATGTGCAGAACCATCAGGCAATTGAATTCAAGGTCTGAAACAAAGACAGCCCTGATGGTTCTGGACTTTGAAATGCTCTATGGACTTTACTGTGAACACAAGTGGTGTAGGTGCCTTCAGCAGAAAAAATGTCAGTTTTGAGGAGAAGTACTTCTCATGCCAAATGTTAATTTTAAAAAGAAGTAGCACTGATGCCAACAGCAATAGAGACTGACATTAACAGTGGTGATTTTCTCCTCCTTTTCATATATGCAGCCTTGTGCAGAAGTGTTGGGCCATGAGCGAGCAGCATACACACCCCATTATGCACCACACAGAATCTGGGAAGCCTAGGAACAATTTTAATGAAATAACAATAGTGTCTAAGCTACTAAAAGTACAAATTTTTGCTTCCCTAATGGAAATGAGCTATGGGCTGGGAAGTAGATGGCTCTAATTTTTCCTGGCTTCCAGTTCCTTCCGTGTTCCTATGGCAAGGTGACGCAAACTGTGCACTTACCTTATTTTTGGTTAGCAAAGTAAACAGGCACAGCTACTGCTCAGCCTCAGTGGGTATGTCTTAGAAAGACAATCTCAGATGTGTCTAATTTAATGATAGCAAAGGTTAATTAGGGGATAGAAAGGCCCTGCTGGAATTTGATCTACCTATTATTCTGCGTTTAAATAATGCAAATTTAATCAGCTGGAGTTAGAGAGATGGTATAATGAGCAGTGCCCCATGGTGAGGGTAAATGGGTTTGAACTGCAAATACAATTTTTTTGGTCTCCAGGCCTAGGGAGACTAGTGGTGGCCTCTCTGTGGAGAAGGACACTGTGTCATTTTTAAGGAATACACAGAGAAAAAGTAGGACATGAGCCTTGTGTAGATTTCATTTTGTTAACCCTTGTCTGCTGTATGTTTTCGTGAGTCTCCACATGGCTTTGATTTCAGATCTTCAAAACATATTTTGAGCTCCTTCCCTGGGCTCCTTTGCAAGACTTTGTTATGCAAAACAGAAAATATTTCCTGAGTTGATGTCTTTGTCAGTAGCTTGAAGTGAGGAAGGTCCTTTTCAAAAAGCTCGGCACTTGTAGGAAGGACAGCTCATTTCTGATTGTCTTCCATGACAGGGTGTCTCTCCTCTCTGCTTGTGGCCCAGAAAGTCTCACACTTTTGTCTGTGTTAATTGTTTGCTTTCATTGCTCTGTTTCTTTGTTTAAACCCTTAATCAATGCTGAAGTTGCATCGATCAACAGAGGCCTTGTTTAGCCCATGCCAAAGGGCTTTGTGCAGAGCTGGCTTAGTGCTGTCACACACTTCAGGCACGAGGAGGACCTGCTCCCAAGCCTTCTTCTGGCCACTGGAAACCTCCTGGCCACAAAGCAGTGCCTGCCCTGTCCAGAAGAAAATTTTCCTGACTGAGGAAAATTGTGTCATAAAACCAATTTTATTTCTCTCGGACTTCTCAGGCCTTGCGTGGCGGAGCAGGGAATGTGGTGGGAAACCAGAAATCTCCCAGGGCCTCTCCGTACGAGCTGTTCTTGGCTGCCAGAGCTGTCCCTGTGGCTGTCCTTGGTCAAGCTGAGGCATAAAGCAGTTCTTGAGTCACCTGGGGTTTGAGAAGCAGCAGAGTTTGTGTAAAGCCCCCCATCTCCCCTCTGTTCCACACTGTGGAAAGTGGAGTGGACCAGAAATAAGTGCCAGGTTGGTTGTTGGTGTGTCTCCATCAGGTCTCCAAGCGAGCTATTGCGAAGTCAGGCACCCAAAATTTATTGCTTTAGCACTCCTACATGACAATACACTTGGGGTAACTTTGCAGCCCTGTTTCAGTGTTGAAGAAAACCTGGAGGAGGCTGCAGTAATCTGAAAACTGCCCACGGGTGTGCTGCAGGGAGGAGAGGGGAAGCTAAGGTTTGGAAGAGAGAAAAAAAAAATGATGAAAGCAAACATGAGCCAAGACCTAAAGTCTCATTTTGCTCCCATGTGCTAGTGCTTGAGCAGACTATTGTTCTGGACTCAGAGATTGGTTCTTAATTATGCTGAGCAGTGAATGGTTCAAATTACAGGCGCATAGTTTGAGGAGCACAGAGCTGTTAAGAATTTTGGCTGGAGAGCAGCTGCAGGGCTGCTCTGAGATCTCAGGAGGTGGCTGTAGCTGGAGGTGTTCTCCAGAGTTAGGAGGTCTGCACGCTGCCACCTGAAGTCCCATGCTTGAATGCTTTATCTAAATCTGCCCTCGTCTTTATTCTGCTATTTCAAGCTAAAATAAAACATCTTGTATTTATTGTATCATCACATTTAGACACTACCATTTTGGAATCTCCTGTGGACATCATCAGATCCAGATGTTTGCAAATGTCATCATCCATACACTAAAATGATTACAAATGGAGATATATTTCTGTAAGCTGTTGCTGCTCGGTGAAGATTGCCAGCTTCCACTGGCTTGGAGGAGACTTTTCTTTTTAATGGGGTAGGGATGGCCCCAAGTTCAATATTGCAGATTTTTAAATTACACATATTGTTACATGAAGCACAAGTGGTTGCAGTCTCTATTCACTCATAAATTTGGACTGATTTCCTAAGAGGTTACTAATTTTAACATGTGGAGGATGATTTTAATATTGGGATTACAAAATCTGATTACCTGTCTTTATCTGTAAAGAGTGTGATGTGAGTTCATTATGCTCTCTGATCAAAATATTAAAAATAAAATTAATTTCCAGAGAAGAACTGCTTTTCCTTCAACACACTCCCTTTGCCTAAATTGTCTGACAACTGCACTGGTAGTTATATGTACTGTACACAGCTCTGTCTGGCTTGGGAATGAATACTACTGCCCTCTACTGCAATGAACACACTCTCCATTCTAAATGTACACTAAATATGAGGAAATTATTTGTATGGAAGCTCAGAGACAAGCGGAGACACACCCAACACCTCACAAGGGGCAAGGGTTTCTGCTGGCCTCCTTGGTGTTGCTCTGGATGTCAGGGTAAGATTGAAGGTTCTACAGGAGGGAAAAGAAATCACATGCCATAACTTGCTCTTATTGTGCCCTAATTAGTAAAGTCAGGCTACATTTAAGATTTTCCCATCCTTTTACTGATTTGGGAACTATAGTAACAAGTTAGAGATTTAAAATTCATAGCTTTGGCTGTGAGAATGATATCACAGAGCTAAAACTTTTGATACTCTCTTTTGAAAATGGCAACTCTGTGTTAGGTAGCACAGCTTTCAGACACAATTAATAAAGTTAATTATGCACTCAAGAGCGAGACTCTTAATCCAGGATTCTGGGGGAAAGATTTCCTGGTTTGACTCTTGGGAACACAAAAGAAATGGTGTTTCCAAACAACAGGAGAGCTCTGTCTTTCGTAAAGTTTTGTGCTATGTGCAAATTGCATTGTGGGAAAACCCTTATATTTGCTAGGAAATTATACTCCTGTAGTTTCACTGGGAGGAATATGTCTTGCTCTTTCTCCATTAAAAAAAAAAGAAAAAGTAATTATTTTCAGGAAATAGAATGAGAAATGGTAATGTATGTTAGACTTTGTTTTGGAATTTAAAGAAGTGGTGCTTCAATTCTATTGAGTGGAATGGAAGTTTGATTTGGTAGTCTGGCTGATGTTAATAGTTTCAATACCTCAATGTATTAAATTTTTTTAATGGCTGAAAAATGAAAGTCAGAATAGATCCAGATAAAGTTAATATGTAGTTAGATTTTTTTACTAGCACATATTATGTACTATTTCCAGTGTATTTTCTTATGGCTCTTGTGATGAATCTATGGCAAACTTGTGCAACTTCAACAACTAAAAATCTCAGAAATATGAGGAGCTGCCAGATTCCAAAAGCAACTGATCCTTCTAAATTGCAAGAAATTGGAAATGGGGTGTAATTGTTATCACAATTATATGTGCCATAAAGATATTGTTTTCATGAGTAGTTACTGCCAGGTCGGCTAAACTACGCTCAATAAACCCTGGGCCCAGGGGACTCATGAAATTGTTCTTCATGAGTGGTCTTGGTGTTGTTATTGGACAAGGTATTAAAGCTCTTTGGGAGGAATGGCTGTTGATACTGAGAAAAAGATTTCTTTCAGCATCCTATGTATGCATCATACAGTGCTGTGAGAAAAGAGTTTGTGTCAATATATTAGTGAAGTAATACTGTGGATATGTTGAAAATCATATTCAAGGTTAATTGCAATTAGGATGTTAAGAAACATCCCTTGCTGAATTAGACCTGAAGTAAGAGAAACAGAGGTTTTCTCTGGAATAATTGACTAAGTCATCTTTTGGGGAGTATTCATCATGTGACAAAATGAAATTACCCGTCATGTCATTGCTGGAGATTAGATTTCTTTCAGTTGGTCTTGGGTAGCAATGAATAAAAACAAGAAACTGTTTGCTGAATCTCTTTGTAAACTCTCAAGCTTAAAGACTCAAGCTAAAACCTGACTTGGGTTTTCTGTTAATGCGGCACATGATTTATTTACTATAAACAATCCTGAAGCATGGGAAATGACTTCCAGAGAACAGAACATGGGTTTTCTGGACAACTTGAAAAATCTTTTTCTAATGAAACCTGTGGATTGAAATTGTTAAAGGATATTTTGTTTCCAGTTTAGGTATCTGGCTTGATGGGATCAGTCGCTCTTCTCAATCCAGTCCAAAAACACGAATCACTGAGCAGACATACATTAATCAAAGCTTATGTGTTTAGTAGATCATAAGGCTGTAAAAGGAACATTTCTTTCCTTTTTGGACACTGAAGCACAAAAAGTAGGTGAACTGTGGTTTCCTCTCACCAGCCATGAGCTTCCTGTGTTCCAGCCATAGTGATGGTGAATTGGGTACTGCCAAATTTAGCAGCATCATTCTGGCTACACAGGTCAGGCAAGCTGTAGAATTTGGTAGGTGATTAAAGAAAAGAAAATTCAAATGCCTTTGATTCCCCTGCTTTCTTTGAAAAATGTCATCTGAACAAAGCACTTGAAGAATGCTCTAAAAAAGACTAGGATGACTTTCTTTTGTAGTCATGCATTCAAGTTTTAACTGGGGAAGTAATAATTTAACCAGTAGGCTCAATGACTAACACAGAAACAAACATGGATATTTGGAAAATTATCTTAGTGACAATTAGATGGAGACATCACTTCCTGTGGCATTGAAAATTGTAGTAAAAGCCATATTCTGCAAGACACACTGGGATTGCACTCCAGGAGATGGTACAGTAGATTGTAAACATTGCTTTCAAGAATGAAATACTCAGTCTATGCTGATCAAAGTAAGATAAACAATGTACAGCTTAATTTGTTTTTAGTGAAAATATCTTAATTGAGAAAGACTTTTAAGATCTAGAGCTCTGCTAGACAGGCTGAATAACCATTATAACAAGGCAGCCACAGTGGTTTCTGAAACAGATGATAACATTTTTAAACATCTCTTCTGTTGATACAATAGTACTGTTTCTCTGTTCTAGTATTATAACTGAAATTTTTCCGGATATATTTCCACAAGAATCAATGGTTTATTGTCATTATTAGGCAATGTAGAATTTTCAGTCTTCTCTGCTTTCTCTCTCTTTCAAATGCTGCCCTCCCAGTTATTTTGGACCATTTCTTACACATAAATGCATGATTAGAAAAAACATCCAAGGCTGTGTACTTGTGCATAATCTGTTCAGTAGAATCATAATCCTGTTCCTTCCATTTCTTGACCTGTGTTGTTTCATTTCTTCCTGGGAGTTCATTGCCTAGCTCTGAAGAGAGCGGTTAGGAATGTTGATGTAAAGTGAGTTTGATTTTTAATGGACCTTTCTTCTTTCTCTTTAAGCAACTGCTTCCTTAGAATTTTGAAAAGATTGCAGCTTATCTGGCTAACGAATGTGTGAAACTGAGCTTAGAGCACCTCACCAAAATTCAGCAGTGATGTCCTCACCCGTGTGGGTCAGTCAATGTGACATGAAACAGAACATTGTATGTCACCTGCAAGGCGTTTGGTACCTCAGATGGCTTTTAGACAGCTCTAGGAAAAATGTGTAAAGTTTGCACTGGCACACGTATGTGACTCTAAATAAGTATCCAGACCAAAACTAGGTAGAAGAACTTGAGCTGTTCTGATAGTGGCATGGAGCAGAGAAATCTTGGCAGTCCCACCACTCTGGACCCGCCCAAGGCATGTGGATGCTCATGGAGGATCAGTTCCGACTTGAGCTCCTTTTGTGATGCCAACTGTTACACAAATGCTACAACCCCCATGTAAGCATAAGGCATAAAAGTGATAGATTCAGTTTTGAATTAAGTCTGTAAGGGGGATTTCAGCTTAATATTTAAGATGAAGTCAAGTATTTGTACAGGAAGCTGGCCATTTACCTTCCTATGTTTATCCCTCCTTACTGCCTGGTTGTGTGCAGCACACATGGAGTTGGCAAACTGCAGTTTTTCAGAATTTTTAAGTGAACTTACTTTGGCACTAAAATGCTATATTGCTTCATTTTGCATGCTTGAGTTGTACAATTCCTGGCGGTAAAAATTGCACTTTGGGGTTTTTTTGTTTTTTTTTTTTTTTTATTCATTCTACTTAAGAAACTGAAATCTTAAGTGGTTCTGTCTCGCCTGGAAAAGTGTAAGCCAAGTGCCTGATTTCCTGTCTTTCATACACCACCAGAAGGTCTCCACTGACCTCCAATTAATAGGATTCTGTTGATGTAAAAGTGGTGCAAGAATGGATTGAATCTCAGATGTATTTGTGAGTTTCATTGAGATTCATCAGACTTGGGTCTAATGAACAACAATAATTATGTGTATGTTTGGCAACATTTGTCTCCTGATTAATATTTTTACATTGAGATGTTAGATTACTTACAGATGCTTTCTTTTTGCTTGTTTAGCAGATTTCCATTTTTAAGCGATTTTGTGCAATTTTGCAAATATTTACTGAACATTACAGTACTGTGATTTTACAAGTGGGGCAAAACTAAAATTGCTCACTTAAGTTAAAATCTTACTGCACTGTAAAGTGCCCTACTCCTCGTTGTTTTTAATTAGCATAATGTCCTTCAATTTAATGCAATTAGGTATTTTCTTGCAGATAAATTACACAGAAAAAGCACTGCTAAGTTCTTTGCTTCCATTATGGTTTACAAGATTATTCCTAGTGCCATAGGGTAAATATTTCAACTTTGTGTTCAGAAAAAATGAAATAGTAATCATCACTCAATCTTATACAAATATTTGGATTTGTCCATTGTAATACCCTACAAAGTTTTACTAATCTCAGTATGTAAATGCAGGTTGTTAATTTATTAAGAACTGTGGCAGCCTGGTTGTTTAGCCGGTGGTTTTGTTAAGACACATTGTGTGTATCTGAGTGATTAAACCAGCACTAAAATCACATCTCTCTCTATCAAGACTTTCAGGTTGAGTGCATTTGGGATTCATTCTCAACTCCACCATGGTTTTTTCACTTGAGCATTAACATGTCAGATAAGAAGAAAATAATTCACAGCTGTCTTGGGGCTCAATTCACCCGTCCCTGACATCAAATTTACGCCAGCGTAACTCTATTGAAAACCATGATATTGCTCTGGTGCTACACTGGTTTAATAGAGTCACAAATCGGGCCTTAGGGGGATTTCTTGGTTACTTCTAATTTTCTGATTAAAGCAGAGTTATTGAAACTCATAAAATCCATGGAACATTGTTGCTCCACTGTGGGCTATCTGCATCAGAAACCTCACTTCATTCCGGGCCTTAAGCAAATTCCCAGCTGGCCTCAGCTCAGTGAAGGTACATTCAGTCAAATGTTTCAGCAGGAATTTATTTTTCAATTTGCATACTATTTCAACCACATTCCAGAGCCTTGCAACCACAGAGGTTCAAAATATTCCATAGATTTTGGATTCTTAGGCAGATGTGAGGCACCATCTCCAAATTCATGCTTCTCTTCCCTCCCTCATCATTCCTCGTCATACAGCCAACAAAACTGCAGATTGCTACCCAAAATATGTTCAGGATCAACCCTTTGGGCAGGAGAATTTCCTATTCCCTCACTGTCTATGGTCTGTAGGGCTCAGCTTTCCAGCAAAGCATCCAAACCTCCAGTACAGCAAGGAGAGAAAGGAATGGAGAGAAACAGAAGTGGAGAAACGACGAGCGGAATGATCACAGGGCGTCATTTCACGTCTCAGAGGAGGTGCAGTCAGGTCTGGTCTGACTCACTGCTGTGGTTTGCAGCCCTCTCTGTGCCATTTGGCAGAGGAAAGGGGTCTGAGGGCTCGGTTCTGCTTGCAGGCAGTTTGAAAGGTGCTGATGGCCTCGAGTTCTGTAGATTAGTGTAGTGACAGGACCCAAGGAAACGGCAGGAAGCTGAGTCAGGGGAGGTTTAGGTTGGACATCAGGAAAAGATTTTCACCCAGACGGTGGCTGGACACTGGAACAGGCTCCTCAGGGCAGTGGTCACAGCAGCAAGCCTGACAGAGCTCAAGAAGTGTTTAGAAAATGCTCTCAGGCACAGGGTGTGACTCTTGGGGATGGTCCTGTGCAGGGCCAGGAGTTTGGCTCCTCAGTGGTTGCTTCCCACTCAGGATATTCCTTAAGAAAAGAAATTGTGAGAACTGCTACCTTTGCTGCAGGGCTATAGAGGTTGTCTGCTTCAGGAAAACAGTCTAAAAGAGCCCCCTAAGTGTGCAGTGCAGGAACAATATCATGCATAACTAAAATGGGGTTTTTTTGATTACTCCTTACTCTTTACATACAATCCAAATGGCAGTCAGAGAGTTCTTTTATTTCCTAAGAGGTTAAAATTTAGCAGTGCAGAGACCAAGGAAATACAGAAAAAAGCCCCTCCAAACAAAACACTTAGGGGAGAAAGTAATAGAAGAAAGAAAAAAGCTTATTTAGTTTCAGAATAGTTCTTGGTATTCTTAAAGCCCTGAATGAAGATTTATGTTGGTCTTTCTTGATCCAAACGGGTTACCTCTCTTTAATAACAAAGATTTCTTTGAGAATGTTTAATACTTATTGCTGCTGCCAGATACAACCTCCTACTTTTTCAAGGTTTTGAAATATACTGGGCAGTTCCTAAGCTTTCTTTGGCATGTGGAGATAATTCATGTGCTGGACTACAAACCAACTGCTCACCCAAAAGCACAGGAGGCCCGGATGATGTAGATTAGGAATAAACAAAAGGAACTGGAAAATTCTGTAGAGGTAACATTTGAAAAACTGTGCTCCCACATTATATGGTGGAAAATAGCTTGTGAACATGAATGGTCTGCAGAGGATCCTCTGCCTTTTGCTATAAAAAGGTTTGTTCTCTTGTCCCCTTACATGTGTACTCAGCAGATAACACAGAAAATGCTAATCCCAGTTGTAGGCTGGTGAGAGGGGAAGAAAAGGAGCGAGACTAAAGCAATAAATCTGGATCACATACTCAGAGAGCATTGGCACAGTGATGGCAGCAGATGCCCCGGAGAGAGGGTGTTCAATCTGTATTGCATCACACAGAAAATAGCACACATGGTGGGTTTTTCCAGAATTTAGCAGTCCTTCTGGAGTGCCAGGGGCTGCAGTGCCCCAGAAATACCCTCTACAAGTCCCAGGCATCATTGCTGCTCTCAAAGCATTGTGCCAGTGCTGATGTGAATGGAAGAGATTCCAGCAATATGCCCATTTCCATGGAGTAGGTCAAAGAACAATGGAGCAGAAGACAGAACTTGGATGAAGCTACCCCTGTCAAGAAAGCTTTGGTTTTGTTTGAAAACTGAGACAAAGTGTACATAAATGGATAAACTGAAATGGCTGTAAATAGCCTCTGAAGGCGTGCTACAATAAAGTAGTGCAGAACTCTTCTTCATTATCCCACTTCACATTCGAGGGGATGACTGGAAAAGAAGATCCTGTGTTTTTTTAAGAAATCCACAGGCCTTACAGCAAACGAGCATGTTTTCCAGTTCAAATATTATGAGTATTCTTTAGTGTTTGCACAGGCTCGGGGTTTCTGAGCCCATGTAATAATCTGCAAAAAAGTCCCACTTTTTTTTGCTCTGCTGAGGCTCCCACATGGCACAGAGTGGAAAACACTTTGCTGTGGCATGTTTAATGGGTTGCAGAGTAGGCAGTGTGTGGTTCCTTGGAGCAACTGGGATGAGAGAAGATAAAATATGTCCTGCTTTCCCAAAGCAGATTGTATGGCTCTGTGGCTACCTGAAAGGAAAGACCACTTCCAGTTTAGCCACACAGACATAATCCGTGTGTATTCTTAGATTTATGAGTGGCTGCATTACCCTGCAATTAGTCTGGATTACCAAAATGTGGGATAAGAAGGGGGAAAAAAGGTTTGCTTCTCATTATTTTTTCCTCTGAGCATTCATCTGCTTTACTCAGAGTTTCCTATACCTGATTCTTCGGTGTCTGTGGCCACCAACAGAGTTTCCCCCAGCCCTAGCAGTCTGGTTTAAATGTGTGTGCTGTACATTCTCCTTGTCCTGAGGGCTCTGCTAAAGGCATTTATCTGTTGAATGACGTGCAGACTGCCAGATTCAACAGATGACAGCTTAAGCACAGCACTAGTGACCACCAATGGTGAGGTTTTTATTTTGGGATCCTGCTTTTTCTTAAAAAAAAAATGTTGCCATTATTGACTTTTTTTAAAATTCCTTTTTTCAAGCTGTTTCTTGTGTTTTGATGTATTCTTCTGCTCTGTCCCATATGAAGGACTGATCTTGATTTCATGTGCCCTAATTTTGTGCTGCCCCTCCTCTAGCCTTCAGCAGTTGCTTGTGGTTTGTGCAGGAGTTTGGGAACAGATGTGAACAAACAGGCACAGACACAAATAGATGGTACTGACTCCCTCCCTCCCTCCCTCTCTCTCTCTCACCTGTTGGCCATTTGCTGTCCTCTGATAAATTGAAGGCATAAGGCAGTTCAGAAAACACACAGATCATGACTCTTTTTTGTTTTTCTTACCCTTTTTTTTTTCAAGTAGAGGTTTGTACAAAGGCAAGACGGGGTGGCACAGGGCAAGACAGGGACATAAAACAGGCAGAGGGAAAGCACAATCCTGAGTCTTCCAGCTTTGGTTAACTTTGCTATCAGCAGCAACCTGATCATGAGGGTCCTGCCTATGTGTGCACTGCTCTGGGACCTGCTTGGCAGTGTTGTTTTGGGATGAACACTGTCCTATACTGGTGAAATGGAATGTAGTTCAAGGTAATTTCTTCAGGGGTGTCACACCATTCCCCAAGGAAGGGTTTAGAGACCCAGGAAATTAAAAAGTCAGATGGATGCCAATGGGTAGAGGGCAAATGCATCCTAATGCAATTCTGCATACCACCACAATGGTCCTTAACAGGGATTTTCTTAGGAAACAACATATGCAAAGATAATAACCTCCCTGCTGGTCCTGGCAGATATCTGCCTTTCTGGCCGACTGAGATCCATTCATATGCACAACAGGGGGGAAAGGATTATTTTAGCCTACTTATTTTCTTTCCTACTTCACATCATTCCCTGAGTATGTACAAATAGGAAGGATGCCAAGTTGTTTACAAGAAGATCAGCGATGATTTGAGCCAAAACTATCAGTCCAAGTGCCCTCAAACTGTAGGGATTTTCTCATGTGGCTGTGACTCCAAAAGCTGTGACTCAGCTCCATCTCTGCACTGGAGTGAATGTCAAAATGAATATCTAAGCAAAAGCCCCATTCTGAGCTCTACTGAGAGCTCCCACTGAGTGTCAGACATGAGAAATCACCCTGACTCTGTCAGCATAAAACTTCCAAGACACAGGTAATGTACATCATAAATTTGAGCTGAGAAATTCTCTTTTAAGCGGTTTTCCTTTGAAAATCTTACTGAGCTCCTATCTCCTTCCCTTTGCAGACCACCCGCAGATACCACCCACAGACCAGTCACCCCATGGTCTTGAGAGGTCATCTGTCATTCTCACTATCTTAATCCTGAGAGCATAGGTGCTCAATCAGAAAAATAACTTTAAACAGGTGCTTGTTGTCAAAACCACAGTTCATATCCTCAGAATATGATTAGAATGAATATTGACATCTAAGTGTTTGCTTCCTGCTAAGTGTTTGGATGTTGAATATGTGTGTAATAACAAAGGAATGACTGCAGAGAGGTATGGAGATTGGACATTTGAGAGGAGGAGTTCTTGCTGTAAAGAAATCAACAGGAGGTACAGCATCAGCTCTGAAACACCAGTGTGGTACCAGGAATGTTTATATTAAGCAGTCAGACCAGAATCATCTTCGAAAATGATGCTGTGAATCATTTTGTATTTTGTACTATATACAGGGTATTTTGTAACAACATTTTCAGTTCTTCTTGTTTTCTTTTCTCTTTTTAAATCTTCCCTTCAGATATTATATGTTGATTGAAACTGCAAAGTAGATGAGTGGCAAGGAAGAATTTTCCAATCAATCAAAGTGAAAGAAGAGATTTTGGCGATTTCTAATTATATTCATCCTCAGTCTTACACTGTTGTATTTGTTTCCAAGTTTTTTGGGTGTTTTGTGTTTTTTTGTGTGAAGTGTTTTGAGGTACTCTTGGGTGTGATACTTCTGTGCTGAGAGAGCTGAGAAGTTCATCTATGCCCTTACTGTCTGTGGCATTGACAATGGGCACCCCTGATCTCTAATGCTCATTCAGATACAGATGCCATGGGTGGCCCTCCTTCCTTCACTGTGGTCAAGGTCACCTCCCCGCTGCATCCACACATGGGATCTTCATTGCAGCCCTGGGGCAGCTTGCTGCTTGTCCTGTTTCAAGAGACAAATTCACATTCACCTCTTCTCGATTGTTTGCTCATCTCTCATACAATTCCTCTTGATGTTTGTAACGCCTTTGCTATGGAGCTGCTAAAATTTTGAGTTGTTATTTCTGTATTTTGTATGAGCATGATCTTTGAAGGGTTATTTTTCAACAGCTTTTCTACAAACCTGCTTTCTCCTCATTTGACTCCATCCTTAAGGCTTAGCCCCTGTGCATTGAGGTATCCCACTCTAAGAAGAGAAAATGATTTTTTATTTGGAATACATTGTTATTTTAATTTTTTAAATTTCAGATGCAATGTAATGATGGTCATGATACACACGTGTCTGAGGTTGACTTCATGACATTATTGCTGTTTATTGCTCCTGTCATCTTTGATTTCCCCTTCTCTTGCAGTTTTCACTTCTTTGAAGCTTGTCTTAATTTCAGACCCGAATCCCCCAAGTTCCACATCTGCTTACCTTTAGTCATCTGCCTATTCCCATTGATTCCACTGAGAATACACACACACTTTAAATTAGGCACATGTGCAAGATTTTTGGAATTAAATCATGGGAAATGTAGTCTACTTGTTGTTATTTTTCCCAATTTCAACAGCTAGTGGCTTCTGCAGGTGGTCAGACCTGCAGAGATTTAAACACCATGATTAGTAAAGAAAAGGCAGTTGGCCAGAAATCTGTAGGAAAAAAAAGGTTTTGACAATATTAAGAAGAGATTTTTTTTTTTTGCAGCAATAATAATGGTGTGAGCTTTCATAGCAAGGGTTGCTCCAAGACAGTAGAGCTGGCAAAGACCCAGGATTTTATTTTTATTTCTTGAGGCGATTCTCAGATGAGAGACAGTTTTCATCAGACACAATTTTGCTCCTTTCCTTAAGAAAATCAGTGTCATCACATCATGGGGCAGGAGGGATAGGGGAAGTGGTAATTTGTAATTTCTGTTGGGGAAACACCTCCAGTATAACTGATGTTGTGTTGTTTAGCAGTTGGGAACAACAGGAAAAAAAAACAAAAAACAAAAAGAACCAAAACACCAGAAGGATCACAGAAGTTTCTGGGAAAAACTGAGGAGGAAAACCAGACTGAAGGAAAATCTGTACTGTCAAGATTGACTACACTCTTACAATTTGGTTTTCTTTTTTTTTTTTTTTTTTATATTTAAACTGTTGCAACAAGAGCTGAAAATAACTCCTATTTCAGTTTGCATTAAGTAGTACTGTAAATGCAATTTCATTAAAAAAAGAGAAGCTGTGGTGTTCTAAATCACATGCCTTATGATATCTGAAATTATTAGAATGAATTTAAACCATTAAAATAATTGCATTTATTTGAAAAAAATCTGTATTTTTACTTTTACTTCCATTGATGATACAGACTAGTTTTGGCAGAGAAAAAATGAGAGAAAATGAAAAATGTAGGAAGACAATAGAATGACAGCTTAATTTTCATTTAAAAATTCATTCCTCTAGAAATGCAACTTTCAAAGCATTATTGAAGATGTGTGGAGGATCAAAATGATTGTTTAACTCCAGCACACCTTAAACACAAGTCTAAAAATAACACCATTCCCAAAAGGCAGAAATTCGGAGCTGCCACCATCTCTGCAGCTCTGTTGCCAATATCTGCATTGTTTATTTACCCTGGGACAAAAACCTCCGTGGATCAGGAGCAGGATCTCAGGGCAGCTCAGATGGAGCCAGATGGGAGGAGGTGGGAGGTCAAGCTTTGGCTCCAGCTCATCCCTCCTGGCTTTCCCCTGGAGGCTGCTCTTGTGATGGAAAGGTCCCTGTAGGGAGGAGGAACCCAAAAGACAGAAAAAGTGAGATAAGGAGAAAAGCAGGGAGAGCAAAGAGTGTAACCTAGTGCTTCCTGGCATTGCCTCCTGAAAAGAGCCCCTCAGTCTCCATCTTCTGCTGCACAGAAGGGCATGAGGTGATCTCAGCTTTGGAAATGACATAAATTAGATAAGCTAATTCATTTTTCTGCTGATTTAGAATCATTTTTGCCCATGTTTCATTTGCCAGTTTTATTCTTATAATCTATTGGTAACTTGATACCTTTATGTTTTAAGAAAAAAAAAATCCTCCCTTTCTACATTTCAGCTGTTAAATAAAAAAGCAGCAATTCATAAGGAGCACAAAATCCTACAGGGGTGAATGCACTGGAGATCCAGAGCAAAATTTTTCACAGTTAAATTTTTGGCCTCTTCCCTGCTATCTTGCAGGCAGGGCAAAAGTGATCAGGATGATCTGTTCTTTCTTCAGAGTATATTTATGTTTCCTCTGCAACAATACACATCTTTTCATTATTCTTTGGACTCAGAACTATCTGCAAACCATGATTGTTCTGCCTGATATTTGCTAAATATTGACAGAGAAACAAAGAAAATATGTGTGTTGAAACGAGCTGACCTCTAGTACAAGCAGAGCAAACAAGTGAATGCCCTGGGATGTGTCTTTTATTATTGCTATTTTTTTTTAAATAAATAAATAAATCCATGAAGAGATGAGTCAGGCTAGGATAGCAGCTCAGGTTTTACTGGAGCTGATGGCTTTTGGAGGGTTTTCTTCTACCCAGCATCACTCATCCATATCATGTGTCAGGGTGAGCTGACTATGTACTCAGATATGAGGTAGTACCTGAAAGTATTCAGCTGGTTTGGATGGTCTCTGGAACCTGCCTCTTCATAAAAATCATCTTCAACCAGGCCAAAGAATCTTCCTGTGTGGTGTATCCAGAAACTGCCCATGAGCCAAGAAGTTCAGAACAGCCTCCAGCATGAAATATAATTAAAAGTGCACATGGATGCTGTACAGGAAGGGTCTCAGGAATTGTGAGGCTGGACAGGAACATAAGCATCTTGCCCCATGTTCAGGGCATTTGGAAGGTTTGTTTGACCTTCATCCTGGCTATTTGCACACAATTCCTTGTTATTATTTACAATAGCATTGAATCAAAATGTGAATTTGCCATGGCAACCCAGGATTCAAATGGGGCCAACATTGCTTCCCCAAATTACAACACCTCCTTAAAAAAGGAGTAAAGAAGAGTGCACCATGTAATCTGAACTCTTGCAAAATGCTATAAGAAAAGCATGGCTTTAATAAACAACACATTTTCTGCAATTCTTAGAAAGCATTTTAGAAGAAAAAAATCACAATTACAAAAAAACCCATAAATATGTACATACAAAATGAGCTATTTCAGCTTAATCAATTTTTCAGGAAAATATTAACTCTGGGAACGTACTGGCAACAGTAAGACCAGTGTAGGACGCTGACATGAGGTGGGTGAGGAATTCTGTGTCACTGCCTTGTTTTTTTACTGTAAGGAAAACAAAACAGTGACAAG
Organism: Molothrus aeneus; assembly: GCF_037042795.1. Lineage (NCBI taxonomy): Eukaryota > Metazoa > Chordata > Aves > Passeriformes > Icteridae > Molothrus > Molothrus aeneus. The sequence goes on along the minus strand of NC_089649.1, from coordinate 8,469,919 downwards.
CTGTATGTTCATTCATGCATTTTACTCTTTCCATTTCTTTGGCCCTTTTGCCAGAAAAATAACAAAGCATCCAGCAGATGACATAGCTGTACATAAATAAATATTTATTCAAATCCCCTGCTTGCAGTCACTACCCACTAACAAAATACCAGAGTCAGCTGGACTTCTGGAAAGCAGAATGCATCCAGAAATTTTGCTTAGGTTATTCAAAATAATGCTCGTTTAACTGCAGCTTTGAAAGTCCCATGTGGTTGTAAATGTTTTTGTGTGAGTACCTGTGTGTCTGATGATGTTATGTGATAATCCTGGTGTGTACATATATATATATATATGTATAAAATATATGTATTATATATTATATATTAGTATATATATAATATATATACACACTATATATATTATATATATACTAATATGTCTGTTGATGTTATGTGATAATCTTGGTATATATATTTATATATGTACAAAAATATACATTATATATGTATTGTATAATATATATATGTGTTATATATAATATATAGTATATATTGTATATAATTATATTATATAGTATAGTTATTTTATCTGCATTATTATATATATATTATTTGTAATTATTTTTTATATATATAAAATATGATATCTTGGACTAATATATATAAAATATCTTGGACTTCTCCCATCCATTTCACTTTTCTTCCTGTTATTCTCAGGTGCATATTACTGACAAGATTTGCCCTAAGCACACCTGAGGTTTTCTATTGTACATATCAGTTTTATAGGACTGATGCACATCTTTTTTATTTTTCCTAATCAGAGTTTGAAGAGGTTCAGCCACTGTGTCTGGCTTGAGAAAAATTTTATTAATAGGGACAATCTTCTCACCTTTATAAATTATTCAAGTGACTATGAAAATAAGAAAAAAAACAGTTATTTGTTACTATTTTTTAAAGCAAGTCCAAAACCCAAGCCCTGTAGCTAACAAGGAGTACAACAGGTGAGACAATCCATGTCTTTCCACACATTTCTACAGATGTTTAAGAGTTGGTTTTCCTTAGGAGATAAGTGGGAGCTACCTAACAGAAGCAGCAGCCCCAAATCTCTATTTTTTAAAAAATTTTTATCCTACTTTCACAGCACAGGCGCCATTAACTTATGGTGGACACACCAGCCCTGCTGGATATCCACAGAGACTTTGTCTGGTCCAAGTCATTTGCTTTCAAGATTTTTGTTCCTTGTGAACAGACTCCTGGAAATCTGGGCACAGTATTCTTGCAGATAATCCCTGTCTTTGCCACTTTATTGCTAGTTGTCTCTTTCAGGACCTTTCAGCCTTGAATATCAGCTTTCCATTTGCAGTTCATGATACTAGCTGGAAATTTCACAGGACAAAAGCAGATCCTATGCATTGGCTTAGTTCCACTATCCTTATTTTAGATTCTTGTGAATTAAGGAAAACCACAGCAGGTTTGAATTTTGTTTTGCTTTTTAATCTAAAGATACTGTTTGTTTTGGCTCAAAGGGAATTGTGAGAAATACCAATATATTTAAAGGGAGCACATTTAAGTGCTTTCTGAGGACAGCAAGTGAACCCTAGCAGTGAAATCCTGCTGTATGTGAGGTTCTAAAATTGCAATGTGCAAATGCTTTACTGGGATGTAAATGTACAAGTATGTGTAGTCCAGGATGATATCCAGTCAAAAAATGGCTAATGTATAAGCAGAAATTATTCTCAAAATTTAAAGGAATCGGTTTATACTCACATCCAAAATTTCTAGTGACCTCACACACCATGAAACAATGAAATCTAATAAGCTGTTCTCTTCAACAGAAGTTTTAAAATATGTTCAGAAAGACTTTACCTCACCTCTGCTGCCTGACTTCAGCCTTAAAATCTTAAATCTGACAGTTGGCCACTTCTCTTTTACTTCTTTTTCTACCACAGAACAGCATCTTGGCTTTGCCTTCCCGGCCTGCATCAGCCCTACCAACACTCTGAAATGCTTCATATGGAGCATGCCCTGTATTCACTGGGAAATACTAGAAGTCCTGATGTAATTTCTCAATAAAATAATGAAATTAGATCCTAGTGAGCTAGGGACACTGGACATTTGATTTCAGAGCTCCACACTGCCATGGCTGCAGGCAGTATAATTTCATAGTTCTTGGAATATGTGTAACTCAGGAGTTACTCAGAAACATAAACTGCAATTCCTGGAGGTAAAGTGAAATATCCATTAGTTTCATATATCCAGATTTGTCTACTCTAAAAGAATATACTTTACAGACAGATACCCCTGATACCTGACACGTGGTTTTCTTTTGGGGAATCAGTGCTGTGTAATTATTAAAAAAACTGTTCCATTCTCAGCCTTATGCAAAGACTGAGTCTATTATTTGCCTTGGTCTTCACAGAGAAAATTCATTAGTTTGAATTGTGTTTTTATTAATCTTAAAAGTCAGGGAAAAAAAAAAAAAAAGCTAAGGCTAAACTCCATAATGCCTTGTTGTACCCCTTGGAAAAATTTACTTGTCTGTACTTTAAGCTCCCTGTGACAAAGTCTGTCTTTCCAGTGGTTTCAGACTGTGTACAAGACAATAGAAACAATGTGGGAATATAACAAATTCTTAGTGATATTAACAGTGCCAGGGGATGCAGTTCCAGTCCATGGAATTGCAAAGTGTGTCCAGATGCTGCAAGGATGCATATATTATATGCATCCTTGTTTATCAACATCCTTGTTTATTAGCATTTACAATGCTTATAATGTTAAACAGATAATAAAAGGTTGAATTAAACAAGTCAGTGGTTTTGGCCTTACTTGACTGCAGGTTCTGGAGTGTACATGAAATAAATCCTCTCCACAATAAGCACTGGTTGGCTCTATACCAGCTCCAAGGACATTCAGGATACTGACTCTCCCTTCTGGGAATAGTCCCTCTGGGGCTGCTTTTCAAAAACTGACAAGTTGGAGCAAGTTTCAATGTGTAGTGCCCAAATCTTATATGATTTGACAATTTCATCTTTGGTAGGTGGCAGTTCAGCCCTCTTTTTTCAAAATGTAGAGGAGAGAAGGGTTTGTTTGAATGGTTTTGTCAGAAAATAATTGCAGAAGGGTGGCCAGTTCCAACACAAACCCCAGGGACAGCTCTACTAGGTACTTTACAGGAGATATTGATCATCCTCCTAATTTACCATCAATGTGTTTACTTATTGCATGGTGTCCAACATCTCAGGCACTGCTTAGACCAGCTTCTAAGATATCAACCCTGGAGAAAGCTTTTAAACTCTATTCAATTACAATTCATTTATAAAAACCAGTTTAGCTTCAAGGAAAGAAAGGTAAGGTAACTGCACGGTAGGAATTATCTTGGCTGTGCCAAAGGATTTCCTGTCTGTTTCTCAACTCTTCATATTTTGAATTTCTTCTGTCAGAAAATTTGTCTGTTACTCTGAAACTATAGAGGACAGGGTTTCCTTCAAGGTGTATCAGTACCTACATAATGTTAAAGATGACCATCAGTGTTTTGTGAGCATGTAATGCACTTGATCCATGCACTTTATTGATGTTCCTAATGAGGTCCAAAGATCCTGTGATGGAAGGTGTGATGACATTTCAAGGTATTAGTGATAATCACTTGGCAGTATTCCCAATTTCCCAATATTTCCAATTTTCCCAATCTTTGAATTCCAGCAAATGAAGATCTATTTGAAATTAAATTCTGATATGGGAGCGTGCTTTCCTCCTAAGGCTGGGCATTGATGGGTGGGAATCTGTTACCATAAAGGGAGCTAGAAGGCAGCTGAATGAAACCTTAGACAAAAAGGAAGGGGGTTTTTTGTGCTAAATGACTAAAACTAAGGCACGTGGCCAAGGCATGCATGCATCATAACCCACTACTTATTTGGGTGAAGAAATGCCCCAGCATTCCCGCTTGCAGCACCCTGACAGCTCAGCCCTGAGCCATCAATTATCCACAGCAGCGTGCCCAGGACTGGTGCTGCCACATGCACAGTAAAGCCTGCTGCCCACAGAGGCCCAGCTTTGGATCTGGATGCTGTTTTCTCCCAGAATTCTGTATTTGGATGTGTGTTGCACAACGAACTGCATGGCAATGACTGCACGCTTCATAAATTGGCACCGATGGCTGCTCTTCTTCCAAAGTCAAGTGTAAAGTCTTAGGGACTTGTTGATGAAAAAGCCATCTGATCTGGCTGGATCACAGAAAAAGGAGGGCCCCAAATTATGAGCAGGATCTGTTCTAAAAAGCCCATGTGCTCATGTAAAAATGTGATGGAATATGGGCACGGAAAGTTCCGTGTGGATTTCACTAGATGCACAGGGATTCCTGGTGTGCACATAAATTTATATGTTGTACTCAGAGACATGATGCAAAGGGCCAGGAGGTTGTAAATATGTTTCCTTGCTGCATAAAATAGGGTGATAAACAGTGACATGTCAGAAGCCCTGGGAAAAAAAAAGATATCATGGGGTCAAGCATGATATCTAACAAGTCTCACTTTTCTTTGCCCTGCCTACATGTTTTTATTTCTACAGTGTGAAACCAGTAACTCTTGTTTGACATAGTAACTGTGCTCCCTGAACAACCTGGGAAACTCTTAATGGCTGTACCTGTCTGAGTATTTGACATAAGCTGCAGGAGTAGTAGTCAGCACCTGTTATTTGTAGAAAAGGCAGTGAAACAGTCCTAAAATACAGGAGTAAAAAGCATACTAGGAGTATATTATAGTTCTCAGAAAAAATAGTTGTTTTCAAACTATTTCAGTCAGTTGACATGCTTACTTTTATTTATTTTTACTGTTTGTAATCAAAGTGTTCAGGAAAAGATAAAGCTGAATAATTTTCCACCAGAAAATATCTCTGTATTATTATTAGCCAGTTTATGCAAAGCAGACTCTATTCCTTTTTGCAATATGCTTAATTTCCCGTAGACTTGGATTACAATAATTATTTTGAAGTTTTGTCAGGTTTTGCTGTATTTCTTTAAATAAAAATGCAGGCTGCATTCATGCTGCTCACTTTCTGCAGGTTGTACTTGCAGTTTAACTGCCTTAGCTCCTTTCTCTCACAGCTGCTTGTGTGCAAAGGCTTTGCTCACCATTAATCCCAAGTGTGATGGGCTTTGTAAAAGTGGCTGTGCAGAAGCCTTGAGAGGGCTCTCTGGGAAGATTTGGCTTTTGTAAGGCTGCCTTCAGGCCAGTTCCTTCTCCTTAGGAAGTTCATCATCCTGTCAGGAAGGCATGGAGAGGAGTGAGGCCAGGTCCTTTGGCAGTTCTGGATTAAAGCTTTAATCTTTGGACTATTTGAATGTGCCCTAATTTATGCCATACCAAAGCTCCTAAATTATGTCTAAAGCAGCTCTATCCTCTTAGGTTCTCTTTAGTTTTAGTGTTTCTCATTAAAAATGATGAAACATGAACCACTGTTACTGAATACTCATCTTTCTCACCAACAGAAAAACCTCAGCTCTTCTGGACATGAGACACATGGTGGCAGGTTTTGGCTTTTTCCAGCATGAGCAGGGCATGGCTGATTCAAGCAAGGACATCCAGGATCTACACAGATCTCCATCATTGCTGATGCTGCTTAGATTTTACAGGTGAGTATGAGGACAAATTTCAGAGGCAGAGCTTCACATTGTGTCATGGCAGCTCTGCAGCTAAATGCTGCTGGTAAAAAATCAATTTAATGCTATGGAATTGTTTGTGTCCAAGTATAAAGGCCTTCAAGAAAGGAAAATGGTAAAAAAAGCACCTTTGCTCAGATTTTACTTACATATTCTTTCAACAGCATGTGTGAAGGAAAAATCTTGGGAGCTGAGAAATATTGGGCATAGAAACAGTTGTCATAGTAATTGTCTTCCATATATATAGAGTTTATTAAGTGGCCTATTAATTGCTGATGCCAGTATAACAGGCAAGTGAATGAAAAACTGTCAGTCTGTCTAAAAGGGCAGTCAAAGAGAAGGAAAATAAATACCTCCAAAGAATCACAAAATGTTCAGAAAAAGTAAGTTTCCAGGGGAGGAGAAGGTTTCAATAAAATTATGACTTTAGCTCTGGAAAATAATTCAGTTAGAGCACAAGTGGTTGTCATAAAAAATGTGTATATTAGGAAAAAAAGCACTGTTGTCTCTTTCAAAATAGAAATAATACCTTCTAAGCATCTCAAATGTCAGCTTTTTATTTAATAAACTTGGGTAAGAAATACACTGTATTTCTTGGGTAAGTTATACATGGTATAACCACATGATGTTTGTGGAATGTTACTTTACATGTAAAAGATGCTGTAAACATAAGGGGCTTTGTGTGTGTGTGTTTCTCTGTGAGAAACCCACTCCATTCTCTGAGAAAGCTTATCAATGAAAAGACAAGATAGGTTACAACAGAGTGACATAAAGTCCAGTTCTGCAAGCTGTCACAGAGCATTCTATCTTGCTATCATAGGGACTGCAAATTCCCTGTAAAAGTCACTTAAGCACTTTGCAGGAGATAAGTGTTCCTTACATCCTTAGAAAGATTTCAGAAAAGAGAAATGAGCATGTATTTCCATGGACAAATGGCTCAGACAACATAGCTAATGGTGTTTGGGGTTTGTGTGGGACAGCAGGATAGATGAGTTCCCTTCATAGAAAAGCTAGGAAAAATGTAAAATTGGTGAGGGGCTCATCTTGAATAGGAGATAAGAGTGAGCAGTTGGTGCTGTTGGGGTTTTCTGCTAAATGCAACTGCAGGCAGGCTGGAAAACTGCTGCTTTTTCATGTGCATTGATGAACACGTGCACATTTTTGCCTCACTTACTAGGTAGGTGCTAACAAAGCAGCTGAACCGTGTACAGGATTGGTTTTGGTCTATTTTTAGTTCTGCCTTGCACAAGGTCTGGACATTCTGTTCTGCACGCTGCCGACGTTTCAGCCACAGCACAGCTCACACTTCTCTTCTGAAAGCTGCTCCAACATTGTGCCATTGCTGCCAGGAGGTCCTAAATGGGAAACAAAACCAAACCAATAAATCAACTGTGATAAAAAACAACAACAACAACAAAACAAGCAAGAGCGCTCTGCTCTTTCCATCTTGCAAAACAAAATCCTTCAGGCATGATTTATTAGTAAAGCCAGCTATGGACAGTGAATAATGTACATCTGGATCTAATGAACAAATGCACAGCCAAAATATCCTCCTTTTTTAAATTTTTTTTTCCAGGGTTTAAGTGAAGTAATTCATCTGTACTTTAACAAAAGCTTTTATTTCCACATGAAGAGGAGGGCAGCCATTCAATCAGACATGACTGAGATTGTTTCAGTCAGTTCAATTGCCCAATATTTTCACATTACCTTGAAAAAAAAATAATAAAGAAGGACACGTGTGCTATTTGGACCTAAGAAAGTCTCTACCTACAAGATGTCTAATATATATAAATCTATGTACAAATATTTATGGTTCTATTATACACAGGAAAAGTAATACCTTTGCATTAACATGAAACATCACAACAAATTAGGATCATAAATAATAGAAAGTGCATGTGAAACAAAAAGTCTGGGAAATTCTTTACTCATCTCTGTAGCCTTCTGGGCAGAAAAGTTCGTTTTGAAAGCAGATGCCCCTGAATTGAAGATTTGCAGTGGGTGTTCACTGCTTTCAGCTGGCAGTGAGGGTTTTTAGCAATGCCTCCAATTCTGAAATGCCCAGATTGTGATCCACGAGCAAGTGCAGAAACGGGTGGGCACATTCCTGAGGAAAAAGCTCAGTAAGGCTTTCTCTCAAGCATGTGTACAACATTTCAGTACCTCTAAGTGATGCAAGCCAATAGAACTACTGGCACATTTAAAGAAAAACATAACATGTGTGTGATTGCCTGGAGAACTGGAGTCCATGATTTTAATTCTGTTTAACAGTGGTTTAACTCTTAGTGTCATGCAGCTATCAGGCTGCTTTTCTTTTACTCCTGTTTTCTTATATTGGAAGCAGGTCTTGATCCTTTTCAAGGAGCTTTTGATTTAGTTTAAAATCACTGCTAAGCAGCAGAGCAGGAAAACAAGCAGCGTTGTGGGGTTTTTCCAATTAATTTGGGATTTGCAGTTAAATACAGGTGTCACAATTTAACATATGAATAATTCATAAACCATCAAACAGCACTATTTCAGTGGAGGAGTTTTCTTGAAAAAATAAGAAAAAGAGTCAAACATATGCCAAACATTTGCAGGATTGTTAGCAGCAAGTGGCTGAAGGAAAGTTGAAAAAACTGCAAATAAAGCAACCTGGCTGATGGGTTGTTTAAATTCTCAGATAGCAGCTGATGACTTCTTCCTATTCAGGGGGAATTTCCTGACTTACAGCTTTGCATTCATTTTTGTTTCTGAAAATCCTTTACAATAGGAAAGCAATTATCTCTGAAGGAGATGGACTGAATTGGTTTCTTGTTCGGGAACTTAATCTGACATATTTTTCCATGCAAGAAAATCTGTTAGAGCTTGCAACTGTATGGGGAAAATAAGACATATTTGTGTTGGTAATTGGCATGACTCTTCTTGCATGTTATTAATTTTCTGTAAAGAATAAATCTTTAGGTTAAGAAAAGCTAGTTGAAAGTCCTTTCATCATTTTAGTTTAGCTTCCACACTTTGTGAAGTGACCAGATATGGTGACAATTGAAATTAAGAGAAGTGGCAACATAATGAGGTATTTGTAGCCATCTGCATAATAAGATAAATGGGTTAAATACTGACTTCACTGTCTTTATTCTGTCTAAATCATCCCCAGAGGTGACACACAAGACCAAGAATGATTCAGTGGTCTGATAAGGGGAGTTCTGCATGCCTCCAGCCAGTCTCCCTTTGTGAGCCAGTAACTAAAATGGATTGCATTTGGGCACTATATTTAGTTTTGCCCATAATTTATTATCTGATCTTGGCTGGCACCCCAAATCTATTTTTTTGTTAGCACAGTTTTTATGGTATATTGAAAAAGCCTGCAATGTAGCTTTCCCTGCCACTCAAAATGAAATTAAACCTAAGAGTAGTATTTAAGAGGAGCTACTACCACTCAGATGACTGTGGCTGGAGAAGCCTTCCTTGTTCCCAGACTGACATTGTACAGAATTTCCTTAGGTTATATTTTACTTCCTTTATCATACAGCTCAGTAGCTGAGATGTGAATCTCTCAGGTATATGAAATATCCGATCCACATCTTATTTGAAACACATGAAGGTCCTCAAATGCTGCAGTAGGTAGGATGTGGTAACTGCTTCTGGCCACTGCTCAGGCATCCAGTGATCATGAAATCATCCAGTGCTCTCATGGAAGTTCATTTATAATGAATCCCCAAAATTATGCAACATAATTTATTTTACTCTTTATTTATATTATATATTTATATTACTCTTTATTTAATAATGAGAAAGAAAAATATCAATGATTTTATAGATCAGTGGGCTTTATTTTTTTCTCCTTTTTTTCTCCTTTTTTTAAAAAAAGAATCTTTTGCATCATTTTCAGTTCTGATTGCTTGAAGGGCTAAATTAAGCATGGCAGGTATTTTAGTGGGGGCTCAGCTCATGGTCTATCTGGAGATGTAATGAAGCACTGACATACTTTTTCCCCTGGCTGTTACAATACCTCACTTCTCTCCTGCTTGACAGTTGAATGCCTACTTTAAATAATGGCAGGAAGTCCAGAGCTTTTCTACATTCTCCTTTCCTTTCAGTGTGCCGGATGCCCTGGCACCAGAGAGCCTTTGAAACCTTCTCCTGTTTCTTCCACACCTGATGGTGATTGTTTGACTGGAGATTTATAGCTGACCTGAAACTCAAGGCTTCCAAGGAGCTGAAGTTACAGGAGCTTGCAGTGATGCTGGATTCCCTGGAGGGGTGGTGCTGCAGTCATCTGATGGCTGCCAAGCAGTAAAATGAGATGGTAATTTCTGCATTCCAGTGGTCCAGAGCTTCTACCACCAAAACCACCAGCAGGACTCAAAGAAAAAGCAGTTTAGAGATTTTATCTTCTGGTCATGTTTTGTGTGTGCTCGGGCTCTAACCACATCAGTGGCATCGCTGGCATCAATGGAATATCTCCTCTGATAGTTTATCCCAGGCATAAGGACTTCCAGGGTGGAGACTCAGTTACTTATCTCTGTGAGGAAGCCACCAAGAAACCATGCTCAGGCAGGAAAAGTGACTTCCACACCTGCTCCCGTCCCATCAGCACTGAGAAGAACTAATAAAGCCAATAGCTTCGTGGGGGCATTTCTAAAACACGTCTGTGGCCTGAGTAGTGATTTCTTCCACAGAATGTCAGAATCACAGAGTAGCTGAGGGTGTGTAGTCTGGTCTCTTGCTCAAGCAGAGCCAGCTAGAGCAGATTGCTGAGGACCTTGTCCACTTGTTTTGAATATCTCCAAGGATGGAGACCCTACCAACTCACTGGAAAATCTGTGCCACTGTTCAGTCACCCTGACTGCAGGGCAGATTTTTCTCATGTTCAGAAGGAACCTTCTGTGCTTCAGTTTGTGCCCATTGCCCCTTGGCCTGTCACTGGGCACCAGAGAGAAGATTCTGGATCTGTCTTCTTTGCTCCATTAGATATTGATCAGATCCCTTGAGCCTTCTCTCCTCTAGCTGATCAGTCCCAGCTCTCTCAGCCTCTCACAGGAAAGATGTTCCAACCCCTTCATCATCCCTGTCCTTTGGAGGCTGTGCTTGCTCCAGCACTATGAAGGTCTGAAATCACACACAAAACTCTAAAACACCCCCTTCTCTGCCCCCTTGTTGCCTCCTTCTTAAGAAACAAGCAGTATGGGAGAGCCAAGAAAAAAAATGCAAGTTCTTTATAGGAATTTGAAGGAATTGAAGCAATTGAAGGTTTCGTTCCTGCTTGCTCCTTTCCAACCACGACACAACATTTAAAATGACACTGCAAAATTACAAAACAAGTGTTCCTGCCAATGTAAATAAAAGGGAAGATAAAGTTGGAGATGATTGATGGCTGTGAGAAGGAGAAGCTACTAGAGATACCTGAAAGGAGAGCCATCAAGCTTTATTAACCAAGACATAAAAATATCTCGCCAGGGATAAAGCTCCCTGATGTAATAACAGTGAAAAAGAGAAATTTATTCCAGAGATGAAATTAGTTCAACATCTGAACAATATTTTCAAACTGTGGAATACTCCCTCAGTAGTGATTCTTCCTCTCATTAGCCTTTTGCTCATTCTTCTTTCTCTTACTGTCATCATCAGTGTCTCTGTTTAGAGGTAAACCTGTACTGATAGTAATTCTCAGACAAGTAAGAAAAGGATTTATGTGGAAAAGGGAGGAATCAGGAAAATCCTTTGGCAGCAAATGTCTTCTATTTTTTCCTTAAGAATAGAAAAAAAGGAGAATAGTGGAATTACACTGTCAAACAACCAGCCCAAATCTGAGCAAAGATAGAGTATAATTTATTTTGTAAAATGCTAATACGTAATAAGCTAGAGGAAAAATAGATTAGGAATGTCTTTGACAATATTAAATTACATTATTAGGTATTGAATTATCTCCTTGAAATTGTTAGGAACAGTACATATGCACATTAGCTTTTGGGTGCCTTATATCCTGGAAAAATAAAATGTTCTAGCATAGCCTTATACATAAAAGTTTTCCTGTTCTTTTTTGGTTTTTTTCACTAAGACACCCAACCCAAACCTTACAAATTATTTTCACTTTAAAGCTTTTTGCAGTTTAGCAGATTGTACTGAGAGGAATGTTTTTACTGCTATTTTATGAGTCCCTAAAAGAGTTTTATAAGACAATTTTGAACTAAAGTATCTTCAATGAAGTATAAAATAACGACTTTGTAGGATCAAAAACTCTATAAATAATGGCTACTTCTACAATGGCTGTGAACAGGTTTAATGTATCAATTGTGAACATAGACAGGCCAGTCAGTAAAAGAGGGAGCCTTTTACTTTTTCATGCTCAAAAATTGTAAATGTTGCTTTTTCATAGCATTTGACTCTTAATTTCTCTCCTCACTCCTGTTTAAGGGGATAGAAGCTGCTTTATTAATTGCTCTTAGAAGAACAGAGTAGGGCTGTCATAAATGACTCACTCAAAGATCTATTGAAACAATAATTTGTGACTAATATATCCAATTATTTGCTCAGCTATAGCCATGACAGTTCCAACCTCCTGTGTTGCTTAAAATTTATGACTTTAATAGCGCTACAGATTAAACTTAAATATTCATTGTAATACCAATTCTATCTATTCTATCAAAAATGTCATTAGATCACAGCAGTGAATTAAAAAGCAGATATAATTGTAAGAAAGTCCTACATAATTCCTTAAAAATTTTTAAAAATGTAAAAAGAAATGTAAAAAAATACTTTAACACTTAACCAAGCAACAAATTACTTCTTTTGTCTTCTTTTGATGACCTTCATATAGAATGTAATAAGTTGCTGAATATCTATGGTAAGATTCTGAAGAATGACTCAAAAAAAAAACCACAGAAAAAAAATATTCACCATTATAACTATTTGCACATTTTACAAGAATATCTGTGAAACTCTAAAGACTTTTTCTCCTTTACATTCTACAGAAACTTATTGATAATGGATATTAGATTTGATACATGTATTTATATGTGTTTGTTCATACACATATTTGTGTGTTTATGTGTATTTATGCATTGCCTTGTGGATTTACACTGGAACATGTTTGCTTTAAGAGATTAAATACTTACACAGGAGTCATGAAAGCCTTATCATGGACTCACTCACCATCTGTTCAGTGCAACTGACTTCCAAGAGAAAGCAGAGGGCAGCATGGAAAAGGTTTATTGCAAAGAAATCTTGCATTTCATTAATCATATGAGCAGTGTTCCTTTGTTTAGAGCTTTAGTGTAGTGCACAAAATAAAGGGTTAGTTGACTATAGAAGCTATTACTGAGCTACAAGATAAAGTAGCTGGTTTTCTCATTTTGTTCTCTGTAGACAGTTGCACTTTTTCATACTTGAAGAAGAACACTTTCCTCTGGCATCCTGACACTATAGAAACTTCCTTCAAGCATGTGGAACCTTGCTTTTCTATTTCATCTCTCTGCTCCATGAAAAAAAGAGTAATTTTTCATTCCAAGGAGAGCTTTTCTTTGGAGAAGGAAGTTTTCTGTCTGCTCATCTGAGCAGATAGAAAACTCATAATGCAAGAGATTTGTATGATAAACAGTATTTGGAATGAAAAATTTAATGAGCACAGATATTATCAGAGTTGTTCTTTAGCCCCAAGTGAAGATTAATGACATGTGTTTTGCATTTCATGATACACTTTTGGAGAACTCCTAATTAATGGAAAATACTTCCATTCTCAGAAATTCACAGTCCTTGCTGTTGAGTAAGGTTTTTCTGTAAAACTAACAAGATTGAATAATTATTTCTTGGCTGTCACTTTGTAGTTATTTAGATGACCTCAGCTGGTTACTTCATGCATTCAGTCCTTATTGTTTCAAAGCTTTTCCTGTCTTCAGGCAGCCTTCCATATCTAAGGACACCTTAAAAAATGAGGTGAAAAGCAAGAAACATGAACAAACAGGAATGTTTTGCTGTCAATATCTAATAACCCTACTTTTATTGGATGTTGAGTTCAAAACAGGCTCTAATACTCTATTTGCTAAGTAAGCTCAAGTTCATCAAATGGTCCTCCAGTCATGCATTCCTTTAGGAACAGTTTGCTTTTGTTCACTGTTGGGTTGTTTTCCCCTTACAGCCAGAGTCATGTTTTTATAGATCATATCTATTTTCTGAATAAGCACAGCATTACCAAATGCTTCTCTTTACTATGGGTTCTGAGAACGTGTAGATTGCAATAACAAATAAGAGGGTTTTTTAAACACAACAGCAGAGAGTGATGAAGGGGTGGGATGAGTTGGAACAAATCTGTGCCACTGACAGCACAAATAAGGATGTGGGAGCTCAACTCAGGCAGACACTGTGACAGCAAGAGAGAACAAAGGTGTTATAAAGGCCCTCTCCTAATCAATGGATCACTTCGCTTTTGAATAAAATCTGTGAAAGAAATGGGAACAAAAGGCCACAAACTACACCTAGAAACATATTTTATGACAAAGCAACAGGTCAAGATTCCTTTTTTTTTTTTTCTTTCATGTTTGAAGAAAATTATTTTCCTTAATTACTTTCAATAGAGATCTTAAAATCTCTACTTACATTTTAAATAAGATAGCTTCTATTGCTTCAACATGAAAAATACATCTAGGATTAATCAGGGTGGTGCAGTTCATAGCATTAAAGTGGGGTTTATCTATTTCCCTGGTTTTGCAGTACAACATTGTGAAGATCCAGGAGCTTCTCCTTGCCTTGACTGGTGTTGTAGTACATTCAACAAACTCCACTAAAAAAGTTCATCTAACTCACTTTCTGAATTCCCTCTTACTTGTCATTGGTGGTGAGGAAGTTCAGAAAAGTTACTCTAAAACATTCTTGCCTATTTCTAGGTTTTTCAAACTAATTTGGCAAAACATAACCAGAAGGTATCGAGGCCAAAATGACTCACATTAAACAAACCTTATTCCACAGTGCCTGACTCATTTTGAAAAGTCCTTCCACCACAGGGAACTCCACAGAAGGGAAGTGCTTTGTCAGGAATTATGTCTGCTCAAGACAGCTGCAACCCTGACTTTTGATAACAGGGGCACAACAGTATTCTCTGCCTGGATACCAGATAACCGGAATTGTCCCCAAATCCAAGCACAGCAAATTAAATTGGTGTGTGTGCATGCACACATGAACACACAAAAATGGGCAATAGTTCACCCCAAACAGTTCAAAAATTAACACTTTTCTCCCTGGTTTACTTTCCATTCAAATTATGTTAAATTTTCTTAGTTAAATCATTATCTGTAGCTCCTGTACTTGGGCAACTCAACCTCTGCAAGCTGCCCAAAGACAATTAGAAAATGCTAAACCCGTACACCATTTTCCTTTATTTATTCTGCACTATATTCTTTTACAGATGCACCAAACCCAGGCTTCAGTGAGAAAAGATGGTGTGAGTGAACACATACAAAGTTTTCAGGCAGATTCTGTGGTGGCAGACTGTCACATCCCTTAGTGGCCACAATTCCACGTAAGTAAAGTATGATAGATAAGTTGCCAGTGTGTATCTGCTGGAGAACCATGCTAAGTTTTATATTCTATTCCTAAGGCACTGCCTGTAAAATAGCAGCAGCAGCAGCACAGAGAGCCATTAAACTAGAGCAGTGTGACAAGAATTTCTTTCATGAAGATGAAAGGGTGATGCTGTCTGTATCATTCATCAAACAATAGCTCTCTGTAGTCAATTATAATAGATACTCCCAGGAAGAAGTAGAGGGTTGGAAAGTAAGATAGGATTGAAATGCCTTTATCCTCACATTTTCAGAAGGAAAATTTGGAGGTCTCTCAATCCTCAAATGGAATTAAATTGATGATTGAAAAACAGAGTTTTCTTTTTAGGGAAGAAGTATTCAGTTTTCTAACCATACACCTATTGGAAACTAAAACTGGAAAAGGCCTCCTATATGTGAGCCTCCTCTTTGGTGCAAAAAGAGAGGCAGCCAAGCTGTGGCCATGGCCTGCCCCTTGGCATCCTGCTGGCTGGCTTTGCAGTGGTGCTTTTGGAAGAGACTGATCATTGCCTGGTGTCTGCCCTGGGGCTCTGTGCTGCCTCAGGCTGCGCATGGGGGATGAATCAAAGTTAAACAGAGCGTCTAGCAGGAGGCAGACCCCACAGTGGAGCTGCTCCTGGCCACCAGTCCCTGCAGTGTGACAGCAGGAGCAGAGGAAGCTTGGGAAGCTGTGAACTGCCCCTCAGAGACCCAAAAACACCTTTATAATAGCTCTGGTTTTCTACCATCCCCTGCTGTGCAGGCTAATGGAGGCTGCTCAAACAAACAGAAATATTTTTATGGGCTGTGAAGTTAGACTTGTGCTACAAGGAGGAGAAATGGGGGAATATTCCAGAAATGGGGAGGTTTCAAGAAGCTGCAGCTGATTATCTGTTCATTATCACATTTTCCAGCGGTTTCTCTCCATAAGTGTGAAAATGTCTGAAGGGTTGTGGTTCTTCCAGCTCCTAGATACTGAAGCTCATGATAAACTGCATGGCTTCTCCCTCACTTTCCCAAATTTTCTCTCCACATTTACACCAGCCAATTTGAGGGCCATTCTTTGTTTGCAGCAAAGACTCTAAAGCTCCAGGTTATGTTTGTGGAGTGCAGCCAGGAATAGAGAGCAAGGAAAGACAACATTCATGCCTGGGAGTTTTTTGCTGTCGAAGTCTTACACAGGCACAAAAATTAAAGTACTGATAGATATTTAATTTTTTTTTTAAAGATGCTGTAAGCATACCAATGGCATTTTATCATCAAAACACAAAGATGTATGTTGCAGCAGTGATATAAAAATGCTGACATATGTAAGAAATCCTTTACTGTTTGTACCAATCCAAAAGTCAAAACTTTTGAAGTTTCTTTATGTTAATACTTAGAGTAGTTGAAATTCAACAGGTTCAGTCACACCAGTGAAAGTGCCGGGTGATTTCTCTTATGCAATTCTAAAACTGATTATTGGAATATAACTAAGCCTCAAAGTGTAGAATGTCTGAGCAGTTGGAGTACATAATGCAGGGTGTGTATATATATAGTCTTTGGCTATATCACTACAGCTTTTTGCAGTTCTGAGATGACAGAAGGAAAAGACTCTGTAAAGCAACCACTGATGAAAAGTCTACATTAACATTACTTGGAACAAATACACAAAAAAAAGAATTTTTAAAAGTGATATGAAGGAGAAGTTAATGCATTTTTTTTTTCCAAGCTAATACATTTTTTTTCCATATACACAACTCTGAGGGATGTCTTTGCTAATCAAAGCTCCTTCCCACTTCTCTCACACACAAAATTCCACTCCTATAACCCTTCATTTGGGCCAGATTGACACTAGATGAATGCAGAATTATCTCTTGAATTTACTGAGAGACAGCAGAACTTGCTGACGGATTGAATCATCTTCACCCAGTCTCGCACCTCTGCGTGGCAGATACTGCTGCAAACTCAAAAATGTTCCTCAGGGTATCCCTTGTGCAAGATGCTGTGCTAAAGGAGCTGAGGAATTAGCACAGGGTGTGTTAGGCAGTACATGGTTGGTGTAGCACACATTTTTCAGACTCTCAGTACTTTTCCCTGTGAGCCTCATGCCACATTACTCGTGTGCTCCTGCTGAGACAGACAGGCTGGGGGATTTTTCCCTCCTCCACCCCCTACCTGGCAAGATATTCTTTGCTGAGCTTTGTGTCATGTGGCATTAGGAGAGCTTTGTTCTCAGAGCTTAATTCTCTTTCTCCAAGTCTGCACTGGGGTGACATTTACAAGCTAATGCACTTGCCCTTTAGGTAGCCCCCAACAGACATCTCACGTCCAGCAGGAATTACAGATCATTTTGCTCTGAGAAGGAGCTTCAGCTGGGCTCAAGGAAATTCAGGAATAAACATGCACCACAAGACTTAGTCCCTTTTTCAGGGAGAGCTGAATCCTTTTTTCAGCAACAGCTTTCTCCATGTATGCAACAGTTCACCTCTTCCTACTAATGTGTATGTTCAACATAGAATTTAGACTTTAGCTGAGGAGTAAAGGGTTTTTTCTGTCTTCTAGTTACAGATTGTGTTTAAAAAGTTTTATAATAAAATTGATAAGATATTTCTGTATGTCAAGGCCAACAACAGGCTCATCCAATCAAGCTTCTGTAAAAAATATTTTAATTTCACTACTAACAACCACTCACTTTCCCCACCTGAGTTCTTTTATACTTCTCTGAACAACATGGTTATAACATGCTACTGGTATTTATTTTGTTTGTACCAGTGTAACTTCCTATTTAAAACAAGAGCCCTTAAATAGCAGTAATTAATGAAAAAATTTCTCACACAAACTTTCACTTGGCTATTCTGACGATATTACTTACATGTATGACATAATGCTTTGTGTCATTAGAAATTAAGAAATGAAAGGGTGAAGCATGTACAATACCATAGCCAGAGAGAAATTCCTAACACTGTTCCCTTCCACATAATGTCATTCCCATAACTAGAAAAACAAAAAAGAAAGAAGTGTTTTATTTTAAAAATATACAGAAATAGGATAGAGGAGTGAATCATTGTACAAACAAATGGAAATGCTTCTTGGGAAATTAAACACTCTGGCTGCATTTGAAACCTGATTGTTTGAAAGAAGAAGCAAACTGTGTTTAACAAATGTTTATCCACAAAGCCATGGTGAGTCTCCTCAAACATGATATTAAATAGCAGGACAGCTATTAAAGATTGATAAATTGCTGTAAGTACATTTTTTTCATTTGAGAGTTTGGATTTATTCCTCCTTGTAAATGTCTCCTAGAGAGATCACTGTAGAATAAGTAGTTTATATCTGATTCTTATAACCCACAATGCACAATGACGACTTGTGATACAACTTACAAGTAACCTCCATATGGAAATCTTCCTTTGATGTTTTCCACTGATTTTTTGCTGAAAAAGCAATTGGAATTTTTTTCCTCTTTTCTGCTGTTACAGTAGAAACTCGACAATAGGTAACTACAGAGATTTTTCCTGCTGTGGAAAATGCACAGCTTCAAAAGAAAATAACAAAGGTCTCATAAAAGTGGTCTGTTCAAATAAATCACTAGATCAAGACCCCATAGCATTTCTAGGTCATTTGTGAATAGCAATGTTAATCAAGCAATATTGAAAAAAAAATAAATTGTTCAACTTAAAGAGAGCCTCCCCAAATACTGGTGCCTCCAGCAGAAAAGACCTGCTACTTCCAGAGCTGTTATGACATTAAAATCCCCTTCCATGATTTGTTGTAGCCACCTATGAGTGGAGTTAGACTGCTGAGGCACAAAGCTGAGCCCTGTCCCGTGACAGATCACTGGTGTAAAGAGGCTCTCTGGCCATGCAGGGATGGATGGCAGCTCACAGCTGAAAATGGACAGCTTGGACAGAGGCACAGCTACTGTGGGAGGAGGACAGGGCTCAGCTGAGCTGCTGGTTAAGATTTAAACACCTAAAAGTTGAACCAGCATGTGCCACATCAGCCTGAGTGTCCCTGAGGCTGGAGTTGCTGTCACCATGCCTGGGAATGTGACTCTGGTTTGCTGAGACCAGGCTCCTGTGAGCAGAGAGGGAGGCAGTGAATGGGGATCTAGGGCTGCTCAGTTTGGTTTATTTTTGTTGGTACCCCGACCTTCCTGAGGTTCTCCTTGCATCTGTGTTTGCTGCTGCTTTTATCAGAGGGTTTAATGTCACAGACTAAGTCAGGAGTAGGCTGCCCAGGGAAATGCTGAAATTGCCATCCCTGGAAATGTTCAAAGGTCCTGTGGATGTGGCACTTTGAGACAGGGTCAGTGGTGAGCACACTGGTGATGAGTGAATGATTGCAATCAATGATCACAGAGGTCTTTAATAACCTTAGTAACTCAATGATTCTGTATTTGTGCATGCTTGGTTTTATAAAGGTGCATTTTTCAATGGAGGTAAGAACTTCTAGTCATGACACAGAGAGTGCTAAAAGTAGCATTAAAGATCTGCTCAGTGTTTACCTCTCAATACTGTCACCTTTGCTAAATTTCTAAATATTTTTCTTTACTGCTGTGTCCAATTCTTTTTCTGGTTCAGTCCTGGTGACCCCAATGGGAAAGAGAACAGGGACAATGTAAGAAAACCTTGTACCCTGACTCAGTTATTCTGATTTATACTCTGTGAAAATGAGTAAGGGATGCAGAACCCTCAAAGGGTGTCATGATGCTTTTGGTGTGACTTTTGGAGAAAGAGGAGACCTAAAGCACAGTACTGATGCGGGTGTTATTTAATGTTGCAAGTATGAGTTTCTGATCAGTTTTATTTGTTTCTATAAAGACAAAAACCCCAGTAACTTCCTAATAATTAGCATTCACTAATTATTTCCTCCATATAAATATAGTGTCCTTCAGAAAGTCTCTGCTCCCACGCTTGAGATGATGACTATTTTCCGCTCTGATAACGCTGCTTCCATTCTCTCACTCATTCATATGCACATGCCATTTGGTATCAGTTTTCCATTTGATGGCACAATAAAAGTCACCTAATTAGGTAACAACAACTTAATGTATTAACTACATCCTTGTAAAACCACGAGAAATTTGCAGGACAGGTTTACTGCTGATGTTTTACTACCGTGTGCTCCCATTTCCTTCAGTTGTGTTTTGACCCTGAGCAGCACTAAAGGTGAAACTCTGATCCACTGTGGAAATCAGTTGTGAACCTGAAATGAATTTAAGAGCCTTGGGATTTCTCATCCAGATCTCCCCAGGGCCATAACAGGAGTAGTTCTCATGAGAAAGCCTGGCTAAAGCAGCCCTCTGTGGGCAGTAATATTTTATACACAGGATGTGTGGATACACTCCTCTTTTAAACAAATTTGGAAGAACAATAGCAGCCTAACTCAAGGACTCAGAATATGGGAAATGCCAGAAAGGAGATTCTCCATATAACTTCATTTCAGCCCCCTGTTATGCTTTGGTAGTCAAACCTGTTGGCTCCTGGGATATTTTTGTTTTCCCTCAGACCTCAGTGAATCACAGGAACTCTGACAGAATGGCAAGTTGTTCAGTATATCACTGAGTGGACTCCAGTGTCCCTCCCATCTCTAATGCTATTTAAACACAGTTGAGAGAACTATTTCTTTCCTCAGATATTGTATCATGGCACTAGTCATTTTTTTCAGTGTATTTATTCTCACAGGACCCATTATTCTCAATTTGCTCTCAGAAGCTGGACACGCAGAATTAAGAATGTCAGGGGTGATAATTTAGGGCGTAGGCTCTGAAATACCTATTCCAAGATATCAAGAGCCTGGTTATTAGAGTTCAACAGCACATGGCAAAAAAAACCCAAAACAACCCAAAACCAAACCAAAACAAAAACAAACAAAACCCCAACAAAACAACAACAAAACCAACCAACCCCCCCCCCAAAAAAAAAAACCAACAAAACCAACCAACCAAAAACCCACCAGCTCTCAATTAACATGTTCAGTGACTTCTGATGTGAATAAGGTCCCTGATACTCTACACTGTATAGCTGAGCTCAGTTGAAATAATTAATATCATACTAGAAGCCAGTTAAAGTAGGATAGAGTGCAGCAGCTGCTGTGTTATTCTTAGTAAATTTTACAATCTGTCTTTTGAGTAAAATGGCAGAAATGAAAGTTTTGTGCAAGCAGATCTGTAGAACCAGACACCTTGTAAATATGTCCTTATAGAGACAGTAATTCTTGAGGAAGAATGAAGCATCAGTAGGAGAGAAAAACCCTCTCAAGAGTTCTCAGTAATTCTTGTGACTCATTATGTCTTCTTGTGGGGATGTTTTGACTCTCTAGAGTGCCTCTCTAGCAATTAGAATGTGTTTCCCTTACCCATCCATTTGTCAAGCTGTTGCGCTTGATGAATATCAGACATGGCATTGGCTGGATATGTGATGGATATCTAAGTGTTGGCAGGTCCTCCTCCAGCACACTGGGATGTGGAGATGGCAACAAAAGTGTTCTATTTGCCTTGGGAGAGGTCAGAGGGGTCAGCCAGGATGCTGATGGGGAAGGACAGTTCTGTGTGAGCTCAGTGTCCTGAGGATGTTCAGCCTTAAATGTGCCTTTTGTGAAGATCCAAGAGCATTTCAGACACCTGCAATGGATACTCTCAGGTCCTAATGTAGGACCACAAGAAAAGATGGATTTTCTAAGGGGTATTGCCTATAAATATCTCTGGTATTTCACATACAATGATATATTTAACATTTAAATGTAAAGTTGTGGGATTTTTTTTTATTTTCTATAAACATTGCAGTGAAGTTTTGGAATGAAAGATCTACAGCAAGAACCGAAAATAAAACAAAATGAACTTTAGTAAAGTACTTTCCCGAGTAATAAAGCCAAGTGAATTACAGAGAATAAACATGTCATAAGTAGCATGAAGTAAATTAGATTATAATAGGATTACTGATATCATTTATGAACAAGAAAAGATTTTTTTTTTATGTTTACCAGAAATACAAGGAAAAGGAATGCAAGAATGAAGACCAAAACCCCAGTCACTGTATAAATATAGTTTAACATTCATTTAACTCTCACACAACTGGATGGTCCCTTGGTTTGCCATTTGGTTTCAGGTCTTCAGCACATCTGAATGCTATTTAGTTGAATGCTGTGCAAGGGTGGGAAGGAGGAGGATTTCAAGGCACTTATAATGAATATGATCTTCATGTTAAAAGAGTTCACTTAAGGGCAGATTGAGTGGGAACCTGAGTCCATTCCCACAGAAATCTCAGCCTACATCCCTCTGACATTAGGAGCAAAGAAGTGACCTGGTAGCCATCCTGCAGAAGTCAAATATACCTGTACACCTTGGATCCTGTTTATCATAACCTCTTTTTATTTTGGGTTACCAGCTCTCCACTTTCTCAGATCTGACATTCTCAGCACAAAGGATGGCATCATAAGGCCTGAAGATGCTGAAGACAGAGTAGCTTCCTTAAAACATAGTTTATCACAGAGGCCTTCAACATGTTACCCCTTCAATCTACTGATAAATTCCTACTGAGTTTTCCCTGAACCTTGAATGTAGTCTGGCCACTCATTTCAGGCATCTGGGTAAAATAAATCTTAAATTGAAAGTTGACCTCATCAGCAAATGTCATTTGTTTACATTGGATCCCATCCGTTCAAGTGGCCTCTCTGTACGTATTAGAGGATGAACAATTAAAGCCTTTGGTTCAGGGAAAGGAAGGGCATTGGAGGTCTCCAGCACTGTGTATCAGATTTTAGCCAAGAAAACTTCTTTAAGCATGTTATTAAATCACAAAAATTACAGATTAATGCTCCACTAAGCAGGCAAAAAAAAAAATGCTGAGCTTGCTTCTGGACTGTTCTCTGATGCAGGGGAAGTAAGGCTGGAGAATGGAGACAATTAATCTTGGGAGTGAAATTTAAGGGAAAATATTTATGTGAAGGACCCTTAAGACACATTTCTCTAGGTCTTTTTTTAACTCCTCCAGAAGTTCTTGTAATACTCAGAAAAGTCTTTAAAAATCATCTTTCTTGTCTTATACAGCTGTAAAATTATTTTGTTCCTCTTGGACTGCATAGAGGAAAAGTGTCTTCAGCATCAATAAGAATTTGATTACAGGGCTATTGTATAAAATTGCCCTTCCCAAACTTCTTTCCATTCAGTGAATTCTCTAATCTTTAGGGAGAAAATAATGCAGATAATCTTACAGGGTACTATTTCTGCTCAGTAGATGAGCTGCAGGATTGGGGTGGTGAATGACCAACACATTTGACAATTACACTGAACGTTTTTTCCACACTGTCACAAGTGAAGTTCCAAAAACCTTAGGACAAGCCTTGGAGCCATGAGGAACTGGCTCCCAACTCAGCCTACAGGTACTCAAACCACTGGGTGGGAATAAATGTCTGCTTGCAGCATTTGGACTTTTATTTGCTGCTGACCATGGCTGAGGAGGCCACCTGTGGAGCTCCTGGAACACGCTGCTGTGGGTAGAAAATGTTAACTGAGCATGGTGATGAGCATGGTTTCACAGCTCACTGGCATTCTGCATTATGAAAATGAAAGAAATTAACATCCCACCAGTCAGAAGTCAAACTTCACAGGGAACAAGTGGGCATGCTGCCTCAGGACACAAGAGACTCTGCTGTAAGACATATGTGATGTCTCTTGAGGACTGGAGAATGACCTTTACACATCAATGAGTTGTGCAAAGAGACATATCCTAGGGGTAGGGCTCATTAGCAGAACAAGGAATTGAACCCAAATCTGATTTGTCTTGCTTTTGATGACTTGCTACGCACAGAAAGCCAACAGAAAAGGGAAGGCTGGAAAATTTAGCTGATTTTCAACCACAAGGACTTGTTCTTCAGGACCATAATGATGGTAAACTTGGCCTCATGTGAGTAGATTTAAACAGCTAAGTACTCACCTCTGAGCTGTCATAAGCTGTTTTGCTTCTGAGCCTCTTCATCTTTGTCATATATAAGTCAGAGAGGTTGTGCAACTATTTCACTACAGGAAAAATAGACATATTCAGATAATCCTATCAAATAATATTGAGAACACCGTTTTTCCTGAAGGCCCTTCTTGTTGTTCTATTATTTCTAGAGTTCCATATTATTGTTCTATCAGATTTCTAAAGTCCATACCTCCTTGGTGTATTCTCATGGCTGCAGATCTTCACAGCACAGACTCCTTCTGCATGCTGTTCTCTCTCAGGTCAGGGCTCATCCAAGGCTCTCCCTGCCTGGCTAACCCGCCCCCTTTTATCCCAGTTATCGTCATTGGTCACAGCTGCAGCCCAATGAAGGATATCGCAGCTGCAGCCCATCAAGGACAACCGGGACCTCTGGGGCAAAGCCTCTATACAGATATTCAAATACATTTCCTCTACTATATTTCCCCCTTTTCTTTTACATGAGTTAACAGTTGTACAGATGTTCAATTACAATACATACATTTCCCCATGGCTCACAGGCCATGTACAACCCCCATATTTTCCCATGACTCACGGGCCATGCACAACCCCCATAGATGCTTGCTCAAAGGCCATAGTCTTTCACAGCTCCCTGACCCAAAGGCTATGTTCTGTCACAGCTTTCAGCTGTCTTATCTTCCACCAAATATCACTACAGCTCTTGGCTGTCTCATCTTCTGCTAACTATCACATCGGGATCACCAATTGTTGTCATTCTATTATTTCTAGAGTCCCATATTGTTGTTATCAGATTTCTAAAGTCCATACCTCCTCAGTGTGTTCTCATGGCTGCAGATCTTGACAGCACAGACTCCTTCTTCTGCATGTTGTTCTCTCTCAGGTCAGGGCTCCTCCAAGGCCTTCCCTGGCTGGCTAACCCACCCCCTTTTATCCCAGTTATCCTCATTGGTCACAGCTAATTAGCAGCCCAATTAGGACATCACAGCTGCAGCCCATCAAAGACAACCAGGACCTCCCAGGGCAAAGCCTCTATACAGATATTCAAATACAATACATTTCCTCTACTACACCTTCTGGTACTGGAATACTTTTGATAGACAATATATTAGTTTATTGTGTAGCCCTGTTAGTCCTTTTAGGCACTGTGGCAGCGAAACAGCTTACTTTCTAAACTTGAAAAAGTGTGTTAAAAAAATTTTATACTTGGTGAAAATGATCACTCAGAACCTGAGTGCAGAGACTGTGCCTTCAGTTTATGTAAGTCACCAGCTACTAAACCATTCTCTTCCCTGTCCAAATGTGCAAGGTCTTCAATAAATAATAACAACTTGCTCTTTGTTCTTCCTAGACTGGTAAAAAAAATTAAAAAAAAAAAATCTTCCAGTCTTTATAAAATAGACACATTGCTGGCAGAAATCCTGACTGTCTTATACTGAACTCTGCTCTAGGACCTAACCTTAAAATGATAAAAAAATAGGAGAAAAAAAGATTTAAAGGTTTCTTTATATCAACTTAAACAAACAAATCCTCATAACTGACTTGTGGAGGAATATGTAAAGGACTCCTGTGCATGTCAACTAGACACAAAATTGCTGTCAGCACTAGACAATCTCCTGGACTTTATACATAATGATGTAGATGTACATGAAAGCCACTTGAAAATCGAAGGAGTTTGAGAACGGTACAGTTTGTCCATATAAATGTAGCTGATGTGAAGCTAAAGCTGAGAATGTACTTTTGGACTGAATCTGTGCTCAAGCTTTCGAAGAAAACAAAAAAAAGCAGTGAAGAGCTTCAGAGAATTATTGTAGTTATTCAAGGCTTGAAGCCAACTCATCTTTAAAGTGGCCTAAAACCTGATCTGTCTCTCATGAGATAAGAGTTTTCAGAACTCTGCTGTGGCTTTTAGATGACATGAAGTCAACTTTTTTAACAGTGAAAGGAATTACCAGGCTGATTACATCTCTAATTAGGACCCAGCACATGGAGGTACCACATGGGATCTCTCTGTCCCTGCACAACCAATTTAATGCACTTAACTGAGCCCCAGTGTGTACCAAACCAAAGAGGAATACAGAATTTAGTGGCTGCAGATTGTCCACAACATTTGTATAATGGCCAGAATTAAGCAGCAAATAACTAAGGCATTATGTGTGTTAAAGCTGCCACAGGCAGATCCTATTTCAGTTTAAGCACTGCTCACATCTCACATGAGCAGGTCTGAGTGTTCTGTGGAAAACTGAAGGTGTGGAGTCCTGGCCCCACAGACACACTGGGAAATTTGCCATTGCTTTAGTGGAGCCTTTATCTCGCCCCAGATCTTGAAAGCATTTGCTAGACACTGTATTTCCCAATGTGTTCTTTGGGGCCAGGCAGCACACTGAAACATTCCACAGCTTTAGCAGGAATAGATAGCTCTTGTGGGGCAGCTGCTCCTTCAGACTCACTGGAACAGCCTGAAGCTCCACCAGAATGGAGCTACAAATGGCTGCTCTGGTAATGGGCAAGATCCATTTTCTGGTGATAAAGATCCATTTTTACCAGGCAGAGTGTACCATACTCTCATGCTTCTCATGTTTTGACTGCTATGAAGAGAGCACTCAGAATGATGATGCAGCTACATGGTTGTAGCTTAAAGGAGGAATGAGTGAGAAATGCCACTTTCTCCTTCACAGAATATCAGAATGGTTTGGGTTAGAAGGGACCTTGAAGATCATGCAGTTCCAAGCCCCCTGCCATGGGCAGGAACACCTCATATGTCTCTACTGGGATAAAGGGGGGCATTCATTTGGTTTTTCTCCTTTTACTCCAAAGGTAGCAATTTATAAATCACAGTTCTTAGCTGAATAACTTATTTTCCTGAATTCTTATAAATAACGTATGAATCGATATGAACAGATAAGTAAAGCAAAAGGAGAATGTAAACCTTACTTCCTCCTTGGCAATTTAGATTTTACAGCTATTTTTACTTAACAATGTGCAGTTCCCTATTTTAACATTGACTGGCATATCCCATTCATCATCAGAACTTTATTACAAACAACACAAATGTCCCTGGATACCTGGGAAAAGTTGTGATCTGTTGGTCCCTTCAGTTCTCCAGCATGAGCAAAAATATACCAAACTCCTCCAATGCTCATGGCAGTGGCTCTTGGAGCAGCTGTTAAACAGCACTTAATTAAAACAAAATACTAACTCTGCTCATCCCCCAACCCTCCATGCCCCTTTTCCCCCTTAGGAAAATTCAGTTAACAGGACAATCAGACACATGAAAAAACTGCCATGCAAAAGCAGCTGCAGCTGCAGAAGGGAATGTAAGTGTGCCTTGCCTGTCAGTCCTGCACAGCCTCAGACTCGATTTATGCACTGACCCTCTGAGTATTATCCAGAGAATCCTACTTTTTTGGGCATCCAGCCTTGATTTCACTTGATTGACAGAATATAGATTTCCAAGATATTCCTGGATCCATGGAGGATCTGTGGCTGCAGCATGTGCAGAGGGAGGGGGAGGTATGAGGTAATTAGAGACAGGGAAAGCCACTTTCTCCTTCCTCATGCCTGTGATGGGATCAGTGAGCACAGCACTGAGATGTTTCTTGTTTCTCCCAAAGCTTCAACTTTCCCCCTCTGTGCATGGGTGTGCATCAGGATTTATGGGTGTCCATGGAGCTCTGCTCCTCTAGAGGAACATGAATTCCCTATTTTTTCTGTCTGCTCAATGTGCACATCTGGGAAGCTTGAGTTTTCTGAGCTGGTGGCTAAGAATGGAAGCAGAGACCAAGGAAATAATGTTAGGAATTGGGAGTGGATTTAAGGAAACACAGACTTGATCTGCTGTGCTCCCACATACCAGTAGTGAGAGAGAGAAATGTGAGAATTATTTGTTGAAAGGAAAAGAGCAGTTTTTAACTATAATTTATTCATTTAAGTCTAATCGTTTTCTGGGTCAGAACACATGCCTTGAGGAAAGTGGGCAAGTTCACACATCTCATGGAGCAATCTTCCAAAGTGCTGGGCAATTCTCTCCTGGGGGTTTCTGCAAGATAAACGTGGGGAAGTTATCAAATCCCTGCCTGGAGACATTTTGAGGCAGGACACCTCAAGAAAAACCCATCATTCTTAAGGTGCACACATGCTGCCAGCGAATTCACTGCTGGAGAAAAGGTCTTAACCCAAATCTCAAAACAGGCCTGAAGGTTTGTCCAACACTTACTCAGGATAACAAATGACTCCTCTGGGAGGGAAATGCTTATCGTAGAATCAAACTCACAGTGTTGTGTGCCAGATTTACTGATCAGCCCTTCTGCTCTCTCAGGTACAGAGGGAAAAGTGTGTGTGAAAGTCTGTTTATAGCCAAACTTGGGAATGCAAGAGATACCACAAGGAAAGTGCTTGATAATGAGATTCATTCTGATAATGAGGTTGTAAATTCAATATATATTTTCTTAATTCACTCTTCATTCCAAAGGAGTCAACTGACCATTCAGAGTTAAAACAACAAACTAGGGGAAAAAATCCCATGATTTTTCATTCAGCATGGCTTAAGACTATTGTTTGAGTTAAAATTTGTGATTTGGGCTGGGTTTTCATTTCTTAATTTCCAACAGGAAGCTGAAAACAACCTCACCCCCATATTGTTACTTTGGCTATGTAACAAACAAAGGACTTGAATTGCTCCATCTTGGTGCTGAAAAATGGGTGTAGGCTCTGATGTTACCACAGGCATCATTTTCAATACTTTCAAAGAAAACAGATCTGGATTTTAGTTGAAACTTGGGTCAATCTGACAAAAGACAGGTAATCTTTGTGGCTTTAATACATACCTTTGGCCTACATTTCAAACAAATATGAGGCAGCTCAAGGTTTGCATTTAAGTGGTTTCATATGTCTCTCAAGTGCAGGTCATTTTCCTCAAATTTCAGTTGAGAGTCTGAGTTTTCTCAATTCTGAAAGTCAAAGTTAAATTTAGGGGTGTGAACCCATCTGGACTAAAACCGAAGGAAATATTGGCACAAAACCTCAGCAAAATGAAACTGCCAAAATTGAAACATCTCTGATATATACATATATATATATATATATATACACACTCAGAAAGAGTTTTTAAAAAGTCAGTGGTTTGTCAGAATAATAATCAATTTAATCTGGTTTATTCAATTTTTGAAGCAAAGGAAGTAAATATAAGTTGCTTGTGGCTTTAGGAATACTTCAACAAATTTAAGGAAAGCAGAAATTAAAAAATTTAAATTTTTGCTAAGGTTTCCTATGCACTAATCAACCTCAGATGAGGTCAGGGAAAATTAAGAAGCATTTGCTCAGGGAATAGAAAGCAGAGAGAAGAGAGGAGAGGAAAGAAAAGGACAAAAGACAGAGGAAAGAAGAAAAGAAGCCTAACTTTAAACAGACTTTCAAATCCATTAAAATACAGGTCATGAATGTCTGAACTGGAAGAATTTTGATGGGCATTGTTAAGTTTGAAGGAATTTTATGTCTTGCATAGGTTAATTTGCTTGTCATTTGAACTGTGAGCTCAACCCATGGAAAACATGAGACCGAACTGGGTTATTAATGTCACGAATTCTTTCTATTTCAAATTTCTTTGTAGGGGTTAGGGAGCATTACCCATAATATAATAATGCATTAAATAATACTATTTATCAACCAATAGTGCTATTTATCAACAACACAGTGGTTGATAAAGTGATCTAAATAACTGTTTAAAACTAAAATGGATTGCAGAGACTGAATAGACTGTCTGATAAAGCAGTGTAGGTAACAAACAGCTCTAACTGAGCTTTTTTACCCAAAAAACCCCCCACCATCCTCCTTGCAGAAATGTCTGTGTTATAATGTGATCATTGTTTCTCTGGCTAATTACTGCTGTCTATGCCAGTGGGAAGCCTTGCTGTAAAGCAGCAGGAGCATGCACCTCCCATCTGCACTGACTATTTAGAGATTGTAGAACAAAAAAAAAAAAAAAAAAAAAAAAAAAAAAAAAAAAAAAAAAAAAAAAAAGCAGGGAAAAAATACCAAACCAACAAATGAAAACAGAGGTCTAAGTTTATTTTTCTAGGAAAAAAAAATCAGTGGAGTACACTGATTTTTTTCTGTGTGCGTGTTGAGTTGCAGTGACACACGAGTCACTGATCATGGGCAGCAGTGCCCATGTGATAACCAATGTGCCTGGTGCCACTCAAAATAGCCCCTCTGAACCCTGGGCCATTTCCAGAATGCTCAAACACAAACATGTTGTAACTCAGGCCATTTTCATCCTATGCTTTAAAAGTTTTGTTCCATTTCAGAGCTGAGCCAGTCACATGAAGTTTACAGATAGGTAGAGGAGAAAGTGAGCAAAACCTCAATGAAGCACAAAGAAAAAATACACACGGGGAAAAATTCAATTCACATCACTGGAAACAGGAATATTTTAGAGATTTAAATGTGTTTGTTAGAACTTGGAAAGATATTTCCACATAGCAACAGAAAGATCACACACTTCTTGCTCTTCAAGCAGCAGCAGAGCTTTCCAATTTTACCTTTGGTATATTTATGGTGTTTGCTCTCTACTGCAGCTCTACAATAGCACTGGCAAAATGGCAAAAATAACTCCTCAGAATGAGCATTTCCCTGAATAGGCTTCATTGCAGTTGGAATTTGAGAGAAACTTTCCATGGAAAAATAGGGGGTGAGACTGAATCCTTTTAAAATGCAAACCCCACAGCAGTGAAATAAAACAAGCTTTAAAGGCTTTAAAATGAAAATGACAGAAAAGCCTGATCATTGAAATATAAACCCTGTTTTTATGTTACTTGTATTCATTAAATTATGTATGAAATATAATTTTGAGGGGAAAACCAAGAAGTTAATAATATTACAAGACCATAGATTCCAAAAGCTGCCAATTAGGGGAGACACAAATCATCAGCTTTACCAATTTATTTTGATCCCTTCCTGCTGACATCAACATAAATGTTGACATAAACTCTGCTGGGAAAAGGAATAGGACACACACAGAAGTACAGAAGTTTAGCAAAATTCCTGAAGACCACAGAACATATTTGTTTTAGAACTTAGCACATTTTTCTTGAGCATGCATTAAAAACATATTTTATAGTTCATTATTAATTCAATCAGCTCACTATTTATTTTTGCAATGGAATCTTCTGCAGTGCTCTTTGTCATAAACTCTACAATTTTCCTGCTTTTTGCTCCATAAGGAAAATGTTACTTTTGAAAAAGTGCTGCAAGTTAATAACAACTAAAAAATCTCTTCAAAGTTTAAAAGTGCTACTTCAAACCTGCTAAAACTTTAAGCAAATCAAGTTTAGCAACCTAGTGATGTTGATAAGAGAAGGGCTGGTTGATTTGATTCTCAGAGGATCATCTTTGAAATCCCACTGTAGGCAAACTTAGAAAAAATTGCCCCATTTTTTTCATTACAATCCCCTAGCTAAAAGCTTAACGTAAATTTTAATGAAATAATTTGTAAAGGCAGAGATAAAGAGAAAATTTGTCCAAGACACTTAGTAATTTGGGCCTTGGTATATTTTTTTCCCCAAAAGTAAGCTATCCTTATTTCATCCCAAGCAGTAAGAAGGAATAACCCTCACAACACTATTTTTTATGATTATCACAGCAGTGAAGAATTGTCATGAATATATATCCTCTTATAAAAAGTCCACTTGCCAGAAGATTAGCACCAGTTTTTGGAATTTAATGCCTGGTCACCCTGCACTAGCAGCATTTTTCAAGGCCAAAATATTTGTCCAACAATTATGGTGTACATAAGCCATACAAGATGACATGTTCCCTGAATATAAGTTCCCTGTTTAAGGGATGAATCAGAATGCAATCAATAAATCAGTTTCCTGTGTAGCTTGGTGAGGTTGGATTAACAGAAGACAATTTTGAAAAGGTAACGGAAAGAGCTGTAGTCCAATACTTGGTGTATGAAGGAGTTTCTAAAGCACAGCAGAAGAAAAAATAGAATAAAAAAGATGGAGAGGAGATGAAATACATATTTATAGCAAAGTGACAAAGAAGAAATTAGATAATTACCAAACAAGAGAAGAACTTGAGAGCCTTGAGAGGCAAGAGTAACAATAGGAAAACTGTAGGAAAGAAAGAAGAAAGTGAAAAATCAGAGTTGGGTTTTTTTTTACTGAAATGCAGAGTGAAAATTGCAGTCCATCTAAATAGAAGAGTACTAAATGTGGCAATAATTCTGATAACAATGAATAAATACCACAGCCACAAGTGTAATTGTCTGTCAGACCCCTGCTGTCGTGCTCAGCCTAGGTTAGATGTCTCAGAAAACTCTTTAAAGCCATGTGAAACTCTATTTGCAGTTAATATACTGATATAGATGTGTGTTTATTTTAAACTGATCAAAAATGCCCTTAAAAAGAAAAGTATCTTTTTAACCTCAGTGCCTGGCTGGCAATGGCACTGTTGTAGCACACGGTGGTGTCTGCTGGTTGCTTTCTCTCCAGCACTAGCAGAAATTATTTCAGGAGTAAGGGCTCTGATCATGCAGTTCCCAGCCTTTCTCCTCTGGCATGGCCCAGAATAATCTAAAAGCTCTAATCCAAACAGCCTGACCACTCAAAGCAAGTGTGCATTTCAGCTCACACTCAAGGAATAGCAGAAATCCATCCATTCACTGCTGGAGGCTTTCAAACACTTTGGGGTGTCCCCCCAGAGATTCTGTAAATAAGCCCTGGAGCTGTGTTTTACATGGAAAATATTATGGAGACTTGCTTTTCACACCAAAGGAAAGAGGCTGGGCTTTATGGGCTCCTGTGGCAGTTGAATTTTACTGAAACACACACATGAATAAAGATATGAAATCTTTAATAAGTCTAATACCCTTAAAATATACTTTTTTCTTCCTTGGTATTTTACTTTCTGCATGTCTTCACAATGGGCAGAAATTATCTCATCCTTAAAACTCTTGTTTGTTTGTGTATGAAAATATTTTAGGCCTATTCCAACAGTATCTCAGCATGTAAAACTGCAAATAAAATCATGTATACCATTTAAATTTGATCAAAAGTGGGAACAGTGTGCTTGAGGATGTGCTGAAAACCTAAATCAACACCAGGCTTTGCCATATTTCTTCTCATTATTTTTAAACCATTTTGCCCCTTTTTCATTTATGATTTTATAAACCATCAGCTCAGATATATGATCAGTTATGGAATTAACCCCAAATCCACTGGTGTGCTTAGCAAAACTGTGTAATTTGAATTAATTTAAGTGGTATTGTAACTCAGTAAGGGTGCAACTAATATTTGTGTCAATTTCTGTGGCTACTGGTAATATAAACCTTGTCATCTTTGTTGGTAGATTATGCTGTTGTATACACAAAAGGAAAGGGAAATACAAATTTTCCCCAAGGGAGCACAAGTAAATCCCCCCTATTTCT
The DNA here is from genome assembly GCF_037042795.1 of Molothrus aeneus. Classification (NCBI taxonomy): domain Eukaryota; kingdom Metazoa; phylum Chordata; class Aves; order Passeriformes; family Icteridae; genus Molothrus; species Molothrus aeneus. The sequence goes on along the minus strand of NC_089649.1, from coordinate 8,436,425 downwards.
GTGTTTTGTTTTTCAAGGTGTTTCTTTAGATGGAGAATATGTTCATTTTCTCAAACCATAATAAGGAAAGTGGGGGGGGAGAAATATACATTTATTATTATTATTATTATTATTATTATTATTATTATTATTATTATTATTATTATTATTATTATTATTATTATTATTATTATTTATTTATTTATTTATTTATTTATTTATATAAATAGGTATAACTGATTTTTAAGAAAGGTATCAAGTATTTATGGCTGACATTCATACACCAAGGCAAAAAAAACCCCACAATAACAACAAAATCAACCCACACCAGTGGCAGATCTCAAATAAGCATTGTACATGAAGATTACCATGTATTTCTAGATTAATCCTCTTGTTTCACTGTGTTTTTGTCCCATGTCCTTTAATCATTCAGGGAATGTAATGCTAAGATTTTTAGGCATCATATTGTTGACATAATCAGATGAAATTATGCTCAAAAATATTAGTGACCTTTCCTTCTTTGATACAAAGAAGATGCTTTTAACAGTTGCATAGGAAGGTGGAATAACTGACAAATAATTGCTGAGAAATGAAATTCAAAGAATACAGAGTTTACAAATCTCCTGCTGAGCTCTCTCTGGGCATCCCAGGGCAGCAACTATAGCAACTTTAAACCATATATTTAATGATATGCAGGAATTTTGGCTGATTTAACCAAGGTAGCTTATTCCATTTTATTTTCTTCTCTAGTGTTGCTTTGTTATCCCACATGCAATGTGTATTTTTCTTCTCCTCCAGCATTTGATATTCCACTTAAAATGAAAAATAAATTAATTCCCACTGTGCCTAATTTTCAAAATGAAATTGAAGAAAAGTGCTCTCATTCCACACCCCCATCACACTAATGGTGACGTTGGGGAATCGCCACAGCAAAAGTTGGGAAGTTTGTGTGGAAAACAGCAAATCCCTTGCCAAGTGTGTGGGGTATGAAGGAATGCTCACAGGTGAGAAGAGCTGAGCAGAGATAACAACTATTTTTCACTGAAGGGATTCTTGCTGCTCCTTCAGCAGGAGAGGATGATCAGCTTAGGTATGGGAAAGCAGGGAGTGGAAAAGTATCTCATATAGCATTCAAACCTAGGCACTTCCTCTTCTTCCCCATCTGTTCTTTTCCACAAGAGGATTCCATTCTCAATTACGAAAAGCAGCTAATATCCAGAAACTGAGCATCTTGATAGAACTCATTAATGTACAGACTTCTATCACACACCCCTGCTTTGTTTCCTCTTTCTCAGCAGAATTCCATTTCAACTGTTTTCCTCTGAATATTATTCATTTTGGTTAGAACCTAGTTACCTTACAAAACTTTCTTTTGTGGAAGACATTTTTGGGTTTGGTCATAGCTGTTATCTTCTTTATGCCTTCCTAGCTTTACTAGAGCATTTTGGACATAGGATTCCAGAGCCTGAAGTTTCACGCTTAAATTCATTCATAAATTTTATTCATGTTTTGGCTTTTTTTTTTTATTTCCTTTTCATAATTTAAAAAATAATTTTTTCCTCACATTTTCCTTTCAGAAAAAAGTATAAAGGATATCTTTGAGCATCTGAGAACCTCTAGAAAATCAGCTTTTATAGCAAGGTGACATCCAAAAAAGCTTTACCTTTTCTATGACTTCTTCCCTCATTCTTGTATTTGCTGGTTTCAATGGATCAACTCTTTCTGCCCCCACAACCTGGGAAAAATATAGACATCAAGTCTCTTCATTGGTTAAAATAGTTCTTCAGGTGGGTCTGTTTTTTGGAGACTCAGCCAAGTGGCATGAATTTAGCAGATTTTCTTCCTAACTTGTAGTGTAATTCCATTTTAAGGAAGTTGTACAGGAAAATTCAGTTGACATCTGCTTTATTAGTACAGCAAAAGAGTTTCAGCTACAGCACTATTAATCCTCACTATCAGGATTAATTTAAGTAATTCCATTAGTTCCTCTATCAAGATACAACTGAAGAGAGACAGAAGCAAAGCATTCATTTTTCCAAGTTTTAAACTGAAGCTTTTTACTGCTGTGATCTTAGCCACTGATCTGACAGCTGCTGATAACCAGCCTGTCATTGAAGCATGCAAAAATTCTGATCTAAATCACAAAATCACAGAAGGGATCAGGCTGGAAGGGAGCCCAGGATGTCCCTGGCCTTCCTGGCCACCAGGGCACTGCTGGCCTAAAAATGGTTGACTAAACCACATATGTGTTGAAAAGTAGCAACTTTTCAACATATAGAAATAGAAATCATTTTTCTGTAAGTAGAAAAATTAGAAATGAAGTAACCTGGAGTTTATCGCTTTTTTTGGGCTGGATTTGAATTTGGAATCCAGATCAGGGAATAATTCAATCTGAGTTTCATTTCATTTGAGCAAAAGTTTCAAGATCAGGAGACAAGATAAACATCTTATGGTTTTTGCCCATCCCTATGTAGTGAAAGATAGCAAACAAACAAAAAAAAAAAAAACCAAACACAAGACAGAACCCCAAGGTCCCCCTTTTAGTTGTCAGATTGCACATTCCAGAATTGTTGGCCCTGTCTGAATTGATCCAGTTGCTTTTTAATGCATCATATTCAAAAGAAATGAGAGAAAAATGGATCTCCCTGCCTTGATAAAATCTCAGAGGCCATTTGTGCCAACTACTGAAGTGCATCTCATCAGGTTTAAATTATTTTATTTTAATCTCTCCAGCTCAGCTTCACAAATAAATCTCTGATTCTTTTATTCTAAAGAAGGAATTGAAAAAAAAAATAAAGAATAGGGGGAAAAAAACCCCAACAACAAAGAATCTCAACAATTCATCCCATAAGGCTCTTTGTCAAAGCTTCTGTGTCCTGTAAACTTATGTAAGAATGGTACACAGTCATCAATTCATAGTCCAGAAGCAAAAAATTAAAAAAAAAACCCAAACCTTGGGAAGGTTTGGAAAAAGACATAATAAACTTAGGACAAAGGAAAAAAAACAACAACTCATGCTAAGTTAAGGGCATTAAAAACCTTTTACTTGATATGATAACTAAATCATGTTATAATTACTATCAGTTAAAGCCTCACATGGTATTTTATCTTCCATGGAGAAAAGTATTCTTTCATTTTATGCTCCCTTTCTTTTTTTTTTAATTTATTTTAATCTCCAAACCATGATCAAAAGCTGTGTATCTGTCAACTTCAAACCATATCTATGAATTAGAATAAGAGAATAGAAGTCATCACCCCTGGGAGTTTTTCAATGAGAAAGAGCAGATCAGAGAAGTAAGATGGGAATACATGCACATACTTTCCAGGATCTCTGGCTTTAAATCTGCATGATAATTTAAATTATTAAATGCACAGAGAGTATTAAATCATGGTGGTTTACTTAGGAGTGTTTTTAACTTTGAATTCATGGGAATACAAGGCCTGATACCTTCGTTTATCTGCAGATGCTGATAATTCTCAAGATGTGCAAGGAAAATGGAATAATTGTTTGATTTTAAAAGAGTCTTTAGCAGTCCATCCTAGTAAATCAATTCTGTGCAGTGAGAGGAAAATGACAGCACTTGAATTTACTTCCCAAATATTCCATTCCAGCTTGGTATCTCAGAAGGGAGGATATTTCAGTGTGGCTTTGCAGATGTAAGTTACTCACATTTTTCATATGTACTTTGTTTGTGGTTGGAAACTTCCTTCCCTAGGAATGGCTAGAAAAGGCCATAAAGAGTTTTCACTGGAAGCTAGACATCCCTAATGTAGCTCTGTGGCTACAAAGAGAACAGAACTTTTTTCTTCAAAAGTTGCCACGTAGATAAAAAGATTTTATGGTAGGTTTTGCTCTTTGGAAAGGTGTGACTGATTTTGAACCTTCCCTTAGGATGTTCAGCACTGAGATTCAACACCCCAGGTTGATTCCCTGGGCAGATTGATTGTGCAGAGGAAAAAAATACCTCTAAAAAGGTTTTCCTCTTCCTTAAAACCAAATCCCAGTTACACCTTAATTCTAATATATCTTCCTGTTTATTATGAGTTAAATTTATGAGAGTAAGAAAATAACAGAGGATTTTCTCTTTTTTTCCTCACAATTTACCCCTATTAAAGCTAAAACCTCCTGATTTTTCACACCTTCTGAAGGAGCTTGATTTAACAGACAGATTGCTATAAAATTTTTTGAACCCAGTAATTCCTCCAAGTAACAGAAGTGATCTTTGAATTATTTTGAGTAGAAAGGTTGAGGCTTGACCACGGACACAGTGAGGGTGGTAGATGGTTTTTTCATTAAATGATAAAAAGTGAAATGCATAAGGAACAGTACTGAAATGCTCCAACATCAGGTAACACTGATATTGTTTTGAAGAAACACAAAGAGGGTTAACAAGCATGTGGCAAAGATATGCGGATTTTTATAAAATTTTTATAAAGAAATCAGGAAAAAATGCTGCAACATTTAAAAAAATTAAACCAATGAATCTTTACAGACAACTGAACCAAACCCTGCCTGCCCATTGTAAAATATAAAATATATATTCATGTTTTAGCAAATTCATGTCTACACTTGCATGCATTATCTGTAGCAGATGTTGCCCGTGTGACTGACCATACTGCTGGTATTTGGCTGGAGTGAACATTCACAAAAGTTTCCTTGTGCCACGTCAGAAATGCCATACATGCACATTTTGAGCTACTCAGAGTAGACAATCAGGGTAATCATGAAATTAAGGTAGAAGGCAGGAAAAAAGTAGTGACTGGGAGAGAAATGTGGGTAATTAAAATGTGGTTATCACTGCAGAGGCCTCCCAGTCAAGCATCTCAAATGTGATCAGATGATGGCTTAGAACTTGCATTGGGTTCATGTTTGCCACCTTCCTTGGGTTGGTGGCTCGTTCAGATCCCTGCCTCTTACAAGGAGTGCATAACTTAAAATGGTATCTCAGTGACAACAGGCTGTGGGCTCAGTAAAAAGCCAAGTGGTAACAGGAGTCTCCTCCAAGCAGTGTCAGGGAAGAACCAAACTCTGGGTGATATCTGGACCAAATATCACTGACTTTGTAAAATAAAAGAGCAGACAAGAAACCAAGTGTGTTGTTCTGAAGTGATGCAGTTGCCTGTAAAAGAGTTACAAGTTTTTCATTATCACGCAGTCATCATCAAAATATGTGCCTTGGCTTGGAAAAGCAGCCCACCAGCAAAATAAATTTTAAAAAAAGGGAAGGGGAGAAAAAAACCCTCTCCATTCCTCAAATTCAGTGTCTTTGTGGTTGTGTCCCTGGCTGTCAACACTTTCCTTCCCTATTGAAAGGCGATTAGAAAAGCAGTGTTCTGCCAGTGCCAGTGGCCTCAAGAGCCTCATTATAGCACAAGGATAACCCCAGGGTGAGCAGAAAGCCTCAGCACAGAGTGGCCATTGAGTCCTTCATAGCCAGGCTAGGCACACATGCTCCAGCCAGGCTTACCAGCAGATGAAGCTCACGTAGCAGCACACAGGCAGAATTAAGAAAAGAATAAGAAATTTGGCAGCTTTAATCAGTTTCTCTACAAAAACAAAGCTGAGCGCAGGCAGCAGAAAGGATCTGGACCCAAATTCACTCCCTGTGTTCCCTTTTTCTTCTGGAAGGGGGGAATTGAGACCCATGAGAGGTGAAAAATGGGAATGAGGATGGACTCACTGGAAGCTTTCCTCATGAGATAATGAAAGGTCTTGTGGTCGTATCTTAACCCCATCCCTTTGGAGGAAAAAAGCTTAGAATGCTTTTATGGTTTTTTACTCTTGGACTAAAAGACTACAGCTGTTTTGAAGCCTGACATAGTTCTAGCATATAATTAATACCATTTCCATTTAACTCACCAGCTAAATCTTAAACAGAAAGCACAAGCTGTGACATATTACTGAAAAGAAGCAATGCACATTGGACAATTGACTTGGTGGTGGCCTTTAATGCTGTGCCCCGTTGGTGGGGTGTCTGTGGTTATCATTTTTCATTGGAGAAATGTCAAACAGTTCATGGGCCTGGCAAACATAACTATCACAGGCAGTCCTGCCTCTGCTGGCTTTCATCTTGTGAAGCAGTTGCATTTCCTGGCAGAGCATCCATGGATTTATAGGCATACATGCAACTTACACTCTGCATACATCCATATCTATTTTTATAGAAATATACATTAGGATATAGATCAGGTCTGGGATATCACAGAACCATGGAATGGTTGGGATTGGAAGGGACCTTAAAGAGGATCCCATTCCAACTCCTCTGCAGTAGGCAGGGACATCTTCCCCTAGACCAGGTTGCTCAGAGCCCCATCCAACCTGGCCTTGGACGCTCCAGGGATTTGTAGTTTATCCCTACTAGACAGCCAAAAAAGAAGTGAATTAGTGTGCTCCAAAACCAGTTATTTTTTACCTCCCTTGGCTACCTGCATTACTGGAAGTCACTGCAGCGTTGCCACACTCTACAAGTGACAGATTCATTGTGAGCACTGGTTCACAAATGTGCAACTTTATGTCTTACACAAATCCGTCTCTATTTGGCAAAATTGTTTCTGTGATCACTTCTGTCTCTCAGTTGTTTGGGGGTTTTTTTGTGTATTAATGGCAAACAGTCATGAAAAGCAAAACAAGCATAAGGAAAATGTTGAGTAAATAGTGCAACTTTTGGGGTTTGTTGTTTCCACAACTCTAGACTACCAAATTTACTGTAAATTGCCCTATGTATTTGAATCACAATTAAGGTTTCTCCAGTGAAAGCTGCTCCTTGCAGAATTCCTGGTTGGTGCAGGTTAGAAGTACCACTTAATGTCATTAATCAATTCTCACTAACACCAAGCAAACAGCTGGCACAGCCTATATCACTGGTAGACAAATTTGTAACTCCTGTGCTGAAAGCAGCAGCAAACCAGAACCTCCCAGGCAAAACAGGAGGGATGAAAAATGCATCAGCAATACCTTCCACCACAGGGAAACCTTAAGAAACCTAATGAGGAAAGTTTGTTGATTCCCACTGTTTCTTTTGGCACTTTTTATTGTGAGTGTACTGTTTGAGAGAGCTTTTCCTCTCCCCAAACCTTTGATGGGGGTATGTCAGCGACTGGAATGGAATCAGCGTGCAAGTGCTGCTCTGAGCCACTGTAACCACATTATGCTCCCCTTATGTTCTTTCCATCAGCCTGCTGCAGTGTGGCTGCTTGGCTTTCAATTGGGATTATTAGTTTTGAAAGCCTTGAAGGTGTTGGGCCTGGCTGGGTTTTAGACAGGGGGTAACACAATACCTGCTCTTTCAAGAATCTGCTATCACTTCTGAAATTGGCAGGTGATGGTATTTATAACTGGGGGGGCACTACAATCCCCCTAAAAACTGATTTTACTTATTCCCTTCTAACTTTCTAAAACCTACCTCTACATCTTTTCTTTAATTTCCAAAGGTGTTCTCAGATTGACTACTGTTGGCTCTACATTATTACTCCCCTCTCCAATAGTTTTTTATTATTTTTCTTACTGGATCTCACACTGTTTTTCATGTTTCTGTCTGGAGAACCTGGCATTATATTTTCCTTTTACTGTTTATAAATTTATACGATTTTTGTTCTGTTGTGCACTATCACGAGGGCTGAGTAAATGTGGTATGCTGAAAATAATGTTGGGATTAGGTAATTAGGGACTTTCCAATATTACCTTCTCTGTTGGGTTCCAATATAAATCTATGTATTGTTTCAAACATGAATTATTTAACATATCCAGACACAAATCCATGTGTAGGGGCTTGAGAATTGTCCCTCTTTACCTCTATGCTGCCACAGCCAGAAAATGCCTCTCTGAACAACCCAGTCCACATAACTGCATTATTTTAAATGTTTATTGGTCTTTAGTGTGAGGCCAATACTGAAACAATGACAAATGTCCTTCAATCTGTTTATGCATGCCTGTTGCACACAACAGAGCTGGCACTGCTGGCTTTGTTTTTTAAGTGGTTGAACTCCTGAGCTCCAAGTGGATGGTTTTGGTTGGTTCTGGGTGCAAGCTGGAGTAGGATTTGAAACAAATGGTTTCCCACAAAGAAATGAATTGAGAAAAGCAGTGTTTGTCAAGGAAGCCCCAACATCTGGGAAAATACACACTGGTTTGCTAGTTTTACTTGAAATGGGGAATTCATAGCTTTTGGGGCTTTTCTCCCTTTGGCAGAAGGCCCAATCACAATTTTTGTGTTGAGAAGTTTCTTATTACATGATAAAAATGTTCAAATTCAGCATAAAATTAATGTGTCATAGAAATATTGCTCGGAAGGGACTTCTGGTCACCATCTACTCCAGCCTTCTCTCCTAAACAGGATTAAAACCAACCTTAAACTGAGTCAGTGGTGGCTTTGTCCAGAAAAGCCTTGTAAACCTCAGAGGAAAGGGTGTGTGTGAGCAGCCACGAGTGGGGACAGGAGATATCACCCACAAAAAAAAACCCCAAAAAAACCCCAAAACCCAACTCAAAACCACCCAACAACTTATAGAACACTATGAGAAAATCAGCCCTTTCCTACAACCTTGTTCTCTCCACCCCCTCAGCCTCTGGGAAATGCTTTTTCTACTGAAAACCACAGATTTTTTCTTCTGGTGTGCCACCATTTTGCCACCAAGAAAAGAATGCAGCAGCAGCACAAAGTGGTTACTACTGTTTTATTAAATAGAGATCTTCATAAATTCCAGCTGCTGACCATGTGTTCCATCTTTTTATGCCCAAACTCACACTCATTTTAAGAAATTCTGAGCACTCATGTGAGTAAATGCTCTTGCAAGGCCCCAGGCTTGATACCTGTGTTGCACATAAACCCTCAATGTGTGGCTTTAGCTTGAAAAGTCTGTTTAGATCTGTTGAACATGCCCCTTCCACTTCATAATTGCTCTATGTTTTTTTTCTCTGAGGATGAATCTGACTTTAGAAACTGATCATTAGACTATTTTACCCAAGCTTTATCTGGCATGGATAATCTGTGGAGATAAAATGAGGAGCTAGAGATTTCAGCCTGTAATCATAGCAATTTGAAGGGGAAGGGATTTTGCCCTGACATCTGTGGCAGTGCAGGATTGGAACTCAGAGGGAATGGTGGAGGGAAAGTAGGGCTTTGTTAAGAAAAGCCATCAAGCTTTTCACAGGGCTTGTGGAGTGATGGTTAAAACCCAGCAGGCATGGCATTAAACCTAATATCTAGCTAGTATTGCTTGTGAATGCTAACAACTGTTATCCCTCAGGAGTCACACAGGAATTTTTTTCCTAGTTAACTTCAGTGGAATTTGGAGGAGATCTTTTGTAAGGGGATTTGATTCATTTATTAGTTTAACATTTCTAAATCCACCTAAAGTCACAAAATCCCGTATTTGGATATTGCCTCCCCCGTGAGAACAGGGAGAGCACTTTGGGAGTTGTGTTGTTTTGACTCCTGTGTTGATATTGGGCTGTAGACAACTGTGATATCTTAAAGGCAACCTGGAGGAAGTGGCAATGAACAACTGAGGTATGAGAGCCTCAGTCTGAGGAGCTGGACTGCAATTCAGAGAAATTGTTGAATCAGAGTGAAACAGATTAAATCAGAGAAACTGTTCATTTTATTCCTCCACCTATTGCTAGGAAAAGAAAGCTTGCTTCAATCTTATCCTTGCACTCACTCAGAGAAGTCATGTGTGTTAGAGGACATCAAAGAAAGAAGGGAGACACTGAGATAGGGAATCATCTGCAGGCCTCCATGGCTGGAGCAGACACAGCCACAAGCAGCTCCAATGCCAAAATAAACTGCTGCTTTTAGTACCCCAAAGAATACAGATGGAATATGAGTGTGTATAAGGAAGGGAAAATGTTGCAACTCTTGTGTAAGCCATTAAATTATTGCTTGCCAGCTTTCTAATTCAGTATCAAACAACCCATATGATCAGAACATGATTAAACCAGACACTCAGTACTAGCAGGGCTTCTAAAAGAAGGGAGATAAAATTAGACTTCTCCTGGGAATAGACAAAAAATTTAGAAAGAAAGCTACATTCATATAAGTGACAACCTGACAGAGAGAATTTGCTGTTTGTCTCATGAAAATTATTTAAAAGTAAGGGCAGTGTTCTTCTTGAAAGTTGCAATACTGACATTGAGAAAGTGTTGGATAGTAAAATGCAGCAAATTTCTCCAGAAAGCTATTTAAAGATCTGCTCCTGTACTACTGATACCTTGTTTATATCCCAAAGACCAAGGCATTGTGGTTAAATTGACCTCTACAAAAGAAATATTGAAATACTTCAGACTGCATAACTTTCAACAGGACTTATTTAGGATAAGGTGGAGTGTTGGTTCTTACAAGGAAAATATATTTCAAGAAGAAAAAAAGAGGTAGAGACACCCTTCTGATTAATACTAGTAGAACTGAAGCTAGGCCAAAGTTCTGTCATTCTGTGATAGTAGCAGGGTTAGACAGGATTGAAATACAATCTTTTCTGAGGAGAAAAACAAAACATTTATACAAAAAGCTGGTTTTGGTTTTCAGTCTTAGAGTGGGGTTTCAAGCAAGGGTATTTTCTGTGCAGCATGACCCTGTTGGTTGTTGGACCCCCAAGGGACAATGTTGTGGGACCCAGGATATTTCTCATTTCTTGTGGAAAGGTGTATCCACCAGCCCTTTTTTGACTCCTAACTGTAGTGGGGCAAGGTCAGCAGTACACAGGGAGCAGGAGAGCAGCACAAAGGCCTGAAGGGAGTGGATTAGGGCATGTCCCAGCCACTCCACGGGGACCAGCTACACTGGGGACTCACCAGTCCTGCTCAATGTACCCAAAGCTTTAAGCAAACTTAGCTCTTAACACTTGCGGAGTAGAAATATTTTAATTAATACTTGAAGGAATTAAATATTCCTTCATTCATTAATTAATTAATGCCTGAAGGAATAGGTAAGATCCCACATAGTGACCAGCCTAGGTGAGGTCAGCTTTGGATAAGGGGTAACAAAGTCCAGCCATTTAAAGCAGCTCCTTCTGCTCCATCCTGAATTATTGCTCTGTTCTGGAAAGGGAGGTGATTTTCTGGCTCTTCAGAGTGGCGAGGTCAGAAGTACAAGGAAAAGAAACAATATCTAACTGCAGTGTAAACTTTTGGCATGTAAACCAGAGCTGAAATAATTTAACGCGGATGCGATGCGAGGGCTTTTCTTCTTCTCATTATTTGCCAGAGAGATTTGTACAATCTGTGACTCTTTGTCTGCCAAAACCATGTGCATCTGTGACAGAAATCACATTGTGTTGTGCCTTTCACATGGACTCACAAATATAACCTTCCTCATTGCTTTTTCCATAATAAAAAATTAAGTTGATCAGTATTTTTTAAAAACCTGAGACAGCCCCATATCTGTTTTCATATTAAAAAAAAAATTGCAGACAGATTTTTTTTTTACAAATGTATTTTTTACTTCTCACCAATTATGTGTGATTTCACTAATTAGCTCTTATTTTTACAGAAGTGCAAAGGAAGCCTCAGTAACTTCTACACCTGTGCTGACTTTTAAGCATGGTTATTTCTGTCCTTTAACTTATAAGCTGAGGTAAATATTTTTGTTTAAAAAAGAGGAGAATCTTAGACAATTTCTAAAATTTTAAGTGTAAATTTCCTAGAGAAATCTATGTCTGAAAAACATACAACTCAACCAAATAGTTTTGGTTTTTTTTAATCAATGAAATAAAGAAACAAAACTAATATGAGGGGATTCCCTTTTCCATATTTCTCCTTTCAAATATGGTTGGACAACAAAACATTACTGTCCTACTTTGCTCCTGTTAAACTAAATCAGAGTTCAGGCTTGTTATCTCTTTGCTTTTATTTCTCTTAAAAACATGAAAGTTTTCAACAACTTGCTTTGGAGACTGAGGTATCTTTTGCATTAATTTTTCAATCTTGAGGCATTGTAAGCATGAGCACCACTGGCATTTGTTTCTCAGACTGAGCTCCCCTTACAGATTTGTGCAAACTTGTTTAGCCTTGAAATGGGAGTGCTAATTTAGCCTGAGTGCTAATTCCTTTTGCTTTCCTGATATGCCCTGAAGAAGAGCCTGATTAATGAACAATTCCTTAGGTCTCTAGAAGGGAAATCCCTCTAAAACAGATCATATCAGAAAACACAGCTAGAACTGCTGTTAACCCCCAGCAAATTCCCCGAGACTTGGCTGACATCCTCACATTCCAAAAATCTTTAAGAAATTTGTTCTCTCTTCCCCTGCAGAGTACTAACTTGTTTAGGAGACCCCTCATATGAACCAGAATAATAAAAACAATAGACAGATCTTTATTTACTGGAAAAACTGAAAAACACAGGAAAAGAGGTGCCAATATAAAAGAAAGCTTAGAAAACATGAAAAAAAAAATTGAAATAAATGTGCATCCTGTTAACCCTCCCTTGTTCTAGAATAACATGATTTCCCTTTGTAGGAATTTTGCTGAGAAAGAAAAGGTTAGTATAGCACAGCTGGGCACTGTATAGGGTTGTGAAGGCTCAGGACTCAGGATGTTTTTAGCTGAACTTAGAACAGGTAATTTCCAAACAGTGATCAGTAAATAATATTAATAAGTACATAAAAACATAGCTTGTTTTATGTATAGTTTAATAAAAACATAGCTTGCATGTGTGTGTTGCTACCAGGGCAGCTTCTAAAATTTTGGGGTTGTCACATATTCTGATTACTGAAGCAAACCCATCATGTCCATGGATCTTTTTGTAAGAAATGACATCTCTGTACAGGGGTTGTTTTTCATCAAAGCTGCACTTTTGTATTGCCATCAATAATGGTACAATTGACTTCAGAATTTCAGGAGACCTTGAAGTGAGGGTTCCTATCTTGCCTCAAAATGGAAATCTCACTCCAGTTACTGAGATTTGGTTTAAAGTTTTGAGAAGATCACCTGGACATCCAAAAGATGCAACAAAATGTGGCTTGACAAGAAAGAGGGAAAGTGTATGAAAACACACACATGTAATTTATACTGGGAGAGGAAATATTCCTGTAGTGCACATAAGACATCTGATTGCATCTTTCAAACTTATTGCACTATCTTAATTTCCAAGATTCTAGCTTGAAGAAACTGGGAGAGGTATCATCATCTTTTTTTATTTATTACTTCTTTAATTGGGAACCACTTCTCTGTTCCTTTTTTAAAGTGATTTAGTGCTCAAATGACAGCAGAGACTAAGCACAGTCTTGAAGAGAAAAGTACTGACAATCAGTTGTTGTTGGCATCATTCTTCCTGCTGTACAGGAGTTTAACTAATGAATCCAGTTCTCCTGCTCTTGGAATAACAAATTCAACTTGAAAAAATTACTGGGGGAACTTACGAGCCAGAGTTACAACATACAAGGCAAAAGACTAGGAGGAATCTAAATGAAGATGGTAATCATTAAATGATCCCTTCTTTGAGGGTTTACATTGGAAAGCCTTAACTGGCTCAGATATTTGAGCCAAGCCCCTTCAGCATAAAACTCTCTGGTGGCTGTGAGGAAGCTGCTGTTTTATCCTGGAGTCCCTTGAGAGAAAGTAGAATGTAAAGCAAAGTGGTTTTTGGTTTGGTTTTTTTTTTTAAATATTCCTGAAGTAAGTTCCATAACAGACCTGAAGAGGTAGCAAAGTTATTGTTCCCACTTGGCAGATTTGGAACCTAAACCACTAAGCAATGAGATCATTTGTGTGAGATCAGGCTGCAAGCAACAGCCCTTGCCATCTTACCGTGGAGCCCTAGCAAACAACTTCAACCCCACAATTATTCTTCAAGGCAAGATGATATCATCCCCTGCTTTATAGCCGGAGAACCCATGCCCAAAAGACTTAGCAGCTTGTTGGAGATAGTACAAAAGTTCTTTGACAGGTTTGGAAACTGAAACCAGATCTGCCAAGCCTCAGTCTGATACCTTAAACACCTGCCCATCCTGGTTCCTGCCCCTTTGTCTGTTACTTGGGCCAACTTTGCCTGATTTGACTCTAAAATATTGACATGCAGAACACAGTCTGTTTCTTGCATTCATTTTAAGGTAAGGAGCAGTAATGTGGCTGGATGGATAGCAGCAGCAAAGGCTGTGACAGTCCAGGGCACAGTTGGCATGAAGAAGCAGAATTTTGGAAGAGGCATGAGATTCCACCAAAGGCGTGTGCTATATACAGCTTCTCTTATCAGACAAGCCTGATTGCTGCTGCAAAAGTGAAAAGGACTTTTGATGTCAAAGAAAATCTCTGTAGCACACCTTGTAGATCTCATCCTACAAGCAAACAAACAAGAAAATCCAGCAAACAAACAAAAAGCCAGAAAGGGGTTCTTGGGTTTGGTTTGTGTGTCTGTCACAGTGAAACAACATGCTGGAGGAAACAATCTCTTTTTCTCCCTCTGCCCACCCTGTCCTCACCCCAGCTTCTCAAAGGTTTTCTGGGAACTTGCCTTCATCGACCAGTCAACAAATGTAGAAAATCATAAAGAAGTTTTAATTGAAAAAAATAAATTATTCACAGCCACTCTGGACTATCTCAATCGAAACAGCAAAGCAGTTCAGTTTATTTAGGGAAGATGGATTGGTGGAGAAAATTGTTATCAAACCACAAAATGACAAACTAGGGACATCCCTGCTAAGAGATTTACTTTCCTAACACAATGGCCTGCACTGCTTGTTCTGGTCTTTATGCTCACAGACCAGTGTGAGAGAGGGTGTGCAAAGTTAGGATAAGGCACTTAAATTCCCTTATAATTCTGGTGCCCGTCAAGTCATCCTTTGTGTATTGCCAGGGAGCTCTCTGCATATTCCCTGTGCCACTGCAGCACCCAGGCTGACCGAGGAGTCGGAATTCTCTGGGCACACCTCCTCCTTTCCTGGTCACATTCCTGGTACTGTAGCAGTGATGAAAAACATCTGCTGAGATTGTTTCCCTAAGACCAGAAAAGACCCACTGAACCATGGCTGAGCTGGATGAATAAACCCTGTTTGTGCAATTGTTTTATAAACTTTCAAAAGCAGTGAAGGATTTTTTTTTTTTGTCGTCTTGCTTAAAAACTGGCAAAACCAAAAGAAAACAAAACAAAAGGAACAAGAAGTGGGTACAAGTGGATGTAATCAGAAATCCCTCTGACTTTTTGATGTGCACCTTTTCTTGCTTTCTGAGATCAGTGAATAGCTATTATTCTGCAAAAAAAGAATACAGTCCCTGGAGGAATGATTTTGGAACTCACTTTATTCTTTTATGGTTTCACATCTGGAATTTGGTGGCCAGCATTTCTTACCAATAAATGAAATGCAACTAATCTTATGAAATGCTGCGGAATTATCATTTTTATTTACTGAATAGTCTCAGTAAAATACTGTGAGTAACAAAATAAAACCTGGGAAAAATTATGTAATTTGAATAGAGCCTATATTGCAATCTGTGGTAAATTCACATCAAGCCTTAATCGAACTTGCAGATTCATTACCAGTTCATCATGGAAAAATACCCCCAAACTCTACAAAGATGTGCTGTCCTTTTACTGCACTTCACAAAATATGTGATGAAAAGCACAGGGTAAAAATATGTTTATGAAACTGCTCCACTTAATCCACATGAGCAACTAATACAAGTATCCATAAAAATGAAGGTCAGAAGAGAATTGTTTCCCAGAGTAATTTGTCTGGCATGAACTGATCCAGGACAACAGATGACTATTCAGTGTGCTGCTTCATGTAAAATTCAACTATTTCCCAAAACATGAGAGGAAAAAAAAAAAAATAAAAACAATATGAGGAAGCAATTGATATTATCATTCCCCCATTGTTCTCTACCCTGCAAACCAAAATAACTCCAAGGACAGTATGAAATGCCCTGATAAAATATCAAGAAGACACAAGCCTCCAAGAAGCATTTTGCTACAAAAAGATAAAAACTAGAAAACATCCAGACTACCACACAGTTTATTTTCCCAGAGACAATTCTGGCACTTAGGAGAATGCCTTTGGTGGCAAGCTTCATTTCATACACTGGCTGTATCAAAAACACACAGGCAAGAAGGAATTCTTCTAAGCCCAGCTGGGCTCTGAACTTACATCAGGATGAGATTTGCCCACAAATATTTCTTCTTTGCCTGTGCCTTGCCTTCCCTGGGAAGGAAACCCAGGAATGCAGGAGGGAGGTGTGGAGCTGGGGTTAGACCTCTAGCATCAGGCAAGACCTCAGGACATCAAGGGACAGGTACCCAGCACGTGCTCCGAATTTGGCACCAGCCTCTCAAAAACAGTCACAGTTGACTCACAAAAACAGAGGATTAGACCATCTTGCTGTAGCACCTCCTTTGGCCCTCAGTTTACCCCTGAAATAATGAACTTTTTGGTCTCTAAAGGGAAAATTAAACAGGTTCCAGGGCAGCTGGGGGAGAGCCAAACCCGAACCTTAAATAGGCACGTGTGATGCCCTCGGTGCAGCAAAGGGTGCGGATGCGCTACGGCCAAAACCACAGAGCCTGCATCCTGCCAGGGCAAGCAGGATTTCTGACAAGATTTATCATTTCTTCTGCTATGATCTAGTCCTGGAGGCATTTCATTTTAATACAAAGTAAGCACTTGTGATGATTAAGGGAAACGTGGAGTTGGATGGCTTTGTTGTTCAGTGGCCAGTCATAACACAAAATCTGCTGCTCAGTGCAGAAATTCCGTGTTCCAGGCTATGTGTGGTTACCGTCTGCTCCAGCATCTGGGCTGATGCAGGGAGCTCTTTGACACAGACCAACAGAGCTGCTCTCTGCCTTCATCAGCTCCCTTCTTGCTGCTGCCACCAGCTCTGCACGTTTCTCTCACAGAAGGGGTTTATTTGCTGGAAGGAAACCAAGAGTTTATCGAGAAAGTTCACATGGGTCACTCCTTGTCTCGGGATCTCTCGCTGGTCAGAGTGACCCAAAGAGATGTTGAAAGTCTCTTTTCCCAGCCCAGTGCTCGAAGAAGGCGTCAGGGCTCTTCAGTTCTCAGTCTCAAGGTTGTTTATTGTTCCTTATCTATAAAATATTTTCTCCTGTCCAGCTGAGGTCCACTCAGCAAGACAGTCCAGGGCACTCTGCCTGCCCCCGGGGCAGTGTTATGTCTTTATACTAAAAACTATGTGTACAATGTTTACAATTGCTTCCCAATACCCATCACCTGTGTTAGACAGTGAGCTTCTACTCTAAACCCATCTAAAAGTGCCAACATCACAGCAGAAGATGGAGGCCAAGAAGAAGAAGGAGGAAGGCTGGACATGCCCAGATCCCTTCATCTTGCCTCCTGAACCCCCATACCAGAAACCCCAAAATCTAATTTTTCACCCCGTGATAACTTCACTATTATTCTACCTAAACTGCTGTGGCTTGCTGTTCTTCACATAAGGTTGGTAATTTGCTCCACGGGTCATAATCAAACCCACAGGTGTTGTGGGCTCTGTGCCAGGGCTTCTGAGCCCCCTGGCAGGGGTCTTGGCCTCTCTGGACAGCCAGAGAGATGTCCTGGGTTCCAACAACTCCTGTCTGTTCAGGGCACAAACTCCTTCAGACGCTGCAGTGGGATTTCACACCTGAGCTCTCTCCAATCTGACCATAAAAATCCTTGCTCCTGCCCTTTTGAGGCTGGTATCCATACATGAAGGGCTCTGTGCTGCTTGTTTAGCCTTCCCCCTAGAGCCGAGGCAAGCTGCAGGACCCACAGTACAGACATCTGATTTAAATAAGAGTCCAGAAAGGAGGCTGGAAAACTGGCACAGCCGTGCACACAACAGCGAGCTCCTCCTAGGCAGGAGACAGGCAATGGCAGTGGTTTCAGCCTGTGCTGCCTAATCAAAAGCAGGGAACAGGGAACGGGAGCGAGCGCTGCTCTGCACGCTGTCCTCTGCACCCCCTCTGCTCCTTTCTGAGCTGGTGCCAGTGGCATGCCCAAACCCACTTAACCAGCAACACTGCCCTGAGCAGTGACATCCCAGTGACTTTTTTCCAGAACAAGTCGGCCCTTGGCTTGTTTCACAACCTCCTAATGACACGTAAATGGCTCCTCTGGCTGTTTCCATTTGTGATGCAGCTGGCAAGAAAAGCCCAGCACAGCACTTGAACAGGGAAGAGGATGATGAAAGGAAACATTTCCCCTTAGCAGTGTAATTAATACCTAATTGGATTCAGAGCTATAATTTCCCTTTGTATAGATGAAAATAAATAAATAAATAAATTAATTAATTAATAATACTTGGGAGCACGTAGGTAGACAGAGGGGAAAAAGAAAGATTTGAGAGGCACTTAAAAAGTAACTTTTAACACTTCTGGGAATTCAAATAGGAATTCACTTCTGGAAAAACAATAGGAGGGATTCCTACAGCTCACAGTTGACAAATGGATTTTTTAGACTGAATTAATGCTCTGCTTTTCTATTCACTGCGTCCGCAGCCTCCAGGAAAAATACAAAAAGGACAGAACTCCAAATTCTGCTATGATAACCCCAACATGATTCTTCTGTTTTTCCCCTGCTTTCCCTTTTATATTTTTAAGGGCTTTTTCATTGTTATTGCTCTGATCTTCCTGCTCTTGGTTTGGATCCCACTCCACAGTTCTTCCTCTTATTTCCCTTCCTGGCATTTTCAATGAAAACACACTCGTTTCTCTGCTGCCACTTTGAAATTAGGAGAGCTGGTTTGGGTTAGCCTGAAATACAGGTGCTCCTGTAAATACAGAATGAAATCCCCCTGAGGTGTTTCAGTCCTTAATTATGCTCCTACCTCCTGCTATCTTCTCCTTACAGGTATTCCTGGGTATGACAAAAAATTCCTACAATACCTGGCAGCGCTGTAATGCAAAAAGGCAACCGATTCCTCAGCTGCCCTGTGGCTGGGTGAAGGTGTTAGGTGCTACCCATGTGCAATAAATGTGAAGTAGTTTGGATAGATCAAATGCACACCATCTGATTTTCCTCTCTGTGGCTGGTGAAGTGATTTAAGCCTTATGTAACACCTTGTTTCATTGAAACGGGAGCTAACACTTTGAGATGGTGATAGATGATAACCTTATACATGTAAATGTACACTTAAAAATAAAACCCCAAACTGTGTGTTTTTATACCATTTCCCCCATGGGAAGAGTTTTCTCTCAGTAAAAGCTTTTCTTATTGAAAAAAAAAAAATTAAAAAGGTATTTGGAAAGCATTGGGTCATTTTTACTTTAGAAATACCTGGCCAGTGAAGGTGTTGATGATGCCCAGGAGTTAAGAAGTATGTGTTAATATCACTGAACTTGCAAGATCCTGCAAGGTACTTTTGTGAGCAGGAGAGGAGCTCAGATTTAAGAAGCAGACAGCCCTGTGTGGGCAGCACTTGGCTGAGATTCATGATGGCGTGGCAGCACCAAGGAACCCCCCTTTTTCCTTCCTGAGTGTGTCCAAATAAACTGTAGGGCTTTGGTTCTCATCTGGCACCGTTAGGGATAGATTTGTCCTTTCTTCTCATTCTTGGAAGCCAAGCTAACACAGACAGGCTGAAGAGATTTCCAGGTTCACTAATGACCTCACAGGAATTGAATAATGAAATCATATCTGCCTCTTTGCTGAAGAGAGACAGCCCAAGCTTACACAGATCTAATTATTGTATTTCTTGAAGATAAATTGCAGCCTTGAAGGCGTCTTGCAATCAGTTATCAGGCAGAGCTCCATGGGCACCAACTTTCATTTTTCTCCAGTACAGTGATGTACTGCCAGTATTTAACAAGGGGCTCCCACTAAAATTTCCCTATTAATGTGTTCTGTACCCTTGTGTCCCTGAGGCACACATTCTTGCAGGGAAAGAAAATAGTAATGAAGAAAATCTATTCATTTATTTTTACATTGCTATTTAAACATTTTCTGAGAGTCACAGCCAAGGAGGAAAATAAAACCACTTGGCAAACAAACCTCTATTATATGTACTTTTGCAGGAAATGTTTATACTTCACATCATTCCTGTTTAAGGGAAGAAAAAAAAAGAAGGAAAATGAAAAAAAAAAAAAAAGCTGGAGCACTTATAAAGTAGTGTTTGACTTGTGGTATCAGAGTTGGTAGCAGCAAAGATATGCAGTTACCTTTCTGTGAAAACTCAGGAGAAGCACTCCTTGAGAAGCACTCTGAGAACTCAGGAAAAGCACCCTTTTAAAAAGTCTGAAAAGCAACAAAACTGGTGTTCTCAAGTGTGGCAAGAACGGCAATTGGCTGGGTGGAGGGGAAAAGGCTCTTCAGGCAACAAAGCAGTCAACACCTGACTGTGCTGAGCAATTCCATCCATTCCAGTGGAGTGGAGCAGCATAGAACCAAGAAACAATAAAAGACTCTGGACCAGTCTGTATTTTTAAATGAAAATAATTCTGCTCTTGATTTCGTACCCGGGCTGGTCGCTAGATAATATAGTTACAAGAGGATGAAAAGAAATAAACTGATTTAACAAGTACCTAAGGGGTGCCACAGCTCCAGTAGTGCTAGAAAACCGCCCCAATATTCCTTTCAGT
Organism: Molothrus aeneus; assembly: GCF_037042795.1. Taxonomy (NCBI): domain Eukaryota; kingdom Metazoa; phylum Chordata; class Aves; order Passeriformes; family Icteridae; genus Molothrus; species Molothrus aeneus. The sequence continues at coordinate 8,415,945 of NC_089649.1, read as the reverse complement.
TTGGCTGCAAAGCCTTAACAAGGCTCTCAAGGAACACCAGGGATTTGCTCCAATGATGTTCACTTTTCTCCTGTTTTTGAACCAAATCTCACTGTGTTTTCAAATTGGCTAATCTTTTCCTTGTATTTGCCTTAACAAGTGACTAGAGATATGTTTTTAAGTTTTAACAGATTGATTCCAAATGTGAAACAATTGCTACTTTATTTTTATTGTTGCTGTAACTGGTAGAAGTGTTAATGTCCTTATACAGATTATGCAGGAAAAAGAAATTTTAATTCTTTTGCGATTAAAAGAAAGATTTCTTTTCTTACTCAGAAGTGAAAAAATACTTATTTCACTTGAAAGTTCAGAGCTTGCATGAACTTTCTTGTTTTTGTTCACGTCTTAATTGACTTTTTCAAAGAACTGATGTGAAAAATATTGGGATGACGTGAGTACTCATCCCAATAATGAGCCCACCTTCCCCACCCCAATAATTAACAAGTAGCCACCCGTTATTAAGCAGACCAAATATTTCAATAAAAGGTCCTGCTGAGCTGTGTCTGCTCTGAAACAGATTTCACATGAAAATTGCAATAATGAGGTTCCCCATAACTGATAAGCAGCCCAATCAAGCCCACTGCACTGGGTTCATAAATCTTAAGCAGAATTTAATTACGAGCAGAGTTTTCCTGACAGAGCCAATAATGGGGCCTTTTCCTCTCGCCTGCTGACTGGTTGTGGTTCCCATGATTCCAGTAAATCTCTGTAGACCTGCCTGCAAGGAAAACAGTTTGAAGTTTAGACATCACTTGAAAGGGAATTTGAGGGAGCTGCAAAAACAATGCCCTGATGATGATGGCTGTTGAACACTGGGGACAGACAGCTGAAAATAAAACACCCAAGCAAGTAATTAGCAAGACCAAATCACTTCCAATTAGGCATCTCAACACCAATTTTATGTGGTCTCAGAGGGCCATTCCCTTTGGAAGAAGATCACCTCTAAAAATGTACCCTTCCCCTCACCCAGAGGAAAATTTGAGCAAGTGGAAGGGTGTAGGAAGAGCAAACTGTGATAAGGTCTTTTCCAGCCTTAACCATTCTATGATTCTGTGTTCTCCTGATCCCATCTGGGGATACTAAGAGCAAGATTTAGTATGTGAGAGAAAAAGTCATGCTGAAATAAATGGGATTAGCCAGTATTTCTTCTTAGCAAAATCATAACTCTGACTGAGTTGGCACTTCTGTATGACTGCTCAAACACAGCAGTGAATTGGCTTCAAAACTTTTGGACTAGGGAGACTGGTAACTGAAGCACTTTGTGGATCAGAAAAAACTCAGAAATGTAGAAATTCAAGTCAGACAACCACTCAATGCTGAGGTCTTTGCCTCTTCTTCTCTGTTAAGTAGGAAATAATGTTGGATGTTACTGATGTCTAACTGAAAAATCCTACACCTACTATCACAGCCAAACCATTAAGTTGTTCCCATGCTATTCAAAGGGAAAAAAACCCCAAGAGACAAGTTCTTCTAAAAGAATTCAGACCCAACAAACCATTTAAATACAGTTTACAGTGAGATACAGCAGAGGTTTTGCTCTTTTCTGTCCTATCACCATGGTTTTAGAGCTACGGGAGTCTGGAAAACAAAGCTCAATGAAAGCAGTAGAAATGCAGCTAAAGATATCTGAAGACTTTGGAAGTTTTACTGTGTATTAGGTTGAAGACTTAAGATTAATCTGTGCCTCTTACAAAAAACAAATATGGTACATTCCATTTTAGCAGCCAGCATATTAGATTTTAGCTGATTTATTGTTGTGCTGCATGGATTTGAGGGAAATCGCTGTGCTGTGGTGTTTCACAGATCAGGCAGGGCACAAGCCAAAATACTTGTTATGAAAGCAATCCTTTGCTAAATTTGCAAATCTTTATAGGCCCTTTGTTGGCAAAAAGCAAATTCAGCCCTACTGGAAGCATTCCTGCTGTACACAAAGGGGCTGGAGCACAAAGGTGCACGCTCTGAACGATGAGCCTTGCACCACAGACCTTCAGCACTCAAAGCTGGTGCATGTCTGACACATACCAAACTCATTTTGGGAACTCATGTTTTACTGGGTGGGATTCCAGTGACCTCAAATGAGCCGTGAAAAAAAAAGCAAACATTATGGAAAGGCTTCCAGTTTCACTAGGAATGTAAATTGTTTACATCTTCCCTTTCAGATCTCCTGACTAACCTATTTGTTTAATAACCAAGCCCCCAATTTTAGCCTCTGTTTGTACTCTCAGAATATGAGTCTCTTTCTTCCCGAAAGCATTAGGACTCTTGTCAATAATTTGAGTATGAATAAGAACAGTGAGGATGCTGGGAGGAAGTTCATGTCATGTGTGTGTGGCTTGGTCTCCACTTTGTAAATTTTACAAAGAATTTTAGTTTCATTTTAATTTCCACAAGCCATTTCCAGGTTATTCCTGAATATGAGGAAAAAGTTATTTTGTATGTCCATTTCAAACTTTTAAAATGTCCCTGGAGTGCTTACCAAGGTGTGGTATGTGCTTGTGCAACCTTCCTACCTTTCATTTTAAGAGCAACTCAAATTCTCTTCAAGATTTTTGTATGGAATAAACATGAAATACAGAAGGAAGGGTTTGTCTTAATGGCTCTTGACAGTTGGCTAAAGGGGAGGCATGTGTTGAATCCATCCACTCATACACCTTTCATCTCCAATGAGACAAACAGAATTTTTTCTAGCAACACCGAACGTTATTAAGATTTCTCCAAAACTTTTGTTGATGGCACAAATTAAAAAAATCCATTGTGAGTTTACTGAGTGTCCTCTCAGCAGTGGAAAAGAAGTCCTGCTGTCTGTGATTTCTGTGGTGGCTATGAATCTGCAGCAATATCTTTGTGCTTTCTGAAGACTAAATGTGCCTTTGGTTTGAGACCGTACTCAAGCCTGAAGCTCTCTGACTTTTGGTGAAAGATGAACATGTAAAGGGAAGAGCATGAAGGACCCAGCTTTTGATAAGAGGGTAAAAAAGGGTTGTGTTGGGCATGTTAAGAGAACATCCAGAGTAAAACTCTCCCAACTTTGTATTTAAATCCTCCAATGTGCACAGGAATGAAAGCATTAACCAATCTACCTTGTGCGATGTTTAACATAAAAATTAACTGCAAAAAGGACCCAAACTCATTGGTGATTGCCATCTTAGACCACAAGCCAGAGCATGCAGCAGCAGGGTGGTATTCCAGCACTCCAGAATGGCATCTCTGGCTCTGCCTTCCCCAGAAAAGGCCACCAAGCTGCCCTCAGTCACACTCTGTGACCAGGCTGGTGTTTGCACACACACGCTCTGCTGCCCCTCTGAGCGTAATGGCAGCAGACAGGCTTAGCTGCTTAATGCCAGCAGATAATTTAGCTGTGTTCATTATTTTGATGTGGTGTTCCAAGTTGTGAAAAGCTCATGACCATCAGAAGGAAATCTCACGACATCAGGAAGAAATTTATGAAGTAAAATGAATTTTAGCACCTGAGCCAAGAAATCAAAATATTAAAACTCTGCACTAAGCAAAACTGTTTTTCTTTTCCCCTAAACAAAAGTATTTTCAGCGTAGCTGTAGGTATTGCAAAAAAAAAAAAAGTGAAAAGGATATGAAATAAATCTGATATGTCATTTTGCAATTTCTTCTAGTTTTGACTGCACAATGAAAAAAATTCCTCTGTCACTTGCCCCATTACATTCATGTGATATCAGAGCCACCTTAAATCATATCTAACACCTGAATTTCCCATAAAGTATAACACTTATATATATGCAAAGGATTTCCTCATCTTTACTTAATTCTGGCCAGCTAGCCATGTTTTCTTCCATGATGAAAACATTTAATCTGTCACAGAGTCATCCAGTTGAATTATAAATGTTTTCTTAAATGGCAGTTCTGTCTTCTTCTTGCTGCTTTGCAAACCACAAATATTTGCAATATGATTCAGAAGCTTTATTTTTTAGTCAGCTTCTGCTACAGTGTTTAACTTTGCCGTTTGCTTTTCAAACATTGTGCCATTATCAGTATGTAAAGCCTCACTGCCATCCTGGCATAATAGGGAATAAAGAATGGACAATCTGATTAATCCAGGCTAAATTCTGTGCAGATTGCAGAAAGCAGTGGTGCAGTAGCTGGCACAAGTGGACATCAGTCTCAGAGGAGATCTCCCCAAGATGTGGTGCATCACTTAACAGGAGGCAACCTGAGACTCATTTGGCAGGGGAAAGCTTATACCAACACTCTCCTGACCCCTCAGCAGATGAAGGAAGACCTTGAGATGTTCACAGCACTGCTTGAGTTCACCTTATAAAGCAAACTCCTCAGGAGCTGAGTCTGGAAATCGACACCCTCCTTCACAGGAGCTTTCCCAGAGCACAGAGAAGTGGTAATAAATTAAAGATGTAACATAGTTTTAAAAGAGAGAGGGAGTTTTAGCTGACAAAGCACAGCATTTTGACCATACAGCTTTGCCTACAGTCACTTGGCACACCACTTAAGTGGGGCAGCACAGCATTTAATTTAAAAAAAAAGCAAGGAGAGAGAGCCACAACCACAATTCTCCGTGCCTGGATGATGCAAATTATTTATATATTCTTTTGTGGAACCTGACATCCTCAGCCTGCAAAGAGAACACTTAACTGACTTGATTTGTTGAAACAGTGTAGTGTTAGTAGAGCATTACATAAATATGAAGCAAGTAGCTCTCCTAAACTGAGTGTATCTTGAAAGAGAGAATTAAACTGAGGATTGCCAATTCCCAGCTGAACTGCAAACCATTTCTCACTTCAGCTGATGAAGTTCAGTTCCATTCCTTACTGTTTCAACCCAGCAGGAAAGAAATGTAATTTCAGACAATAGGAACAAATTCACAGTTGAGGAAAATAAGTATGCAGCATCATGGATGCTCTGCTCTGCCTTTCTAAGTATCCACTAAGATGTGTTGTTCTAAATACAGTGGAACAAATAAAGAGCCCTTCTTGCTTTCTGCCTTCTGAACAGTGGAAGGTCTGGCTTCCACATGTTCCTGTATCACAGTCCACTGGGAAAAACTGTAGGTTGTTTTGTTTGTAGTTTTTGGGTTTTTTTGTGGGACAAAAACTGCACTCCAAAAAGAGTGCTTCAGAAACAGTTATTGTCTCTGTCTGTCTCGAAGAGGTCCAAAAGATGAAATAAAACTTCCATGAGGTGAGCAAGAGCACCTTTTTATTATTGCTCTTGGCAAATTGCCTCTTCCAACCCAACTTGCTGTTTCAAGCATGGGTCCTGCAGACCCTTCCTGAGCTGTGAGCCCTCCCAGTGAGGGTGTTCCCTGCAGCTCTCTGGAAAGCTGGAGTCCTTATAACTGAGAGGAAAAGGCTGTGCCTGCTCAGCCTGCCATTTCACAGGATGCTTTCTGAGTAACGTGTTGGAAGCAGCCCCACAGAGGGAACCCCATTCCCATTGTGCAGGTGAAATCCTTCCCATTTTCCCCCCTCCTCTGATTACACATTTTCTGTCCTGTATCCCTTCTACAACGTCAAGCCCATCCTCCTTACTAAAACCACTCCTCTGATCCTCAGCAAGCTCTGTCATTACCAAATCAATCTTCCTAATCCAAAATAGTTTTCCCAAGCTCATTTTGTGTATCCACAGAATGCTTCCTGATCTCTGCAAAAAGCTGATTTAAAGAACACACAGAGAACAGAGGCATTTTTTCATGAGAAAATTTTGACCATACTTCAAAACCTAAGAAATTTGTTGCCTGACCTTAAGCAATGTCCCTTCCATTACTCACACAGGTTTAGTTTAACAATTCCCAACACTCACCATGACTTTCTCCGTCAAGACTATTTGATTTTGCCCCAGCTGATCATAAGGAGGACTTTGGTGTTTAGTGTCATAGCCTTTGAATTTTCAAGGACGCCTCAGTGTTATTAGCAATTCTGAAGAAATACCTTTTTAGGCAGCAATTTTCTTTGCAGTGTTTCTTAATTTGCTTTATTGGCACCTCTGGTAACTTTATTTCAATTTCTGAACAATGATTTGTGCCACTTCTGGACAATGATTTGTGTAACTTATTTGAGCATTAGATCTCACCCCTAATAAAATGAAAACAATAATTAATTTAATTATTAAATAATTAATGCTAATTAAATAATTATTAATTATTTAATAATTAAATAATTATTTATTTTATTTTATTAGGGGTGAGATCTAATGCTCTCACCTAAATAAAATGCAAATAGAAACATTCCAAGAAATGTTTCTATTTGAAGTGTTGTACATACTGTCTCCATATTAAAAATAAAGAAAGTATTACAAGAAATATTAATTCTTCAAATAAGATTTTGGAAGCCTTAAGAGCATTTAAGAAGTTCAGGGCTCTTAACTGCAGGAAGAATAATTTCAGTTTTATCTCTCCATTCTTTCTAAAGAATGCTGTTTAATTTTTAAGCCTGGGATGCTTCCAAGCATTGGTACCCATTCATTTTGCTGAACTTCCTTCTATGCAGTGTATTCTTTCAGTGGAGACTATGTCAACAGATTTCTGTTGTCCTTACTTTATCCTGCAGAACAGGAAATACTATTTTTTTCCTCTTTTGTATTCTATTCTGAAGGTTTCAGCATTTTAAGCACAGCTTCAATGTTCAATGTGCTGAACCAGTAACAAAGGAGAGATGTTAACATTTTAAATACTGCAGGTTGGGTACAGGAAGATAAAGAGGCTATCAGAGTTTGCAGTGCCTGGTGGACTAAGAGTAATGACTACAACTACAAAAGATAAATTGGGCTCTGTCATAAATGGCCTTGAAATCTGGGGCTGTACACAACTGGTCAAAAGTAATTTCAGGGGGTTGGTGGTTTAAATGCATTAGCAGAATATTCAATGCTGGTTATTTTCTTTATATTTACTGTTCAGTACAGCTAATGCAAAACACTGCTAGAGTCACAGTGGGGGGATTTGGCAGCCAGAGAAACTTGGAGAGTCCAGCAATTACAGCTTAGGAATGTGCCATGCACACAAAAAGAAAAAATGCTGTCCTGTATACACATACAGGAGCATGAACCCAATCAAGAATTACTATTCCATCACCCCCATCTGCTCTGAGCCAGTGTGTTTGTGTTCTAGAGACAGCAGCACTTACTGGATAGTTGGATAGTCTGATAATATTTCCAGCTGATAACCAACACAAAGCTGAACTCTATTCCCTAAATTTCCCAGGTGAATCTATTTTCCATACATCCACCTCTGCCATTCACACAGACCTCATTTCCCATGTCAGTTGAAGACCATCCAGGTGCAGAATTTGCTTGAGTATCAGTACAGGTAATATTTCAGTAAAGTTTTAGGAATTTCCAAGCTAAGTCAAGCTATGCTTGGGTAACAAGGATTGGGCACAAGGTACTTCTGATATTTAGCATCTTTATAAGAAGTGAATGAAAGAAGAAGGTAAAAAATGAGAAAAAGCCCACATATTCTACCTATCATTTGATGGGTATAAAATCTGAATGTCTCCCACAGTTTCTTGAGACCACAGTTTCTTTCAGGAACAGATACTTCACAAGGCGAATAACAACATGAATAAAATTCAAAAAGTCATTTTCCCAGCAGGGAGTGGAAGAACACAATCCAGGAAAGATATTGGCTGTTGAATGATGGCAATGACAGTGATGGTGAAAGCCCTGGATATTGGTACCAGCCTAGAAAAGCATGTGGCACTCACAGCACATTTTGAAAAGAAAACAAAAAATAAATAAATCCAGATAGCAGTGCTGTGAAGGCATGGCCATTTGAAGGATTACCTGTTTGCTGTTAACTTCACAAGCTCAGTGAATCACAGATACATTTTGGGAGTAAGCTCTGCTGCTCTGTCCCACACTTCATCACACCAGTGATGAGAATTTCTTCACTGGCAGCTCTGTGGTACCACCAAAAAAGACATGAGCAATTCAGGATGCCTGAGGACAGTGGTAACAGTTGGGTTGGTGAGACCTGGAGAGGTCATGACTCCCAAAGGGCCTGAGCTTTAACCTCTGACCTTTTTTTTTAATTTTGTATATCTATTCCATCTAGTTGGATGAAAGCACAGCTTGGAACTGCATAGACATTATTTTGGGAATTTTATGCACAGAAGTGGAGAAGCCAAAAAAGAGGGGAAAAGAGCCTAAAAGGGATTTTAACATTTACCAGCATCACACTTTTAAAAGAAATTGTCTGAGTCAATAAAATACATAGATAACCCATGGAAGACAAATAGTTTCCCTGTGGAAGGGGACTTCATTGGCAAGATCATTCTGTGAAAATGCACTAAGAAAAAAATAAACTAAGATACAAAATCTCAACGGGATTACATTAGAAGAGAGCATAATTTACAATTTGCCAGCTGGTAACTGCATGTATGATTTGAAAGATGGTTTCTTATTTGGGAAGTCAGGGCTGCAGAGAATCCATGTATTTATTTAATGCAGAGCCCTCCCCTTTACCTGACCTGCAAGACATGAGACTGCTCAAGGCCCTTCCACCAAAAAAAAAAAAAAAAAATTCTTCTATGAAGTGACACAGAGAACCCAGTTTCTTTTGGATATCATATACCATTCATGTTTCCTGAGCTTTACACTTGGAAATGCTCTCATACAAAAATCACTCACCCTTGAGTGACTGCATGGTGCTGCATGGTGGGGGCTGCTGTAAACCCTGTTCTGTGTCACAGACAAAGCCCACACAGATAAGGGAAAGAGTGCTAATTGTGGAACACTTTGTCTAAATAGCCTGAGAAGTTCCTTTCTCCCTTTCTCATGCACAGCTTTGTCCCCAGTGCATAAGTGCTGATGATTCAATGGATTCTGCATAGTAACTTTGCCACACTCAGAGCAGTGGCAAGAAACACAGGATCAATTTTAATACTTACTGGAAATGCACACTTCACACATTCATTGATTGAAGGATCATAAAGTCTTACAAGAAAAAAAAAATACCCAAACCAGGCTTCTGCTTGTTTTTGCTGGTTTTTTAAAATTGTGCTCAGAAAGTCATCCTTTATTTTAAATTTCAGGTGTATCTTGAGTATATGGGCCAAGATTTGTGCCATTTAACCATGCCTTTAACTATAGGAGGGAAAGTCTGTTGTATAACAGAATAAAGAAGTTGTGTCTTCTCCTCAGGGAAAACGGTGGATGAGCCTGTTCTTGCTGTTCATAAAGTGAGCACAAGACACTGATCTATCTGTGAACAGCTGATTTGGCTGAGAAGGACAGAGAGGATCAAGTAATGTTTTAGATCAGGCTTTCAGGCACTTGGAGAAGGTAACAGGAGGGTTTATTCACTCAGAGAAATCTGTGCTTATTCAAGTAACCGAAAGCATTTAAGGCAGGAATGCCACACAAAAGAGGAACATTAATTAGGCCGATCATAGCACTGTAGATCTATTTTTACAAAGCCCAAACACATTTATACATAGCTGTTCCTTTGAAGCATTTGAAGGCACCATTCCTTTCTTCCTTATCAGTGTAATTGACGTCTTCATTCAACCCCAGCCAGCTGTTGTGCGAATTTTTAATCATTTGATTTCTTTCGGGGAAAGGCTTAGTCTTTTGAACTCTAGGAATAATTATTATTGCAAAGCAGTTTTCCCTTTCCAAAGGGACTGCTTTGGGGTCACCACAGCTTCCAGGCTCTCTGGGCAGGAGAACAATGAGGCTTTGTTGGTGCTGGAACGCTGTCCCTTCCAAGGGGGCTGGCGCTCTTTCTCTCCGCATGTTGAAATGAGTTGTGCCAAATCAAAAGGCTTTAAATTAGCACTTCACTGCTGGCAAAGTGTCTGGAAGTTAATGCTGAATCCTAGGGGGCTAAGAACCTTTTCTATGCCCTTATGCCCAGGTATACCCTTCAGAGTGTAAGGTGGCTTAGGAACCTGAACAATGCACTTATGGTTATTTTCTCTCCTCATTAAACAAAATTTTTAAAAAGAATAGTTTGCAACTTTCAGCTAATCACCAAAAATATTATGTATTATTGCACTTTGTGAGAGAAGAGCAGCTATATTTCTGTGTGGGAAAAGGCTAATTTCCAATGACAGGACCAAGGATTATTATGGAAGAGGGATGGAAACTGCAGGAAAAAAAAGGGAAGTGCTGCTGCCTGTAGTAATCTTGCCAGTAAATGATCCTACTGACTCTCAGACATGTAAATAGATTTAGCAAACCCAAAAAATTCTATAAGCCTGACAATTAGCATAAAAAAATAGGTTTTTAACTTTGTATCTCCATTGCAGGTTCAAAAGCTTGGCATGTAATCTTAAATCATACAGAATCTCTCTTTATCCAATCTCTTAGTAGAAACAATAATTAATTAAAACTTAGAGTTTAAAAGACTCTTCTTGACTCAGTAAACAAGGAAATTTTGTTTTAAAAGTTAGAGGAATCGTATTTTCATGATTTAACTTCACATGAAGATGTGTTTTTACATGACACTTTTATACAAAGCCAGGCAGAATCTGCTTGCAAGAGACCAGAATTGACACCTGCTTTGCTGTGCCCTTTTCTGCTGTAGATTGGAGAACAAATATAGATTAGGGCAGCCTTGAGACTCACTCCTAATTTCAATCCTAGCTCTGATGAGCAGAATTGGCTCACCCAGTGACTGCAGCAGGGCATTTCAGAGCAGAACTTCTAGGATGAGTGACCTCCTCTGATCGGCCAACACCCAGGTCAAAACCTGTTTCATAAGGGTCTGAGTGAGGAGTGAGTGCTGCTCACATCTCTGAAGATCAGCAGAGGTTCCCACACCATGGACAGCTATAGGTAATTGAGAGTGGGGCTGCAGCTGAGCCCATCCCCAATGGGCTGCAGGTGTGAGCAGCATTGAAGGTAAGGAGTGCCCAGGGGCACTGAGCAAGCACCAAAGGGAGCAGAGGGCACACAGGTGCAGGACATCAACAGGAGGGGATAAAAGGCTGGGCTGAAGGACACGAAGGGCAGATGGTTGTAGCTTTCTGAAATGGTGTGGTGTTACTCTGTGTGGGTTGAAGCCTTCTGCAATTGTATGGTCATGCTCAGTGTATCGTGGCCATCTATACTGCAACATGTACTGCAGCAGACAACACCAGCTAAGTCCTAGTCAGCAACACTGGAAAGGAGCCTTGTGGTTTTCTTACTGGTACAGAAGACCTTGTGAAACACATAAATCATGTTTGCATCCCCAGCTGTGCCTTTAAAGGATATGAATAGTGAGCGTGATAACACGGTGGGGTGGAAGGAATGGCTGAGAGGCAGCATCAGAGAAAACACTGCAAGGAGCAACAAAAGGTCACAGAAACCACACGATTCCTTGTGCTCCACAGCTGTCTAGGGAACACATAAGTAGGCTCCTAGAAACTAATTAAATTCAGAAGTGCAGTTTGAAGAACATGGTGTTGGGCCAGAGACAGAGACACTGCTCTCATTCATCAGCGCCCAGCCCAGCCCTGTAAACGTGACTTCAGTGGGGAATTCTGCCATGTCCAGGCACAGATGTCTCTATTTTCCCCTTGGTCAGTTTACCTGACAGTCACAGCTGGTGAAAGGAAGCCCAGTCAAATGCTAATTCCAGTCAGACCCTAGGGAATATGAAGTTGGTGGGATTGCTGGATTGTTGGCTTCTCCACTCTTTTCTGAGTAGAGGGCAGTTACCATTCTCGGGATTCCTCTTCTGTCTTGTAGCACTTTTTTTGTTGTTGTTTGGTTTTTTCTGAAAAGCCTGACCTGCTCTTGTCCTCAACAGCTTCTTGGAGAATGCTATAAACCCCCAGTTACACATCTCCTCTGTGCAGGAATGATAATAACTGCTGTTAAATTTTGCTACCCCGCTGCACAAAACACACCAGCCCTGATGAACTGCAGACATAAAAGTAACTCTCACAATCCCAGAGCTGGACACAAGCAAAAGAACAAAATGGGGTTTTAAAGGGTGAAAGCACTCCCTTGCCTCAGGCTGTGGATTTGTGGAAGCTGGAAGCCCAGGCAAAACTGAGCAGCAGGAGATGGTCTGAGGTGCCTCAGCTGTGGGAGCCAATGTGTTCCTGCTTGTGTGCCTGATCAAGGTTTTTGTGGCCAGACTGCTAATTCATTAGATATTCCTAATTAAAGCTACATATAAATTGACAAAACACAGCATGATTCAAATAAGTCTTTTCCAATGTTTTTTTCCGAGACAAGAGGGTTAAGCCTAAAATACAAGGTAAATTCAGTTCAAAATTTTTTGTAATTTTAAGAGTATTCAAGACCAAAGTTTAAGGTTAGATAATTAATATCATTTTTCAATTTTTTTTTCTGACAAGAATAAAATGGAAAAAAATGGGTTTTGAGCACCTTGGTCAAGTGGAAGGTGTGCCTGCACATGACAGGAGAGTTGGAAAGACATAATCTTTAAGGTTCCTTCCAATTTAAACCATGATTCTATGATAAAAAAGTTTAAACTATGAGTGAGACCTACTATAAAGAAAGACCCAAAACTTCTTCCATGTAAAAACAGCAGCATGTGGACAAATATGGATTTCTCTGCAGGCAGGTTAAAAAGATTATAAAACATTACAGTTATTTTTAGTCAAATAGGGTCCAGGTTTGAGAGACACAAACCCAGCATGACACTGGTTTTATCTCTTGGGCAAGACTCCCTGTACTGACAAATCTTTCTGGCTCCCAGCTGGTTTCTAGGTACCTTCACAGTAGGAGATGGGAATGTGAGCACCCAATTTTTCTTACCAATTCAACAATGATTGATGCTCAAAATAAGCTGTAGGTGCATGGCACATTGTTGTGGTATTTGGTTGGTTTTGGGATGGTTTGAATCCTTAGTGCAGGAGTCACTTGCCTCTCAACTAGGTTCTCAATCTGCACCCTTGAAAGTGGGTACAATCCAAATTTTTGAGAAGAGTCCTAATTTTAAGTAGGTAGGTGAAAAGTGGGAAGGAAATGCTAAATGTCAATGAAATCCAATACCCTGCAAACTGTCTAAAGTAGCACTGATGTACATGTGACATGCTCTAAGGAAAAAAACAATTAAAGGAGAGCAAAGAGGGTGACCCACTAAGGCTCATTTTTATAACCATTGTATAAGATTTCTGTTTGAGACTGAAAGTACATTAAACAGTCATGGTCTGTCAGTGACCTTATATTTAAGAGCAGAGAGGTAATATGGGATTATTGGTAACACATTATTTTACAGGGCATCAATAACCATGTGTAAGAAATTACCATAGAATTACAATGTTATTACATGGTTATTTGTGGCTTTGCCAAATGCAATGTTACTTGATCATCCTTGGATTAATGGGGTGTTGATCGGGTTTGGCCATTTACCTCCATCCTGGGTCATAAACCTGATGTTAGCTGAACTAAGCTCCCAGGCCAGCAGTCCTAGCATTTAACATTTCTTTCCCTCTGCAAAAAAAAAAGTTGCTGTTGGGAGGTCAAATCACAAAAAACTCTGGTACTTAAATGCAGAGGCTTTCAAAAAGGCTTCATCAAGGCCTTTTCAATAAATACATGTTATTTTATATTCCCCACAGTCTGCTAACAGATCTCAAAGTTTGGAGATTCGTATTTTCCCAAACTGTTTGGATTTCTCCGTCAAGAAAGAGCTGCTTGCCACCAACTTTCTCTGCATTGTAAATGGCCCACAGACTCAGAGAATAGAACTGGAGAGGTTTGAAACAACCCTGAAGATCATGGAGTCAAACTAACCCAGCACTGCCAAACCCACAACTAAAGCATGTCCCCAGCATGATGAACGCTTCCAGGGATGGCCATTCCACCATTTCTCTGTTCCATTGCCTGACCACCCTTCCACTGAAGAATTTTTTTTCCTAATATCCAATCTAAACCTCCCCAGCACAGCTTGTAGCTGTTTCCTCTCACCCTGTCCCTTGTTACCTGAGAGGCTGCACCCTCCCTGCAGGTGCATGCAGAGAGTGAGAACATTCCCCTGAGTCTCCTCCAGGCTAAACACCCCCGGGTCCCTCAGCTGCTCTTCACCAGACCTGTGCTCCAGACCCTCCATTTGCTGGTGGATGCTATAAGAAACTGTAGGTGACCCAAAAATTTAGACCAATGCACTGCCTTTGTCTGTTTAGAATTTTTTGAAATAAAATACAATCTGTGGATGTGAGGATTGGGCAGAGAGGCTGACTGTAACCTCTGCACTTTCAATACTGACAGCAACAGGCTTTTCCCTCACTGCATTTCTGTTTTCCTAGTCTTCCTCCTAAGGTTAAGGCACCAGCTATTTCCTTCTCTTTAAATGTAGAGATTAGCTGCAGAGCCCTTTGCTGACCAAGCTTGAGAGAAGCCTAATAGTATCCTACAACAGTCTAGAAAGTTCACTTTGGTGTGGGCTTTCTGTTCCTTATGAGTGAGAGTTTCAAGGAAATTTAAATATTTTAGGGTAGAGGCAGAGCTGAAATTCCTATGTGCTTAGACTGGCTTTATTGCTATCTCTCACAGCAGCAATAAAAATAAAACAATTTCTAAAAAAATGACTGCAATTCTAAAAGCCTGACCTTGTCTTCCACCTCTTTGAGTAATAAGAGAACATATTGTGGTCACAGTGCCTTATGCTCACTTTGTACTCACTGTACAAAGTTGTAAATTGAATATATTGCACAGTCATGGTCATTCATAGCCCTTGTCTGCTGGTCAGCAAGAGTCACCCCATGCCTCACATGACCCTTACTGCAGTCTGACTTGTGAGAAAGCTGTTTTTTGTTTGTTTTTTTTTTAAATCAGAGATGTGCTGTGAAAGAATAAGAAAGGATAAGCAGCAAGAGTTCAGGAACACGGGCACAGTCCTCACAGCTCTGCCACTGATTCCCCCTGCCATCTTGAACAAACTAACTCATAGGTATCTCAATCTTCCCCAAATCCCAAATGCAATAATGGTGCTTCCTGTCTCCATAAGTGACAGAGGGAATTTGTTAATATCTTCAAGCCATTTCAGCCTCTCAGCTGAAAAGTGCTATTCATGCTCAGATTATTATATTTGGAGCTGGGGATAATGGGGATATTCAGCTGTCTGTAACTCAGGTACTTTTTTATTCCTTGCTTGAAATGTAGAGCTCTGAGCTAACTGAACACCTTCCATCAAAGTGACTGTCACTTCTCATATTGATGCAGCTGTAATTCATCATTTCTTTTCCATAATCCTACAAGGAGCCAGAGGGGGTAGAGGAATACCCACAGCCTCCTTCCCTGCTTGCTGCTGTCTCCTCAGCCAGGAGGCTGCTGTGGAGGGCAGGAGCTCTGGTAGGACTGGCAGTGAAAGCTCTCATCACCAGCTCTTGATCAAGCCCTCCTGTAAGGGGACTGTCTGTCAGCAGCTCTGGCAATCCAGTGCCGAAAGTGCTCCTTGCTCTGCAGCCTAATTCAGGAAACAGCTCTTCTTTGGGAGTGTTAACATTGGCATCCACTGCCTCATTCCAGCTCAGACTTTAGCAAATAATTTCTCTTTCCTTTCACCAAATTCATCCACAGTGGAAATTAGAAATATATATTGCCATACTCTTGAAAATTCCTGAATAAATCAAGGGCTGGGTGATTTGAATTTATAACAGCGCTATCCATCACTCCTTGAACTGCATAACACTTATATGTAAATGCTCTGTCTTTCTTCCATCTGAAAGTAGCCTTGGGGATTAAGTACTACTGGGTATAAAATCACCTCACCTTTCCTACCAAAACTATTCACAACATGACAATTTCACCTGCATGAATTTGTCATTCCAGACACAGAATATTTCTACCCATTATTTGCATTGTGCAGATTTTGAGACTGTAACACAAAAGAAAATATGCAGTTTCCACAGCCTCTCACTCCTCCCAGAATTCCCTGTCTTAACGATTTTGGTTTTGAAATTGCAAACCTCAAAATGTTAAGGCACTGATTACTGAAGTCACCTGAGTAAAAGGCACGGGGATTGGAATGTGACCCACGAAGATTTAAACCCCAAATGCAGAAAGTGTTTGATTTTGTATCGCAATTAAAAACAGGAAAAAAATTAAAATAAAAAAAGAAAACAATAGTTTTGTAGTAGAATTCTATCTTGATAATTAGCTGTCAAATATAAAAATTTAAAAAGAAAGGGAAAAAGGCTAAGAGCTTTTTTTTTTGAGATCAAGTAAAATAAAATTTTTTAAAACTGAAACCCTAAATTGTTAGTGTTTAACCAAGCTCCTTAAACATAAATGTGGCCATAAACAACAAAAAAACCTGTTATTCTCCCAGACCCCCTGTGAGGGAAGGACCACCTGCTCTTTGCCATGGTGTAAACTCTAAAATGGCCTCAAAATGGCTCAGCAGACCCTAATTTATATTTAATAATAGCCATGTATTGAGTGCAAAATTCACCAATATTATTGTCAGTAAAACTATAAGCAGAATTATATGCAGAATTAGGGCTCCAGCCTGGATGAAGTCTGTTGAAGTCTCTGCTTATGTTATTTTCTTTTTTGGGGCAAAATCTTCGTCTGGAAAAGGAATTAAAAACTTCATGTCTTGTAATGTAAAAATGGAATAAACATCAGAACATAAGAGGAAATTAAGCAAGAGGAATGCACAGAACTTTGAGTTTTTCATGGAATTCCCTGTAACTTCACATAACAATAATTATACTTCATAATTTTGTAAAGTGATAAATAAATATTTTCCCCAGAAAAAGCAAATATTATCATTTCTTGAACTCTATGCAAAAGAAAGAGGGAAATATCCAAAATGAAAGCCAGACATATTTTATGTTGATTGCAGTAATAAAATCTCAACCTCTGCAACCATCAGAATCAATGTTACTGTAGGGGTCTGACCCAGAATTCACTGGAGTCTAGGGAGAGATTTGTCCTGACTTCAATGGGCTTTGGATTAGGTTCTGCAAGAACAGCCAAACCCTGCAAAAAATTTGTCCTGCCAAGTTCAAAACCAGATCTTTGAATACAAATAAAACTGAACCTCAATATCATCTCTTCTTGCAATAAATTCTTCTAAGTTCATTGGGTAGAAGGAGCTGAGATTTCACAATACCTAAAAGCTCAGTTTCCCACATTCCAGCAGAAATAAAGAAACCTGATGGGGCTTTACTGGTTCCATCTTTTCTGTTCTCCAGGGAATGCTGAAGACAAGGCTCCTCACTGGTTGGTGGAACTCGCTCTCCATTCCCACGTGAAAGTGGGGAGGAACCTCCACCACAATTGCAGTTCTCAGGGTGGGAGAGGGATGAAAAATGCATCCTTCTCTTATTTGGTTTCCTCAGAGATTATGGATATAAATCCCATGCCCAGATGGAAGGGATGCCTTTCCTTTTTTTCTTTTTACCCTCTCCACAACTTCTTGGCTCCCATCTCTGACTTGGAAGTCACTTTTATTTATTTGGGGGAAGGTGTAGGCTGGACAGTTGCAGTCATATTTCATGACTTGAATTGCTCCGGTTTTTTTCCACTCATCATTTCCCTACTGCATCCACTCGTCATTGCAAAGCCAATAAATCCTAAAATTATTCCCTTGGCTCTGTAGCACATTGAATGCACTCAGAGTCCTCCAGGAGAGGACTGGCCAGCCATCACACCTCCCTGACTGCTTGCTCGGCTTCATTCCCATCTGGCATTTGCAGCCCTAGTGCTGCACTGATGGTGCCTTGTGAAGGCTGACCTAGAACAGAGGCTGGATGGAGTTAAAGAATAAAGCAGGGATTAATTAAAAGGCCTTAAGGAATCCACCTTGGGCTGTGCAAGAGCCCAGCCAGGGCTACACCCAAGATGAACCCAAAATGGTCACACAAAATGGAAGAGCAGTCACAGGGTCTCACACTTTTAGAAGTTCTGGTCCATTTGCATATTGGAGTTAATTGTCTAATTATAGCTCTAGCCCAGGAAGTTCCATCCTTCTTGTTTTGCTCTCTTCAGTCCACATTGTTTATGCTCTTAGGCCTGAGATTTGGATCAGTTGCCCTTGGTCCCCAGCTAGAGAAGGAATTGTTTTGTCTACCTGCTCTGTGAAGAGAGCTCACCATCCCTTAATACAGAGCTCAGACCCACACACTAAAACAGCACAGAATCTGAAAAATATAAAAGCTAAAACCTGAGGTATCACTGACACAGCCATGGAGATGGGCTCTGGCATGGCTGGCAGGCCTTCAAATGCAGGCATATTTAAATATTACAGCCCTGATCAATAATGTGGGCCAAGGGATTCTCTGGGGTTTCTTGCTGGTCTCTCTGTTGCTGCTGGTGCAAGGTTTAGGGCTGGGTTGGAAAAATAGTGACCTTCAGCTTTTAATAGCTTTCTCATTAGTTGAAGGCTAATAAATATCATTGCACCACGTAGCTTCTTCTAAACAGCTTTTCCTGTGGTATTCCTCAACCAATAATACTTTAAATTAAATAACATCATGAGAAGTCTGACACCTGGCTCACCATGATATGCAAACAGTTTTCTTTAACCAAAATAGAGATTTCTTCCGTTCCATGTGCCACAGTTAAGCCTGAGCATCATCTGTTCTCTTATCACATATGAAAACCTCTGCAAAGCAGCAAACTGCAACAAAATCTTTCTGTTTTCAGGAGAACCCAATACTCACTTTTCTCCACTTATATCTAACAACATAATGTTTTGATTGTCTCTAAAAATTTAAATATGTGAAGAAATTATGGAAAAGCAACGCTTGGTTTCTTCCCCCTCCTCTTCATTCATTAGACATAGCTAAGACTCATAGCTCACATTCATTCGGAATAAATTCTTTTTTGGGGAAAAAAATGTGTGAGCAGGAGATGATCTAGATAAGGTTTGTGCATCATTTGGTAACAGAAATATGTCAGGAGCATGACAAGTCAGTTTTTGTGGGAAAACCCACTGTCATGATTATTATTTTAGTTGACTTCAGAACCATGTATAAAAAAAAATCCCACACAGGTTCTCTTAAATTTATGTATTGCTGCAGGTCCATAAACCAATAAGATACCTGAATTTAGCAGTCATAATCCCTACATATTTTTCTATGTAATATATGCATATAAATACATACACACATGATTTGGCTGTTATAAACACAGGCCATATTTAAGCTTCCTTTTTGTGTTTCAAGACAGATGGGTTTAAGTCACAGCAACACTAAATATAATGTAAATATAATGCAAATATGATGTAAATATAATGCAAATATAATGTAAATATAATATATAATGTTTCTGTCTGGTTAACATGAACAAATATCTCTGCGTGCAACGTTCATGAGTTGACTTCAATACACTCAGCAGAGCAGCTCAACAATTTTACCAGCTCTGATGTAACACAAATTTAAAATATATGGCCACTTGCTAAAGAGCTACAGAACAGATGACTCTCCCCAGCTAATGTATTCACTGTCAGCTTCCTCCAGTTTAGTTGCCAGCTAGTTTCTCCTATCCATCAAAGATGTTTTCATTACAAATGATTAGCTGCTGAAAACAGAGTGAAAGGGGACATCAATGGTTTTTATTCTAAAATTAGCTGATTTTTTATTTCCACTTATGTGTCATGTGTGTGATTTCACTCACAACTCTTTACTTCCATTTCAAAAGCAGAACCTAGCTATTATGTATAAGCCAAAAAAGGTGGAAATAGTGGGAGAAGAATTCTGATTATGGGCATAGCTCTTTACTTTCCCAATACATCTGTAGTAAATTTCTGTTGCTTCCAAATTGTAATTAAGAACTTTTTCTCCCAAGACCTACACATCTATTAGCAAGCATTAAAAAGCACTGGAGAGTTTTTATATTTTTTTTTTCTGGGCAAATCATTCTTAGGAGAATATATAACCATCAGTTTGAAGACGCTTTTCAGACAATGTTCAGGAGAACACTGAGGTACCCAGGCCTGCTCCTGGCTAAAGCTGCCAATGGTCACTGCCTGAACCCTTGCTCTTCCCTCATTGACTTGCAGACAATTCCTGCAATAGAAAGAAGATAATTTCTACAGGAAAAGCCATTTATTTGGTTAAATTATGCTGTTTGGGGGTGAGTAAGTGGCAGGGAAGTGTTGCACTTTTCAGAAACTCAAGCTTTTTTGTTCAAACAGCCAGAGAAGAGGATCCTCTTGACAGCAGCTTGCTGCTTCCCTGTCTGTGTCAGGCTGGTGCAGTTCTGGTCTATCCTGGCTGCAGCTGCTGCTCAGCACTGCCTCTGACACATGGAAGTAGCTCCATGCAGTAATTTGCACAGAATTAGAAAGGGGAAACTCAAAAAGACAAAGCAGACAGAGATGATGTCCAAATGTTTGGAGAAAGAGAGCTTCTTGTGGGGATTGAACTTTCTGTAACTTGGTTTGCTGCGAAGATTGCTGATTCACTGACTTTTATTATTTTAATATGTCTCTGTAAAACTAACAATTTATTGGGAGCCAAATCTGCTGATAAATTGTCTGATTTATCAGCCTACCTTCATGACACCCTTTTTGCTCTGGCCTTTAGTATTAAATCCCACTTCAGCCTCACCAGCAAAAGCCTTTCCCAAGTTTAAGTGCTGGAGGTACAGAGAGGAAAAGCTTTTTCCTGTTGTTGCTGATACTGCTCAGAGGCTTAGCATGGATTTTTCAGGCTAAGGATTTAATTGCAATGTCTAATCTGGGTTGTCTTTAAGACTTGGATGCTGTTCATTAGACAGATATTTTCTGCTTCTTTTTCCCCAAAACTTAAGCATCACAAAAACAAGGCTGTATAAGGCTGGAGCCTCGAAAACCCTCTCTAGGCAGCTCAGGGGGACACAGCTGCTCCTAGAGGGGACCTTTAAAACCTGAAAACAGGATTGCCAAAGCACTTTGGAACTTCTTCCTGCAATTGTGACAAACAGGAGGATGTGACTGAAAGAGATTGAGAAATTAAAGTTTCAGAACATGAGATGCTTTTACCCCAAACAGCCTGACCAATTAGCAAAGTATAAAACAGTTAAAACTGGTTAAAACAGTTTTGTCTCTATTTCACTCCTTTTTATGCTTCAAATACTTATAAAAAGTGGGAGCAATAATGCTTATAAAAAATGTGACCATTATTGTACATAAAAAAAATGTTGCCTAACACATAAGAGGGCAATTGCATTATTCTGTATGAAGGTGTATTTGGAATTTCCTCCATTTCTTTTAATCATTATTTTATATAACAAAATGCAATAAAACATCTGTTTATTTTTAATTATTTTTTTAATAACAAGAAAAAATTAACTTGATAAACTTATTTCTCTGTCTGGACTGGGAAACTGCATATATTCAAGAATTATTTGGCAGCCAGTAAAATCCCTTGCAGAAAATCACATTTTTTTCTAATTTGCTTCAAAAATCTGATATCAAGTTCTTTCCATAGTTGTTTTATGCAGAGGAACACATCACTAATTCCAGATGAGTCTCACAGGTATTTGTGGCATACTGAGTGTACTTTTAATCAATGGGTATGTACTGAGGTATTTGACATTTCAAATTATCCAAAACACAGGCTTTATTTCCTAACTTTTTTCCAACATAAAGCCCTTTACATCTCTCTTTTGGTGCCCTTTCCCTGACATTTTTCCTCCCACAGTTTCATAGTTTTTTGAAGATGGTGTATCTCTCTGCATTTGAGAGAAAATCACAATTCCTGTGGATTTACTGTGGTATAAATGGTGGGAATGTCAGGTTTAGAGCATCACCATCTCTTCTCAAGCTATTGCCCTTCATCCTCCCTAATACTTTGGAAATTATACTATTTTCTGTGGTTAAGTCCTATCCATGTTCCCTTTTGAGGCAGAAACAAACAAACCCCAGATATCTCTGGTGAAACCTCACAAATTACAACCTTCCAGCCCAAAATGATAACTTAATCTTGCAGGAAACAGCACAGACAGACAGCATTTAAGCTTTGGGGAAATAGTAGCTCGCTGTGGCATGTGAAGCCAGAGCTTCACCCCTTCACATGTCCTGGACCAAAAGATATGGGAAGGGACACAAGGGCTGAATCATTTTGCTTCTGATTTTCACATTGATTGGCACAGAGGGGTCTCAATGCATCTGGCCTCAGATTTTCAGTCTTGAAGAACTCTCTGACATGGAGGTGGGGTTATTTTTCCACTTCCAGTGCAATAAGGATGTTGGATTATAAGAGTGGTGAAGCAGGTGTTGGTAGCAGCTCGAAGAGGCTGCAGCGGGGATCTGTTTGTTCCTATGCCGTGGAGGAGCAGCTTTCTGGTCCTGTTCCTCTGGCTGTTCAAAAACAATGCATCCCAGACCTGAGGGAGGGAAATTGCAGGCATTCAGCCGGCCCTCCCTGGTGCACAATGGCAGGAAGGCGCTGCTATGGTTTCTTTGAGGCCTGCATGACCTGATAGAATTGTGCCAAAGAAATACAGCGAGCGCGCGAGGCAAATCCACATTCAGTACGTGAGCTCTGTGTTAAAGGACACATCATGCTGGAAACATCAGCAGCTGTGCTGTGAAAATGTCTTAAATACTGGTACTAAATGCTGATTAATCCTCACCATCTTCATGCATGAAAGCCATTTACCTTTAGCAAATGACCATTAGTCTTAGGTATTGGTGATTTTTTCTTCCATCATCTGTCATCATACTGAACTACTCTGCCTGCTTCTGAGAGAGCACACACCATGGGCTAAGAGAGATGGGTGTGGTAATCCTGGAGAGGAGAAGGCTCCAGGGAAACCTTCTCCTTGGAGTTCTTGGAGAGGGACTTTTTACAAGGGCCTGGATTGGCAGGACAAAGGGGAATGGCTTTAACCTGACAGACAGCAGGTGTAGATTGGATATTAAGAAGAAATTCTTCATTGTGAGGATGGTGAGGCCCTGGCACAGGCTGCCCAGACAAGATGCCCCATCCCTGGGAACATTCAAGGGCAGGTTGGATGGGGCTCTGAGCAACCTGGTCTAGTGGAAGGGGTCCCTGCCCATGGCAGGGGGTTGGAACTAAACAATCCCTAATGTCCCTCCCTGTAGCCATGATATTTTCTGAAAAATCCCTTTGCCAGGATTTTTTCTCCTGAAAAGCTGAGAGACCTTAGGAACAAAATGTAAACAATGATTATCTGCTGCTGTGGAATTCAACAGGTGCATCTGTGATTGGTCTCATGTGGTTGTTTCTAATTAGTGGCCAATCACAGTCCAGCTGTTTTCGGACTGTCTCAGTCAGTCGCAGGATTTTGTTATCATTCTTTTTCTATTCTTAGCTAGCCTTCTGATGAAATCCTTTCTTCTATTCTTTTAGTATAGTTTTAGTGTATCATTATAATATAATATATATCACAAAATAATAAATCGGCCTTCTGAAACATGGAATCAGATTCTTGTCTCTTCCCATGTCGGTACTGCCTGCAAACTTCCACACCTCCCAGCCCAAACCATCCTATGATTCGTGCTGTCCATTTGAGAGCTCATAACACTTCAGATAACAGATGCAAGAGATTTTGGGGACAGTCAAAAAACATCACTGAAACACCCAGAACAAGACAAATTATTCCAAATCCTTTCAAGTCTCAGCCCCCTGCTCTTTCTGACACTCAGAGACAAATAGTATGTGGTCCTGTAATTAAAATTACTGCAGAGACAAAGCAAACAAAGCCCGGAGCAGATTAAAAACATCTAATCACGACAGAAAAATTGCACCACAGAAGTATGCTAAACAAAACACTTATTATGAATACCTCAAAAAACAATGACAAATGCAAGATTGCAAAGATCAACAATAAAAATTAAATGTAAAAAAACCCTCAAAACAAATGTCTCCTAAATTAATGACAATATTTATAGAACAGATCTAAGCACAGACCTAATATTTAGCTTTATTTAAAATTTGGCTCCCAAGAGAATTAAAAAACCAGCTGGTATTGTTGATCTAATAGCGCCATGTCGTCCCAAGCAGACGGTGTAAGGACTGTGTGAGGTTCAGTGTCAACAAGCCATAGACCCAGAAAGATTGAGCTTACTATTTTATTTTATGTTTAAATGTTGTGCTGCAGCGCGAGTGGAATTAGATGAAATTCTAGAGCAAATATACAGTTTGAACCCTAATTCATTTAGTCAGCTTAAGGAAAGGGAGAAATAAATATCAGCCCACTCAGTACAGCAGGCTGAACTGTACAGTTCAACATCCACAGAGAGCATCAGCTGGCTGGGGAACCCTATCCTGTGGAGTTCACTTTGGTTTTCAGAAGGGACGAAATTAAGAGCAACACAGCAATCCTGATTCAGGTCTCTGTTAGTTACCTAGAGGGCTGAAGCAGTTTGTTGTTTGATTTTTGAAAACCTGACAAAAATCGGGCTGTCTAGGTGTTTGTTTGTGGATTACAATGTCTAACGTGTGGCAATGGAAATATCACTTGGGATCCTTTCTCTTCTAAATAAACATAATTCATCAACAAAAAACAAACTCAGGAAGGCATTTTGACCTGCTGCTGTTGGCCAAAATGATGATTATCTCCAGGGTGACAGCATGCTCTATGAAAGAGGCTGCTCAGTCACAGCCTTGCACTATCTTTGCTGTACATTTATTCAGTGGTCCTGAGGAAATTGTTCTGAGAAAATATCTGGGGCTTGTTCAGCATGAAAAGACCTGGGTGAGAGCAATCTGATCTAGCTGGAGATGTCCCTGCTTATTCCAGTGGGGTAGGACTAGATGACCTCCAGTGGTTCCTTCCAACCCAAACCATTCTGTGGTCAGAGAGAGAACAAATGAGGACTCTGCAATTGCCTGAGGCAGCTTCACAAACTGCCAATACATCCTTATATTTCTAAATTTATTTCTAAATTTACACGCATGCATGTATTAACATGATGCTGCTGACAAACTAAAACCTATTTGTTGCTGCCCAAGCTGATTCCATACTGCACGTACAGAGTTACACAAACCACTCACACATCCAGGAGTCAATGTGGAATGTGTAGGAAGGCAGGAGAGCAGCCAGCTCCCACACCCAGCCCAGCACACATGCAAAAAACACCCAAGGGACTCTTTGATTTGCACATTGCCCAGGCAACAAATACTGAATTAGGGTGACAAATGGGATGAGTGGGTCTGAGTTGTCCCCCCTCCTTCTCATGTTAGGGGAACAAAGCAAAGCACAGCGAGGGCAGCCTCTGCACCACCCCAAATGCCTCCTGCCTGGAAGGATGTTTCTTCCCTCCAGATTTTCCAGCCTGGCCCTTTTCCATCTCACGTGGAACAAATGTCAGAATAATCCTTACACGGAAATCTCTTAACCATGCTCTAAAAATCTGTCTGCACATGGGTGCAAATATCCGATACATGCATCAATCTGGGTGTTCCCTAATCGACAGAAATCTGTGTGTCAATGCTCTTCCCTGCCAAGAGTGCCCAGCCCAACCCTTTGCTACTGCTGTGACACTCTGCCTGCTATCAAAATCTGCCTAACATGCCCCTTTTCCCTCTTTATATTTATTCATACTGAGAGCCCATAATCTTTTACTAAGAAGAATTTTTGTAAGAAATAACAGAAAAGTGCTTCCTAAGCCCATTTTATAGGGAAACTTACTTTTTTGTTTCCAATCATTGCATATCTTTATCCCCTCTGGAATGATTTCTCAGTGATATATGGTGCTAGATGCTCTTTACCATCAGTTTCTTGGCATAGAATTGCACTCAGTCTAGTTCCTGACACATCCGGTTGAACAATAAAGTTTTTGGAAAAATTTGAGCCCTGACACACAGGAGCTGTACATAAATTTCCTTTAAAGTTCCTAATGGTATCTTTTGCATTCAGGAGACCATATAATATCAACAGACTTTTTTTTTACTCTTCTGCCTTCTCCTTTTTTGGACCAGGTCAGCAAGAGGAGCAGAAAACATGGAAAATCTCTAGGTTACATTTCCTATTACCCTTGCAAACCAAAAACTTAAGTTTTTTTGTTATCTGAATGGGGAAATGACCTCTAAAATAGCTTAGAAACCTGGGTTTAGCCTTCATCCTTCAGCTTAAATGTCATGGATTTAGTTCTATTTTAGGAACAGTTGCTGATTCATATAACCTTGGGAATGACTTGAAATTTCACTCTAAGTTATTTTTTCAGGTCTTGTAATAATTTCAGTGTACCTCTATCTAGAATCTGCCATATTTGCTGAAATATGACAGAGAAATTAATTAGGGTAACCCAAGCACTTGACCTTACAGCCCAGGGCAAGCCTCTGAGCCAGATCCAGCTCCCACCTGGAATCATGGAAGACATTCCCACATGACATTTTGCTCTTCTCTGGACAGCTGGCACCATGCCTGTCCCCTGCACACTGAATATTTTTAACATCAAAGGTCTCCTCCTCCTCCTTGTGTTGGACCACGCAGAAGCCTCCATTTGCTACGCACACTTCCAATGCATAATTTAAAAAGGATAAGCTAGCATGTTGCCCCTGAGCTGTAATTAAATCAGCAATTCCTTGTGGAGTTTTCATTAACTAGTAACAGTAGGAACAGTCATAGCCTGAGGTAGTCCTTCCTGCCTGCAGTTTTATTTTGTTTTTCTGCACATCTGCTTCCTATTGTGCTTTTTAGTACTAACACCTTGAGCATGAATGGTTCCCCTAGGCTTTCTGGCTGGCCACCTTGCAATTGTTTTCCTCTTTTAAAAAATAATAGTGAAAAAAAAAAAAAAAAAAGTCCCCTGACCTAAATGATTCAGTTCTCCACAGAGCACTACTGTCTTCACTGAATCTCTTTGATAGGTCATATTTACATAGCTAATCCTTAATGATGGACTTCAGTGTTTTACTTGTGGGTATTGCTGCACATCACACAAGAAATACAACACAAGATTTTACTTTTTTTGATGTATAAACTATAAATTTTCTTGTCTGAGGTCCTCAGTGTGTATAAAGGCAGGAAGGCCCAGCCCTATAAGCTGATTTCCAGAGATCCAGGCTCAGTTCTCTGCCCCAACACAGATTTTACAGGAAAGCAGAATGGTAGAATTTGCCTTTTTCATATGTTTAGGTCTGTATTTCCTGGGAAGGGCTAACCTGAGTTTTGTCACCGGTGACTCAGCAAAGAGAAGATGGAGAGTTTGGTGCTTCCCAGGGCATGCACAGGACCCATCCCTTGGGGCTGGCCAAGAAGGAGATGATGAGCAAGGACACACCTGAGCAGCTTCCTCCAACACTGGTGTCTGCACTGGACTGCAGGGAGGTGTTCAATGTGTTAAATCAATTTCTATCAGAGATTCCCAACCTACTTGACCACCCACACTCTTCAGCAATGTGTAAGAAAATAGTTCTGAATGAAGGTGGGAACATTTCAAGGCAAAACCCTCAGCAATTGCCCAGCAGGAAGATCCTCTGGCTGTCCAAGCTCTTATCAGATGTCCAAATGTTTTTTCTAGCACCAATAAATTGGCTGCTGGGCTTTCTTCATCTTGCTGTTGAGCAGTTTTTCATCATAAGACAGGTTTGTACCCAGGAAAGAGAGTAAGACTTAATAGGGCCTCCAAGCACACTCACTGAACAGTAGTTGTCACCCTAAGAAGTGTTTACATTTTAACTGAGCATTTAATGGAAAAATACAGTGACCTTGTTTAAGTGCTTCTGCACCCATGTGCTGGGAAAAAAAAATATGGCAACTTTGTATGTCCTATCCCTTCTGCAGGCATTTATGGCTTCCTTGTTAAGAAAAAAAAATTAAAATTATCTCAGGTCCCTCCTTACATTTCTAACTTTGGCGGAGTCTGCACTACAGACAGAGAACTTTCAGAACCTGCATAGAGCATTTTATATCACCAACCAAAGCCAAAAATGCTTTGGACTGTTCAGAAACTATTTCTATTTTACAGATATGGTTTTCACACACTTACTACTTAATTGCATTATAAAAGGATTCCTCTTCTGTCAGGGCTGGTTGAAAAGCAGGCAGCACCCAGATGTTCTGCTCTCTGCCAGACTGTGAGTGAAGCAGAGAAGCACTTCACTTCCAGACAGGCACAAATTGCATCTGTCTTGTCTTTGTTTTTATGAGGTCTGCTATATCAAACAGGATATGTCAGAGGCCCCAATTCAAGTACACAACTCACTTTATGCAAATGTTTATGAGCATGACTGAATAGGAATGGCTTTGCTATATTAGGAGCTAGGAAAAGGGAATAGTTCGAAAAGTATATGTCCAAAATAATGAAGATTTAACTGCAGATGGCTCAGCAAAACTCTTGAAAGGAAAACAAAAGTGCAGATAGGAGCAACGTTGTTTATCGATAAAGTTCATGAACTCATTTGTCCTTTAAAGGGAAGCAAAAGAAAAAAAAGGGTCAAAATATATTTATAAGGGGTAGAAAGGGGAAAGCCTTTCACTTTAAGAGCACAGTTGTCAGATTATGTGAAGTTTAACAAACTATGCTCACTCAAAAATGCTTTTCATAAAAGGATGGAGTCTTTCTGACAAAGTGTCTCCTGTAGTAGCTTGTTTCTTTTTCTGTCATAAATTCCTGGTAAATTTAAGGAGGAAAGATCTTACAGATAGTGTGGCTGCCCAATACCAAGGCTTTCAAAATGATGCCAAACCTGCACAGCTTTCAAGGCTCCATTTCCCCTTTGTTTGCCACTTCCTGCACCACTGTCCTCTTCCATCTCCACCAGGTGCCAGAGCTTTGTGCATTCCATGCCAGCAATGCTGTGAGGAGATGGATAAAGCACAGACCCATGGAAGCAGCTCTCAGCTGTTTTATAACTTTTTTGTGGGAAACATTACTTGGTCAAGAAAGAACTTTTCCTTAGCTAAACAGAGAAGGACGACAGGCTGTAAAACAGAATTCAAAATACACCTCACTTTCTAAAAGAATATCTTCTGCTGGTCCCTCCTTCTGTCCAAGGAACAGACAAAGTGCCAAGATTATGAAACCTTTGTTCAGAACACCTTGAGTCTGGCTGGTTTCCATTTGCAAATCACAATAATCTTGCAAAAAAGAAAGGGCTAACAGGCTGAAAATTAGAGCTGGAACCTGCCAGGCAGGGAGTTCTGGTCCCAGTGCTTTGTGAGCACTGATTCAATAGTTCTTCCTTTACTTTCTACTCCATTCCCAATTGCTTACTGCTTCCTCCCATCTGTTTAGCTTTGAAAATTAAACATCACCCATCATGTCTACCAATTTAGCCCTCAACACTTTCTGCCTAACAGGCCATTCCTCAAATTCTCCATGCTTTTGCAAATTCTCCAAAGTTCTTTATCTGACCAACTATTCCAGATTCTTACAAAATATCTTCTAAGAGATATTTGGCCTCTTAAATGCTGCCAGATCTTGTTTATCTGAAGCTATTTTATTTAGTTTGATTTCCAATGCACTTCTTGAAAGCTTTTAGTTACAGAGAGCTCAGAGCTTTTCCCATTATGTTTGGTATTCGAGCCCCCAGGCCTGCAAATAAAAACAATACATGAAGACATATTCAGATGTTTCCAGACTTAAATTCTTGTACAATTTCCTTCAGTTTAGAGCAAAATATTATTTTAAATAGTTTTCTTCCCTAATTTCTTGTATCAACAGCCTGGCTACTCTCTGTTTCCCAACAGTCTAATTTGCTTCATCACTTAAACTTGGTGAGTTACTCATATAATTCTCTATGAAATTAAGTAAAAAGAAACCTGCTCTGTAAATATGGCCCATAATGTGCACCTTGTTCTTCAGGAATCTCACAAACATTAATTATTCTGCATGGACCATACCACGCTGGAGAAACAAAAACATTGTTCCAAGACTTTATTCCCAAGGCTTTCTGATTTTTTTTTGGCATACACAAATCATGTGACAGCTCTGAAGTCCTTCAAAGTCTCTCAAAAAGACATGTTAAAAGAACTGTAAAAAGTGAGGCTTCAGAAAACATCTCATTCCATGTCTTTTCATTTCACTCCTTATTCTTCAACTGAGCATGACATCCTTAAAGGATAAAAACTGAAGATCAACCCCTTTTTCTTCCTCAGACTCTTTTCCAAAAACAGTGTTATAGTGTAAGCAATTTGGGGATGTTGCACATGCTTTCCTTACACTTTCTGCCAGAAAATAAATTTAGAAGTTATAAATAGCACATGTGTATATGAAAAGGAGTTTACCCTATGGGCTTCATGTTATGTACAATTTCAGTCGTTTTCTGTGTTTTGTGTGGGGTAGAAAGCAAGTTCCACACAGCTTATGGTTGATATTCTCAGTTCTGATAATGCATGAGGAAACAGCACTAAATCATTTTTATTTGCTGAAATATCAAAAGGGCCCTAGCTGACATAACATCAGGGAAGAAATGTCGCTCTCTTTTTTTTTCTAAGCCTTCTGATGTTTACATTCTTGTAATGAATTTTCTCACACACTTTATGTGAATAACTTATTGTTTTGAATTCTTTTATAGAGAAGGAAGAATTTGATGGACTGTTGGTTTGTCCAGTGTCATTGGAGAGGTGGCACTGTCACCCTCCAATCCACTGGCACTTTTGGAAATCTATAAACGTTGGAGTCAGAAATTAAACACCCTCTTTTTTACCTTGGAAAGTCCAAGGTAAAAGTCTGCATCGTTTTATTTCATGTCCTAGAATGACAAAGAAAGGCTGTGACTCTCAGTGAGCTGAAAGGTGCCATTTTCATGGAAGGATGGCAGAGATGAGAAACCCTTTGCCTCCCTCACACCGCTTTCATTTCCCTCAGCTGCCTGACAAGGCGCTTTTGTTCAGCTGGATGTGGACGGGGAAAACTTGCAGGCTTGCAAGCTTTCAGCAGGGATCAAGCAGCAGCCAGTGCTCAGCAGCACACACGACTGGATGCTGACCTCAATCGAGCTGCCTCTTCACAGGCAGCCCCCAGAATTTGGCAAGCCCTGCTCGCAGGCGCTAATTAAAAAGGAGCCGAGCCAAATGTGTTTGCACAAATGTCACGGTCACACTTCTGTCTTCACGCTCGTTATGTGATCAGCATCAGAGCTGCTCATTAGAAAGGCTTCTCCAAATGCTCCAGGAACCAGCCCAGTTCTGTTCTGGCAGTTTGGGTGACAGCTACTTCAGCTGTCTGTGCAATTAGGGGATGCACAAACGAGTGGGCGGCTGATTAATTTTCTCCATGCCTGTGGAAGCAACGTTAGCCAGGCACATAAGGGATGCTGAAGGAAAGGGACACTCTCTGTTTATGTATTTCTGTCAGAATGACAGATAACACTTCACAACTGCCATGACAGCTCTTGTCTTGAAAATCAGTCCTTAATTATGTTCCTGGTGCTACAAACAACCTCAGATTGAGGCAATGTGCTGTACAAGAAGAGATCCTTCATGGGGAAGGTATTGAAGATGTTGCTTCAATACCTACCTTGTGAAGACTTGATAGGGGTTAAGGCCCAGCAGGAATGGTCTTGGCTATGCTAAATATGCACACCAGTAAAAGAAAATGCCTCTGGATCTGGTTTAGTAGCAGAAGAGTGGAGGTTCAGGTTGTAAGAAAGGTTTCTTAGGTCCCCCTGCCTGCCCCAGGTAATTTCACCTAACAGATGCAGCGTGAAATAAATGCCTAAATTATAAAGGGCATTATAAAATGCCACATCATTCTTATTTTCAGAATGATTATGACTGGACTTGAATTTTAGTCACAGAAATAATGAATTTCACTTACATTTCTTTACTAGTGTCTGCAACTTCTGCCTTTGTGCAGGGTATGTTGAGCAATTCCATTTTAAAAAAGGTATTTCTGTGAATCACAAAAATCAAACCTTTGTGACAGGCTTGTAAAGAGCTGACACCAAGCTGTGTGAGGAGGCTTGAAACAAGCTCACTTCTTGCCACTGAAAAATGTGGAAAGGTGGATGGGTGACTGGTTGTCCAGTCCCATCTGACACCTCTTACATTAAAGCACATTGCAAGCAAAAACTGTCTTTGGTACCAAGATTTAAAAGCTGAAGGTCAATGTGTTGTACTTTAATCTGTGGGAGATCAGGTCCCAGTTACACCCTGTTTAGAGGAAGCTTGATACACAACCCAAAACTGGAAGCAATACTCATATATGTTAGTATTTAAAAAAAAGAGAGAGAGAGAGAGAGAGAAAACTACATGATAAATGCTTATTTTTGTTACACTAACAGTGCAGACAGTTTCCTGATGGTCCTTGGTCCTTCCAAAGGGGAAAAATTGACTTCTACAACTCATCAATTCTAATTAAGAAACAATTAGGACACTGACCACCAGATAGCTTCAGGAAGAACAAACACACCATCCATCCATCCTTGCATTTAGAACTGCTTATTATTACACCATCAGAGATGGATAATTGACAATTGGAAATAATGGGGGAGACCATAAAGATATGAGTGATGAAAAGACAAAACAGCTCAAGGTTTTGAATTCCTTGCAGTGAATTTTGTGATTCTGTGTATCTCCTGGGCAAAAAAAAATTACTTTGATCTTCACCTGAACCCCATACTTTTGAATAGCCAGATTTTTGAAAAGCTTTCCAGTAAGAGTTTCTGTTGTCTCAAAGTAACCTCAGAATGGATACTTTATGCACCAAAAATGCTTTCTGGTAGAATCTGTGAAGCTACCCTGAAGAGTAGACATCCACAAGGAGTTTGTACAAACTGGCTGAAACAACTGCCAGTAAAACTGAAAGCAAATGAGATCACTCTGCCTTCTGTATATGGCACTTCTTTTATAGAACCCTTATTTTGGATGCTCCTTGGAGACTCAAAATACATTTTATAGGCTCCTGCTCTCCATCCTTCTTTTGTGAAGTCCTGCACCACAAAACCACATGAACAGGCTTCAGAAAAACACGCAGAGCCGACATGAACAAGCCTCCTTTCCAAGAAGCGCTCAGTAATTAGGAGTGCACGGACCATGGGAACGATGACTGAGATTGCAAAGGACCATCATGGAGAGACCCAAACGGTGTGGATGGGAACCAGGTCAGGATGTAACACATTCCTAGCACTGAAAGCAATGGCTTGTTGGATCTGAAACCTGTAATAAACCCAGCGCCGACTGTTGCAGCAGACTCCAATCTGGAGCAATACATTTATCTTAAATAAATACCTTGTGTGGGAGGGGGCAATTCATGTGTTTTGCTTATTTTTCCAAGGCAGCTGTTGTTAGACAGAGACTCACAGTGCCCTGAGAAGTATCCTGGTGCAAAAATATTTTGTAGGTGAAGAGGTCAAAAGTGGGGTGCCCTTTAACAGAGGAGGGCTCAGTTTATCAAGTGACCCTGCAATTTGTCAAAGTGACATCGTTACCCCACTACATCTGTTTAAAACCCTGTCATACTGCATATAACACATCTACATGCAGTGATTTTTTCCCCCAGTATTTTGTACTGTATGTCCATGTTTATAAACTTAAAGACAGACTCACAAGGAGGACTCTGCTCTTTTCCTGTTTCATTCTCTATAATCCCTTTCATCAAGCACACAACAGGCACCGGCAATGTTTGTGTATATATCCAGCTGGAACATCAAGAAATTAAGTAAATTGATTGTTATTTCACAGTATTCTTAGATTGCCTGAGGCCATACACGTTTCTCCTGGTTTGTATTAAAGCATCTGTGTCCACAAGCATAACTGGAACTGAGATTCTCCTTTTGGTTCTTTGTTTCAGGCCTCCAAGACTGAGAAGCCAATTTTCTCCATAAAATATCTCAGATCATCACAGAATGGGTTGAAAGGGACCTTGAAGATCACCTAGTTCCAACCCCCTTGCCATGGGCAGAGACACCTTCTGCTGGACCAGGTTGCTCAGAGCTCCATCCAATTTTGCCTTAAACACTTCCAGGATGTGCAGTTGTGGATTGATAATGCCAGTTTAACCCCAGGACATTCCAAGAGATGGAATTTTGAGAGGAAAATGGGTGCTCCTCTTCCAGCTCTTAATCATTATTCTGACTTGCTGAATGTGCTTTTCTTTTACAAAGCAATTGGACAATAATGATAAGAAAATACCAGATGCCACTGAGTCATATAAAACCCACTAACCCAAAGAAACATTGGAAGACATTATTTTCATTCCATCTGATTAAAGGGTGAACTTTTAGATGTGATCTGCACAGAGAAATGTCGTCGCTGCCCAGACTATCATAGACAAATGTGATAGTTTGCTTCAGAAATCTGAACCAAGCAGAGCTCTCTGAGAGGACATTTTGGCCTTTAAATAAATGTAATTTTTGTATTGATGATAACTAGGCCCAGTACTGACATGAGCTCCCAGACACTGCTAGACAATAGGAAAGTACAGGAAATCCGTAAGTCGGATCTCTCTCCTTGGGGGATACACTTTGTCTGACCTGGAAACCACACACTCAGCCCTGTCCAAAAAGGAAAATATTAGTCACTGGTAGGTGGGCTCTGAACCCTACCTTGCAGGAGCCTGATGACAGCCTGTCAAGGATGGCTCCTTGTCTAGAGGGACTTGGCTTCAAAACAAAATATTACAGTGGGAACATTACCATTTGATCTCCCTCATACTTTCTGTCTAAAAGCAAGACCACATACTCAGGCAGGACGCAGAACTGGCATCAGTGGAAGCAACATTCCCCCCTTTAACCATTAGTATGTGACTGCAAATTTGATGATCCTCTTAGTAATCTATATCTCATCACATTCTCATTAACATTGAACCTGAGAAATCAGGAAATAATAACTGGCCATGAAATTACTGTGAACTCCTAAGTGCTTTGCATTTGTAGTGTCTACTTTGTCTCTTCCAAGCTTCCTCTTAATGGAGAAGAAAATCCATCAATACATTAACTGGATCAGCACAGTCCCCAGATTTTTTCACTTTGACTGTGTTTGGGTAACATCATTTGGAGTTAATAAAAATAGTTATTCTCTAAATTTCTGGTTATCTCTGTATGCTGGGTACATACCAGCGGCCTCAAGAACTTCCAGTATCACTGCTTGAGTTTCATTGTGCAAAAGAAGCACTCAAACTATTTTTAAGTAGTTTTTTTCACTGCACAAGGTTTCTCAGCTCCTCACCTATATTTCCCAGCTATTCCCTCTGCTCATACACATTCTCCATCCCACAGCAGAGTAGTCCCAACTCTGCATAGCCAAGCAAACAGGCCATTGGGGTCAGAATAATGTGCAAGAGAATTGAATTGCAGAGACAGCAGTGAAAGCTCCAGCACAAAGGAGCTGTGACAAGCAGTGCTGTCTCCTGTGACACCCCTCCTTCTGAGGTCACTCACCCATGACCTACCTGTGTGGCATCCAAAGGCATGGATAAAATAAAGTTATATAAGTTAATAAAGTTAATTACCAGCCCATGTCCCCGTACAAGTGGCTCCTTATCCAAAATTCTCTCATCGAGCAGGGTTAAGACAACTACTGAGACCTTAAAATGGCAACTTGGGTTTCTCCTCTGAGATGTTCATGGATTTTATAGCAGTTTTCAGCCACCACTTCTCCTTTACTGGAGCTTTCCTGTTTCTCACTGCTGGCTTTCACACTTTCTCCTGTGCTTTGGCCCACGAGCTCTTTTAAAGGGACTGAATAACGTTTCCCACATGACAAATTGGCAGCACTGGATCATTATTATTCTTTAGGTTAAACAAACAGTTTGGGTAGGGAACAGGTCTAGGTTAGCCGAGGTAACAAGAGGAAGGAACAGAGCTGCTGCTGAGCCCAGACACTTGGTGGGTGGCATTTGCTTGATTCCCTGTTGCTGCCCCAAATTGCACGGAATTGGCAACCCAAGTGTTTTGCAATCAGGAATCAGGACCAAAATTCTGTGCAGTTTTGGCACCAAGGCCACAAGTTAGAGTTTGGTTTGTTGGTTTTTTGTGTTTGTTTTGGTTTTTTTTATTGCTTTCCTCCTTAGATAGGACATCTAGCAATTTACTGTTGCTTTTTACTTTTCTTTCTTAAGCGGATCTGCTTTTCCCACAAACATTTGGCTTTGCAAGTCAAGGCCTGGGTAGAAACACCCAGTGCAGAGGACCTGTGATGCCACCAAATGTCTCAAGCTGCTCTGAAGGGGACTTTCCACTTGCACCTTGGATAGATCTCCATGGAAAGATGAGGCATTGGCTTGTTTTCAGGACTGCTCTGATCTCACCATCTGCTTTATTGGGGGAATCTCACAGGATTTATCCCAGTTATTGCTTTGCACAGGGACAAGCTAATAAAAGGTACAGCTTTCATATTAAGCAAATCTTGGTGTGTGGTATGAGACCTGCTGCAGTGTCTGGACCAGAAGGCAAAATTTCACCATAGTCAAGTTTTTCCAAGCGACAGGTAAGTCCCTTGGTGACTGCAAGGAGGAATGGTTGAATTTCATTGTTTGTACAGAAGCCCATACCCACACTTTCAAAGTAAACCAACCTAGATCTCCACAGGGTCTCTCAGACTATTTACTTTTAAACTCCTGGAAAATTTGGGGTGGTAGTTTAATTGACTTGTTACCTTACTCTCCTGGCAGCTCCTTCAGTACCTTGCTCACCTTTGCAGCACTATAGTGCTGCAAAAAGGAAAACTGGAAAGAAAAGAGGAAAAAAAAAGAAAAATTAAAATCCCATAAAGATAACACAATAAATGTTGCATCAGCAGTTTTCTGAAAGGATTTTGTTGTTATCAAAACTGGCAGACATTAAACAGACAGTCTCAGAATAATTGATATGGGCAAGGGGGTGAGCATTTAGTCTCCCGTTAGGCCAGCCACCTGTGCAAACAGCACTTCCAACTTCTATTTCAGCTGCTGGCTCCTGAACAGTCAATTATTTAGGGCTTTCCTGAGATTTCAGTGGTGGAGAAAAAAAATATCCAGGCCTGTGTTTGAAAGGTAGCTTTATCAGCATAGCTCAGTGGTGCAGTTCCAGCCGGCCTTTGTTCCTCTGTAGGTGACCGCAGGTTGCAGCCAGACCACTCTCTTTTGTTTAACTTTTGGGGAGCAGTGATAGCACCATTCATAATGTTCCCATGTTCCTCCTGCCCTGCACAGGCCTTTCTACCTGCAGGAGAACAGGATGGATTCAGTGAGACACAGAGAGTTCTATCCCTTCCTTTCCTCCCAAGAAGAGATAAAACATTCCTGAATAACTTATGGGTGGTTTCAGCGATGACTAAATACCATAGAAAATAAACTACTTGGAAAGACCTTTTCCTGTAGCTGAAGCTTTCCTGAGCCATCCTTCAACAATGCACAATTAAAGAGTGAAAAAAGATGAACAGGTTTATCTCGCTCATCTGGATTAGACATTGGTGTACATTATAAATATTTTTAGGTAAGGCTAATAATAACAAAAATAATAAGGAAAAAAAGACAGACTAAAAGGAGCTATATTGTCTCCTGTTTTGGAGAGAAGTAGATTTAGTAACTGCTAAATTATACATTGGTTAACCTGGTTGATGATTTCCTAAGTGTCTGTTGTAAGGTTTCTTGTACACATGGTAAAGGAGCATATTTGATTTCAGAAACCTTTGATGATCTACATCATGCCTTGTTCTGCACTCCCATGGGGATTTCAGAAGAAACTGTGCTACTTTTATTTAATGAAATGAACCCTTTTGCACAAACATAAAATAATTCATGTGGGAAAACACATTCCTAGAGTGATGTATAAAATGTTTGGCTCTGATCTGCTCATTAACACCCAGGAACAAGGTTTAACAGTCAGTGCTGACAGCTCAGTTTTCAGTAGCGCTCAGGAGATGAAACATCAAATCATCAAATACTCTCATGCAGGCAAATATTTTTCCCTCTGTATTCTTCTCCTTCAAGGATTGTTTACAAGTCATGTATTTGTAATTCTACCTTCACATTTTTATTTGTGAGCTGCTCCAAATTCTTCAAGCTGTTCAAACACTGATGCCCGGGACCCACCAGTGCTTGTTTCCTTCCCATTTTATTTGCCCAGTAAGGCGCATGCACAGCCCCTTTATGTCCTACAAGGTTAATATTTTCTTGCCAAGTTTTTGACTGCAATCTCAAGGTTGCCTTAATGAGTGTTTTGGGATCAAAATTGATGCCAGTTTTGACCAGCCAGCATCCTATTACCTTTCCACTATATTCCTTAGCAGATTATTCGCAGCTCACTTAACAAAACAGATTTATCATTTTGTCTTTCTGTTAGGCTCCATATCCTATTCCTTATTTCATCCTGCTATTCCCAGTTACATTTCTGTAAAAGGGCTATGTGCCATGTTCTTCTGGCAATGGGGCATTTACAAGTTTGGTTTTAAGCATCTCCTGTTATCCCCAATGAAAGAGATTGCACTGCATTGTGCAAGCACAGAGTTTAAACAATAATGCAAAGTTTAAGCATCTTTTAGCCACCTGAAATTTGCTTGGTTTTCTTCACTGAAGTGTTTTCCCTTTGAAGCACTGAATCCCTGCCAGCCTAAGGAGGTTTCTGCACCCACAGCACCCTGGGTGCATTTCCCAGTCTCCAGGAGTCCCACCCAGAGCTCTGCTGGGATGTCCTCCTCACTCCTGGAGATCTTACAGATTCCTACATAAACAGTGCACACAAAAGCTGTGTAGTTCTCCAGCTTTCCAAACTGTTCCCCCCTTCAGGAGGTCTGTGCTTCCCACTGTGGCTGCTCTTCCTGAGGCCATCAGGCCCAAGTGAAGTGCTGATGGACACACAGCCCGGCCAAAGAGCTGTGAAACACCACCAGGGAGTTCAGCTCTGCCTTTCTGCTTAAAGTCAGCACAGTTGTTTTCAATAGGCAAGGAAAACATCAGCTGAAATATCTGTTTTCTGCTAAGAGAGTAAACTAAGATAAAACTTTGCCAGCAAAACTAACCATTATCCACAAAGGTAAAGGGAGGTCAAAGAACACTGCTTTTGTTTGCTTCATATGTCTTTTTTGGGGGGGGGAATTGGAACATCAGGAAAATGCTAAAATATCCACAAAGCCCAGTGTTAATAGGCATTTGGCATTCATCCTGCATCAGCTGGACTTGTAATCACCAAAGAGATTTACATGGGCCAATCTGCCTTGCTTTGGTCATCATCAATCTTAATACAGGGTGCTGGTTTCTAAAAAGTGTCACTCATCCCTAAAGTCCATGGTTCTAGGAAAAATCACTGTAAGATGAAGATTGGAAATGCTAATTTAAAAAAAAAATCACCACAGCAATGAGATTCAGGCTCATTTCTATTCTTCATCTCATCACTGCTATTGCCCCTCATAAAAGAAGAGATATTTTAATCACTTTATTGCTAATGTTTCTGCGGTGCTTTGAGTTTGTCTGGTGGGTAAACAAGTACTCCCCTGTTCACTCCCTGATGTTTTTGTGAGGGCCTTTTTATACACTGATGTATGTTGTAAACTTAACACAGCCTGGCCCATTCTAAACTGTATAGTGAAAATACCATGGGCCCATTTCAGAGGTTACCAAGTGGAAAGTACAGCTTTACAGCAGATTTTATCTTACACTCTACCTCTTTTTTTTTACCCTCTCTTAAAATTTTATTTTAATTTCTAGCCTTTGTGTCCCTTTATTGATTTTAGAAGGCATGGTGTGTCTACACCTCCCTCTCACTCAAAACTCACTTTCATGAAGGTCCAAAATAATGTTTGCCATCATACAGTTTTGTTTTCCTTTCTACCACCAAAACAATTACAAAAAAAAAATAAAATTAAAGCCTGATGAGCCAGCTTTGCATCTGCCTTGTCAACGGCAAAACCGGGAAATTTGTATCAGTGATTCATACAATTTTCCTATTACTGGAAAATAAAATGGTCAAAAGGATGAGAAAGAAGGTTCACATGTGGAAAGATTAATTTCTATATGTACCAAAGTGTTTGATTACACAAAATTGCAGATATGCTGCTCCATATAACACTGGCAGATGATAAAAGCTTGTGTTTGATGCAGTAAATGGGACCCTTCATCTCAGGTGTACAAGACTTCCAGCCCTTTTTCCAAAAAATGGAATGGAGGACCTTAAAGGACCTTTGGGATATTTGCTCTCAAGCTCTTCATGTCTTATGTGAATGCTGACTGGGAACTAATGTTCCCAATTCAATCAGAGTCCTCCTCAGAGGACTCCAAGTGCATGTGCAGAAGCCTTTGTGTCTCCAATAATTATACAGAGAGACCAGGCATTTAAATTAGACTCTGAGAATAAGACTTCATGGAAATCCTTAGCTCCCAGATAAATATCACAAAAGAAACAGATTTCTACCCACCTCCCCCACCACCCCAGCTGCAAAATTTGTTAATTCATCTTCTTCCATTTGTGAGGCAGGACTCACTCTTCCAGCCTCACACACATTCCTCTGCCACATCAAGAGAAAAAGACATTAGAAGCAATGTTCTGTCATGATTTCCTGTGAAAGATATTTTAATTGGATTGAATTGTCACAGTGTATTTGCTGTGTCCCCACTCTGCAATGGGGTAGCTAGAGTTAATAAAATAAGCAATCATTTTCTGCATCCTCATCTGCCATCTGGGCATTGCTAGGGTCAGTAATTCCCTGTACCAGTGGAAGCACAGATGGATTTGGGGAATTAGGGCTTCACACAGATTGTGATGTAGATTCCCTGGAAATGGGAGCTTTTGTTTTTAAACAAATTAAGTACCTCCTCCTCTGCTTGGTTACAAAGGCCCTTTCCCAATATCCAATCACATATCCCTGTAATCCTTTTGTTATTGCAGCCTCAGTAACTACCTCACAGGGAGAAATTAAAGCCAACCTCTGCCTAGAAATGGGGGGCAGCTTCACCAGCTCACCCAGACACAGGCTGGGAGCCTTTTGTGCACTGTCTCACTTGACACAAGACTCCCTAAAGGATCACAGATGCAGAATTTGCACTATTTTTGCCTTTCTCCCATTACTTCCTCATCATTTGCCCCACTTTGCCTCCTTCCCTGAGTCTCTGGAAAGCGCTCACGCCTGGGAAGGGCTTTTGGAGCAAGGTAACCACGACAGAAAAGGAATCCTTTGCCAACCCTCCAGCAGGCAGCTGTTTGTGCCATCAGTCCTGCTTGGACACCAAACTCCTTCCAATGGGCTTTTCCTCCATGTCTCTTTACCATGGAGCTCCTGAGTCCAGGGAATGTCACAGGGCACGTTGTGTTTTTAAGGAGCTGACTTCAGCCAGTGTGTGATGTTTGCATGGTGGTTTCCAGAAAACACATGGAACAGAAAATTAGCCATATTTATCCTGATGATTTAGAGTTGCTATTAAATTCTACTTCCATTCTAATGAATGCTGAAAAAAAAGGTCAGCTTTTTTTTTTTTTCCTAATTGTTATTTATGACATCCATGGAACAGAAAGTAAGCCCACTAGACCAGAAACAATCTCATAGTCTTCATTCAAGTTACATGCTTAATAGCCAAAATGTATTAAAGCCATTAGAAAGCTCAGTAAACTGTTTTTACAGTAAGCTAAAAAAGGTTACAGTCCCCAAAGTTTGTCTTGTTTAAACTACATTCATCACCAGTTTGGAGACAAACATGCATTTAGACACTTTGTCTGGCTGCAGAAGTATTTTCCAGCATCTATTATTTTCTGTCAGCTGACAGCACTGAATCTTCCAAGTATTGAATTTAATGCTGAAAGTAGAAACACTATTCCTGCTTTGCTTTTGCTGTCCCAGGGCACCCTCCAGGCTCCAGCCTTGCTGCTAATCCTGGTCTGGGATTCCAGCTGGTGTCCTGGGCAGTGCTGGGGCCCCAGGGAAGGGAAGGTGGCCACCTCACATGGTTCCCTCCACCCCTGCTTTTCTAAATAACACTGGTCTACTGCCCCAGCTGGTTCCTCCATTGGCATAAAAGTAAATTTAATTTTCACCAGGCCCCAGTGAGGCAAGGAGGTGAGCAAAGAGGTCACCTGAGATGTTCTGGCCTTGAGCTCTGCTGGCATTCAGATCTGGGTGAACATTGTTATGGTGATCCAATTGCAACTGATGGAAGTTAAAGGCTGCAAATTATTTAACCCTACTGCTTGATCTATTCCTAGAAATCTTATTCAGTATTCTGGGAAGCAGGTTTGGGGTTTTTGTTTTCCCTTTTATGCTTTTCCATTACCTGCTGAGTAAGGAAAGCATTACAGTAATGTCAAATTCCTTGCATTCTTTCTATTGCAGAAGGCTCAGA
The DNA here is from genome assembly GCF_037042795.1 of Molothrus aeneus. Taxonomy (NCBI): domain Eukaryota; kingdom Metazoa; phylum Chordata; class Aves; order Passeriformes; family Icteridae; genus Molothrus; species Molothrus aeneus. The sequence continues at coordinate 8,373,923 of NC_089649.1, read as the reverse complement.
GAAAAGTCACCAAAGGTTTTTAAGAAAAGAATCCTGAAAAATACCTGTAAAGCAGAACTCCAATCTTCAGCAATGGGAAAAGAAAATTTTTTGTTACTGCTGCTATATTTGAAATGTTTTTGTGTAACTGAAAGCCCTTGATTGAGAATGCAAGGCTGAAATTCTGGTTATCCTGACAGACATCCCCTTTAAGAGGTGGGGAAGCATACCTATACAGGCATTCCCAAAGAGGGGTGTTTAAGGTGATGGCAAACTGGAAATTTAAAGCATGGTACCTCTCTTGTTTGTGCAGCAACTGTGACTGAATCTTCTTCATGAGAGCTCCCTGCTGAGGCTGAGAACTGTTTTTACTTGAGAAATGAGCCTGCTTTGTCCTTCCTTGCCCAGCAGCAGGAGATGAGGTGTGGGGCCCAGGGGACAGGGTGCCCTGCCATCACAGACGAATCCCCTGGCTCCACATTCAGCGCCTCTTTCTCAGGACCCCACCTGTTTGGGGGTGGCATTCACATTTCTCTGAACAGAGACAGACATCATTCTCTCTCACAGGATTTTTCCTGGAGAAGCACAGAGAGAAGAAGATAAAACAATTCTTATCTCTCCTTGCTGCTCCTGTTGTTTTTGCACATGTAAAATGTGTTAGGAAGATTGTTTACCTGAAGTGATTTTCAATTGGATTCTACTAAGGATTGTTTTATTTCCTTAGCCAGTTGGGTCAAAGCTGAGACCTGACTGTCTGGAGACAGTCATGGATTTTGCTTTAGTAAGTATCTTTTGTACAGTGTAATATTAATGTAATATAATGTAGTTTTAATAAAGCACTTGCTCAGCATTCTGAATCAACAGAGACAGATACCAATCATTCCCTGCATCAGGGGCTCCCTGCATGCTATACTTGGGGCAGAAGGAACTTTCCCACCAGACATGGGGAAAGATTTCTGGCTTTTGGGTTTCTCTACAGCACAAGGGTGGAAGAAAACCCTGCAGAGGATCCCTGTAGCCACCCAGTCACCCTCCCTGCGGGCCTTTGCCTGCAGAGTCACGTTTTGCACTTTGGGCACTAACATACAGGCTGACTGAAGTCTGTAGTCTTGACACAGAATATTTGACAGATGCACAATGGTGTGTTTTACAAGCCTGTGCAAGGTGATCTTTTGATCTCTCCTTAGCCTAAGGAGCAAATATTTAGGTATGAAAACCCACTGACTCCTCAACCATACCACCTCCAGCAACCTAATGCTGTGAGCACAAATACCCCAGGCACTTACCCTTCATGAGCCTTGGAGCAATTTGAAAACATCACCTACACAGTTTTTCCAATTTTCACAAAGAGTTTGAACCCAAAAAAAGAGGCCAGGGGATCGTTACTAAAAACTAGAACAGGCGGCGCTTTATGTAATGGCAAGGTAAACGGCGCCTCTGCTCTTCAGCTGCAGGGTAACTGCTGCCTGCTCAGGCTCAGGAGAAATGTTTAAAGCCAACTTGCATGAACATCTCGTGGTTTTAAAAGGCACACATGCAGTACTTTCATTTGCTCTACAGCAACATGGCTGTTTTAGCATGATCTCCTGTGCTTCAGTGGCAACCCCAGCGGAGAAGCACTGCAGGTTTAAAAACAGTCTTCAATGTGGAAGGCAAATTCACATGGAATCCGTTTCAAACACCGAAATAGGATGCCTTTTACACTTTTTTGTGTGGAAGGAATTTTGATTCTAAGGGATTAGGGTGCAGCAAATATATTAATCAACTCAACCATTTGATTGGGCTCCTCACATGATCACCAAGTGTGCTTTCTCTATGAATAATAACAGAAAAAAAACTTTTAAAGTGAACAGTGTATCTAGCATAGACCTCAGGATATGAAGTCTGTTTCCCCAGTTTTAAGGTGCAATGAATTTCCCTTTTCTCTTTGGAAATTTTTTAATAATTTGTCTTTCCCCCTCTCCCACTAAGTTAACTTGATTTGAAAACTCCTAATATCCTCTCTTTTTTCACAATGATGCCCAAAAAATTGCAGGAGTTATTCCTAACTACTCAGAGCCCTCAAATGATTTCTATTTGATTCCTGTAAGCAGTTTCAGCTCACATTTTTTACTGTGTAAATATTATTTACTTTATTATATCACATTATTTACTGTGTAAATATCCACCCTTTCAGTCAGAGCAGAGGGAAAACAGTGCAAGTAGAAATTATGTTTGAGGACTGTATGGTTTTCTCTACTACCAAAGGAGCAAAGAGAAACAAGAACTGCAACTTTTTGATGCTCATGGATCATTCAAATGCTTCAATATTTTGTTTCAGACCAGGTTCACTACACGCTGATCCAGTCTAACAATGAACTGGAAAAGGAAGGCATATTAATCATATGCCTTGTTTCAGCTTAAAAACTACTTGATTTAATATGAAAAATCCACAGAGAGAGGCCCATGCTTTCAGAAACAGCATCTAATTTTAGATTTACATGGGTATAATTTAGCAGATTTTAACCAGGAATTGTAGCATTTGAATGCAGAGTCACAATTCATTTACCTCCTCTATGCCCACAAACACTCTTTGTCTGCTACAAACACTTGATTTTTGACCTAAGTGTAGAGGCAGGATGGTGTTTGGGAGGTGAACTGATAATTTTTTCAGTCTTTTCACCCAGCTGACGTGGGTAACATTTCAAGATGATACAGATGACCTCTTCAGTGAACTGCGGGAAGTTTTTTTTCAGGTTAGGTTTCAGATACTGTGTGAAATGCTGGTCTGGAGCCATTTTCTGTATCTGACACAGCTCAAGCCCATGAAGAAAGGTCAAGTAACTTGCCCTAAAGTGACAGAGTGACTGAGTGGCTCCTAGACCTCTGCTCCCAGCTCCTAGACCTCCCGTGCTCCTCAGCCACCTCACACAGAAATTGAACAGCCTCCACCTAAAGTGTTACTGCCTCAAGTCATGTCTTGCTGAAACCATGTCTGGAGGGGGAATCAGTATCTGAAGGTGTAGAAAAGCATGACTTTTGCCCTCATCAACAAGCCTGCAAATGCCTGGTTTCCCCCTCTTTTCCTGCTGTCCCACCTGGTCCAACATCCACCAGTGCATCTCCCCTCGCTGGCAGCCTGCCCCTGCATCAGCACCTTTCCAAAGAGGGCAGATTGCAAAACACACTTCTGCTGAGGGGCTTATTTATTTCTCCTCAGCCATAACCCCCTGGCTCATTTAATAGCCCAAGTATCTGGGATGGAGCCCAAATCTTTGTGGCTGGATTCTGTTCTCTGTCCCTTAGGGCAATTCAGTCCTCCCAGCAGTGTGAGCTTGAGACCCCTCTGTAGTGTTCCCTGCTTGATCCAAGCAAGGACACTGAAAATGAAAGAAAAAACCCAGTCTGTCTAACCTAGCTTGTGTTCCCAGCAAAATATTGCTGCTTTGTTTTTAAAAATGCTCTTAAAAGACCTGCAGATATAAAATAAAGCAGTGAGCTATGCAGCCCCAGACTTGAAGTGTGTTAGACAGGTTGGCCACAGGGCTCCCATCGACTTTAATGGGAGTTTTGATATAAGATCTATTTGCAGGGTATTGGTAATCTGTACATTCACTGCCACTAGAGAAAGTTTTAGAGAAGTAAAATGTCTTGGGGGGGTTCAAGCTAATGGAAAAACTCTGTGATGTCATGACAGCATGGCTCAGATCTTATTTTACTCTTGAGTGTCTGAGTGGATTGGTGATGCCATGATTCCAGAGCTCTGGTATGAAGTTTTACATGCTGTCTTATTTCCACATGTCTGAAGAGTCCTGAAGTTTCCCCCTGCAGTATATCACAAGTCTTTGTAAATATGAGGATACAAGAGAAAAATTTTTTCTTCTTTCTGAAGGTAAAATGCTATACTCACTTTTTAAATTAAAGCTTTCTTTGAGGGGATTTTAACTTTTAATACTGGATTGCCACACATAGATAGAGGCTGTTATTTTTCTAACCCCACTGAATATTTAGCATTCCACCAGAGGTATTTTTTTTTATTGGCTTGTGCCATAAATCTCAGTGTCATGGGTCTTTTGTGCATACTAAAAAGTTAAAGAGGTTCACCAACTCAGCAAAACCATGCATAACTGCAAAGCTACAAAAACAGATTGTTTCTGAGATTTTAGGAAGAAAAATTAATGCCCAGAACTGTGGCTTGATGGGATAAATCTGCAAGGAAACAACTGCATTAGCAGTGAATATTTATAAGTGATTGGGTATGCCTGTTAGAATGATCCTTTGGAAGCCAAATACATTGCAGTACATGTCTTTTTCTCTCAAGGGATTTGTATCTTAATTTTGGACTGGACACTTCAGTGTGTGAGTGGATCAGCTCAAAGAGCACGTCACTTCTCTCACTGAGAACATTTCAGCAGCACCACTGCTCTTCCTAGTGCCCTCACTGCCTCTGATTTTGGAGATGCTACAAAAGCAGTAAGTTTTTCTGCCAGTACCCTTAAAAGAGAGGGGAATCAGCGAGTGAACTGAATTTAGAAATCACTTCAAGCAGTCTGTCACTCCCAGATGATTATGAAGAGGTTGCTGTACAAGGAAGGCAGGCAGCTATACCATGTCAGTCTAGATTGCATAAGAGACAACAGAGGTAGCTGAAATCTGATAGTGTGTGAAAAAAGAGCTGCTAGATTTATTCAAAATGTGGAGCAAAGTGGCTACACAAAAGTAGGGAGAATAATTTTAACAGATGGTTCTTCAGGAAGGCTCAGAAAAGAGAAGGTCACAAATACCAGAGTGGGAGATGCCCGAGAGATAAACAGATTAAATGGAAAGAGAATATGGATTTTGCTGCTCTATATAAAAAGCAGTGACAAAATATTCTGTGTCATGCAGGAGGGGTGAACAAAAAAAAGGCAGATGTCAAAAGGGATCAGCTGGGGAGAGCAGAGTCTGTTCTAAACACTTGAGAGAAAATAAAAACCAATAATTTTGGTTTATATGTCTGTGTCTAAACTGATATAAGGAGCAGACTTCTCCAAGATTCTGTTCACTGATTATCTGGACAGGAGACCCGGCCAACATGTACTGCGCTGAGGCTCCTTTTTGGCCAGCACTCCTGCACTTAGTTCCATGGAAACTATGGAACGGACAGGTAGGAGGAAAAGACCTCAAGTGCACATCCAGATCCCATCCCAGCAGAGATCTGGGATGTGTCCAGGAGCTGCACTTGGAGCCAGAAGCTGGGGAGCACTGACTGCCAAATCCCCCAATGTTCGCATCGCCTTAGCAGAGCGCGGGAGGATCGTGAAACCATCACTGTGCTGCAGCTGTGAGAGAGGAAAATGCTCTCCTGGGATGGAGCAGGGCAGGGATTTCCAGTGGAGATAAGGAAGCATTAATGCCTTAGAAGGCCCTTGTCTGGCACAGTGTGCTTAGTGTCCTCCACTTTGGAGGAAAACTGGCTTGTGCAGGAAGATGTGGAGTCAGGAGCTGCCTGGGGAAAGGAGAGACTCACAGTGAATAAATCAGGGAAAGACAGAGCTGGGTGGTTTAGTTTCCCCATAAAGGAGAAATAATCACTATATTTTGACACTTGGGGACATAAATGGCAGCTAATTCCCATCCACTTACTCCTCAGAGCTTTCCACCTTTGCCCATCTGGAGGGTGACAGCATCACCATCAGTGCCACAGCTGCTGCTAAGGTGGAGGAAAACTTTAAGTTTTCCCCAGGTGGAAGCATTGCTGTTTGTCCAGAATAGCTGTGCTGTTCAGGCCCATGTTGCTTGCTCTCTCCATAAATTCAGCTACTTGACTGTGGTTTTGGTTTTAATTTTTTTTCTGGCACATGGCATTTGGTCCCACAACACACCCAGTGGCTCAGGCCAAGAATGACACTTAATTTTCGAGCAGCCTTATTGATGGTATCATAGCTAATATAAATTATACTGAAATATTTAAAATAGTTCATTCTTTTGCCCAAAAATAGTACATGAAGGACTCTGTATTTTCTTTTAATCATTTTCATTCAACAGATAAACACTTTGCAAACAATTGTTTCTAATGCAAAGTCAAGGCAGGTATTAGATAGCAGGGGTTATTAAATATTTGAGTTTGGGAACACTGAAACACCAAGAAATGCTATTTTTTCACTCAAAAAAAAAAAAAAAAGAGGCAAACTAGCCAAAACCACCCCTCTCTAATGAGCCTGACAAGAGGTAGACACTTTTGAGAAGGAGGCACATCTGGGGCAAGATCATCAACTTGGGCACCCAGCCCAGACTCACTCGGGGGCCACCAAATTTGCCCATCTGCGCATACGCTCTGTGAAGCATTTGCTCTGCACAGAGAGCCTCCAGCACAGAAACCACCATCCAAATTCCACTTAAATCCTCAAAACACAGCCCAAAAACACACTTAAGTGACACAGATCCATGTGCAAACCCTTTGTGGGGGAGTAAACTGGGTCGTTTTTCAAGCATTGACACCTGTGTGCGCAGCTGATAGATTCTCACACCTGGCTAAACAGATGATTGGACTTGCACCTGGAAAATCCATTTTAGAAATGATTTTTGCATGTATAAACTGATGTTACAGCCTCTATAGGAGTTTCAGCTTAGAAAAGACCATGTGCAAGGCTGATAATTGAGGTAAACGTTGCCTCTCAATGCAGAGAACAAAAGAGAAAAAAAATGGGGATAAGAAGGAGAACTCTTATCCTGTGCTCCTCAACTATTATTTAAAAAAATAACCACCTGGAAGCATGTTTTCCCTCCTTAATTCCATCAATACTTGAAAACCACTTAAGGCTACAGCCTAGCACAGGAATGTATTAACTTCTCTGTCTTTTCCAGGCTTTGCCAAACTTTTTAAAGTCTTTGCACCCTACAGTTTTGTATCTCAGGTTTCTCAGTCTGAGTGGAGCAGACAAAGTTACAAGCACTCTGGTCCCTTGCATCCTTCCTCTGACTGAGCAGCCCCAATTCTCCCCCCCCCAGATCAATGAGCAAAAGTCAAAAGGAGGGCTAGGCAGCAGCCCTGAGGCTTGCCTTCCCTGCTGCTGCTGGCAGCAGAGGGCTGTGATGGGATACACAGGCACATCCCCAAAGGGGCTGAGCTGCTGGGATGGAAAATTAATCTCACAAACACCAATCCCAAAGATCCTAACTTAACAATTATCATCCATGTGCTGTGCCCATGGGCCCCTGGTGAGGAGCTATGCCTGCTCCAAACTTGGATCAGAGCAGACAGAAAATCCTCCTCCTATTTTGGAGCCATTTTTTGTCACGGGCATATTTTATGAAAAATCCTTCTGCTAGGATGTTGTCTTACATATCAAGGATTTTCTTATCATTATAGTGCAAGGAATCCATATCACCAGAGTTTCATACCTCTTTAATGTTTCTCACAGGCAGCTCCTCTAAGCACTGACTGTCCCTGGTCCTTGCAGCAGCCAACTGACTCCAGCTCCCACCAATCCACTCTTTTATAGCACTGTTCTTATTGGCTACAGGTGTGGCTCCAGAGCCCACCAATCCACTCTTTTATAGCACTGCTCTTATTGGCTGCAGGTGTGGCTCCAGAGCCCACCAATCCACTCTTTTATAGCACTGCTCTTATTGGCTGCAGGTGTGGCTCCAGAGCCCACCAATCCACTCTTTTATAGCACTGCTCTTATTGGCTACAGGTGTGGCTCCAGAGCCCACCAATCCACTCTTTTATACCACTGCTCTTATTGGCTACAGGTGTGTGGCCTGTTAACATCACACCTGCTCCTGATCTTCAGTAATTGGTTCAGCTGCAACTCTTTGGGGGATAAGATTACATTCTATACCACCTTCATTTACCCATACTGTATCCCCCTGCATTAGGATCTTTTCTCCTGAGAAGCTGAGAGACCTCAGAAACAAAATGCAAACAATAATTATCTGCTGCTGTGGAATGAAACAGGTGCATCCTTGATTGGTCTCATTAGTTGTTTTTAATTAATGGCCAATCACAGTCCAGCTGTCTCAGACTCTGGTCAAACACAAGATTTTATTATCATTCCTTTCCTTTCAAGCCTCCTGATGAAATTCTTTCTTCTATTCTTTTGGTATACTTTTAGTATATAATTTTCTTTTGTTATAGTACATATTATAAAATAATAAATCAGCCTTCTGAAACACGTAGTCAAGATTGTCATCTCTTCCCTCATCCTGGGCTCCCTGTGAACACCACCACAATTCTTTTCCTCACCTTCAATATAAATTTAATTTATATTTTCATCTGTCAACAATACAGTGCAGATAATACCACAGGCCTCCAGGTCTTGCACTGAGTAACTTTTGATCTTGAAAACACTACCCAAAACGTGCTGCTGGAGCAATGCCTGGAAACAGCCCATGCAGGAGGTCCTTCTTCCAAATAAAGAAGAAAGAAGGAAAGTCAGAAGAAAGACTCTATGTGTTTCTGCCATTGCTGTAAGAACAGCAGGAATTAAACAGAAATGAAACAGAGCAGTCAAAGGCTATGGGAGAGGAGAATAAATAGGCAAAGGAGGCATAGGAGGAGAATAAATAAAACAGACAAGGAGCACCGGGATTGCCTGGAAAGGCGGCAAGAAGCGCCAAGAATAATTGGTGAGTGAGACTATGCCACACTGGAGAGCCATCAGCATCCAGCACCTTGCTCAGCAAGCTAGGAAATGCCTGGGTGCAGGCATCAGTTTGGAAATGCTGATGGAATTTTGCTCCAGCAAGACAAACCAGGAGTGACCCGTTAGGTGTGAGAATTGGCAGCCCAGGCGCACGGAAAATGCGGAGCTGGTGGAGGCCGCGCATGGAACAGAAGTTTCTCTGCAGCGCCAATCAATCATTTCACACCTTTGTCACTTTGTGCTGCCCACAGAGCTTTGGTGGGATATTCCAGCTAAATATACATTTACAGGAAAATGTGATGCCACGTTCAGCGATGGCTCACTTGGGTCGGAATAGGTCCCGCGTTTCCAAGCTCTTCCATCCAGTTACTTCCCAAAATAACTGATCACAACAAGGGATGAAATAGCAGAGTAGCTGGTAGAAGTGAAAGAACACAGAAGAAGAAAAAGAAACATCCTTTGTCATTTCTCTGTCCAGGAAAATGGATAGAGCCACACCTGTGAGCCTGATGTCCAGATTCTTAGAGGCAGCAAGAAGTACAGTGAAAGACTGCAAGAAAGAGATGGAAAGGAGTTTGATTCCTTTCATTTCACTACCTGAAATCATTGTACAGATCTGTGGTTTGAAGAAAAGCAGGAAAACAAAGGAACCACCATATCCAGGTCTGATACAAAAACAAAATATGTATTGCTCTGAAAAGGAGTAATGCTAATTGTGTGTCATGCAAGTAAGCATTGCACTCAAAACTACCTATCTGCCATTCATTACTGTGTCAAAATTGCTGATTTCTGGAGCAGTGCTTCCTGTCAGTCCTGAGATGCATCCAGAAATTTCAAAGTAAAGCTGAGTTTATTTTCTCTAGTGAGTGCAGCAGACTAAATTAAGTCTCCAGTGGATTTGCAGGAGAATAGCTTACTCAACATCTGTAAGTGGCTTTGCTGGTATTCAGAAGAATTAGAATCATCTCCTCTGCTTTTCAGCAAAATCCACAAGGCTATAGGGGAATAAATGTCACACCTCCCTCCCCCAAAAGCCAGCAGCAGACTTTGAGCAAAACCCAGGAGCAAATCTGCTGACAAAAATCTCAATAAAGCTCAGGATGTTTACATTTGTAACCAGATTTTTGTCTGAAAACAGTAGTTACACTTCACTGAGGTGCACTCTCCATGCCCTATCCCATGGACACTGAGCTTTCCACACGAGAGCTGCACCACATCTGCATCAACTCAGACCTGATTCCTCTCTGGGGCAGGGGAGACCATCACAGTCTTGCCCAAACAGCCCCTCATTCTGAGGGATTTTATGACTCCATAGTCTCAGTGTTTGCTTTATGTAAAGAGAGGAGCAGCACTGGCTTTGCCAATGACACCAGGCAGGAGGCTGGGAACATTTTTCTCCCACCCTTTTTTACCCTTCCCCAGTACCTCACTGGGTTTTGGCATCAGAGAATCAAACTGCATCATCAGCTTATTCCACCTGACCCCTTGAGTTCTAAAAGTTCACAAACACAGAGGGCTGCTGAAGTTTTCCCAGCTTAGCATCTGTGCCCATCAGCTCCTGTGTTTCTCTGTCATAAAGTTATTAAAACTGTGTGTTTTGGTTCTGTGGATATATTACTTGGATGTTTTTCAAAGCCTTAATCTTGGGGGTTTTTTTTGAGACCTTAAAATGTTAGAGAGTTTGGGTTAATCTTTTTGCTTTTCATATTCTCATCATTTTGGTGCACTAAAAACAAAGTATAAATAACTGGCTTTACTCCTATCTGCTCTGCCTAAAGTTTTGATAACTTAAATGCAGGCAAATTCTTCTTTGAAGCCAATTAAACTAAAGACATTTGTAAAGAACAGGACGTGAAGTGGAAAAAACCAGATATCATATATAAAATAATGTAGGATTCCATTCCTTTTACCACAATAATACCCTTGAAGGGTTTGCTTTCACAAATAATTCAAGTCCAGTGAAAGTGATCTAAGTCAGCTGAAATCAGAGGAGCAGCCCTGAACTTTGATTCACTGTTTTGCTCAAGTAGTTTAAACTTTCAGCGACGTGTGATTTAATAAAGACAAAATGGAACTGTCTACCCTAGCTGCTACCAAGTAATTTAATACACCCTCTTCTCAGCTGCAGATAAACAGAAAATACCATGACAGGGCTACATCAGCTATGGAAATATTCACTTGAGAAGGAAACTGATCTTGGAAGTCCTTCTAAAACAAAGTGAGTGCTGTAGCTGCCATGAGCTCATCCTGAGCAGCTGCAGGGCCAGGAGGAGGTGCAGGATCAGCAGTGGGGACCTGGGGACACCGCCAGGACACAGTGGCAGTGCCAGGACACTGAGCTGTGTGACAGGGCTGGCATGCCAGCCAGGAGGGTGCCACCACTTCCACTGGAAGGGTCTATGGCTTAAGCATGCAGCTCAAAACATAGGAGGAGAATAAATAAAACAGTATAAGAGCTGAAGGAGCTGAAATAGTAATATTTAGATATTTCTGAATTATTGATATGCAGCTTATCCCTCTGTGTTTATTTGAAGCTCAGCAGGCTGCTAAAGAGCAAACTGACATGCCTTATTCCCAGGTTATATACCCAAGGCTGGCTTACATGGCAGATGTGGTGCCTCTCAGTCCTTCTGCCCAGTCAGCTACAGGCTGGCCTGGAATAAATACAATTTTTCCTTCTTCAGTGCTGGTATGGCTTTCAGAGGTGCACAACAGTTATTTCTGTGCCTTTTCCATGACTGCCACTTCAGGGAGTTATAAGTTTATATTTGATATTCTAGGTATAAAACACTGCCTTCTTGCCTACCCACTGTTAGAAATCAGACCTTAGGTGTTAATAATAAAAGAGCCAACACCTTGGGGCAAAGCAGACATTAACAGGAATAAGACATGAACTTTCTAGGAATTTTCAATTTGAAAATGCCAGCAGTAACAGAGGGACTGTTAAATACACCACACTTTCTCCCTTGCTGCTGCTTTTACTCAAAGAGAAATTCTAGAGGAATATGGAGAAATGACATTTATTTTTAGCTTTTGAAAATTAAATTTGCATGCTAGTTATAAAAATGTGCATACACAGGCATTTTGGTCAGCAACTCCAATGATCAGTCATTTTATATTTCATTCAAAAGCATACCTTCCATATCAGAAATATTAAAAGCAAGAAATAAATTATTATTTTTATTCTGGACTCAGTGAAATTAATTGATTGATTCTGATGGACTTATGGTTGGTACAGGAAACATCAGAATCAACCATTAATTTTTATTTCTTTTTCAGAATATACCTTTATTGAACAGAACAGAATTTACCTTTATTGGCAAAACTACATATCTATAGTCATTTATTAAAAAATGTCAGAACTCATGAGGCAATTCCTAGGAAATAGCATAGGAGAGATGAGAGCTCTTCAAAGGATGGCTAAAAATAGCAAGTGAGCAATCCCAACTTAAAAATTGTACAGAAGATTCTTCAAAGGACAGCGTTATGAAAGGTTTCTCCTAAATGACCAGAAGCAAGACCTGGCCATTAAGATTGCAGTTATTAGTGCTGAGATAATTAGCTCCTAGAAAACTTCTTGGAGTGTATGTAACTTCCTTTCTTCTAAGGAGAAATAACATTATTTCCTCTCAGAAATTAACTTCATTTGCCTTCTTTACATGAGGGCCAAAGTAAATATACAGGAAACCTTGGGGCCGAATAATATTTCATATTTCAAAAGAATACAAAAGCAAAAAAGGACCCCTATACTTTAATGGGCTTTTTTTACATTTAAGACCATGCAATTCATCATGTTCTCCTTGTGGAGGAAGAGGTTCCAGCTAAGCAGAGGGGGTAGAAGTTGCAGAACCATATTTACTATTGCTTCTTCTAGAAGACATATTCAAAGATATTCTTCAGCCCTGAGGTTAAATTAAAACCTCCCTTTCATTAAAGGGCTGAGTCAGCAAGAAAGAAAAGAAGTTTTACTTGGTTATTAGGACAGTACCTGGGATAGAGAAATTCCTGCTCAGCCTCAATCCCTATTTTAAGTTCAGTTTGTCCCTTTTACCCACGAAATGTGGAAGATATGTTGGCACATATTTGCACACCCAATCAGGCACGATAATTTAAGGAAACGAGGTTGCAAATACTTGCAAGGTGAAATCAGAACAGCAGCCTCTAAAACCAAAGTACATCTGGATTGCAGAGGTTTAAAGGACTGTTGAGCAGTCAAGTCTGCTTTTGGAAGGCTGGGATTTCAGGATTGGCTACTAAGGCATGGTTTTATCTGGATGCACACATCTCTCTACCTGGAAATGATACTTCAGCACCTAGGTGTTAAGCTGGCACTCAAACCTTAAGAGAGACATTGTATTTGAGTCCTTTATTTAATTCTCCTTCTGTGAGGATATTTCTGCATTTCAATCCCTCTAGGGCTGGCTCACCCAGAGTTTATTTATTATTGCCCTCTAATATCTCTGCCTGGAGAAGGTTGTCCAAGTCCCTGTCTCTGGCACACCCCACTTCCCTGCAGTTCAGGAGGCTGAAATCAGGGAGAAACTTTTTGCCTGGATGTCACCAGAGAACAAGTGAAAAATGATGTAGCTGTCAAGGAGGAGGAAAGGCAAAAACACTGTGGGAAGAGGAGCTGATTCAAACTTCAGAGTGGTGAGCAATGCAAGGCAATCAGCCTGGCCACTCTGCTTTTCCTATGGTGAGCCCCACATGGTGCTTGAGACTCTTCAGAGCAAGAACAAGCCTCAGTTTGTCCTTAATTTTCATTTCTCACCTCTCTCATATCTTTTAAAATCTATATTTATAATGTTTTTGTAAAGGGTGAGAGCAAGGAATAGGCAACCAATTGATCATTAATCTCCCATCTTAGTGTCAGGAAGGAAAACAGTCTTTTGACAGAGTTAATTTAATTATTTTTATGGGAGATTTAAATATTATTAAGAGCATTATTTAGTAACAGGAAATCCCCAGGAGTGGAGGCACTGCAAGGCAAAACTAAGACTTTTTTCACATGAACATTCCTGACCCTATCTGAACAGGACTTGCACAGCCATTGCCCTTCACTTCCAGGGACAAAAACCACACCAATATGAAGGAAAAGAGAATGGAAAAGTGCTTGGAAACAAAGCAGCAGAAAGTGGACCATGTTACAAGTTTTTCTGCCTGAAATTAAGTTAATTTGCTTCAGCTGGGTGAATGCATGGGCTCGTTTGTGTGGGTCTTCCAGGTGCTACAACTCCTGTCCAAAAGCTCAGGTGCCTGTTGAGGTTCACCTGTGTGCTGAAGACAACAAAGAATCTGCAAATTCTGGGTTTCTGGGAGTCCTGGAAATGCAGAAGCGATGACATCCTCCAGTCTGCCAAGGGAGTCTTGCCATGGACACCCATACCTACATCCTCTGGACATTTGGACAGTGAGGATGAAGAGTGTGGGGAAGGCACGAGGGCAGTGGGGAGGCACATCTGCATCCTGTGAGGATCTGGTGGCCAAGCACTGAAAAGCAGAGCCATAAAACAGGGAGTAACGTGCATGAACAAACCCTTCTGGAGGAACAAAGAAACCTCTGCCTGGAATCTGGCCCTTCTGACAAATCTTTAATCCATAATGCTTGCCTCAGCCCCGTTCCAGAGCTGGGTTTATTGACCTCAAATTCTAGGCACATGCGAGAGCGTTTAAGAGAGGCATGTGCTTCATGTCACACTTATCTTTCAGAGCAGGAAAAGGAGGACAATTGGTTTTCCTCCATGGTTCAGTTTCAGCCAAAACCTGAAAGGAATAACAGGCTAGTCTCGAGGTCTGCGCCTTTAGGCAGCTTTTACGCTAGATAAAATTCAAACCAGAAACTGTCCTACCATAGAAACAAATGCAGAAAGATAAAAACTTTGTAGCTGAAGGTGGAAAATGAGGGTAATATACTGGATTTTCCTGTAGCTGTTTGAGTATCAGTAGGAAAGACATGAACAGAAAGAAATTGAGCTGTAACATTTGGATCTGGATCGGCTGCACTGAAAGTTTTGATTTGGGCCCTGAAATTCTGAGTTGTTAATAAAGGATGTTTTGAGACTGAGAAAATCTCACACTGAAAGAATGTGAGATCAGGTCAGTGGGGGAACATTTCCTCACATGGCACAAAAGGTTGAATCTGGAGGCATTAACCAGTTCAAACACAGAGCTGAAGTGGGGCTGCAGTAACATCAAAGCCAAATGTGTCCCCTTCAAAACCAGTTGCCCTGCAGAAGCTTTCTGTTTGCTATTTTAATATGAAGAAACTGAGCTGAAATCCAGAGCTGTGATGTTTGGTTTATCAATTTTCTCTGCTTTACTCAACCTCATATGTCAGGAATCTCAGAGCATCACCAGGAGTACAGATGTCAGCAGTTGGCAGCCAGTGATTTCTGGCTGCTCAGAGGTCATTTTTCTCTTGGATTCCCCCTGTGAAAGGTTTCAAATTCACCATTAAACAATATCACATTTCATGCCTGCTTGCTACTTCAGGTCCAGGAACTAAATTTCTTCTGAACAGTGTAACAGTAAAAGCCAGTTCTTTTTTTGATGTTGGATGTTTCTAGCTATGACTGCAGTGCCATAAACTGTTTGTACCTGTGATCACATCACACATTGTAAAATAGCCAACACACACTTCTATCCACAAATGCATCAGAAAAAGGAAAAAAAATGCAACAACATGGTTAATTTCTTATCAAAATAGGAGAAAAATTAAAAAATATTTACTGATTTTAGGTTTCATTTCACCACAGTGTTTTGTGGTGATTTTATTTTTGCTAGCAAACACAGAGGGTTGCTGGATATTCTCAACGAAATATTTTTCATCCCTGTATTATCACTTCATTACATTTATGTACTTGGAGCTTAGCTTGATGGGCAGGATTGAAGAGCAATAATGGTACTCTCTGCTCCACATCTCAACTTAGCTATAAAGTTGGGACATTCTGGATTTGAAGGGAGTGAATCTGGTCTTTGAGAAAAAAAACAAAAGGAAAGTTGGGCCAAAAAAATAGTTATTTTGCTACACATTGACTAATTTGCAAAAGATGAGCAGTTCATGCCAAAGACATGGAAAGAAAAATCCCTCAGAAAGTTGAAAGGTCTTGCTTGTGCTGCTTTAAGGCAAGAACATGTACAAAAATTGTTAAAATTTGTTTTACAAAGGAAAAAGTAAATCATGCTTCTAGCAGAAGATCTACTGCCTTTCCTAAAGCACTGCTACTGGAAAATCCAACCTTTTTTGAGAAGATGCATGTCAGTACCACAAAACCAAGAAATATAAAATAAAAATATATACATTAAGATACACATTAAGTAGGTGTGTGTGTCTAAATATCAGGAATGACCCTCAGCTCCTGATATAAAGTTCTTTTCACTCTGAAAATTAACTCTGAAATTGGTAACTGTGTTAACAAACATGCATTGAGTGTACCAGAGGTCTGTGATGTCACCCAGACAGAAATGGAATGGACACTTTTCATCTGTTCTGGAGGCATGTTGTAAAAGAGCCACATAATAATTGTTAATTTTTTAATTTTTTTTCAAAAGGTGGGATAACCCACAGTCACTTCTCTGACATTTAACCAATGAGTTCACCATGCAGCTGAACTTGATAGTATGGGTCGAAGAGCTGATCATCTGAGTTATTATTGCTGATGAGCATATTCTGCAATCAACAGTAATTAATCAGTTTCATTAAGAGAGTTAGTATACAGTTAGTTAGTATACAGTGGGTTTCACCTCCAATAAATCAAGCTGTATGAAAGCATAAACAGGCAAGAGAATGTTTACAGATGGAAACTCTGACCTAAGGCTTTAAACAGCCTCAGACCACCGGGGTTTTGTCCTCTTGGGGCTCACGTGCCCCATGCAAAGAGTTCCCTGCATGGCACTTGGGACTCCAAAGGCAAATCCCAGGCAGAGCCCCTCGGGTCAGGAATCTCTAGCCAGGAGGATGACATTCCACCTGGCAATCATGTGCCTCATGTCAGCAATGAGCAAAATTTTGGACTCCAAAGGGCCGTGATGCTCAGTAGGTGCAGCGGTTACACAGACAATGCCCACAATTCATTTCTCAGCAGCAGCACTCATGCCAGCAAATGTTTTCAACTGAAACAACGACAAAAAAAGCAATGGAGCATTTTTTCCTACAGCTATTTTTTGGGTATTAGGGATGAATGGAGGAGGAAAATTAGGGTAAGGCCTGTAGCAATCAGCTAAACTGAGCTGCTGAAGTCAGAATAGACATTATTGCAGTGGGGAAAGAGCTTCCATCCAAGCAACACAAAACCAGTTTGCAATTTAAGGAACACAAAATGCACAAAAGAGCAACAAAATGTGATGATTTACACTATTATTTGTTTCCTCAACTTCCTTTGCAGGGGAACAATTAATCCCCCTGCAGGAAATGACAAGCTCAGCATATCAGACCTTAAACATTGCATTAATGGGAAGAGAGAGGGAAGAAGAGGTGAGGCAAAGATGATGTGTCCATTTGCAACTTTACTTCAATATGCCACCAGTGCATTTTAAGAAGGTATATATTTGCATTTCTCACTGGAGAATGGCTCATGCAGCAAGTTTCAAGACACAGTACCATCACGACAAATCAAATATACAAATACATAAGTGTAAAATAAAATAAAACAAAATAAAATGAACTATATATTTCAAATATTGTCAGAAAGAAAAGGAATGGAAATTCCACAGATAACAGGCTCTCTCATGGCAAAGTGAAAGTATTCTATATTCATTCATGACGTAGTGAGTGATTCTATATGATCTTATGTTTTCTCAATGGGCCTTCTAACATAATCTGTATTACACAGGCTTTCTAATAATCATCTATATTATCATATACTCTAATAATAATGTATGGGCTTTCTAATAATCACCTGTTTTATTAATTCATTGTAGAATCATTCCATGATTCCATAATATGTTTTCTCAATGGGCCTTTCAGCCCGTTAATGCAAATTTTCACATCAAGCGTCTCACCGCGCTGCCGAGTTCACAAAAACCATTCCCACCAATTTTGGCTTAGGGTGGAAGCTGACCCAGGCTTGTTGGATGAGCAGCACTCCAGGAGGGCATGGCTGCATCCAGGGGAGCCTCCATGGGCTCTTGGAGCAGAGTGACACCAGCCATCACCTCCCTGCCTGCCCACACACACCTGGCTGCAGTGCCAGAGGCTGTCCAAATCACCAGCTAATTATTTTCCCCCTGGCCCATTTGTAGAAACATAGATAGGTGATTACAGGGCCAGTTAAAGCTGTTTGTATGGCTTTCATGACTTTGGTTTTTGATGGAAATGGTATATTCTGTCGTTTCGGCCGAGAAAGCTCAAACATTTACTTTGGACAGAAATCATAAAGAGTCAGAGCTGCCTCTGAAATGCAACAAAGATAAACATTATTTTATGGTAATTAATTGATAAGGCAGATTAAAAAAAGTTTAAAACAAAACAAAAAACAAAAGTCTTGCAAGCCTGAGGTAATTTTTACTCATTTCTCTGCCATGAATTACCTCTTTATCCTTTGCACAGAGAGAGAGAAAAAGGATTCTTTTTGGTCTCTGGCACAACACACATGTTATAAACACTACTTTTTTATAGTCTCTTTAGCTCATTAAGGTATCAGAAGTCTCCCTCAGCTTCCTTCTGTGTAGGATGCTGGGCACTGTTGGACATGGGGTGCTTGGCAGAGGATTCAAGTGTTTTACTTGCCAAACCTCCAGTGCCAAGTTTGCCTTTGAAGTCTTTGCCTACTTGCCCAAGGACCACTCTGTCCCGTGGTAATCCCATTTCCAACCAAAAAGCTTAACCATGAAAAGGTTCTTTGACCCATCTAATTCTTGGAGGCAGAGATTTTGTAGGGATATGTCAAGGAAAAATAGTCCCCAACAAGTTTTTGATTAATCTGATACCTGTGTCGGGGAATGGGTGGGTTGCAGCTCTTCCAGCAGCTGTGGAAAACAGTTCTAAATCAGTCACTGACATGAATTCCTTTGCTCCTGCTGATCTGAAAAAGGAGAGAGAGCCAGGCTCAGAGCTACACCCTAGAAAAATCTAGCAAGACATCCATCATAGGGAGGCATCTTTCTGCAGTCATGACAGAGCATTGAAATGATGATCTTGTGATCACGCTCAGTGGACAAATACGGATTAAAATTTCGAAATTTATTTTTTCTCTTTTTCAAGAAAAATCTTTTATGTTAACAACAAATATTTGAATACTAGAAATGAGTAGTGGTGCTTCATACTTTGTCAAAAGCTGGGGGAAAGCAGTTGGTCTTTGCATGTACTGTGAAGACATCCAGGAAGACAAGGCTCTTGAAAAGGTTTGTGCTTGAAACTCAACAGGAAACCCTTTGGTGATCTGTACTAGGGACTAAAACACCAAAATGTTGCCTGAACAAAGCTCACATGCCAGCTCATTCCAAGGAAATTCATGTCAGGTGTGTCTACTGACTCACCCACGTTAAGAATGGGTTGGTTTGTGCTGGAGATCTGGGTCACTGCTCATGTCAGACCCAAGGGATTGCAGTCTAGGAAGAGTAGACTGCAGTTATCCAAGGGAAAAGAAAGAAATTGCTATCCTGTGGGACCATCTGAAAGCCCTTAAACAGCATAATTGAACTTTTAACTAAAAACTGTTAAACTGAATTTATGAACTGATTATTCCTTCTCTATTCTGGCCTTCCACAGAAATTTTACCTGTTCTCCTTTAATCATCTCTACTTCTTTTTTCTATTGACCCCCTTTCAATTCCTTATAAAGCCATTTCATTCTTTTTTTTTTTAATTTTTCCAAATGCTTTAGAGCCCATTCTTTCTGCAACATACAAGCCTGGTTTGATTTACTGAATATGAATATCCACTTATTTTTATGCTTCTGGATAATCTCATGCTGAAGCTTACTAAGATCCACCCTGTTGCTGTGCGAGATTGTTGCACCTTTATTTATGATTTTTACTTTCACAGGATTTGAAGGCCAAAAAATCACATTTGTAAGAAAAAGGAGTTATTCAGAATTCCTGAACAATGGAGGGTAAAGGTTCCACTGTTTCAAATCAGGAGATTTCCCTTGAATAAGCAATGTGCACTGCACCTCGAGAGAGTTTGCCATGATTTTTTCCCCCAGGTGTTGAGTGTGGAGCCTTTGGGTATTTGCTTTTTGAACATACTCTGCCTCTAAAAATTTCTCTTTTAAAGACTGAAACCTAAAGCTCCTGCTGTCCTGACCACTGTCTTTCAGAACAGAGCAAGCATTAGCAAACTTCTCTTTAAAGTTTTATGTCAGTGAAACCTGAAGACATTGATTTAAATCATATTCATGGGAAAGACGTATTGCAAAAGGAATTTCACCAAATTAAAGGCCAAACGTTAATAAAAGTCACATGAAACTGCATGAATTGAGAACATTTTGTTCTCCCATTCATAGATGGGATAACAGAAAGAAATTTTCAATAATAATAGAAAAATAAAGGTTAAAATAAAAAAGTCAGATGTTTTGTTTGCTCCAACATTTGTGCATAGATTGATGCACACATTTATATGAAAGCATGACTACCTATGTATATACATCTATATATATCTATACATAGTGTCCTTAAAAGCTATGGGGAAGCTGCACTATAATAATTATGTTTCTCATGTAGCAGTTAACCTTTTTGTGTTTCACAGACAGTTAAACATGCAGTTACTTCTCAGTCATCACATTAACATCACTGTTCCTTCAGAGCTTTTTCTCTGGCTCCATACACTTCATGCTCTAGATACTGCAGCTCCCAGTACTTACAAATGATTTACACAGATTACACACTGCTTCATTTATGTATAAAAATTATACAAATGCACTGGAGTACGAATTGGCAAAACAGAGTCAGCTTTATGCAGTACATTTTCCAGTTTCCATCGTATTTTCCTAATTCTGTCAAGTTAATTCATGAAATGTTAGACACTTGACTTTAAAACAGGCTCTGATTGTTGCTTCAAGAGCATTACAATGAATGTTATTTGTTCCCCTTCATTATTATGCATTTGTAAACTCCAATAGTCATGTTCCACCACAGGAAAATAGTTCCCTACCATAGGAGAACCCTGGTTCTTCCCCTCAAATCTGTTTGTTTTCCTTCATGAAGACAAGCCTCATAAAACTTAACCATAAGATGGCACCAAGACATACCATGGAATTTCTGACACTGATCCCGATACACCTATTTGTTCTCCAGTCAAATGTTTTGTACCAATCCTTCCCTACTTTTCCATTTCACCCCCTACCAGACTGGGTTTTATATTGCTGCCAGATGGTATTTCAGTTTAAATCACTGAACTAGCCAAAGATTTGACCATCCAGGTCATGCTGAAAAATACTGGAGGCTTTGGTTTGCTGGGATAAATAATCACTGAGAGCTGCACCCCAGAATGCAAAGCAACAACCAGCAAAGGCCTTGGCAGCTGCCAGCCCTGAAAAGAAAAAAAAAAAAAAAATTGGAAGCCTATCCAAACTATTGTTAACAGAATCTGAATATTTTCCAGCTTTTCCTGAGCAATTATAATAAAACTGAATGTTCTCCTGAGTGATTATTATAGAACTGACACGTCCCTGGGTATTTCTACCCCCTCTTTCTCCTCTGGTACAGCCAGGAGCAGCAGGATGCTCACCTGGCCACCAAAGCACCACACCTGAACACCATCAGGACCAGAATATTCCTCTTTTCTCCAAAAGTTTGGCATTTCCTGGCTGCTAAAGACCAGTGAAGCTCAGGGCTGGCGGTTTCACTGCAGCTTTTGCCCCTTTTTGTCATTAGCTGCCCTCTCCATTGGTCATTACCCCTTAATGATGTGCAGTGGCTCCATCTGTGAAAAGCACCCTGGGTGCATTTTAAAGCACTACAGGAGTATTTCAATGAAAACATTAACAATGACCTTTCTTTCTCTCCCTCTCTAATGGGTGCTGTATGCTATTTGCACTTTTAGAGCAAAGGCTATTTCAACTTTTTTCCATTATATAATTCTCCCCCCGCCCCCCCTGCCAATGGTTTATAACTATGCAATAAAAATTCACTCAGTTTGAATCTTGGCAAACAAGGTTTTAAGTTGGAAAAAATGTCACTAAAGCCAAGTTGGAGTTTAAAGAGTGTAAAATATGAAGGGGACTGAATTTTCTTAAATACATTTTTGTGCTTACACAAATGAAAAACAGACTAATTTTTTATATTTATTGAACTTTGATTGCCATACACAATCAAAGGGTTGTGTTGTTGAGGGTGTTTTGGTCCAAAAATACAGGCATGTTAGGTACATTATTTATTGTCAGGCTATGAAAAGGAGAAAGGTGGTACCTAGGAAAGAAAAATAATCATATGAATAATTAACTTAAGCTTGAAATAAAGCTCATAACATGAGGATTGTCTACTTACTTAAGTAATGAGGCAAAGCATTCATTTAAATGAAATGCAAACTATCTACCAGTCTCAAAAACTCTGGGGCCCATTTTAATGCACCATGGATGATGCATCATATTTTTATCTGATTTTTATTCATCACTAGGATGCCTTCAAGGAATCTACTGGAAGAAAATGCACTTTTGAGAGTGGTGACACAGATTGAAAACCTCCAAGAGCTCAGGATGAGTGCAGCAGAACAGTCAGAACAGCGCTGTGACTAAAAGGAAACCTGAAATACTACATGCTGCTCACAAAACCTTCCTTTGTTGTGACTAAACAAACCCCTTATCGATGCCATGAAAGGCAGATTAATTATTTTCTCATTTTGGTCTCAGTGAGGGAAGGTGCTGTTACCAGAAAAGCATCTCAGAGTGCCCAGAATTTTGTCATTCAGCTGTGTGAAACAGGTGAAGGATGTTTTCAAAGCCAAGTAGATAAAAAAGAGTCTCGCCAGTTTGAAAGCACATGAAAGGTGTCTCATTTGATGTCCTTACACAGTGTTCTATGGACTTTTCTTGTTTCAGCACAAGGAGCTATGAGCTCTGGAATCATACCTGAAAGGATTTTAGCAGCAATCATTGTAAAAAAAGTGCCAGAGCAAGGCTTCATTAGAGATGAAAAAATTATAAAGTGTTTATTTCTATTAATAACCTTCATATACGGAAATAAACGTGCCTGAGAAGGAAGATGAGGAGGAAGGAAACAGGAGCAGAAAGCCAAGATCCAATAGTGAAAGGTCCCATACTGAGCTCCAGAAATATTTCTCTTGTGAAAGATGCTCTGACCTCTCCTCTGAGTGCAACAAATTCTCCTCTGCCCAGTCAAATGCCAAAGACATAAAAGATTCCTCACCAATTTCTTGCCTTTATCAACTAGTTCTATATGGATATGGTAATTATATGATCCCTTCAATCAAAATACCTCAGACTTGGGAAGCTGAAAAAGACTTCCTCAATGCAGTTTTATTATGTATTTCCTCCCCAAACCAGTGTCCTTGTAGAATTGAAAACTAGTGCTTAATGGTTAGAATAAAGGTCCAAGAGTCACAGTTTCTGATTTTTATTGCTAATGATTCCACACAGTTGTTCTCTGGCTTTGGCAAGTCATTTAATTAGCTTCTCCTGATTTCTAACATTACATTGATGTAAGATGTATGATATATCTAATATATATTATGAAGCATGTATTATACACTTTAATAGCATAAACAAACACACAAGGTAGACACTGTAAAAAATGCTGAAGACCTTTAGTAGAAGTGCATAAATGACATATTTAACAGCCATAATTTCAATAGCTCATCCCTGTATTTAAATGCATTTTGTGCCATGGAGAACAGAGAATTAAAGGAGTACAGTAACATTTCTCAAGAGCTGTAATCTCACCTAGAGATCTCATAGGTTTGGTTTAGTGTTGCACCAAGAATAAACTGGTGGAATAGTCTGTGCTTCTCTTCAGAGATTAATATTCATGAGAAACTAAGAAATGTATTCCATTTTGTGCTGTTTCCCACAACAGTCTGACACAAAATATATTAGGAGAACTTTGGCAGGCATCTGATATAATAAAATATTTGGTTTACAAAGCAGAAAGTGTGCCCTGCGCTCTTCCATAAATCTACTATAATAGGCACTTGTGGCAAAAAATACATTTCTGAACACACAGAAAACACAGATTACAGCATAATCATGATGTAATTGGTTGAAAGCCACCAGGGCTGTTTTCTGCTGCGAGCCATATAAAAGCTTTCTGACTATTTTAAGTTCAGGGCAGAATGAAGTGAGAGGAAGCCTCCGCAGATTTGACTTTGCTGGAAGTCACATGAGCAAATGAAATGAGATCAACTTGTAAAGCACAGGCAAGCTGTGGCTGGAAAGATTTCCTCATGGCTGCTGTGTTTGTAAGCTCAGAGGAGAGCTAAAGTCATGTAGACCATTGCTGTGGAGTCAGTGAGCACACCCTCCTTGTTTTCTACCACGTTTTCTACCCTTACATCAAGTCAATGAGGTATACATGGGGCTCCTTCACTCACCAGCACAGCAAAGGTCAGCCTGAAATGTCCAAAATGCCAATGCACGAGTTCCCAACGAGTTCCTGCACATCTGGCTGTTTCTGTGAGCAAACAGGGGGATTTTTTTTCCAGGAAGAAGTATTGGAAATCACTCACAAATGTGCTGCATTGATCCAAAACATTTATAATCATTTGACTTTGGGTTTTGGGCACATGATTCACATTTGCACTTGCACACAGGCAGACAGATCCTCCCCGTCTCTCTCTCTCTCATGCTTCCCTATAAAAGCAGTTGCTATTTCCTGACTGGCTTCCTTCCAAATTTGTGAACTAATTTAATTTGGCACCTTTTAACTCGTTCCATTATGCCCACCACAAACCTTGCCTAGGAAAAAAAAGAGAGAGAAAAAACCCATGGGATCAAAGAAAGGAGGTGGACAGGGAAGAAAACTGAATGACCAGGGAACTGAATGACTCTTGGCTAAGAGTGTCAATGCTGGTGTATAAAACAGATGGAACCACCACCAAAATTGGGCATCCTCTGTGCCAGGTGCTTCTGTGAAGCCAAAGGTGAGCTGGGAGTGATAAACTCTGCAAGTTTCCCAGTCTGAGCCCAATGTGACATTACTGATTTAGAGCCCCAAATCAGCATCTGCACAAAAGTTTCTCCAGAGCTGCCTCCAACCTGTCCAAGCAGGTTAATGTGGGGTGGATAAATCCCCAGCAGGACACTGCACATGCCATTGCAGGATACTGCCAGACTCCTGCGTGAATGGGTGGGAAACCCTGGGACTTCCTGGAGATTTCCCAGGTGCTGTGGGGAGGCAGAGGCACCCCCAGCTCTCTGCCAGGTGACAGCATCTCCCCTGGGAGCAGTGAGGAAAGGACAAGCAAAGTGTGACTGTCACAGCTGGGCTCTGGTGCTGGTGTGGAGTCAGCACAGCTGTGTGTGCTCCCCTCCCCACAGCCCAGCTGGGGAGTGAAATGTCCCAGCACCACCAGCATCAGGAAATGTGTGTGTTCCTGCACTGAGCAGACACTGTGCTCCTTCCCCAGGAGCTCTCAGAGCAGTCCTTCAAAAGGTGTAAGACATTTGGTAACTGGTATGAACAGTACCGTTTTTTTCCCCCTGCTACCAGGAGGAAAATAACTCAGCTTCTAAGTCTGGACCGTGTAAAAGCACCTCAAGAGAAAGACTCAGAATTCCTAAATTAGATCAACCCAACTGCATCCTCTCCAGCTAGTGAAGGATCATGCAGCAGATGTACAGTTTCTGTGGCACATCCAGAGATCCATTAATCACCTCCAGGGCTGCTGACACCAGCTCCTTCCCTGGGCAGCCTGTTCCAATGCTTGGCAACCCTTTCAGTGAAGAGGTTTTCCCTAATATCCAATCTCAACCTTCCTGGTGCAGTTAGAGGCTGTTTCCTCTTGTCACTTGTTACTTGGAGGAAGAGCCTGGTCCTCTCCTCCTCTCAGAGAAGTCTGGATCCTAATTAAAAGGACCATATTTGATTTCTCAGAGCTACCAGAGCTCTGCACTGAGTCTTCTGCACAGTTAATGATTTTGGGGTCAGGAGTGGTGTTACTTTAGGGTGCCACATGACAAATTCAGGATTTTCAGCTGAAGTGGCAAAAGTAACTGATCCACCCAGCAGAAAGTGAGGCTCACATGAAATTAATCACCAGGACGAGGCTGGGAAGGTGTGCATGGCTGCAGAGGGGGTAACAAGTGCTCTGGTGTCCTGCAATGAGATTATCTTGTGTAAACATTCACTTGGGATTCCTCTCTGCATGTTATCACTGTTAGTCCTGTCAGAAGCAGTGTCTGAGCCACTACAGTGATGTTACACAGGACTTGCACATTTTCACAGTTCCAAAAATCCCCCTTTTTCCCACAAGGACAACTCCCAAAGGAACTGAGATTGTTGTCACAGTAGACCAGTAAGAACCCTAAACCAAACTCCCCAAATTGCTGCTGCCTTGTAACCAGAATTTCCCAGCATTGCCTATCAACATTGGGGATGGAAAAACATGAAAGTTTTTTTTTTCTTTTTCTTCTCCATATGGTGCTAAAGAAAGCTGGGAATGGTCCCACCTCACCTGCTGAGCATACAGCCATCTCACCTCCCATCTGCATCAGCCTGACAAGCCTGTTTATCCTTCTTAAAATGAGGTTCTGTGCTGTGAATTATTTTTATGAATTCAGACTAACAGACAGGAGAGGCAAAACGTCTCAGGAAAGACAAGGCAGCCTATCTGAGAACATATTTTCCTGTTCAGAATATTGGAGAGTTGGAGCACTTTAGTGACAGTAGGAGTACAGGAAAATAGTTTTCCACTCAGGAGAAAATAAATGAAGCTGCCAGTCAAATACAATACTGACACCACAATAACTAAAAGCTAAAGCTTTGCTAATTGTCGACTGTATTTTTTCAAAATCTTGATTAAGCTTTATTCTCAGATCATCATCCACTGAATCCTAAGCCTGTGTAGGTTGTATAAGAAGGGAATTTCATACCCACTTGCAGGAAAACAAAAACAAGTGGAAATCTCACGACATGTGGGCTGCCTCACTAACAAAGATGTACAAATCATATCTTTTTCATTGTCTATCTGTAAATTTTAAACTCACTTAAAAGAGATCCTCTTTAGGGAAGTCATCTGAAGCTTGCATAATTCTCTGATTTGCTTTCATCTGGAATGCCTGTCTGGAAAACAGACTAAATAGAAGCTCAGTAGAACCTCTAAATAATGTGTTGGTTGGATACACTTGTTGGATAACTTTGCTAATTAACCTCACTGACACTTTTGTCAGAAGAGTTATCTCTTTCTTACCTACACTGAAATCCCTCTGCTTTAGCACCATTCTTAAACTTGGAAAAGAAACCCCAATTCTAAAATTTCTCTTCAATAAAGCAAAACCCACATATGTCTTAGGCATCTTTTCTAGTCACCAGCTCACCGTTGTCTGAATCCACTGTAACCAAATATTTCCATTAACCCAGTGGTCCTAGTTTAAGTGTCATTATTAGGAAAACTCTGATTTTTGTCCTTGGGAGGAAATTTTAGAAACTAAATAATTACAAAAAATATACTGTTAAATATGTTACTACAGCACTATCACCTAAAAATTTCAAATTGTATCTTGCACAGCTGTGATATATAGAGGCACCTCCTGATAAATTTGTTAGAGGTTATTAATAATCATAACTGAATGCCCATCTGTACTGAAGTACACAAGCCAGACAACATTCTCCTTTCCCTCCACTTGCCAATGCCTTTTCCATACCTTGTCTCCAAAGGAAAGCCTCCACACACAGTATCTTCGTATTGCTGTGTGACTAATGAACCCTTTCTGCCAATGTTCACATGTAAATAAATCTAAACTAGATTTCACACATGTATGTCTCTCTTTGAAATGAAAACTGAAATTTATTCCTCTCCACTTTATGTTAAAACTGGCTTATTTTTTTTAATTTTTTTTGTTGTGTCTAGAAACATCTCTGCTTGAAACATTCAAAGCACAAGGCTGTTTTCAATAGATTGACAGAGGCTTTGGGGGGAAGTCTCTGCCTTTGCTGAAGCCTGGTAGGGCTGGCAAAAGAAATTAGGAGCAGCTGCAAAAACTACTAATGCAAAAACAGGCAAACATCCTAAAATATAAGTCCAATACCCCCTCAACTTGTTGAAGTTGAGAAGAGGCAGGAATTTACCCTCACCTCCTCCAGACCAGCTCTGAGAAAGGTGTGAGGGCATCACAGTCACACAGACACAAGGGAGATGGGATTCAGGAGGTTATAAAAGGGAAGCATGATCACTTTTCTCTCTAGCCTGAGCACAGTCTCAAGGTGTTTGGTTACAGCAAAAAACGTGCCAAATCATCACAGGGAACAGACTATGATGAGAGCCATAAATCTATTTAGATTAACTGAGTTTTTCACCATTTGGCTTCAAGTAGAAGAGCTAAATATTTTTTTGCAACTAATCTGTTTTGACTCTATGAAAAACATTTTCATTGCAATGAAGTTATTAAAGTCTTAGCACTTACTGTTTTGTAGTTAATATAGGAACTTTTTTCTACCTGCCTGCTAGTTTCTCTGCAATAAATTTCTCTGCACAGGTTGGCTCTTCACTCTACTTCTCTTATTACTTCATTTAAGAGAATGATTTATTTTAAACCCCAAACCAAACACAGGATCGAAGAGTAGAGGTTAAGAAATGAAATAAAAAGAAAACAGACCTTCACCTTTCATTATGCTTGTCTTAAGTATCCGCTTTATTAAACTTACTCAGTGTTTAAGTCTGGTTTATTAAAAACCATCAATGTTTAGCTTATGCTATTTTTGAAGCAGTCTGCACTGTGTAGTGTTTAATAGGCTGCCCCAAATCAGATTTTTTTGCTGTTGTTGTTTGAAAAGCAAACACAGAATGCTCCAAGATATCCATTTGTAAATGCAGTTAGCAGTCACAAAAGCTTGACCAATATCATATCATTAATTTTATAAACCAAAACCTGAAGTGTGTTTATTACATCTTGTAGGGCTACTCATTAAAGATATAATCTGATTCCCTATTGGAAATCTCAGCACAGATTGACACATCAGTGTTTAACCAGGCTCTTTACCCATATGAAAATCTCTTTACACTCTCAAGAACATGCAAAGAATCACTTGTCAATAGGAACCTGATTTTGTGTTCCACCCCTCAAATCTCAGCTGATGCATCAAGAATCACTTAGAATCAGCTGCACTTTACTATTTATAATATATATAAAATATAATTATGTATTTATTGTACCTGGTGCAATCAGTAGGAGCCCTGTTAAGGATTTAGATGAGAGGACAGTTGATATTTAGATTATCGATATCTAGTGAATTTAGAAGCAGGATCCAGTTGAAGACACTACATTTAAAATGTTACCTCTGAGCCATTGCACCCATGATGTCCCCAGGGAATTCTGTCAAAATAAGGGACGAGATTTTGCTTATCAAGTGTTATTAGCAGTGTAATTGTATCATCTGCATTGTACCATCATCAGAAACTGAGAATTTGGTATGAATCATGTGCATGTCTTCTCTGGTATTTTTTTTCCCTCTATTTCTTTGTATGACACAGTTTGGAAAGCTACAGCAAGAAACATCTCCATCCAGCTGGGAAAGTCCCATTTTCTCTGGTCCTTTTTAAATTGAGAAGACTGCTTAACACATGATAAGAGCAGCTCTGTATGATACAAGCAAAGTCAGTCACAGCTGAAACCTGTACCAGCTCCTCCTGCCCTGACACAAGTCCCTCTTCAGCCACAAGAGAGGGCCACCAGTGTCACCAAGGACAGCATGGTCCATGTCCAGGCAAGGCCATGATGCCCTGTCCTTTCCTGTAAGGAATGAAGCACATTGAAAGCACATTTCCACGCTGAAAGGCCGTTTCCAGCACCCTGTAAAAATATATCGGCGTTTGGCGAAAGCAAACAAAAAGCCCCAAACTTTGCTCCGTGTCAGAATGAAAAGTGGACATTTTTAAATTCCCAGTAGATAAGGCCGTGTTTGAGCAAACCCAAATTGCTGGACCTCACAAGTTGCCACACAGCAGAGCTGTTGTTGCCCTTCAGTCAGCTCTAATTTTGAATTAATTGAATGAGTTTTTGCCACAGACGTTTCTGCGAACAGCCTCGAACTACAGAGTCACAGCCAAACATCTTCATTTAAAAAGCTGCTCCTGCCTCTAAACTCAGACATATTGCACACTCCTTTGGAATGCCCTGGAAAGCAGGTAAATAACTCAAAATTTGTCTAGCACCTTATAGAAATAACAGTGAAGGGAAATAAATGCAAGAGAGAGAGAGAAGACATAAAACAAAGCTAGAGGAGGTTCCCATATAAGGTCACCAGAAGAGTTGAGAGGGTTGTTTTTCTTCTCCCTAATAGAGGAGCCTAAATTTAATTTCTCTTCTCATTTTCTACTTTACTCTGCTCTTTTCCTCACAATCTCCATCCTACTCCTCCTCCTTTCTTCTCCTCCAGTCTGAAATTCCATTCCCAGCCATATGTTTCTCATTGTGATCCACCTTCCATTTTTGGTCATACAGCAGAATGTGGTTTGAAGATCCAAGAAAGTCAGAGCGTGTTGACACAAGGACATTGGATTCTAGGTTTTGTCAACACTGAGCTGAAGAGCTTTGGGCCTTGAATCAATTTTAGCCTCCTTGACCAAGGAAACCCTGCAGAGAGTCAGACAAAGATCAACGAGAACAGATTTCCGAGTGAACAGAGCCATATAAGTATATCTTGCATTACAGGGGAGTGGTTTTTATTTTCCTTATGATCTGCCCTTGCTCCAATATTAAAGTCAAACACTACTCAATTTTGCTTGGCATGCAGCTTTTTTTGCAGTGAGACCTAAAGTTTTCTTGTAGGTGATATCCAGTAATGAGAATCCTAAGACAAACTTGAATTTCAAACATCAGATGAATTCCTTCTAGAAACTGAGATAAATAATAAACCCAAAACTACTCCAAGGTCTCACTGTGATCTATTCCAAAAGCAAGTGATGAAGAGTCACAGTCTTTTCCCAGATGACCTGGGGGATTTCCTGCTAAATTGCTGTGCTCCCAGACGTCTGGGCACGTGAAGTGGGTCCACCAGCTAAAAGTCCGTTCCCGACCTTGGGCTTCAACTAAAAACATGTGTATAAGGCTGGGTAATGGAAGAGAGCGTAAGGGAAGGAGAATTAAACTGATGTTGACATTATTTGAAATGTGCTTTAATTCATGCTCTGCCAGATAGCTGAAGATTAATCTCAAACTGTTTATTTTAATGTATCATATTTCTGACTTGCAGCTAGCTATCAGCTGGTGTAATATAAGCTTTAATTTTGGCACCATCGAGTCGTCATTGTGTTTACATTTTCACTCACACTTTCTTTGGTTATATCATAAGCAATTTCATGATTTAATGGCACTTACTTTCCTGAATAAGAACTGGTTTAGCTAATTTTTTGGTGATGGAAGAGAGACTTTTTACAAACTACCTATTTTCTTTGTGTAGTTGCTTGTAACAACGAGGTCTTGAAAGATCCCTTAGTTACACTGCCATTTCTGAGGGAAAATGAAAATGAAACAGAGGAGAATCTGTTTTTAAATTCTGGATTGAAGATCAGGCTGATCTGGAAAATCAGAAAAGTTTTAGTCATTTTTCTAGCTACCACTCCAAACTCCACATTGAAAATATCACTGCTTCACTGAGCTCAAACAGAGCTATATTGTAATCCAGAAATAACCAGGGAAATGCTGTCAATATAAAATCATAGGAACTAGAAAAAACAACTAGGTATTTTGCTGAGCAGAGTTACTCTAGCACAACCCAGTCTGGGAAAGAGCTTGGATTAATTGATTGGATCCAAATATTTTTAACCACTTAAAAATGTGGCTTCTTTAAATTAATGTAAAGTTGGACAGGCAGACACTTGCAGATCCTGTTGGCCATGGACAGGAAGTGCTCCCTGGATGTGCAGTCAAGAGCTGCATCCCCATCTTCCTCAGGACAGGACTGGGTTCTTGCTCCTGCCAAAGGACAAGCCCAGCTCCATACTAAATTTACAGCTGCTAGTCTGGTTTTAGGATCTGTGGCAGGTTTCCAAGATGACATAGTGGGGTGCTCAGATGCCTCCAATGAGCAGCAGTGACATGTCTGAGAGGAATTTTTATAAAACACATGGATGTAAAGCTCAGGGATTCATGTTTTACACGAAGCAGCGCTGTCTGAAGAGTCAGCCTTTATAATTGAGTAATGCCAAACAGTCCCAAGTTATGCTCCAAGCATTACAACTTGCAAAACACTGCAGGACCTCACAAGTGTGGAGACACACAAGCAGGAGGCAAAATACATCATGACTTCTAGCCAGATTTCTTGGCTTGGGAAAATTTCCCAGCGACAGAAAGTTGCTCTGATTCTGGACCACGCTAGAGAAATTCAAGTAGGAACCATACATCTCAAAGAGGCATAAAACTGTGAAAGCAAAGACAAGATTTTTGCACCTATATCTGCAGATTTTGTCCTCCTGGGATTTGCATATAGCCTCTCTGGGAGAAAATGAACTGTGGAGGGGTAGCAAAAACAGAGAATGAGAAATTATAAAGAAGGCAATAAAAAGAGAAGAATAGGAGACGACTCCTAGACCTCACACAGCCTCTGTTAAACAATGGGGAGCAAATCTTCCAGGAATTCAGTAAGACCTGAGAAGAAATAGAGGGACTGCTGGAACAAATGGCTGCTGGCTCCAGTTCCACTCAATGACCTTGACTGTGCACATTAGAGCTAGCTGTTACATCAGGCACTGAAATAGAGAACAGACCATAAAAAACTCTGAACATTTCCTCCCATAAGATTCCTTTGTTATAGGACTCTTTTGTAGCATTTAGTAATAATTTCCTCTCTGACAAATGTTCTTGTGCAAATTATAATGCCATTATGCTCTGATGTGAGCTTTTCCCTCGTTTCTTAGTTAATTTGTCTTTATGGAAGTTCTTCAGCTGCCAGCCAGTACTGGAAAGTTATTAATTCCAAGTGACTTTAATAATGCATGGGAGCTGACGAGAAGTTTAGCAAACTCCCCAAATATTTCTTTACCAACATTTAACTGAATATTCTATTTGCCCTCTAATTTCTTCACCTGGATCTCTGCCATGGCTCATGGTTTTATTCAGCTCTGACAAAGGTGGGTTGCCAGTATGAAGCACAGGAAAGATGGGGAGCAAATCATCTCTCTATCCCCCCTTTACATGGTAGGTTGATCATGGAGTTTCTGTAAAACCTCCTCTCTGTTCCTTTCTGCAGAAAATGCAAATTTTGTTGCACACAGAGCAGAGCCAGGAGGTCAGACAGGGCAAGTGAGAAACAGAGTTGCTCTGACTATTCCTTCCTGAGTGGCTTTTCCACCAAGGCAAAGGTGCTTCAAGGCAGCATGGACTTATTGCTCAACCATTAATCCTCTTCTGACTGTCCACATTTTCTTCCCCTACACTCAGGCATGTCCAGAAGCTCTAACACACCCCCTAAGCTGCACTTTAGTGGTGCCTAAACCTTCATAAATTATTATTCTCTCTGCTCCCCTAGCAAGTTAGCTTCACTGACTTGTGCTCAGTCCCATTAAAAACTTGGCAAAAGATGGAAAATGACTGATGCACCAGAAAGATTGACCTTGGGAACTCATCTAATGCTCACACAAAAAGGTGGTAAAAAGATGTTTATAAAGTAATTTGTAGGAAACTCAGATTGCAGGAGGAGGCACATTTTTGCTTTAGTGACATTCAGTACCTGGCAGCCACTCCAGTGATCAAGAAGAAAGATACTCTCTTGTCCTGAGCAACCTCAGAGGAACCCCACAAATGGGAGCTTACTCATACTAAAGAATTTTTCTGGGGAAGGGAATCTTTCAACCTTTTGTAAGTTTCCAAAAGGATTCTTCTGACTGGCTGTGAAAATCAGCATGATCTCTCTTCTGTTTAGCTTTGTTCAAGTTTAACACAAACAGCTTAAATTCTGTGTGGTTACTGGAACAAAATATACTGCCAAGGACTGAAACTATTAAATCTTTTCTTTTATCTGTTCCTCATGGATATCACATGCCCAGACAAATTAGATTGTTCATAACAGTCTGAGCTTAATAATATTTTCCCCATTAAAAGGGAAATCCTTGTGATAACATATGCAGAGATGAACCTCTCCAAAGTGATTTTATAGGGTTGGGTTTTTTTTTTTTTCTCAATGAGGCTCATGAAACAGATTCATAAAGCTGAATACTTTCAGTGCTGCAAGACACAGGCATTTGCAGTGATGCTGTGTTTGGAAACTTGCTCATGGGCTTCATGATGTATCTTCTTTTTAAGAAGCTAATTACACCATTGGGACAGTTTTGGTAAAATTCAGGTAAAAATACAGTATCTAAATGATGAGTTTTGATGAGGAAACCAGGAAGGAAGAGGGAGGAAACTGAAATGAGAAAGTTTGAAATAAAACTGGTGCAAGCCACTGAAAAACATTACGAGAAGTTCATATGGAATACCAAAAGCTCAAAGTTTGCCTCTCAGCTGAATTACAGCTCAGCCTGACTGACTAAAGACACCTTCTGCACACAATTACTCCTTGACTACTGTTTGTAAGACATTAACACATCTTGAAAACATAAAGGAAAAATAATTGCCTTTAACTTTATTTTTCTATTAAACAAGCTTACTATTCAGATTCTTTTTAATACCCATCACCCCGGCCAAGCAGCTTGTTTGTTTTTGCTGTGTTATTTGTGCAGACATGAAAGCCATCATACAGCCTCACAAAAAGCTATTGCCCTTGACCATGTCACACCACAGCTGAGTAAGAGCCTGACACACTGATCTCTTCATTCCTTGCTCCAAACTGTGATAAGAAAGGAACATCTTGCTGTTTCTCTTTTTGTCCCAGAAAAAAGTCCTGCCATCTAACCTGCTCTCTGTTGGCAACCCAAGAGTGGGACAGACATCTTCCTAGCAGGAGAGCTGTCTTTTTTAACAATGAACAATCAAAGTGCAAATCTGACTGCTCTGAACCCCCAGCCAAACAGAAAGTCTGTCTATGCTATTTTCTGTGTTAATAAGAGAATTCAGGCAAAGCTCAAATGTATTTGCAAGTAGCCTGAAACCTTGTGTCACCCAAGGCTTGCCTGTCATAGTGGTGTCAGCTCTTGTGCTTGGGTTCCTCTGAATTTTATCATGTCATTGCAGTGCCAGAAAATCATTCCAGCATGCTGAGCCATCCCTCCATGAGGTCAGGGCAAAAAAAAAAAAAAAATTGGGTTTGGCCACCCAGATGAGGGAGGGATGCAGCAAATCTGCTGATGGGGAAGAGACAAAACAGCCCCATCTTACCCCAAATCACACCAGCATCTGGAGCCCTGCCTGTGCTAAACATATTTTGACACATTTTGAAAACCTGAGCTCTTTGATATTTTGAAAACCTGCATTTCAATGGTGAAGCTGCTGACTTGGATCATCTTAGACTGAGCTTTAGGATATGTGGAGCAGAGAGAATATCTGCTGCCCTTGTTTAATTTTGTAGCATTTGGGTTTTTTGTATTAAAGCTTTAACTTTATAGAGCTTAACATTTATAACTTGATATTTATAGGGTGTTTCTTTAACATTTCTTAAAGGCCACCTAGATTTGCTTGCATAAATTAGTATGAAACTCATTAGCCTTTCTTAAAATGGTGAAAAAAATCAAAGAGTTAAATTGCATGAAATAACAATTTAAGTTACTACCCTCCCACAGAATTACACTTTCCTAAAGAAAAGGAATTTCCTAATTCCTTTTGAGAAAAACTAGTAAGAACAGCAAAAGATATTGATGTAAATAGTTCAACAGCAGCAGTATTGTTGCAGCTGTAAGAGTCCAAAGGCACAGGAATCACTAGTAAGAAGATGCAATATTTTTTATTAGACTGACTGACACAGCTTGAAAACACTGGAGAACAATGGGCAAAGCTGAGAAGAAAAGGAAACCCCAGAAATGCCGTAAATCAAACATGGATGTCCCCATGCCACACCTTCAGACAGAGCTCCACTGGGGCTTCCAACACCATAAGGTTTCACCCCTGCTGGGTTCAGACACTGCACAGAACATGGGACAGCAGCTAAATACAGCTGTACCTGGGCATGCTTATCAGCTGGAAAGAAACATATTGGCATGTCTGTCAGAGGAGGTTATACATCACCAGAGGCAGGACAATGAGCTCCAGGGAACAGGCTAAGAGATGCCACTCAACGTGATTTGTTCTCCTGGAATTTTATTTATGACTGCTGCACTTAAAAGCACACTGAAGTGCTGGCCAAAGCAAGACTTAAATTTAAATTTGGATTAACCCTGACTGAAGTTTATCCTGAAGAGGATGAATTTGTATTTATATCCAAGGCT
Source organism: Molothrus aeneus (assembly GCF_037042795.1). NCBI lineage: Eukaryota > Metazoa > Chordata > Aves > Passeriformes > Icteridae > Molothrus > Molothrus aeneus. Next base: position 8,337,930 of record NC_089649.1, on the reverse strand, counting down.
CAAGTAAACTGTTTTCTCTCTCATCCTATTACTGCACTTGAGCCACGTGGAAAAAAAAAATGACATTTACTCCCCTACTAAGGAAGGAAAAAGATTTGCAATGATTTACAATCAGAAAGTCCTGTAAACTTGTAATGAAATGTAGGTGCTTATTACTGACATAAAATTTAAAACCTGAAACTGAGATAAAAAACAGTTATGGGCATATCCAACAGCTCAAGCAGTTTGTACATTAAATCAAGTTGGCATGCTGCAAAACAGTGGCCAAAATCAGGATTCACTGTGGAAGAAAAATGTGATGAGGGACCCCTAGTCCATCAATTCTGTCTAACATTACAAAGAATCTATCTTTGAGCTCAGTTGGCCTTTCCTTCCTATGCATGACTCCAGCAGGACTCAGCTTCCAGCTCCCAGGAGTTTTCCAGTCAGTTCCACATATGTAAACCTAACCACTTACAGGATCAAATCAGAAGAGTGTAAACATAAAAACCCCGTTTTTCAGTCAGTCACATATTCAAAAAATCTGTTCATTTCACTGTCTCTACATGTATACACAGACTCAAAAACCCTGCCCCACTCAACAAAATGATACAGGCACAGATCCACTGGAGCTTCTATATCCCTGCCTTTAGTTCTGGCAAAGATGACAGAAGAAACAGAAGAAGATAAAAGAGCATTCTCCTTTCCAAGAGCCAAATGAAAGAAATACCTCTGAATTCCAGGATTAATTTAACCCTAATTGTTTGAAATGCTCTTCCCAAGCATCACGTTGTCCCCAGAGAAACAAAGGGAATTGGGATGCTGCCCTGAAGCACAATTGTTTTTCAGTTTACAAAACCAGAAGTTATTGAATGCAATTGAATGTGTAACTGGTCACCAGGAAGACAATGGAAACCTAAAACCAGGCTAGAAATGGGGGATTCAGCTGGGAATTCACCAACCACCCATTTCCATACAAGAAGGGTGGCTTCAGAAAGGCTTTTACTAGAATATAGGCTGGATTTGGCCTCAGTGTAAAGAATTCTTTTAAAAACATATTCCTACACTTCTTGTTGAATCTGTGAAGACTGTGTTGAATAAGAGCAGTGCTCAGGAATTTACCATACCTTTAGGAATACCAGGTGCTAAAAAGTATTAAGACCAAGGCATCTTTTCAGACTATTTTACACCATGAGTGCTGAGAAATGGTAGAATATTAAGTTTCTGATTCTTTTTATAGTTTTGGTTTTGTTTGTGGGTTTTTTTGTGTTTTTTTGAGCTGAACAGAGAGAATAGAAAAAAATATTGTTAGAGATGAAAATAAAACATTTCCCTCTGACCAAGAATATTCAAGCAGCAAATCTGATTGAAGAATTTAGATTCACATTTATTTTGTGTGTTGCAGTGGCCACTCCATGGAAGAAAAATGAGTTTTGTGTTTTGTCAGATCATCACAAGTTTTGAAATTCTTCTCAAAAAGGAGCGTGTCACAATAAGAAATTTTGTTCTTTTCTCTCCCTTGTCTTAAAAACCTTAAGTAAATCACAAATTTTCTTCTTTTATTATAGCCTTCCCCTATGTCAAGGGAGGGAAAACAACAAAGTATAAACAAAAAAAATCTTTTTGTAGACACAGGTGGGTTTATGTTTCAGCTGCAATAGACATTAATGTAGTTTCTGTGGAGCCACATATTAGCAGAACTTTTTTAGCAGTCTTTTCTGTCAAATAGCTACAGCTGTAGCAACTTCAGGTTTTATTGTTCATGACTATGCAAAATATGACTGACCATCCGATAAATCTTCCCTTCTAAACTTGTGAGTTACAAAAGAAATGGTTTAACTCTGTTACCTTCCTCTGTCCTACTGAATGTGTTGTAAAATGCTTAAAAATGAATTACTGTGTAAATTCTCAAGCTGAAGTTTTTATGTAAATAGTCCACACACAATTTATAGCATTCTTGTTTGTGTAACATTCTAGCTTATTGGCATTTGTCCTATGAATATACTGTTTTGGAAATTAGGCACTAGGGTTATAAAACATTGTTTTCCCAATACACCATTTCAAGAAAAAAGAAATAATAAAAATCAGCCTTGAAAGGCTTGTCTGGTAAAATATTTTAAATTTAAAGATCAGGGTGAATATGTACTTTCATGAGGTAAGGACAGAGTAGCTCATTATTAGAATACAGACCTCTGCAATTGTTCACGTGGCTTTGGGACAGGAATGGATATCACTTATACCACAGAGACCTTGGAAGTGCTGACCAGCTCATACTGACAGCAAGAATAGCCATGGCCTGAATAAACAGATTCCAAGGCAGAAAAATGGGTGGTATTGAAGGAAGCATCCTCAGGGTGCTCTCTGTGAGAAGCAAAAAGCTTCTTCATTTGACATAATGACAATTTTTTTGTTTGTTGTTTAATCCCTCAATCATTCTTTCTTTGTGTTCCCTCAAGTGTATCCCAGGCCCCAGAGAGATGGAAAATACCAGCAGACAGCCACACCTTCACTCAGGAGGAGAAAGTTGAAAGGGGGAAAAAAAAGAGAAGTGCTTATACTAACTCAAACCTGGACAAAAAGTGATAAGAATGAAATAATTCCATATACACAGAATAACAGGGACTCCTTTTTGTTCTGTAAGGTTGAGATTTGGCCACAGACTCCAACTGGACTGACAAGAGGTAATGTTTTATCTTCCCAGTATATTAAAAACACATGTATCAGACTTAAAAGCACACAAATCAACTCCAAAAACAAGCTAAATAATGGATGAAAAAGAAGTAAATGAAGGAGAACAGTACAACAAAGGCTAAAATAATTTTACAGTAATTATAAGGGTCATGGCTATATAAAAATAATTTTTCAAAGTCATATCAATCTCATGATTATGAATACAAAGTTTAAAAATATCAATGATGTAGTATCTATAATTTCCATTTGTTGGCTGTTTATTATCTTGCTTTTGACTTCTGCTTTAAGAGCTCAGTATAGTCTTGATCATGCAGCAACAACAGCAAAATAAGCAGAGAGGCTTTCTCATTCTTTGCTGGTTCCCTCCCATCTCTGCCCTCCACTGGAGATGGAAGATGACAATTTGGATAAGGTGTTTTCCCCCAGAGAATATAAACTTCACCACAACACCAGAGAACCCTATCAAACAATGAAACCATTTTCCAGATCCTCACTGATGCCACGGAACTTAAACAACCCAGGCAGAACCTGAGTGCTGCCTCAAGAGGGTTCCTAAACCCCTTTGGCTCCACCACCATCTGCACGAGGCTGGGAGGGGGCAGGGTTCAATCAGGAGTGCAGCAGCCATGGGGCTGGCATTGCAAAGGCATCCAGGCCCCAGGCTTCCTTCAATCACCTTTTCCCCCTCCAAATCTAAGCCTTGTGTCTTGAACTTCCCAAGTCCTGACACTGCATTTTCCACATCCCATGGCCTGCTGTGGGCTCTTCACACAATTGCTTACCTGGGGTTGGTGAGGGAGAGCTGCCAGCAGGAATTCTCCCAAAAGAGAATTCCATGATCTTGTAATGAATTAATGGATTATTACAGACAGGCATAGCAGGGAGAGTGGGGTTTAGATCATTACCCCAGAATAGCAATTTGTGTTTCCTCCCAGGTTTCACACTGCAGTTGAGAAAGAAAACCTTGAAAACACCAACAGATTACACGTAAACAAGGAAGACTTGGAAAATCAAGTTGACTCCCCTTGACAGAATAACAGCCTGCTTCTGATCCCAATAGTGAGGGAAAAATGTTTCTTCTTGCACCCCAAATCAGCATTTCTTTGGGATTAGGTCTGCAGTTTAGGGAAGAACTTTCAGTTTTGATCCCAGCCTAGCCTAGCCTGCTGCATCCATTTGCTGCATTCAAAATGGATGGTACTTGGTGCTCTTAAACATTTTCTCAGACTTCTCCAGTTTCTATTGGTCAACCATTTAATGCATCATTACTGGCTGGGATTTGGCATCCATCTGATATTTTGAGTGGTGAAACATTAACTCTACCTCCTGAGCAAACCAGAGCCATCAGTGTCCCCAGCACTAAATTACTCTAGGAAGTCAATTTAAAGTATCACCATCAGATCCCTTTTTGCAGTCTACCATATCCATAAATTCCCATTCATCCCTGGATCTCCTGGATTTCCTCCTACACTGTGACCATCACTTCCCACCACTTTCAGGGTGGCCCTGTGCCTGTAGCATGGAGCAATTGCCATGGAGGATTCATCCCTGGATCTCCTAGATTTTGTCTTACACTGTGACCATCACTTCCCACCACTTTCAGTGTGCCTGTAGCATGGAGTAATTGGCATGGAGCATTCATCCCTGGATTTTCTCCTACACTGTGACCATCACCTCCCACCACTTTCAGTGTGGCCCTGTGCCTGTAGCAAGGAGCAATCGGCTCTCAGCTTTGGGAAGAAATTATCTCCTGCTCTGAGATAATCCTCACCTTGAGCTAAGCCTGACCTACTGTGGCCTGACTTTCTTGTTTCTGCCTTCACCTTCCTGAGTAAAACACATTCTTCAGCTCTACAATACTCTTTATAATTATCAAGAAATGAATATCTTTATAAATATCTTTATATTTAGAATGGTTTGGGTTGGAAGGGACCTTAAAGGTCGTCTCATTGCACATCCCTGCCCTGGGCAGGGATACCAGGCCAGGTTCCACAGGGCCCCATCCAGCCTGGCCTTGGATACTGCCAGGGCTGGGGCATGCACAGCTTCTCTGGGCATTCTTTCAGTTGTGCACTTGGAAGAAGGACTGGCTTTACAAACCCCTCCTCAGCAGGCTGAGGATGAGGCAGGGGAGGAAGGCAGGCATGGCACAGCACAGCTTTCTGCTCCCCTGTTACAGACAGCTGCTCAAAGGCTCCAGCCTGAAAAAGAGAGCCACAAATTGGTTTTTCTCTCTATCAAAGTCAGCTGTTCTCACTGAATCCAGACTGCATGGCCTTATGCTCTTGGTGAGTTTTCTGACTGATGTGATGAGGCAATGGGGTGCCTTCTCTGTTCACCTCTCAGAGCCTCACGTCTGAATAAGCAAACTGAAGGCGGCTTCATTCTTCCCAGACATCAGACAAAATGATATCACCTCCAGCCCATGGATAAACAGATTTCTTCCATCTTCTCAGAAATTAATCAGCATCAGCAAACACTTAATTTCCTTCCTCTAGAAAAGCCCTCTATCTCAGACTATGCTATTTGCAAGAGGAAAGGCAGCCAAACATTTTCTTGGGTTTAGTTTTTTGTGCTATTTTGGCTGCCCAAAGGGTATCTGGATGGTTTGCTCTCTCCCAGCTCAGGAGCAGCAGCTCTGGCAAGCAGCACAGCCCTCAGCAGCAGATTAGACACAGCCAGTGCTCCTGCTACAGCAGCACTTTGCTGCCTCCCTGGCCTGATTCCTCAAGGTGATGGCTTTGGGGACAGTGTCTGATGGGCTCCTAAACCCCTGCCCCAGAGATTCCAGTGCAGAGCCTCATCAGCACCTCTGTTTGAGTTGATAAAGACACACCAACCTTGATTAAAAACAACCTTAGCTTACTTAAGTCAGACACCATGAAAGATGACATTTATGCTCCCCTTCAAATACCCCCATGTCCAAGTTACAGAGGTAAAACTGCTCTTATCTTAGGCTGCTATTAAAAAAAAATTTAAAAAACAAAAAAAAAAACCCACAAAAACACAAACCTGCAAAAAAAAAGAAGCCAAAAGGAATTCTTGAAGAGAAGAAAGAAATGAGGAGCAAAAGTGCTGGAGTTCAAGAAAATCCCTAAAGTAGAAATAAGCAAGAGACAAATATACATAAGGAAGAAATAATAATAATAATTTAGCAGTGATAATAATAATAATAACATTATAAGGCCTCATTCTTTATAAAACCTTAAGCATGAGGACCTTTCTAGGTCCTCCTGGCTCAGCTTCAGCATTTCCATGGAGGTGCAGCTTTTTGACACTTCTCAGAAGAGCCACTGTCCTTCATCCCCCCCTCCCCTCCCATGCTGATGGGCTGCAGGTGGCTCTTCTCCCTGCAACAGGCTCTTGTCCAAGGGGAATCTTCCTGGGAAGCACTCATTTTTTAACCCTCCCATTGCCAGATCCTTCTGCAAAGGAATTTTTACCCACCACTTTCCTTAGAAGCCACGTACAGCACTTAAAGGGGAGGCAGAAACTGCAGTCAAGCACTTTTCTGTGTTTGTGCTGCTCTCCTCAGCAGCTAGGCCAGAAAATGATAAAATTACCAAAAAGAATTGGCTTTTAGCTGAAAGGGGGTGGGTTTAGATTAGATATTAGGAAGAAATTGTTTATTGTGAGGTGCTGGAACAGTTTGTCCAGAGAAGCTGGGGATGCCTCACCCCTGGAAGCATTCAAAGCCAAGGTTAGAACAGCAGGGTCTGCTCCCTTGGGACACTCAGGGATGGCAGGGTCCAGCTGCTGGAGGTGTCAGCAGGAGTTATTTCTGCCCACCCCTAACCTTATGGACTGGTGAGAAATTGAGCCATGCCACGTATCACCATCACTTGGGCATATCTGAGCAGGGCTCAGAACCCTTTATTCCTTAAGGTGCAAAGCTGTTTCCATCCTGTTACAATTCCTAGGTTTGGGCTGGCTCCTACAGGGGTGAATAAAGCCAAGGTATTTTTAATTTAGAGAAATAAGGCAGCTGTGCCCACTTTCCCTTTCCTTAATTAACTGAGGAGCTCCCATCCAGCTTATGAAACACCTAGACAAATTTATTCTTCTCCTTTCCTGATTCTGGAAACAGCCTTTTTGGTAACACCCAGCACTTCAAATGTGGTTCCTCACAGTCAGCAGCAATGGTACAATTGATGACAAGTAATCAAGAGTCAGCTGAACATGTACATCACCAGGCATCTCAGGTCATGCACCCCAACATTCTTCCCATAAATTCAGCAGCAAAAGCTTATCTGACAGCAGTGCTATCACACTGAGCCACTGGAAATCAGAATAGAACAAGGCCCTTCTGCTTTAAATGAAATTAATTATACCACCAGAGGATGGAGTGCAGCTCCACAAGGAGGAGAGAAAAGGCAATTCAATCCTGTAAGCCAGTGATTTTTAAATTTTTTTTTCATATTATTCAAAATTCATAGGGAGAACTATGCTGAAACAGCAGTTCCTGACTGGACATAAGAGAAAATCAGTGTGTGTTCTTTAGGACTGGAGCTGACTGGTCATGCTTGTGAGCATCATTTCAAATATATTTGGAATTTAGGCCTGGAGTCTTGGCTAAGTACAAACCAATGCAATTTACAGTCTCTGAAAATCAAATGAAATTTTCAAAACTCTACTCAGGGTGGGTTAATATTGTCTTCTATATCAAGAGTTCTATCATCATTATAGTGCAAGGAATCCATATCACCAGAGTTCCATACCTCCTCCATGTTTCTCACAGGCAGCTCCTCTAAGCACTGACTGCTCCTGGTCCTTGCAGCAGCCAACTGACTCCAGCTGCCACCAATCCACTCTTTTATAGCACTGCTCTTATTGGCTACAGGTGTGGCTCCAGAGCCCACCAATCCACTCTTTTATAGCACTGCTCTTATTGGCTACAGGTGTGGCTCCAGAGCCCACCAATCCACTCTTTTATAGCACTGCTCTTATTGGCTACAGGTGTGTGGCCTGTTAACATCACACCTGCTCCTGATCTTCAGTAATTGGTTCAGCTGCAACTCATTGGGGGATACAATTACATTCTATACCACCTTCATTTACCCATACTGTATCCCCCTACAGGTTCAAAGTCCACAGTGATTTTTTTTTAAATAAAAGAAGTGTTTGCTTTTACAGAAGCGGGCTCTTGGCAATGGTATTTCTCTGCAGGTTTGGCATGTGTTTAGTCTGAAGTAATTTCGGGGATCATGCAGCCCACAGCAAAGTCCCTGTCACTTGTTTGCACCTTTGCTGTGCTGTACAAGTGCTCCAGGGCAAATGCAGAAGGAGGGTTCATGAAAATCAGTGTTTCTTTGAGGGGTCTGCTCAGGCTGTGGCATTCATTCCTAATAAAAACCCCAATGCCTTTGAAATTTTAGGGAATGACACCAAACTCTGGGAACTTTGGCTAGAGCTGATTCTTCGTGTAGATTCCTCCCACTCTTGTCCAAATCTGGAGAGTGGGAGAAACATCTGAAATATAAGCAGAGAAATTTCCACATTCATTCAGAGTAGTGATCCACTTTATCCTTTCTCTCAGAAGAGAGATCTCAAAAGGAGAATAAAAGTGGAAAAAAGGTCCCCATGGAAAACACTGTGAATAGCTGGTTTGTCTCACAAAGCATGAAGATCTCTTGCTCTTTTTCTCCTTTCATTCCCACAGCACAGTTTAATCCTGCACATTACAGATAGGAATTTAAATAAATGTCTCAGTTCCTGTTAGATCCTTTATGTTGGGTAATGACTTCTGAGAATGACATTCACACATTTCTTACAACCTGCCAATACACATAAGAGTGTGCTTGTGTGTGCATATTTTCTAAGTTTTTAAAGTGCTGTCATTGTGTTCTGTAGATTCTGTCAAATAAGCCAAGAGAAACAGAAATAGCAGCAACCAACTATTTAAGGACAGAATAAGAAAATACACCATTGATATATAAATCTGGGAAAAGGGGGGAAAGGATTTCTAGTTTTATGCTGCCATTTTCAGAGCCATACACCTTGGAGGGAATATAAATATTAATACCATTCTTTCAGCAGTAAAGTATCTCTACCATTGCTCTGGTGACTGATCAGCCACCCCTTCTCCCTGCACTCTTTTAAAACTTGGGTACAGTTTTGGACACAGCCAGAGCTACAGAAAATTACCTGCATTTACTTTTCACCTCTCAAATTCTGAAGAAGAGGAGTAGAAATTTAGCTGGGTTCTTTCTCAACACCCAGATCTCTATTTCTGAATAGATATCCCTGGCTGGAGAGAATTCTTGCCTGCTATTCCTGAGCAGTGGCACATCAGCATATTATCACTTTTAAAGTATTTCAAGGCCTACTTTCTCTAAGGCTTTTGGGGGATTGTGACTGAAAAATCCTTTGCCAGGTTAAATATTTGTGTTTGGCTTTGTGAGGCCAGAGACCCAATTTGCTAATGTTTTATACTGATCCAACTCCCATAATCAAACAGAGATTAGATTAGGACACTCTCACAGAAATATCACAAAAATTTTCTGGTGCTCTATTTTCTTCTGTTATCTTCTGTTATCTTTGAGGATCACTTTTCCCATACAAATGAGAGCTACCAAAAAAAAAAAAAAAAAAAAAAAAAAAAGAAAACCCAAAACCACCCCACTTGAATTTGATGTGCTTGAATAATTCCTATAGAATGAGCATCTATCAGAGAGCTCTGATGGGACTGGCAACAGTCACTGCTCTCCTCCCACTGGGAAGTTAATGCCAGATGAAAACTTCTCCTTATCCAAAACTCAGATGTTCAGTTAAATCATTACATATGTACTTTATATTACCTATTACACACGACACAAAATATTCGCCTGATTTTAATTAGACCGACGTTATTTGACCATCAGGGGGGAAGCAGAATGAGATCAGAGGACAAAAAAAGAACAGGTAGCATTTGAGCAATATCAGAGTGGGGCTGTGCTGTGGCTAAACTGTCTGTCACACTGTAAAGGTGCACCCTTCATATTTGCCAGTAATTTTTACATTAAATTTACTTGCTATAAAGAAGCAACAGTTTAAAAAAAGAAAAAAAAAAAAACAAAAAACCCAAAAACCAAACTACTAAAATGGAGCTGGACATGCTCCATAAAGATATATTGATAACCCAACCTTATGACAGCCCATCCCACAGTGTGGGGAGGTCCCATGGCCTGGCTTTGCCAAAATCAATGGGCTTACTAAAGTCACAGCAGGGGAAAAATTTGCCACATCCTTTTTCTAATTGCCAGGTGTTCAAACCATCCAGCAGCAACTTTGTTTCTGGAATCAGGCAGTGGTTATTGAAATTTATTAAGATATTTTTATGTTGTGAATTAATTACTTTTTCAGTGTCTTCCATGAGGGAAGAACCTTTCTTTTTGTTTGCACTGCTCCAGTGCCTTGTCTTCCAAACCAGGAGGACACAGCTAGGATGAATTTACTTGACAGTAAGCAATTTTCAGTGGAATCTCAGCCTATTCTGAAGTTGACAAGCACAGAGACTTTCATCCAACGATTGCCAAATTTATCTCACGCAATAATTGCAAAATTCTGATTTTCAATTTCCAGAAAAATATGTTCCCAGATCTTCCTGTGTACTTCAGTGATTCCTCCTAGACTGGATGTAGGATGTGTAGGAAGTGCTTTCCTTTTTCCCTACAGGTCACAGTCACTTTTATTCTGTTTAAAATTGAAGTGATGACCTGCAATTAAGTGCTAAACAATAAAGGATTATTTTTGTTGGGCTTGAGATCCACAGATAATTGTTTTACACCAATCTGTGGAAAGCCTTAATGGAAGATGAGCTGACTGGGAAGGAAGTGCATCAGCATGAGGAGAATTTGGGCTGTTGACAGCTTTCGTCTCTTCTCCCCTCCTTTCTCACTCCTCTTCCACTTGCTTTAAAGCTCCTTCTGCAGAAGATCATTAACTGATGTTAATGGGTTGGGTCACAATTTAAAAAAAACCCTGAAAACTTCACTTTGTCTGTTTGTTTAGTTGGTTTTTCTTCTCAGAAGAGTGCTCAGCTGAAAATGCATTCGACACTATTAGCAGAAATTCCATCTGCCTTCCTAGCAAATCCACTTTATTATTTGTGAAATGGCCCCCAAACACCTCATTACACAATATCCTTGATCCCATTGCAAAGTAGGTATTCAAAAGCAGGGACTCTCCACAGGATTAAAGTAATATTGGAGACATAAGGAGTTGGTATCCAAATCCATCTGTAACCCTCCAGCACCAGAGCCCCTCCGCCAGGGACAGCCAGACCAAACCCTAGCTCCGATTTCCTGCCTTTGTTTCTTCACTCCTTTTTAGGCTGTAAGTCATCAGGTGATGTTTCTCATGCCTAATTTTGATGGACAAAGCCAAGAAAAAAGGCTCTTCTTTCCTATTCTGGAAAGAGAAACAGAGCAGGGAGAGCACTCGGGGCTGTAGAATTTGCAGGGCAGCCCCAACGAAGGGGAGAGAAAGATGCATCTGGCTCCATCTTACCAGAAGGCTAATTAATTACTTGATTACACCATATTATTCTATACTATATTACACTGTATTACATTGCATCTAAACTGAACCTTCCAAGCACTCAGCTCTGCACACACCTGCCCAGAATCTCACGACTCTCAGCCCACAGTCCCGACACACACACACACAAAACCCCATCACTGCGGGTAAACAGTCTCCACCTTGCATTCTACTTTGGCACAACAAATAAGATAAGAATTGTCTTTCCCTTCTCTGATGTTCAGAGAATGTGAAACCCCAGCAATATTCTCGGGAAGATCTGTGCCTTGCTTTCCTCTGTGAGGAGAAACGTGGCGGCACGAGGTCATGGCGCGTACGGGGAGCAGCTGGATCGCACACGCTAAGGGCAGGCTGAGAGTGAGCTCATGCAGCTGAGCCCGGGGAAAGGCAGCTCTGAGGCTGCCCAAAATGCCACTGCAAATAAACCCTCCTCTCCAGGCCCAGCTGAAGCACAGCTGTGTGCATGGAGAACTGCGGCAGAAATACAGGAATACAAGGGAAAGCACCAAAATGGGTGAGTTTGGTCCTGAAATCACCGCAGCACCTCTGCATTCCCCCTCTGGGGCAAGGCAGCTCAGCACTGCATCCAGATCTATTGCACATAAAACCAAATAGCTGTACATTTACCTATGGGTAAAACCTTCCAGTGATTTGTCAAAGGTTTAGGGTTTACATTTGTTTATAGAAATGGGTAAATGCTGGGAAGTTGGAAATTCTTTCCAGTCTTATCTGAAACATCATGAACTTCCTTAAAAGGTAAGTTTGGGACTATACTTTCATGATGGATTCCTGGGACTCTGAAGATCTTATTCTGCTTGGAAAGGTCCAACAGCCTTCAGGCTTTACTGAAACATAGCTTTTCTCATTGTATTTAGAACTATTTTCAGTAAGTTCAAGTAATTTCAAGTAATGCTGTCGTGCCAGAATCTTAAATAACTGCAAATGGTCAAGAAGTAAACCCATGCTTGTTCAGTGTAAATGTACAGGTCATTCATAGGTAAATGTACAGTTATTTGGTTTTATAACATGTCTGCCTATTTAGCAAAAGCAGATTTTCAAAATAAAATAATAACTTTTGGTATTCTGATTTTCAAACATCTGTCACTTCTTATTTCCTTCAAATTACCTGTTTTCTTCTGATGACATTGAATGAGCACAAATTGAATGAGCAAAACAGCACAAATTTTACCTGTAGCCTAACGAAAGGTTTTTGAATTACAGCCATAGCTCCACTGCTGTAACTCTATTTTTATTTCACTCATAATTTTTAGATCAGATTCTGCTCCTGAGCATGTCTGAGATAGCACAGCCTGAGATAGAACTACAGAGGAACAGATTTAAACCCAGGAAAGCCCACACTGAAAATCTGGCTGCCAGCTGAGAGATTTTGGAGCTGCCAGGCTTGCTGTGACACACTGACTCTATCAGGTTACAGTTCTTCTGCCTCCTCAGATTCTGCTGATTTTCTCTCTGATTAAAATGCAATCAGTGTAACTGAGGTATCAGAAAAAAAACAAGAAAAAAAATAAGGAATGGCAAAACCTCAGTAATGTTTGGTCATGTTTAGCTGGAACTGACTGAGAGGAGTCAATGCATCACTGCAGTGTAAATGCTGTAGGGAGAAAGAAACATTGTAGGGAGAAACTGAGCTTCTGTCACTTTAAATGTAATTAATGATGAGCCCAAGCTTGGCTGCTGAGTGAAGGTGCCATTTGGAGGAATGGCAGGAAGGGCTTGCAGAAGCAGCAGAGCAGTTTGTGCAGGACAGATCGACTGAAACAAGTACAAACAACCACGGCAGTGCTGGCCTTCAGCACCTTCATCACAAACTATTCAGCAGCAAACTGCATTTCGCTGAATGAGCAGCTTTTCTGGTGGGTAGAAGACCTCTCCAAGGACGGATGAATTCTGCTGATGGACCTTCCTCACCTCTGTGGAAAAGGCATTGTGTGCTTGATGGTGATGCCCAGCAAACCAGGGGGGTTTGGGATGATGCAAAATGTGTGAGTGGGCAGGGTACCATGGTGGTGCTGGATGGTGCTGCCAGGCAGCCCAGCAGAGCACAGCATTTTCCAGGCTGTTTTCACAGGATGCCACACAACTGTACCCAAAAAAAAAGGTTTCAATACCTCTTGCATCTGATTCTGAGCTCAGCTATCTGAGCCTCAATCAGAAATAACTCCCATGAAGCCAATTTAAAACTAATGAGAACAGAGACTCGAGCTGAGTTCTCCCTCTGCCTTATTTTCTGCCAATTACTGCCTTCTGTTGGGGCATATTTTTCCTTATGAGGCTACAAGCCTGAGGTGGATTTCATACACCAGCACTGCTGGGTTCTGTCTCTGTCCCTGAGAGCACCAGTGTGGGGCTCTGCAGCCATGGCCCCACCACTCCTGCCCCCTGCACCAAGGTGCTCTCAGCCAGGGGACACCTGAAAATCGATACCACCTCACACCATCCAGATAACTCAGCCTAAGAAGAAAACCTGCAGACACATGTTCCAAAGCACTGAGGTCTGGGTAGGCAGGAGGTTGTTGCCTTCACTCAGTGCCAATGTCAGTTTTTGTCTCTCTGAAAAGGATTTTTTTCACTTCTGTTTGCGTTTTAAGACTCTAGAAATGCAAGGAACTTTGGGGTGATTTTAGCTTGATCATCTCCCTCCCGCCCGAAAAATGCAACCAAGCGTTCTGTGACCTGAAATGATGCCAACAGATGCAACATGGGTTTAAAAAATAAGAAAAGGACATAGGAGAGGAGAAAGTCACAAAAAACAAGGGAAAATGGGAAAGAAAGGGACCATCTGAAAACAAACTGCAGTTTGTTAGTTCCTCAAGAGACAAAAACAGCTTCAGCAAATGCTATTTTGGATGGTTCAGTGCTGTTTTCTCTCACCGGCATTTTGTGGAATGACTCTGGCAGAGTTTTACTGGTCAGGCTGTCAATATATACAATGCTAATACAATAATAAACATCCAGAGTCATGACTCCAGAGCCAGGCTGTTGATAGAGGAAAGCTTTGGAAACACAATGGTGTACTGAGGGTAGTCCCCCTTCCCCCCAGTCCCAGCAAGCTTATTTATTTTTTCAGGGTCTTCTTATCATGGAATATTAAAAACAACCCTTCCCCTCCAAATAAAAGAACCACCCAGCAGCACAAAGAGGAGTGTTCTTGTAAAGACAATGTGCAGATAGCAAGAATAATATTGCTATTTTTTCCTGCTTTAAGGCTGAGTGTTTGCTCCCACTTAATCCATAATAAGCCTGCCTTTATTTCAATGAACTCATTCACCATGTAAATGCCAGCAGACTCTTCCAACAGTATTTATGGAAATAAGCCACTTTGACAGTGCTCTGCTACACTTCCTGTTAGTATGAGAGCAAACTTAAAGCAATTAGGTCTTGATAACTCTGGAATCACTGGATGCCGAGTTAGGTTTTTTTGATTTTATAGAAGAAAAAGCTTAGCCAGGAACAATATAATGGGTAAGCCATGGAAGGTCCCTGCTTGATGCACAAAGCTGTGGATGCCCCACCCCTGGAAGTGTCCAAGGCCAGCTTGGATGGAGCTCTGAGCAGCCTGGTCTGGTGAATGCCATCCCTTCTCATGGCAGGGAGCTGGAATGAGATGATCTTTAGGGTCCCTTCCAACCCAAACCCTCCTGTGATTCTTTGCAGGGCCCACGTGGACAGAGCACGGGGTTCACGTGGGGCTGCACTGAGAGGGTCACATTTTAGTTTGGCTGTCCCTGCATCAGCACTTTGGTAAGTGCTACATGTTCCCTGAAGTTTTTCCTAGGTTTACAGCTTCTGGCTATATTTGATCATCCATATATAGAGCACATAAACTGCTCAAAGAAGTGTGATATTAACACAGGGGGAAAAGCCATCCCACGCCAGGAAAGACTGAACAACAAAATGTAGATCAACTACCCCAGCTCTTTGCAGACTGTGGAACTAGGAAATGGGCCTAAATGCTACTCACATATCACTGCTTATATCCATGATTTGGAGGATAATTCTTTAATTTGAGGAGAAACCAGAAGGATATCCCAAAAGGGCCCCATAGCCTGAGTTCTTCTGGACAAGACTTGCTCTGGCAAAGGCTGCTACATCCTCCTGATGCATTACTAAGATGAGACTCAAGTGAGAAAGCTTTTTTTAAGTGTCAGGAACTAGTCATTCCCTTTGCTTTGGGAAAGGAGTTTTCAGCAAGAATGTGGCACTTTTTAAATAGGGAGAGGAGAGGAGGAGAGGAAAAACCACAGCTGGTGTCCTCAGAGAAAAAAAAACCAAACCAGAGAGTGGCAAGTCTGCAATGGGGAACTCCTTAAAAGAGTCTTTCATGTGGTTCTGCATCAGACAAACTCATTTACTGAGCTATTTCAGCATTTTTGGTTAGTGGGTGACCAGGTCATTATGGTGTAAAACATAGCTTATATATATGTTTCTCTTTGTTCTTTATTCTTGACCCCAAATCCCCACGGGCCCTGGGGAAAGCTAATTAGAAATATTGATGAAGGTTACTGCAGTAGTTTTTTGCAGAACTTGAGGAGGGGAAAGCTTCAGTGCTATAAGCTGCATCCCACTGCTTAACCCATTACCATTTCTCATGTGCTATGAACTTTTGCAGGTTCTCTTATCCCAGGGAGGATGTCTCAGCACCTATATTCACCTGTAAACACTGTCAGGGGAATGCATCTCTGTTTTCTGTGCCCAGGAGCCTGGCTTTGTGATGGGGGTTAGAGCTGCCACCCACTGCAAAGCCCCCCAGCCCCTGCAGCACACCCCAGAGAGGCAGACCCCAGAGAGGTAGAGCAAGGTTTCCACTGCTTTACCTGATTATTCACTGATTATTCCACTAACCAGCCCCTGCTTTACCAAGGTCTGCCTGTGATTATTCCACTGGTTTGTGGAATAATCACAGGCAGACCTTGGTAAAGCAGGGGCTGGTTAGTGGAATAATCAGAATTTCCATTAAGGTAAAAGGCAATGGTATCTGGGTTTTTTAAGAAAACAAAAAACACAAGTTCTCCTCTGCCTGCTTTGCACGTGCATGTTGCCTTCACACACACAAACCTGGAGCACAGCCTTTGACTGAGCTCTTTTTATTGCAGCTGCTCATGGAGGAATAGCACCAAATGAAAAGCAGCACTCAAAGCCACCCATCAGCCTGCTCTGCAGGGCTGAGAGTCCAAAGGAGACATTTGCTAAGCGTGGTGTGTCTTTCAGCACAGGCCTGGTGGAAACACTCAAACCAGGATCAGGCACTGCCATAAACACGTGTTCCTTACAGCGTCCCAGGACAAGCAGCATGTTTGCTGTCACTCCCAATGCTTGAAGTCCTTCCACAGGCACCATTTTTGGGACTCAGAGAACTCATGACTTCAGGGACACTGTGTGGTGTCTTGTACTGAAGGAGATCCCCACGGAGTCTGGGTGTTACCTTTAATATTATTACCTTTATTTATAATAGTAATATTATTACTATTAATATACCATTAATATATAATAGTAATATTATTACTATTACCTTTAATATTATTACCTTTATTTCTGTGGTGAGCAAGTAGGTTTGGAGTGCTAGTGCAATATGGCCAGCTGAAGAGCTGCAAGGTGATCCCTGAGCCCCAGGAGCACCCAGTCACCCTCTGAAGGGCCATTTCCTCCCTAGAACTACCAGAAATGAGGAATAAAGAGGAAGGAATTTGTCCCACCGCAGCCACTCCCAGGGCAGCAATCCTCAGCGATGTATGGAGTGGAAAATATGTCAGAGCAGTTCAGCAGGAACCAAAAAAAAAAAAAAATCATGATGAAGAGAAGGGTGGCTGAGTGACAAAAGAGTCATGAAACAAACATCCAACCACAAATAATTTGTTGGTTTCACTGGTTCCCATTCTCCTGCTGACATGGCATGTTTTCCCCCAGTGACTGTGCTTGCCCTATCAGACTGAGGCCTGGCAAACCTGGGGCTGCTTGCTCCAGAACAAAAATGAACATAATCCATAGGCAAATCCTTGTGTGTCCCTCGTGTCTGCACGTGAGATCAGCACAACCAAGGAAAAGGGACCCCAGGATGAAGTAAGAAGATGAAACAGAGGAGATCTGTGTGATGGTTGACCATCTTAGCACCCAATCCGGCCTGGAAGAGAGGGAAGCACAAGGAAAGGCTCATGCTGGAAGCTGCAAACACCCTGGTGCTTTCTCAAAGGTGGACAGGGATTTCTCTCCTCCATGTGTGTTCTGTCAGTATGGAAGGTCATCTGCAAGTCATGAGTCACCCTCCCAATCACTTCTGAGTCCTCAAAAAGCAGAGGAAAGAGCCCACTAGAACCAAAAAGAAAGTAAAGCACAATAGAGCAGTTAAGATCCTAAAGGGCCACTTGGAAGGAACCTTAAAAGTCTTGTTCCACAGCACCCTTAAGAGTTTAGGAAAACATAAAGGACCCCTTGAAAACATTGGGTTGGTTGCCTGCTGCTTTTTGTTTAGGAATCGCCAATCAGCCGTCACAGGAAAGATACACAGGCTCTTGGACACTTCCCTAACAGTTCTCATTTTAGGTAATGTAAATAACATTTTTTACATTAACATCTTATTTATGTAGGATCTTCTGTCTCAGCAGATGTCCTACAGCTGTAGGTGTATAAAATACAAAGCAGGGCTGGGGGCACTGGGGGAGGATTGATCTCTTGCCTGTACTCAGGCAGCTCAGGAGGCAATCCAGTGGTGCCATGGAAGTGTTATCAGCCAATATCACACGAGCTGGATATCAGGCCACAGCTGACTAAAACTCAGTTTGTCTCATCCCTTGATGCCCCACATATAATCTTTTTAAGTCAAAGATGTAGAAGTGGTATCCTTTTAGAGAAGCCATTTCTATTTTTAGGTAGAAGTAGGTGGAATAGAATCACAGGAGAGTTTGGGTTGGAAGGGGCCTTGAAGCCCAACTCATTCCAACCTCCACCTTCCCCTATCCCAGTCTGCTCAAAGCCTCATCCAGGCTGGCCTTGGACACTTCCAGGGCTGGGGCAGCCACAGCTGCTCTGGGCACCCTGTGCCAGGGCCTCACCACCCTCACAGGGGAGAATTTTTTCAACTAATGCATATTTCCCCCGCTGCAACTACTCACAGATGTCTGTGGAGCTGTGCTGCTGTCCTTAAGTAACCGCAGAGCACCAGCTCCTCAGCTGCTACAGACCAGCCAAGTGCCCCTGCTTTCAGCAAAAAGAGGCCAGATTTGCACCAGAACTTAAAAACCCTTCAGAGCAAAAAAACCACCATGAGGTAGTAGCTAGACCCAGGAATCTGCACTATTTAATCCTATTTAAACCATTTCTCAAAGGCAGATTTTAGCTTCCCAACCTGTTGCTTGTTGCTGAGGAACCCCACAGTTCTGCCCCTTGCCTTTGTTTTCCAGGCACTGTAAAGTCTGCAGATTTGTTTTCCACAAAGTGAATGTCTCCTGCCAAAGGGCAGGGAAGTGCTGATCAGACAAGTTGGAAAAGGTTCTCTTAGTTGTCATACCACAGCTTTTCTCTTGTCACTGACATTTTCCAGATTAAAAACTCTCAGTGCTCTACAAGATTCATTTGTAAGTGTAAAAAAACCACCAAAAAACCCCATTTCAAAACATTTGCTACAGAGAAACCCTATTAAAAATCCAGGACATGGTGTACTGCATGAGCAGAACTGTTAGATATGTACATGCCTGGCTATTTCATGGATGGAAAAAGAAAAATTGACCCAATTACAGACCTGTCATACTCCACTTCTCTCTTCAGAGTATTGAATGTCACTTAAACCAAAGCAAACAGCCAAACTCATTTCCCATGACAAACATCCAGGGACATCTTAAAATCAAAACAGGAGCAACCAAAATGAGAAGGCAGAGGAAACTTTGACAAAGCTTCAGAACCTCGTCAGATGCAATTATTCAATGAGTGCACTCAAATCAATGAAAAAGAAGGGCCCCCTTTGCCAGAGAAGGCATTGAAAAGTTTCAAGGTGATGGTATTTGCAGCATTAGCTTCATAAAAAGCTGCCCTTGGTTTTAATGCTAAGAACAAGTGAATAAAACCAACCCTGAGAAAACAAATGGAATACAGAACAACAACAACAGAATTTCTGGTAGCAGCAAAAAAAAGGATCAAAATGAACACAATATAATATCCCTCATAATAAACTCCCACCTCACTGTAATTAAAAACTTCAATCAAAAATCAGTTCTGTAGAAGTAACAACAATATTTCTTACCTCTTTCATGCAACTCAAGCTGCAATCTAGTTTGGAGAAAAAAATGGATCAAATCCCTAAACATAACAGGATTAGAAAAGCTCCAAGTGACACCCATAGCTAGGGCATGATTTGCCCCAGCTGGAAAGAATTTCCTAATAAACCTCAGGCTACAAGTTTCAAGCATCACTGGCACTTACTAGGAATGACCTCCCTCAGGAGCAGTAGAGAGCAATTGTCATCCTCAGGGACCTATTTGTTCCATCAGGATCTCTCTCCTACTTGTGCTTTGAGTGATTGGATGGTGCTGTAAATGCAGCCAGGGCACTGGAGACTCTGTGGGTAATTTTAATAGAAGTGTATTTGACATGGATAAAATAATCTGGTTACTTGGATTTTCTGTGGCATTTCTGGGAAGCCAGAGTTTAATGCAATTCCATAAAACAATTGTTGAAATGTTGGGGTGCTCCAGTAGATTAGATACACAAATTTTTGGCTTTCAAAGGATTGCATTCTTACACCCTGCTACCTTTGAGTGCTTTCAGCTTTGATTAAATCTCAAAAAAGTCCCCTTAGTTTCCAGCCTATTTTGCCTATATAGACTCAAAAGCAGATATACATGAAAGTATATAGATTCAAAACCAGAACAGGAGTTAGATGAAACCATTCAGGGGTGATGCTGTGGATGTCCCAACCCTGGAAGCCAGGTTGGATGGGGCTAGAAGCAGCCTGGTCTACTGTAAAGTGTCCCTGCCCATCGCAGGGGGGTTGGAACTGGGTGATTTTTAAGGCCCCTCCTAAACTAAAGCTTTTGCTGTCCTTTTTCCTGGTGGCAGTAACAGGCTCAGACTGAAATATCAATTTCCCCTCACAAAAGCATTTTCTCCCTTGTAAAAGAGCATTTAGGCAGAAATTCACAGGCAGTTAGGAATGTTGTCCTGGCAGTATCAAAAGCCATGGCTGCCTTGGGACACCAGCGTGCTCCAAGCATTCCAAGGCTGAGGGTGGGTTTTCTTTATCAGAACTCGCTGCTCTTTCTCCAAACGAGCAGGCTGCCCCTGGCAGGAGCTCAGAATAACATGTCATGTTATTCACAGCCCCTCCTGCAAAGCAGGGAGGCGTCACCCTCACAGCAAAGGCATTCCCTGCCACACGGGGTTACGCAGCTCCCAGTTCTAATGATTGTGATAAATTCTACAGGTGTAAAAAAAAAAAAAAATATATATATATATATATATATAAAACATTATTCATTTTCCTTTTTGACATGCTTAACATCAGTTATTTTAAAGAGAGACAAACCATTCCAGCTCTCCCTTAGCTTTCTACGAACTACAAGGAATTCTTGTAAAATGATGCTGTCACATAGTTTCTCTGCCAAGGTTTAACAAATTGTTTTAATAAAGGCATGCATTATTGAAAAAGAGCTGTATTTTAAAGGAAATTACAATGCTTATTTGTAAGGATTCTAGATTATTGCACCAAAATGTGCTTTTTGAATGATTCATCAATATCCATTCCTCATCCCCTATGTTCTTCTATATTAATGTTTGTTTTCTATATTAATGTTTATCTCTTATTCCCTAATTTGCTGTTCTAGCTAATTGCACAAGATATGCAAGGAGAAACACTAATTACTAAATCAGACTCTGGCTTTTAAAAGGCTCAGGGGAAATAAACCAACAAATGGGAAGACAGGGACCTGTTTATTTTCCCTGTTCCCTGTCTGACGGGCTGCACAAAGAGTCACAGGGCTTTAGGGGAACACACGGAATCACAGGGAACAGTGGCTTGGGTTTTTATGGCTTGGGGCAGGCAGGTTGCTGATCTGTTTTCCAAACCTGGAGTCCTGGCAGGGAATTTGCAGGGCATCAATTGCCATGTGGAATGAACATCCACAGGTGTGCCTTGCCACACATACGTGTCACAGAATCACTCAGCCTGGAAAAGACTTCCAAGATCACAGAGTCCAACCACTGACCCAGCACTGCCAAGTCCACCACTAAACCACCTCCCCAGGTGACACATCCTTGTCTGAGCATTTCCAGGGATGATGATTCCACCACTTCCCTCCAAAGCCTGTTCCAATGTCTGCTCCACTTTGTTCTCCCGACCGATGACACCACCTGTGAGTTACCCAAGATACCACACATCATCCTTGGGGCTCACCCTACAAAGACTGAAATGGTTTTAACCCCTTTGCTGTTGATTTGTCCCGACTGACACCAACTTTCTGATGTGGGGCTTTCATCTTTATTTTCTTCCAGCTGACACTGTTTGGTGACTCCCTGAAAATGCTCCCTCTGAGAGGACATAAATTAAAGTTAAATGAATGTAGTTTAGCATTGCTGTTTCCCAGAGGTTAGGAGGAGCCATTTCCACTCATTCTCCATCTCTTGCCAGGTGTAAAAGAGGAAGGAAAGCAACGCCTTGCTGGACCCTCACTTTGCCCCACACTGGAAGCAGAGGCATGGGAAGATTGTGGAAGATCAGGATGAAGCCAAGCTCCAAGCAGGCACAGTGTGATCCCTACGGATGCCAATGGAATGCTGACATTTGAGTGCCTCAGGGCACCATGCAGGGTCTTCCCTTTGAGGGTTCTCATCAGAAAATGGGCTTGGTGCAAGCCACTTCTGAAAACTGAAAAAAAGCTGTTTAACATTTCTGAAAATACTTCCTGACAGGTGGAGTGTCTTCTTCTTCCCCACCAGTAAATGACAACTCAGAAGAATAGATATTGATCATTCATGTGGGGAATTACTTTTATTTTTTTTTGTACATGCTCACAAATTAAATACATGCGGCCCTAAAATTGAAGAGCGAGTCTCTTGAGGATTTACTTTGTGAAGCCCAGAGATAAAGGTCCTTTAAACTCAAAGTGCAACTTAGAAAGACTCTACTCACTGCTCATCCTTTCAATACAGGATGATGAAACCTCAAAGCCACTGGAAAAAGGCTGTAAAAATTACTAAGAATCCAACCATATTTTATTGATGGAAAAAGCTCTTGTAAGATGGCTGAATGTGAGGTTTATGCAAAATGTAGAAAAGGTCAGATGAGTGTAAATATCTAAATTTAAAAAAAGACAAGTTGTGGTGTTGACAACCTAAACACAAGCTGTAAGTCATCCTCATTAAGTGCTCTTTATAGAAAACCAAAGTGAGTAGATTGGGATGAACAAAGCACTAATTTCACAGAGCAGAGGCAAGGATGGTGGAATTAATACATAGATGGTCATAGAAAAGGCTAAAATGGTGAACAGTGAAATGCTAGGATGATAAAGCAGAGAGATCAACATTTGCACTTTCTTCCCTCAATCCTACTTAATAAAATAGCAACTTATTCCCTTCATCATCTTCTCCTAATTGTCCTTCCCAATTTCAAAGGATCCATAATTACAAGTCTCTTCTAGAATCCAGTTAAGAAAATACCATTTACACATCCTAACACTGAAAGGAGAATAATACTATTACTTGAATTTTCAGCTTCAAAATCACAGTGTACAATAAAAACAGAGTACTCTCAAAGAGCTTCCACCACATGTAATTTACCTTATGAACACTGGCAGCTCGAATCCTTTGGCTGGCTCCATCTCCTGCTTTTGAAGACATCAGTGAGATCCTGCACCTCCTTCCAGCCCCAAGCCTTCTCATCCCCAGACTGGAGTCGTGTGGCTGCAGCTGGATTTTGCACTGCTAACCGATACTCCCTGACACAGGTTGTGGTCGGCAGCACAGACTCACAGTCTGATCCTGATGGGGGATGTTTTCACCAAAACGCGGGACTTTTCATTACTTTTCAGTGTTGCGCGCTTTACTTTTAATTTCGTGGTTTTGAAGTTACAAAACGTTGATGAAAAATGCTGAGAAGTCTTGGATTGGATAAATCTAGATTTCAGTCCTTTTATTCCTTTATTCATCTACCACAAATCATGGCATTTTTGTATTTTCCTTTTCATATTTTCCTTTTCATATGTTCCTTTTCATTCTCTAAACAAGAGAATGCCAAGTAAATCTACCATTTCTCTGTCCGTTTTCATCAAATTAGTAGCATCATCAGGAGAAAACATCTCCACCTGAGCTGGCAAAGACCCTTCTAGCATTTTACCAGCAGAAAGACAGGTCAGAGACAAATTGCTGACAAGAGATGTGTTTGGGGGCTCCTGTGCACCACAGCGAGCAGTGCAGACTGTTTTTCTTTCCACATATTTATGGCTTACAATATGTCCCAGCTCTTGAAACAGGACCGTGTAGCTGTGATGATGAACCAGGGGAATTGTGCAGCTCACTCCCTCACAACTGCTAACTGTGGATGATTGCTCCACACGATTCACTTGGAACCCTTTGCTGATCCTCATCATTAAAGAATTATAAAAAAAGGGCAGGAATGGATCGTATGTTTAAGTGTCAAAAACATCTCCACGCCTCTCAGAAACAGGGAAACAAGGAAACTAGTAAAATACACATTTGTCTGCCGTAAAGCGTCAAAATTTAGAGGAGCGCGCTACCCGTGAGGGGAGAGAGCTCGAGGTCTCGAGATACCGCGAGGTCTCAAGATATCGCGATGTTACGCTAGGCAGAACCCCTCTCCTTTTACCGTGACTGACCGTTACCCCCTGTTACAGATGACCCTGCCTAACCGTTAATAAAGGCCAGGTACTGTCCACCACATTGGTGCGTGCATTGGGGCTGGCGGGGCGGCGCGCCGCGGGTTGAGCCGCCGGGCTCCCAACCGGCCGCGCCTACGCAGGGCCGGCGGGCAGCCTGGGCGGCGCAGGGCGGCCGGACCCTTCCGTGGGCCGGTGGCGAGCGGAGCCGGGCAGTGCGGTACCGACGTCGGGGCGATGCATCGCACCGGAGAGAAGAGCCGTGCGGGGCGGCGGGAGTCCTGCCCCGCCGCCCTCCGCAGCAGCGGCGGCCGGGCCGTGCTGGGGGTGCTGACGGAGAACGAGCAGCAGCAGCAGCGGCCCGGCGGCCAGGGTGCTGCTGTTATCAAGCGATGCTCTGGCTTTGAAAACACCGTCACTTCACGTAGAAAAGATGAAGTGCCCAATTGCATCAAAGCAAGGTTTTGCTATCTACATAGATGATTCAGAAGATCAAGAAAACTACAGCTGCCAAGTGTCTGAAGAGCTGGAATTAAGCCACTGTGAACTGGGTACCAGTATTCATCACAGCTGGATCTGAGTTCAGGCTCTCCTATGGTAGTGGAAGATGTTGCAACTCTGGCTGTGGGAGAGTATGCAGAAGACATTTATCAGTACCTCCAAGAGGCAGAAGTAAGATTTAGGCCCAAGCCCTACTACATGAAGAAGCAGCCAGATATCACAACAGGAATGCATGCTATCCTGGTAGACTGGTTGGAGTAAGTAGGGGAAGAGTATAAACTTTGGACAGAGACTTTGTACTTGGCAGTGAACTTCCTGGAGAGGTTTCTTTCCTGCATGTCTGCTCTCAGAGGGAAGTTACAGCTTGTGGCAACAGCAGCAATTCTTCTGGCTGCGAAGTATGAAGAGACCTACCCACCAGATGTGGATGAATTTGTCTATATAACAGATGATACCTACACAAAGAAGCAGCTGCTAAGAATGGAACACTTGCTTCTCAGAGTGCTGGGTTTTGACCGAACAGCCCCGACCATCAACCAGTTCCTCCTTCAGTATATTCAGAGATGTGGAATCTGTATGAGGACAGAGAACCTTGCAAGGTATCTTGCAGAGCTGAGTCTCCTTCAAGTTGATCCTCTTTCTGGAGTACGTTCCTTCACAAATTGCTGCAGCAGCCTACTGTTTGGCAAACTATACAGTGAACAGATCTTTCTGGCCAGAAGAACACCTTAACATCGTGACACTGGGCCACCCGAGCACTTGAGGAAGGCCCACAGGTCATAATTAAAAATGAACTAGGGGAATGGGAACAGGGTTGGAGACTGGTACTCACAGGGCGAGGGTACGCAGCCATTAAGAAAAATAGTAAAATCAAAAGGTGCCTGCTTAAGTCGATAAAACCGGACCTTCAGGGCAAAAACTAATGAAATTTGTAAAGTTTGTTTTGCAGGACTGAATCCTCAGACACCCCCGCGGCCCGTATACCCTGCTTCCTAAAGGCTGTGACGAATCATCAAGCAGCCCGATGGCAGACCATACCAGGGTCGTGAAAGAACTCAGTGACCAAACTAAAGGAGCGGCTGGCACAGAGAAGGACGGGGGGGAAAAACAGCTCAGCAAAAATGTTAAGAGGTATCCATCAAGTAGAGTTCGAGCTCTGGCCAGGTTCTGGCTCTACTTGGATAGAATGCCAAGTAACCCAGAGTTTTTCCCTGCATCAAAGGATCAGAGGGCGATTTGGAGGGAACATAAGTCCAGACATGAACTCTCCAAATCCTCTCTAGTTTTAAGATCAAACAGGTCGCAGACTCTGGGAGAATAATTCGGTCCTAGGAGGTGAACTAAAAAACTGAGGAGGTCCTACAAAGATATTCAAAGTCATGGTTCAGTCAGCCCCCATGACTGATCGCCTTACATTTTAAACAATCAATTTTAAACAAGTTTGTGTTGTTTTTTTAGAAAAAAACAGTTAGAGATAGTTAGCTTTTCGTTTGTTAAACATTTGCAGTTACAAGTTTATTGCAGTTGTGTTATATTGGTCAAGTTAACTGCATTTTGCCAGTTACACACGTTTCCTACTTGTCAGTTTTGTTTTATGTTTTTAGCTGGTCATAAAAGGGGGGGAAATGTGGGGAGATATCGCGAGGTCTCAAGATATCGCGATGTTACGCAGAACCCCTCCCCTTTTATTGTTACTGACCGTTACCCCCTGTTATAAAAGACCCTCCCTATCCATTAATAAAGGCCAGTTACCGTCCACCACATTGGTGTGTGCGTGTGCTTGGCCCCTGTGGCAGAGGCGCCGCCACTGAACCGTCCTCGACCCGGGACGCCACGCCCCAAGCGGTGGCAACAGCCCGGGTAAATTGTAAACTGTGCTAAAGTTATGACATGTACTTTGTGTAAGTCCACGCTGCGTATTATTCCCCTTTAGCAAAACTTTTTGATAAATTCAGAATGCTTAACAGGCATAATACAGCCCTCAATATGTTTGGTGTTACATTTAAAAGCTTTCATTTGCTAAAGTTTTCATGTGTTATTAAAATCATTGCTTGGATGTGGTACAATTTGTATTAAAGGATAATATTCAAACTAAACATACAGCTTTTTAACAGATGTTTAATTACAGCAGCTCCTCAAACTCTGAAATCACTTGTGGAACTCATGTTATTTCAGATGAAACTACTTACATGCCAATAAGGGCTACTTTGGCCCATTATCTTCTCACTTTTGTGGGGCATGATGAAGTTGGGAGCACTTTTAGCTGGATCCTAATTGCCAGTTG
The DNA here is from genome assembly GCF_037042795.1 of Molothrus aeneus. Classification (NCBI taxonomy): domain Eukaryota; kingdom Metazoa; phylum Chordata; class Aves; order Passeriformes; family Icteridae; genus Molothrus; species Molothrus aeneus. The sequence goes on along the minus strand of NC_089649.1, from coordinate 8,311,122 downwards.
TGAGACAAAATAATCTCTAAACCAAACATGATATACATAACCCCCCTTGAATTGCTGTCCTTTTTCTAAGTTCTTTACACTTACCACAAATTCAAAGTGTAACCTCAGAACTCACCTCCTGCCTGCAGCCTCAACTTTTTCACTCTCTGCATTCTCCAAGAAGTTGTCCAAGTCTGATTTATCCCTTTGTAAGTATAAAAGAATGCAGTTATTTATTGTTCAGCTGCTGCTTTATGACAGAAAGACCTTGTTCTCACACTCCTCGCTGTCTGTGCACTGGAAAGCTCCAGCTTGGAGCAGAGGTGGAAATCGTGGTTAACAAATGTGAAACCATTGCTGCTAATAAAACCTTATGGACTAAAATACAGGTTTTATCATTTTATTAGAAATATGAAAGCAGATTTTGTACTTTTTGACATTATCTTATGCTCAACAACCTCATAATACCCTTCTCCATCTTTCTGAGATATGTACTTGCTTCTTAAAGCCTGTTTTCTGATTAGAAAGTTTATATAGCTTAAAAACCTTGTAACTTAAAAGGTTTCCAATAACACACACTAAAGATTTTAAATAAATATTTTAATTCTATTATTGGCATTTACAGGTAGAAAGCATACAGTATGTTACAATTTTATCAAAATGTGAAAAATATGGATGTTACATAAGTAACAATGTAAAAAAAGTATTTTTCTTACCTTCCCTGAAAGTAAGAAAACTATTCAGCATAGGAAAATATTGATATAAAAAACACAGCTTAGGTAAAAAAAAAAAAATTGAAGTTTTTACACAGTACAACAGATTCATCAGATCTGCATGAAGACGTAAGGACTTTGTGAGATTCTATTTCACCTACAACTTTAGGGAACTGGGGGCAACTGGTAAGCTACATTAATGAATCTACAAGTAGTTTTCCCTCATATCTGCTCCAAAATGCTAGAGTGCAGTAATTTTCTATACAATAAATAATTCTTCAAAGTTTCCACCGTAGAAAATCATAGAATGCAGAAAATGCCACTCCAAGGTCACAGAGGCTAGGCAGTGCTTTAATAATAATTATGATAATACTTATTATAGTGCTTTATAATGTCGAAGCACTTCAGAAGAGTTAACTGTTTAGCCCTCACAACACCCCTGTGAGGCAGGGAACCGCGGGTTCTTCCTACCTTTCCATGGTTCAGGTGGGAAAATGGAATCAGGGGACAAGCACAGGCTGCAGCAGCAGCAGCAGCACAGCCAAGAGATGTGGGAATGGGCAGGTCTGTCCCTCGATGCTGTGAGCCAGGGGGCTGGGCTGGGCTGACAAATGACCATCAGGAATCACTGAGGGGGGGCAGGAAGGGACCAGGATTAAGTAAGCATCCCCAAAAATATTTCATAGAGATTCAGAAGCTCTCACACAACTTTGTCCAAAAAAAAAACTAAAAAACAAACAAGCGCAAACAAACAAAACAAAACAAACAAAAAAAAAAAAAAAGAAAAAAAGAAAGAAACCTGAAATGAAAAAATAAAGAAACTGAAAAGGAGAAAAAAAAAAACAAACTCCTAAAGTGCTGACTGGCTTGAGCTGCTTCTAGCACCTCTTGTATGGAATAAGACTTAGAGCAAGCACTGTTGCCAGTAATTATTCAAGCTGATTTATTCCATAAAGTCACATGTGAGCAACTGCAGGATATGGTAACTACATTTTCTGAGACACCTCACCACTGTAGTTCCTTCATTCACCATCTTACTTCCATGCACTTCTTAAGGAAAATGGAATCCTCAGTACTCTTGCATCGTGGAACATGTTAGTAGCTGGAGACAATATGCACATCCTTCACAATTGAAACAAAAAATTAGTTCATTTTCAGAACAAAGCATTATTAATTTAAGAACCACGAACCAAACAATGGTAAATAGGAAAACCCTTTCCAAAGGCTGCATGCCGAATATCTGGTTTGCAAATACAATGCATGCAGGAGAAATAAATTCATCCAAGCATAATTAAATTAAAAATGTCTCCAGTCTCTTTCAGCAGCATAATGGTTATTATTTTTAAAGTCTCCTCCAACCAGACTGGCCTGGGGATCAGATGCTGACCTTGGCTTTTCTACAACCATATAATGGTTTGAGCAGTCCCCGTGGCTTTGCACTGTGGCAGTACCAGGAGACAAAGCCTATACATACTGTTCTGCTTCCCCCTCCTTGGAAACAGCCTTGGCCGTACCACCTTTGCTGTCTTCACTCGCTGCTGCTGCTGCTGCTGCTGTTTTTTCAGGAAGCGATGCCAAATCTTTGAAAACATCCACATAATGCCCAAAGCCCGGGCCCCAGTTCAAGAGGTTGTCCCAGTTGAAGCTTCCTGCCTGCTGGCCCAGCTTCCCGGGCAGGGAGCTCTCCCCGGGCGCGGCGCCCGCTGCCTGTGCCCCCACGGGCCCGCCCTCGCCACGCCGCCCCGGGTACCGCCGCGGCTTCAGCCTCGAGCCGTAGTTGTCCTCGTCATCCGCGTCCGACTCGTTCACCTGGGACAACTTGGGCATCCTGGAGGTGTAGGCCACGGGCTTGTCGCGGTCGTACTCCATCTCGGAGCAGGTGAAGGACTCGTGCGAGTCGCTGTCGGAGGAGGACTCGGGCGCGGGAATGCCGTCGGCCGGGTTCCTGGTCCGGGACAGAGGCCTCCTGCAGTCCTCCTCGGAAGAGGAGCGGCCGTGGTCCGCGCTGCAGATGCTGGGGTTCCTGGGGCGGGGGGTGTTCAGTCTCTCCACCTCTTCGATGGACAGCCCCACCGGGGGAGACGTCTCCAGCGGGATCTGCCCGATGGGCTGCTTCAGGCGGCTTCCCGGGCGGGAGCTGTGGCCCGTCATGGTCTGTGGGCTCTTGCTTCTCCTGCCCAGCCGAGTGGCGTAGTTGAAGATGCCGGGCTGGCAAACGTCACCATGCATCTCCAGCGGGCTCCCTTCCCTGATGGCGAGGTGCAGCTCCCTGGCTGGGCTGTGCCTGTAGAACGTCGAGGATTTGGAGAAGGGTGCGGGGCTGTGCCGAGACAGGGGGTTGGGAGTGGGGCACGCCGAGTGGCTCAGGGATGTTGTCCTCAAGCCCTGCCCGTAGGCAGGCTGGTAGGTCAGGCTGCTGGCTCCCAGGGGCATGGGGGACTGCCGGGCAAAGCCCAGCGGGCTGTGCCTCTGGATGGAGAACTTGGGAGTGTGGCTGCGGAACTGCTTGTAGTGCTGGATGATGTCGGCGTCAGAGGGGGCGATGCTGCTGGCGTTGTCGATGTCGTAGTGCTCGATCTCGGGCTCGGGGGAGGCCAGCGGGGCGCTGGGGATGGTCTCCGTGGCGTGCGGGATGTCCGTCTCATCGTAGATGAGGTAAGGGTTTTCCCTTTCGATGATGTCGGGTTTTGGGTTCCCCTCGGGCTGCTTCCTTACAGTCATGTCATCACCGTAGGGCGGGATGTTGTCAGGGTCATCGAACGCCACATTCTCGCTCCCTTTCTTCTTCTTCTGCTTCGTTTTCTTCTCCTCTTTCGGCCCCTTTGACTTCTTCCCCCGGCACTGGTTGCAGAGGATGAGGCTGAGCACCAGCAGCGCCAGGACCGTGGCGCAGCTGCCCACGATGGCCGGCACGGCCCAGAGCGGCAGGGACAGCTCGGCGGGGTGCGGGGACGGCAGGCACACGTGGCCACCACTGACACCCGCCCTGCACTCGTGGCCGGGGGCACACAGCACGCCCAGGCAGGCCACCACGGTCTCGCACGTCCGTCCCGCGTAGGCCTCGGGGCAGCTGCAGGTGAAGCCGGCGTGGGGCCCCGGCTCGCAGCTGCCCCCGTTGAGGCAGGGGCTGGAGGCGCAGGCCCCCGGGGGCACGCACTGGTAGGCGAACCAGCGGTTGATGCACATCAGCTCGCCCCAGCAGGGATTGCTGGCGCACACGTCGGGGCCGCGGCAGCCCGTCTTCACCGAGGGGTCTGTTCTGGAGAGCGTGGCCAGGCTGTGCTTGCCGGAGAAGGGAAGGGTCTCCCCGCCGTACTTGATGTAGGAAATGCAGCCGTTGAAGCCTGAGAGAGGGACAAAGAGGGACAGAGTTGTTGGGAGCTGAATGTTGAGCGTTCACTGTCAACAGCGCAGTATATACTCACTGTACATACTCAGTACATACTCCACTGTTCACTAAATGAGCCAAGAATTCACATGGTTACCATAGGGAAACATCCATTCTAACAGCACTTAACGTCTTTAAATTGAGTTTGAATAAATACAATGTCTGATGACTGAAATATAGGATATTCAATATATTCAGTATATTCAATATACTGAAATGCTTTTGTCTCCTGATTTTCCCACTTCTCTAAAACTTCTTATCATTTCCCACAGAGAATCCCGTGGGCACCTGCCTTGGCTGTGCTAGCACCAAGCATTATTTGAGTTTGCCTAACGTGCTTCAACTAAGCCTCTTGTCCCCTAAATTCATGGCAATGCTTTTGTTTCTCTGAGTCTTGAGGGGCCTTTTCCCAAACTTCCCATACTTTGGTTGCAGTGCTACCCTACAACAAATTTTAGTGCTATGAGAGCCCAGGAGATGGAATTGTCCCAAGGCTGTGCAGCGGTTGAGTGAGGTCACAGGAAAATCCAGTCTTTTGCCAGCCTAATAATCCTCTGTGTTCCCCTGAATAAATCCTTTCTGGAAGGGTTTTGAGGTAGTGCAACCTTATGGTGATCTCTGCTTGGAGCTGTGGCAAAATGGTACACAGAGATGGATACCACTCTGTCATGAAACAGCAAATATACTTGAGTGGTATGAGATGCTATTAAAGGTTTAGAATCCTCAGGGTTGAAGATTCAGGTTCAGTTGGGAGCACAAGCAAAAGTGATGATCACCTTGCTGCACGCATGCTGGTTCCTTGTAGTACTGATGTGATAAACAACTTGTCACATCTGCCTGGATTTGGAAATGTTACTGGACACAGCAACTTCACAGCCCTGTCACCTTGAGTGTTGTCTGCCTTGAACAGCAGTGCAGATATTTTTGACTCTGAGTTCATGCAGAGTTTTATACCAGAGCCTTATAAATCCTTGGTATGTCGTACCCAATGTAATCCAATATTAAAATAAAATAAAATCATATGAATAAGGGATTTTGGACTGTGTGTCTGCTTAATGGAAGCCAGACATTCCTAATTTGTCTGCCACAGCATTGGGCAGTGGTGAGAGGTTAGTGTCCTCAATTTTCCTTGTTCCAGCTTTCCTAAAGCCTCTGCTTTTTCCATGCACATGCTGCTTATAAAACATACATGTAAAAAGGGTAAAGGTCAGCACAGCATCCACAAGCTTTTGTACCACATTTCATACATATTCACAATACACAAGTGTAAAGTGTGAATTTACTCCACTCAAAAATACTTTATCTGGTCACAAGTCATGAAGCCAGGAAGATTTTTCAATATAGAAATATGTGAAAAATACATCTGTATTGTCTGGACAATCTCATGTTTTGCAGCTAAAAATCACTTCCATCTTTACCTAGCACTTGGGAAATGATATCAAATATGTGTTATCTACTTCTTTTGCCAGGGTTTGAGACAGTTACTTTAACTCTTAAGGGAGACTGATTTGCTCCTTAACAGCTAGACATCAGTAAGAGGGTGTTTCCTTATTGTCCTTGCTCAGAAATAAATCTCATTCTTAATCTGACAGCAGGATAAAGCAGCAGGACCTTGGAATTGCAGAAAATATTTTAATCATATAAATAACAGGGTAAATCCTGCGGTACTTACCAAATCCCTACAAAGTTTTTGTTTAGCATTTTTGCCCAAATGAAAGATTTGCCTTGATTTTCCAGGTTATGATTCAGGTGAAGAATACATCCTTTCTTCTCCATAGGGGTAACAAAAATACAGCAATTGATGCACAGACAAGCAACTCCCCTGTCTCAAAAAAGCCCTGCAGATGGAGTGTCTGCTTGTGGAAACAAGAAGCCTGCAGTGTGTACTAAAGGAACAAAATCTTTAATCCTTACTCATTCAATTTGCATTTTTTCTAGCAAAGGATGGACGTACACTAATAACTAATAAAGAATTACAGTACTTGGGGAGAAAAAAAAAAATTACCTGCAGCTGTGCTCTTGAAAGGCTGGCTGGATGGAATTCCTCCCAGAGAAATGGTGAGGACGTTGAGGCCACCGAAGTCTTGGGTGGCATGGAGAATGTCCCTGCTGTGGGTCCTGTCCACCGACAGGATGGTGGCAGAGCCGTTCTTCTCCAGGAGGACCGAGTGCCACTGGCCATCTGCAGCATACACCTCAGGGATGTTCCTTTCCACTTTCCCAGCAACTCCAGCATCAGATATGTAGTGCACCTTCCCACCTTTTATCTGCTCAGAAGAACACATGACATGTAATTTTAAAATGGTGCCGCATAACTCCTAGGCACGCATAACCACTCTGATGTACACTCACAGCTACAGCAACACGTGGCTTTGGTGTAATAGAAAGCTAGGGTGGGGATATTTTTCCCCAAATAATTGCTTTGTACTAAAAAGGCATCAATTATTTAGCATGAAAAATTTGGCCAGAGCTAAACACATCACGTTGTAGAAACTTTGGCAGAAAACGTGCATCTTTGAGCTGCCATCCATTCAACTCCTGGCTAATCCTACTGAGCAGCCAGCTATAGGTCATGCACATGACACACACTTTAACCAGAGAAAGAATATTTTTTTCTCCTTCTTCAAGGCAAGTGTGGAAAATGCTTAGCAGAGCGAACAGATGTTGTCCTCGCCCAAGAAAATTGCATCCAGTTTTTATTACGACACAGTAGGAATGCATAAGGCATGGCAGGGCTTGAGCAAGAGCCCCATTTCATATCTGCTTTTTCTGCTAATTGGTATTTTGCAGGAAACTTTTGTGGTATTTCAGAAAACTTTCTGAAGAGTTGCAAAGCGCGTGATTTTGTGAGAATTTTCAAGTAATACTTTCTTGAGCAAACTGCTTTAAAAATTGTGAACAGCCAGGGGAAAAAGGAAGAATATTATGGCTTTTTCTCTTAATAATGATGCCTCACAATTCTACCAAATCATGAGATGCGGGATTTCAAACCTCTTACTATGATCCCAAAATGAGATCAGTGCAAATTCTGCACTTAAGATGTAGGAGCTTAAAAAGAATCCCAACATCCAACCCTGCCAGTTTCTCAAATATTGCATAAATTTGGGTATGCTGGCTGACCTCCTAAGGGCATACAGAACTGCGCAAACTCACAGAGCATGGCTCTGAGACTTGCTGCAGGTTTCCTTTGGTGCTCTGCATTTTTGGTCACATATTCCTGCATGCTTGGTCACACATATTAAATGGAACAACTGCTCTCTGTCCCACGTTCCCCACTGCAGCTCGGTCAGCCCGAGATCCGTACCCCGAGCGTGCGGGACGTGCGCAGGCAGAGTCCAGGAAAGGTCACAGCCCCAGGTTTGCTGGAAACTCTCAAAGCCTTGCATCCTTTGTTCCAGGAAAAATAAGGTTCACCTGGGAAGAACTGTGAGGTGACACACTGGCTACAAGAATGCTGCTCTCCTTTCCAGAAACTGTTAAATGTTCTGGATTTGCTTCTCTGGTGATGCAAGCTGAGGACTTTGTTCAGACACTCCAGCTTTAATAAGGCACTAAGACCACGCTCATGTCTTGGCAGCTGCCTGAATGAATGCATCTAGCACGTTTTCCATTTGGATGGAGGACACAACAATGGTTAATATGTGCATCCACTTCATTTCCAAAGGCAGTAATTTAGACTTTTTGAAAATGTATTGTTTGATAAAGCTCATCTCGCAGACAGGATGCTTTTGTTACTGATAAAACACAAGTGGCATGTGTCTAAACTATTGCACAGCCCAAGGAAAATCACAGTGTTACAAATGCAGCCCACAGACTGTTGAAACATATTAAACAGCGTTTCTCACAATAACTTATAAAAAGCTTGACTGAGCTGAATGTATACATATATTTATGTCTACAACCTGTATTGGTTTGTTACGTCTTATTCTGTCTTTTATGCCCCATAAAATACTGGGCATAAAGACTAAAATACTGCCTTGTATTTTAGTCTTTATGCAAAGAGAAAGGAATACAACATGCTAGACAACACTCTCCAAACTTAAGGGGAGACTGAGCACAGAAGTAAAATTTTTAATTTCACCTTAGAAAAGACCTGTAGAATTATTTACCTGTCAGTAACTGATATTTTCCATTATAATTCATGATTCTTTATCTGTATTTCTGTTTCTTTAAAATTGCATGCGACTAATGCTAAAAGACTCATAAATAACATACTAGGGGCATTTGGAAAAGAAAATTTCCAGAGACAAGACTGGTCCATGACTGCTTCACCCAGGAAAAGATACGGAATGGTGCCTTGAAGCAGAACACATTTGTAAATTTGAAACAAAGGATGAAGTTGACAGCATTGAGTAACACAAATTTCTGGGTTTTATTTAAATGGCTGAGCAACTGAGAAGTAGAATGTAATGAAAAGAATGAACCACTAAAGCAAGCATATTCCTAACTACAGGGCTGATTCAACTTTACTAGTATTCCAAGTCTCATTTGCTGAACAAATTGGGTTTTGTCTTAAAACTAGCTATTGAATGAGAGGTCATTTAAAAGGGTTATGTTCTGATTAGTTCCTGCAACATGATATATGCACAGAACCATGGAATGGTTTTCATTGGAAGTGATCTTAAAGATCATCCAGTACCAATCCCTCTGCCACGGGCAGGGACACTTTTCTCTATCCCAGGTTGCTCAGAGACCCATCCAACCTGGTCTTGAGCACTTCTAGGGATGGGGTAGCCACAAATTCTTTGGGCAACCCGTGCCAATGCCCAACCACACCTCACACAGGTGTATTTTAGCTAGTATAGCTAAAAATGTAAAGTATAATCCACAGCCTCTACCTGTACAATTCAGAAACTGTAGAGCTCCATTTAGGCTAATTTAATCTGACTGCAGATGAGATTTCTAGGTAAAGCAGGACAAGACAGGCAATTTCACCTTTAACCCGCTCTATTTATCCCATTATCTCTAACTGAATTACTTGCAATGTGCACTTGTAGGAAAATAAACTGTGACAAAGAGTTCTAGTAATAAGGAATGCCTCACCCTCTGTGTTGTAGTGGATTTTGGAGGAAGCATTTTCCATCTGAATTTGACAATTATTTAATGTAATCTGGAAACAGTTGCATCTTTCCTGGATTGAGGATCCCTTTAAATGATAAAGTCCCCTCGCGGGTTCTTAGCAGGGAGTTTACATCCATCATTTAGTGAACCAACTGCTCACAATCTGATATATTACCACTTCTCTAGTTTTACCCCAATCCCAGCCACACCAAAACCAATTAGCTACAAGAGGAAAAATGTGAAGGCATGGACGTAGCCACAGGACTCTTAGCTTTTCCCTAGCATGGTCTGATATTAAAAACACATGGCAGGTTTTCTCTGAATGCTAATACTTTGGATAACAGGCATATTAAAAGACACAAAAATCAAGTTATAAAATTGTCTGTCATGAAAACTGACAAGAATTTTCAAGACAGGTCCCTAAAGCCCAACTTCTGCACCAGGAGTGGATGGAGATGACATGGAGACCTTTGCTAGGTTGGCTTCCTTGGCACCTCAGGCTACCTCTGAGGGGAATACTCATGGTGGCACCTACTCTGGGAGTGAGGAGCAGTGCAGAGGCCATACTGCACTAGCCACAGTTAAATTACGGCAGTTTTACTAACTAGCATTGCCTGAGAAGTGCTTGGCAACCGGCACGGCTCTCCTTCCTCAAACTCCTGCATCTGGTACTAGGCAAACCTCTGCTCTCTTCCCCTGCACAGCTGGGGCTGGGACTTGACACCCTCTGCTTGCTTGTATAACTTCACCAATATTAACAATAACAAGAGTGTTTGCATAAACACAGCACCAGTGCTTTAGCCAGGAAAGGCAACTCTCTCTCTTTTTTTAAATAAAGCTTGGAGAACTCACCTAGCAAATTCTGCTAGGGGGGGAAAAAAGGTTTTTTCTCTCCAGAAGTTCAAAAATAATGAGATCTTATCTGCTAATACAAGCTAGGCAGAAACTTCCTATGAAATGATGTGGTAAAAGCATATGCCAGGGAAGCAGTGCAGACTTGCTTCTTAAATGCAGCTGGTGTGTCAGGAAAGCTTTGTAACTCTGACCAGGCAGGTGGAGGATATCCACGGGGCTGAAGCTTAGAAAGTGTGAATTTCTGTATGAATTTCTCTAAAAGTCAGGGAAGAAAAAGCTGGAAAGCCTTGCAGCAGTCAAGGAAACTTGGAGCTTACACCAACCCAATAAAGGGGCTTGCCAGCATCACTGCTGTACTCATTTAGAGTTATGAGTAAATGGACTGAGTCATCGCCAGGAACCAAACCATCGCTTTCTCTTGAGAAAGGTAACTTCTGCAGCAATAAGCTCTTTGAGGAAAGAAAAAACAGCAAAAAAGCCCCAAAACAGTGTGGCATTTGAAGCACTAATTCGGCTATGTATGCCAAAATAATTTGATATTGACATTGGTCTGTGAGTAACCTCATGAATTTGAGTTATCCCTCACTTCCTAGTTTGATAAGCTTGAGCCATGTTGGTAGGAATTAATGAAAACTTTTTGGCAATCCTTTGCTAGCTTAAGGAGGGTCTGGGTTCAAGACTCAAAAAAATCAGAAGATAAAAGGCCAATAACAAAATGATTTGTTCTGTAAAGTGTAATGATGATAATAACCATGGCAATGAGCACCATTCTCGTCACCTTAAAACAGTCACTATTTGGAGTCTAGACAAAACTGATTAGATATAAAACCATCAAGATCTTCTGATACCTTGGCAAACAGGAAGGGAATTGTTGAGAAGATGAATGATACTGGAGCAGTGCCTAGTCTCAGCTAAAGACCTAATATTTCATAAAGGAAACAGAAAGAGTAATGGAAAAACTTGATTTTGATCACTCTACACGAGGCAGTCCAACCAAACCAAACCGGGCCTTAGCTGCAATCTCACCTTCACGGTGGTGAAGTTGCTGCTCTCCTGGACGTGGAGCAGAACGCCGCTCTCGCTCCTCGTCATGAACTTCACCTCCAGGCGCTCCACGCCCGGCCGGCCCCGGGCCCCGAGCCTCAGCAGGTAGTCCCGCTTCTTGTTGGGGCTCATGTGGTAGTCGAGCCGCCCCTTGCCTTCCAGGGACAAGGCCGTGTCAGCCGTGATATCTGGGACAAGCACAGGGAAGCGGTGAGCACGCAGCCCCAGCCATCATCTGCCTCGGAGCAGGGATCAAGTTCAGAGCGGGTCAAGGGCAGGGGGGAGCAGGAGTGAATGGCAATTGCAGCCCCTCTATTCCTTGGCTTCCCCCAGAATGTGTGTTTGAGAGTGGGAGTGTGCGAGTAATTTACTGCTGCTATCAGTCAAGAGTAAATTAAAACTCGCTAGGGAACAAGTGAGGGAGTAGGGAAAAAAAATTTGGCTCTCAGAACTGTAATTCCTTCCCAGGGATGTTACTGTTTCCATTACTGCATCGGGGTTTCATGATATATTGAACTCTAAGCTCTTCAGGGCAGAGATAATGACTTTCTATTTGTTATGGCTTAAAAAAAAAAGTGAATAAAGAGGCAGAGCATTGACTACCAAATGCTGTTAAAATTATGGCTAAATTCTTTTGTAAACTGGTGCAATAAAAGCATATAAATCAGCTAAACAATAATGGGACATGTAAAAAAACAAAGCCCAGTCATTATACTACAACTACACGGAAATAAATCACTTTGCTCTCCTGAACAATCCCATATTGATTTACAGGGCTACTCCTATGAGAGTTAATCACCCCCGAGCGTAAATGTCTTGTTTTCATTTACATTTACAATATTTTCTTGCATATAATCCACAGTCAATTTGATGAAAAGGACTTTAGTTTGGAGAAGCCATAAGCACATGAACTCAATGTTTACGTGAAGGGGTTTTCGCTTACCCTCTTACCTCCCCATAGCAGGCAAATCCCTCCTATGGGATCCCTTTATTTTAGTTACGGATTATATGTTATTGGGAAGCAGGACTTTAAATGAGTGCAAGTTACCTGAAACGTGATATACAGACCAGAAAACATTATGTATTCAGGTTGTTGCCATTTTTAGCTCACCAAAGAGCAACAGTCCATTGTGGACTTTTAAACTACTTAAGAGGCAACATGCTGCTTATTTTCGTTATTTTATAAAATTCATTATCACATGGCCCTGAAACCCCTTAACAGCCTCTGGTTGAGCCACAGTCAGGTGTATGTTAAAGACAGTGAAAGCTCCTTCTCACATTTTTCACAGTGCCTTCCTGTGAGTCCATCCTTGCACTGACACTGCTGCCACGACCACTGATCGACACAAGTGCCACCGTGCTGGCAGGGGCTGCTCGTGCAAGCGCCTTCCAGTCTGGGACACCTGAAAGAAATCAGAAAAGCAGATGCTGAAAAAGGTGCACACAAATAAGCAGACCAAATGTGCTGGGAATTGTCATCTGTTTAAATGGTACTCCCTTTCTTCCCCTCAGAGATGCTAAAATGGCTCTTCTCCCCATCCCTGGAAGTGTCCAAGGCCAGGTTGGATGGCTTGCAGCAACCTGGTCTAGCAGAAGCCCCATGGCAGGGTCGTTGGAACTGAATGACCTTTAAGGTCCCTTCCAATCCAAACCATTCTGTAATTCTAAGGATCTCTGAAGACAGCTCAAGTTTCTAAGCAGATCGGAATTTTCAGCATCAATTTATAGCAGTCTTACAAAAGAGGAAGGAATTCAGAGACAGCCAAACTCCTACTATCTGTGATGCAAGAGAGAAGAAACCTTTTCAGGCATTTTTTTATGCTGCAGACTGCCAGGGTCTTTGTATTACAATGATCAGTGCAAACATGGGGGCTGAGAGAGGAAGTGTGAATGAGGAAATCTGGATGGAAGACTGACATTATTGCTACAACTGCGACTTCAAATACTGAGATAGAAAAAACAATAGAATCAGATAGTTCATCATTTCTGAAAGAGCACTCAGAGGATATGAGGGAAATTCGGTGATACTTGAGAGGCAAAGTGAGAGAACAGACGTGGTGGATTAAGAGGATATAAAAGGGAGTAGAGGGCTAGCAAACAGTATGAGTACAGCCAAAACCAGGTGGAATTTATAAAGAAATCCAAGAACATGGGCGACTCAATTTCAGCCCACAAAGCTACTTGAATAATCACTAACAATAGAAATGTAATGATGCTGCTTTTGTTTTTAAGACTCTGTAATCTTTAGTGAACCTTTAATCCAAATTCACTTTCTTCCTACTTTTTACAGTAGGTTCTACAGTCTTTTTTTTCCTAACAAGAAATTTCCTTTATTGCAAACGGGGTTCATTTGATCCCATATATAGCAGACGTACTGATCTAGGATTCCTTGGGCGGCCAAAGCCTGGCTGGGCTCCAGGGGACGTCCATTGACTGCAAACTCCATTATGCAGCCCACAAAATCATGGCTTTCCACCTGCCCTCTCCTCTGAAGGATGGGCTCTATGGACCTGATGCCACCAACAGTAACTCGATTTGGTTGTACATCGAGAGTCCTGTGAAAGAGAAAAATGACTAATCAGTACCAGACATCAGGATGGTGATGACAGCACAGGAACTGCAACCATCAGTTACAGCCTGTGGCTAAAATTCCTCTTCCCAAATTGGTATTTCACATTTAGAAGGGGACACAGAAATTAACATCACTTGAACTAACAGTTATAGTGGGCACGACTCTAAATTCACACTCAGTTTGCATGTCAAAATTTCTATTCACTTGACTGAGCAGTGTGCTTGAGAGCACAACAAATAAGGTTTTTTACCCAACTATAATTGAGATTGTAGGTGATACTTAAACAGCAGGAAGATGGACTCATTGTTTTTCAAAGATGTAACACATCTGCTAGCAGGGAAACCCTGTGTGGCAGGAAACATTGTGATTATTTTAAGGAATTAGCCAAAGTGATTGGGATTAAAGTTACTGTTATCTCCAAAAATTTGAGCCCAAGACTACTGAGCTAGTTACAGTAAACACCAGAAATAAAGTTTGATTTCTTTACTGGACACTGTTTATGAACTCAAAACTGTAACAGAAAACACCTGAAAACAATGTCAAAGTAATTACTGTTAATATTTTTGTAATGACAGCACTAATCAGATGATTTTATTTCCGATGTCTTTATGAGCAATGAGAGGTGCAGTTTAAATAAACACATGACCCCAAATCATTAGGCAATAGATGTTATCCTCATTTGTACCACAGTGCAAACTACTCATGGCCATGCATTTCCTGACTGCCACCAGAGCCGGGGGACAAAGATGGTGTAGAGAACTGGGGATTTCTGAGCAAACTCCTTGTTATCATCCAGTTCCATGCAGAAATATAGCCTGACCTAGCAAGCAGCAACACACGCAGAAAATTTAATTTGCTTCCGCAAAGATGAAAGAAAATGACTCTTGGGAGCCTTATCATTATTCCAACTTTCTCTGACTTTACAGGGAGATTTCTTCTTAACTTATTAAAAAAAAAAACCCACCCAAACCCCAAGCTAACCCCACAAAATGAAGACATATTTACCAGTCAGTCGAAACTGCAACGTTGCTAACAGTGCAGTAGCCTGGCTCCTGGTCCTCAGAGCAGGAATCCACCGTCAGGGATGCTGCCTGCAAAAGGCACACACACAAACATGCTGAGTATTACAAGGCTTTAGTCCCCAGCCATGTGAACTATTTATGTTTAGGTGTATTGTATCAAGGACTTGGCCAGAAAGCCCTTGATATAGTACTATATATATAAAATATAATCCCAAGTGACATCATGACTTTTATGTCACGATGTCACTTGGGACTGCAGAGTGCTTCAGAGCCACTGCTCAGCTCCACAGTCTGCCAGCACAGTGTGGACACCACCAAGGTGTGGATACAGAGAGGGAGCCAATTGTCTGCTTCATACAGAGATGGAGTTAAACACCACAATTTTTCACATTTGGGCAGGGTTTCTTTCATATTTGTTTGCTTTACTCCTGGACACTGAAGTTACTTTGGTTCATACCATATCCTACTCCTGACATGGTTCAGATAATCTGAGCAAAAAGCTGCCCCTTCCAATCACAAAGGGAGTTCCTTCAGGGGCTTTACTATGATATTAAACATATTGAAATTGATAAAAAGCACGTTACAAAAGCTGGGAGTACATACATTGAGATTACCAGTTTAAAAAAAATGACCCTGGGATTAGAAACACTGAGATGACTAGTTAAAAATAATAACCAACCACTCAATAAAACTCAAAAAGTAACCAAATGGACCTGCTTAAGGTAACCCCTTGACTAAGAGGTCATGAGGGATCTCAACTTTGATAATGGAGGAGCATCTGGACACCTAGAGTGGGACCAAGCTGATGGCATTACCACTACTCACAGCCGTCTTGCTCTTTAATTATTGTTTTACTATTACTATTTTTACCCCCAAGCCATCACATCCTAGACAACAATGTTGCCTCAGCCTGGTCTAGTGGAAGGTATCTGTGCCCACGACAGGGGGGTTGGAACCAGATGATCTTTAAGGTTCTTTCCAACCCAAACTATTCTGTGATTCTGAGACTACCCATCTAACTTATTTACACTAAAGTTACTCATGGCACTTCTATTTGTAATCTATAAAAGTCTAACCAAAGCTGTCACTAAAATCATGAAACAACTCCTGCTGATTTGAAAAGGAGTTTTTATTTTATTCCTTATTTAGCAAAGAATTGTCCCCACAGTGATTTATTAATAACAGATGCGCTGAAAAAAAGAAATCCCAACCAACCCTGAAGGTTAGTTATTCCTTAAAACAAATTTTCAGAAAAATAAACAATCTCCACGTTGTACATCTCCTCATGTTTCAGCAAGATGTGTGGTAGAGTTTTACAGCAAATTTAAATCAAATGCCACCTTTAAAAATGCCTGGCTTTATCTTTTGGTTTAGATTGCTCTATGGGAGCTGAGCAAGCAGCACTGGCTATCAGTACAGCATTACTCTGCAGAGATTTTTTCTACTGCCTGCAAATAAGTTTGGTAACAACAGCCTGTTGAAATCCCCACAGATTGGCCATGCTAGCTCCAAATACATGCTGCAAGCTGACACACTGTATTGACCAAATAAAATCAGAGCTCCTAGCCCTAAATCATGCCCTACAGTACGATTAAATTGTTCAATCTGCTATTTGTAATGGAAGCTTATCTTGAATTTCTTTCCATACAAATGAGCAAAGTGCTTCTCCCAAGAAATGTCAGTCTGCAGTTCCAAAGCAGATTATAGCCTTGTGTAAATGAAACAATTCAGAGAAAGAATAATAAGCTGGCTGCTCTGTATGCCACCACATGCATACATATTTTTCCTTCAGAACATCAACAACAAAAACTGAAATGAGTTTTTTTGTTCTTAGCTCAATCAGCATAATCTCCCTAACTTACATTGCTATGTGCTCTGCAAGCCAAGCTCCAGCCCCAGCTGAAGGGCTGGATATTTGAGAATATATTTTACTTGGAACAGAGTTCATACAATTTATTTTCTAATGTTAGTCAAATGTTCCTGCTTGTTACTTAAGCATTACTCTACAGTTACCTTGCCACATTATGAGCCTTTCTATCCTGTCACTTTGCAATAGCTCAGGACTGACAACTTAATGATTTTACCAGTTTCCGATAAAATCCCACTGTGCTGTAGGAAATGACAGATTTGGAATCCTAAAGGGGGCCTATTTTATACAGTTTTGGACACCTGGGAGACATTTTTCCTGTAGCAGAAATATCTAAGACAAAGGCGATTCTCTTCACATGCTGTTTGTAAACAGCTGACATTACTGAATAGGTTTAAACATTTAAAACAAACAAACAAAAAAATCATACAAAGGTATAGGTTGTCTTAAATATTTGCTTTTAGCCTGATGCATTCATGGCTGAAATTTCTATAAATAGCCCTTTTTATGTTCTCTCTTCTTCTATAGTCTTCTGGCACACTGACAAGTAAAACATTTTCTTTCTCTGTTTTTTCTTTCTTCAGTGTACTTCATTTATTTGTTGCAACTTTTACTCTGTGTCCTTACACTTTGCCATTTACATCTTATTTATGGAAGTAACATTCTACTTTAGTTACTAAAATGGGAATATGGTGCATGTCAAGATTAAAGTGCACCTTCAGGCTTTACCATTAGGAAGCTGTGATGTAAATTATTAAATTTGCAAGACGCAAATTGAATATCTGGTATCAAAGCTCATTAAACCAAACTCATTGCTCAACATCGCAATTATCCTTCATCTTATTTGGATATGTAAGTCATAAAAACACACACAAATTGTATTTGCAAAACCAGCTGAAGACTGGATTTCACAGAACCATAGAATCCTTAATGTTGGAAAAGATCTTCAAGAGTCTAACCACTAAGCCAGCACTGTCAAGGCCACCATTAAACCGTGTCCCCAGGCGCCACATATACACATCTTTTTAATACCTCCAGGGATGGTGACTCCACCACTTCCCTGGGCAGCCTTTTCCAGGCATTGACAACCCTTTTGGGGAAGAACTCTTTACTAATATTCGATCTAAACCTCCCCTGCTGCAACTTGAGGCCATTTCCTCTTCTCCTGTTGCTTGTAACTTGGGAGAAGAGAGGAAGACCCAGAATAAACGGAGATATCGGGTATTGCACTACAAATGGAAATGGAGTTAAGGGCTCAAGAGCAAGGACTAGAAGGGAGCACAGAAGAGTTTATTGCTTTTATTCCCTCCATCACTTCTAGCTTGACATACACAAACCAAAATGGGGAACCCCACTGTATATTACTGCTCTATGACTTTAATTCCAAACATGAATTCCACGTATGCTGGCCATGCCTGCCTGAAAAGGGAACTGTTGGGCAATAGTTACTGATTATGGATGGCAAATAGATTTGGTTTCATTTCTAACTCAAACACTGTGGAGTCAAAAAACTTGGCTTGGATTCAAAGAGCACTTGGTTTATGTTCTGCTTTGGAAATATTATTAAAAAATGAGAGGAGAGGAATAGAAAACATTTACTGGAGAAAGAAATGAAGGCAGGAGAGGGGTCAGAGTGCCAGGCATATGGTAATCCGTTGTCCCAGTTTTGGCAGAATTCCTCACCTCAGATGCATTCTGGGGGACAGAGAGAGAAGTAACTTCCCTCCTTCCCCTCAAAAAACTCTCTTGATGTAGAATGTAACCTTTTAACTCTTTACATGTATGCTACAGAGGAAAACCAGGCTCCCAGTCTGAGGAGATTGGAAAAATCTCTGAATTAGCCCAAGGAGGTCATGGATGCCTAGAATTTTAAGTCTGTCCACTTGGATTTTCTAAATGTTGAGAAAAATGATTTTGAGGCTTTTTGCAATTACTGCGGTTAATTAGCATTCCCTGATAATCACCCTGTAATCTACAGCAGTTAATTAGCCCCGTGCGTAGTCATCTATGTCATTAATTATTCCTGGCTCTCATTTTTCACACTGAGGGTTTGGGGGCACTTTGCACATGTTTTTTTCATTATACTTTATCATCATCATACTAAACAAACCACCACAGGGCTCTGAGTCACTTGGAGTGAGGCAGAAACGAAGGAGGTTTTTCCCAAAGTTGGAGTTTCTGCTAGCAAACGCGGCGTCGCTAATTCCGCGTTCCTCTGAGTTCCCCTGGAAGCCAGAGTGATTTGGCTGAACTGGCCTTAAAATCCCCATTTTTAGCCCTTCTTACCATTCCAGCCCTGCGTGCGATGGCGGTGTGGAACTGTCCATCAGACACCTTCTTAGCCGTGGTGAGCTTGTAGGTGCCACTGCCCAGGTTGTAGGAGAACCTCAGCTGGCCTTCCGCGATCTCCAGCGCCAGGAATTCCGCCCGCTCCCCGGTCTGGTTGTCGTGGTTGTACAGCAGCAAGGCGTTACTCTTGATGGTGGCAAACTTTATGTAGATGTAATTGTTGTTGGGGTCCAGGCTGGGGAACTCCATGTAGGACAGCTCTTCAAACCCGTAACTGTTGAGCTCGCAGTGATTCCCAAAAACACCTGAAAAACGAAAAGCAAAGTCTGGAATCGGGGAGTTTTGTCCTCACCGTGCCTCCTCCCAGGAGTGAAGTATGGATGTGCTCTCCACATGGCTGTGGAACCACTAATGTTCAATTAAAATCACACAACCAACAGAAGAATGCTATTAGCCACAGCTGGGGGCTGAGGTACATTATATTTAAACTTTAAAATCGAATTACAAAGGACAGATGCATCTATTGAAAAGCACTTTGCCCAGCTCTGTGGCTTCTTCGGAAAACACCAAACCAAGCCAGCTTGACAGCTCTGTCAGGACATGGCTGTTAATTATCATCAGGCATTTATTAATCCAGCTATGGAAATAAATGTGCAAGTTGAGTTTATTTTTCGCTCTGCGGCTGTTATCTGAACTGTTTCTCACTGGGTGGTTCATTTTTTATACTTATTAAATAAGCATATGTGTGATTAAGATATTATGTCTCCTCATGTCAGTAAAAACTGATATTCATATTTTGGTGCATTCTATATACTTCTTTTCAGAGCTCTGTCACATAATTTCCCTTGATTTTTCTTTTACTGCATCAACAGTGGGAAAAAACCCTGATTTAATTTATGAATATTAGTTACATTTACAATGGGAAATTAATTAACCCTGAGGAAATGTACAATAAAGGAAATAAAAGGGAATAGACAAATTATTCCACATGCTAATAGAAATACATATTCAGCACTAGTTACAAATGCATATTGAGAACTATACTTTTGTGAGAGGGTTTTCAGCAGCCTTGAAATCCAGATGATTTCTGGACATTTCTGTTTTTTTTTTATTAATTTGTTACATTTACTTTCATACTTTTCCATATGAACAATGGCAATTCTGGATTAATCTGCATTCAGAATCAAGCTTGCAGCAATCGTGTCATGATGCCTTAAAATATCCGTGTTGTTCTATGTTTTTATTGGGTCCATTCCACAAACCAAATCTGGGATAATTAAATTCTAAAAATTATGAAACTATTTTGGCACTACTATATGCTTCTCTGATGTAAAATACTGATGTTATTTACAGTGGTCTTACTCTTCAGCTCCACTAAAAGGGCCTGTTATTCATCAGGAGAGCTTTGTTATCACCACACTTCCTCCTTCAGACTGAACTTTGGATACTCTGGGTGGTGAAGGTGCTTCAGCCCTGATCCAGCTGTGTTTAAGTTTCATCTTTAGGAAGCCAATAGTCTTGATTTAAGTACTTCAAGCATCCATTCTTACTTTTGGACAGTTATCTCTATCTATCTATCTATCTGTTCAGAAATATTCTTTCTAATTTTTAGGCACTGAGTTGTTTGGCTGGGTCTTATGTTTTTCTATGAGAGATAAAGGACCTGCTACTAGGAATGACAAATATGTACTTGTAGTGACCACATCACTTTTTAATTTTCTTCTGAAGAAAAATGAGTTCCTTGAACCTCTAAATACATGCATTTTTTCCAGACCTGGAATCATTTTCAAGCCAGAAATTATTTATGCAGGTAAAAATAAATAGAAATATGAGTAGGGCAAGGGGAGATGAAGAGGAGAGAAGGGTACTCACCAAAGGGACAGTGGCAGAAATACCCCTCCAGCCCACTTTGGCAGGACCCACCATTGAAACAGGGGTTGCACTCACAGTAGTTGACAGTGGAGTCACACGTTTTCCCTGTGACAAAAGCAATTTCCAGGTCAGGGAAATAGGAAAGTCAGGCTGGAGTTGTAGGTAATGAGGTCATGAACCAATGCTAAACACATAGCCAGGAGAGAGGGTGCCAGGGACCAGCTCTGGGATGGAGAGAGGACTCACAGACAGGATTCTGAGCTGCTCCCAGCCCTGCCATAGGCATAATCTGTGGCCTAGAGAAAACAAGTCTACTTTTCAAGTCTCTCTTTGTGATTAGAGGTGCTGGTGGACTGCTGTTTTAATTGAAATTTTTTATTAATTGGTGTCTTTCAAAGAGAGGTCATGCAATTAAAGGCAATGCTGAAATAAAGAACTGTAAAAATGTGTCTTTTGTTCTCCCTGTTGAGTGCAATATACTCAGGAGCGCAAAGGAGATACAGACAGCCCTTGCTGGACCCTGCACAAGCAGGTCAGGCTGAACAGAGGCTGCTATTGTACATTATATGATTTTTCTTATTTTTCCTCATCAATTACAACCTCCTTCCTGACTTGGAGAGACCACAGTCCTCTGGAGCTAAAACAAGCTGCCCTGGATACAGTCCTTCTCTAAGCAGACATTGTCACATGTGGTAAATATTATTCCCCAGAGAACAAACTGAAATCACATAATTCATTTCAGCAAGGAAGGGAACCAAGAGAAAAAGTGAAGATTTTAACAGACACCAAATACAGACACGCGTATTCTATGTATGAAACTAAAGTTTTCTTGGCATGGAAACATTAACTAGAAAAATATTGGTCTTCATTTCTAATGTTTTCAATGCTTGGCTTTGATGAGTTTAGCAACACTTCCACTACATCCCACTCTTGGAACCTGTCTTCCTGTCGGCAGCAGTGCCAGCCTACACTGACTGTGCTCAGCAAAAACTTCAAAGTGTTGTTGTGCTTGTCCTCCCTGTTTCGCTGCAAAAACTCACAAAAGCAGCCACAGTCTTCCAGACTTCTCCTAAACTTCATCTCAGCCAGGCTGTATGCACAAAGCAAGGGCTGGGATTGTCTTAATGCTTCTTTCTGCATCAATAATTAATTATTTTACTTCTTACACCATATGTGTACGTTTAAGTTAAAAGTACATGAGCCTGCACAGAGGGTGTCCATTCTTGTATGTCACATATATCTTGTAATTTTACATCTCCCAGGACAGGAATGCACCAATCCTTAGAGGCTGCTGGTGCAACTAAAAACTGTAGCAAACCAGCACTTTGCTTTACAAACTTTGGAGTTTAACAACTTGAGTCGCCTAAGACTCAAGAAAACCTCTTGTTTTTCACCCCTCTTCCACTTTTTTTTTTGTTTAACCTACAGTTTGCAAGCAGCTCTTGCATGTGAGCAGCAGCTCTCCATGTGTGACTGCAAGTAGGGTGGAAATGGAGCGCTGGAGGATTCCTGCGGTTAATACGTCACTTGTAGATGCACCATAAATCCAGGAAACTTTTCCAGTGTCTGAATCTAATTAT
This sequence comes from Molothrus aeneus, assembly GCF_037042795.1. Taxonomy (NCBI): domain Eukaryota; kingdom Metazoa; phylum Chordata; class Aves; order Passeriformes; family Icteridae; genus Molothrus; species Molothrus aeneus. Next base: position 8,288,880 of record NC_089649.1, on the reverse strand, counting down.
GCTTTGGGGGTATTTATTTATGTTTTATTCTCTAATGGGCATGACTGCAGGATGAGCTAACTTTTTATGTGAGATTTTGCTGTTTTCTTTGTTTTCAATTTATGGTCTGTAGTAGAGGTCTTTGACTCGTGAAGGAGAGCACATAGGAGGAGTGAGACAGATATGCTTAAAATAGCTCAGTGATGCTGCTCAGTTTTCACAAAAATCAAGTGCAGCTAAAAAGGCTTACTCAGATTTTTGCAGTTCAATCTAACTAAATACTCTTCTTTTTCCCAGCTAACATTAAAGCTGGCACGTTTGCTGACTCAGCAAGATAATATGGATATTTATTTCAGCTGCACTTACTTTAACCAATGAACAAAAGCATCTTCTTTATGCTCAACTGTTGTTTGAAGAGCTTTTGAAACCAATAGAGGTGTGTTTAGAATAAGAGAATTATGGAATCATAGAACAGTTTGGGTTGGAAAGGGACTTAAAAACCATCTTGTTCCAACCCCCTACCATGGGAAGGGACATCTTCCACGAGACCAAGTTGCTCAAAGTCCCATCCAAATTAGGCCTAGATGAAAACTGAAGTTAGCTGAGTTTATAGATCAATTCTAGGCTGAAATTCTGAAAGATGCAAGGTATTAATTTCTTCATCAGAAAGATCTTTTTCTGAAGACCGTGAAAATGAGGAGAATGCTGGATAATTGGTAACAGACAGCATTCAACATTTATCATTCATCACCTCCAGCTGATGCTATCACAGGCAGGGGCTTATGCAAAAATCTAAGTTCCTCAGACTTTTTTTTTTTTTTTGTTAATTGAAAAATGTAACAGGAACAGATACCAGCTGAATGTTCTTCAGTTAAGATTTCAGCTGATTTGGGAGTTTTAGTTTTTGTGGTTCTCTGTGTCCATGTTATAAAGTGGTTGTTCAAGCATTCTAATCTTGCATTTGAAACAACTTCACAACCATACATTCCTTCATCTTAATGAATCCTGGAAAACAGGAAATGAAGGGTTCAAAGGAAGGGCAGACAACTACTGTAAATCACCAAGCATATTCCCTCCAGAAAGCGATTATTTTAAAAACAAAACCTGTTCATCATTAAGAGATATAATTATAACAGATTGTTCAGACCCTAATGATGTTGCTCTGAGGTAATCAGTCTTTATAATCCTATCCAGTGAAAAAAAATGACATTACCTTTTGCAGTATGATGAAGTGAAATGCAGCTGACAAAACACAATAAATCAAGGAAAAGTAAGACTCTTAGTTTTCAGGTACACCATTATAAAGGTCCACAGCTCATGTACTCTAATTTACAGTGAACAGAGAGTCTGTCCCAGAAAATTCTAATTTCTACTTGCATGCACTACCATGTAAATGTTATTTTTTTTACCAAGCATGTAAATTCAATTATGAGACTGTATTTTCATTCCAGCATATAGAAGCAAAACTATGTATATGGGGAACTGAATTAGAAATCCACTATTTTGAATGCCTCTTTTTTGTTGCTGTTGAGGCACTCAAGGTTTAGATTCATGAAACAGTTTGAGGCTTTATTTTTACATCTACTGTGGCTATCTTTAATCACATATGAATGCAAATTAAGAGCCCAAGCAGCTGTGCTCTCTTTCTGTTGGCAGTATAATAATGACATAATAGCCTCTATGTCAAGCATTCTCAAACAATCAGTACACTGACATTTGTTTGCAGAACCTATTGAATATTTAATTTGAAGAATTTCAAATATGCTTTTGCAGACACAAAATGTCTAAATATACTGTGTGATAACTGTGATCTTATCTAATAAGCTCTGTTGATATTAAACTCCAAAGATATTTTGTCTTTTAATTACAATGGTGCCATTTGTTTTCTGTCTTGATCAATTAATCTCAGGACACTTTAATATCTCTTGATTCTGCAATGGCCAACTGATTAAACAACATCTGACTCCCAAATAGAAATGTCTGCCTCAGTGGCAGTCTATTTTAAGGTTATTTGTGTTGACAAGGAGTTTAAGAAAGCTCCTATCAGATGCCACATTTAATTCATGGCATGATAGAAATCTGACACTTCAAACTCTAAGAGTCTCTCATCACATTCTCTTAGCAAAAATACTCTTTTTTTTTTTTAACTTGTCACATGCAGTGCTTGATTTTTAGCTGACATAAGGGTTGAACATTAATGTATGAATTTAATACCAGAAGAAATCAGCAGGATGCTTCATAAATGTTTCAAATTACAGTCTAGAGGCATACACTGTAGTTTGCTGTTAATCAAGTGTTTTGCTTCACTGCAGCAGCAAACACATGCCCACGTACTCTCTGGTGCTAATGACCTCAAGAGTTACAGGGCATAGGTGCTCTAGAATTATTTTGCCATGCTCCTGGCAAAATAATTTGATATGCTAATACAACATGAAATAAAATCCTGGATTAGTAACTTAATTAGAACTGCTTGTCAATTAACAGCACTTGCTCCTGACCTGAGGCTCAGGAGCACATTTGTGAGGTTCATGCAGAAGATCTCATCAGTGTCCTTGATACTGCACTGAATATGTATCCCCTGCTGCAGCTGTGATTTAAATTAACTAATTAAACCTTTACTTTGAAATTAACTTTCTCCTCCATTCTCTCCTGCACAGACCTGCTACAAGTAAAAAACCCAGAGGATCCCTTGATCCCTCTGTGGGTTACAGGTGAGTTGTGGTGGTGGCAAGTCCCACACCAGAATGGACACTGCTGTGCTGAGCAGGGCTGCCCTGGGGCTTCTTCAATGCAGAAATACTCCTTAGAAAAGGCACTGAAAGCTTTAACTAATCTCTTCTGGTTAGATTTTTTTTTTCTGATTTCTAAGAAAAGTGGCTATAAGGACTGGATAAAATTGCTCAGACCTTCCTTAAATATCCTACTCACAGCAGAAGCACAGATTAGTTTGCTTTTCTGGGTTACAATGCTGCTGTGTTTGAATGTGTAATAAATATCAGAGAAAAAATACTCAGAAGGGGTAGGAATGCTGCAGACATTTCTGCGCTTAATGAAAAAAATAAATTACAAAGGAACAAAATACAGAACAGAGGGGTTGACCATTTTGCCTGAATTCTGTTTTTTTTTCCCATATTCTTCATCTGTTTTCTGTCCTGCAAGTAATTTGGGGCAGAGGCGGATTTTCTTGCTTGGCACACTTCTAGCAGACTTGAAACGCTCCCACAATATGCATAACAATAACATGTACGGAAAAATCATACTGAAGCATTGGAAATGGTTCTCACACGCTTAAAAAATCTGAATAGCCCTTGCAAAAATCTTTCTGTTCTAATGCAAATCAGGTAAGTGAGATTTACCTTGGGAGAGAGCTAAAATAAAATAATATTGCAGGCACCTGGGTATTCTGAGCTTTCACACTATTAAAACCTTAGTTTGCATGACCTCTTCATCCATGGGGATGCTTCTATTCAGACAGTTTTGGGCTAAGAAGGCACTCTTGCCATCGTTTCTGGACACTAAGGTATATAGAGGAGCAAATGCATACCTGTGTACCCGGTTTTACAAACGCAGTTGAAGCTTCCTGGGAAGTTCTGGCAGGCAGCACCGTTTTTGCAGGGGTTGGAAAGGCACTCGTTGACGTCCCTCTCGCAGGCCATGCCGGTGAAGCCCTCAGGGCAGCTGCAGGAGAAGCCCCCCACCAGGTTGTGGCAGGTGCCGTCGTTGTGGCAGGGCGACGGGAGGCACTCGTCGATGTCGGTCTCGCACAGGCTCCCCTCGTAGCCCGGCAGGCACCGGCACACGAAGGGCCGCAGTGGCTCGTTGGCCACCACGATGACGGGGACGCTCTCGTGGGTCCTCAGGGTGGGACTCACTGCCAGCCTCCTCAAGCAGCTCCCCCCATTCTGGCAGGGGCTCTGCAGGCACCAGTCGTGGTCTACGGCCTCGACCCGCACGCCGCTCTGGCGGAAGAGGACGTCCCTGATGCTCTCGAAGAAGGTGGCCACGCCGCTGGGGTTCACGTACTGGTTGTTGCCGCGCTTGACGGCCGCCATCAGGAAGGTGTGGTTGCTGTCCTCAGAGAGGCCGTAGAGCTGGATGGCCGTGCCCAGCCCCGTCAGCTGGGAGCTGGCGATGCGCAGGAAGTGCAGGTAGTGGTTGGTGAGGAAGTCGCGCACGCCGTGGGCGCTCAGGCGGAGGAGGACGCTGTTGTCGATGGTGGCGTTGCTGAAGCCCGCAAAGAAGACGCGGACGCTGCTAGTGACGGCTCCGTGCAGCCCGTCGTTGCTGAGGACCCCCAGGTCAAACGTGCCGTCCGTGGACCTGGCCTGCGAGTGCAGCTCACAGGTGCTCCCGGGAATGCTGAAAAGGCTGGTGACTCCTGAGATGAGGGAGCACTGGAAGCTGTCTAGCACGTCCGGATCCTGCGGCTTTACGTTGCCCAAAATTCCACCTGGGAAGAGGTTGCCATAATAATGAACAAAGATTTCTACCGTTCTGGGCTGAGACGGGTTGTCGTTTTGGTCTATTACCTTGATCTGCACAGTTCCTGTGGAAGACATCTGAGGAATGCCAGAGTCTCTGGTAATCACCGAGAGGTAGAAATCGCTGATTTGCTCCCTGTCAATCTCCCTTGTCGTTGTCAGGACTCCAGCGGTGCTGAGGCTGAAGTAGCTGGTGGCAGGGCCAGTGCTGAGCAAGTAATACGTGAAAGGACCTTGGTTGGGAGGGAGATCGGGATCCGACGACTGCAGCGTCATCACCAGAGTTCCTGCGCGGTTGTTCTCCAGGACTTCTCCTTGGCTGGTGGACAAGGTAGGGCCGTTGTCGTTGATGTCTTCCAAAGTTACCACCAGAGAGGCACTTCCTGTCGCAGAGGGCGTTCCCGAATCGATGGCCAGCACAGAGAGGTTGTAGACAGGCAGCGTTTCTCGATCCAGCTCTGCAGTGACCGTCACCTGTCCCGTCTGTGGGTTGATGGAAAAGGCGCTGTTCTCGTTGCCAGACCCAATGAAATAGGAGAACCTGCTCCAGCTGGGGACAGAATCCGAATCAAAGGCGCTGACGAACGTGACGTGGGTGCCTGGAGGAACACCCTCGCTGATCCGTATATTGTAGGCTCCCAAGGTAAAAACGGGAGGATCGTTGGCATCCAGGATTGTGATATTAACAGTTACTTCATCTATATCTGCGCCACGAATGCTCCCCAAATTTTTTGCAAGGACTTTCAAAGAGATTCGCTCTTCTTTTTCTCTATCAAGAGGTCCTGAAACGTAGATCTGGCCGCTTTTCTCGTCTACCTGGAAGCCCTTCTTTCTGCTGTTGCCAAAGATGAGGTAGTGGACTTCTCCATCAATGCCCATATCACGATCACTTGCAAAAACTTCACCTACAACAGTACCTTTGGGGGCTGCCTCTGAAACCTCAAAATAATAAAGCTTGGACACAAAACGGGGCACATATTCATTTGTCCCTTCCAACTGGATGTTGACAGTAGCAAAGCTGCACCTCTCTTCATCTGGAACATTAAAAGCCTTTACTGTTAGATGGTAACTCTGCTTTGTTTCATAGTCTAAAAATCCCTGGGTGGTGATGGTTCCCGTGTTGGGGTCGATGACAAAGAGGTCGCTGTCTGAGGACTGGATGGCATACGCAATCACAGCGTTAGATCCAGAGTCAGCATCGGTGGCGTTTAAACAAATAACAGTTGTCCCACTGGGGGCATTTTCTAGCACGGTGGGAAAGTACTCCTCAGGGCTGAATGCTGGGGAGTTGTCATTGACATCAATGACATTAACAGTGACACTGCAGTAGCCTGTTCGGGACACCCATCCTCCATCCGTGGCAGTAACAACCAGGTCGTGCTTTTGCTGTAACTCAAAATCAAGTGGTTTGGCTAGTGTCAGTGTACCAGTGGTGGTATTAATAGCAAAGACTCCAGCTTCATTTCCAGAGGAAATATTGTAGCTGATTAATCCGTTCATGGCAGCATCTCTGTCTCGTGCTGAAACCGTCCTGACCACCGCTCCAACAGAGTAGCTCTCTGGGATAGTAACGCTCATGCGGCTCTGGGAAAACTCGGGTGTATGGTAATTCTCTTCTGTCACTACTATTTCAACAGCTACCTCGGATGAGAGTGGGGGATTACCCTTGTCCTTGGCTTTCACTTTAAACAGGAAGTTTTTGTTCAAATCAGCCATTAGTGAAGATGACACAGAAATCCAGCCTGTACTCCTGTCCAGTCTGAATTTATTAGTTTTGCTCTCATCAGAGACAAAGTATTCCACTTCAGAATTCAAGCCAAAGTCCTTGTCATCCACCGCAGTAACTTTAATCAAATTTGTGCCAACCCTCACATTCTTAGTGACAGGAGTGAAATATTTAGGGGTGAGGAAGAGCGGTGCGTTGTCATTGCTGTCTACCACGTTTATGGTGACAGTGGTCTCACTCACCAACGGGGGACTGCCCCGGTCTGATGATGTCACGATGAAGCTGTGCCTGTTGATGTTGACATTGCTGGAGCCACTGGAGTTTTGGTACCTTAAGTACTGCTTGTTGAAAATCTCTCCCGTGGTTGCGTTAATGCGGAAGAACTCGGACTGGGATTTTATGAAGTAGAAGACTTGACCATTGGACCCTTCATCTGGATCGGTGGCTGAAACCTGGGTGACCTTTAGCCCAATCCCAGGAAGCTCGGGACACTCCAGGTAATAGGATGGTTTTGTAAATCGTGGGGCATTGTCATTGACATCTGTGACAAATATGGTGACGTCTGTGCTCACTGTCCAGCCCGAGTCATGCGCAGAGACCCTGATCCTGTAGCGGTCAGTGTCCTCCCTGTTCAGGGGTCTGCTGATGGTGATGTCCCCAGTGCTGGGATTTATGGCAAACGGGAGACTCGTATCCCTTATGGAGTACCTGCTGACTGCATTCACCCCTATGTCCTCATCTGATGTTGTGACTCGCGTTACTGTAAAACCCAGAGGAGCATTTTCAGGCACAGAAGCACTGAATATCTGTGAAAACCTTGGAGCATTGTCATTTTCATCTAAAATATTAATGATAACTTTGACAGTTGTGCTCTGGAGCGGAGTGCCTTTATCTGAAGCTTTTATGGTTAGCGTGTACTGAGACAGTTTCTCCCTGTCCAAGGGCCGGACGCTTCTGATCTCACCAGTGGCTCGATTGATACTGAAACTGTTTTCGGTATTGCCCTCAATTATTTCATAATTGAGCTGTCCATTCAGACCACTATCCCTGTCAACAGCAGCCACAGTCAGTATCTTCCGTGGGGACAGGTTCTCCGCTATTTCTGCAATGAAGGGATCTTGCTCAAACTCCGGCACGTTATCGTTGACGTCAATCACCGATACTTCCAATTTCTTGTAGGAGGAAAAGGGGGGAAAGCCTGTGTCTCTGGCCTCAATCCACACCACGTACTTCTGCACGGCCTCGAAATCTAAAGCCCGCCCGACAGAAAGCTGTCCCGTCACCTGGTCCACCAGGAAGGTGCTGCCCAGATTACCGCTGGCAATGTAGTAGGACAAGGAGCCTCCTCTGGCTGAAGACCCAGAGATGGTGGTGACAAGTGTCCCGACTGCCTGGTTTTCAGGGAATGTGAAGGTCTCCTGCTCTGCCTGAACGCGAGGAAATTGGGCTTTGTCCACAAACCTCACGGTGACAGTGGTGGAGTCTGTCTTGGGGTACCGGCCGCCATCCCTCACGTGAACGGAAATGGTGACTTCGGACTCTCCCGCCAGTGGTTTTGCAGCCAGGATTGCCCCCCTTGCTGGATCAATGTGGAATTTCTCAGAGTTCTTCCCCACGAGGGAATAATGGAGCTCGGCGTTGGAGCCGGCATCTGCGTCGGTGACAGTCACCGCAAACACGAATGAGCCTGAAATGCAGAACAAAGCTAGGTCAATCCTTTAATGCATGCACTGACTGTGAGAAACATCATGCCAGCCTTTCAGTCTGAAGCACATCCTGGAGCAGCATGCTCTTCCTCACACTGCCCTAAAAATGAACTGCTTTTGTCACAAAAAAAGTGAGTTCAGCAAGGGGCAGGTGAGTCTACAAGACATGCACGGAGCCAAAAAATGTTGAGCTGAAAAATAGGACACTGCATTTAGAGAGATGGACATACAGAACCGGGAAACAGACCGGCAGCCTTTCAGAGGCCTAGCATCCTGCCTCTAGAACATTCACACAACAAAAGCCATAAACCCAGTAAGACTGAATGCTATTTTGATTTTTAAAATTTGATTTAAAATTTGATTTTTAAAATTTTAAAATTTTATCCACGAAAAAAACTTCACTCTGGAATTCAAGGACTATTAAGGTTACATTAGTGAACAGGCAACATCCACGGATATTTACCCTACACCTACACATTGTCCCTTGCAATCCCTTCTCTTCCTGCTCCCCAGGTGCTCCTTCTTTCTCCCCACTAGTCCCTTACTTCTAATTTTCTAAGAGTATTCCAAGGACAGGAACTAAGAGGACTGCATTTTTAAAAGCACATTGGTAAAATAGGAATACAAAACTATTGCACACTAGTACAATAACATGATTACACTCAGACTTTTCAGGTCTTTTGAATTTATGGTTCGCAATAAGCCTCACTGTATGTGCACCATTTGCATTATCCTCTACATTTGCACACTTGCAAGGAGAACCCAGGGTGTTCTTCCTCACCAGATATTACAGATCTAAAGCATGATATGTCTTTCAAATTTGACACTGTCCAACGAATTTGCAGAACACTGTTGATGTTTTACTGTTACTAAAATTTAGAAAACACCCAGTTTTATATAAAAATCATGCTGTTTTCAACCTCTTAAGGGAAAATCATTTAGAGGCAGGAATGACTTTGACAGCATCCCTTAAAATTATACTTCATGTCACTATTTGTCATGTGCAGTGATTTGTACTCCAGGGGCAGGAATATTTAGACAAGAACAGTATTCAAACCCTTGTGAGAAATGGGACAGGATGAAATGAAGATTTTTTTGTGCTTCAGTTAATGCAAAAAATATTAATATTATTACTAGTTCCTCTTTTTAAGCTCGATTAAAAAATAACAAAAAGAAAAGGAAGTTGTAAATAAGAAAAGTGGATACATCCCTAGGTTTTTGCTAAGTTTAAAACAGAGTAAACATAGCTTAGGTTTCTAGTTATAAGAGATTTCATACAAAAAGCAACCAAAAAAGGTATTACCAGAAAACATCAGGTCAACCTATGTGTACCCCTTGTGAAAAGAATTTGAAGAAACATCCCAAAAACAACCAGGCAAAGGCACTAGTCTGATTACACGATGTTTCACCAATGCAATAATAAAACAATTTCATAATGTTGTTCTGGAAACAGAAGAACTGTAAACAAATTCATTCTTCCATAAAAAGGAGAAGTATTTGCAATTGTTTAAAATTAAGAGACAAAATCCAAGACATGGAAATAATCTTTTTTTTCTGTTAAAAGAAAATTTGTTTTGCAAACCATTTGTCATGGAATCCTCTCCGTAGGCATCACATATCCATGTATGTGTGTGTATGTGAAAACATGGAACATGAGCTGAACCAGACATTAACTCCTGTGTTGAGTGAAGTAACTTTAATTTGGGTGTAGGCTCAAAGGAAGATTGCTGCTTGATTACTTTTATTTTATTTTACTTCACCACTTGGCTCAAGGAAAGGCAACATAATTAACATCTGACATAGACATAGCATTTTTGGAAGAGGCTGTCAAAACCCTGTTTAGGAATTGCTCAGAGGAGACTTTCAGAAATAAAAACAGGCCATTGTCTTCCTAACCCTAGCAAAATAATAACTTTTTTGAGTGGGTGATCATTTACCGTACATGTACTTTATGTAACTACACGAACATAACTGAATTCGGATGGGAGGAACCCAATAGAAAAAACCTGCTAAACTGTGGATGGTGACTTGAGGTTTGTTATTCCTCATTCCCATGCAGCACAAAGATAATCCCAGGAAAACAGCTGCAGAGAAACATCTCAGAAACATTTCTGTGGCACAGCTGAGCATTTCATTAAGATGTTGACCAGAGAAGCTGTGAATGTGTTCAGAATCCCCAGAAGCATTCACAGGCCAGGCTGAGATGGGACTTTGAGCAACCTGATTTAGAGGTAGATGTCCCTGCCCATGGCAGGTGGGTTGCTACTAGATGATCCTTAATGTCCCTTCCAACCCAAACCATCCCATGATTCCCTGTCTGTGGCAGTGCCAGGGTTACCTGCAGAGGTGGGCGATGGCACGTGGGTGACGTAGGGGTGGTGCTGGAACTTGGGTGGGTTGTCATTCACATCAGCCACGGCCACCAGCACGCTGGTGGAGCTGGACAGAGCCCTGGGGAAGCCCCCATCGCTGGCCACCACCACCAGGGTGTAGTTCTCCCTCGCCTCCCGGTCCAGGAGGGCGCTGGTGATGATCTGGCCCGTAGAAGGGTTGATGGTGAATTGGGAATTGCCGCCCCTAAGCCTGTAGCTGCGGGAGAGGAAAAGCAAGGGAGAAAAATTGGATTAGTATTTCAAAAGGCAGCCTGCTGCATTAAGATAATAACCGTTTTCTACACTCTTCAGACCACCATGCTGATGGGTATCAACACAGACTGTCACATTTTCATCTGACTCTCCATCTGTCTTCACTGTTTGACTTTTTCAAATTTCAAGGCCTGTCATAATCACATTTCTGGGGATTTCCAAGCATAGCTGTTTAACACAGATTTCCAATACATAAGCTGACTGAGCCTTTGACTATTTGAAAGATACCACTGGACATACTCTCAAAACTGCTACTGGAGGCATCCTCTAGTGCTGATTTCCCTGGGCTAATGCATTAACTCTTGCTCCAAAAGGCTGATGTACCTCTTAACTGAACCTGCAGAATAAAGTTAGAAAATACAAAAGTACTTTTTGAAATAAAAATGATGACAGCTTTACAAAATAAAATGAACATTTAACATCCATATTGTTTCCTGATACTTAGTTTTGCTGTTCAAGATTTCAATGGAAATTTATAGCAATTCATAGCAAATTAGTAACCACAGAGCTCTGTTAACAGAGACTAATTGTGACCAGAGTTTAACCCTCAAACTGGTGGGTGTGTTTGTGTGTGCACACATCCCCACATGATCTGATAAGAACTGACTGTGTGCTCACTACAGGTGTGTGTTAGGGGCTACCTCTGACTTCCTACCACAGTTTGTCCCCCCTTTTGGAATGCTTATCTAGCTTGTGTTCATACAGCAGGAATCTCAAAAATGTATTTTTAAACTTACTTGGTTAGTATTACATTTTTTCAGAATTCAGATAATAGGTTTTTGAGAAAACAATGGAAACAAAAAATGACTCAAATGACAATTCTCATATGCAATATCATGACCCAACACAGCTGTGGTTAGCACTGCTCCTCTGCTACAGCACAGCAGCACTTTTCTGAGGTATGATTCTATGAAAGACTCAGAATAAAGTGGTTTAAATGAAAGAGATTAATATTCCTATCTTCACCTCTTTAAGACCAGAACAGGTTATGACAGCAGTAATAACACAGCCCAGAAGCTGCACTGAGAGGGCTGAGAGCCAGCCTGGGTAATAAGCTGTGGCAACTTCTCCTGCTCAGTCATTAATCTCTGCACAACGCCACGAGCATGCTTTAATTGCTTAATTATGATATAATGTGATGGCCATATGCAATTATTCTCCAGCCATAGCAATGTGCACCTAGAATAGAAAGAATGTGCACAAAGCCTAAAGCACCATTTAGATCTCCCTAAACAGCAGCACCAGGCACATTTCATCTGTGATTTGCAGTGATTTAACCCTGAGTGGGGTATTGCAGAGACAGAAACTTTCTTTTCTGTGTTTCCACATGTTAGCACTGGAAAGATACTATGATTTTTTTTCTTCTTTTTAGAAGGAAATAATAAAGACATATTACATTTGTCATAAGATATTCTGAATTGTACCTGCATGCAAACCAACTGGACAGTGTACATGTGCCTCAACATAACTGCAAAAAAATCCAAACTCAACCCCAAAAAACTGAGCAAAACCAAAAACCCCTTGAAACTCTAATGGTGGCAAGTGGCATAAAAGGAATTTGATCCAAACACTTAAAATGTGACCTTTTGACTCCTATGTCTACTGTCTTTAACAACAGGACTGCTCAAGTGTGCATTGCCATTTACAACCCATCACCCTCCTTTAATGACTTCACAGGTTATCACCAGAAACAGGAGAACAAGAGTTAGCACGTATGGGCAGGTGATGGCTTTGCAGAAACTTAAACACTTCTTTCAAAACACAGCACGTTTTTTGACTTTGCATGAAAATGTTAGCCAAGGATCTTAAATATGCCTATTGGAAACCAAAGATTTAATTTTGAACCGATTCTAACAAGACAGAAAAGGAGTTCTGAGTCCTCAGGACCTCTGACAAGACGACCATACATGTTCTGCTCTTTCTGGCTTTCACCAGTTTTGTAATACCAGCCATACTTCGGGATCTACTTTAAATGCTGAATCTGGACAAATTCTGTCCAAGAAAAACAAAGTCTGTTCCTGAGCCTGAAGAGTGTAAAACAAAACCTGAAAACAATGTTTTAATAGCTACTTATGAAGGGGAAAAATATTTTTATCAACTAATTCTATGATGCAGTACTGAGTGAATGACAAAGACTAATGGCAGAGATATTAAAGCAATTTAACCACACTAAAGAGCACTCTGATAATTTCTGATTACAGGACACAATCATTACAGTCATTCATGCTTTGCATGGAATTCGGTTTTTTTATAAAGGAACTTGCCAGAAATAGTTTCTTAGACTATGAGTGAACAGAATTAAAAGCTTGATTGTTCCACAATTTAACAAATGGTAACTTTGGATGATTTTCAAATATCTAAAGATGTCTAGATGTCAAGCTTCTATTTCTGGCTTGTAGCTAGTTGGAAAGAAAATATTTCAGTATTTTGTAGACAGTGTTTTGCCACAACGTAGTTCTGCTTTATATTACTTCCTTTTAAAAAAAGTAGCACAGTGGTATTCTTATGCTGTTTGAAGAAGGAACTGAGGTGAACTAACAAAGGTAAACAAGGAAGCTACTTTTATATCCTGCTTTGTGAATTTGGAAAGAGTGACGTTTGCAGCCACAACAGTAAAACGTGGTAAGATCAAGAACTAATATAAATTTGCTTTGCATTCCATTGGCAATGTATCTGTCCTCAGTGGATAATCTTGAGCTTGTCACTGCCACTCAGCATCTTCATTACTCTTGTCTGTGGAACTGGGAACAGCCAGTGTGCAACCCAGTGCCCAGTTAAGTTTCATCAACTGAGCCCTATGCAGAACTGCCAAATTCCAACTTTTTACTGGTTTTCTGAATGGCATAAGCTTTGTGATTTACCTTGGGTAATTTTCATGCTAAACTGAAGACATTAATTGACCAAAGCTTTACTCAAGGAGCACATTTGCTTTCAGAGAAAATTGCTCACTACACGAAAAGGTGTGAATGCAGCAGCAAGGCAGCTGCAAATTAATCTAGCTTACTTTTCACTCAGTAGAAAAATAACTCCACAACTCTATTTGTCCTCAATATAACTCTAAAAGCCTAAAAGCAACAAAAAGACAGATTTGCCCAAGTAATTTAGTTGCACACACAATGCCATTCTATTTTTTGTCTTACAGCTTTAGGGCATGCCGGTGATGGACACTGGGGAAAAAGAAATCTTCAGGCAGGATATGAGGCAGTGTTACATGGAGCAACAGTAATCGACCTACCTAATAACAGCATTTGTAGAAGCATCAGCATCCGAGGAGTTTACGAGCAAAATATCCGTCCCCGTGGGAGCATCCTCCGGAACAGTGGCAAAGTACATGTTAAAGGCAAACGTGGGGACATTGTCATTGACATCATCCACTGTGACAGCAATGGTTCCAGTGCCAGTGAGGGCAGGGGATCCTGTGGGAAAAGGGGGGGTACAAAGTGCTAGAGGTTACAAACACCAGCATGCTAATCGGAGCTCTGCCAGCCCCGATTTGGAGCCGAGTGCTTGAGCGTGTCACAGTTCACAGAGCAAGGAAGCCAGCTCAACACAGAGGACAGGGTCAGGTTTGTTTCAAAGTCATCTTGACATAAAGTACAAGTTGTGAAAGACACACACAAAAAAACATTATTATTTTTCTTGCTCCATCTAATTCCAGAAATATTTTGTAATACAAGCTCAGTGGAAAAAGATGGTCTTGGAACTGCTCAGAAAGCCTTCCTGTAACAATTAGGACCAATTTGAAGATGTGGTTGACTTTCCTATTCCTCTGCAAGAAGACCTTCAAAGGTGGCATGCTGACAGATGTGAAGATTCCAGCCCTCAATTTATTCACCCGCAGAACAAATAGAGTGGGAACAGTGGCAAAACCCAGCTTTCCGCGTGGCTTTTCCACTGCCGGTCGCACCCTGACCTGGGGAGACCTTCTGGGAGCGGGTGAGACGGTTGCAGTGAGTCTCCAGCCCTGCTGAGACTCACTCTCTCCATAGAAGCAACCATCTATAGCAGCAAATAATGCTCGCTCCAATGGGATACTGGCTTACGGGAAATCAGACTGAACTGATTTAACCCAGGGATTCCATCCTCCTTGTTATTCTAAAACTTAACTCTGATGAGCAGCAAGGAGCATGAAATAGCATGTTTATTCATGTGCAGTCTCTCAGTGTTTGTCCTCTTTGGCTTTTCCTTTGTCAAATCCAAAAAAAGACAATGAAGACTTTTACAAGTTCATGTTAGCTTTTTCAGTCCATTCATTACACTTCTTTTCAGCCAAGAATCAGCAAGACATCTCCTGCTAACTAAATTCTTCCCCTGGAGGAAAAGAATCATTTCTTTCTTTGAGTACATAGGAAGGAGAAGGAAAAAGTGATAGCAGAGCATGAAACACTTAAGTTAGGGCCGCTTTTACTCAAAAGGCAGATGACAACCATGCCTGTTTTACCCAAGATTGCATTGCTTTCCCCTTCCATCTCAGATTCTCCAATTCAGCATTTGCTGGACTGGGATAAAGCGAGGATAATGAAATGCTTTGGGCTGGAGATTGGTGGAGTCCTTGCTGCAAGGCAGGCATATTACACGGAGCTGTCACTTGATGGAACGCAGGCCGCCCCGCGTGACCGCCCCAGTCCTTCCAGCCCGGCCGAGGATTGGGTCACTGCTATCCAAGGTTATTGCTGCAGCTCAACCTCGGGGCTGGGAAGGAGGCAGGCTCTGCTCTTGGGGCTCATCTGCTCCTGGCAAGGGCTCCAAACACAAAGTTCTTACATAAAAGGAGATATAGCAACCCATTTTCCCACGTGTTAACCCTTGAAGGCTGAAGAAGCGAGGCGGGAAGAAGCCGGGAGCAGCCTCAGCACGGGCAGGAGGATTTTTCACCACAAAATGCTTTGCAGTAACGTGGTTAATGCCCAAATGGGCTGAATGACAGAGCTTCCAATTGAAAGGTGTTATAAATCTCACAAGGCTGGGCTTGGAGGCTGCTGATCAGAGGGGAAGGATCACAACTCCGAGGAAAGAACGTGGCAAGCCAAGGAGTATAGATTTCACATCACACAATAGAGGCCTTTCTCTGCTCTGCTCTGAGGTAATTCACTCTGCCAATTAATACGCTTTCAGCCAGGAAGGTTACATTAAGGCAATAAGTCTGACTCATTTTTTAGCCTTTTTTTTTTTAACTCACGATTTTGTCATTTAGCCAAACACATATAGATAGAAAAGCCTGCAAAAGTGTTCTTGATTGCTGAAATATTGCCTGTGAAGTGTTTATTATTGCTGCATTAAAGGAAAGAGAGTCCTCAGCGGCGTTTGCTGCGTGTGTCATCAAGCTCTGGCCTTCCAAACGCATTTTATTGACATTCATCTCGCAGCTAATGAAATGAAAGGTTGAAAGTTGTAAAGTTTCGCAGCTGATTAAACAATTTATATATAATTCAGAAATTAATCTTGGGTAAGTCACGTTCAAAGAGCATCAGTAATGCAATTCAGCCTGGAAAAGAAAGCTAACTCACAGCTAAAACCTGAAACTCGCTGTTTCAAATGTATTTGCCAAGACAAAGCCAAGGCCAGAAAATGCACACTGTGGGTTTAGTCACAAAAATGAACAGAGGTGGCAGTGCCTTTAGATCCCAACCTTTGCCTCATGTCCCAATCCCTCATTCTCCAGTTCCCCTTCCTCCCTGGAAGTGTCTGCAAGGCACCATGCAGCGCAGTGTGGGCTCATTTGTGTCAGCCTCAGGGAAGGGACTTCACCAGCCAAGGCTGAGCACCACACCAACACAATTAGCTGGGGTAACATAAGGAACCCAGACCTCATCAACGTTGGCTTGTGGCTGCAGAGTGCTCACAGAGACATCCCAGAAGTCCCATTTTAATTCAGCTGTTTGTAACATCCCAAGTTATTACTCCTCAGCTGTAAACCCCAAACCTTTCTCATCTTACTTGGATGGAAAAACTCACGTATTTACATTGGTTTCCTGTCTGTGTAGTTATCCAGATATGGGGTTTTTTTCCCCTCTAAGTAAAATATCACGTCCACAAATTTAATCCTTTATTCTATCACACCGAAAGACAAAGTTGCAATTTCACAGAGAGTCCTCAAAGCTTTTACTCATTCAAAATTAAATGACTAGCTCACATTTCTGCAGTTACTGAGAAATATAAGAAGAGGAAATTACAAATGAAGTAATTTCATATGGAAAAGAAATAGCTTGGGGCCAAATTCTACCGTCCTCAGTGAACTTCCAGTGAAAGCTGTGCTTGCATAAGGACCACAGAATTTGGCCCTTGGTAATAAGCAGGTTTCATAAAATGTACATATCATATTTGTGGTGAGAGAAGTAGTTTCCACAGTCAGGCTGAGTTCCCAGATTTCTTAGTTTTGCTTCAATAGCAATTCTTCCCCAAGTCACTTAATTCTTATTATGGTAGAGCATCACCCCTATTTTAATATTTTGCATAAATAACTGCAGTAAATTTAGTGTAAGTTCTGCAATATTAGCCAAACACACAAGATGACCCCAAACCATTCTTAATAAACCAGCCATGTTACAGCCTATGTAAAATTGCTGTACACAGCCACACAAGCCTCTGAGTACTTTTAAAAACAGCCCTGAGGGCTAAAGCCACAAAGAAACATACACTTTTCCCTTAGTGAACTTGCATTAAAAATTTCTATGATTTTTCATGATAGCCTGAACTATTTTTCAGCAGAAGCAGCAAGTATTTCTTTGTCAGACACTCCTCATTTACAGCATTTCTCTAGCGGTTTTTTTCCCCAAATCCCAAAATACTACATTCTCACAGTCTTACAATATCCAAGTTGGAAAAAGAGTTTTCTAGAAGGATGAAGGAGTGAAGGAACCAAATGATGAATAACGAAAGAACATAAAATTGACTATGTGAACTAAACGGGAGAGATTGAATTGTCTGTTCCCGTTCAGTGAGCATCACATCTTTAAAATTTATAAGATGGTGCCATTCATATATTGTTGTCATTATAATTGTGAATTTCCCATCTCTGTGGGCTGAGGTCTGTTTCTGTGAACTGCACAGTTTACTTCCTAGGTGGCAGCTGTACATATACACTAAGCAGACAGTCCCACAAACGTCCACACACGTCATTGTTGAAATAGAGATTAACCTGGGATAGTGTCAAAACAGCAACGCTGAGTTCAGGGGGAAAATTGCTTCCCACGGATGCCCTTCCAAAAATTTCAGCTTTTTTGCTTACATCTGCAAGTAAACATGTGTCTGGGGATGAAGAGAAGGAGCAGAGCTTGGGAGCCTGTGGTGGAGGATGAGTTACAGAGAGAGGTTATGAGAGGCCACCTTGGGCTGGGCCAGCACTGGGCTGTGGCTCCCCTCTCTGCATGGGACACCAGAGAAGTGACATAAAAAACAGCCCTGGGGAATGTGGGTCAGGCAGGCAGCAGCATGGGACAGGATGCCTCTTGTCCCAGCAAGATGGAACTGGGACTGGCAAAGAGCTACGAGCAGGTTTTCTGCTCCATTCTCCCATGCTTGCTTGAGGCTGATCACCACAAAAAATATGATGATAACTGTAATTTTTTTAAAGTTGTAAGAAGCACTCTCAATTTTTTCCTCTCCCTGTTTAGGAGAGATGGGATGAAAAATATTGGCTCTGTGCAGTAATTCAAACAAAAGAAAGGAAACAGAATACAGGAAGGTGATGGTGGGGAGAAATACCATTTAACCTGACAACCTCTGCTTTTCAAACACTGCATAACCAGCACAGAGAGGTCAATACACCTTTCTGGATGAACTCATCATAATCCACTCATTGCCCTCATTTGTGCTGATGCTTCAAGGACAGAAGGTCACCCACAAGGGAGGCACCTAAAGACTGTTTTCACTTCTGCCTTGGTCTGTCCATGCAGCCTTGGAAGAAGAGAGCACCATGCCCCATGAGCTTGTCCCTTGTTCTGGGGAATGGGGAAGGTGAGCTCTTTGGGCTCCCTGGAATCCCCCAAAATATGTGGCAGTGTCTGCTCTGGTACATGTTCAGCTCTCCACACCACATCTGGGTGACTGGGGAATGATCAGAGCACTTAGTGCACTGGAGCAGCAAAAAAAAGCCATGAAAGGAAACTTGCAAAGCCATTTAGGTTCTTCAAGAAAGCTCAGGAAAAGATGATGCTATTGGAAATTATCTCGGCTGCGTGGTGCTGTTTGGCTCACAGCAAAAATTAGAAATAGGAGAATGTGTCCAGCACACCATCCACATATTGTTTGAAGCCTTAATGGTTTCTAGGTCCTGTCTGCACCATGCTTAGCACAGCAGATAGTGAAACCATCATTCCTTTCAGAAACCAGGACCTCAGAAGTTTTTGCCAGCATTAAAATATCAAAATCATGTGCTAGAAAACTAACAATAAACTTAAGCAAAAACCCCACAGATACTTTTCACTAAAATGAAAAAAAAAGGTATTAAAATTAAATAAAACGAATCTAAATGACTAATCAAGACTCATCCTGCAAGCAGTTTACCATGTTTTGTGGTAAATTAAACACATCATTATCCTGAAAATTGGAAAGCGATTTCACAGAAATGGAATTTTTGCCTCAGTGAAACGTGTTGCTTTGCAACAAAGCGGATTTCACTTCTCCAGTCAAACACTCAGTGAATGAGTCCCAGGACTAGGAGTTGTATGTGTTATCACAGAGAATTAACTTTTTCACTCAAGTAAACAAGGCCTTTCTCACAATAAAGTGGCCAATCTTTCTAAATGCATTTAAATGCAGACGGAGTGTGCTGAGCCTCACTCAGCTGGTGAGTTTTAAAATAAACACAGAGCTACATTAAGTGAAAATGCAACTAGCCTGCATTACACTTTGCATTTCTAGTGCACACGAGGCTTGATTTGGAACATGGATGAATTGAACTAATTTTGCAAGAACACAGAAGAAACCGCATCTGTGAAATGAGAAAAAGTAGTCCTTTCTACATGATTGTACCACAAATATTTGTCCTGGCTGGGTATGTTGACTGTGCTTTGTTTTCTTCTTACTCAATTTTTCACCACAGGCTGTCATGCTAAGTCTTAAAAAAACTGATGAACCTAGATTATTTTGAGACAAAAGCTGAAATAAGTGGCTAATAAAAGATATTAAACAGTTAGAAGCAATCCGTACTCTCAATCAGTTCAGTGGGTGACTGAATGAGACATGCAGGAAACTCAAGATTTTCAAATTTTCTGAGTGTGTCAAATTTGAGTTTATCTCATAGTTAGGTACAAAGCAGCACTTGATCCCAAAGCTAATTTAGCAGAACTAGAACTTCAAAAACCAAGGGAATTGACTGATAGTTGGACAGATCTGTACTTTTGCAAGGATTATCTAATAAGGAAAAAACCCAGGGAACTTCTGTACTACATCAGGTAATAGAAAAGTGAATATCAACCCTCATCTAGCAGCCTAAATAAGCTGGGAGAAAACAGAGCTAAATCTGAGAACATAAAAAGTGAAAACAAAACAGTAAATTATTGACTAGACCAGAGCCCAACCTTGTTCAAGCAACAACACGTCCAGCCACACTTAGGCTGGTGCATGTGCATGAACACAGAAACTCACACCTGTTCTGAGAGTGCAAAAGAAAACTCTGTCCCAAAACAGTGATACACAATGGGATCTCTCATCTGGTCTTATCCACGTGAGTTTTAAATATGGGTTCCAAAATTCCTGACTGACTGCACCCTATGAATTCATTAAGCTTTGGAGCTTCAGGACAGGGGCAACTTCACATTGCAAAAAATGTAATATGCTGTTGAAAGAACAGGAATTGCAGGCACACAGAGAGGCATTTTTAAAGCCTCTGGTGTATATACACATTTCCCTATCCCTGTTTTCTTCCTCTGATCAGGAGCAGTTTCCTGCAGCTGTTAGCCCAGAGAGGTTAAAGAAAAAAAAAAAAAAAAAAGCTGGAGCACTGTTACAGGCCTACAGGAACACAGACACAGACTGAGAAAAAACACTCATGCAATAAAGTATAATATATATTTAGCACAGCTTCAAGATGTTCCACAATCTCACACGTACATACTGCACGTTTCTTAGCCAGAAATGCATTTTTTTCCAGAGCAAGAAGTTGCCTTTACCAAATGTTTCAAAATAAGAACAATTAAGGAAAATTCTGAACTTAATGGTCATAAAAATCATGGCACATGACAGGTTGTAAGGGTGCAAGGAAGAAATTGCTCCCTGTGAGGGTGGCAGGGCCCTGGCACAGGGAAGCTGTGGCTGCCCCATCCCTGGAAGTGTCCCAGGCCAGTTTGGATGGGGCTTGGAGTGACCTGGTCTAATGGAAGGTGCCCCTGACTATGGCAGCAGGTTGCATTCAATGAGATTTAAGGTCCCTTCCAGCCCAAATCGTTTTATGATCTCCCTGTGCCTGCAAAAAGCAAGAGGTGCTGGAGGAGTGGGCATGGCCATGTGTCCCACCCAAGGCCTCTGTGGCACAAGTGAGATTGAAAGAAAGTGGAACTGCAACTCAGGAGAAAGGCAGAGCCATTAAAAAAACAAACTTGCTTAAAACCACCAAATTACTCCTCCTTGTTATAAGTTATTGCTGTAAACAGAAAAAACAGAGAAGCTGGCTCCTGCAGGAGCTGCTGACAAAGGTAATTTTTGACAGCTTGTGACTCCTGAATATCCCACAGCGAAATTCCTGCAATGCACAATTTTGAATTACTCTTTAAAAACACCCTGTATAAATAGAGAAGATTAACCAGCAGGCTAAGTGTTCAGGCCATATGTGCATGTTTTACTTGTTTTATCCTTGCAATTAAGGCTTCCTGAAATCGTAGCTTTGTATTTGAAGATTGAGCTAGCAGACTTACAATTTATAAGGTGTAATGTTTAATTTAAAAAACTGTTTAAGATCACCAAGGCTGGAAAAATCTTAGTATTTCTCAAAGGCTGATAAACTGCTTAACAACTACTCCAAGTACTCTTCTGCAAAACAGATTACATTCACAGATCTCATTAGCAGATATGAAATAGAATTTCACAGGCAAGTGATGTAAGCAGTAGAACAATTGAAAATTAAGTTTGATGTAGAAGTTCCAAACTAATCAGAGCAAGGTAGATGAACGAAGAGGTAAGGGAAGAAGTGCAACAGCTTGCAAACTGAAGACCAGACAATTCTAACTTGAAAATTTTAAAATATTCAACATTATATTCTAGCTTGTTTTCCAGTTGAAATAAATTAACTTGGATTTTTTTTTAAGAGCTATACCTGCTTTTTTCTCCCCAAAACTAGTTTGAGTTGGTTTGAAAATGAAGTGCTATGCATTATTTTAATCTGACTGAAAATCTTTCATTGTTTTCACAGATATTTCAGCTTGAGCTGGCCAGCCTGAGCCCATTGCCAGCCTGAATATAAGTTTCTCCTGCACCCTACCCCAGAGGAACTTATATACTTGGATTTAGCCCAGAGACTCTTGCTGGACTATTTAGAAAACAGTGATCCAATAATGGAGTTTTAAGCCCAAAAAGAGGACTAAATGCCTCAAATGCCATTCAGGGGCTGTATTGTGCACCTTGGGGGTGATTCTCTGAGGGGATGGGCTAAAGCCCTCATCTCCTTTGGGGAGGAAACATGTCACATCCCACAGCCACTGACATGTTCTCTTCCCTGACAATAACTCCTCAGGGGATGTTGGACTGACTCTGCCACAAGCACTCTTCCTAAACAGCTTTTGGAGCTTTTGTCCTCCAGGGAAAATGTCAAAGTGCTAACAGTTTCTAGGCTCTGTGATAGGGCAAGACCCTGCTATTAGAGTGCCACAACCACAAAATGCCACTCTCAATTCTCTTGTCTCCTGATTTTAGAGGATGGTAAGACAACATGAACTCACTGATGAGTGTCACCATCTCAGTTCTCCCAAGGTGCCATTTAGAAATAAATTTAAAAATCAGGCAGGACTACTGCACAGTTTTAGTATCAGTATTAAAAGAGCAAAAATAATAAAGCCAAAGTGAAAGAGAAAACCACTAAAACTAGGCTAGAGCAGACAGCAGTGACACAAGGAAGAGCTTCCATGAGTACAAGGAAATAAATGGAGCTGGGACAGAACCCAAAATTCATTTTGAAACAGCTGTGCCATAAAACAAGGCCACAGAAGAGAGCAATCCTTCTGTCAACTGCTGAGCACCAAGGTGAGCAAACATCAGCTTCATTTAGCTCACCAAAGCCTCAGCAATGGGTGTTTTCAGACATTGCACATAAAACCTGGCAAACAGACCATCTCTAGCTGAAATAAGTGAGTTGCTTGTTTGTTTTGACAGCACCAAAATTTTAAAATAGCTAAATTTGTTGCAAAAGTAATATTCATTTTTTCAGGCAACATCTTTTCACACTGCAGGTCCTGTGTTAGGTAGAAATACAGTGTCTGCTAAGGAAACAGGATGAGTAAAAATGTCTTTAAGTCTAGCCAGTTAAATCTCACACAATGTTGAGTCTTAAGACTTTCTAAACATTACTAGAAAATACAGCTGTCCTTTTTGTTGTTGGGAAATATCTTGAAATGTGTTAAAAAACCGACACAACTGCACTGTCATCTTTCATTTGATTTTAGGATTGAAGGGAACCAAAAGCCAAGCTCAGAAGAGAATTCCTGAGAAGGATATAACCTCTCTGCTTGGTCTCCCTCCTGCATTCTTGAAGGAAAGAATGCATAAGTTGGGGACCAACATTTCCTAAAGGAAAAACATATGGTTGTTTTTCATCCAGGCCAGGGATGTACAGAAAGAACAGCTAACTAAATATAATAACCAGTTCACCGATTCATTTCTTTCAGGACTATTTATCGAAATCAGTAAATAGGTTATTTAAGCAAATGAAATTAAAAACAACCCAAATCACAGGAACACAGCTTCTAATTAGAAACATCATGATTTGATTTTGGTTATATTATGGCAATGTGCCATTCTGACCGACCTAATCAAGAGATGGTGGCCGCAGTTTATTTAAACAGTAGTCCTTGGCAGTGAGCAGGTTTCCAGATGTGCTACTCCACATCCCTGCAATCAATAAATAAAGGGAGGAGGACTGTTGGAATGCTAACATTTGTCCAGAAAATTGCTCAAAAAGTTAAAGACACGGATGATAAAAGCAGCTGCACCAGTTCTTGTCACGCTGCCAGAGTGGAATGTTTACCTAGTGCCGCATCCCCATCAGATGGGGTGAAAAAAAAAAAAAGGCAGAAAGTCTCTTTTCCCAACCATTTTGCCATGAAGAAAGGTACAGCAAAGCAGATCAGATTTATGTGGTAGAAGCAGACCCGTGAAGACACATTCAAATAGTTGTGTGTAGGTTTCTTGGCGTTTATGTTGGCAGACATTCTGGGGCAGCGTCTGCAATCTAAACACTATCCTGTTCTTCCACAGTCCATCACTTGGCCTGTCGCTGGATTTATAATTCATGCACTCTGGTCTTACAGCTTGAGCTGCAAGAGGGTCTCTCAGTTGGGATGGCTGAGCTTTGGGGTTGAATTATGTTCTCTTTCTCGACCAAAGCCACAGGTGTACAGCTCTGGAAGATGCTGAATGTTCCCAGTGATGGATGCTCTGCGTGTCCTCACAAATCACCCCTGCCTAGAGCAGCGGCCGAGTATCCAGCGCCCAGCCGCAGCGAGAGCACGGTGCAAGTGCAGAAGTGAGGGAAGAGTGATGATAAACCAAGGTAGGAATCAAAGCCCTTTGTGCAGCCTGCCGTGTGGAAACTGGGCACGAGGCAGGCTGCACGGACACAAATCACTGAGCCGAGCGCCAGAAGTCCTTCTGTCCATCCTTTCCCTCCCCGAGCACGCAGGGAAGACTCTCCACCAACCCATGATGCACCCTGAGGAGCGGGTGGAGGATTAGCAGCCAAGGCCAAGGAATAGCTGGGCCAGAGCCAGGACAGTGCATAGATTATGACTGACTTCCCTGGGCCTGAGGGAAGCCCTTGCTTGGGAAAGCACTTCTTCAACAACTGCCCAGAATTCCACTGCTGGGGCATGTGGTCCCACTGGTGGTCCCCCACCTGACCTGTCCCCAGTGCTTATGAGCAGCTCAGCTCTTCATAACTCGCAAGTCTTACATGTCCAGGGCTAAGATCTGCTCTGGGAGAGCACTCCTGTGTGCAGTGGAAGAGCACACAGATCCCTGAGGTTACAGGCACTGTATCCTATGCAGCCCTGCTGGCTCCATACTTTACCATGTCCTAATCCTTCCCTTGCTGTTATACTCAGCGTACCTGCTGCCAAAACATGCTGTAAATCTATAGAGGTGCATAGGATGGACACCTCGAGATAAAAATAATGAAAAATTACAAGTCATCCTTCTTCCAGCAGCTTCCCTTACACAGGCTAAGGTAACACAGCAAGAATCCACAGTCACAACTTGATGAAGTGAAAATAAACGCAAGAAAAATCAAGAAATCCTTGATTATGGATAAGGAGACCAGGAAGACAGCCAAAACTAAATTGGGATTCCATTAGTTCTTATGTCTAAGGGTGCTTCTAAGTATGTATTGTGTCTGCTTCCTGGAAAGAACAGGAAGAGTTGGCATAGACTTCTTTAGGAGCAGGATATAATCTCTGAATGTTTTAAACCAGTCAGTGCAGCCTATAAAAATTGAGATGCAGACACAAAGAAAAATGGGAAGAGGGCTGGACAGACAGTATTTTGCTCTTGATGGACTTTTCCTGAGTTAACTGTATCTGGATGTGTACCATGATTTTTATCTGTAAAAAAAACCCCAAACCTTAAATCAGATGCACCATATACGGCAAGACTCTTCTGTGGGCTGCTAAAGACTACTCGAAAGACTGTTTGTTACAGCTAATAAAAGCCAACCTCAAAGTGCAAAGGATAATACCTTTTCCTTGACTCATTTTAAAATACAATATGGATGTGGACAATTTCAGACAAGTCCGCTTTTTACAACACTTTGTGAGGCACTGCTTCCCTACCTGTTTTGCATGAGTATTTCTGCATGAATGGTCTGTATGCAAAGTCCTTCTTACTAGGAATTGTCAAACAAACACAAACTAAGAGACTCAATAGAAATGGTTATGTTAGGCAAAGAGCTGGACATGCCTGTGAGAGTTTCTTTTATAAACATTTAGCATCTGCTCAAGAACATAAATACTCCAAATGCTTGTATTATCCATTTCAAGATTGTGTCATTCCCACCTTTTTTGCTAGTGTGGCAGGAAATACATCATTTAATGAAACAAGCACTGACTTGCAGCAGCCAGTGTGGTAACACCTGGATATCTACTGTGCCTATGGTTCCCATCCCACTTGCATGAAATCAAGTTAAGTTCTGCCACTGATTTCTACTGAAGACTTCCACTTTCCTGTGATTTAGATACATCATGACTAGCATAGTTTTCAATGTATTCTTTGCTGGTATGAATTCAGAACAAGTCTTCAGTGCAACCATAAGATGACAGCTAATGTTATTCACCAGCCTGGTTGAAAATTATCCCAAATGACACCAGCTGTGGATTAGTCAGGTTGCAAACTGAAGCACAGCAGAGCAGTTACATTTAGCTTGAAGTTACTACTGAACAGCTGCTGCTGAACACACTTGCTAGAACATTTTAACACTGGCAGGAGGGCGTGGGAACTTGTGAGTTAGCTTTACAAGAACATAGCAAATTTAAAAAGGAAGTTTCAAAGTGTTTAATCAGTGCGATATCTACATGTTTAAACACAGGAACTCATAAAACATGCTGCTGTTCTTGTCAGCCACTTATGGAAAAGGTACCATGCACAGTTCACATATTAACATCTCCCTGGATTACCTGAAACTCAGAGATCTCCCAACACAGGTAAATATTTTCATTTGGGATTGCTGGATTCAACTGTTGGTTAAATCTCCTGGATTGTGTGGGGTTTTAGGAATCAGAGGCCAGGTAAAGCCTGTGCTCTAGTCAAACTCTTGGTTACACACCATGCTAGGCGTGGGGTACAGCTGAGTTCTGCTCCCCTCGCTCTTCCGAGAAGGACAATCAATAATTGTTGGCTGCACAACACCACTTTTATCAGTTCAATCTTTGGGTGTTTTGCTCAGTACAGCCCTCACTGACTTCTGCCAGCTTGGACTGAGAGACCAAAGAGACATCAAGACAAATCCAGCCTCAGCTTCTGAAGGAACATAAGGACATCCAAGCCCAAGAGAGTCCAAGTCACAAGTGAGCAGTCTGAGGCTACAGAGTAATAGAATGCCAGTGTAAAAACCATAAAGCACACAGTTACCTCTAGCCAAAGTACAAGACAAATGATACCTCAAGCCTTAAAATTGTGTTTTTCAGCTTCAGCTGTGCTCAGAGAGTGGAATACCTGAGCACTGCTGCAATAGGAAAATACAAGCCATAGCTGTTGTCACTGGCACAAGATACTGCACACAGCATGGCAGAAAACAAAACTGTATTTACTTGTCAACAAGTCAGCTCTGCTTCTATTTTTACTGCTAGAAATCAGAAACAAGTTCTGCAGTAAATTAAATCCATCAAACCATGGGAGACCAGAGATCAGTCCAAAGTATGATGCAGGATGTCTTTGTTAATAATACTCATACCAAAATCTGAAACCAAAATTTTGGGCTTGGACACCTCAAGTGAAAGTGCAATTAATCTTCATAACAAGACTTCACATCCTGTTTTAAATGAAAGAACTTGGAATACATTTGGTATTGTGGTGGAAAGATATGACTGGATGCTGAGCAAAGCAGAATATTAAAATATTGAAATGCAAATTCTTATTTCTTTTCAGGGCTAAGATTTCAGTAAGATTAACTGAGTAGTCCATGGTTGTTTTCTGCCCACTGATGTGACCTCTGCACATTATTTGTGATGCCAACATTATACAGTGTCCTACTGCTGTTTAAATAGGTTTTTTGTAGTCAGAATGCACGAAGTTCTTATTACCTAGGTAGAACCACTTATTACTGCAGGGCAAAAATCCACCTACCTAAATTTGTAGTGAGCATTACCAACAGCAAACAACTGGACCTAGGAATAAAATTCTGATTCCCAGAAACCAAATTCCCTTTGACATCAGGCGAGCCCAGCTCTCCCCGCGGAGATCCCCGTTCAACACAGCTACCCGACCTCCACCCACCAAAGTTTCAGACCACCACAAAACCATTTATTTTCTGCCCAGAACGCGATGTTCCCCACGGGAGCTCAGCGGAAGAGGAGCTCTGCGTGCCTCACCTGCGTCAGCAGCTGTGACCAGCAGCAGGTACTGCTCCTTGGCCTCCCGGTCCAGGCTGCGCTCCAGGCGCAGCTCTCCGCTGCCCGACAGGGTGAAGGCCCCCTCCTCATTGCCAGCCACCAGCACGTAGGTCAGCTTGCTGTTCAGCCCCTGGTCGTCATCCCTTGCCACGACCTACACAAGCAATGCACGCAGAACAGGAATCAAAGACTGTAACATTATATTGGGATAGAGGAAGCGTTCTCTGTGATAATAATCCAAATTAACGGGTTGCATTAATGCAAATGCTACAAGTATAGATTAGCTGGAATTGGAAACAAAAATACTTAACACCGTGGTGGTGGATTTAAAAGCGTAGTCTGAAAATACTAAATGGTTGATTATTTATTTTTCTCAAGTGTAAATACAGTAAGACTGTGTTGGGGCTCAGTGAAAACCTGGTATAAGCTAAGCTGTGTATGAGAGCAAGCACTGCATGTCCTGCTGTCAGATTCCATTTCACTCTCTCTCAATATTTGGCACACGGCATCATCCCATATAGGCAACGATGAGATTGAGAGATTTGTTGTATGGAAGTTGAGAATGAGATGAGAGGATAGAGCAGACTCTCAAAGTCCCAGTGGAGGTGTGAGGATAGGCAGGGAAAACACACACAGAACTCCAAAGAATAATATTAACTTTTGGTAACAAAAAACCCACCCATACACACAAAAAGGAAAACAAGCCAACAAAGACTGCAAATTCAATTAAAGCCAAGAGGCAACTTCTGCACTGTTTTGCCCCTTTTTAGTTTTGAAGGAAGGACACTGTGTATTAATACCATGTAGGCATGCCAGTAATGGTCAGAGACACACATTTATTGCTGAATAAATGTATGTACCCACCTGAAGGATAACTTTTGGGAGTGTCTCCAAATTCTCAGGGACATTCACAGAGTAGGGGGAAAGCTCAAACGTGGGAATGAAATCATTGACATCCTTCAGGACAATACTGACTGTCGTGGTATCAGTCCTGGGGCTGCTCCCACGGTCAGATGACTGAACAGTCAGCGTGTAGGAGGGCTTCTTCTCTCTGTCCAAAGGCTTGGCCACAGTGATCACCCCCGTCACAGAATCGATCCGAAACTCATTGCTGGCATCCCCGCCCACGATGGCGTAGCGGACCTGCCCGTTTGTCCCCTCATCTCCATCAGCAGCCAACACCTGGATTAAATCCGTCCCTGTCAAGGTATTTTCCGCCACCTCCACTTTGTAAAGCTTCTGGGCAAAGAGCGGGCTGTTGTCATTAATGTCCAGGACGATGACCACCACATCCGCAGATGAAGAAAGCGACGGCTGGCCCTTGTCTGTGGCTACCACGGTCAAGGTGTAGTTGGCCACAGCTTCTCTGTCGAGCTCCCCAGTGAGCCTCACCTCCCCATCAATGGTGCCAATGCTGAACTTGTTTCCTGGAGGCGGGAGCAGGCTGTACTCAATGTAGCTGTTGGGGCCACTGTCGGGGTCCGTGGCCTGTGCTCTGAACACCACCGTGTCTATGGGCGTGTTCTCCGGCACGTAGGTCAGCCTGGGCGAGATGAAGCTCGGAGGGCTGTCGTTCACGTCCAGCAGGATGATGGACACTTGGGCTGTGCTGGTGTACCTGGAGGCTGGCAGGGGGGCCATGTCGTGGACTTGCACCACGAGGCTGTAGAAGGACTGGCTCTCCCGATCCAGGGGCTGCCGGATGCTCAGCACCCCGTGGCTGTCGATGCCGAACTGCCCCGCGCTGTCCCCGGAGGCGATGCTGAAGGACAGCTGAGAGTTGGGACCTGGTTGGGGAGGGAGAAGAAAGGTAGATAACATGATTTCATCCCACGGGTACCCCCTAAGTATCAATATTTCTGGCCTCATTTCCACAGGAAATTTTCCTTCATTTTCCCGCAGAAATAAGGACTGTACAACCATGTTGAGTGTTCAACCTCCTCACCACCATTTTTTGAATCCATCTGCTAATTTCAGCCAAAGTTTCACAGTGCAGCAGAAGCCTTGAAATTATTATTTTCTGACAAGATAACATACATGAAAGAGAGAGGGAGGATGTTAATTGGAGAGGCCACAGAGGGAACAATTGGCAGTGTTCATCTCTGCTTTTCATTCAGCAGGAGCTCCACGGTGGCACACCAAGTAATTTTTCCCCATCTACAAAGGTTAGGGATAAAGGATTTGAAGGGTTTTCCTTCAGAAACCAAGACTCAGTTGTTCTCTGCTCACTGAACATCTGGTTTCCTCCGTTCTTCCCAGTTCAACTAAGCAACGTTATTATTAATGTAATTATTTCATGAATTTTTCCACTCAATTAAAAAAGCCACAAGCAGAAACTCCCAAGCCTAGCTGGAGCAAGCCAAGAGTGAATACTGGGGAAAGGTATGCCTCCCATATATGGCATGGTATTCCAAAATATCAAATGAACAGCCCTCACTCATCTCATGATCAAAACATAACCAGCAATTATGGTCAGGGGAGAGATTTATCATTCCAGTAAGGGAAATGCATCCTGAACCTGGGACAGGGCTGTGAAATATCCTTAAATATTATTTGTGGGAAAAAATGTGGGCTACTGTGTCAATTCTAGAGTTCACTCTAAACAACTAATTATTGGGAACATCCAAATGCGGAAAAAGTTCTCTCCTCCATCTATCTTACCCCTATTTTAATTAATTTCAAAAGCTGCTCTTGCTTTGCGTATTCAAGACTGTGTTTAGGATTAGTAAATTAACCAACCATTAGCTACTAATTTACCTCTCAAACTAGCTTGTTCATGCAAAGAAAGCTGCCCACTTCACTGATTGCTGTGCATTTTGTCATTTTTACTCCAAAGCTCTTTTCTCTCTGAGTGAATTGCTTTGATAATAGAATTATCCCTACATTAGATTTATTAATCTCTGCTGTTTATTATGGTCAGACTTGAGAAATCTAGTTTTTTGAGTCTTTCCCCCAGTGGCTACTGTAATTGGCATCTTTCCCTCTCTCTTTTTTCCTGTAGGAGTCAAATTATAAAATGAATAGAACCAAACATGAAAGACAGAATATTTGAATGCAATTAAAGAAATTAATACATTTATCTGCCAGATATTAGTGTTTCTCCATTACTTTGATCAAGTGAAGGACGGTGAGAGTTTAATGCTACTCTGCTTTTTGTTCAGTTGTATTTTCAAATGACCAATTATATGTATGAAAGCCTTGACTTCAGTAAAGTACTTTTTTGGAGATGGGAAGGGCTTGGGCCCTGCAAAAGAAAATAACTTTAAAAAATACTCTATTTCCCCCTCTCCCCTCCAGTGTTTTCTATGGTGCTTATTCCTAAGAAAAACTTAGTTTGTTATTCCTCATCTCGCCTCCATGAACATTTCATTCTTTGTCCTGTATTCTCATAGGTCTCCATGCTGCTAATACTTATATAAATTAAACTATGAAACAGAAGAATTGCCTAAATATCAGTGGAGCCAGGAAGGGCACTTAATGAACTATTCTCTATTTTAAACACAGCATGCCAAGCTGGCATTGTGCACCTCGTCCATCCCCCCTTCCAAGGCTTGGAGCTGGGCTTTTCTTAGGGAGAATGTAGGGACATCCTCTTTGCTGAACCTTAGGTTTATTTAATCTGAGGGTTCATCTGATAAAACTCTGAAAGGACAGACATGGAGTCACCAATTTCATGATAACGTTCTTCTAAAGGGTTTTGTTTCTGTTTTTATTTATTTACTAATATGACTAAAAAAAAAAAAAAACCAACAAAACTGCTTCCCCCCTGCCATTCTATAAATACCTGTAGAATTCAGCTGGGAAATTACACCAGCTTTGCCTGGAGGAATACCTAACCAAAATTTTAACAAACTGACAAACATGCATCTGAGATTTTTCCTGTTAATTCTTTGTTAAAAAAATAAAATCTGAGTTTCAAAATTAATAAGTTTATGGTAACTGAGTTTTGAGTATATATAATTAAATATCCAAGAGCTGTAGCTGATATTTGCTATGGACCTGTATATGAAATAGTCCAAGCGGAGATAAACAGCTGCTGTTTCCCAAGGAGTGTGCTGAACAAGAAAATGAAAATTGAAGCATTTTCACTATCACCATGTTTCTGTCTTTTACCAGTGTTTATCCTAAAACAACAGCCACACCTCATTATAAAACAATGTCTTTTCAGAGCTCTTTCAAACTATAGGATCATGTAACATAAATAATCAACAAAACTATATTTGTATTGAGTGCATTATCTGTGAGCACATGGAGAAGAGTATAATACCAGCACTAGCTATTTCTGTGCTCTAGATGAACATAAGACAACACAAGATAACAAGTTTGGGCTTGAAACAGAAACAACAATCGATCATAACATTTGCTTAAGTTACAGTCCTATGGGAGAACTCAACCTGGCATGCTCTTGGAATGATATTTCTGCCCTATTAATTTTAAATCCAGCCTGCTAGTAAAGCAAGCGTGCCAGAAAATATAAAAGGCAAGATATCTGACTTCTCATTGCATTGCTCCTCAAGTACTCATTTTCCTGCTTGATAGCTGAGCATGTGATTAATGTGAGCTGATATGTCAGTGCTATGGTATCGCTCCCATCCACTGTGCACAGATGGAAATTAATGTATGAGGTGCAAGAGAAAAGGAAAACAGACTCATAACGGCAAAGTGAAATTAACTTCCAAAAAGGTTTGAAACCAAGTGCTGTAGTCCTGAAGGGAAAATAAGATATGAAAGAGGAGATAGACACAAACCCATTTATCTACAAGTCTGGAGGAACAATCCCTTCCCCAGGTATGCAGGATACAAAAGCAAGCTCCTCCTCCAACTTGTTTAGTTTACATAAAATAAAAGCCTTAACAAGTGTGGTGAAAGAGAAATTCATGCAAAAACAACCAGTACCACAAAGTTATGACTTCTCATTTGTTGGCTTATCTTATGGAATCTCTTCTCCCTTCGTCAGCTCGATCTCAAAACCAGTTACAAAATTTTTACCATGGAAAGTTCCATCCATCAGCGTAAAATTTCTCTCCCCACAAAAATCTTGGGAGTCCAACTACTCAGCATTTCCTGAGGAAAAACTGCTTTGCTGAGCAACCTTGACAGGTTCAGTCAATTTAGGTACACAAAGAGGGATTCCCTGAAGCAGGTAGGTGCTTTGTCCTCGAAGCACATTTCAGTGAGAGACACTTCCACGGGCTCCACTGAGCCCCTGTCAAGTCGAGAGGAGACAAGGTTGCTCAACATGTCACAAAAATAACCTTCACCTGTAAAGTCACTGTGAGTTGTGAGGAGTTTTGCATTAAGTTACACAGGGTAATGTCTGTGGACACTTCAGAAAATGCAGTACACGATGGAATGTTGTTTATGCATTTTAAGGTCATATTCTATAATTCTTCTTGTTTGGGCACAAACTGTATGGCAAAATGGTTAAGCAAGCTATAAAAATTGTACCTTTTACACTCAACACATTAACACCCACTAGATCCCATAAATAATCTCAATATTAAAGCTTATTTCAATGGGAAATTTTCCCAAGATCTCTTCCAATGTGTTTTTTAACCTCCAATATCAACAACCTGTATGATAGACTTCCCGACAGACTTAAAAGTTACAGTGCATTAAAGATCACTGCAGATAACATCTGATATTACCACAACCCTCTTCAGAATTCACAACAAACTTTCAGAAAAAAAGCTTGGCAGACTGAGGTCTAATTTAAATGTGAATTTAAGCACACGAGAGCAGCAACTTATGGGTAGCCCTTTTTCGAGTAAGTCTTGCAACACGTTGCTGAGGTGAAGCACAGATTTAGGAGCACAGGCACGGAATGTCAGGGAACTCCTACCGTCATCGGCGTCGGTGACGCTGAAGTTGAGGATGGCGGATCCCGGGGGCAGGTTCTCCATCAGGGAAGTGCTGTAGGAGGCCATGCCAAACACGGGCGGGTTGTCGTTGACGTCCAGGATGTTGAAGTACACCCTGATGGCCGTGGACTGGCCTCCCCCATCCTCAGCACGGACGGTGAGGATGTAATACTGCTGGGCTTCGTAGTCCAGGGCCCGGGTGAGGTTGAAGACCCCGGTGACGGGATTCAGGAAGAAGATTCCCTCCTCATCATCCTCGCTTATGGTGTACGTGATCTCCCCGTTGACGCCCGAGTCGTCGTCGGTGGCAAGAATGGCTGCCACCAAGGAACCTGCGTGGCACAACAGCAGAGCACCATCAGGCACTTGCAACAGGCAAGGGCCAGCTCAGCATCAAGCAGATCAACAGATGAGAGATCCCCTCCCAGAGAAACTGAAGCCTCAACACTGTCTGACTAACTACTGAAAAAAGTTTTTCAAGCTGGAAGAGACATCATATTCTTGCTTTTACTCAAAGAAATGGCCAGGAATGGTTTTTGTCTTTATGCAGACTAGATATCAACAGGAGCAAAAATACCTTTTGTCCTGCAAGGCATTGCCTTCCTATGACTCAAAGGACCCTCCCTTTTCCGCAGACAATCACAAGTTCTGGAACCTTCTAGACATTTCTTTCCAAACGCAGAACCCAATATGTGAGTACAAACCGCACAACCAGCTCTGTTTTTTGAAACAGTGCCTTTGTAGGGTAACTGTGGTTAGAAAACTAGAAACCCTATAGGGGTCTGTTCTCTGCTGTTTTCTGAAATTCAACACCCTGTGAGTTTGTGCCAGTGTTTTCATTTCTGCATAGCTGACCTATCTGACTAGAGTTTGGAAATCAAGTGTCACTTTTTAGTACTTCGAACAGTAATTATAATTAAGATCAGCTCATTTCCAAGAAAAGAAATCATTAGGTTTCCTTTCCCTGCAACCAGATGAACTACGTGCAGCACAGTTAACTACTTTCAAGCAACATGATAATGAAAACTGCTTAAATCATCAGAAAAAAGAAGAGTGCTGTAAACCCCTTTAATCCAGCTGGATATGCTGGTACCTTTCACACCCACTTGATGATCTCAAGCCTTAGTGTTTCTTTAACTGCAAGGGGAATGGGGATTACTCTCTGGGATACAAAGTGGAACCTCAAAAGGGAAACCTCATGGTCCTTCCCCACTGGATGAGCCTGCCAGCTGCTCCCAGACTTCTGGAGAACAGAGCAGGAGAAGATGCAGTACTTTAATACAAAATCAGCCTACTTCTTCCTTCAGCATCCATCACTGCTGAGCTGGGTATAAAGCACTAATGTACACTCTGTAAACAATTAATGAGAGAAGTCTTATTTTAATGTGGAGGGAATTAGACTTGCCTTTTCCAGGGTTATTCCTGCTGAAACAGACTAAGACTCAGGGCTCTGAGAGAAAAAAGCATAGCTGGGGATCAGCAATCAAAGCACTCTGTGCTATACAGACATCTCAATTACTTCCAGACCAGATTCCTGAGGCACAGCTGATTGCACTGTAATTCTCTAATGCGAAACACCACCAAATTTTGGGACACGGACTGTGGGGCAGAGTGCAAAAGTTGGGAGGCTTGGGGTAACCTTAGTTGAAGACTCCCATGCTTATGAAAAGCCTAATAAAAGCTTAAAAGCTAGTACTACACAATTTGCATCTCCTTGGTTTATTAATGTTTTAGAATAATCTTCTAAGATGCTACTGGCAGATACTGCTTTTGTACTGTATAAAATCTTGGAAGCAATACTCATTTCTCACCTGGAGGCGTGTAATAGAGCCCAGTATTTGAAAACTTTTTTGATC
Organism: Molothrus aeneus; assembly: GCF_037042795.1. NCBI lineage: Eukaryota > Metazoa > Chordata > Aves > Passeriformes > Icteridae > Molothrus > Molothrus aeneus. The sequence continues at coordinate 8,253,380 of NC_089649.1, read as the reverse complement.
TAAATACTTCTTAGGTTACAGCTCCCCTTTGAAGCATCAAAAGGCGCTCTTGCATCCGAAACCAGCTTTAAATGAAGAAAACAACCACACGAGTATTTCCACGTCCTGTTTACCTGGAGTGGCATCTTCTGGGATGTCAAAGGAGTACACTGGCTTGGAGAACTTGGGGATGTGGTCGTTGACGTCGCTGACGGTGATGTTGATCCTCACATCCGAGGACTGCAGGCCGTCGTCGGCGCGCACCAGCAGGGAGTACTTGGAGCGGCGCTCGCGGTCCAGGCGCCGGGTGGCGATCAGCTCCCCTGACTCGGGGTCAATGTGGAAGCTATCGTCTGCACCACTGATGATGGTGTATGTCACCAGGGCATTGGCTCCCTAAGCCAGAACAGAAGTCGTCAGATCGCCTCGCTCGCCAGGAAAACCACATCATAACTCGCAGTGAGACAAGGATCGTTCCAGGAACGGCGCTCGGGGATTATTTTTCAGAACGGTTTCCTTTAATAAACAGCCTTCCTGCCCAGTCCCTGCTTCAGCCCCACATGCACACAGTTTTTATTTATGAGATGTGAAATGATGAGGTTACCCAGATACTTTGTGCTCCACTCTTCATCCAATCAATACCAAAAACTCTGTTACCTGTTTTAGTTTCAAACCAGCATCAACTGAGCAGTGTGACTTCTTAAAACAAGAAGAAACATTGATCCTTATTATCTTGGGAGGTTAAATTAAATCCCTGCCAGTGGGATCAGCTCTGCTTTTCTTGCTCTCTGGAGATGGGATGGAGGGAGCAGGAGAAGAAGGGAGGGAGGCATGGAAGCAGGGAGGACCTGGGGCAGCCATGTAGCAGCACTTCCAGCCACAGCTCGTGGTCAGGAGAAACTCATGGAGTCCGTGCTTGCAGCAGCCCCTCAAAGGTCAGTTTCTGCATGGAAATCTATTTACCCATGTAAATAAAAAAGCCCCAGAGTGACAAATCACACATCATTAACATCACAGCTCTGATCTCTTGGGTTGTGCTGCAAGTCAAAAGCATTTGTTTTTGGGTCACAAAATTTCATTTATTCTTGGGGGAAAAAAAAGAAGCATTCATGTGGACTTTGAGCATTTTGGTTGAAAGGAAAATTAAGGAAAAGTAATGTTACAAAGAAAAAATGTCATATACTTCTTTTTACAAGACAGGCTTAAGGACACTGAAGGTTTGGTAGCCTCTAACATCTGATACAGTACTCTAAACCCTGTGTGCTGATGGTGCCTGGAAATGCAAGCAGATATTTACTGTGCCCTTCTCTGGTGCCAGGCCAGAGCTCAGGTTTGACAGCTGAAACCTGCTGCTGATGTGCCAGTAGCTTTCTGCAATGAACAGCAGATCAAAGAGATAAGGTGGAAAGGAATTCTAGGGCTGTTTCAAATACTCCTGCCTAAAAAAGCAAATTAACAGGGATAAACACCTGCTTGTATTTGTGAGAGGAGAGACAAGCGTTAGTTACCTGGCCTTACCAGAGTGCCCCGTGCCAAACTTTCTCTCTGGGGTGCTCTTTCAAAGAGTCAGACTGAGCTAACTGATAAAAGCAAACTTAGAAAGAAAACAGGCTTCTGCAGGTGCAGTGCTCCATCTGTGTGCTCAGGTGTGCCAAGGGGATGTCACAGGCTTTCCTCCAATTGTGTGGCTTAGCCATCACATCTCATGGGAATTTTCAGAGTGATCACATTCTTCACCCCACGTTTGACCAGCCAGAGTCCTTCTAACAGAGTGCAGCTAAAACCACAGCCATGTGTGATACTGGTTTATTCTCTGCCCTCAATATAAACCCTCCCCCTTCAAAAAGCAAGGGGGAATAAAAAGGTATCTCAGCCCAAAGCTGCACATCACTAGGAAAACTTGGACTCTTTGTATAGAGTTTGAGTTACAAATGTTCTGGCAGGGAAATGGAAATCATTCCTTTTGATAAAAACACTGACTGACTTCTCTCTAAGGTAACAAATCACTTCCCACTGGATGTGGGAATGTGATTATTCAGAAGGAGTAAGAGATACGGGGCAGTTCAGGAATGGTTAAAAAGAGGCTGGAGCACTATTACTATAATCTTAGATATATTTGCCATACCACACCACAGAGTGGTAGCTCAGTATTTACCACTTCCTAAAAGAAAGACAAGCAGCTAGAGTTGTTGTTACACAAGTGCACCTTTCCAAAATCCTGGGTTTTGTCTGTGTATCAGGCTACTACTGGAAAATAAAGGGAAAACCAAAATATTTACAACACATTTGCACCATTGCCGGGGGTGTTCCCGTGGTTCCCTCTGTAGTAGTAAGATTAAGTACACCAATTAACAATCACAGGAAGATTAACCAAGCAAACACAAAAAAGGCCAGCAATAAAATTCTCCTAAGGAGGTTGAATCACCCTATTATTGGAAAACAAGAACTGCTTGCTGTTGTCAAGTGTAACTCTGTATTTTAATGACAACACAAACTTTTTGCATGATTATTTTGACTTTTTAGTTGTTTTCCTCATGGAAAGAAACAGTTCAAGCAAACAAAATTAATGTGATTAACATTTTTATAACTTAAGTTTCTAAAGCAAATGAATGTATCAATAGCATGGTAGTTTCTTCATAGTACCTTAGTTGCAGCATTATCATAATAATGAATCTCAGAGGGCAAAACTCTTTTGCAAACCAATTCATGTACAGAGCACACATTTTATCATTAATTCTTTTCTCCAGTTTTTGGTAAAATAAAACCTTGTTTTGGAAGGGATAATATTGATCTTTGTTAGGTCTAGTCAAAGGGAAAGCAGGCATTATCAGAGTTTCACTTTTCTCCAAGGCTTATCTCAGATTAATTTTATTGCACACCTTGGAACTGGGCTCAACTACAACACCTTGGTTCCAAAGTTAGCTTAGAGCTCCACAATGCTGGACACAACTTTGCAAATGACTGCCATGATTCCTAAGGCCAAGCTCACACAAAGGGATGAAGAAAACAGGTAAAACCATGTCCAGAATTGCACTTTTAGCACCAACATTCAAAACTGAAATCGTGCTCCTACCTCATCAGCATCCATGGCTGTCAGCTGCAGTATTTTAGATCCATCCCCTATGTTCTCCTCTACAGTCAGGTCAAGCATGTCTGTGGGGAATATTGGTGGGTTGTCATTGATATCCTGAAGTGTTATTTCTACCTGTAAAGAGGAACAGGAAAAAAACTGGAATGAGCACTGGACATGGATTGAACCTGAACATTAAAATAATTCTGAAAGAAATCAGGTAAATTGCTCTTAATCACATGAATTAGCACATTCCCAAATCACACCAACAATAGGAAAAGCTCGTCCGGATATTAAAATTCCACATTGTTATAAAATACTCCTAGGAAAACCTCTAACACAAATAAAGTTAATTTGACTTGTTGATAGCAACTGATTTTAAATGGTCCTAGCCTAGTTTATACTGGAAGAGATCCACTGATAGACTGTCATTGTAATCCTCAAAGTCAGCCCCTGGAGAGGAACTGCCAAGTGCCGGGGCAGGAGATCGTTCAACCATTAAATGCTGCCTGACATAAAGATGAGGTGGTGTAAAATTCTCTCTGAAATGTTTATATATTGGCAACTCTCCGTTCCGAGAGGGGGAAAAAACACCCTTGCACTTAATATATTTTATAACAAATAATCTGCTTTTCTCTCTCTCTCAAAACTCTCCTCTAATTGCAAACATAAACGTTGCTTCAGGAGCACCCACTAGCATCTACTCTCCTCGACTATCCAAAACTCAACAAACGTTCTTTTCACATGCCATATTTGTATGCCTTTCCAAGTAAGAATGATAGTTCCTGAAAGGTTGTTTTGTGATCTTTATCCCTAGTTTTTCATAAGCAAGATTGCTGCCCTGCTGATGCTAATTCAAAAAGATGCAGAGCTACATTTACTCTTGTTGCTAGGTCTGGAATGTAATATACCAAAATAGAAAAAGAAGACACAGCTGTTTTATATTTATCATGGAAAAAAAAAGTATGGTTTTGGACCCAAAATAATAAACAGTCACCAAACTCTGAAGGCCCACTAAGGAGAAAATTAGTAGCTGAAAGAACTGAGGAACAGAGACAGGTAAAAGGCAAAGGTATGGGTGACTTAAAGAAGGTACCTGGACTGACAGACAAAATCTTATTTATGCTACAGTATCTGCTGTCCTTATCCACAAAGACTCTCCAGGCACTCAGTTGAAAACATATGGATTGGGCTGCTCTGGATATAACCAACACAGGCATTTCTGGTGATGCAAAGTCTATGATTCCTGCTGTTTCTAGTCCCCTGTCATAACATTTTCTTCTCTGTTCTGTTTTCATAGGGACCACCAATTGCCAAACTGTTCTGACTTGATCACCAGGATGATCCCAAACACAGAGGAAATATTATATTAATATTAGTGTAATATTAATATAATAGTATATGTGCTGGAAGTGGAGACCGAACAAGGGTCTTTTACAGAAGGCTGTTATTTATTTATCCCCTATTTAATCCCTTTGGAGACTCAAAAATGGAACACTAAGCAATTCACAGCCTGAGACAGATCAACCCAGAAGGTTTTACTGTTAAATTTATATCCCTGACAGCAGAAGGAGTTCTGAGCAGAGCATTGTGAGCTGTGATTGACAGCCACCTCACCAGACACAAACTTTCGAAGAAGCCAGCCTAGGTTGGTTTTCAAGGAGACTAGGTGACAATTAATCACAGAAACGGGAGGGATGTGGTAGAAATGACAGATGAAGGATTTTGCCAGCCCTCCTTGCCCATGGAACTGGCACAGCACACTCCTGCTTTCCTCCCCAAAGTGCAGCATTTCCCCAGACAGGGCTTCAAGGTAAAGCAGCTGCACAGCTCTGCAATTCATCTACTCCTACCATACATGTCATTCACAGCTAATGTTTCAGCTGCAAGTGACATTTCACCACCAGAACCCATTTTCATGATGAGAAATTGCCCTTTGTACAAATGATATGAAAAATATGTGACAGCTTCTGGGGGGTTTGGGGTAGGAGCTGTGCATTGCCTACAGCTTGAATAATGTGAAATAGTGAGGATCCAAGAACACAGATGGCTAAGGGTTGGGGGGACAAATAAGTTAATTATAAAATCAGATTCCAGAGAAGTGAAAAAAAGAAGAATAAAAGAGGTAATTTTATTCTGAAAAATCAGTTCAAAAGCAAACAAAGAAGCTGCATTTTATACTGAAGATGTGCTTTAGATAGTGGAAAAATAAGGAATTCTCAAATAAGGATCAGAATTTTTTAGAAAAGAATGCAGCATTTTAAAAGAGCATTTACACCATTATTTATTACTTATCCACAAGGCTCAGATAATGTGTATTGCTTCCTAATTCACCATTGGCTAAGTCCAATTAGCATCTGTGTCTGAAGCTATCTTTTTACTTCTGCTAGAATTTACTACTTCAGCTTCCAAACAGAACTGCAGACCTGGGGAGTCAGATCCTTGGATGCAACCACTTGCAGAAATTTCACTGAAGTAAGCATAGAATCACAGAATGGTGTGGGCTGCAAGGGACCCAAAAGATGATGCAGCTCCACCCACCCTGCCAGGGATGAGGACGCCACTCACTAGACCAGGTTCCTCAGGGCTCATCCAGCCTGGTCTAAGGCATCTATGAAAAAAGGTTTGAGAAAAAACTTCACATTTTCCCTAAAAAAAAAAACAGTCTGTTGCATTTCATTTAAGAGAGGATCTCATACATCCTGAATGAGATCGGATGTAAACTGAATATCCAGGAGCTCACAAATTAATTTCACTTTGAAATTATTCCATAAATTCCAACATGAAGCAGAAGTCCACAGGAGAACCACAACCACAAAGTCTCCCATTGCCACAGGGCACTGGAAGATGGCAAAGTATCTTATCACACCTTCACTGGAGAAGAAAAAGAAAAGACAAAATTCCACAAAGCTTTAATCAAAGATCTAAACTAAACCTTTTCCCAACCAACTGCTTCTTTCTAATCCCACTTCACATTTGCATGAAGAAATTGATGTGTGTCACTTTAGGAAATACATGGTTTGATTATTTATCCTGAGGCACTAATTAAAAATTAAGTGTAATTCTGCCCTGGACTCAACAAAGGCAAGACAAGGTGGCCATGGTGGTGTCACCAGCTGTTTGCACCACAGGACTCACATTCCAAAGGGTCCCACAGATGATGTCCTGATCTCAGCACACAGGATTCTCCCAGCTCACACTGGTGGCAAACCACCCACCAGCAACAGCAGCAGGTACAAGAACAAATATCCAGGAAAGCAAAGGCCTTGTAACCTCAAATACACCACAGGACGGAACACAAGGGAGCTGAAGGGATTTCTCCAAACCTTGGAAGGAAGGAACCTTCCTACATGCCAGTAGGACTGCAGGAAGCAACGTGCCCAGGCTACACAGAAAGTGATAATTGCCACCTCCCTGTCCAAATCTATCCAAAATGAGGAATATTCTTGCCTGACCTCAAACCCATCACTCAGCACAAATCCAGGATGCAAAGGCAGACACAAACCAAGCACCTCACAGCACTCCAAGTACTGCACTATGCAACAAAAATTTCTGCTGCTTTCCATCTGACAAATCCTCAATTCATATTTGTACCAACAGCAAGTTTAATACGGGACCCAAAAGATCTTCCTGCCCCTCAGAGGACTCAAATATTATAAAACACGGAAACAGCAAAGATAGTTAAGCATCTTTGCACCTTTTTTATTCTCTAACTTCCCCTCTCCTGTGGTGCAGGCACTGATGGATAGGGGCTTAGCTCCTCTGAACAGCCTTGAATGTCTGCAGAAGCCATGAGAGCACAAATAGTTACAGACTCTCCTAAATCTGTTAAGACTGTGATGGAAAACTGATTAATAGATTCATAATATTGTCTTGCTTTTGTTGTTCAAGGGAAAATGAAAAAAAAATCAGAAAACTTTGGTCAATCCACATACACATCCACAAAATCACTCTACTTTTGTACAAATTCTAGTACAGTGCTTTTTCTTCTCACATTTAATACGTGTAGAAAAAAAGACTGAAAATCAAAGCTTTCCCTCAGAGCTTATTCTTCAGACAAATACACATTGTTTATTTACCAACCCTTGTAAAATAAACACAGTAATTTTACATATCAATTTCCACGCAAACCATCTTTGTGTGGGTTTTTTTATTAGTTTTAATTTGTGTGCTTGTTTTATGTTTGACTCAAGCTAAGATGCAAAAACAGAGGCGTACAACAAACCACAGAGATCTGCAATATAGAAAGCCAAACAATACCACAAATTTCCCTGTGCATGAATCAAATTTCTCCTTCACAGGCTTAATAACATTCTCACAATAACTCCCTGCCCCTGCCACAGTTACAGATGGCCAGCCCATCCTCATCTGTGACAATTTGATTGCTGCAGCCTGTTGTCACAGACATTTTAAAAGCAGAGGAAGTATTAATTGCCTTGATCTTGTTAGGATTCTTATTTGCTGTTCAAATTAGCCTCTTGTGTTTTTGGGGTTTTTTTTTCTCCCTAAACAAATTCAGAACAGATTGAGGCAGGGCAGCACTCACCTCCAACAGTTCTGCCACAATTTACTCTGAATGTAGATGTTAGAAAAATAGTGCTTTCTCCATTCAGATAAACCTCAGCTGTTAACAGATATAGGAATCATATCAAAACCTCAAATTTTAAAGGACACTGATCTATGAAAGAATTTGAGACAAACTGTTCTTCAGCTTATTTAAAATAATTTGTTGAATTAAGCTGCTAAAAGATGAAGCTTCAATTCTCAGAGCAGAAAAACCAATTCCACTTCAAAAATACCAGGTAACTATTACTGAACAGGCTAGACAAGTTCCACGCTCAACATAAAAAGCTTAAAATGAGAGTTCTATTCTGGAAAAAGAAATTATGTTAGTGGCTGGGTTTATGAGCTACAAAGGTATGTAAAATAAAACATACCCTGCAAGGCAATGTGCCAGATTCTAACCAATCATAACACCTTCCATAAACCAATGGGTTCACTTGGCCAGATCCCATCCTTCTGTTTTACTACAGTTATTAACATTTATTCCAAACTCAGGAGGGTTTACAGACAGAACAGCTCTCTGAAGTTCTTCCACCTATCAAATGACGATGAGAAGAGGAAAAAAGATGACACAGGAAACATGAATGAGCTCACGTGGCAGCAGCAAGTTTCCCTGGGAGTCCCCAAAGAGCAATTCTTGCTTGGAGCCACGCTATCCATGGCACAGAGTGGATCAGAGATCTATAGATAGAACACGAGCTGAGGGAGGAGGGAGCAACTCCCAGATGCCTCACGCCTTCCATGCCTCTTCAAAAGCTACAACTATTTGATTAAAGATCAAACAGAGTGCAGAGGCAACAGCTTTTCTTTCCATTTATATGGTGTTGAGTCATTCTTCTTCCCTTTGCTGGCTGCCTCTCTCAGGAGATAGCCTCTAGTAATCCATGAGCAGCATCCCCACAAATCACCCTGGAGACTTTTGTTTATGCCTAAGCCATCAGATGATCCTTCATCTTAAAACAAAATTAAGGAGCTTTTTCTTCTTTGCTGGAGAACACAGCAGCACATTATCAATTTGAACTGAATAAAAGTGAAAGGATTTTATTTCCCCCTCCCTTGGTAAATATTCTAAGTAATATCATTCATGATGATAAAAGGAAAGAATACAACTATTAATTCACCCCATCCATGTAACTGACTGAAGAACCTGGCCAACACTACTCTTTTTTTTTTCCTTGTCTTCATCAGTTCATTCTTCTTCATCCAAACAATGATTCTCTAATCCTTGAAAACACACATGGCATGGGTAGATTCCTTTTTTAAATTGATGTGAGGAATCAGACTGGCCACTCACACCAGTGAAGGTGTGGTTACACTCAGTGCTGGAGGAGCAGTGCATGGGTGCTTCCTCCAAACTGGAGAGCCAAGGGAATGGGGACATAAAGGATCAGAGTACAATGCATGTCTGGGAATACATATTGAGGAAAAAAAGAAGAAAAATCCTCTTTAAATAAATATATAAATATATATAAATAAATATAAAACCCCATAGCTCATCTTGAACCATTTTCCCACCTTGCTCTAAATCACTGGGAAACAGTAAGTTTGAGGGTAAAAGAAATAAACACTCATGCTTTGAAATTACTTGAATACCCAATGATAGCAGAGCTCAGGAAGGTGAAAAACCTGAACTACTGATCATGCACATTTACAATTTCACAACAAGATGGAAAGCCCATTTATAAAGGAAATATCTTGGGACAAGGCAATAGCTGAGGCTGAATGAGGCATCTGAATATCCCATTTTCCAGGAGGCAAACAATCCCAGTGCATGCTAGCACAATAAAAATCACATTAGTCTATTGTGCTGCAGGCCAGCAAACCTGTTAAATAGAAATGTAATGTTGTTAAGAACCCCACTATTAACAGGGGGAAGATTGCAGCTGGGGAGAAAATGTGGGGGAAAAGTGCTAAAAAGGCACTGTTTGGGAAAAAAAAGGAATTTAAAAAGCCAGGTTTAAAACACTTAATTCTGATGTCTGAGGTCAAGCTTGATGAAACACAGGATGTGAAAGCTGTCCTAGGCCCCACCACTGCCCACTTCAGTTGCCCCAAAGCAAATAAAACATCAACCCTGTATACAAGACAGCAGTAATTTAGAATAGGGATTATAGAAATATCTCCTTTTACCTCACAGAATCAGGAATTACTATTGATTATCAGCCTTGAAATTGTTTGGAAACCTAGGGCTCAATGCACTTTGGAAAGATGCTTTGCTTTGTCCATTAAACAAACATGCGTGGATCCTTATAAATATTATTATGATTAACATGCAGTGCTGGAATTTTCCAAGTAATTTTAATCTGTGGGGTCCAATTCCAGCATTTTAACACTGCAGAACCCTGCTGGATTTAATATCCTGTTATGTAAAGTTTAGTAGGGTGACTTGATGTTTTTTAATCAAGACACTTTTATAAAGCATCATTATAAAATTCTGGGAGATCAGAGTGATCAAATTCCACTGGAATTTAATGGACATTATCAGGAAAATCCTAGAATGACAGAATAATTGGCTTAGAAAGGACCCCTCAAGAGCAGGCTCTCTGCAATGAGCAGGGACATCTTCACCTAGACCAGGTTGCCCAGAGCCCCATCCAACCTGGCCCTGAATGTTCCCAGGGATGGGACATCCACCACCTGTCTGTGCCACTGTTTCACCACCCTCACCGTGGAAAATTTCTTCCTCATACCTAAATCAGGTGTAAATCTGCTTTCATCATCGTCATTTAAAATAAAAATTCAAAAAGAAGCTACTTCCCTCTGTTGTCCCTAGGAAATATTGATCCTAGTGCTGTAAAAAAAAGGTGATATAGTTGTTTCATTTTCTCTCCCTTTTTTTTTCCCCCCTATCTGTTAAGGTGACCACTGGGACTTGCGCTGCCTGGAGTCTTGATTAAATGTTTCACTGCATCCAGAACACTTCATCATGCAGCATAGCCAAAATCTATTATGGCTTGCAAGTGACTCATACTTGAGCTATGAGAAAACCATAATAAAGAGCATTTTACATAAAAATGCCCAAAAGGTTGGTAATTCAATCTTGATTCTAAGTAGTATGCAAGGTCTCTGCGTCCAGCCTGTGCAGACAATAAGGCATTGTCTGGAAATGTGTTACCTACTGTGGTTACAGCTAACTTTTTTTGCCAAAGTCCAGATGAAAGACACTGAAAAGAAACAATCTTGTCCCAGAAGAAGGCCACCAGCCAGGACAAGACACTAACACATTTCCAACACAAAAGATTAAAAATAAAGTTTTCCTAAAGGCAAAGCAAGCAATGCTAAAATTCTAATTCTTTCTGAAATCAGTATTTTAAGGTAATTTAAGCACTACATCATTTTCTGCTCCCTTAAAAGAGACATGGTCTCACATGCAGCAGAGGGAATTAAAACTGGATTAGGGAAAGCACTACTCAAACCTTGGCAAATTTAACACAGTTACAGCAGGCTGACTTTAAAGCACACATGAAAACATAGAGAATCATAAACGTGGAAACACAGTATGATCCAGCTTCCCAGCAAATGAGAGATAAACATCAAATTGGTACAAGGGACAGAACCGGTAAGAAATGCCACCAGCAGAGCAGTTATCTTCCCCCTTCCCTCACCACCAGAACCATAATGAAATACAGGTTATTTTGTCAGGACTGGTTAATGAGTAACAGGTATAGCTCAGTCAATATTCACACAGATTTAAAACCAGATTGATTGTAGGGATGAGTTGCCTTGAACTCTATTTCAGCAGCACTAATTAGCACACCAGGACCTCTCCCAGGCCTGCCCAGGAACTGCAACCCAGTGGCACCAAGGCAGAGCTGGGCTGGCACTGAGGACCTTGAAAAACTCCTCCACCCACCCATCCTTTCCATGGATGCTGGATATGCACACACACATGGCCCTACAGCATTTCCCCAGATAAAAGGGGTGACTTTCTCATAAAGACATTGCTTCTTCTGCACCTAGTACCACCTCTGGTCACAAACTCACCTCCAAATACCTGCCAAACCAACACAAACACTTGGCAAAACCTTGCTAGTGAGGGTTTTTTGGGGTTTTTTTTGGATTTTTTGTTTTCTTAAAGCAGTATACATTTGGGACCCATTTGGCTTATAACTTTGCATTTAATTAAATTAGTTCTACTGCCATGTAATAAGAAATGGATTGAATCAGTAAGAACATTTCAGTCTGTGCCAGAAAATAAAAAAAAAAAAAAAAGGATAAAGTCAGAAAATGCAAGCATTAGAAGTTCAAGAATGGGAATGTCACACCTCTAAATTAAATAAATCACCTAATTAAACTTACAGGTGTGACATTTAAGACACATGCAGTCATCAGGACGATGTGACAAATCCATCCCATCACTGAAGGCTGCCCAAACAGCAAATGAAAAGCTCTTCACTCAGAGCCATGGCAGAAAAAGCACTGCTACAGACACTAAGACACTATATTCCCTTGCACTCACAGAAAACAATCTGATATTTGAGATCTATTTAAGATACAGGACTGAATGCTGACTGATGTTCTGCAATTTTGAGGGTTTCATATGTGGCACCTTCCTCAGAAGAATCCCTCGAAGAACCTAAATAGCCTTTAGCCAATAAAACACACAAGTCCAACGTGTTACCTTCCTGTTTCACATTTACAAGTACAAAGCCATTTTATAGAAATGACTAAAGGTTTCCCCCCCACCCACAGCACTGCTAGCAGGGAACTGTCAGGGCTAGAAATTCCAAATATTTCTGCATCCTCCTACAAATTTCAGGCAAATGCCTCCCTCACCATATTGCTCTTTTGCAGACTACAGGCTTGTGCAGCAGCTTCACATCTGGTGTCAGGGAGGGCCCCTTCCCTCCCCTGTGGCCACAGGCCACTTGAGGCCAGAACAGCTTTATTTCTGTGGCCACAGCTGGACCTTTTCATGTGGCTGCCCTCAGCAGAGCCAGCTGGCAAAACTGAGGCTACAGTGGCAGGGTCAAGAACTTCAACCCACTGGGCACACCAGCCCTCCCTTATTCAGAATTTTTATTTGGGTAGCTGGACCTTCAGGCATATCTTTCTTTCCCCATTTATCTTTTTGGTCCACCATGGCCACGGAACCTTTAGTACAATTATAGAGAATATCCCACACGAGTGCAGCAGCCTAGGGTTGCTGCACTGTTGGACCAACTCTTATACCTGGACTAAAAAACAAAGTCCTACATGCCTCCAAAACCTAGTTTTTCCCCCCAAATAAATTTAACATGTCTACATTATCTCTTCTTGAAATAATTGCTGTTTCTGGTGATGAGGTTTTGCAATAAAGCCCTTGTTGAAGCTGAATAAAAACCTCTATATTAGTCCTTGACCAAACCATGAAGATTCAAGTTCGCATATAACTAAAAGCTTTCATCTCCAAAAGTTCTAAATTCTAAATAAATAAATTCTAAATAGCTGAATAACACATTTCTTCTGGCCCAGGAATGTGAAAGGTGGATGAAACTCCACTTACAGAGTTCTTCATGTCAGCTAAGAATTTTTGTTTCCCTCACTTACCTTTTGAGTTTTCTTACTCAGCTGTTGTACCTTGGATTTGACACAGCAAATTTAGAAAATCAAGCATTAAATACTAATTAAATGGTCTTTAAAAAGACCTTTTGAAACATGTCATTTCAGCATATCTGTAAATACACACATGGCCTTGTGCACTGAAGAAAAATCGAGTAAAAAACCCCAGAGTTTCACAGAATTAGCTGGAACAGTGGGCTTATGTGGGATTCTTACAGTCATCTTCCTTAATAAAAAATATGAAGTGTTTTATTTGAGCATAAATTCAGATACTTTACTTTCATTGGTTCCTAAACATCCCCTACATCTTCCCTAGATGCAGCACCTACATCAAACTATGCAGTTAAGCTCTCTGGCTGCTACAATCAATAATGAGAACTTTTAATAGCCCAGATCCGGACATATTCCTATATTGCATCTCTCTCCCCCAGCACCCTGATTTTGCACCACAGCCAATCTCTCACTGACTTTCTGTATTTATTTATTTGCTTTATTATGGATAGCCCTGAGCAAGCCCTGATGACTGGGTCAGAAGCATCACCAGCAGCTGACAACTGTAACAAACCAAAGCCTCCTTTCAATCAAGCAAAAACTTTTGAGTTCTGATAATCGTAGTAAACCTCTTTTAGAGGGGAAAAAAGAAAGAAGAAAGAAAGAAATACACTGGCACTTGTGCATATCTTAATTTCAGTGTGGCAGGATGCAGATATACCACAAGAGAATGGTTCCCATGGTATTTCCAGCCTAGGAGAAACCAAAGAACCTCTTCATGCTCGGGTCCCTGTCTGATGTCCTGACTGAAGTGACTCAGCTATTCCTTGTGCTATAGAACTTGGGTTTTAAAGTTATTATTCTGATTGTGCCAGATCTTTGATCCTTTTGGAAGTTCACCACCACTGGTCATTACTACAAGTCTCTGGATATTTAAAATGTATGGGAGGAATTTGAGAAGAGCTGAGAATCACCAGTTCCCTTCTGAGGAACACAGAAAAAAAAAAACCAGAAGAGAAAAAAACCAACAAAACAAACCAAATCAGAATAAATGTTCAAGTGTAACCATAAAAGATTCAGAAATTCTTAACAGACTTCAAGAATCCCTAAATACACAACTAAAAGATATAATTCCGTCTTTTGAAGATTGAGTTAAGGTTCAATTTCCTTGTGTTTTCCCCTTGTTTCACTTCCTTTGATTTGTGTCTTCAGTAGGGTGTCTATGATGTGGCAGTGGATTATTTTTTCTTTTTTTTAGAGCACATTTTTCCCTAAAGATCTTGTAGGTTGCAACAGTCTCAGTGTTTCTGGTTTTAACTGAATTAAGGAGTGCTGTGTACTGAATGTACAAACTGGCCCACGACCCATGTGGAACAGATTAGGCAATGATCATTCATTGTATGCTCACAATTGAAGCATTTCAATAGTTTTATAGACAATTGAGAAAAAAGAAAAAGTATTTTGAGGACAAAATTTGAATGGCTTACAGTTAAATGATTACAATATAATATATTACAGGGCAGGAAAAGAGAGTAGGCAAAATTTAATACCAAAAAAAACCAACAAAAGTCACACATTAACTCTTAGCAAGAAAATTACAGCAACAAACCTGGGCATCACGGAGAGGTCTAAAAAACAATGCTGAAGGGTTTTGTTTCCTGGTTTTTTGTACCATTCACACCCCCCTCCCTGCCAAGATTCCTCAATCTCAGCCTGGTTTGATCCTTCCATGAGGTGTGACTCCTTATTTTATTTTCCTAAGTGTAATACAGAAAAATGGTAGAGCAAAATTTTTCTGTAAAAAAAGTATTTTTTAGGTACAAGTGTAATAAAGGTTTTTGAGAAAGTCATCAAGCAGTTGAATGAAGGAAAATAAGGCAGGCAAAGACTTCTGAATAATTTAAAAAATGGCAACAACTCAAATGCCTCCGCTAGCTCTTCATGGTAACAGAGACAACAACGTAATTACCAACATAATTTCATCATGAACAGCTGGTGATAGGGAAACAGGGACAGCATCATGCCCCAAAGACATCAATGGTGTGCTTTACATGGGATTTGTTTCTCTTACAAGTAATGGCACAGGAAGCAGGGATGCAGACGTTCTGTTTAAAAGCATTCTAAAGCTGAAAATACCCACACCTATCTAGAAACATGCTGCTTGAAATGTCAGCATTTGTGAGAAATGAATAATGGCAATTTCTGCATTTATCAACAGCTGCCTTCTACAAACTTCCAGCAGACTTTCTCCAACATGATGAAAGGCATCTTTGTAATAATAAAATACCGTGGTATCACCGAGAACAAAGGGAGGTACGAAACCTCTTGCAGGAAATCTCAGCCCCCAAAAACTGAAGTGTAAGCTGAAGTCACTCCTTCAGTCTTTCCAATGACCAAACTACAGTACAGAAAAGCAGGAGCTGTTATTTACCTTTCCTTCATGCTTTATGAATCACTGACACACTCCCAGTTGTGTGCCATTTGCTGACATGTCATATTTTGTCTCAAAATGATGAATTTTGTTCAAAAGAATGAATTACTGGTGTATTTAACACATCTTCTGATAACTATTAATTGTGCATTTTCCCAAATATATTTCTTACACAGACATCACCAAACAACTTCTTGAAGCCCAGTCAGTCACAGATGCCCTACAAGCAGGCAATTCCCTGCCATGAGATGATATGCAAAATGCAATATTTGCAATATGCTTCAGGGAGAAAATTACAGGCTATGAGTACAGTAATTCAGGTTAAAACAACAACAGTAAAAAGAAACGAAAGGGAAATATTTGTAATAATGCTAACTGATGGCTGGAATCACATTTTGTTCTCAGTTACCCTAAAACAAATCCCAAGAGACTCCAGCAAGGTTAATGTCTTTCTTTGCATGGACTGAGGTACTTGGCAAACACTGCTGAGTGAATTAAAACTAGCCTACAAAACAAGCAAGTTAGAAGGGTTAATTGAAATCTCTCTTTGAGCAGCAATGCAAACCCCTCAAATCTGTCAAAATTAATGAGAAAAGCCAGAAGAAACATTATGGTTCTGTCTAGACTGCCAGAACCTACAGTCTGCCTTGCATTAATAAATGCTATAGAAAAAAGAAAAGAAAACTCTGCTGTGAGGGTGGTGGGGCCCTGGCACAGGCTGCCCAGAGAAGCTGTGGATGCTCCATCCCTGGAAGTGCCCAAGGCCAGGCTGGACTGGGCTTGGGGCAGCCTGGCACAGTGGAAGGTGTCCCTGCCCATGATCTTCATGGTCCCTTCCAACCCAAACCATTCTGGGACTCACTTTATGTCCAGCTCTGCCATCCTGGTGTACCAAAGCACGGGGAAACCTTTTATTTCTGTGGGTTTGATATCCAAGTGAAGCTTGGATGGCAGAGCAGCTCCAAATGGCCCTGTTGTGACAATGTCTGAGCTTCAGAGCCACCTCTCCTCCCCAGATCCATCCTGCCCACAAAGCTCTCCCTGCAGACTGGCCCTGACCCACCCCAGGCTGAGCAAAACCCCCTTTCATTTCCCCCACAATCGATCAACTTCAGAGAGCAACACAATTGAGGCCTTTGATAATTATACCCTGTGTCAGCCCTACAGCTTCTCCCATCTTAGCCCTTAGAGAAAAACAAGCAAAAGCCAAAAAAAAAAAAAAAAAAAAAAAACAAAAAACCCAAAATACTCTCACAAAGAAAAACCTCACAAAGCAGAATAAGCCTCCCAATAGGACTTTGTAAGCCCAGACCAACAGCACAGCTTGGAGGGACAAAAACCAAGCAGAGGAGACTCTGAATGTGCCAGAGGGGCCCAAATGCTCTGACATTCCCCTTCAGTGTTTTGGGGTCTTGAGGTCTCCTGGACATTGCCATTCCCAGGAGACACGAGCACCTGTTGGCACCTATGGTCAATCCCTACCTGCTGCCTCAAGCCATTCCTTCTTTTTCAGGCTGATGAACGTGTGCCTAATAAGCAGCAGAAATGCAAACAGGACCTCCAAGACAGTTTTCTACTGTCCTAAAGTAGTTTGACAGTTATGAAGACATCCTTCTTCCATTTATGTTAGACAAAATTATTTTCTAGCAGCCGCTTGTAAAGTGCCACAGACATCAGACCAGCATTAAAAAGCAACTTACAAAGCACACTGTCTCTATTTTCTTTGCACAGAAGGTCATTAAAAATATTCAAGTAGCTTCAAAATCATATTTTTTCACGGCTTTTCAGCACACCCACAATGAACATTAAACTTTTAGTTTTTGGGCTTAGCATATGTTGGTTTTTTTATTAACTTTGCAGTTTGCAGGTTTAGAAAGTGTGCCGCAAATCATGATCATTAGTATTTGTGGCTCTTTAATTTAATATACAGCTACAACATTATAAATACATTGCTGAACTAATAAAATCATCACAAAACAACAAAGAACATCAAATTCTGCACTAATTTTTATACTACATGGCATTCAGCTCACCAGTACTTTCTAATCAAGCTTCCTGTACCACATTTATATCATTGCAGCTCATCAAATTTTCTAATTTATGTACAAGGACAGCTCAACTCCTCTGGTTTTTGGGTACATTCATGTATGCATCTTATTAAGACTAACTCAATTAACACCACATATTTGATAATCAGTTTGACAAATAATAGCACCAGACTGCACGGAAACAGAGCAGCACTTTAATTTTATTTTTTTTTTTTAAATTCTTCTGAACTTGAGCTTATTTCCTGGTATTGAAATCATAATTAACTTACATCAAAAATCCTGCTGCTGTAAATCCTACTGACTTCAGTAACCATGCCAGAAAGGGGTCCATTATGTGAGTCATCTGCTACAAAACAGAAAACAGCAACCATGCAACAGAATAATGCCAAATGAAAAGATTTATGTTACTCTGACCACACGCCCCTTCGAGTTGTGTAACTCTGCACAATGCCTAAGATACCATCTTCTTTCTCTCCAATGTGATCAAGGAAAGGTGCCTAACCATTTCAATTGATGTGTTTTTCTTCCTGTGGGCCTAAAAAGCAGCTTATTTGTACAACTCAGGCACCACAGCAACGAAAGTTGTGTGTGTCTCATTTGGCACAGGGCCAGGTAATGCTTGCTGAGTGCCAAATGCTCCAGTAACCTAGATAATTTACACAGAGATGACGCACAGGAGAAAAAAAAATCAGGTTATTACTGCATTTACTACCAGATACAGCTTTAAATTTCACTGTGTGCAGGGCTGTGCTTTAGAGTGAGCCATCCTCCCTAGACACTTTTGGAAAACACACTTGGCACTTAGAGAGTGCAGTTTAAAAAGAGGGAGGAAAAAAAAAAGAGGTAAATTTAGAAACAAGAATTAATGAGTACATCTGTAATTCTGTAATTACGGCATCTGCTCTTAAGCCTTTGCATCTGCTTGTGTACAGCTGCTCAGCACTGTCAACAATAACCTGAAACCCATGACCAGATAGCATCTCACAACTTCAAGCCAAGCAAAAAAAAAAAAAAAAAAAAAAACCCAAAACAAAACAAACAAAAAAAACCCAACAAAACCCAAAAAATTAGATTCACATAGTGCATATGAACACACTGATGTGACTAAGCTAATGATCCACTCATGGACAAAAGCTCAACTTTAAAACTCTGTGTGTAGGGTTTTATGGTTTCAAATACAAAAAGGTTTGCGTGTAACTTAAGAGCTGCCTTCCAGGAATTAGCAAAAGGAATAATCTCCATGGGAGAGGCTTCATCATAAGAATTCATTGTCTGGCAATTGTGTTTCACAAACAAAGACTTTAATAAAAATGTTCTGTTAAATGTATTTTAGTAGAAATCTCCTCAAAAGAAAATTATCAGGACAAGAAAGCACTACATTTTAAAAGAGTGCTGTCAGCATCAACCCTCCCTGATATTTTAGGAAGAAGGTTTCTGAAGGTGTCACACTAATACTTAGTTCAGAGGGAATTCAAAATGGGACATACAAAGCCACTGAATATCCTCAAAGCCTACAAAAAGTCTCAGAAAGATGACTTCAAATACAAGGCAAAAGAAAATTCAATATTTAATAGAGACCACCTCTTCATTTTCTGTTTCTAGCACTGTGCAGAGCTGCACCCTCTGGGAATGGCTGCTCGCTCTCCAAGTGTCCACTGGGATTATTCCAGTCCTGGCAAACAAGGTTTTTATCTCACTTTCATTCTCAGTCCTGCCAAATGCATGAGAACCAAGTGGAAGAGGTCCAAATATTTTTGTAGATGAGCAATTTGGTCTATCTGTGCTTTACTGTCCTGCTGAAGCAGCAGTGACACACACATTTGGGTGCAATTTCCAACAAGACCCCTTGTTGGGTCTCCTCCATTGTCTGTAGCTGCACAAACAGCTAAAAATGGGTTGAGTTACCATGATGATGGGTGCATTCACATGAAAGTATGAACTGAATATGAATAATTTATGAAGAGCCTGAGATTAGTTTCCTTGGCAGAGTATTCACCTAGTGGTGCTGTGGGACTGGAAAGGTCTGACACTTCCTTAGGGAGAGGAGAAGAACAGGTCACCTGAGCTATCATTCCCAACATCACCCACAGTTCATCCCCTCCTGTACTCATTACTGGGGCAGTGGTGGTGCCACAAAGCACAGTTTTCCAAAACCTTATTTCTTTTCCTTAACCTTGCTACTTTGATTCCCCTGCTGTTAGTATCTGTCTCTCTCTCTGTATCTAAGTAGACAAACCAGGGAAGGCTGTCTTCTAACCACTGAAAAATTAACTCCCCCAGGCTTCCCTCACCAGCCCTATTCTCCAACTGCAGTCTTCTCAGAGCTTTTATTGCTCTTGTGTGCATGCTTCCATATCCTTCCTGAGCAGGCAGGCAGCACTGTGGGTTGTCACTGCCATGTTTTCTGAAAAATCCTCTTGGCCCAGGATTCTTTCCCTGGGAAGCCCCAGAAAAAAAAAAAAAAAAAAAAAAACCAAAAAAAAAAAAAAACCAAAAAAAAAACCCCAATAATTATCTCATTTGCATTTCCTGTGTTTTGCTGCTCTGGAATGTGGTTGGGGATTGTTTATCCAACATGTGAATTGTTTTGATTTAATGGCCAATCACAGTCAGGCTGTGTCAGGACTCTGAGGCAACAGTCACGAGTTTTTCATCAGTGTCTTGTTAAGCCTTCTGTAAGTATCCTTTCTCTATTCTTTAGTATAGTTTTAGTATAGCATTCTTGAATATAATATAATAAAATAATAAATGAGCCTTCTAAGAACATGGAGTCAGATTCATCATTTCCTCCCTTCGTCGGGGGACCCCAAAATACCCCCAAAAATACCCCCAAAAATACAGTGGGTGAGGCACAGTGAATATATTCTGATGTTTCACAAGCAACCTTCCAACCTGACAGGGGAGATAGGAGCTGTTTAACAGGCCTCTTCTGGAGGGCAGGTACCTCCCAGAGTTGTGCTCCACACCAGGATTGCTCCTCAAGGAGAAGTGAGGGAGGTAAGGAGGAAGGATTACCTGCTCATCCCAGCAAAAGGGTTTGTGCATGCTTTTCTTCCTAGAGGAACACAAAAGGAGAGAAACACCCCCCAGACAGCCAAGGAAAGGGTTCACAGGCACCTAGGAGACCAGCAGGAGATAAAACCCAGCCAACTGTGTACAGCAGACCTAATTTCCTGCAGCCAGGGAGCAACAAACACTTGCCACAGGGGAAGAGCCACAGATGTCACATCCCTCTATAACAAGGGGTCTTCCCATCTGAACACAGGCCAGTGATGTGCCCCAGATGTAGGCTAGGCCAGCCACACGTATGGCATGGGGAAAAAGCCTTCTGTGCTGCTGCTCACAGGCTCACCTTGGCTACAAACCCTGGATCAGGTGCCAGTGCAGGAATCCAGCAGCTGTGGGGAATTGATGGTGGAAGTACAACTGACACAGAAGAAAGCTGCAGGCATCTGCCCTTCGTGTCCTTCAGGCCAGCCTTTGATCCCCTCCTGTTGATGCCCTGCACCTGTGTGCCCTCTGCTCCCTTTGGTGCTTGCTCAGTGCCCCTGGGCACTCCTTACCTTCAATGCTGCTCACACCTGCAGCCCATTGGGGTTGAGGTTTGTCCACAGTCCCACCCCACTTACCACAAACTCTGTGCCTACAGCAACCATGAAGCACTCACAAGATGAAGCTACAAAAAGAAAACCCAGAGTCCCATTTCACCCTGTCTGCAAATGAAGACAATGCCCCTCTTCTGAGAGGACATGAACATTCCCAGGTGAAAAGCACTAACAGGACCACTGATCTGCCTCTCCATGTATTGCCATTTTCAAATCAATTCACCACTAAATCTTTCAGTTCAAGTTTATACACCTTCCTCAGGTACACCCTTCTGCTCCCTTCCTTAGGAGCTCTGAACCTTTTTAAAGTACATGAAAGATGGTGAGGAGTTCAGCTCCCAAAGTGTTACCCCCTCTCAAATGGCACAGATGACGCATAAATCCCTATAAATTATACACATAGGGTCACAACTCCCTTCAAGGAAGCCACGCACTGAAGGGTTAAACACACAAACTGCAGATCCTGTCTAATTCCTCTTAACCCCTGTAGCCCATTGGGGATGAGGCTTGGCCACAGCCCCACCCCAATTACCACAAACTGTCTGCCTACCTGGAATCAAGGGAAAACACCCAGAAAAGAGGAGCAATGATGACTACAGTCATTGAACATGACCCACAAACTGATATCGAAAGAGAGGAGATTCAGTCTCAAAAATGAAGATGGGGAGAAATTGTACTAAAACAGCTCTAAAGCATCAAAAAGAAAGGTAATAAGCTGTCTAAAATCCAAAGGACTTTCACAGTAAAAAACCAACTTAGGTTAGCACCTAGGAGGAAATGCTGCAGCACTGGGAGGAAGGAGAGTCTAGGAAGAAGCAGAAGTCACTGTCAGGAACACTGAAGGCACGTGAGCTCCTGCCTCTGTGCTGGAAAATGAGTGGATTCCTCGCAACCTTCTCTCTGTTGCTACCACAGCAGTTTAGGAAGCAGTTTAGGTGAACAGTGACTGCCAGCGTTGGGTAAGAGCTGGCAGAGACCTCAGTGAGAGAGCAGGATAACCCAAGTGCAGCTTCAGACTGCAGCTCAGCACCGTCCATTGTGTGCAGGACACTTCCCTGAAATCCCTTTTAAATGATGCCCAGTGCAAGCCTTTTTTCAGGTATAGGGGAGTATCACCATCACCACCACCACCAACAAAAGCCAGGCCTTCATACAGAAACCATCTGCATTTGATTTGCTCTTCCTGCTGCTCTGCACATCACCACCACAATTACAAACAGAAGTATTTGGCTCCCTGCCTTGCCCTTTTATTGCTTTACTATGCTTCACTGCCAATCCTTATGGCAACAGAACTTGCAAAGTCATGGACTCTTATAAAAATCTTATAATACTAAAACCCTGTACAGAGAGGTTTCTCCTACTCTTGGACACCGTGGAGTTTCCAGGTATTGTTTTTGCTCTCATATCATTTTATATTTAATATAATAGCCAGAAATATGAGTCAACAATAGTAAGTTGAAGATTTTTCTTTTTTTTTTCCCCCAATCTTAGGTATTTCCTTTCTGCTTTCCTCAGTGCACTCTGCTCTGATTTTATTTGTACTGCAAACTCCTTGGGGCAGAGGCAGTCTGTGCAGTACATTCTAAATCTGAGCTTACAGAAGGTAGAATGATGAATTGTGATCCCTGCTAGCAAGTACTGAACCCTTCCCTCATCATTTGACCAAAGTGTTGTCCAGCAGGCTGAGCCCACTGCAGTAAAATGTGTTCCTACAGCCACAGTCTGAAAAAAAAAAATTACTGTATTTATCAAGAAGCAACAGAGTTTGCATTGGTTCCTGTTCCTGCAATCTTTCTTTAACTCAAAGAAGCAACACAGAATCAGCAAGATAGCAAATACATGGATTCAGCTTCTTCCTCTCAGGCCAACATGGCAATCATTTCACTTGGTTTGGAATCTGAAAGTTAAAAGATGTTCCCCCAGGTGTGTGCATTAGCAATACAGCACAAGTTTGAACTTGTGTAAAATTAAATCATCTGCTGTTCCACAAGGTGGAAATCATCAAGGTAGCTCCACAAACTAACTGGCCACTAGGTTTACAGGGATCAAGTGGATCTGTGCAGCACTGGAATGCTATTTCTGATGGCTTATAATTATGGGATGCTGGCAGAAGGAAAGATCTGGTAATTTTCAATAAGTTTCCCATGAAGTCACAAGTTTGAAGTGTTTCTCACAGCATTAGACACGTCCCAGGAACTCACCTGCTTTGAAACAAAAGGGCTGCAGCCTGTGAGCTGCCTGCAATGGATTGCTGAGTGCAACGTGATGGGAGGAATAATAATAATAACAGTTCAACAGATTAGAAGCACCTTCAGGGTGGGAGGGTAGACTAGGTCAACAGAAAAGAGCAATAAAAATTGAAAATTCTCCTTAATTTTGCATTAGTGCTGCAAAATGAAAAAGGCTGCCTTGTGCTGCATTCAAATTCTGTGCCATGCAGTGTTTACTTTCCAAAAACTGTATCTAAATTGTTGAAAAGCTAGACTTCATAGCAAGAAAGGTTTTTTTTTGGGGGGGGGGGGGGAAATCTAATCCTTATGCACAAAACTATTTAAAACTATTTAAAAGATTTTAAATAAATAAGACAAAAATCTACATCTAAGAGACACCTGTAAGAATTTATGTATTCCTCACGTTTTTTATTCAAGTTAAACTCGAATAATGAGGAAGCAGCCATTTAATAAAAAAGGGCAAGTCTCAAACAGGCAAAAACAGTTTGGAGGGCTCTCACACAGATTTTTCACTGTGAAAAACAGTGAGATTCAGGTGGGACCCCAACAAATAGGAATGCTGTTTCTGGGAAAGGAAAAGTCCTCATTTCCAGTCTGATGGCCCAGAGCCCAAGAGCAGTGCTTGTCACCAGGACCCACCAACACCCAGCACTGCCTTTTTCCAGCCCAAACAGCCAACTTGTTTTTCTCTGCAAGCCTGCTTTTTACAGCCCTGAGAGCTGCTCGTGCCCATCACCTGAAGGCTCTGAAGAGAAAAGCAAGGTAGGTAAATGCTGCCATCTACACATGGCCAACTGAAGGCAGCTGTGCCAGGCTTGGAAGGGAAAATGCAGGGAAGCACTGCTCTGCTGCCCTGCACAAGGGTTTAACCAGGCTCTTGATCGAGCTCAAACCAGCACTGCAGGCAGGAGGCACATCCTGGACAACTTAAATCCCATCAGAAAAGCTAAATATTATGTAAATCTGCAGGCATGAAGCACACTAAGTTTGGATTTGTGACTACTGTGTCAAAAGAGGCCCATCAGTGAATTATCGCTTTCTTCTCCTGACCCACATGCACAGATTACAATCTGCAACATCTCAGCTGTCAATTAGACATTTATGTGACACTCACAATATATTTTAAAATAACATTTCATACAGCAGCTGTGTTTACAGAAGGAAATATTTTTATAGCACTCTTAATAACAAATGTCTCCCCTTTCTGCAAGGCTGTCCTTCACTCTAATTACCCCTTTCACTCTCTTGATGAAATCTGTCTCTGGTAGACATATTATCATCTGTAAAATTCAGAGAACATTAATCATCTATTTTGGCATGCCACCTGTAAAGGACATTAGGATTTCAAGCTTCAGTTACATCATGTGACAAAACATTCACAAAAATACAAACCATTACCCAAGACTGAAATTCTTAACCCTATTTAGGTGACAGAATGTGATGGAAGACAGCTTCTTGAACTTCTAATCAAAGAAACACACCAAAATAAAATTTAAAATAATAACTTTTTAAATGTTAAGAACAATAACCTGATATTAACAATAGTATTATCTCAGGTTTGGTTGGGGTTTTTTCTTCGTGGGGTTTAAACCTATTTGCCATCTTTGCCTAATATATGCATACATACCTGAAGGTATTTTCAAAATATGTGTTTTAAAAGCAATATTGACACTATGATCTACACACTGGTCTAATATTCTTATACCAAAAAGACAGCAAAAGATGAAAGCTCTCCCACCCTTAGACATCACAGATTTGATAAGAAACTTCATGCTACCTAAATAAAACCTATGGCTTTCTCAGCCTTTACTTAACAACAACAGCTTCTCAATGTGCATTATTTATTTATTTAACCCCACTTTGACTTCTTTGGGTGATGTATTCTCCTGCCCAAGTGTTACAGTGGTACATGAATATTTATATTTTAACAACCCTTGGTGTCTTTTACACTAAAGAAGATGCTCTGAGAAAGGCAGTCAGCTAACCAGGTTCTGCCCAGGTTTTTGAAATGATGAATTTCTGTTGTGCCTCCCACAATGCTGTAAAAGCCAACCTCTTGTACTCATGCACAGATGCAGCAGCTGAAGAACCGTGAACTCAAATCAAAAGAAATATTTTTGCGAAGCTTTCATTATGGCCAAAAAAAAAAAATTCAGAAAGAACCCAGGGGTCAGAAAAACACTGCCCTTCCTGAGCCTGTGAAACACATCCTCCTGACTGAAAAAGGGATGCACATCAAGAAAGCAGCAGTGGATAAGGAATGAACCTGAAACCTCAGCTCAGTATTGTTTTTGGCAGGCCCTGCTCTTGCCAGAACAATGCAGTGCCCTGGGCTGCATGGGCCTTAACAGAGTAACCCAGGTAAGCATTTGCTAGAGAAGCACAAGTGGCTGGAAACAAGCCATTCCTTCTTTTTCAATCTACTGGAAAAGAGGGGAAAAAAACATCTTGTCTTTATTTGTTTTAAACCCACCTAGAAAGTTCATAGGACTCACAGTTATTAACAGGGAGAAAGGTAACCCTCTACAAAAAAACCTCCTGCAATTGACTGCAATTCATTTGTAAACACCTTAATTGATTTTCCAGCTTAGAATACATCTGTTCCTATTTTAGGGCACTGCAGCTTGAATTGCAATTTATTAATTGTACGATACCATGGCTTGGCCTAAACTTTGAGTACATCTGAGTTATTCAACCCTGCTAGGATTAGCAGTCCTCAAAGCAATGCCAAGGCCTTCTGTCCTGCATTACAAACACAAAAGAAGTAAGACTGGAAAAATCTGGAAATCAGCTGGCTGGTTCATCCCCATGCCCAAAGAGAGGATCAACTGTACCTGTGGTATCCCAGACAGGCACTTCTGTAAGCACTCTGAGAAATATATATACTAAGAACTGTTTTATAAACTCCCTGGACATGTCTTTACAAAGCATCAGTAGCTTTGCCATTAAAAAGTTGTCCAACTGACTAAGCAATCCCTCCCTTGATGCTCCAAGCCCAAAATAACATTTATTTTGCTGTCCAATAAAGAGATGGAGCTCCAGGAGCCATTCCCTCATTGCTTTTACTGCTATGCAGCAGCATGAGAATGCTCATACTTAGTCAGACCCAAAGTTCCCCTGCTCAGGCCTTCACCAGTGCAGTAAGAAGAGCCCACCTTCAATTCCATACATTCATTCTACTTTTTATAGAAACGATTTTTTTGCATTCCCTATCATTTTGTGAAAGAATTTATGAAAAGCACACATAGAAAAGTTTTTTTTAAGAAAAATGTATCATACTGCTGGGGTTTGGGTTTGTTTGGACATGGCAGGGCTGGGTTAATGGTTGGACTCTGTGATCTCAGAGGTCTCTTTCAACTGAAATGATTTTGTGATTCTGTAATTCTGAGTGAAAAGGCAAGTGTAAAACCATGGAAATAAAAAAACCCACTGGGACATATATAAGAATAAATCCCCCCACACTTCCCAGCTCCCAACCATTTTCAGGTCAAGGATTTCTTGAGCAGGATGTGGTTTCTATACATTGTCCAAGGTTCCCTTGAACCCATCTTGACTTGCAGCACACACAATGCTTTTTGGCAGGGAGCTCTACTGTGCAGCTCCATCAATTGTGCAGAGAACCACCTCCTTCCAGCTCTTCTGGAGACTAAAGGGGTTTCCAGCTTCTTAGATCACTTTTTTTTTCTTTAAAATGACACAGCATGTGCTGTTTCAAGTGCTGCTCTGATCAATCAAGTAGTCCTACTCTCATCTTGATTTCCCTCAAGACCCAGCAAAAGGATTTTGGAAACAGGATCAATGCCTCAGCAGCATTTACTAACTGAACACTGGATTAGGGTAAAGTAAACTCTCCCTGGATCTAAGGAATTGAACAAATGGATCTGCCAGGTGTACAACTGTTCAGTTCCTTGCTGTTTCTGGCAATAGGGGCCCTGCATCCAACTTGGGCAGAGAGGCCGAGCTACCAGCAGTGAGCAGCACCAGGAGGGACACTGCCAAACACTGCCCTTGAGCAGAACCCCAAAGCCAAACCCTTCTTCTCAGGGCAGAAAAAGGAAAAGAAATGAGAAGTGACAAAGCCAATTGTGGTTGCCTCGTTATTTACAGAGTGGTCTTTCAATTGCAAAAGCGGCTGTGGAAATCCAGTCCCAAAGCTCAGAGTTTTCTTTAACATCTGCACAGGTGGGTATGCTCATATAATGCTTTTTGTGCTACCTCAAAAAGTAACTTAAGTCACAAATTACAGTGGTTTTCTGTTGCAAATGTCCATTTTTCTCTCCCCACACAGGATATTGGTAAGACAGAAGCACTTAGGAAGAGAACCACCTTCACAGCTCACTCACACAAAAATGCCACAGATTAATCTCCAGCTTCTACATTAAACAAACAGGAAAGGTTAAAAGAAAAACCAGCCAGTGCTGGAAGCTTATAGATGATGCTAGAA
This sequence comes from Molothrus aeneus, assembly GCF_037042795.1. Classification (NCBI taxonomy): domain Eukaryota; kingdom Metazoa; phylum Chordata; class Aves; order Passeriformes; family Icteridae; genus Molothrus; species Molothrus aeneus. Next base: position 8,225,477 of record NC_089649.1, on the reverse strand, counting down.
TTCTGCTCTTTGGGTCCTACTTCTCTCACTTCTGAGCTCTCCTGCTGGTGAAACAAGATCAGCTTTTCAATAAAAAACAGCTGGCCAAAGCTAAACCAAGTCATGACAAATCATATTCATACAACCAACATCATTTTTAAAGGAGAAAAATAAAATCTACCTCTCCAATATCAGTATCTGGAGGTCTTCCTTCAAACTACTGTGTTTAAGAGTATTATGGGTAAAGTACCAACACTGAATAAAGTCACCTTTCTGCCAGTGGCTGGCAACAGCAAAGGCCACGGTGATGTCAATTTGTGGCTTCAGGTCTTTAGTTTCCTGCTTCTGCTAAATGAAAGGGAGTCATGTAAAAACACAGACTATAACAGGTCACCATGTTTTGCAGCAGGTACTCAATGCCAGAGGTCTTGCACTAGATTTTCCATGTTTTTATAAGCAGATTCTTCACACAAACGAGTCTGTACCTGGATCTCACCTTGTTCTAACCTATTATGAGACTGCCCATAAGGAAAACAATTGGCATGAATAAAACTAGGCAGGGTTTTCCTACTTGTGCTGGAGGTAAATGGCTAGTTAGAGAAGAGTAGATATCCCAGGGACACATTTTAATAAGCAGAGGAGCCCTGTAGCCTGTGAAAGCCAGGGATAGGCTGGATGTCAAGGTGGTCTCTCTGGCCTTTCTGCCTGATGCTACTCCTTGTCTGATCCCCTCCTCATGGCCATGGGAGATGGGCTCCTGGGCAGCAGCAGACCCCAGAAAACCACAGATAAATTCAGGAGGAGCAGCTGACAAGCTCAGAGCCCACTTGGTCCTTGTGGAGATTCATGGGAGAGCTATGAATGAGATACACCAGGGAAGCTCCTCCAAAATCCAAAACTCAACACTTAGGAGAACAAACAGCTGCTTCCAGAAGATACTTAAAAGCAGCTAGCACAGAAATCACACATTAAAAAATCTATGGAGCTGGTAATTAACTTCACAGGGAATGAATACTATAAAGGCCACTGTCTGCATCCAACTTCTGAGCATTGTGCAATCCATGCTGGACAAGTGCTCCTGGAAAACAATGCCCTTGCTGCCTGAGCTGCTCAGATAACCTGTGCACTCCTAGCAGCCCGTGCCTATCTGCACTGTACACTCAGCAGTGGCCTCAGAAACAAAGCAGACTGCTGAATAAAACAGCAAGGTGCAAAGGGTGAGTTTGTCCAAGCACACCACTGCTTTTATTTTATCTGCACAAAGGCAACTCTGAGACCAAAAATGGCTCCTGCCCCCAGCACTGCCAGGGCTTTTTGAAGTTACTGCTCTGTGTCTCCAGCCATCTATCTGAGCACTTTTCAGTAACCTTTACTTCTGCTGAATAATTCAACACAGTAAAGATTTGCTATTGGCAATTCCTAATCAAAAGGAAAAAACTAAAGCTTGCATTTGGTTTATTAAAACTCCCAGAGGGGGAAAAAGGATAATATATCTCTCCTCTTTGACCTTATTTGGGACTTTGCTTTGGGAACTGGCAGGAGGAAACTCAAAGCTGTCCAAAGTTTTGATTATGGGGAAAACAACTGACGAAATTGCAGGCCTAAGAGTTAAGGCAACAGTGACAAATAAGAGTTGGTGACATTGCTGATGACAACCCACTCTGAAAGCCCTGGCAGGATGGCAAGGACCGCATGGACAAAGAGAGCTCACACTGCCCAGGTTTGAAAGGACACAACGGACTTGAAGGAAAAGATATTTAATTTTTGTGCATGACTGTAAACTCAATGAAAATCTTTCTGCTTTAAATCCTGCCTGGAGGCCAGGCCAGGCTCCAGTGTGCTGAAAGAACCTGACCAGCTCATGGCTCTGATCTCACCCACCAAAGACAACTCAGACAGTCGTTTGGCATCATCATTTTCCTTTTCAATACCTAAAATTATTCATCTGCTGCTTCAGGTCTATCAGGAGAACACCACCACGAGGCAGGATGGCACCAGAGCCCTCCAAAACCACACAGCATCAATCTCCCCCCAGGTGCAGCCTGGCATGGAGCTGCAGTGACATCATGCAACCTGGAGCTTCACAGAGAGCATAAAATCTAAAACAGAAGCTGTAATAGGATACATTTCCATTTGCTATCCCTCCACATTTAATACAGGGAATATTATCCTCCTATCCTATGGCAAATTCACTAGTCTGGGTTTTTTTTTTCATTCTTGATCTTCATCCATCGAGCAAAATGCCCTCAGTGATGACAGTACAGCTCTTGGTAAAGGAATGATGTGTTAGCTTGTGCTCCCTCTGCTGCTCCTGCAGCAGCACAGCAAAGCACAGCTGGATCCCACCTAAAGATCCCTGGGGCTTCTGCTCTTTGATTCAGTCCATTTCACTGTTTTTTCTGCACTTTTTTAACAGGGGAGATTTTAAAACAGAGCACTGAAGTGCACAAACATGTAGGGTTTTAAACAAAGTGATCTCTGAGATGACAGATCCAGGTGGGACTCCCAAGTCCCTTGGGATCTCAAAGTGGCCCTGCTGCACAGGACTGGGGGATCTCCTGTCAGGGGGATGCAGAGCCATTTGAAGGGTGTGTGAAGGAGCAGCAGCCACAAACCCCTCATCCCCCAGGCTGCTATGATGTGATTTGTTTTTCTAAAATGTGCCAGGGTGGCACATTGCTAAGGTGGCAGTGACAGGCAGCCCGACTTTCTGCCTTTGCCAAGGTCATCACCCCTGCAGGGCCACTGCATCTCTGGGACAGCGGGGAGGGAAGAGTGAGCATGAAACTTTGGTAGACAAAGGCGACCATAAAACTAACTGTGGCTGTCCATTAAAATGTAAAGGCTGGCAACAAAGTGTAAGAAGAGAAACACATGTCCAGGATTACCTCATCTCGCTCGAGCCAGGTACAAGCCAAGCCTTTGAGGAGACGGTTTGGTCATCGATGGTTAAGCACATCCTTGGTTTTACAGCTTGAACACCACCAATTAAAACAAGTGGCACTAACTAATCACCACCAGCATCACTCAGACTCACAGGAAGACTTAGATCAGGAACATTTTTTCCCCTTCACTCACAGTATTTTATCTAGAAGTGCCCAATTGTGTCAACTGTCATAAAGAAACTAATTTTAGGAGGAACACTGAGAAGGAAACAGGAAGCATGTCCCTGATGCAGAAAGGCTGTGCAAGCACACACACACAGGTTCACTGGCTTGAAAACTTGCATCCTGACTGTCTTGGCAAGCTCAACAATATAAATAGCATAGGTCTAGTATTTCTACACATGTATTTTTGCTTGGTGTGGGGAAAACACTTCCCTCAGTATCTAGGATTTTAGGATTGCAGGTTGGATAACATGCATTTTTTCCATGTTTGCTTGTGTTTTTTTTTAATTAACTCTAACAATTCTGACTAATAACTCATAATTCATGAGGTGCTGTCATGCTAGATGAGGTAGGAGAGAACCTGTTCTTGCTGCAAGGGAGTGGAGAATGACAACCAATCCTACTGCCACTGTCACCATGAGCCTTATTCAAGTAGAAGCAGCCAAAAAGCCATAAAAATGGTCAAAGTTACAGAGCTAAGCCAGCCAACAGCAAGGAGCATCCACCGCACATTAAAATAAGCAGGAAAAAACTGAGATGCAAACTATCCACCACAAAATGTGAAATTCACTTTATCCATCTTCCTTTCCTGGAGAGAAATTGTGCTGACAGAAAAGGCTGGAGGTTGTGCCTGAAGTTTTTAAACTGGATGCTGTGGCCTTGCACTGACCCAGTGATGCTTTATATTTTTTAAATGGAAGTGCATATAAATAATTTCGTTAGAAATCTATTTGGCAGACAAAAACAAGGGAAGGAAGCCTATCATTTACTGACCATAACTTTAAAAAAGAGAGGGTGTGTGAATGTATGCTTCTTTGATAAATCTTCCTCCCAAGTATACACCCATATCAGCATTTCCTCCTCCTGCCGATTTCAGAACAAAAATGTGCAGTCTAAGTGAACTTCTATTTAATGCCACAAAAAACCCTATCATTCAGTGGTTAACAAAGAGCACTCGGAATTTGTTTTTCTAAAAGACAGCTAACCAATCCCTGTAATTCAAAAAGACTTTTTCTCATCAAAGCACCACAGGAACACTGAGGAAACATTTCAGAGCTCAGCATCCAAGATGTGGGCATTATGTGCGACACAAAAGTATTCTGGAAGACTCAAGGCTCTGGTATGACACTCTATGATTCAACTTCTTGGCACACTCCCCCTTCCACCATCATCTGAAAACCATCTGAGATAACCTCTAAAGAAGATCTGGGCAACGGTCTCCCTTTCCTTTTTCCCAACAGAGAACTGTAATCTGCTCTTTGATTTCCTTCATAAAACAGGACTACAAAGGAACAGCAAGAGGAAAAAAGGCCTGTTTGAAAACAAGGCAGCCAGACATGCAGCCAGAGCTTCTCATCCAAGCTTGAGGGACTCTCCTAGCTGGCTGCTGCCACATCTCCCTGCGGATGGCCACGGCTTCCGTCTGCTTTTGCCATCACCTCCACCTTCTGGCTTGGACAATAGCAACAGGTGCAACAACACCACCACACAAACAGGACAGTCCTTGGAATGGACATATTTTCTGGTGCAGGGGCTTAAGTGATAGCACAGAAGTGAGTGCTTGATGGATATCACAGCCCAAAGCCACAGGATGACATGCAGCCTCCTCCCCACACAACAATCCACCCGGCTCTTTGACCATGATATTTGGTAAATGCAGCCAAAATATCACACTCAGGGCTTGGCAGTGAACATAGGAAAAAGAGTTGGGGTGTAGGAATAGGCTGCTGCAGGCTGCCAAACACAAACACAGCCTTCAGCTGTTCCCCTGTTTTCCCACTTCAGGGTAACTGAGTAAAATGTCACCTGTTGTCCCCAGTCTCCCCGACGGAAGCATCTCTGACAGAAAGACCAGACAGAACAACAGCTGGGGAGGAGCCCACAGCCTTTCACCTTTAGGTGACCATCTGGAGACACCAAACAGGTATCAGATCACTGGAAACCACCCCCTCTGACACATGGAGACAGGGATCAGCCACAGCACACCAGTCCTTAAATCCCAGGAGGCATTACAGCTTACAGGGAACTCTTTTGTACTTGGGAGAAGAGCAGAAGACAATGTGTGTTTGCATATTTTCCATAATTCAATTGGCTGGTTTCTGTAGGTGGTTTGTTGCCTCATTCCATCATCCCTGATGTGGACACAGCAGGAACATCTGCAATCCAGGCGGTGAGGGCTGGGAGTGGAGAGAAGGGCTGGAAACACAAATATGAACTCATGCTTTGCAATTAAAAAGATAGATGATACCAACTTCACTCCTATATGAAAAAGACTGGTTATTACTAAAAACTTTTTCCTGTCAATCTGAATTTATTACTTCATATTTACTTTTGAACTATCATATTTCCAAAGGATATCTCACAAAAAAACCTTGCCAAATATTTTCTGTCTTGGATTCTTGAAAGAACACACTTCTGTGCTTTCCAAACTACAATCCCCCCTTAAAAATAGCACATAGTGACCCACAGAGAGGAAAGGTGCTATTGTCCTTAAAATTGAAGACATGTGATCCAAGGCTCTGACATCTAGAGGGGGAGAGGACTGGCACAAGCATAAAGAGGACAGTAATTTATCATATTTTTGATAATACAGCATCAGATGGAGTAACGACACAGGGGCCTGACCTCTCATTCCAAGCATATATCTAAGCTTGGCAAGAGGAATATGTGTCCTGTTGTATTGTCCTGCTGATGGAGCTCAGCTTCACATAGGAGCTCCCCACTCCTATTTTTGGCAGCCTCCAGCAAGTCATCCTGATTTTTCATTTTTGTAAGTGTGCTGTCAGGAAACAAAAATAAGCCAAAAGCTCAAGTGCCAGATTCTGTGGAGCAACATGTGGGAAGCCAGCTCTGGTCAGACCACATCTCACTCTGGCCTTCCAGGACTCAAAGGGAACTTGCAAGGAAACAGGGACAGACTTTTAGCAGGGCTCATTGTGCCAGAACATGCAGCAATGGGTTTAAACTAAAGAAGGGTAGATTTAGACATAAGGAAGAAGTTGCTCATGATGAGGGCAGGTGAGGCACTGGTACAGGTTGCCCAGAGAGGTGGAAACATTCCATCCCTGGGAATATTCAAGGCCAGGCTGTATGGGGCTTTGAGCAGCCTGGTGCTCTGGAAGGTGCCCCTGTTCACTGCAGGGCAGGCTGGCAACATGACCTTCAAAAAGCCTTTCAAACTCAATCCATTCCACGATTTTCCACGAGCTCATCTTGTGGGAATGGCTGAACTCACTCCACTTTAACCCCACCAAGCTTACTTTACTTCAGAGTACCTATAACTCTCCCAGGAACCCATTTATGCTTCTTATTGATTTTATAACCCAAGCTTTGTTGTTTGATTGGGTTGGTTTGTTTTTGTTTTTTTTTTCCTTTTTGAAGAAGCAGCAGTTCTGGCAGGCCTTTTGCTGTTTTTCATTATCTATTTCCAGTAAAGGCACATTTCTGGCTGGGCACAGCTCACCCAGCATACAGCTGTCAGCAGGGCCCAGCTACCCAGGAGGGTGACAGGGGTAACCCCAGTGCTGGGACCTCTTTTTGTGAACAGTCTGCCACAAGGCTGCCTTTTCCCCACTGAGCTGCTTAAAATAACTTTTCTCAATTGATATGGGGGGGAGCAAAGACTAAATGACTTCAAAAGAAACTAATACTGGTAGATGAAAGGAAATAATCCTATGGATAGGTGAAGGAACTGGCTGTTTCTTTGATTTCTGCAAGGAAGGAGGTCCCTAGCTCCATCACTTCATTAACAGCTGAGATTTAACAGTGTCTAAAGGCCTCCAGAGCCCATTCACACCCATCCCACAACAAACTCAGTGGGAAATGACAACCTCCCCAAGAGGAAGGTACATGCCTTTCAAAACCCAAGAGGCAAACAATATCCACAGGCTACAAGCCCTCTGTCTTCTACCGTTTATATTTTATTTATCATGCTTCCAAATCCCAGCTGCAAAGCTGAAGAGAGAGAAATGTGGTTTCTCATTAGCAAAAGCAGTACAATCTACAAGAAGGAGCTGTAAAATAATGTCCTACATACCTGTGTGGAAAACCCCTGGGATACCACATAAACTAGGATTGGCTGGTATTTTTCATTTAGCTAAATATGAATATGAGTTTTCCTGCTCCATCTCAGTTGTACCCTTTTGTTTCACCATCCCAAATTCATTCCTGCCTCCAAATTCTTTCCCCCTGGGGAAAGGTTATAAACTTAATCCTGGAGTTTGCTTCACACATCATTTGCAGCTTGTCAATGGGCTTTTGAATGTCGCTGTGTGCAGGATAACATTAGCTGGGGGAAGGGTCTAGAGAGTTTATTTTGTTAATGGAAAGAAGAATGATAGGACTGAAAACAAGTTTTTTGTTTTCTTTTGTTTTTTGGTGTTTTTTTTTTAATCAAGCTAATAAACTTTTTAGTATTTTTTCCCCTGCAATATAATTAAGTAAAAAAGTTTTTTTTGGTTCACTCTTAGTCAATTTTTCTGTTACTGCTTTCTACCTGTGGGACAGAATGAAAGCCATTTGTCAAATTCTAGCTTTTTCTCCCTTTTTGACTCAGTCACAAGGTAGGTTTTTCTTCAGAACAAGTTACCTCATGACTCAATTCATGTATCAAAACTGATACATTAGCAATACAGTCTGCAGATACAATTTGCCATACTAGGGGGAAAAAACCTGGCAGCAGTTCCCTGATATCCCAGACTATAGGCAAATCACTGGGCTTAAGAAACAAATTTTTGCCTAAACTGGTGGCTAGTTACGTGACTTGGGTTTTTTTTCTTTTATAATTTGTCATTACTGAGAGCATTTGTGTGCCTTAACAGTTTGTACTGTTAAGAAATCTCAAGAGCAAACTGCTCTCCACAAACATTGACTGCTTAAAGCTGTAATTTCTCCTAACATCACACACACTTCCTATCAAACAAATGGGAATTTTTCTGGCACTCTCTCAGGAAACACCTTCCTTTAGGGGGAGTTAAAAAAAACTAGAAGTTATCTTAATGCCCTTACTCCATGTAATTTCAGGAAGCTCACATCACATCACACAGACCAACACCAGAGCGAGTGGCATTCGATAAAGCCTGAGGGGCAGGATTACAGTGACTTGTTAAACATCAGGCCTGCTTGAGCCTTGAGGCTGACTCCTGCTCTCAGGACCACAAGGAGCTGCTCAATTTACAGGAATTCCTCAGTGGGATTTGCCCAATGGCCTGTGGTCAGCTGCTCTTCTCTGCCCCCAGTGCTCCCAGGCTGGGTACCAGCCTCAGGGATGCAGGGACGCCACTGCTGGTCACCTCCAAGGCTGATGGACAGGGGGAACAGAGCAACCCTCACCCCCAGACAGCCCTGCCCAAGGAAGGAGCTGTAAGCCACACAAGGAATGCAAGCATGATCTGAAATCCCATTAAAATGGATCCTCTAGCTATCATCCTTCCCTCCCCCAAAGCCGTGGCATTGCTAAAGATTACACATACAAGTTCTTGTCTTTGATTCCCTCAAGCAAGGCCAAATTATCCAGTAATTGGTATTTTCAGTTCACTGCTGGCTAAAACAGACAGGGAAGATCCAGGCCATGCAGAGGAGAGGGTATGGAAGCAGCACTACTGTGTGTGCTGGCAGGAGCACCACCACAGCACCCGCCTCATCTCCCAAATAACTCAAAGAGACACTGACCAGGAGCTTTTTATCCTCTTGGGGAGCACAGCACCCGCCCAGGAGAGCGTGTGGGACACAGCACAGCCCAAAGCACTGCACAGTGCAGGCAGCCAGGCTGCTCCTCTCCGGATGCCACGGCGTCAATCGCAGGAAGCAGCTGCAACACAGGCAGCCCTTGGACAAAGCAGCCCCGCTCCTGCCTGGGAGCCAGTGCCAATTTTAGATGGCTTCCCTTCACAGGAATCATGAGACATGAGAATTGTGCTGGGCAAGACCTAAAAGCTGCTTGGATTTGTAAGGAAAGCCGCAGTGGGCCATTGCTCAGCCATCCCCAGCGCCTTTGGCGCTGCCGCGGCCAGACCTGCAGCATCCACCCAAAACACACAGTGCGTCAGACTGCCCTGCACTGCTGTGGGCCCTCTAAAGGGCAATTTACACATCCAAGCCTTTCTGGGAAGGAAATTGGGGCAAGACACAGTTTGTCAGCTTTCCCTTGTCCACTTTTGAGAAAATGTATTTCCCATGGAATCAATGTGTGTGTGGTTAAAGACAAGCTCTGCAACCACTGCGTTAGGACCATTTCACATGGAATTATGTACAAGCCTGACAGTGATTCATTTTAGTCCTGAAAATGAACAGGATGCAATTAGAGCAACACTGTACACCTATGAGGTGGCTTTTGCAGCTAGAACAGAAATTCCCCGTCCATACTGGACCCCACTCCCCTGGTGTGCAAGCACTGTCAGTAAAAAAGCCAGCAGGAATTTAAAATTATACAAACCTTGGGGATGGCACTGGAGTGAGACTCAGAAGACTCACTTTGGTGTGCCTGTGTCCCCCCATGCTGCTGCCTCTCTTGCCTTGTGAATGATAAGGATTTCTGGATCATAACCTGTATTGTTTTTCATAGGTGGAAAGATCTATCCCCACTGCCAGTTTGCTTCCCAAAGATTGCAACAAAGCCCAGCCACTCAAACAGGCTGTCCCATGCTAACTAACACTGCCAGGGAGAGTTTGTCTCTTCTTCTTCAAGAGGTAACACTAACAACTCAATCCAATTAACACAGCACAAAGCAGGAGTCTGTAATTCCAGGGTGGATGGGTTCTAATGCCTCCTATGGCTTTAGAGAAAGGAAAGTTTGCACTAGATTAAAGAAAATACTCAACATTCATTTTTGCTTATCGTGGAGCAAAGCAGCATACAGGAATGCATGAGCCAGCAGAGGCCAAAAGCAGGGATGATGTCTATCCCTTGTGCATAACATCTTTGCCTGCTTTAAAAGAATGTTATGTTTCTCAATGATATCACTAAATTACTGTCTTGTTTTCCATTTGAAAGATACTGCAGTCCTTAAGCAATCACTCTGACCAGCTGCCAAGCCACTTAATCACTTACATGCACTGGAAATAAAAGCTGTCTAACTTACAAGAACTGCATCAGCTCAGTTGCCTGTCCCAAATAGCAAGGAGCAATGTGTTGTGCCTTTATTCCAATAATGCACAGAGGAAAAAAGTTGAGAAACTACACAGAGAGAATCAGCTTGTTCATCACGATCGTGAAATCCTAATTGCAACCAACAGCGATGGGATTTTTACTGACTTCAGAAAAATTACAGTTCTGCAATAGCCAACCACACAACCACCAAAAACAAAGTGCCAGGAAACTTGGGAAAACTATTAGTAATAAAAGCTGAAGATAGAGAATAGATCTACTTGAGGCCTAGCATAATACAAACAATGAGAGTGATAAATCAGAGATTCCACCCTTTCAGTGCGCAAGAGGTTAGAAAAGGGTAGAAATACAAAATACCCAGGACTTGCAAAAAGTCAGAAAGCACAGGGTGGACAAAGGCCAGCAGTGAGGTCTGGAGCCTGGGGATGGCAATAAAAACACTCTCACTTTTTTGTAGTGGGACAGAAATGAAGGTGTGACAAATAATTGGAAATCGTGTTAACTAGGAATTACTTCCCACCCTAACTGTCCTGTTGGAATAATTTCACTAAACATACACAATGGGTTGGATCAGAAATTTTTCATTCCACTTCAGACAAAAGGGCTACAACTTAAGAAATATGCTGGGTGACAGCCACACAGTGTTATGAAACAGCTTGTTATGAAAATGGCAGTTGCCTACAGAAATACAAAATCTTCACAAATTAATTTTTCACTTTTTGTGCCTTCAGTTCTTTTCAGCTATTACTATGTTTTATGCAGCATCACTGCATCACATTTGTCTATCTACAGCATGCAGCACCACAATTTGTCATCTTAGTACATTAGCTTTGGATTCAACGAAAGCAGATTTTCTTTCTTTTTTTTGCTTGAATGAACAGCAATAACGCACAGCTTTCTCTGAACACTCAAACATCATCTTCTCCTGACCTGATGTTCCTTTTCCAGTCAATTCTTCTCGTGAGTTTAGAGAGGCACTGAGCTGCCAGGAAGGAAGGAGGCAGCTGTAGGAATGCTGCAAGCAGAGGGAGTGACCTGAGAGCATGGGCATGGCTGCTGGCCCACAAATCAGCTAAAAATGGATAATCTGCTGGACGTGGTGATGAAGATTACAGATCAGACCAATTACAGCTGGGAGCTGCTCCCCAGGAGTAATTGATTAAGGCACCTCAGGTCTAAGCTGAGGACAGCATTTGATCAGCAGGTGCTGTGGAGATCCCATGGAATCCAGGTTTGCTCACAGCGCTCCAGATGGAAAATACCCATTAAGGTAAATACCTCCAGCAGGCAGAAGGCACTTGCTGCCAGAGTCCTGTTCCTGTGGTGCCCACACAGCTGCCTTGAGCTTTCAGTGCACCAGGGCCTCCTGATAGCTGACCCTTCTCCTTCCTTTGCATCCTTTCACCCCCACCACATCCCAAGCACATCCCTGCTCCCAGCCAGACTGAGGAGCTCACAAGGCACAGCAATGTTCCAGCACTCACAGCTGCCACTTTGTCAAACACAGAACATTCATTAAAGCTCAGGAGCCCACATTCCTGTTGGATTTTCACAATGCCATTTACGCCTATTAAATTATCCATAAAACACTTTCATTTACCCAAACCAATTCCCTACCCTCTGCTGCCTGCCTTTCCCTTTTTTTGTTGTTGTTTTTTGTTTGGTTTTTTTTAACCACCATTAAAACCAAGACAGTATCTGACAAATAAATGTTTTTCCACAGCACCATCCTCAAAGCAATTATTCTGCTGCAGAGATGCAGTCAGGAAGAATAAACCTCCCCGTGGTCTCTTTGGGATGGCAGGAACTGAGCGAAGTCCCCAGAAAGCCAATCTTTCAGCTCCCATTCTTCCCACACACATCTCCAATCATCTACTGCATTTCTTCTGCTCATTTGACTTCTAAAGCTCAAGCAAAGCGGGGATTCAGATAAAAGGCAGCGCTAGCAAAGAAAAAAGAAACAACTCAGCCACTTCCTATAGTGATCTTTGTGCAGCACTAACCCCAGGGTTTTTTGGATGCTGGGCAGTGTGGGTTGGTTTGCTTTCAGCCAGCATCAAAAACCATGGACTTTGCCTTGGATTGCTGTTCTGTGCCTTTGCAGAGAAGAGCTCCAATTGAGAGCAACTCTGTAAATTAAGGGCTGCATGTCTGAAAGGAGCCCAGCTCTCTAAAGGGAAATTCAGCTGATGGACTTCACAAGACTTAAAAGAACTTAAAGAATACCTTCACAAGACCAGCTAATTAATGTCAAAACATTTTTTTAAAAAGCCAAAAATAAAGTAAGAAGTATTGCTTATTAAAGGAGGTAGTACTTCTCAGAGGAACATCACACACACACCTAAACAAAACAAACAGCTTTCATATGTTTGCATACCTTGATACATATTCACAAGCCCACTACAGGCAATTCAAAAGAATTAATGAGAATTTGCCTGTAAGATCAGGCTATGAAGATGTACTTAACTGCATTGTCATCTGTGAAGTCATACTCAGTGAAACCATGCTAAATTATCTCAAAAGTACAGAGAAATATTTAAAAAAAACCCAACAACCAATAATTTGTTTGTGAGTCAGGAAAAAGCTACTATCAGACAGCTCCTACCTCCCTGCCTTTCCTTTGGCCTCAGAGACTGGAAGGAAAAGTCCAGCCATCACCTCTTGTCACCCTGCTCTCCAGGAGCACACAACTAGCAGATCTCATTGCCTCACAGTTTCTTCATTATTTTTGGGTAAGGAAATTATTATTTCTCAGGTTTTTTTCCAGCTTCCAATCAGTTTCCCAGCTCTAAATGACCTGAATTAACTGAATGAAGAAATTTCTGACACAGCCAACAAGGCTTTTGCTGCCAAAACTTGGTTAAGTGGTGAAAACCAAAAAAAAAAGAGAAAAAAGGAAATGGTTCTGAGATTTTAGGTGGTGGTTTTTCAGCATGCAGTGGTGAAACCTTCACAACTGGGTCACACAACCAGGTGTGGAACTCTGAGCAAGGAGAGGGGTTTGTTTAGCTGCTCCAAAGGGTATCAACATTTTGGAGCCCAAAATAAAGCCTGGTGCCAAGGTAAAAGCCTAAAAGAGTGGAGACAGTCCTGTCTTAGGAAACATTTAAGGGCCAAACTTGTTTGTTTTGACTCTTTTCATGCTTCCTTTACCTGCAAAACCACACACAAATTTAATTTGCCTTTAAGTTACTGTAATAGCTTGTGAGATTAGGCTTTAATGAATTGCAACTTCACTTGAAGTGTGGACTTCTTAAGGGGAAAAAAAAAATATTTATTTCTAATAACAATCTTGTATCCCACAAGTAACACTCAAAAGGGACCAAAACCTTCCAGAGGAAAAAGTTGGAAAAACCACTGCAAGGGGGAAACTTGGCTGGGGATAGAGCTGCTGGCAGGCAGCGAGGGTGGGAAATAATGGCAGAGGTAGAGGGAGGGACGAGAAAGACACGGGATTAATGGGATAAAAGGAGACAAATGACGACTCGAGGTCCTGCAAGCTGTGACCGTTTTGGGAATGAGCATGCAGGGTGAAGGGAGGAGGAGGAGGGAAAAGTCTGGGACGTGCTGGCAGAGGCAGGAGGGTCACAAGGAGCACAGGACAGGGCGTGCATTTTTGCCTCTGAGGAGAGGGGGTGACAAGACTGGATGAATATCCATGTGTCCACATCCAGGACCTGGGAAGGGGAATAGACGGACTGGCGTATTTACACGAGCTCACCTCAGCATTCAGATTATTTCTAACACAGAGTACAAGCAAAGCAGGTGTCAGATGAAAGAAATATTGAAAATAATAATTAAAAAACACCTTTAGTTATTGTTCTTAGCTTGCAGAACTTACTAAGAAATCTTGGCAAGCACACCTGGCTTCCCAGATTTCTTTGGCATGAGCTGCTCCTCAGCAGTGAGAAGGTGTGAAAGGGCTGGCTGAGCACCCTCTCTACCCTTCCACAGCACGCAGGGAGGGACAGGCACAACCTCTCCAGCTCCCTTCACAGCAGACTATTCCTCACTGAAGGGCAGCCCCTTTCATTATACTGATATTTCTCCACCACAGCTCAGTGAGTCCAAGCACAGCACACACCCAGCACCAAGGGGCAGCAGCCCCTCACTCAGCCTGGGACACTGCAGCTACTGTTCCCTCTCTCTGGGCTTTGTTTTCCATCTTCCCTTGTTTTTCCCCACCAAGCCATCCCTGCTCCCTCAGCCCCCCTCCCCAAAGCCCAGCTGTCAATACCCCCTCGCTCCGCTCCTGGAGATGCGAGCGCTCCGGAGTCAATCTTCCCATGAAAATCAAAAGTCAATGACCTGCCCTTCCCTGTTCCTTAAGAACCAACAAAAAAAAAAAAAAAAGAAAGAAGAAAAAAGCCATAATTTTTCTTCCTCTCAGTTCTCACGTGTTAATGTTCACTCGAGTTGTTAGGCAATACAAAATGCATTAATTCCTCCAAAGTGAGTTCCCCATGAAAGATTTAATTGTTGCTGATTAGGCATAGTTTTCTCCTTCGCCACCCCCCCTTCTTTTGGGGTTGCTGAAAAAAAGAAGAGCAGAATGCAAAGATATTTTTCACTCAAAGACTACGTTAGCCCTATTATCTAATCAAGTGGAAAGGCCTTCGTCTGTCCTGGCCCTGCCAAAAAACAAGTGAGGCAATAAAAACCTTTAAGATTTTTCTCTATCCTTTGTTATCCCAAAAGACCCAAGTTTAGTCAATTGCTGTCACATCACTAGAAAGAGAGAGGAGGAAAACAGAAAAGAAAGAGAAAAGACACTGCTGTAGCTGTTTTAAAAATAGGGGTGCTTTCCATAACCCATGAAGAAGCCTGGTACACAAAATTGCACAGTAACTTTCAAAAGATTTGCATTTAAAAGATTGAATACAGGTCGCTTCCCTGTGACCATAGAAACATTAGAAAAGGTGGAAAATTCAGTCTACTGAACTTCAAATGACTTTATTAAAGTGTCACTAATCAGAACCCAAGGACACAAGGTTTTAGTGTTTGGGCTAACAACGTGAATAACCCTCAAAAGTCAAATGACCTTCTAAGAGCATTACGTTTAAAAAAAGCCACTTGTCAACAGCAAGTTAAGTAAGAAAAACTTGATTGCCTCTAAGAAATGAGTAATCCCATGCAGCTCACAAGAACACAACTGAACTATGTCTCTAGAAGCAGGCTCATATTAGACAAAAATCCCCAAAGCTTTATATTATGTGGACAACCAAGCATTTGCTTTCATTCGAGACAGTTTAAGACAAACTTTGAATGAAATATATGAAATATTATTTTGAAGTTAATATCCCCATGCAATGAAACAGGGATGAGAACAAGGTTCATTAGGAAACAGTGTCATATCAGCAGTGCCAAAACACAGGTAGACACTGAAAAAACCACTGAAAATAAGTTACATCCACATGACATCTGTCACTAATCAGAAGGCTACCTCAGTCACAGCTCAGTTAATGTATTTATTCACCCAAGGCACCATCACTTCTATCCAACAAGCATCACCTCCAGTTTAGTTCTGTCTCCAGAGTTACAGCAGGTGTTCTGTGCCTAAAACTTGCTGTTCCTCTCCATACAACCCCCTGCAGCTCTGGGCAGCTCCCCTGGTTCATGCAGCAAGGATTCCCCTCATAGGCATCATCCTTTTGAATCTTAATCCCTGCAATCTTTATTCCTTTTTTGCTTATTCAAGTATTTGCTTTGTCTTTTATACCAGTTCAAAAATCCTTCGGGTGTAGGAACTACCTGCTAAAAACAATCACTAGTAATAGGAAAGTATCCTGTAATATGGACTGAACAGTTTCAAAGTTAAGATTATTCTTCAGAGCCAAGCAGAGAGCTTTCAGAACTGAGTAAGATCATCTAGAAGGCAGTGAAAATTTATTTTGCTTATTCTAGTGTCTTCATAGTGCTCCAAAACAGTGCAGTAGAAACACTACCCACACAGATGGTTCTTTTCAGCAGCAAGGTTATATTCTTGTTATGTGGGCTCTTTAGCTACACTGAGCAGCAAATCAGCACAATACTTAACTGATAGACTCCCAGTCTTGGGCAATCCTGTAGCTAAAAGGAGTATTTCAAAGTCAAATGGATAGAAAACTTCCTTCAGACATGACCATGGGCAGCAGGCACTGGGGCTCTGTGATTTTAGGGAGCAGGTCCCAGCAAATAGGGCAGACACAGGGGTTTTAAGTGCTGGTGTAGATCACTTCCCTACAGGCTCTGCTGCTAGGTGACTTACCCCTCAAACTAGAGGGAAAAAACTGGCAGCACCTACTCCAAACCTGCCAAACAGAAACATGCAAAGCTCATTAATCTGAACCAACAGGTGACTAACATTTCTGACACGTTTTGGGCGAGCTGTCACGGCACAGACTGAGTAATCCCCTTAGCGCGACAGAGCCCACACTGGGACTCCAGCCCAGCATTGTGGACCTGCACCAGAAGGTTATCCTTCCCTACAGTGGCCTTTCTCTGCTTCCCTGGTAATTTTCCTGAGCTATGGCACAAAGCTGTGAGGAGACCATCATAAGGAACATTCAGGAGTTACCCATACATTACCCTTAGGAAGATACACCATCTTTTTCGAGGCACAGCAACACAAACTCCAGTGCCAGCCATAAAAATATTTCAAATGTGATGATATAATGATGATACCCATTTCTACCCATGCCTGTGATCCTCCACACTGGATCCAAACTCCATTTGGATTGAGATGTTTATCCACAAAGAAATGATATCTCAAAAAGTAACCTGTCAACGTTGAAGCCTGTGAGGAAAGGTAAAATTCCTTCTCCTCAGCACACACATTTGTTTAGCTGACACAGGAGCACACAAACATCACAGACCCAAATGCAATGCTCTCACAGAGGTTCAGCTCTCACAAATGCATGAAACAGTTTTTTAGTTTCTTCCACCCAACATGCATGTTCTTATCCTGGCAGGAATGCCCATCGAACCCTGGTGAAGGGAGCAGTTTAATTAAAAAAAGAAACAAAAGAAAAGACTCTTAATACATTAATCCAAATGCAGACAATTCCATGTACTCTGTCTTGCATTTTACTGGAGTGGCTGGATTCAGTGTCGACACAGAGCTCCATTGCCTTGCAGGCAAAACTCAGTAGGTGCACAAACTTTTAATAAGATATTATGCCATATTAATAAAGGGAATTGAGGTGGTTTTATTACTACTAATAATTGCCATAGCAATTCTTTTAAAGTTTCACTGCCAGTAATCCTTTACCCTAGCAATTAAAGAAGCCTTAAATATCAAATTAGCTATCATACACAACTTCTCCAAAATTAATCCTCTGTATTGCAGACAAAACAATTGGTAGTTAAACAAGTGTTAAATAACTACAACATAACATGTAGCTCCAAGCTACTTACTTAAATGTCAGTGAACAAAGGTGGATGCTTTTCAATTGACTCACACAAGTAATCTCACTGGAGATAAAAGCTCTTTAAACATGATTATTTTATTAGATCACTTCTTTCACGGGTTTACTTGATGAATATCCTTGATTTGAAATGTTTGGTAATTAGCCTGGTCAAGGACAGTGATGCATTCATTACTACCCCTTACTCAACAAGAGCTATTTTTAGTATAAAAAGGCTAGATAAAATAAATAAATATATAAACAAATATTTGCTCTGAAAGGGTAGCATTTATCTCGTAAAATCTCAAAGTAAAATAAACAGATATTAAGATATTACACCAGTTTAATGATACAAGTGCTAATTCTAAATTCAGACCAAAGTAGAATGTCTGTTATGGGATTAAATGACAGGAATGAAACAATAAAAGCACAACATTATCACAGGAAAAACACTGTACTTGTTATTGCAACTCAAATGTGCCTTTGATTAACGTAGAGAAGCTCTGCAGTTCCAAACCCTTGATTTTGTAAGATTTACAGTGTAGGCACAAATCCTTATTCATGCCAATGGAAGATCAGGCAGAACTTCCAGGAGCAACAGATTATTTCCCTGCTTGCAGTAGAGGCCAGATGTGACACCAAAGGTGGGAGATGTCTGTAGCCCCACATTTCTCCTCACAGAGAAAAGCAAGGCACGATTCCTCCCAAGAATATTTCTGGGTTTCACATTCTCTGAACCTCAGAGAAAGGAAAAACAATTCTCATCTT
Organism: Molothrus aeneus; assembly: GCF_037042795.1. Taxonomy (NCBI): domain Eukaryota; kingdom Metazoa; phylum Chordata; class Aves; order Passeriformes; family Icteridae; genus Molothrus; species Molothrus aeneus. Next base: position 8,207,133 of record NC_089649.1, on the reverse strand, counting down.
ATTTGCTGTGCCTGTGTTCATGCCAAAGTAGAATGCAACATGGAGACTGTTTAGCCAAAGTGATGGGGTTTTGTGTGTGTGTCAGGACTGTGGGCTGAGAGTCACGAGATTCTGGGCAGGTGTGCAGGGTTGAGTGCTTGGCAGAGTCAGTTCAGATGCAATGTAATATAGTGTAATATAATATAGAATAATATAGTATAAAAAAGTATTCAATTATCCTTCTGATAAGATGGAGTCAGATGCCGCCTCATCATTCTCTCCCTTCATAAGGGGTGAATCCTATAGGTGTCTACCTGAGACCAGCAAATGTCCAAGAAAAAAAAAATGCTGAACTGATTTGGCTGAATGTGGGGGGGGGGGGCTCTGAGCACCCTGGTCTAGCAGAAAGTGTCCCTGTGGGAGTTAAACTAGATGGTCTTTAGGATCCCTTGTCCCCAAACCATTCCATGACTCCAACCCATAAAAATCCTTGGTTAATTACTTGTCTTTGCAGCAGCCAAACGCTCAGCTCTTTTTTTTTGCCTTTGCTCTTTCCGTGTCAGCAGGACAGTCCCACTGTGGCCACTGCAGGCCCAGCAGCAGAGCCCTGAATGCAGCACACAAAGGGAGAACAGCTAAAGCACATAATCCCTGCGGAACAGAGGCGGCCCAGGGAAGGAGAGACCTTTCTGCTCCGCCTGGAAGGAACCGCAGGGATGCCCCGCGCCGCTCGCTTACCAAAGAGATGCCAGGCAAGTTTTTCTAAGAAAAGAAGCCTGGTTCTTAAAAAAATTGCACTGCTTCAGCAGTAAGCTCACAATGAAAAGAGAATTCTCATTTGCATCAGCTTGAAACGTCCGTGTTCTGGCGCTACAAAGCCTATGGCTGATAAAGTACTCTTTCTCCTTAGCAATAATTGTAGGGAAAACGCAAAGATCTGGCAAGATATTTGCTTCTGAAATACTTCTCTATTACCATGGAGAATTTGGAATATCCACCACTGCACTGGAACAAAATGAAGATAAAGGAGTTTGAATGCTACTATTATTGTTAGGATTTCTTTCTTCTTTTTTTAAAGGCTCTGTGGATTTCAAAGGGGCAAGAATTAATCACAGAAATAAATCAAATACCGCTGCCAGTAACAGAGCAGCAAGAAGTGTTAAACAAAAACAATAAATACAAATGATCACTCACTCAAACACACACATAGATAAGCAACATTTGGAAATTAACAATGGAGTGTAAGTCCCGTGGGTGCCACCAATGACAGAGAAAACCAGACCACAATTTCAAGAAAAAAAGTATAGTACCTGCATTTTACAGTAAAGGTATTTAAATGGATCAGAGGCTCCATCTCTTTCCCTGGGGAAGGTGACACATTCCATTTCCTTGCCCTGACCTCATCTCCCCAGCTCTCCTACAGGAGGGTCTCTACACTCTGCAAGAGGACATTTACACCAACCAAGGGTGTTTGTCTGCTCTGCTGCCAGAGCCCTCCATGCCTGGGGAAAAACCCTTTGCAAGCAGCCAAGTGCTCATCCTCAATGACCACTGGGGCTGTGGAAAACCCTGACTTGTCCTGGATGCAGCCACATTCCTTCATTCCACTCATTCCTGGAATCCATTACCCTCCCAGGATGAGAGAGGTGTTGCACCACTAACTAAATCTTTAGATAACTTTCTTATTTTTTGCCAGCTTTGTTGCAAGGCACAGGTAAAACCCAACCACTTCAACATTTCTGGCTTCAAAAGAATAGCTGCTAAACACAGAAGTTATGTTGTTAAAAATTAAAACATGAGTTTCTCTTTGATTAAAGAGAAATGTTAACACTGCAATGTGCAATTATGAAAAAAGATATAAAGACAGAGAACAGAATTTTATAGACAAAACAAGAATAGATGAAGGCTCAGTATAAAGAATATTCTAAAGAAAATGGGTTATTCTGCAGCTCCAGTTATGTCAAGGATATATACACCGTATGGCGGCCCTTCCCATTGAGGAAAGGTCCAGCCTAGCAGAGGAATCCCTTCCCACCTCAAAACAGCCACACAAGAAAGGAACCAAGTCCCAGGAGACTGTCCAGATGCTCCAAACCTGTTGAATGCTTTCATACCAATGTCCAGTGCAGAGCATTTTCAGAAAATAGAGCCACTGTCATCATTAAAAATTAATGCAAACCAGCCTGGAGCAGAATTTACATTCCTCAAAAGACAGTAAATCCTCAGGACAAGAGACCACCAGACCATCCCATCAGCATGTCACCATCCCACCAATGTTTTCAAAATCCAGGGGAGCCAGACAAAACCTATCAGCCTGTAACACAAACAATCCCTCAGAAGTATATATTAGGCTCAGATTGAAACTGTAAATCTTTCTGAGGAGATTTTCACACATTCTAAAGAGACCTAATGCCATCCTCTGTCATGATAAAATGGAATTTCCAATGCTTAGGGAGTGCACAAGCTGGCAAGTGGGAAACTACCACTAGCTGAGCTTAATATGTAGAGGGGAAAATGACTTTTAGGGCACTTATTAGATGAGAACACTGAGCTGGAAGCTGCTGATGGGCATTGACTGTGTAAGCCTCCAATGGCATATTTATAAAGTAGTTCAACAGAGGATATATCTTTCAAAACATATAAATTAAAGCCTGGTGTAACTTTCACCTAAATCTATACATAACATCTGTTAAATGGATTCAAGACTGCCACTACATTACATAAACTCTTGTTCTTGTAAAGCTGTGGTGAATCACACAGCTATATCCTACTATTCTGCTTCACATGACTGGGGGGAGAGAAGGGAAGGGAAGGAGGAGAAGGGAAGGGAAGGAGGAGAAGGGAAGCAAAAATTGTAGTGTCCCACACATGTTGGTATCTCCAAAACCCTGGAAATTGTGCAGGATTCATTCAGGAGCTACATAATTACACTTTTCAGCAAGATGCAATCATTGCTGGTGGCAACCAACACCATGGAATTACAAGTGGAATATGATAGCCATTGTCACTTGTGTTGGACAAGGTTACAATTCCCTTACTTCTAGGACAAAGTTCTCCTCTCCCCAGATGACAGAAAAATCTCACATTGGAAAGGGCACATCTCAAGCCTTGTTACTTTTCACCAAGCACTTAGAAATGTCAAGCTAGAGCAACATCATTTGGCTTAGAATTGGTAAAAATTTATCAAATCCCTGGTTTGCAATTCCAGCAGAGCAAAACACAAAAAGAAGTGTTGCTAAATCGTTCAAGGTAGGTGTTACTTAACCTGAAATCCACAGATTGTGACAGCTTTTCTCTCCCAAAACCATCAAATGTCCTGGAGCACACATGATTGTATTAAGATCTTGATAGCTATCACATGGAAATTAATGTTTCTGGCTACATTTAGTATATTGTGAAATATTTGCCTGTGTTTTTATTGTGCACAACAACAACAACTCCAACTGTGCCTCTTCTACATTCTTTTATAACCGTTTTATATGCTCAGTGGGGGGACAGAAAAAGAATTTAGTTAATCATTAAGCTTTTTCTTTCCAAAAGCAAGCCATGCTGACTGTCCCAATTAATCAACGTCTCTGGAAGTTGCAAAGGAAATTTAATGCACTGTTTCTGCTTCAGAATCCTTTACTCTAAACACCAGCCTTCTGGTTTTCAAATGAAGAAATACACACACAGCTGAAGGAATGAAGAAATACACACACAGCTACTTGCTGTAATCATAATAAAATTGATTTTGGAGTGGTGGTAAAAGGTATATTTCAGCCCACTAAATGCAATTCTTTCATTCCAATACAAGTTTCTGAAATGAAAATTAAAAAAAAAATATGAGTAAACTGAATTTCTTATGGGGAGATTGCCACCTAAACATGATTAAGTATTTCTGAACCACTGAATTTCACACCCTTCCATCTGCAGGTGAAGCTGGAGCCTCAGAAAGGTGGACCTGTCACCACCAATCTGCTCTCTAGCATTCCAGAAGGATTTCCTGGTTGCTATTCCCAGTAGAAACAGAAACCTGTATCTACTGTGGGATCTACTACTGAAATTTAGCCAAAGCCCAAATATAGTGGCTTACTTTAAGCAAGGCACACAGCTCCCTGTGTGGACAACAAGTCCCTACATAAGTCAGGCAAAACAGCCAATTTTTGTCTTTTTAAAACTATGCCACAACAGAATGCCTCTAAATTAATACTCAATTATTTGCAATTCTATGAGAAGGGAGCAATGCATTTGTATTCTGGAGTTTGACTTCTCAGCCCAGGCTCCCACAAAACTGCTCCCCATCAAGCTGCCCTGCAGCAAAACTTATCCCCAGTTCTTGTCCTTGGAGCACTGTGCTACCACCATTGTTTTCTATTGCTTTTCACAGAGCTCCAGCCATGTAAAGTGCCTAACTATGGGCTGCAGAATGTCTTGATTTCTTTATTTCCGTGGCAAGGGCCAAGCTTTTTGTTATGTGTTTAGTGTTTACCCCGTGTCACTTTCAATATAGATTTTAATTTCCACAAATAGAAGGTCCTTCTCATGTACTCAGGGCCTTATTTTCTGCTTGGTTATACCAATGTAAATTAAGAGCAATTGAACTAAATAAAACAGAGTTACAGCAAAGGAAAATTAGCATAACAGAAAGGAAAGCCAGTCCACTGTTTAGTAATAATTTCTTTCATATACTCCAGATTCTCATGCTCATACATCCATTAGAGAGCCAAAGCTGTAATAACAATGTTATATTTTCACAGGAAAAAAAAATGTAGCATTTTCTCACTCACACAAAGGGGCTTTTTTTTTTTAAGAAGAGGGAATGTAGCTGGACTGCATTTATTTTTCTATTTGTACAGTGGTAGCCACAATTAATAATCATAATATTAGGGTGCATTTTTAGAAGAGACTGTTTGTACATGTGAGACCTCATGGCATCAGAAAAGCACGCTCATTTTTATGGCACTAAATCTCAGAAGGTAAGACTGTCTCCTTCCATCAGTTCTGAGCAGTTTTACTGTTGTAAACTGTATTTCCATGGGTGTTTTAAAAACAGATACACATGGGGTGATCAAGGAAGGACAAAAAGAGTATCTAGAAGACAACAGACCAAATTAGCCCTGATTTGGATGAAGCTTAGTTACATCATTAGGAATATGACTTCACAATTACATTTTTAATACCTTAGTTTCTATGAAAAACAACTGTGGCATTTCAACTTAATGCCTGCAAATTGAAAAAAAAAAGATATCCAAAATTAAACTTATTTGCCCTAGTGTGAAGTCTCCTGTACCATTTTTCTTCCATGCTCACTGGGAAGAACACCTTGGAGATTTCCAGCTACACTACCACCATCACTCACAAGACAAAGATCTTAGGGTTCTCTAAAGGAATTGCCTCTCTAAAGATTTTGCTTTAAAGAGGGGAAAAAAGGCCTTGCTTCTACTCCCTTCTCCTCAGCCTTGCCCTGATGGATGGTGTTGGTCATGGGTGGAACAGCTCTGACAGACTTGGAACAGCCACCACGTCTGGTGGCAGTGATTTATTTCTGCAAGCAGCTCTAAAGTTCAGACATGACACTTCCAGATAGCAGTGACCAGTTAATTTCTAGAACAATAAATAACAAATGCTAAGAAGAACTGGGCTTTGCCCAGATTTAGACTCTGTGGGACTTGTTATTCCTTAACACATTCCTGTCCTGCGGTGGCCTGGCTTTCACCAGGCAGAGCTGGGCACCTCCTTCTTGGAGGTCAGGACATTTATGTGTACATGGGTGTCTTCTGTAGATACACACATGCACCTCATGTTTACACACAGCTATCATAAAGCATGGCAATAAATAAATAATCACAGTGATAAATCACCTGGGGGTCCAGGAGACACAAAGGGGCCATGTAAGAGGAGAGCTGGTTGTGAGCAGAGGCAGCCACGCGCTTCCAAGGCACCTCAGTCCAATTTTTAGGAGCTACTTTAGGCAGTGGATGGGGATTTTTCTATTAGCAGATAAGAACTGAAGGCTGGACAGCATGACATAAATCCCTGAAGATCCATTATTGTTCATTTGTTACAGAAACCTAAAAGGAGGGCTTAGCTCCAGCCTTTGGCGTCCTACTGAGGAGTATTGAATTTACTCAACTCCTTTCCTAGGCTGTAAAATGGATCAAAATAAACAAATCATACAATGCAGTTGTCTTCCTCCCCTCTTACCCGTCCCTCACACACAAACTCAAAACAGTGCTGAGGAGAAAGAATTTAAAAAAAAAACCAAACCAACACAATAAGAGACACCTTTATCAGCCTCAGCCATCTGTGTTCCTTTAGTCTGATCCAAGCATTTTGGCAGGCGTGTGTGCAGCTTGCTCCTACCCCATATCATCCTGCCCTGCAAGAAAACGTCCCCTCCCTCTTCCTCCCCTCTCTGCTGCTGCAGGTCAGGCAATGTTCTGAGGTTTTTAATTCCAGAACTTGAAATAACAAGGTATTGGTGCATATGTTTAATTAATTACAATCTCAACACAAACACTTAACCTTGTTTGAGGAACTGCAACCCCACTTGGTAGCTTGGCCCAAAAAACAAACAGATGTCAAAAAACCCACACAACTTTCCGTGCTGACCACAGGAATTACCTGGAGTTTAGAAATGTACAGGTAGAAATAAAATAAAATAGGCTAATTACTCAAAAGTTTAAAATGCAGGAGCTAAAGGCACTGCTAAAGAAAGAAAACGGTGGTAAGAAAACCACCACCACCATAAATTAGTTTCCAGACAATCTGACATGACCCTACTGGGGTTAAAAATCTGGATTTTCATTAATGTGTTCACTGAAATCATAAAGGCTCAAATTCTTTCCTCAAAGCAAGTAGGCATAAAAACATTTATCAGGCAACTTTCAAAGGGACTAGAATCATGCTCAGGAAAAAAAAAAGTCATTTAAATACACTCAGAAATGCAGGTCTCAAAAGATTAAGAGTACAATCAACTACTAAATTTGCCTTCTGTTTCTAAACAGCCTTGTAATAGCAACATGTCTTCAATATTTCAGGAAGCATGACACTTTGACAGATTAAAAAGAAATGTTGCATTGAAAAGAATAAAGAATGAAAATGGGGAAAGCACCAGGAACCCTGAAGTGTAATATTATAGAATAAAACCCCTATGGAAAATTCAAGCTTTAAACACATCTACTACAAAAGTACAGCACAGCTCTGGCATCTTATTTATTCCTCTGAACTACTTCAGGAGAATTCTCTTAATTTATCAAAAATGATCCAGAAAGGAGTTGACATGAAAAGCACTCAGCTCAGCTCTCTCCAAGGAACAATTCTCTCCTAGTACACTCGGAGGGAAACAGAATCACTTATTTCCCCATGCACAGTGCCCATGGCAAACATAAAACCCTCCAGCTTAAAGTAGTGGTTTTCTGTCCTAATATACACACATGCCATACATGATGGGAACTTGGATTTTTTCCCTCCCCAAATGCTTCAGGATGCTGCAGATCAAATTCCTGTTTTGAAAGCCAATTAGCACTGAAATTACACAGAGCCACACTCTCTAGTGTTGGATACTACTTAAATTAATTTGGTACAGGTAGGATATAAATTCTGTTCATAGCCTAGAGAAAGGACTACACATCTGGGTAGGTGAAACATCATATACATGTTCTTGGAACTAATAGTCTTCTCCTAGATTGGCCCAAAAAACAAACTGATGTCAAAAGACCCACAAAACTTTCAGTGCTGAAAAGTGTGTGTTATTATAAAATTACATGTTTGCCTTAAAACCCAAAGAGGACTAGGTATGGAGCACTTGTTTAAAACATTACATTAATGTTCTTATTTCTGTTTTAGACAAAAAAAAAATCTTCAAAAGGCTTCAGAAGCATTAAAATTCAAACAAACTATCTCCAAAGAAATCCTTGAGGAAAATACTTACAATGATTTTATAACCAAAACTAACACTCATGAGCCTAACTCATTGGGTTGAAAGTTGTCTTCTGTTAATTTCTGCTTCAGCAGTAGATGAAAACCTTGCATCAGCAGCAGCATCAGGGCAGAGTTATGGCCCAGCCCAGAGCAGCTCCACAGGTGACACGTGGCAGAAAGGCCCTGGCAGGACAGCACAGCCTGCTCCCAAAGGCAGGACACTCACATGGGTGCTGCTGCTCCAGCTCTGCTCTCCAGGAGAGAGCACAGGAAGGAGCTGTGAGGCCCCATCCGGTGATGGAGGCCTCCAAAAGCAGCTGCTGTCCTAACCCAGCTCATAAATCCCCTCTTGGTTCCCCATCAGCAACAGAGACAGCCAAGCTCTGTACTCTTAAGATGCCCCATAAAAGAGAGATCCAACTAAGGGCCTGGAAGGGAGTCAGAAGTAACTTGTAAAACACAAAGGCTCCAGCTCATCAGTTTTATCAGTGCCATTCATAAACAATTTAATAAGAAGGAGATGACATGAGGGCTGGAGCACCTCTTGTGTCAGGTCAGGCTGACAGAGCTGGGTTGTTCAGCCTGGAGAAGAGTGCAGGGGGACTTCAGAGCACCTAAAGGGTCTACGAGAGAGCTGGAGAGAGACTGCTTACAAGGCTCAATATATGGCTCACATATATAAGGCTCACAAACCTATTCCCATTCATTTCACTTAAACATCCATGAGAAAACCCTGTCTTCGCGTTTCAGCTCTATTAGAGAATCCAAACCAGCTTCACAGAGCTCTTGGGAGTCATATTATCCTCACAGGGGCACTGCAGGGAACCCAAACTTGCCCATGGGATGATGCCACCCTTGGGACAGAGCGTAGAGGGCGGGAAGGTGATGAACTGCAACAAGATGCTCTTCTCCAAAAGGAGCCCCCAAAGCTCCTTCCACCTGTCTGAGCCTCAGAGCTGCTGAGTGCCTTTCTGTCTGTAGCCCTGGATGGCTGCATTAATTGCAGCAGAACCCTTGCACCCTTATTTAAGGCCAAGATCACTTAGTGAGACTGTGTCAACACAAGCCACAGCCTACCTACCATCAGCATGCATGTGTGATGGCTACAGACACAAAATGCTGAGGCAAACTCTTGTTTCCATTACTTTCTGCATAGCTGTTGGCACATAAATTACCACTTCATAACAGGCCCTTTGAAATTCTTTTGCATTAACTAATGCAGCTCGATGTATTTTTACAGTGTGATCATGGCTATCAGTTTCCATCTGTTCTACTGTCCTTTTGGAATGTTTTCCCTGTGAGGAAGTAAACAAAAATAGAGCACTGTAAAAACAAACCTGCCTGACAGTCTAGACTGAGGGTCTAATTAAAAATAAGATTTATTAGAATAGAGAGAAACGTCTCAGTAAAACAAAGACACAGTTTCTCTAACGTATCTGCTATTATTCTTGGCAAAGCCCAGTCAGGCTATAAATTCACTGAAACAAATCAGTATGGCACTGATGCACCACTCTGATCTAGCACTGCTTTTCCAGACTTGGGGGACATGTGAGGAAAACTCTTTGTTTCACTTCAATTTCAGTCCCCATAAATTCCTTTTTTTAACTGGGACAGGAGTGTGCTAGGGCTTGTCTCCACAGAGTAAGAAACCAAACTGAGTTACCAGCAGTGCTGCTCCCTAGTCTAGACACAGTTAAAACAAACTGTACCAGCAGAACTATGTCATGCCAGGGGCTTGCTTTGATATAAATTAAATGGACACCTTGCTCCTGGAGGGGTGAGGAGGGGCAACTAAAACTTGGAGAGACTCAGAACATGGAAACTGCTGCTGGTCAAAAGGGAATGAGCATCCTTTGGTGAGGTGCAGCCTCAGAGAAACTGCACAAGAGTCAGCACAAGAACAACAGCAAAGGTCCCAGACACCACCACCAACACAGCCCTGCCCCAGTAAAAACACAGGTGAGAACTGGGGATACCAAAAGGGCAAAGCAAGCTTTGGAGACCAACTTCTGGAGCAAATGGGCAGCCACTCATTGCTTCACCTAACACGGAAAGAACACTGCACTCCCTCAGCCCTGGGGATATCATTTTACATGGAAAAGGACTCACTTATTAACATCTATAGGACCCAAGAACCATTTGGAGATTCGTATGAAGAATTTAACACTTAGCAAAAATAAGCACATGAAAACTTTGCCCTGTTTTTTTGGCTATAATTTCTAGTGTTTGCACTAGAGACACATGAAAAATACTATTTTCCATAATAAAGAATGTTGTTTTTAGAAGTCTAGTGATTTTTAACATAAAAATTATTAGGTGACCTCACATGCAAAAATGCCCAAAGGCTGCTAAAATAGCAAAGAAATGAGAAATTCTAGATATTAAGAACATGTAGCAAGACAGATTCATTAAAGAAATTAGAAAGGATGAAAAAAGAGCCAACTTTGAACCAAAACACACAAATTGGTTTTGAATTGTTTTCCACATAAGGAACATTCATCTCCCACTCTAGTTCAAGGACAGCTTAGAGATCCTTTTTCAGATCATGCAAATGACAGCAGTAACTTAAATAATTACACATTTCTTAGAACCAGCAATATCAGTTTTAGGAAGAGAAAAAAAAAAGTGTCTTTGGAGCTGGGACAAGGCAGCAGATTTTCATTGTTTACTCTAACATTTCATAAGCAGTTTCCTTTTTCAGGCAACAATTGATGTGCCATGTATCGTTAAAGAACGAACCAATTTATAAATAGCATGAATACAAGGAGAACCCCATTGTTCTGATTTGCGCTGGTAAATATGAGACATGCCAGATAAGACTTCTCTGAAGTGGGTTTCTAATTCCCTTACTAAATTTAAAGCCTTGCATTAGCCAGCTGGGCTGGAGAAGCAGCACCTTCAGTGTCTGGCCCCACCAGGCCACCCCTGTTCCTCTCTCAGTGGGATGGTGAATGACACCACAGCCCTGGAGCAGAACCCAGCTCCAGGCTGCAGGAGTGACACAGAGCTAGCTCAGCCACAGGACACAGCCTGGGCTGGGACAAAAAGCTCCACAGCAGCTCCTCACACCGTGCAACCCTAGGTTTATGGCAAGGGCTGCAGTTCCTGCTGAGTCAAGGCAAACCCTCCTGTGATTGTCTTTCCAGCAGGCCAGGGCCATTCACTCTGCCTCTCTTCATTAAGGTCCAGATTTTAACCAAGCATTGTCTGAAATCCCCACATCTTACCTGAATAAGGAAAAAACACATCCCAGCTTGGAGGTCCAAGATGCCCAACAATGTCAATCTGTCACAGCTGAGACAGCCACAATACACAGAGTATCACCAGACAATTCCAGAAGGCTTCAGACCACACAGAGTAACACCACAACACTTCAGAAGGCTGCAGGTATCTACCCTTCTTGTCCTTCAGCCCAGCCTTTTGTTCCCTCCTGTTGATGCCCTGCACCTGTGTGCCCTCTGCTCCCTTTGGTGCTTGCTCAGTGCCCCTGGGCACTCCTTACCTTCAATGCTGCTCACCTGTTCTGCACAGCTGTAGCCAATGAGGGGTGAGGCTTGGCCACAGCCCCACCCCAATTCCCACAAACTGTGTGCCTACCACTGCTCTGCCAAAATCCTGCCATCTTCCCATATCACTTTGCTCCTTGTGCTCTCAGGATTTTTCTTTTCAATACCCTTTTACCACACTTCTTTTGGCCTTTAGGAAGCCCTTCAGTCATAAAGAATTCAAAAGTTTTGTGACTTTTAACAAAGCAAAAATTTGGCCCTGGAACATTTGCACACAAAAGGATCTGTTCTACAGCATTATGGATTAAAAGTTTTCTTATAACTCCCATCTACTGTCCAAACCAAGATGCATCATCTTATTTGCCACCTACTATCTTTCTGGAATCCAGTATTGTAACCATGAACACACATGGGGAAAGGCCTAAACTCCAGTGTTACCCTAATTACTTGTGGTTATTAATCATAGATTAGCTTTTGAGCTTCAGCATTGCCCAGAGCTACAAACAAGTTGTCCTGGTTTGAAAGACTTTAAAGAGGTGGGAACTCTGAAATGGGTAACCTCCCCTTGATTCCAACCAATCCCTTTCTACCAATAAGGAACAAGTGAACGGATATATGCGATAAGATATCATTGAAAAAAAAAAAACAAAAACAAACAAACAAAAAAAACCAAACAACCAAAAAACCCACCAAAAAACCCCAGCAACAGCAACAAACTGACCTGGGAATAAGAAAACATTGAAAACTAAAAACACCCCATAGGCAAATGCAGTGATCCTCAGGAGTTTTTGACACATATTAAATTGTTAAAAAAATAACAAAAGATTGACCAAAACATTGTTTCCAATTTTTGGAATTATGTCAGATGCAAAGAGCACTGAACTCAAAGCTTCTTTTTAACCAAAGGGCTCTGAATTAGAGTATAAGTAAAAACCTGCTTTGACTTCAGTTTCATGTTCTTTTGTACATTTAAGCTAATCAACAACCACAATTCTTTGATAATGACAGTTAGGAATGACTGATTTTTAGGAAACATCTGTGTCCCTTCCTAAACACACCACAGTAAAAGAGCTACTTTTCAACTTGGTCTAACTGGACAATTGTTTGAGAAAATTCAGCGATACAGGCCCAACATCGAATTCCCTTAACATGAGAGGCCTACAAATAAGCAAAGGCCTCAGACCTGACAAGTTCCACTGGGTTTTATGGGGGGACCAATCATCACTGATGACCTGTACTAAGACCTAGGCCTACTCAACCCATCCATCTGCTGATGGACCTGTTCCCATTTCTGCTCTTCCACTACAGCCGTGCCTGACATGGACAGAGTCCCTGCCAGCGCCCACAAGGACACCTTCCCTAAGGGAGGGGAATGGAGCCCGCAGAGATTCCTGATTGTGACACCAGAGGGACTGGAGTGACATCACCACCCAGGCCTGAGGTACATAGGTTGTGGTGCATCAACACACCTTGCAGTTGAGGAGTGGATCGCTGAGAAGGAGCTTGCCCAAGGCTACTGAGCCAGTTTTGGTGCCTCTGAGGCAGTTCATAGGCGTTTCTCTTGACTCAAGGAAAGATCGGTACATTTTGTCAGGAGGATAAAGGCCTGCAGTGCTGCGGCACACATACAACAGGCATTCCTCCATACCCACGATGGCGCAGCAGAGAGCTGCTGAGAAGCGTCCTCCTGGGAAGGAGCGAGGTGAGAGCCAAGTCTCCCTCCCCACAGCTCCCCATGGCTGGCAGAGGGGCAGCAGCCAAGAGCAGCAGAAAGGGGAAGCAGGAGCTCTGCAGAATCAGCCCAGAGTGGAGGCCCTCCTCTGACGGGCCAGGCTGGGCTGTGGCCTCTGGCACTTCCAGGCCCTTAAGGCAACCCAGCAGGGCCTTGGGGACAATGCTGCAGGGACATTTCCCGAGTGCTGTGAGGTGCTCACACCACCTCCCCTCTCTCTCTCTCTCTCTCCCCAATGCACTCTGTGTCACCGGGCAGAGGCAGACACAAAGAGAAGCGGCCGCCTCTCCGTACAGCCCAGGCTGGAGCAGACCCACCGCCGCTCATGGAGACAGCGGGCCCAAGACTCGGGCAGCCAGATGGGAAAACCCATCCGGCTCAACCGTGTGCCCCTGCTGCGTGCTGCGATCAGCCGCCCCAGCCCCAGCACCACCACTAAGGAGGTGCCAAGGCTGTCCCAGGCCATGGGGCTGACCCAGGCCATGGGGCTGGTCAGCAGCAGCAGCCGCGGCCGCAGCTTCCCCTGCCAAAAGCGGGCCCTGAAGCGCGGCCGCCCACAGGGAGCCAGAGAGCCGCAGGCACCCGAGAGCCCGCTGGCAAAGCGCCGCAGGATGGAGCATGTGGCAGCCCAGAGCGCTGGGACCAGCAGCCAGGTGGCAGTGCAGCTGTTCCAGGACACTCCGCCACCCAGGAGCCGAGCAGTTCTGTACATGCCACCCTGGATCTTGCCCCGCTCCCAGGCGGGGCCGATTCGTACCAGGCAGATCTGGCAGCAGCAGCGGCGAGAGAAGAAGCCCTACAGTCGGCCCGAAAACCAGAGCAGGACCAGACAAGCACCAACCCCTGGTGCTCACCCCCGTCACCCCTAAAAACAAAGTTTTCTCTTTGTTTCAACTGGGAGATTCCACATTCCTTTTTCCAGTCATCTGCAGCTGATGTCCACACAGGGCCCTCAGCTCAGTGAGACACTCCAGCACGTGTGTGCCCTCAAACACCCAACCCGTCCCACGGCAACACCCAGTGTCATGATGTCCCATGGCCTGGAGATACCGGCCCTGCTTCTGCCAGGGGAAAAACAGAACGCTGCAAAAGGGCCAAGGAGATTTTGCAAGCATTCCTGGCTCAGGCGGCCTCAAGCAGGAGGGCACAGCTCTACCTGCTGCAGGTGCCCAGGAGGGAAAATCATGGATGCATCAGGATTATTCTTCTCCCAACACAGCCCAGGCACATTTCAATCTACCACTGCTGCCACTGAGGTTGCACATACCAGCCTGGAGAGTAACTGGGCTAGTACAGCTCATGCTGAGAAGGCAAAACTAAGCCCAGCCCCTCCTCAGTAAAAATACACAGCATCTGAAAAAAAATAGGCAGCACCCTCCTGTCCTCTGCAAATGGGACAAAAAGTTTAAAAAGTATAAAAAAATTAAACAGGTTTTGGAGAAGATACAGGTCAGACTGCGTGAGGCTGGAAAAGACTGTACCAGTTCTCAGAGGAAAATTAGTAGGAAATCCCTTCTTTCTGCTATTAAAATCTCAGGCTGTTGCCATCAGACACTCAAGCCACAAGAAAAGTGCTTCAGCACCAGCATCCAACTGAGCACCTGCTTGATCCACCTCAGTGGAAAGACATCACTTTGCAAGCAGAATTCCTCCTCTGAGTTACACACAACATATTTTTTCCAACTGGAAGTGCTACTGGGTTTTGTTACCCAGCATTTAATATTAAATTGTGTAAGTATTTGAAATGAAAAGGGAATGAAAACTCACAGTATTTAAAGAAAATTGGCTGCAAAACTCCAATATTTGCACCATTCTAAAAAGGGAACCAAGGTACCACAAGTCCTAAATGACTCATCACTAGAGCTCTCTCAAACAAGGAATAAAGCCTAAGAGGTAAATGAACAGATAGATTTGAATTTTATTGGGCATTAATACAGCTTGACAAAGGATTAGGTTGTTTGCAAAACACCTTTACTTTGATTCAGAGATTAGTTTGGGTTTTCCTTCAAATTCCAGAGAGCTGGCAACAGATCTCTGGGTGGTGTCCACAGGCCAGGGCAGTCAGGGCAAGGCAAGGGCCAACAGCTCATGGGAAGCAGCAGAAAAAAGCACCATGGAATGGGCTGAAGGTGGGATGGGAACAGGATGGAGGGACCTCTGCTCCCACCTGAGCTGGCCTGTGGGTGGAACTGTGATGAATAAACATCCACTTGAACCCAAAGGGAATTCTGCACTCCTATCTGGGGTCCCCAGCATAAGAACATGGACCCACTGGAGTGACTCCAGAGAAGGGTCACAGCAATGATCCAAGGGCTGGATCTTCTGCTATGGAGATGGGCTGAGAGACCTGGGCTTGTTCAGCCTGGAGAAGAGAAGGCTCCAGGGAGACATCAAAGCGCCTCTCAGTGCCTAAAGGGCACCAACCTTCTCAAACCCTGCCATGGTTACCCACTCCAGTCCTGGAATGTTCCACTGCCTCAGAAACTGGACATGGCTGCTTGTCACAGCACATGTCACAGCTGAGACAGCCACAACACACAGAGTTCCACCACACAATTTCAGAAGGTTTTAAGCATTTTCCAATCCACAGGAACACCTTTCCTCATCAGAAGGCTTCTGGTGCCTGCCCACACAGAGTAACACCACAGCACTTCAGAAGGCTGCAAGCATCTGCCCTTCTTGTCCTTCAGGCCAGCCTTTGATCCCCTCCTGTTGATGCCCTGCACCTGTGTGCCCTCTGCTCCCTTTGGTGCTTGGTCAGTGCCCCTGGGCACTCCTTACCTTCAATGCTGCTCACACCTGCAGCCCATTGGGGTTGAGGTTTGTCCACAGTCCCACCCCAATTACCACAAACTCTGTGCCTACAGCAACCATGAAGCACTCACAAGATGAAGCTACAAAAAGAAAACCCAGAGTCCCATTTCACCCTGTCTGCAAATGAAGACAATGCCCCTCTTCTGAGAGGACATGAACATTCCCAGGTGAAAAGCACTAACAGGACCACTGATCTGCCTCTCCATGTATTGCCATTTTCAAATCAATTCACCACTAAATCTTTCAGTTCAAGTTTATACACCTTCCTCAGGTACACCCTTCTGCTCCCTTCCTTAGGAGCTCTGAACCTTTTTAAAGTACATGAAAGATGGTGAGGAGTTCAGCTCCCAAAGTGTTACCCCCTCTCAAATGGCACAGATGATGCATAAATCCCTATAAATTATACACATAGGGTCACAACTCCCTTCAAGGAAGCCACGCACTGAAGGGTTAAACACACAAACTGCAGATCCTGTCTAATTCCTCTCAATCCCTGGTTACACAGCACAGAAGATGAGGTATTGTCCCTGGGTTCCTATTATTGCTGCCAGACACAAAGCAGGGTACAACACAGGGCACCCAAAATATCCCACAGCATGCAGTGCTTGTCTGGGTAGGCAGGGCTGAGGGGAGTCATGAGGTGTGCAAAGGATGCCAGCAGGCATTAGCCCTTCTATATTAAATACAAAATCATGGTGGTGAAACCCTCAGCCCTGCCCAAAAGGTTAAAAGAGGACTTATTTATGTTGGAAAACCAAGAGAAAGGAGTTTAGCAGCTGCTGAAGGGTTTTTTCCCCAGCGGAAACATTAAAATAGGTATGGAATGGCAAACTGAAGGGACCCCTTCAAGACACCTACATTATTCTTTTTCACCTGAGATCAACAGTGATGATTGTATTAACCTAATGATTAACAGGGGGAAAAGCTGAGACTGATGACCAAACACATTCACACAATGTCAAATCATCTGGTCTGTCACTGTAGATTACAAAGAGGATAAAAAATCCAAAATAAAATTTAAAACAACCTTTCAGATTCAACCACTACCATCCAAAATTACATCATCTAGCTGTAAAATACACTGGAAGAAGCACTTGACTTTTCCTTAGAATCTCAAATATTTGGTATTTGAAGAAAGCGTTACCTCACTACTTGCATTTTCCTGACACACACCCCACCAGCACTTTTCTTTCCATATAGTAACAACAAACACGGAAACATACACAAGATAAAAAGCTAGTGATGAAAACATAAACCACAAATTGTAAACAAACATTTTGTTTCCTAAACTTTTGTTGTTACTTTACTGAAATTAACAGAACCCTTCCATTTCAAGGCATGTCAGCTGCTCTGGGTTTAGCAAGGATTCCCCACAGTCCTGCCATTGCAAAGTTCTGCCCTTGGACACTCTGTTCACAAAGCACCTACAGGGGATGGATGAGAAATACTGAAAAGATACTTCCTTCTTCAGTTAGGGCACTAGGTGGATCTTTTCCATATATTTGGTATTATTTTAGAAGGTAAATAAATTAGTGACAGAATTTGGGGGGGGGGGGGGGGGAAATCAAACCACTTCCCAAGGACAAGGATTAATTCACTTCTCGAGCAAGTGGTTTCACGCAAGCCTGCTCTTCTTTTATACTGCCTGCTGGCCAGACAAAGCCTAGTCACTGTTTCAAAACTGTAAATATCTCTATTTCACCCCAGGTGCCTGTCACCCAAACCCACTGCTGCAGTCTGTATTAGACAAAAGATCCATTAACTTCCTTACTCCCGCTGCTCTCCTCGCCAATCTCACTCTGCACGTTTAGCACTGGGCAGCTCCCCGTGCTCAGTGGTTCTCTCACATGCCACACTGCAATTAAAATGATTTCTGTCATCAGGGCAGAGAGCATGGCAGGCAATGAAGAATAATCACATAGACATTGTTAAGACTATCCTATTACTGGTTTTCCCTTTTCTTTAACCATACCAAGACACAAAACCCAACACTCTTCATTAGAGAAGAAAGAAAATACACAATATACTCATGTTTCCCCCCCCCAAAAAAAAAAAAACCAAACCAAAACCAACAAACAAAATCAAATAGAAAACAATATATAAATATATGAAACAAAAGTTGTGTTGCTTATCCAGCACCCACTGACAGTCAGCTTGCACCCAGAATATCACTGTAGCAGTTCTTGTGCTGGACAGCAAAACGCCTTCCAGAGAAATTCCATCAGTTAAGAGGAAGACTGCATATGGTTATGGTTTTGAAAGCTGAAAGCTGATTACAATTTATAATACATTTATAAAGAACCACAGTAAGCTAATTACATTTGGGAGAAGGCACATTTTAGAGGCTATAAAGATACAAGCAGTAATAGGACATTCTAACTCCCAATTATGCCTCTAAGTGTTCTTTACAGAATAAAGCATTTGCTTGTGATTTCAGAAGTGGTTTGCATTCAACAATGTAAAACTTGTTTGAAGTCTCAATGGTTGTTCTCTTCCCTGCTCAGCAAATACTCATGTTAAATGCTTTTACAACATGTAAGAATACTGCAGCCAAAGGGCTGGGTCTCCTACGAGTCCTTCCCCAGCCAACAAACTCTTTGCTCAAACTCAGAGCTGAAGGGTCGTGCTCCAAATGCCCAATGACAACGGCCTGATCCTCAAAACAACTTCCATCGAGACAAAATGTGACACAATAGTAAGGTAAAAATTATAAAGGTGTATCTTTTACACATTGTTAGCAGAGGTACAAAGCCCT
Organism: Molothrus aeneus; assembly: GCF_037042795.1. Lineage (NCBI taxonomy): Eukaryota > Metazoa > Chordata > Aves > Passeriformes > Icteridae > Molothrus > Molothrus aeneus. Next base: position 8,188,442 of record NC_089649.1, on the reverse strand, counting down.
GCACATCAGGAATATTCTCATAAAAACAGCATGAATTACTGAAACCAGCAGCACTGCTAAACAGGTCTTCTTCCAGTACTCTACTGTTGGTCAAAACATCACCATCAGTAGCACATTGCACACACAGCAGGATGGGATCACACCTCTGAGATGGAACAGTGCTCAAAATCCCTGACAATCACTTCAGAGAGGATCTGTCACTGTATAGGGGAGCAACATCACACACAGATATACTTAACCTGCAGAAGAAACAACCAAAGCAGCTATGAGGAGAAAAAAATCCACAGCTGTCAAGTAAGAATTGGAAATACCACTTTTGCTAAGATCAAACAAAAAAAAAACCCCAAACCTGCAAACCACCACAGTATCAAAACTAACGCTTCATTCCAGGAGGAAGTGTGGCTGGGGGATCTGTAGGGCTGGGCAGCACTGAGGGGTATGTTCAGCCAGAGAGGGAAATGGTTAAACCACTATACACCACCACCATCCTCTCCTGGCTGGCCCACTCAGCAGTGCCAGCCCCAAATTCCCAGGAATGGCAAGTCAAAGGCCATGGTGAAGTGCAGAAGGCAGCTCTAGGAGATGCTGCAACTTAAAGCAAACACAAAACTCATTCTCACATCAGACTTTTCAGTATTACCACAGAAGACAGCAGGAGCAGTGTGAATGATCAGCTCTGTGACTGAAAACAGAGCAAATACAACACTTGTACTTCACAGATGATGTTCCAAACCTGGTTTCCACCCATTGCTTTTCAAGCTAGTCAGGCAGAAAACCTTTAAAGACTCTTCAGTCAAGGCAAATGGCTTTGTGATAGGGAAGTTTCCGACTAAAATGTTACATTTTTACCACCTGTCACATCCAGGAAGAGAAACAAAACCATTTTCATACTCATCAGTGAGTTAGGTAGAAAAGCAGCCAAAATTGGAGGTGTGTGAGGAGACCTGTCATCTGAGGGACTTAGCCAGGCAGGGATGGCAAGAACGTCCATGACATGAGCTGCTCAGAGCCCATGCTCATGCCCAACACTGGCACCACAACTTCAGTGAAAAACCAACCATAATCCTGGAATTAGACAGGAATAACAAGACAAATAATTACTGAATAAACCTTTACCTCAGCTCGCTGCGTGCGGGGCAAAACTGACGACTTCTCAATGGCATAAACATCCACCAGGTAGAGCCGTGCTCCTTGCTCCCTGTCCAGGATGGCAGCGGTCTGGATGACGCCGGTGTGGCGCCCGATGGTGAAGAGGCGCCCGAGGCTCCTGTCCTCGCACCGAACAGACACGATGTAATATTCCACCTGCGCCTCCGCGCCCCGCGGGCTCGCCGCCTCCAGGGAGATCACGTTCGTCCCGATGGGCTCGCCCTCCTTCAGGATGGTGATGTATTTTGGCTGAGTGAAAACAGGCCCATCAACCCCCTGCAGAATTATAGTCATCTCAGTGGTGGATTTTCTCCTTTCGGGGCCCAGGTCGGTGGCAGAAACGATGAGGTTGTAGATGAGCTGAGAAGGCACCAAGGCTGAGGCCACTCTCAAATCTCCGCTGTAGCGGTCCACGATGAAGGTTTCGGTGTCTCCATTGACTATCTCATACTCCACCTCCCCATTGGCACCCTCGTCAGGATCTGCAGCGATAATGGTGGTCAGGATGGAGCCGATCACCACCGAGGGGTCGGCTGCGAGGGCGTTCTGCGACACGAACACGGGCACGTTGTCGTTCTGATCCGTCACCAGGATGGTCACGTTCTTGAGGGCAAAGCGCCTGGACTCCACGGGAACGGCCTGGTCGGTGGCTTTGACCGTCAGCTCAAAGAGATTGGCAAACTCCCGATCGATTTCAGCGTTGGTAAATATCGTCCCTCTCACCTCGTCGATACGGAAGTGATTGCCCCTCGGCATCTGCTGGATGATTGCATACGTTAGCTGCCCGTTAATATCCGCGTCTGGATCGTGAGCAGTCACAGAAAGGACAGAGCTGCCCACAGGAACGTTCTCAACAATTGACTTAAATATGTCTCCCGGAGGAAAATGAGGAGGGTTATCATTGAAATCCCTGACGTGTATGACCACTGACATGGTAGAGGATCGCGGGGGCCTCCCTTGGTCTTTTGCCGTTATGTTTAGCTTATACAGAGATTGTGTCTCAAAGTCCAGTTTCTTGGCAAGGAAAATACTCCCAGTGTTGGGACTGATGCTAAAGGTCCCATGATTGTTTGTCCCTGTAATGCTGTAGTGGAGGTCAGCGTTGTCACCTGAATCAGAATCAGTGGCAGTGACAGACGACACAAGCTCACCAACCCTCATATTTTCCAAGACATCCACTAACAGGGTTGATTTAGGGAAGGAAGGGCTGTTGTCATTTTCATCCAACACATCAATGCTCAACATGCAAGTTGAACTTAGGGGAACGGCTCCAGAGTCTACTGCTTGGATGACAAGGGAATACGATGCAGTAGCCTCGTAATCTAGTCTGCCTACTAAGGTCACTTGGCCTGTGCTGCTGTCTATTACAAAGTGATTTTCTTCATTTCCCTTGATTACAGAATACTGAATCAACCCATTAACCCCTTCATCAACATCTGAGGCAGAAACTCGCAGCACTTGTGTCAGATTTGCTGCCAATTCTGATATAGTAGCTTGGTAAAGATCTTTCAAAAACTTGGGGGCGTTATCATTGATGTCTTTCATGTAGATCTGTACAGTTGCCTGATCTTTCAGAGGCTTTGGCAACCCCTGATCTGTGGCTATTACTGTAAGGCTAAATACTGCAGCTCCCCTCTGCCTCATGAGAGCTTCTCTGTCAAACTGATGAGTGCTCCTGATTTCCCCAGTTACTGTGTTCAGCTCAAAATCTGGCTGCATATGTTCAAATGAATACCTGACCTCACCGTTCGGCCCAAAGTCTTTATCTATAGCATTTATTTTACCCACGTACGACCCACCTCTCTGTTCCTCTTCAAAATAAAACACATAGTTGGTACTGTTGAACAGGGGCCTGTTATCATTTACATCCTCCAGAATCACAGTAACATTCACAGTAGCATTGAGTGGTTCTACTGCTCTATCAGAGGCAACAACCAGTAAAACATATCTTTCCTGAAGCTCACGGTCCAGTTCACTTTTTATATACAGCTGGCCATCTGGGAATATGCCAAAGGCATCCCCAGCATTTCCTTCAATTATACTGTAAGCTATTTCACCGTTCACTCCCGAGTCTTTGTCAGAAGCCTGTACTTTAAAGAACCTGGAATTCACAGGCTCTGACTCCAAAATAGTAATTTCATAGGAAAGCTGGTCAAATACAGGCGGGTTATCATTCACATCATGGACAGAGACAGTCAGGATAAAGGTGGAAGACAGCTGAGGCACCCCCATATCCGAGGCCAGGATTTCGACCTGGTAAGACCCAGCATTTATGTCAAGCGGCCCCGTTAAGCTTATAGCACCAGTTTGTTCATTGATTGAGAACAAGCCCTTTGGGTTTTGCTTAAGGCTGTAAAGGACCATGCCATTAACACCTTCATCAGGATCAAGGGCTTTGGCCTGGAATATGGTATGCCCAGCTTTCCAGTTCTCAACAACATTTACACTTTCCACCACTTGAATGAAGTGTGGAGAATTGTCATTTAAGTCTTTGACAGTTATATTGACCACGGCATCGCCAGTTATCGCCCCACCCCTAGCAACCACCTTCAGCTGGTAAAATGCTTGCTCCTCCCTGTCAATGATACTGGCTGTGGTGATCTGCCCAGTCACCCTGTTGATGGCAAACACGCCCCTCTGGTCACCCGTGGTAATGAGGTAACTGATGTTGGTGTTGAGGTCCATGGTGGAAGCAAAAACAGTACCTACATGGTAACCCAGGGCAACGTTTTCAAAGACAACAAAACTGTACGTGCCCTGGCTGAAAACAGGGGGGTTGTCCTGGGTGTCCAAGACAGTGATGGTGACGATGGCTTGGTTCTGAGACTGAAGATGGCCACCGTCAGTGGCCACAATCTGCAACTGGTAAGCAGTTTTCTCCTCCCTGTCCAGGGCTATTTTTGTTGTGATGACCCCCGTCTGCCCATGGACCTGAAACCTGGAGGTATCTCCAGCTGAGATGCTGTACTTGACTGTCCCATTGGGGCCCAGATCGGGGTCCGTGGCAGACACGGTGGTCACATAGGTTCCAGCTGGCTCGTTCTCTTGGATGTGGGCAAAATACTGAATGGGGTAAAACACGGGGCTATTGTCATTCACATCCAGGATGGTCACGTTAACTCGGGCTACAGAAGAAAGGGGAGGAGAGCCCAAATCAGTGGCCAAGACCTGCAAGGAGAAGTGAGACTGCTCCTCCCGGTCCAGCTGTGAGACGGTGCTGAGCTTGCCTGAAACCGGGTCCAGGCGAAACATCTGGCGAGGGGTTACAGAGGAGGGGCCAACTGCTGCCAGTGCTGGCTCAGCTTCCTGCAGGGAGAAGCGGACAGTCCCATTGTCCCCCAGGTCCCCATCAGTGGCACTCAGGACAAGCAGCTCAGTTCCTGATGGGGAGTTTTCAGCCAGGGACACCTGGTAACCCTCAGGCTGACTGAAGCGAGGCTTGTTGTCATTGACATCCAGGACGGTCACCATCAGCTGTGCGTAGGAGAACTTGGGCTGCACACCCTGGTCACGGGCGCTGATGTTGAGCACCACCTGAGAAGCAGTCTCCCGGTCCAGCCTGCTGGAGCTGGATGTGCCCGTGGCAGTGCCACCCTCGGGGACAGCCGTGGTGACCAGCCCGCTGTGCTCGCTGATGCAGAACCAGCCCAGCTCGTTGCCCGAGACGATGCTGTACTTGAGGTTGGCGTTGAGGCCCGAGTCACGGTCCGTGGCGCTGAGGCCCCGCACGTAGCTGCCCGGGGGCACGTCCTCGCTGATGTTCACGCTGTACACCGACTGCCCGAATACGGGGGGATGGTCGTTGATGTCATTCACAAAGATCACCAGGCTGGCCACCGAGGAGCGGCTCACGGGAGCTGCCACCGCTCCCTCTGGGGTGAAGACGGACGTGGGGGAGCCTGGAGGCGGCGGTGGGGCCCCGTAGTTATCCGCCACCGCCACGGTAAGGTTATAGGCCGGGATGCGCTCCCGGTCCAGCGCGGCCGCTACCTTGATGAGGCTGAGGTTGGGTACCTTGCTGCTGTGCACCTCGAAGTGCCGCTGCTCGTTTCCCGCCAGGATGGACACGGAGATGTTCCCGTTGGCCGCTGGAGAGTCGGCATCGCTCACCGTCAGCAGGGCCACCACCGTGCCGGGGGCCGCGTTCTCATCCACGGAGGCGAACCGGGAGGTGGCCGGGAAGTAGCGGAACTTGACCCGGGGCTCGTTGTCGTTGACGTCGAGCAGGCGGATGAGGGCCTCGGCCCGGCCGCTCAGCGCCGGCACCCCGCGGTCCATGGCCTGCACCGTCAGCGAGTACTGCTGCCGCACCTCGTAGTCCAAGCGCTCACGGATGCGGATCACCCCGCTCTCGGGGTCCACCTCGAAGGGGAGGCTGCCAGCCCCGTCCCCAGCCCCGCTGCCATCGCCTCCTTCGAGGCGGTAGCGGATGTCAGCGTTGGTGCCCTCATCGGCATCGGCCGCAGTCACCTGGAGAACGCTGGCCCCGACGGGCGCGTCCTCAGGCACTCGTGCCTGGTAAAGAGTCTGGCTGAAGATGGGGGGGTTGTCATTGATATCCTGGACGGTGACATTGACCTGAAGGTACCCTCGCCGACGGGGCTCGCCCTTGTCCTCCACCTGCACCAACAGCTGGTAGGTGGGGGTGGCCTCCCGGTCCAGCCCTCCGCGGGAAACCAGGTGCAGGAAGGCGCCCTCACCGCTGGGGTTGAGGGTGATGTTCAGGCGGAAGCGACCCTCCTCGTTGCCGGCCACGATCCGATAGGAGCCGTGGTCCACGCCATTGGTGCCACTGTCGGCGTCGGTGGCAGTGTCCAGGATGAGCTGGCGCCCGCTGCCCGTGTCCTCCTTGAAAGTCACCACGATGGAGGGGTCGGGGAAGACGGGCGCGTTGTCGTTGAGGTCGAGCACCAGGACGCGCACCTCGCTGGGGTAGGTGGGCTGGCTGGAGAGCACCACCAGGTCCACCACGTCGCTGGCCAGGCTCTCGCGGTCGATGGTGGCGCGGGTGTGCAGGGCGCCCGAGGTGGCGTTGATGGCGAAGAGCTCGTGGTGCTCGCTCAGGCGGTAGGTGAAGCCGGGCCGGGTGGCGATGGTGCCCACCCAAGTGCCGGGCGGCTGCTCCTCCAGCACCCGGAACACCTGGCGCGGCTCCGCGGCGGCGGCGCTCCCCAGCGGCGGCAGCAGCGGCAGCAGCAGCGACAGCAGCAGCGGCGGCCCGCGGGCGGCGGGGGGGCGGCCCATGGCGACCCGGGGGCGCAGCGCCCTGAGGGGGCGGCCCGGCGCCGCCGCTTGCCCCGCTCCCGCTGCCCCCTCACGGCACCCGCGGACGCTGCGCTCCGGACGCGGACGGCAGCGGAGCAGGCGGCGCGCCGCCCTCACGGGACGCTCGGGCTCCCGCTCTGCCTGTGCCGCCGCTCCTCCCGCCGCCGCTCCGGGGCTGAGGGGCGGCCGGGGGCGCCGCGCCTCATCGCCGCTCAGCAGCCGCAGCCGCTACCGCCGGGGCCCCCGTGGCCCGCCGCTCCCGCGCGGTGCCCGCCGCCCCGCCGGCATGCCCGGGCGCACGGCGGCCGAGCCGGTCCGTGATCCGCCAACGCCCGGACCCAACTTTGCCCGGCGCTCATGGATCCCGGCCCTCTTGACGGCCGGGCCGGCTCCCCCCACGGCCGCCCATTGGCCGCCGGGCCGCGCCGCCCCGCCCCGGCCCGCCCCCCGCACCTGAGGGGCCGCCCCGGCGGGAGCGGGACGGGCGCGGAGCGGGGGGAGGTCCCGGGAGCGGGGCGCGGGCCCCCCGGGACGCTGCCGCCCGGAGTGGGCAGCGAGCCGGGAGCCGGGCGGAGCGGAGCGGGTCGGGCTGCCCCGCGAACCGGGGACCGGGCTGCGGCGGGCGCCTCGCACTTGGGAGGCAGCTCTGGAGGGAACTTGCGGGTCCCGTTATCCCGGGAAGATGCGGCGCTGGCAGCGCCTCCCGCGGGCCGGCAGCGCCCTCTGCCGCTCCGCCCGGCGCGGCGCCCGGCAGCATCACCGGGATGCCGGAGCATCCCACGGGAACCTCGGTGCCCACCGAAAAGCCCAAATCCTTCCTCCACCCCAAAAAGTCTGCAAAAAACCCGAGGAGCATCCTTTTCCCTGCGGCGGCGCAGGCAGCAAAAGTTTTAATTTTGTGTGAGTTCTTTAAATACAAGCAGCTGTGGTAAACACAAATCTATAGATGGCAATTAAAGTCTCAAAGGTAAATTTAGCAATTAGAGTGACAGGGTAAATCCAGCATAGCCTCACAAGGGATCAGCAAATTGCAGAGTTTATTTATCTCTGTGAGTTAAAGAACCTGGTAGTGTATTTTCCAGCATGGAAAAGTCGGAAAAATGAGAAAAGAAATGGGAAAAAAAACTAGGGGAGTGTAGAAGGACGTGGTGCCAAAGGCAGTTTGTTCCCCGCTAGTACCCTGGATATGATTAAAGAAAGGGAGGTCAAATGACCATTAGCAGCAATCTTGACTGGAAACAGTAAGAAAGAACGGGTGGTTCTTGTTCTGTATTGTCATCTAACACGAAGAGCTACCTCGGGCCAGTAATTCCTGCAAATCCCTCTAGGGATGGATCCTCACACCCGCGATCAGCCCCGACCCCGTGGACACAGCGCCTCTCCCTGCACGGCACTGCTGTACTCTGCCTGTATTTCGCTTTTCATTGCTCAGCGTCTACTACCGACCTGGAGAAGGGCTTTGGTGCCTCGCAGCGCTCTGCCTTTCCTAGCTGCACTAGTTCAGGGGGAGGTGAGTCATCCGCGGCCTGTTCTTGGTGTGAACACCTCCTCCTCTCCTGCGGGGAGCTGGGGGATAAATCCATGGGACAGCTGAGCAGGGCTCATCCCGCTGCCGGGATCCGCAGCGCTGCCTGCCGCGCTCTGCTCCGGTTCTTTGATATTTAACTCCACCTACAGGTCTGCATCGACCCTCGCCTGCAGCCAGCAGCTCGCTGCGTGCTCTCGAAAGGTGCTTTTCTCTATCACAAAAATGCTCGCGTCTTATGAGGCAGAAAAATCCAACAGTGATTCACAAAGAAATAAGATTATATGGGCTGGAGGGGGATGATTACCAACATAAGATAGCACTGAGAACATAGGATAGCATCTTCACTAGAACAAGTCTTCAAGCATTCATCACGTCCCAGTCACTGGAGTTTTTTCCTCACTACATGGAATTTTTGACCTCCAAGTCCAAAACACAGCACAGAGAAACATTCTGCCCCTGAAAGGGGCATTGGTTCTTTCCCCAGTTCTGATTGGAATTACTAACCACCTATATTTCATGTGGAACAGGCATAATCTTGTCCTGACATTGTTCAAGCTCTTCTGTGCCCATAAGTTTTTGTGCTTCCCTCTGGGTACTTCTCTCAAATGTCAAAATAAGAAATGCTGCTGCAAAAGTATGGAAATTCAAATATATGAAAGCAAAACATCAGCATTTTAAATATTGTACATCAGAGGTAAGCAAAATGGCTAAAATTCTGGGCAAGAGAGAATATCCAGAAAACAGGAGGATATCTAGACAATAGGTTTTAAAGCACCATTTTTTGCTACTCTAGAGAGTCAAGTAATGTCTGTCAGTATTATATCCCAGAAATATCATCTGTTCCCCTTGCATTATATTAAAATAAAATTATACATTGCAAAGTTTTGCAACACATGAGAATGAATCAAACAAAATCTATTTGCCAGTTTACAGGCCCTGTAATTTAATATTTGCACTTATATCTATGATCTGTTATGATAGATGTTAAGTATCTCAGAATTTCTTCAAAAGCATAATTCGCTTAAGCCTTTTGTACCTGTAGATATAAAACTGTTTTTCTAGATGAGTCATTCACAAAAGAAAAAAGAACACCCTTTAAATTCCTGAAGTGCTTCAATATATCAAAATTCCATTCCTTAGGATTCAGAAAGTTACTTTTTTAAGTCCAAATGTTTATGAAAAGTTATACAAATTTTTACAGACAATTTTCAGTTACAAAAATAATTGGAGGCAATTTTTTAAAAATTATTTTCGCATTACAACTGTATTTTAACTGTGAGCTGTCTCAAATGTAGTCAAACTTAGAAGACGTTGTAAAACCAACTGTGCTTTGTTAAAAGTTATTTTAATGGCTAAGAAAAATCCCATTAAAGCTGAAGCAGCTTTGGGAGGTGTTAAGCAATACCTTATTATAAGGTCTGTGGATGTCAGTGGAATTACTCTGGTGGTTCATCAGCATAAGTGTGGCTTGAGTTTTGACCCCTTTTAGATTAACACAAATTCATTTCAACAGAGTTAAGACTGTGCTAAGAAGCACTCTACCACTCTTAACTTGCAGGAATGGAAATAAAGTGAAGAATAGGTCATTTTTGCACTTTTTGTCTTGCCTCCAGCTCTGCTGATAACACCTCCCAACACTTCATCAGCTTTTCACCTCCAGATATGGGAGAAGCAATCTAATCCCAACACTGTCCAGCTCATGCTCCACTGCAAACTCTTAATAACGACCTCAGTGTCCATTGTCAACAGATCAACACATCTGGCTGTCACATTTAATGTGCTTCCAGCGCTGCTTTGGCCTAAAGTGGGCCATGATGCTGCTGAAATGTTGTGCTGGAAGGCACAGACAGCACAGAAGCAGAGGGCTGATGGATGAAGTGAAAAGCATTGCAGGGAAGAAAAAGTTTCTAAGCAATTTTTGTTCCTTGGGTAAGTCTAATGAAAATTGAACGCATACCTATTATCTCGCACAGCCCTCTGAGGTCTCAGGGTTGCAATTGGATATCACAACAGGGAGAGAATTTTATTCTGCAGCCAGAACAGGAACTGGTTATGAATTTAGCAGATCTGGCAGGTAGGTTTCTGTGTTTTCTATCTGATGAGCTGAAGGTAAGAGCACAAAGGCTCTGTCTGATGCACCATGCTCCTGAATGATGCAAGACTGGGCATTCTCATTATTCCTTGGAGGCAGCTGGAGTCCTGCCCACACTTGCATCATTGCAGTTTAGTCAATGATCTTAAAGGTCTTTTCCAACCCAAATGATTCTGTGATCATCTACAGACCCCAACTTCATTGAAGTCTTCATTGATGTGAGACATTTCTTTCTTAAAAGGGTGCAGGGTGTGTTTGATGAATGAGTGAATTTGTTTTTCTTTGGTTCTCTTACTGAGAACCAAAGAAAACCATTTTTAACACCACTTTGTATTTCAGCCAGGGACAGATAGAGTAGAAAACACCTTTGTTCCACCAGTTTCTCCTGTGCTGCTCCAGGAGTAAAAACATTACTGTAACATTTTTCTCAGGATGCAGTTTAGCAGTTCTTGAGGCAGAAAAATGTTGATTTAAATCAATAGGTGTTGAACCCTACCTTTTCATTATTAGATAGACAACACACCATGAGTCCTGCTGTTGTTTTGAGGACTGAACATGGCATATCAGTCAAGTTTCACTTGCTCTGACACTAAACAATTCAGATTGGGGTAGTCAGAATGTGTCACTGAGCATCACATCCTCCCAGACAGGGACAGCAGCATCTGACTTTTAGAGCCTGATTCAAGTCTCAGTTCCCATCCCAGTCACGCTAATGAGAGCTGAATTGGCCTTTTGATATTTATTACTTAATAGACTCGCTGTGCTTGGAAAAAGAACATTAAAGTGTTTTTTCCAGCCATGTTTTATAGCCTAGAAATGTACTGGTCTGAACTCAGTAGTTTAATTTTTCAACACCTGCTCTGCAACACCATGTTTTCTTTTTCCTTTAACAGCTAGAGCACCCCACAGTGCTTTTAACTGCATATTGTGGCTTTTTTCTTTTTTAATTAAGGTTTGGGGTTTTTTTAAGAGCTCACGGCTTGGCTGCTGGTAAAACCCTGCTGAACTCAGCAGTTACCACATTTTAAAAGGTTTTGAAAAATATCCTCTACAGTTCAAGTGTTAAATTCAGCATTATTTGACTCCAAGTCAGATTCCCATCAAATGAATGAACAAAACCCATCACTCCTGAACAGAAAAAGAAAGTTAAAAGTTCCTGTAAAAATCCCTACCACATAAAAAGTGGAAATCCTGCAGTTCAAAGCCAAAACTGTAATGATCTCTGGCACTTAAGGATAACTTAAATGACCAGGAGAAAGAAAGAGAATCTCAAAGCAAGTGCTTGGTTTTGGTTCATTTTGTTTGAAGTGCTCTGATTTCCCTGTCACAAGATGCAAAATCCTAAATTGCAACAAAGGGCTTGCTTGTATAATTCTCTTTTCTATTGTCACAGTAAAACTTCCACTGATCAAATCAAGAGTTTGAAAAGTAACTGGGAAATACTGAAATATGTGGAATGCACACAAATTGTTATGGCTTGGAAAGCCACAAATTGAAAGAGTAAATAAAAAAATAATAAAAAAAAGCTTTAATAGTATTTTGTCTATAATATGCTACTTAGTCATTAAAAAAACCAAAAGCAGTGCTGTCAGCTATTTTAGCTGGTTTATTAAGATGATTTTTAAGACTGTAATTTCCTGGGAGCCCACAAGATGGTAGAGTTCAGCTGAGGAGAGAATCTAGCCTGACTCTTTTGCCTGGACCATGAGCTCATAGTTGCTAACTAGTTAAAAGTGCCAATTTTGCTATGTCCCAGAAACTCAAACAATTTTGACCTTTTTCTTTTTTTTTTTCGTAATCTGTTTAAACATTTGGAAAGCTTTTCTTTTCTGGCTTAGTCTTTGTTTTCTGTTTGAAGGAATGCACCTCATTACTCCTTCAAGCATCTGTATTCCATACTCTTGATGGAGTTTAGTAATGGGATGCAATTACTGACAGCAAGACACTGGGAAAATAAACTATTTGTCTGGAATCCAGAAAATCTGAAACACATCATCATGCAACTACACACAGTCACTGTGAAGCTGCTGGGCACTCACTCAGTCTTCATTAAACCAAGCAACCTAAAATCTCTAAAACCTAAACCTCTTAAAGTCTCTAAATCAGAAATACCACCTATTATCCAGTAAAACAGCTCAGCAAATCTACAAATCTGGAAGCTAAATCTGTTCATTGCAGCCCAACAGCTTTACTGGTAGTCACCCTGATGCTAAGTGGGGCTTTACTGACTCTCTTGTCATGATGCCAGTTGCTCAAGGAAGAGACATAAAGTACCTGTAACATCTCAAGTGCAGTTTTTGAAGAAGTAAGGCCATGAATGTCCAAATTACTTGGCTCTCAGAATAATAAAATTTTGGTATGAACGTGGTTACAGTGGCAGCTTACTTCAGCGTGGATAGATTAGAGGATAAAGGAAGAAAAGCTGGGGAAAAGTCTACTTAGAAAGAATTTAAGTAAGAGACAGTATCTGCATAATATTCAGAAATGTGTACTCTCTATAGGGGAAAAAAAAAAAAGCTCAACAACCTCCCTCAAGTCTTTTAAAAAATATGAAGAAAAATTATGAAGCATTCAAGGGCAAACAGCACACAGGCACTGTACTGAGCAGTGGAGATGTAAGTAGGCCTTATACTACATAACCTTAAAGTAAATTATTATATTTCATGACTGATCTAAGAAAAGAGATCTCACATTTAAATCAGTCTCAGAATACCACAGAACAAGTTTATTATGTCATTACTTTTACTAGCATATGGTGATCTATTAGGAAGACTTTTTGATATGCCAAGGAAAAACCTTGGAGCCTTTAGGCTGTGCAGAAGGTGAAATACATAATGTTTTATGTTAATTAAACTTTTAGTCTTTCACTGATTAAGGAACTAAGGTAGAACTTTATTTTTACAAAAATTGCCAGTAATGTAAAAATTCCAACACATTATGAAGGGACCCCAAGGGTAAGTCACAGTCACTTTATATCACTACTTAATGTCATCCTGAAAAGTACTTTCATTACTCTGAGGTGAAATATAGCACAGTAAATGCTGAATGAGAATTGTCAGTGAGAGCTGGGGCTCACATCAGGTGACAATAAATGAGGAATGATTACTTATGGCTGGAATGCCCCATGCTGGGGAGGCTAAGTCCTCAGCAAAAGAACCAAATATAAAATATTTACACATAAATATTTTTTAATATAAATATAAATAATATTTATAAAGATAGATATAAAATTTATATATAAATACCAAAATTAAAGGTTAACCCAGAGATGGGCCAAAAAAGAACTTTCTCTTGAAATTTGTTTTGGTGGTGGTTAGAGGGCTGGAGCAACCTGGGTCAAATACAGCAAGAGTTGAACCCTCCCCAGAACAGAGAGCAAAGTCCCTCCAAAACTCTTTGATGTCCCAGGTTTCAGGTTGCTAGAAACTTTAATAATAAACCTCTTTGGTATGCATAATTTCACATAGATATTTGTGTGTGTGTGTATGTCTGGGAATGAAATAGCAATAGGAAGAGGGAAAAAAAAGGGAGAATGAACCCAGCAGGTGTTTCTTTTACACCTCTTCAATATTTGAAATGGTCTTTGACTGGGAACCACTACAATTTCTGCCATGATTTTCCTTAGAGAATGCCTCATTTACAGACTGCAGTGTATGCTCTGCATTATTTCAGAATAGAGTCCTTGAATATGCTGAGTTGGAAGGGTCCAGCAGGATCATTGGGGCCAATAAATTCTGTCTGGAAATTTTTGCTGTAGTACACAATCACTTATATTAGCAAAGGATGAGGGGGTATTTATATATTTATTTATTTATTTTTATGCAAGCCTCATTTGAGACTAAGCTGCTTCACTTTCTTGAGGAGTCATTATCCCTATGGAAAAGCCACTGTCCGTTCCATTTGACCCATTCCTCTGTTTTACAGCTGACTGCTTCCATTTCATTTGGAGGTAACAAGGATTTACCACCCTCCCTCCCCACTTAAAATGTTTCTGTCAATGTTTCTGGTTTTGTGACCCTAATGAAAAGCTGAAAGCTGCTCCCTAGTCACCATTCCAGGGCATGGCAGGAAAGGGGCACAACAGGTTTCAGCCACTTCATGGTAATAAAAATAACCAATATAACTCTACAAACTACCATAACTAATTCCTTCACACAAAATGCACTGAATGCAGAGACCCCAGAGCAGGAGAGCATCTACTTGGCCATGAGGAGGCACTGCAGGTTTCTAAAACTGATTATTTCAGACAATTTCTATTTCTGCTCTGACAGGAGTGTTCTTTCACCTTGAGAGCATTTATTAGCCAAACTCTCCTAATAATCTGTTCTATAAATCCTGTTATGAAGTTAATCCAGTGTGCAACCTTAACTAAACAGTTATTTGCTCTTAAAATTCTTGTCTTTATAATCCAAGCCACATTTTGGAGCAGATATTTAAAAAGACACTAAATATTAGGAAACCTCGTATTTTCACACTGAAATAAACATTTCCATTGCTCCAGTTTTGGTGTCTTTTGAAACCATCATGTTTATATCCCAGTGTTATTGTGAACCAGATTGGTTTGAAGGTTTATGTTTAAATAAGAAGCATCATTAGGCTTTCAGAAAGGCAGCTTTATCTGTGTGTTTATAACCAAACCTTTCTCCCTATCTGGATTTCTGTTCTGCTGGGGGTGCCCCTGCCAGCCCAGCTCAGGTTTGCAGACAACAAGGTTGGTACCCCAGCAAGGGGAACACATCCAAACATTAACTGACTTATCTTCTACCTAAAATTGTCCTTTATAATTCCCCTGACAGAGCACTAACCTTAAAATAGGAGGCAAAACCTGGAAGGGATGCAGAAGACCTGTGAAGGCAGAGAAGCTTTTGGTTTAGCAGTTTCCTGGTCCTTGCCAAGGAGGAGACCAGCATGCTGCAGACCTGGCGGCCTTGCTGCAGCATGAGCCAAGCCTTGACCAGATTTCTCTACATGGAAATGTGGGTGTTGGGGAGAGGGATGGAAGTCTGCTGGGGCAGAGAACCAGCAGCAGAGCCATGGTAATGAGGTAATTCCCTTCCTTGCCCTGCAGTTTCTCAGCATTGAACTCTTCCTGCTGCAGGTCATGTTTCCTTAAAATTCACCAAAACTGACTTGACTTCTCCTAATGTCTGTCCTTTTCCATGCTCCATCAGGAGTGTGCAGCAGTAATTGTGCTGGGGTGGTGTCAGAGGGAGCTGCTGTGTTTATGTTTAGGGTAAATGACTTTGGCACATCACTGCTCACAGGAGAACTGGTCTTGGCTGCAGTCTGTGCCTATGGACTTTCTCAGGCTGTTGCAAACCTGGACTTGTATGTAGAGAGTTGTACTGGGTTTGACAGTTTAGAAATGTTGTCAAATCATTTCCTAATATTGTGCTTTTTTGTTCCTTTTTTAAAGTACATGCCAAGGGGTTACATCTTGGCAGGTCAGATTTTTCTCTGTGGCAGGAAGCGTCGCACACCAGCATCTCAAATTGAAGGTGGTACATATTTCCCACAGCACACTTTTCCTTAGTGTTACCTCTACTCATCACAGCTTTCCAAAGCACTGCCAAAATCCCTGTGTTAAAAACACCCACCTACTCTTTGGCACTCCCTCCTGCAGCACAAGGGAGGGCACAGGCAGGCAGCATGGATGCAGGGAAGGAGAACCAGAGCTAATCTTTCTGTTTGCCTGGAAACCTGAAATCGTTGGTGGGCATTTCCCAGGGAAATAAAAGTAATTTCATAGATGTATGGATGTCTGTTTCTGTGGAATGATGTGTGCACAAGGAAGCACATACAGCAATTAGCACTAAGAGCTATTAATACACAGCCCTGGGTCAGAATAATTTCAACAGAAAGATTTTTTTTTTTTCAACAGAAAGTTCTCATAAAAAGGTGCCTGCAATTGAATCTTTTTAATTCATCTTCCTTTATCTTTCCTCTCTCAGTGTTTACCTTGTTCATTGAGATCTTGAGCCATGAAGAGCAGGGACTGAACTCACTCCACATTTGAACCACCCATACCACAGTGGCATCCCTCCATGCTGGAAGTCCTTTTCTTAAGTAAAATCCTGGGAAAAAAAAAAAATAGTGAAAATACCTTGAAAAAATATTCTGCCCCACTTGCCCAACTCTAGCTAAACAACAGAAAAAAAGAAGAAACCAGAATTTTTTATAAGGAGCTCTTGGGGTCATATCATTGTGAATCAAGTTTTATACATCATTTCCTGTGAAATTTGAAGAATAAAACCCAAGGACTTATTCAGCTTCTTATTCTGTTGTCTTAGATCTGGCTTCCTACCAAAAGAGGTTTACAACAAAGATGTTAGTGCTGTATTTCAGATCCAAGTGCCAATATCAGTATTTTTCAGAAAATAAAACTTCATTGTTAACCAAATTTATTTAAAAACAAATCAGCGGGATCTCTTTGTAATTATGTATGTGCCTAGCTATTTGCAAAATCTTTTCTTTATCTGTAATCCTTCAGAGGATGTAGTAGAAAAGGGCCAGTTCCTCTGAGTTTCCCCCCTGCTCAGAGTCTCAAAGGGTTTAATTGTCTGCACAGATGTTGGTCTCAGCAGGGTACAGTAGCTCTCTGTTATTTTTTAAAAGGGGGAAGAAAAAAAGTTAAAGATTTTGCGAAAACTAATACGCTAAGTATTTTCTTGGAGCATCTATGTCTATCCCTTTTGGCTGTCTCTGAGCATATGAAAAGATGGACTATATTTCCAAGCAGCTCTGGACACAAAGCCAGCCTTCTGTGTCCCCCGTGTCCCCCCATCCTGCCTGCCCTGCCCAGCCCAGCCCCAGGGCTGCCCCTGACCCCCAGCCCTGTGCCCATGTCTGCCCTGTGCCTGGGGATGCTGGAAACAGCTCTGGGATGCTTTGCCTTCGTGCAGGTGTAGTCTCCCTGCTCTAAGAGGGGGCTGCATTAGGTGGATTTGCATGATATTTGCATGTCTTTTCTAAAAGAAGTTGTGTATGCCCCACCCCTGGAAGTGTTCGAGGCCAGGCTGGATGGGGCTCTGAGCAACCTGGGATAGTGGGAAGTGTCCCTGCCCAAAGGGTTTGGAGCTAGAAGGTCTTTTAGGCCCCTTCCAAACCAAACTGTTCTATGACTGATCATTTTTTAAAAGTGCAAATTGTACTGTAAGGAAGTATCTTATTTCTGTTACGCATGCATGACAGTACCTTGAACAAAGTGAGAATGACCATCTCTCAAATGAGTAAGAATGAAAACTGCTAATGAAATTATTCTCTCAATTCATCCTACTTAACACATTTTTTTAAATTTAATTTTTAACACTTTATAAACATAATTTTGCTTTCATGCTTTCTCTTAAATTTAATACATATTGTGATTGGAAGTCATCTGCTATTATGTTTTGATTGTGTCAAAAATGAACACTCTTGTTAGTTCTACCACAGTTATCTGAAGCTCATTTACCACAATCTCCTTGTTTTTCAAAATAATTGCATCCCCAGAAAGCTATTAATTGCATTTAAAAGCACTGCCATTAGCCAAGGCCTTAATTATGCAAACATATTCAGTGTCCCCATGATGCTTGGATAATCAAGGTGGCACTGTCTAAACAGCAGCCGTGTGCTTAGGTCTTTCTGCCCTTGGCTGAATAATCTTCCCTGCACCTGTTGTGCACCACAAAAATAATAGGATGTCTTATGAAATAATAAAAAAAACCCTAAAAGATGGCTCCCTAAAATAATATTCAATTTTTTCCATCAGCAAAGGACATGATCCGAGATATCGATCGATTATTAGTAGGATTTTTAACAGCAGAAGGAATGTTAGCTCTCCTTGGCTAGTCTGTTTTCTTTCAAATGCCTGTTTAGAGATCAATTATTTAAAAAAAAAGAAAAGGAAAAGGTCCTCCAGTTATTTGGATCAATATCCAACAAATCATCGGCAGAAGGGAATCCCCATAAGGCACAATTAAATTCTGCAGCAGACAAATTCCAGGCACACCAGCTTTCTCACCACTGTCAGATGGGATATTCTGGAGGATATGCTGACTAAATGTAGAAAAATAATAATTCATAATTGATTCCTAGAACAATAGTTACAATCCTTGATTAGGATCATCCCATTATCTTTGGATTATAGCAGTTTGAGGTAGAGCAAACTGACTCTTTTTTCACAAGGAATTGCTGCCTTATTCCACGTGCATTTCTTCCTCCCCAAATAAATGTATGGCATAAACATGAAATGCTGCAAATGGAGCTGGTATTTTGCTCTGGGATGGTTGCTGCAGGTGGGTTTGGGTGCATGAGGTGGACAAGACACCCTCTGCACTGAAGCAGGTGCCCATATTTTCAGGAATGCTGCCAAGGCTTATCCTGCCCTGCTCTCACGGGAGGTACCGCTGGGAGCCCATGCTGCCTGGCTGCTCCTGCATCCCTTTGTTCCTGAACAAAGGAGCCTCAAGGTAAAAGCAGCCCAGATCCTTGCTCTGTTATCAGCATTGATTACAAAATCAGTTCATGCTACTGAGCAAATGCTCTATAAATTGCTTTCACTGAGGTGCCTCCTGTTTATCCTCCACCTGTGCTGTTCACTCATTTCCTGTGATGTTTGTGCTCAGCACCCTCAATATATCTCGATTTCTTTCAGTTTCCCAGGCTGGTGTGTTTCCTTAGAACCTTGCTAATGTCACCTGATAAGGCTGCTCTTTCAAAAACCAGACATCAGTGATCACTACATGCCCTGTGGACTGTGTGTTGGATGTGCAGAGCAGCACCCTGCTCATGTGCCCTGTCCTTCCCAGCTTCACTTCAGTGCCTGCAGCGCAGCCACACTTTCACTCTCTTACAGAGCTCTCTTCTCTCTGTTTCTGCTAACTGGACATCAGTGCATTGCTTTCCCATTCAAGGTTAACACTATCCAGCCAAATTTCACCTTGGATCCTGTTACTCTTTGGAATTCTGCACCACAAAAATGAAACGCCCTGTTCTATTCACTGCTGGCTCAGAGTTACCCAGTGTTTTAGAGCAGAGCTTTGTCATCATTCCTCCTAGAGCCTAAAATGATTTCTGAAAGCTTGCTGCACGTCCACTTCAGACAACACTTTGCTCATCATAGCCTGGAGAGCATCTCTCTATCCTTGCTCAGTGGATTCCTGGCAAAACTAAATTTCTTTCTATCCTCTAAAGAACATCACATTTTACCTTCCTATTACAAATTGTGTGATTCAGATGATGAGAGAAAGATCTCACCATTGTTTATACTGACAGTGTTTTCTCCCTCCTTGGGCAAACCTGATTTTCCTAATTAATAAGATGTTGTCAGTGCTGCATGGAAGCATGGGAACCTGTGAAAAATTTTATAGAATTGGCTCTTACACACTTAGGAATATCAAGTGCTTTTCAAGATAATAGCATCTGGTACCTGAACTTGGAACACAAATTATACTTGGTAATAGAGGAGGTAAGGGTAAAATAAAATCAATGTCTGTGCTGTGAACAAAGAAGAATCTGAGTGTTCCATTTTTTTTTAAATTTAGTGGAATACTAGAGATTATTTGAGCATGAATTTCACTGGCATATTTTCCTATCATTTTTTAGGTGGAGAAAATCTCATTTTATGCAAATTCATCTGTTTCCAAGCATTTCCCATGTATCCAAGTATTGTAAATGAGAATAAAAATATATAGATAGGATTTATCAAGCCAGAAGCTTACCATAAAATGCTGTATACATTCATATGTGAAATATACATACAAGAGTTTCAACAGACTGAAAGATGCCTAAGGAGATAAAATGTTCATCTCACGTCTACTGGATCAAAGTCAATCTTGGCTTGATTTGAATTATTGGAAAAATTCCCAGGATTTCACCTTGCAAGTGTGTCCAGTAGGTCCTTCTAATGGCCAAAACATATTTGTAAGCCAATAAATCAGCTAGTATTAAATTTCCTTGCTAATTAATCAGCAAGAAGGATGCTTTACCCTATTTCATGCAAACACTGGACAAAATTTGCAGTACTTTAGTTCATATACCATAGGTAGAAATGAGATGTAGCCTGGAGTGTGTCTTGCTCCACCTCCTCAGCAGGGGCACTGAAGGACAGAACTATCTTTGGATGGGATCAAGCACTTGTAATCAGAGTTGCCCTGATCCTTTGAGCTGTCCATGTCATCTAAAACCTTCAGTGATGTTCATTCCGTGATGATTTTCACACTGCCCATGATGAGTTAGTGAGAGATAAGGATAAAATTAAGCCAGTTTTATCAGTCTTGCAGAGACTGATGCATTAAATTTATTTATGGCCAGTGAAGACAGGCAAAAGCCTGTCATTAAAGAGCACAGACTCATAGAACCATTCAGGTTGGGAAAGACCTCTAAGATCTTTGAGTTCAACCATTAGCCCATCACCACCACGTGCACCACTAAATCATGTCCCCAAGGGCCTCACCCAGACTCCTTTTGAACAATTCCAGGGATGGTGATTTCATCACCTCCCTGGGTAGCCTGTTCCAATGCCTGAGCGCCCTCTCAGGGAAGAAATTGCTCCTATAATCTAATCTAAACCTCCCCTGGCACAGCTGGAGGCTATTTGGGAAACTCTGGGCCTGACAAAATCCTCTCCTGAGTCTTCAGGGTTCATTCTCTGTGTCCATAGCAGCAATGGTGGGGCACATTTTGGATTCAGGAAGAGTTGGAAGTGGAAATGCAAGGAGTTGGCTGCTGTCACAGCAGTTTCAGCTGGGTAATGTCTCTCCTACAGCCAGAGACTGCAGTAGCATGTGTTTACCCAGAGAACTCTTCAATAATGTATGGTAGGCTGAGGAGCACATCATAATTCTGTCAGGATGGAAAGAGCAGCAGAGAGGGGCTGCTTTAACATCCAAATTGGCTCAGGAACCTCTGCTGCGAGGGCTTCCCAGTGTGGCATCACTGTCACAGCAAGCCTTCCATTTCGGACCCATTAACACTCCCTAAGAAGGAATAAAAGATGATAAAAGCTGAGTTTTCAACAAAAAAGGAGCTCAATTCATCTGCAGCAGTTCATAAAGCTCCATAATAATAGAATAGAAGCTGCAAGGATGAAAAAAAAAAAAAAGTTTTTTTCCAGAGACAGCTGTAGCTATCCCTGGCTGCAGTTTGGCCCCTCTGGCTGCCTTGGTGAGGCAGGGACACAGTGTGTGCTCTGTCACTGCAGAGGGAAATGTCCACCCTGGTCAGCACAGGCTGTGCCACTCACCAGCCAGGAGCTGAAAGGTTCCATCTCAGCTACAAACCTCTCCTCTAAATAATGCGTTCTGTGTCCCAGGGATCGGATTAAAAGTAAAGGATGCGATTAAAGGATTTTCTCTCTCTTTTCTCTTTTTGCTGTGTCTGAGTGCAGAAACTGCCATTGAAAAAATCCCTCAGGGACAGAGAGGAAAGAAATGTCTAAATGTTATAATACCTGTTCTCCTTGACTTATTTTTTTGGTCATAAAACCATAGCAACATATAACTCACTTCTATCTCTCTGTTTGTCAAGTGTCAAGCGAACTGGAGCTACTGAGGTGCAACTGGTGGCTAGCAAGGATGTTTTCCCCAGCCATGTCTTCATTAATTTATTTATTTATGACAAGGAAACATATGCATGCCTGCAAATTTTATAATTTTAAAACTGAAAATTATTTTGGTTCCACAGAGGCAGTGAACTGTCCTCATCCTGCAATTTGACACTTGAAGAAGCTTCCTGTGAATTCTTTCATTTTCATTTCATTTTCTTCTCATTTTTGGCCATAATGTGTGCCCATGGGTGCATATCACAGAGGGGGAGGGATTCAGGGAGAGGGCTCTTGATGGCAGGGGAGAGAAAGAGGGTGGAAAAGGAGTTAGAACAAATATGGACATAACACTGGATATTAGGCAAGGGCAGGATATAGCCCAAAGAATGTGGGTGTAGTCTCAACTGTAGCACTTGATAATTATTGATAAAACTGAAGGATACGAGATATTTTAGCTTGGCTAGCAGGTCTTTCAAACTCTGCTTATAAGATTCAACATAAAAAGCTCTAGGGTAGAGACTGACTATCTGTGTGTCTGTATATTGAAGGCACTTGTCTGTACAACACTTTTAATCCAGTTGTAGGTTGATTTTTTTTTAATGGCTTTATTTTGTGCTTGTACATTTTAAAGAACTTGAGACATATAGGGTGACTAGAAAATTTCAAAGGAATGTTTGCATTTAAACCTAAATATAAATATTTTGAAGTGAAAGTGCACCACAGTATTCTGCATTACCGTAGTTGCTAAAAAATATTCCTACAGCTCTGCTCCCATGAGTGCTGGTATTTGCCAAGAGAGCCTGATCACACATCTACCAGAAGAGATGAGATGCCTCAAAGGGAATCTCTGGCACTCATATTAACACCTTCAGAACCATCACCTTGTTCTACCTGCAGAGGCAGGGAGATTTGCTGACTCTGTTGACTCCTTTTGGAGCAGAGGGATAACAGATTCCTGATTTGCTTTGGTTTTTTTCCCCCTTAGACTGTTACAGTGAGTTAAATAGATTTTTGTTTGCAGATGCCAATGACTTCTAAACAATGCCACCATTGTGAAGGCCTGCCCTCCACACTGCAGTACCTGGAGTGGCTTTCCTTTCGAGGAAACCACTCCCAATTATCTGTGCCCCTAATGAGCATTCCTGATTTCTGAGAAGCTGTAACCTAGAGGCTGAGGCTGTATTGTTATGACAGCACAACTGTGTATTGATGTCAAGCTTGTAGGTCCCTTATCAGTTGTCTGCCCCAGCGCATTCAGTCCAGGACAAACATCATGAGGCGGCTCCATTTACAAGAAGTCCCTGCAGTGCTCAGCAATCCCAGATGCTATCAGGGAGTCTCACAGCCAGGGGTATAGTGTGACAAAGTGAAACCTCATAGCCCCTGTGCCTCTGTGAGGCCGAGCTTCCCTCTGTGCAGCGCCAGCTGTGGTCGTACCAAGGCCTTTCCCTGTGGCAAAGCTTCCCCAGCATTCCCAAACTAAATTAACTCTGCCCTTGAAAGGTGAGTTTCCAGCTCCAAACTGTGCTTGGTTACCGTGGCAAAGATGGGTTAGATGCCTCAGGTTTTAGCTTTTATATTTTTCAGATTCTGTACTGCTTTAGTGTGTAGCTCTGAGCTCCATATGAGGGGATGGCGAGCTCTCCTCACAGAGTAGGTGGACAAAACAATTCCTTCTCTAGCTGGGGACCAAGGACAAATGACCCAAATGTCAGGCCCAAGAGCATAAACAATGTGGGCTGAAGAGAGAAAAACAAGAAGGGTGGGACTTCATAAGCTAAAGCTGTAACTGGACAATTAACTCCAACATGCAAATGGACCAGAACTCATAAAAGAGTGAGACCCCATGACCAGTTGTCCATTTTGTGCCCATTGTGGGTTCACCTGGGGTGCAGCCCTGGCTGGGCTCTTGTGCTGCCCAAGGTGCATCCATTGAGGGCTCCAAATCCCTACTTTTTTCTTTAACTCTATCTAGCCTCTGTTCTAGGTCAGCCTTCAGAAGGCATCAGGTTCTTGGCAGTCTTTAAGGCCCCTTCCAACCCCAAAACTTCCTGTGATGCTGTGGCCAAGGCCCATTCACCCAGGCCTCGTTGGTAACCATCCTGTATCCAGCATGCAGATGCAACTCTGCAAATATGGCTGTGTTGAATACCAGGCTCAAAGTATATTTTTGCATCTCCTCAGAATATTTTCTCATCAGTGAGAAAAACAGGTTAAAGCTCCCAGGCATTTTGTGAAATAATATTGCAAAATTTTATTTGTTCGGTCCCTTTTTTTTTTAAATTTTGACTTAAAGGGGTTTATTGTATAAATCCCTTTCAATATAGCATAAAAGTACATTTCAAAATGAAAAGAATCATCTGAAGCCATCTGAAAAAAATGACTTGTGACATCTTGAAAAGAAGGTATTTCTACTTTTTTATTCTAAATATAGGACTGTTGTAGCTAATAGTTTCAGGTAGGAAAAACCTTGATTCTGAATGACATCTAGGTATCCTCTGTTCCTGACAGAGGACTAGAATATTTATTCCTCGCTGCCTTTAGGTGCATGAATTTACATACATCATATGCTGTACTACACTGGGTTTATAAGGCTGATAAAAATGATGTATGAGGGTCACATTACATTTTGAAAAGGCTGCGTGTGGGGGAAAAAAAAAAGCACACAGAAGGAGAAGGAGACAAAAAGAAGTCATTATCTGTGAATACAGGCCCAGATTTGGCAAACAAAGCTCTCTCACTGAAAAAGAGAGCAGCCCAGAAAAAACATGTACTGCTGCCTATCCAGAAGCATGTGGCTTAATGGGGCTCATGTGGGCATTAGGCTGGCTTGGCAAGGAACGCCGCCAGGAGATTGAAACTGGAGCAAAACAGGAGGCAGATATAAATCAACTTCAAAAGTGGAGTTGAAAGAAATACTGAAGAAAGAAGTGTTTGTTATATGCAGAATTAAAACCTAGTGCTGGGGAAGTGGTCCCTTTTATCACTGGTACATGTCACTCTACACTCACAAGTGTTTCAGAGGGCTCAAGAAACCCCAGAATCGCGTGTAAAAGCCAAATACTCCATCCCAAGTGAGGAACAAAAAAGCAATGAATTAACTCAGTCTGCTACCAGCTATTCATTCAGTCATTACACAGGTTTTCCTCACGATCACTGTGCCAGCTGGAGTTCCTGAGCTCACCTCCAGTGGGGATGTCCATCCATTCCCACCCTTCCAAGCACTCCCCACGAGTT
The DNA here is from genome assembly GCF_037042795.1 of Molothrus aeneus. NCBI lineage: Eukaryota > Metazoa > Chordata > Aves > Passeriformes > Icteridae > Molothrus > Molothrus aeneus. The sequence continues at coordinate 8,163,650 of NC_089649.1, read as the reverse complement.
CCCTGGAGCCAGTGGCTGTTTCTGGGAGCTCTCCTGGTGGGACCCTGGCACTGACTGCTTGCATCTGTGCCTGTGTGGGTGTGAGAGGGAACACATGGGCTTCCCACTGCTCTGAGGTGGGATGCTGTCCAGCACTCCCCTGACAATTTCTGGGCTGGAACAATAGTGCTTTATGCATGCAGGGGCTGACACAGGACACGGGGAGAGGCAGCCAGCAGGAGAGCAGCTGCAGCTCCTGCTGTCCAGCCCAATTCCACCCACCCTCTCTGCTCTGCAGCCCTGTGCACACAAATGGAGTCCCCAAGCCACCCCTAGAGCTGGCTGGGCTTTGCTTGTGCCCCTCACCAACACCATGTGTATTGGCATTCACTGCATCCCGTTTTCTCCCTGGCACCTTGTGCTATTGGGATGGCAGCAGAGGGAGGTGATTGGTGAGCACACGAGACTCCTGCAGTGTTTTACTACTGTGCCCTGTCGCCTCTGCTTTGCTGGCTATAACCAGCCAGTGACAGCTGCATTTAAATGTAAATCAATAGGGCTTTTCTTTAAGATCGTCACAGCTGGCAGGTTTTTCTTCTCTAGGCTCTTTCTGGCATTAAAAAAAAACGTGTCACTACCTGAGAACTAATAAGTGCCTGCACTTCTGTCCTTCCACCAGGAGGAGGACGTGCTAAAGGGACACATCCCAGCAAAACCCTCTTGCAGGTCTCATTTTCTTTCCAGACTCCAGTGGAAATTCAAGCTAAACACGAAGATTCAACTTCTTTCATTCTTTTGTATAATTTGTGTGGTTTGGCTGCTCTGAAAACCTCAGGAACTGCAATCAAAGGTGTTGCAAAATCTGCCTCAATGGAAGCCTGCAAGAAGGAACACGACTGCCTGCTCCATGGCTGCAGCACTGCCTGGCAGGTGGAGACTTGTGGCCTCACCTCCATCTCCCAGGCTCCAGACTGAGCCTTTTCTCCTTCCTTTCTCACAAGTGTAACAGCTACCACAGGAGCTGGGCAAAGAGGCTGCTGTGGAAAGATGCTGATGACTCATTTTTTGGGAGCATTACCTAGCTAGCCTGCCTTTCACAGCCCTGAGCGTCTCTGGAATTGTAAGAATCCTCTGGCCGTGCTTCCCAAAGGTCCCTCTGAGGCTGCTCTGGCTGGACTCTGAGGTGGAGCATGGCTGAACCTGTCTCTCTGGTTTGAAACAAGGGATGACAGGGCAAGGCACAGCAACACAGCAAGCTCAGGCAAAGAATAAATAATCAGGGAGGTGTGAAATCTGTCTCAGGCTGAAAAAAAAATCCCAAAGAGTAGACCTCACAAACGTGGTGGCAAACCCACATTTACTCAGGTGTCACTTAACTGTCACCATTGCACTCATTTTCACACAAAATCCTCCTTCTTCCTTGCTTTCTCCTATATATATCCAGCATATTGGCAGCTCTCAGCTGCAATTCCCTGAGGTTGGTGTGGGCTGCCAGAGACAGGTCTGGGGATGGAGGGAATTGAGCACCACTGATTCAATTAGCCTCCTGTGACTCATGGCTCAGAGAAGTGCCAGGAACTGATGGGCTTGGGAAAGTGCTTATTTTTTTTTTTTTTTCTAATCAGGAAGGAGCAAATCCCAGGAAGTCCAGCAGAGCATATGAACATCAAAGAATCCAAGAGAGCCAGGCCAGCCAAATCCCAGTAGTGTGGAGGCGAGCCCAAGCTGCCTAGCAGGACACAGTGCAACCAAGAAAACCTCATGTTATTTTCAACATCTGCATAATCCAGTAAGACAATAAATTATTTGTCACCTAGTTGCAGAGAGATGATTTGAAGGTTGAGGTCTGCAAAGTTGCTGGCAAGCTTACAGCTTTCCAATTTGCTTTTTTTTTTCCCCTTTAAGGATGTGGCTTCAAATATTGAAGGAACATGTGAAAAACAAAAGCATCTGAATAAATACAGCTCTTCTTTTTCTTATTTTAATACAACTGTTCTATTCTGCAAGTCATAGACAAAGCATCAATTATTTGTCTGTTGTCAGTGTAATGTTTAGTTGAATTGCCCTAGATTTTATTACTTCCAGGCTAAGGATATTCTTTTCTTTGCCTATCAACAAACACCTCTCTAATTGCAACAGAAGCTATGGGTCTTGTATTCATGCTGCAGAAAACAAGATAATGAAGAAGTCATTATCAGAAATTATAATTTTTGTAGCTACAGCTATTCTCTCATAATTAGGTTCACCACTTGCTGTAATAGAAAATTAACTGCTTGTAGGCCTGGGAAAGAAGGAAGGGGAAAAAAAATCACAGTAAGACTGATTTATAAAGATGAGTAGCATAGAAAAATAAACACTGCCAGTGCATATTACAGAGCCAGAAGTTTTGATGTGGTGGTGATGATGAATTTCTTCCTTCCTAAGTGTTTTAGCTGGGGTCAAAGGTAGGACAGAAGATATTAAGTCAGCACAAAAAGTGAGCTCTGCCCCACTCTTTGGCTTTATGGCGTGCATTAGTTGGTTTAAAAGGCGACAGATGGAGAGAAGTCAAAATCTATGACTACAGTAATAGTCAAAATAGTAAAGACACCACCAGCAACAATTTCACCAGCAGCACTGTAATTTCAGAGCATTCCTTTTCCCCAGGTATTCCAACAACTTGTTTTGAGATCATTAAGAGGTAAAGCTGAAGTTATCTGTGGTAATGAATGAATCTGAGGGAAAAAGTAAATACAATAAACCCAACAGACTGGAACAGCAAAGCTGTCTCACTGAAAAAGAGAGCAGCAGCTGTGAAGGTAAAAAGTGTTCATTTCTCTTTGGTTTAAATTTTTTTTTCCCTGTTAAGAAGTAGAATATGATCCTGTTTTTCTGTGCCTTCATGAAGATTCTAGAATAATTACAACTGTGAAAAGGAGACCTGTCAATCTTGAGATCATTTCTGTTTCAAATAACTACAGTATGAAATTGCTGAGCATAAAATACAGCGGCCATCACCCAGAATGGAGGTGAGAGCAAGTCTGCTCAGCTGGGTGCTCTTCAGTAGCACTGGTGCAAAAATGACACCCAGGGTGAGCCAGGCAGAGGCTTCCTCCTCACCTTCCCCTCTCCATCAGATCCAGAAACATCCACCTGCATTCCTGCTTTTACAACTGCTATCTCCCCAAGAGGCACACTCCTTGTCCCTGTTGCCGACAGCCCTCACTTGTGGGTATTCCCATTAACATCAGGGCAAACATAGGTCACATATCTGCCAGTCCAAAACCAGCTTTAAAGCTGGATTTTGTTGAGGCAGTTGCATCTATTCATTTATTGTCATTCACTTCCCAAAGATTAGCAGTACATCTCAGTGTCTGCAGCTGTAGTGAAGACCAGCACCTTTATGAATGGAAAACATTAATAAATCAGGTTGGGCTGACCTCATTGAGAAGCCAGAATGAGCCCTCACCATCTCTGCTGCTTGATTTGTTGCATGCTCAGTCATAAGCTCGAGTCAGAGTCCTTGGATGACTCCAAAGGCAGTGGCTGGCGTTTGACAAATTTGGATGTATCAAATGTGACACGAGTAAATGAGACAATGAGACAGCTCCGTCTGCATGGATGGAAAACCCCAGTGGTGACTATGCTGAAGGGCACAGGAGTGATCAAAACATCCCTGTTTTGTGTGCTTCAGGGCTGCCACAGCCACACCAAAGAGGGGACACACAGCTCTGATGGGCTGCCAGCAGCTGAGTGGAGCATCTCCCTGCAGATGTGGGAGCTGGCACCTCACACCATCCTGGTGCCCTACCAGGGTCTGACTACTGGCCTCCTACTCCTTAACCCCACTGCTCATTATGTGGGACAAACAGAATCCAGGAGGGTAAATCAAGAGAAATAACAATGAGTCATGAGTGGAAGCAAATATTCTTCAAAAGGCTCTTAGACATTGCTAGATTTATTAACTTACTCCTTAGGTTTTCCTGCCAGAATAATATTTGGCTAAAAGGATTGTCCTTTAGGTTGCTGAATGAATGCAGCATGGCAATATCAGTTTTGAAAAGACTTTTGAAGAGCAGCCCACTACTTTTTCAGTTGTGCTGCCATGGCTTTCTTGTTTATTTTCTGCCACCAGGCTGCACTTGATCTGCTTGGTTTGGGTCATTCAACTCTATGCCATAATAATTACTATTGCTTGCTAACAAAACACATTATTAGGAGGAAGTGGGATCAAACAGATGACATGAAATCAGAACCCTGGAGAACAGCACCATCTTCCTTGCAGAGATGATAGCAGAGCCTGATCACATCCCCTCCACTGACCACTGTGCCCACATCTGATTTTTCTGCTTAGCTTCTCACAGAAGACACCTCAGAGAGAGTGAGAAATGCCTGAAATGGGCCCCAGCTTCAGCTGGAGTTTTCTGAATGTCTTTACCCTTAATGCAACCCCGAGAGCATCCTTATCCCAATTTTCAAGTAGGGCAGCAGAGTCACAGCTCAGAAGTCACACAAAGGCAGGACTAAAAGTTCTGAAGTGCAAAGAATAATAAATTAAATTATATGACTGCTTGGCCCAGAAGCTGTTCATTAAGACAAGGCTATGCAGGCTGTTTAGCAAATTTAGGTGTGTGGGGAAATAAATCAAATGGAACAAGATAATTAAGGCTGAAGGAGGTCAGCAATCTAGAAGAGTAAAGGAAATAATCAGACCTGTACTGAAGGTATGTGCTCTTGAAGGTAAAAGAAAATAACAAAAAGGCTCTTCTGGTAATCCTTAAAGAATGTTTTCAAGATTTCAATTAAACAAGCTACAGAAAAAAAAAAAGGAAAAAAAGATCCACAAACAACAAGAAAAGCCATTATAGCCCTAGAACAAAATGAGGAAAGCCCATAGAATTGTTGGAATTCAACTTAAAGTGCAGTGACAGGAGCCTTAAATTCTCTAAAAACCACTAAAATTCTTTCAGTATGATCTAGGAAGGAGAACATTTCCTTTACAAGTGGAACAAAGATTCATTTCCTGAAGGAAGGAGACCTTATAACACGCAAGGAGAATTAGAGTGGCTTCAAGGAAGAGAAACCATGCATTTCTGCTTGTGATAACAAAGCTGAGCAGAACACTGAGCAGCAGCCAATGCTTTTCAGGAGGGTAAAACATTTTTGCAATCTTATTCTGTCTCAGAAGTAATTTGGGAGCAACATCTAATTTGTGCTATTGTTCAATTTATCAAAGTATTATTAAAATTTTGCAAAAAAAAATTGTCATGTGTTAGATATATATCTATGAACAAAAGAATGAGATAGAAAGAAAGGTAACATTTTAACTTGTGCCAAGCAAAATAGAGGATCCTTGAGACACTAATTATTCTTCTTCTAAATTCCAAATCATTTTGATACAGATGCAGAACGTTGAACAACTTGCGAAGCTGCATTTAAAAAGAAAGTCTAACAAAAATAAACCAGCAGAGCCAGATAAACCTCAAATTACCTAAAGGAGTGCTGGGGGTTGCAAAACTTAACTTGCCCAGGCTGGCAGCTGTAGGTAGGATCTTCTCCAGATCCTGTGTGGGCTGTAGTCAGAGGGAGTCTCACACATGGCAGTGCACCACGGACATCTGTGATTTCATGATGTGATTTCATGACTGAAAACACAGATTTTTCTGCCTTTACTCAGAGGCCATCACCTTATTTTGGGCTTTACAGAAAGCACTTAAGTTAAAATAATGAAATAATTTTTCATTTTAGATAATAGGTAATTTAAAATATTTTTATACTTTTAATTACTTCTTAATAATTTTTAATAATTGAATTAAAAATTAAATAATTTAAAGCACAAATTTAATGCCTTTTTTTTAAATTTTTCCTTAAAAATAATACACAGTTAGGTGGTGTCCTCAAATGTTCCTTCCAATCTCATTTTGGACCTATTTAACCCCTATTTTACCATCCACTGACTAGTTTAGAGTACATAACAGGAGTCAACAGATTTTTGACTGACATTTTCCAATCTAATTCAGCCTTTCACAGCAGGAAGAGTGCTGGTACTTTTGGAACAGGCACAGGACAGCAGGTAAGGCGCAGGCACTGCCAGCAGAAAGGTTTCCTGCCAGACAGAGCAGAGAACAGGAGGGAAATGAAGAGAATCATGTTCGCTAGCAATGATCCCTTTATTTCCAACACTGGATAAACTGGGCCACTGTCCTCAGTGCCAGGGGTCAGCAGGGTGGCCAAGAGGCTGATTTCCTTCACCCTCATCCCACCCAGAATCTGTTTTCCTCAGCATCTGCAGCCAGTGAATGACTGAGGCCTGAAAAGCCCTCTGAGCCCATCCAGCCTGGATGCTCTGTGCCCACAAATCCTGCAGCAGCAGAGCACAGGCACAGAACCCAGGAGCTTGGAGCTCTCCCTGTTTGCTGCAGTGAGCATCCATGAATGGCATGGGCTAGTTTTTAAACTCCTTGGGTATCACACAATGAGATATTATTCATTCTGTAGATATCATCTGGGGCTACAGCAAAACCTGTCACTTGTTGTATATTCACATGCTTGCAAGGTGGCTGGTTTGCTTCCCTCCTGGAGAATGCTGCTTCAGCCAAGGTCACTGCAGCTCCCTCAAAACATCTCTGCCTACTCAGTTACACCATTTTTTTACCCTCTCTTCAGAATGGAGTTGCTTCATTGTGGCTCCTTGGCTTCACAGGGAAACGACATTCCAGTAATGGACGAGTCCCACGATAAAAAGCACGGAGGGTTTTTATTTCTGACCATAAATTCAGGCAGATGGGCAAATCTCAGCTCAGAAGAACATTTAGCATTTTTCAATGGTTCTGGCAGAAGATGTAAAAAGCTACCTGGTAACAATAACTTTCTGTTATGACTTTCCTTAATGGAAAGCTGTAGCAACAGGCTGTTCTAACCTCTACATAGCTGTTTCTATTTATTTAGAGCTTAAGTCTAAATAGAAGAGAAGCTGCAAATCAGGAACAAACTCATAGGATACTAAGCCATACACACACTACTCAACTAAACAAAGACAAATATTTAATTTGAAAAGGATTCCTTCTTAAAATGGATCCATTGGTGGATAAAAATTCCAACACGCTGCCTTTGCTGTCCAGAATTCAGGCTGGGTAGTGAGCAAAGTGTCTTCACTAACAGCCTTCCTGAAAAGTTTTACACTGCTAGAGTATTATGATAGTTTTTCTGAGTTTCTCCAGAGATCTAGTGGCATATATTAAAAAAAAAAAAAAAGACAGCAGGTAAAGAAAGCCACTCGAGGTAGTGTGAAGTTTGTGTGCTGTTTCCTTCAGAAAGCAAGTAACTATCTCTGCAAACAAAGGGAGTAAAATAAACATGCAACTTCCAGGCAGTTGAGATTGTTTTGTGGAGCCTGCAAAAGCTTGCTTGAGGGAAGCACCTTCTGGTGCAGACAAAAGAGTGAATTCATCAAAGCTATGGCAAGAACCCTCTCTCCCCCAAAGAAAAGATCTAATGGCCCCTTATAAAGAGAGCCATATTGTGATGCTGTAACCTGATTAGAGGGAAAGGAGGTCTTTGTGGCTTTTAGTCTCAGAGGAAAACAAGGTGTTCTGCAATAAATAGGAAACCTTTTTTCTAAAGCTTTATGGTCTTCTGTGCTATGTCACAAAGTACCCTATACACTGCTCACCTCAAAAATCCACCATTAGAGTGAAGTGATTCTCCTCTTTTCAGAAGTCAGGCTGGCTGGGAAGGAGAAAGCCAAGAGGCTGCTGCTTTGAAGCAAGCAAATGTGATACTCTCATTTCAGAATAATTGCTGTATTTTTGGGGCACAAGGAGAGGGGAATGTACCTTGCAGCAGGATGAGTGCCTTCAGGCCAGCCCACAAAAAGCCCTTTTGTGAGCACACAGGGGCAGGGATGACTGCTCTGAGTGACTGAGCCCCTTCCTTTATGGAGGAGATGATTGAAAGTAAACGTGCAACAAAGCAGAATAAAGGAGGAAATAAAGGAGGTGAGCTAGGCTTGCCATTCTTACAAACACAAAAATAATCATAGAATGGTTGGGTTGGAAAGATCCTTGAAGATCATTGACTTCCAACCCTCTGCCCTGGTTAGGGACATCTTCACCAGACCAAGCTCTCAGAGCTCCATCCAGCCTGGCCTTGAACACTGCCAGGGATAGGGCAAGGGCAGCCAAAACTCCTCTGGGCAATCTGTGCCAGGGCCTGACCACCCTCCCAGTAAAGAATTTTCCCCAGTTTCTAATCTAAACCTCCTCACTTTCAGAAAAGGCAGGGGCCATTCAGTGGACAGGGGGTTTCTGCTTGCCATGTTTTAAGGAAAACACATGTTCACTTACTGAATGGTGGAACTTGCCCTGAGACATTTTGGAAAGTTGAGCATGACTTCAAAAAATAGGGGTTTTTTTAAATCAAAAGAAAAATCACAACTGTAGGGAAAAAAACATTCACCTACCTAAGAAAATAGGTACAAAAGGGAGCTGTTGCAATTAAGAGTGCATACCTAGGAAAAAAAATTGTCCTTTGGGAGAGCAGTTCAAGCAAGCAGCTTCTGTAATGCACAATTCTTAACATCCTCCTCTAATGCAGTTCCTACCAACCACTTTTAAAGAAAATTAGAGCTGATGGACTGTTATGTTTAGTCTGTTTGACTCCTGGGAGCCAATTTGTGTTATACTATCCAAGCTCCTTTACAATTACAGAGAGCAGCAATGCTCTACCCAGTGGCTGCCTGTTGTTTAAATGGAGGCAGGTGAGCTCTGTTAGAAATCTGGTTTGATTTCTTAAAGAGGTGGTTTATTTGCCTGAAACAAAAGAATTCCCTATATTCCACCTTTTTCAATTGCTTTAAGGTTAAAAGGGAAATGAAGGAAAGAGCTGAAAATCTGGGACAAGGCTCAGCTAAGCTGTGCTTTGCACAGCAGCAGCTCTGAGCTTCCCCATGGAGAGCCTTCCTATGCCCGCATTTGGACACCAGTGCTGGGCTGAGCAGGTGACTTGGGAGGGTGGGGACAGAAAGAGCAGGAGCCAGGGCCAGGTCCTGGAGGGACCTCGATGCTCTTCCTTTGTAGGTGTCTTCAGAGTGAGAAACCTTGGAGGATACCTTGAGCTTGTGGGTGGAGCTCTTACAAATACACATTACCCCTACAAATGCTTTTTCTCCAAGCACTGCCTAAGGATAAGCAAGGGAAGGTTTATAAACACTGTAAATCTCAGCTCTGTGCATGGAAGCAGATCAGGGAGCCCTGGGATGAGAAAGGCACACAACTCCTCAAGGAGGTTTCCATTTGGATTTGGCAGAAGAAGAATGTCCTGTAGGTCAATTAGGCTTAATTCCCTTAGTGATGAACAAAGCAGAAATGCCCTAAGTTCCTTTTCTGGTGACATTTCCAGCAGCAAGGTGGTCCCTCAGAGGAGTGGCTTGTCTGGTGCTATGACAGGGTGACCCTGACTGCATTTGCAGAGGTGGATATTTTTCTACCACACAGACATCTAAGCTAGCCATCCACCTATTTCCAGCTGGGGAGAGGGAAGTGGAAAGAATAAGATTAGGGAAACAGGGAGGTTCTGCTGGTTTTTGAGTTCTTGAAATGGTGTAATAACTATGTGATTCATGGGGGTGATTAAAGGGGCTCACTGGAAGGAGAAATATTCCTGCCATAAATATTTGTCTCTGCTAATCCTTTCTAACAGACCCCATTAAGCCTCTGGATATGACTATAAACACAAACACTAAAATTATGTATTATCTACTTACTCTGCATGAGATTTCTCAAATATTCCAGCATGTTCATACACATGCTATAAATAAATAATATTAAAAAAAGCCCTCATGCCATCCTCATTCAGTCCCTCCAAAGCACATTCAAGGGAAGCAGATAGCAAGCAGTAAGGGAATTTGGGGTAATACCAGAAGGGAATATCTTGAAGAAAATTAGGTCATTGAACAGTACCTAGTAAAATGGATGTTGATTGTTTTGTGAGTGTTCTCCACAGATAATGAACAAAGAAATTTTGACACAAAGTTAATTACAAAAAAAAACAGGACTCCAATGGCTAATTACTACCCATGTAGGCTGGCAAATGGCAAAGCCTCCCAGTTTCACTATTAATAAGCAGCATCCAAGATCCTGAGTTATGACAGCAGCTCGAGAATGAAGCACATGCAAACACCTTATCACTTTGAGAAACCCTCTCTGCACCCAGATTTAGCAGGTTAATTTTGCCCACTCATCTCCACGTCAACAGGCAGCTCATTAATCACATCTCCTGCTTTGTTTTCTTCTCATTTGATATCACAGCAGGGCATTTTTTCTCAGCAAAATAATCTGAGTAAACAGGAATATTTCCTGGGCTGGAAATCTCTGCCCTTGGAAGGAGGTTCTGTCAAGCACATCAGATGTAAAGCAAACCCAAAAAAAGGGGGGTGGGAATGGATGAGTATGGCACCTCCTGCTCATGTGCAAGTGCCTTTGCTTGGGAATGCAGGAGTTGCAAAATGCTCACCATAAACACCCATAAATATTTATTCCAGAGCTAAGGTAAGGATCACCTTCCTGAAATACATTGTTGGGTGTGTGAATGCAAAGCCAATAAAGCACTTACTCTCAAGGAAAGATAATGTTAGCCATTTTAGGCTCTGCATCCCTTCTCAGCAGGCAAAGGGGTAGGAGGATCAGCTGGCCTTACTGTTGTGTTGCCTTAAGAAATCCTTGATAATACTGCAAACGCATGAACTAGAGCAAAAAGCACAAATTGCTGCCAGCACCATCAGGATCTTCTCTTTTCCTCTGTGGATATTGCTTCTTATTTGCTCTCTCATCTGTTCCTTCTGCTTGCCAGACACAACCAACAAATACACCTTGCCCACAGTGAGACTGAGGAGATGAAGCACGAGGCATAAACCCACCCATATTAATCCATCCTTCTTCAGCCAGGACCAAACCAAAAAGGAAAGATCTCACCCCAGCTGGTTCACTGAAGGTCATTGCCACATCCCTCAAGGGCTGAGACTGCTGTATCAGCTGCCTGATACCTCTGGAGAATGTCAGCAGCAGAAAGGGCAGCTCCTATCAGGCACCTCTGACGTGCTAATCTAGCAGCTCATGGCAGCATTTTGGATGAAATCATGAGAAATGTTTCTCCCCCTGCTCTGCCCAGGCAGGGCAGGCATTGTAACTGGCCTCTAAAGCTCTGCAAAGGGGCATCACAGCCCTTCTCAGTGGTAGAAATCAACATTTTCCTCCCCAGTTTAGGAATTCTCTGTGGCTAGTATAGCTTTTAGACAGAGAATTTTTTTTTTTTGCTCTTAGCAGCTTTAAATCCCACATTTGGTCTGGTTTGCAAAACCTGGATTTCGTTAAATAGGAAGGAAAATGCTGGGCAATGAAAGGAGGAGAAAGAAAAAGACTACACTAATAATTTCTGGGTAATTAAACTGGCACAGTGGAGAAATGAAGCACAAGGCAGGTGAGGGATAATTCTAACTCTGAACCATTACCAAAACCTATTTTCCACAGCAGCAGGAAGTCAATGATGTAAGTGGAATTTCCTACAGCCTAAGAAACAGGACAATGTAGGTTAGCATGTGAATATCTGGAATTGCCTCAACAGCAAACAAGAACTTTCTTAGGTTTAGCCATGGATTTATAAGTAGGATTCTCATCCCTTTTTTAAATGTTTTTCCTATTATAAGTAGAGCTATTATGTTATCTTGGAAGCAATAAAGCTTTTTATATCACATTTTGGTTTACAATAGCTATTAATGTTGCTATTTGATCTGGTTGGAACTCAGCATGCTGATTTTTTAAAGCCTTTTGTGAACTAAGAGAATGAAGCAGCAAGGCAAAAAGAAGCCCTAGAATTCCCAGTTATTAAGTACAACACATTCTGTATCTCTTTTAGCATCTAAAAGTGGCCTGTCCAGCTTCCATCAGATTAGTCTGACAGCCTGAAGTTTTTACCCTGCAGTTCCATCTTGCACTGTAGACACACATCTCCAAATATCAGAGTTGTGTGTAGTCACTGAGGGCATTAAGCCCCACAATATTCAGAATGGGTATCACAGCCCAAGTGTTTTATGTATTTGGCTTTAATACTATCAGACACCTCTCCTTGGAATGGCTATGACATATGGAGGCAAATTCATTTTGGAAGAAGCAGTAAACCATTCAGAATGGATGTTAAAAACAGAAGGAGGGTGGGCTTTTTTAAACACCACCATTTAAAACCTCTTCTCCAGCCACACTAAAAAAAAAGACAAACAAAAAAAGAAGTCACAAGCTTAATGACCATGGCTCCATTTTGCACAGACTGCATTTATATATAACTGGTGTGATTGCTGCCTGGTGATGAATTAGGCTTTGCTAAAGCTCTGCTTCTTTCTTTTTTTTTTTTCATTTTTTTTAAGCCTTGCAGCTGCCTCTGAAAGTTCTGACCTGCCTTGCTCTGTGCCTGCAGCCCATCAGCCAGCAAAACCCTGATGCTGGGTGAAGTCTCTGCAAAAGGAAGCAAACAAATCCCCTGGTTCCACAGTGGTTTTATACCTTAAGGTTTTTGTCACTAGAGCATTCTGGACTTGCACCCCAGAGGAAACAATGACTTGCAAAGGCTGGAATTGAAATGGCCATTTGTATTCAGAGATAGAGAAACTCCCTCCAACTCCAAAAACGTCCCCTGAGCCTCGAGAGGCAAGAAGAAGGATGAGTTTTGTGAGATGCTCTGTAGCCATCTGGGAAGTGGTGCAGCTGATCTCCATCACAGAGGTGCTGATGGAGCACAGGGAATGCACTGGACACTGTGTATTCCAGCAGGAGATATTCTGTCAAATTCAGCCTGCATCTGCTAAAGGAGAGCACTGCAGACATGACCCTGTCTGGGCTTCGTGAACCAGCAGGAAATAAGTGTGAAATCAGTGTTTACCTGACTTTGACATTTGGCTTTTTTCAGTAGTACAGCTGTTCTTTCAAATGGGGAAAAACAATATTTGGCCTGTAACTACCTCTGTTTCTCCTGCTGCCAGTTTCCCTCTACCCAAACCATCTAGGACCTCTTGCTGTTCTCCACATTTATATCTTACAGATACCAAGACAAGTTATTAGGCTCCTTATGCCAGTGAGTTTTCCTCAGCTATTTTTTTAATCTGTCCCCTGCATACCCACAGCATGCTAGGATGCATTCCCAGAAAGAGCCATCAGATGCATCTTGCAAGGCCATTTAAGTGCATCAAATCAAAATAAAAACTTGCACAAAGTACCACTTATTTGAGCTCAGGAGTATTTGAATATGCATACAAAAAAACCTCAAAACAATTATACAAAGAACCAGGGTTTGAAGTTTCAGCTTGTTGTAGAAAGGGCTAGCAAAAACACTTGGCTACATACCAAGCTGCATTCTGCAAATTATTCTTCTGGATTCTGCTCTCTGTTTCATTAAGGACCATTAAGAAGCAGTGGCCAATGTGGACACATTTACCATGCCTGACCTATCATAAGAATATAATGCTGCACTGGTGCATTTCAAAGACCTCAGAACTTTTAAAACAAATTATCGCAGAAATTTAACTGTCCCCAGAATAATTGTTCTCCTCTGCTTTTAAGGAAGACCACTTCTTTATGGTATGTCCTAGAATGACAGAAAACAAAGACATGAGCCAACAGATCCCCATTTTTTCCTTTCCTCAGAAACATAACCCCTATAAAGCATAATTCTCCTTAGCACCATGCTGGGCATTGGCTGGAGATTAGTACAGAAACGGAAGCTCCACCTCTTAAATCACCAAAGTCGCTCATTTTAGCACTTACTTAGCTTTTCTTTGGAAGCTTCCCAAAGGCAGACCAGCCCTGAAAGCCTCATTCCTTTAAGATGTGGCAAGATCACAGCCTGAGACACCATAGCTGCAACTCTGTGACCCTCCTTAGGTGACACACACACACACAAACTATAAAGGTAGGAGTGCAGAGGGCTATTCTCTGAATCCTTTTGGTTTAAAACAAAAGCTGATTTTTGACTGCAGATTCCTTCTCCAATCTGAATGCCATGAGCCTCCAGGTTGTTTCCTATGATGCTTTTTACATAGGGCTAATGTAGGAAACACTGCACCAACTAATCCTAAAGCAAGGGGGGCTGCAAGGAATTAAACTTCACAAATTCTGGTCAAACTGAGATCTCAGCAGGGCTAATGCTCTGTGCTTGACCAGCCTTTAGGGGACTTTTAAATTAGAGTGAGCAAAGAAACCAAAGTTCCAAGTGCAAGACAGGAAAGCAGAGAGGGCAGTGTAAATGGAGAAGTTTGTGCTCAGAGCAGAACAGAATTTTTTTGGGACAAAGTACAGACGTGCCAGCAATGTCATCATAATGCAAAACAAAGCTCTGGAAATTTATTGCACTCAAAACAAACAAACCAGCAAACACAATGTGCTTTATTTCATAATCTCTGCTGTCCTCCTCCTCCTCCAGGGATCAAATCCACATCTGGTGGAAGATATAATTTGATTATCACAACTGAGGTACACTAATTTACTGAAATTTTGCATCTGTCTCTTTGTGCTCAGGAATGCTTTCAGGGTAGAGGCTACCCAAGATCTGATGCAATCCTCACTGGCACCCACACCTGGATCACCACAGGTAGTCTGAATTCAGAGCAACACAGCAAACAAAACCATTTTCTCTTCCAATGTTTGGCCTTTCTAAAAGACTTTCATAGCACAACTCCTCTATTTGGGGTCTGGCAGGAAAACAGCTCTGGGCAGGTGTAAAGGAAGCTTGGACTGGGTCAGGAGAAATATGGCCAAGAAAGGAAATGAGTTCAGTCTGGAAAAGAAATTAGGACAAGGACATAGGGATCAGTAAGCCCAGAAGTGGGGCTGAAGCTGAAAACAAATGGAAGGGGAAGCCCAGAAAGGATGCAGCAGAGATGATGGGGGGGTGAAGAGGAAACACACATGGACAGGGAGTAATTAGGAGACTGTGGTAATGAAAAGGAAACAAAAAGAATCCAAAACAACATGAGAAAGATGTAACACTTTTTTTTCCCCCCTCAGGCATTAGCTGAAAGCTCTTTTTTTCCAAAGAAAAGGAATAAATTGCATCTGAGCCAGACTATCTGAAACTTCCTGCGCACATGAAATTTTTATAAAATTGTCCTCATTTGCTGCCTCTGGTCTGAGGCATTTCATCTTTAGTGGCACAAATGTGAGAATCATTTAAACCACAGAATATTCTGAGCTGGAAGGGACCCACCAGGATGAAGTCCAGCTCTTAAGGGAATGGCCCATAGGGGGATCAAACCCAAAACCTTGGTGCTGTCAGCACCATGCCCCAGCCTGCTGAGCTCACCACACAGGATTTAGACTTACAATCTATTGTTAATAAATACCCCTAAAACACCAGCTGGATGCTGCTCTCCAGGGTGAAGGACTGAAACACTGCTCCCCAAGCAGGAAAAGAATTGGTTTTAATTTGAAAATAAGCTTCTTCACTGGAGTGTTCTTCATGCCTCTAAGTGGTACATTTGACAGTGAAATATCTCCCTGCAAGAACCATTAGAATGTACTAAAAGTGATCACCTCACAAGCTTTTGTTCATGAAAATGAGGAGGGACTGGGGAAAAAAAATGACAACTTAAGAAAAAAAGGACCAGAATTTAAATTCAATTCACAGTTTTCTAAAGCAACTCTTAGTTTCTCAAGAGCAAAGATTGTCTCGATTTTCCAATTTCAACTCAAAATGAGCTTCAAAATGAAGTTAATACAGTCATCCTCCTGCTTCTGATCAATTGTACCCTGGCTCTGATGGGAGACAGAGGTGTAGGAAAATCTAAACCAGGCAATTACAAAATGCCTTCAAGGCAGCCTCTGATTTAGAGGGATTTCCTGAAGCAAAATACTCATTGCATTGAAACTCTGCTTTCACATATATATAATTTTTTAATCCTTCTTATTGTTCCACTGTTAACAATCTGCATAGGAAAGAAGGGGGCTGAAAACCTTATCTGAAATGGAGACAGTCATGTTGGAAGCTGTGCCTTACAGAAAGGAGTTATTTCCAATTTATGATTATTACATGCCATCCTTCCTGGTGTCTCTTTGTCCAGAAGAGGATGAAACAAGAAAAGAGAAGCTGAATGGAAATGAAGTAATACCATTTGTAAGACAAAAGTGTACCATATCAGGAACTCTCTT
This sequence comes from Molothrus aeneus, assembly GCF_037042795.1. Classification (NCBI taxonomy): domain Eukaryota; kingdom Metazoa; phylum Chordata; class Aves; order Passeriformes; family Icteridae; genus Molothrus; species Molothrus aeneus. The sequence goes on along the minus strand of NC_089649.1, from coordinate 8,147,505 downwards.
ACTGAGACCATTCCCTTCCCACATATAAATGTGCTGCCTCAAAATGAGAACATTAGGGAAAAAAAAGAACAAAAAACCCAAGAAAACCCAACTGCTAATAATATTAGGAGGATCACCAGAATTATTTAATAAGGAAAAATACTCTATTTTCTTCTGCTCAGAATTAATAAAACTCTTTCTGGAATAAGCAGTAAATAAACCCACCTCAAAGCTGACTTCTAACAAGGAAAATTTCAGCTTGTTATTTATGTTAGGTATTTGTAGAATTGAAAACCACAAGCACAGCGGCAGCTTGGAAGTGCAAGAAGAGTCAGTCCAGCCACCAGCCATCATTTTCTGCCCTGCCTGGAGCTGCCTCTCCAGACAGCTTCTGAGTACATCAGTTCACAGCCTCACTGGTTTAGAGGGGACTGCACTGGGGATCAGGGGATCACTCCCACTTTTACACATGGCAGATGGATGTGCACTTCATTTTAGTGACATTGGGGTGCAGCTATTTATTTGGGAGGAGTTCTACAGCAAAAGCTACAGCTGATTTCTGATGCAGGTTGTTTTATCACAATGATTACCTGCCCCAAAAGGTGCTGTTTTATCCAGGTATTTTCCCTGAACAAGGCTGCCATTATTCCCAGAGAGCACTCATAGGAAGTCTGCAGATGATTATCTTGTACATAGAAGTATTCTGACATTTTATCAGATTAACTGGATATGTCTACTTGAGGTTTGTTGGCTTTTTGGTTTTTTTTTTTAATTAGGGCTCTAAGACATAACCATAAATAGGGTAACCTGAGCACTGGGTGGTGGCTCATTCCAGGGTACAGGGGCTGCAATTTTAAAACAACTTCCCTCAACTCAGTCCAGTGGCAAACTCTGATAAATAACCCAATTACACAGATGTGTAAATAATAATTTTGTAGTTATCCAGCACCATTCTCCCTGAAGTAAGAGCAGCACCAGCAGCAAAGAACGTGGGTAAGGTCAGTGCTCAACCTCCTTTGTCCCAGTGATGGCTGACCTAAGCACTGCACAGCACCTTCAGGAACAGCAGAAACACAGTCAGGCATCCCACTTTCTGCATTTTTGATGAGAGTAGAGGGATCCCTGGCAAAGCAAGCTGGGAAGAGAGACACAAGCACAGAGCATCACCTGGAAGGAGCACCTGGGTGACCTGACAGCACCTGGGTCTGAGGTGGCAGCAGCAGCACTGACCCAGCACAACCCAGGCTTCTCCTGGGGCAAAATGCAAGTTTCAAGAGAAAACTGCAGTCTCTTAAAAATAACTTGATGCCAGCTATCTCAGAAAGCAGGCCCTTGCACTGGGCAGATGAAATCCTAGTTGAGTTTTTTACATGCTTGAGAAAGGAATTTGATGCATCTTCATCGTACATAAATCTACAAAAGGCATAAATAGAAGGTTTGGTTGGCTGAGGGCACAGACAGTGTGGCCTGGCTGCATCCCTGCAGCTCACCCCAGGGCCTTGTCCCTTCAGTGCCTCCTACAGAACACTGACACAAAGGCAATTATCAGTTTTCCTGTATGCTTTCAGGGAAAGAAAGGCAAGGAGAAAAGATCCAATTATTACAACTCTACCATTTTCTGCAGCTTTACTTAGCACAGACCAAATGGTTTTGGTTTTGCTTCCCTTGTTAGAGAAACCAATTGGAAATCATTAGTGGAAATATTAGCAGGAAAAGCTAATGGGTTTAGTCATTCATATGCATCAGGCACTGGCTATTTCACAAACTGCTACCTGGAGCACTGTTAATGTAATTTCCAATACTTGGATGTTGCCAGCCCCCTCAGATTTGAACAGCAGCAGCTCCAAGTGCACTGGCTGGTGAGGGCTGAGCCTCCAGCTCTGCCTTCTCCTGTCCCACTAAACACTGCCAGGGAGAGGACAGGGATAATGACATCTGTGGGGGAGTGCAAGGCTCACTTTGGGCACACTGATGTCTAACACCACATCCACAGCAATTCAGGACCAATCAGTGCCAGCAGTGTGCAGCAGGACACAGCAGACCAGCAGGCTCAAGGCCAGAGCTTTGTCCAGCAGCACTTGGAGCAGCATCCTCCTGTTACCTTGATTGAGAAGAGTCTTGGCCAACCAAATCCCTCCCAAGGCTACAGCCATGTCACTGGCCAGAGCCTGAAGGGCTGTGGAGTTCAAACCAATGGGAGTATCCAGACCAGGGCTTTCAAATGCCCTATATAAGGGAGGGCATGGGAAATAAGTTAATAATAACAAAATAAAGTTTCTCTGTAGCCACATGAACTCAGGGGTGAGTGGTCTCTGTCTCCTGCCCTCTCCCCCCACATCCTCCCTCCAAGGTTTGGCCATGTTGTCACAATTTGCACTGCTAGCTTTGGTCATTCTGGGATACAAAGGATCCCTGGGCAGCAGAGGAAAGTCTGTGCTGGAATCAAGGCCAGGGATGCAGTCCCAGAGTGGTTTGCTCCCCTTTCCTTAGAGAAGGCTGCTGAGGAACAGCACCCTGGCTATGCACACACATGTTCAGAGAAAGCCTGTCGTGACACCACAGGGCTGCAGTGTCACCATGATACTCTATGAAAAATCCCTTCACCAGGGTTCTTCTCCTGAGAAGCCTCAGAAAAGAAATGTAAACAATAATTATCTGATTGCTTGGAATGTGGTTTGGAGGGTGCATCTTTGATTGGTTCCATGTGAATTGTTTTTACTCAATGACCAATCCCAGTCCAGCTGTGTAGGACTCTCTGGTCAGTCACAGGTTTTTATTAATCATTCCTTTCCAGCCTTCTGATGTCTCCTTTCTCTTTCTTTAGTATATTTTACCTATATAATTTCTTTTAATATCATGTAATATCATAAAATAATAAATCAACCTTCTGAAAACTTGGAGTCAATTCTCATTTCTCACCTTGTCCTGGGGACCCTCACAACACCACAACAGTGCATCCTTTCCTAAAATGTTTCCTTCATCCCATGATTAATCTAATCAGATGGGATAAAAACCAGAAGGACTTCAAATGTGTGCACTCACTGCCCCATCACTGTTTATCAGGGCTGGGGAGGAGCATTGTGGAGAGAATGAGTTTCATTTCAATCCTCTGGAAATTGCACCTGGATTTTACCTTCAGTGAGATGTTCACATGAGAAGAAACAGCTTTGCCAGAAATAAAAATAGACAAACATTTTTCCTGGCTATATCTTTCAGGGAATTTAAAAGTTAATCCCAAGCAATTAACTCCTGAGAATTTTAATTCCCCTCCCTGACACAGCACACCATAAAGTGCCTGGTTCCTTCTGAAACCAGGAAGGGATAATTTCTCCAAAATGATAGTGACTGGTCTCTTTTCATGCATATTATTTAATCCATTGCTTTAAAACATGAGATTTAAAGTGCAATTTTTTTGCTATGAAATACAAAATCTATGATGCAGATGTAATTTTCTTTCTTTGTGTGATGCTTTAAAATGCCACTTGCATGTAAAGAAAATATAATGTATTTTTCTCTACCTCACTACAGACTTCCACTCCAGCATGAATTGACTGCACAATTAAAATTAATTTAGAAGAGCCAAAATTTTTTTTTCAGCCAAACAAATGTATATGAGGCATGCTTTTCAAAGAACACTTTTCCTGCTTCATCCTGTGTACTCTGTGCATAATCTGTATTCAAGATGTAGGATATTTTTCTGTGCCTCAGGATGCATTTGAAGTATTTTTAAAGTAATTATGCATTATTATGGGATAGGAAATGGCAGTTTCCTCTCTCAGAGCTGTCTGGAATTCAGGATTGAAATGCTACAGTATCTTTAAGTCGCTGCTAGCCTGATCTGAAAGATCATCTGTTTCCCCTCAATAGTACAGGCTCAAATACTACCCCAACAATGTGCTTTTTATTTTCTAAACTCATCACCACTGGCTTTTTTTCTTTCCTCCAAGCCATCTTCATTGATTTAAGAGGGTAGGTCACTGCCTGCAGCAGCCCATCACTGCTATTAAAGGCAAAACTCACCCACTGATGCACAAGCTATTGAAGGATGCTGCTGCTGCTGCCTGATGGCAAAAATTTCGGAGTGGAGCACAGACTGTAGGTTGGGTGAACAGCCAGCCCTTCTCACAGTGAGTGCCACACTCTGTGTGTGTGTCCTAGAGCTGGGCAGAACTGGAGTGTTACAGTGCCAGAGAGGTGAGAGCCAGCTCCTTCCTTATGCAGTTCAGAGGGAGGTGGGGAAACGAGGGAAAACATTTGCAGCATCATTTTGGGACTGTGACCTGCAGACAGGAAGGTTGCTTTGCTGTCTGAGCATTTGAAATCCAGACTCTTATCCCAATTACATGCATTTTTAAAAGTCCATAGGCTTCTCACAGGCAATTTCATGGAGAGGGGAAATAAAAGAGGCAAAAAAAAAAAAAGCAGACTAATAAAATACATTAATTGTGACTCTTTTACCAAGCATCACTAATTAATCCACTCAACAGCCCCATGGGACAGATCACTGTAATATCCCATGGGTGATTTGTCAGTACATCTCTGCTTTTCTCCAGTTGTCTGCCCAGTCCACAGAAACAATTGGACTTGAGCTTGGACATCCTGCCTCTCCAAAGTGCTTATTGATAATTCACCCATACCCACAGAACGATAACGACAGAAGGGACTAAAGAGCTCCACTTCAGGAACACCTCTATTCTTTCAAGTTCCCAGCCCTAAAACATTTCCCCCATTACAATGAGGAGAAAAATGGCCTTTGAATTCTGTATTTGAATGTGCTTCTCAGTTAAAAGCACAGGAAGACAGAGGTCTTGTGGCATAAGAAATACAAGAACAAAATCAGACCTTAAAAATATCTTGTTCCATTAAGACAACCCAGCCTTCACCACGATTTCTCGCATGATTAGGAGCTTGCAGAAGTGAGGTCAGAGTAAGCCTGAGCTGCAATTCAGACTCTGTGCTCACCAGAGCTCCTGCTTCAAGCCTGCCCTGTGGATTCCAAGCCATGCAGGGCAGCAAAGAGAAGAATTGCAGCTCATTTAAACAGTTGCACCAAGCCTGGTAAATTTTGCCAGGGACAAGCAATGCAGGATTTTACCCAGTTCCTTCAATGCAGACTTCTCCTGGATGAAACTCCACATTATTTGTCAGACACTGACAACAGCACCCCAGCTAATTAGCTTAAACAAATGAGCCACAGTTATCTTTATCAAGTATGATTAAAACAGCAGATACTTTTTATGAAAGGCTCTGAACACTAAGTAAGCTTTTTAATTTACCATTTACTGGTTCAAAACCAATATGCTCACTCTGATCTGGGTGAGATTTGAGATCAGAGTGACATGCAGCATTGGGCTGCCTGTCAGCACTGAGAGGAGCCCAGTCTGCATCTCCCAGGTTCAGGGCACCTGTCTCCAGCAGGAACCTGATTTTGCAAAAACCATCACTTCATTGTGGTGCCTCTAGCTCAACTCCCAGGAGATTTCAGCATGCACATTGAAGCTTCATTGAAATATCCTTATAATTCATACTTGGAGGGTTAGTTTGAAGGTCTGAGGATGCCAAAAGAGAGACTGAGGTATTCATCAGCATCTCTTGGTACTGCTCTCTCCAGCAGAGGCATGAAATACATGAATGTATTTTCTGTAAAAAGTAAGGAATGAGCAGAAAGGAAGCTCTGAAAGGGGGGAGGAATGAGAGGGGGAAAGCACTGCAGCACAGCCTTGCTCTGGAGGAGGATCAATGCTGGGGCTGGAAAGCAGTTTACATTCAAGTATGACCTCCCAACCTTCTGCTGCGCTGGCCACATCAAAGAAAGATGCCCTATCTACGGTGATTTACACAAATAATCAAATCCCTAAATTTACTAGGGTTTTTCTCCCTTTCATGTGTTGCCTTTGATGTTGCAGCCTCCCCGTGCAGGTGCAACAACAGCCTTGGCCAAAGGCCTGGTGCCAGAGCCCTACATTGCAGCTGAATGTCCCAGCTCTGACTGGCCTCTGCAGGATGGCATGAGCAGCAAGGGGCACACGAAAACCCACCCAGGGCATGGAAAACACTTATAGACCTACCCAGGAGGCCAGGTAGTGACAGTGGTCTGCTCCTTGCTGCTCTTTGGGGGTTTGTGGGGCAGCTGAAAGACACCAGCTCATAAGAACATCCCTTGCCAGTTCTCTTCCCCGACATCCAGTTTTGCCTTCATCCAATTATTAATAATTTTCATTACACAATGTTAAATATTGCACATAAAACCAGACAGTTACCATATTCCCAAACTAGCACAGTCAAGTAAAGCCTCTATAGCTCAGAGAGCTGCTGCAAGGCCAAGTCCTGGACAATAGGAAGCAGCACAGCAGGCAGGGGCCTGGTTCAGCGATCCCAATGAAATCTCTAAGTGCTAAGTTATTAAGACATTTATATATACTTTATGTTAAATTTCTATCTGCCAGAAGCCCCCTGGGAGCTTGTCTTTGTTCTGGGGGTTCCAGGGACTAGCTGGAATATGCATTATTTATTAGATATGCAAATCAGGCATGATAATCTTAATGAGCTAAGTATAATTGTTCTGGACAAACAATAAATTTGTTTTAAAACTGGTCTAATATGGCCATGTTTCACCCTCAAGAAAGACATTAAGTTTTCTTATTCTTTATATAAAATGAAAACATTCAGTATAGAACAGTCAGTTCAATAGTTTGGTCGGGGACTTCTTAAGTGAACTTAAGAATAAAATAGCCTGTGACCTATCTTTAAGAACTGATAAAAATGCAAATCTAGGTTTGATACAGCAAAAAAAAAAAACAACAAAAAAAAAAACAATGGGCATTACTTGTACTCCTAGTCCTAGGAGATTATATTTATTCAATCAAATTAGGGTCAGTTAGGTGTAAGGAAATCATCACTTCGAAATATCTCTAAATGCATAAGCAACACCACATACAATTAATAAAAACACCTACCAGGAGCACACACCCTCACACCAGCACACTACTCTACAGGAAGTCGTAACCAGGAAGTCGTAACCAGGAAGTCGTAACCAGGAAGTCGTAACCAGGAAGTCGTAACCAGGAAGTCGTAACCAGGAAGTCGTAACCAGGAAGTCGTAACCAGGAAGTCGTAACCAGGAAGTCGTAACCAGGAAGTCGTAAGTCAGAATCAATAATTTTTACATTCCTTTTAGCCACTTAGAATTTTCTACATAACATATCTTGATTACTCAAAAAAAAATTACCTAGAATTTTCAATACAACTGCATTTCTGACTCTTTCTATAGGGCACAAGGTGGTTTTGTTTTACAGAAACAGTCGCCCCTTAGCATGAGGAGCTCCACAGCCCTCAGCTAATACAGAAACCAGGAATCCCCTCACAGTTGCTAATTATCAGTAGTGTCCTGCCCAAACTAGAATAGAAAAGACTCTCCACCAATGGATTTTATAGACCTACAGTATTTATTTTTTGCTGTAGTGGGATTCTACTCATGACTGATTTTACCCAGTGTACTCCAAAATTTACTGGGAGTTGCCTAATACTTCATTAATTTCAATTCAAAACCTACGCAAAAATAAATCCCGCAGAAGATGCAGTCTCTGTAGCTTGGAGACTCAGTCACCCCAAACTGCTGGACACAGCTTTGGGGTTACATCTCTGGATTTATCCAGAAATGGAAAAATCCATTATCCATTGGATTTACCCATACTCCCCTGTGACCTTAATGCATAACATATAGAGATACCTGATGCAGCATCAATTCTGCACCAGCTCCCAATGGTGGTTGGTTGTTTCCTCTTTCCTTTAAATTAATCCCTCTTGTTTATCATTTTATATAGTAGTCATAAGTGAAATACGTTGTCTGAAGCCCTCTTCAATCTTGCTTTTCTTTTTCCTTAGAAAATCTTTTATCTTTCTCAAAACCACTTGAAAAAAAAACCAAAACAAACCAATATTGAAAACCAGTTGTCCTTGCCCCTTCCTCCCTACTTTCAATTCTTCCCATTGTTTAAGTCAGCAAGAGCATGAGGTAGTAAACTCAGTCCTAAATGTACTCAGATTTTCAGGAATTAGCACTAGAGAAGTAGTCTAGGACATCTAGTCCAGGAGATCACCAACTCACCACAATGCACAAAAAGCTTTACTCCCTATACCTCAGTCAGCAAAGCAGCAAAACATTCCCATCATTGTTCTTAAACAGAAAATGCATGAGAGAGAAATTGCAGGGAACCATCCTACAAAGTTCCAGCTCAGTTTGCACTTCTGATCCAACAGGATATCCCAGTCTCCTTGAATGACTTCTTAGAATATGTAAGCCATTCCCCCCCACTGCTTTTGTTCATTCCTTTCAGAGAGTGCTCCCATTAATTCCTCCTTATCACAGCACATACTGCATTGAGGCTGCCATGACACACAGAGCATCACCGTGCAATTACAGAAAGCTTTAAGCATTTTCCCAAAAAAGAGTCGCACCTTACCCCATCAGAAGGTTTCAGACATCTGCCCAGACAGAGTAGCACCACTTCAGAAAGCTGCAAACATCTTCTTGTCCTTCAGCCCAGCCTTTTATCCCCTCCTGTTGATGCCCTGCACCTGTGTGCCCTCTGCTCCCTTTGGTGCTTGCTCAGTGCCCCTGGGCACTCCTTACCTTCAATGCTGCTCACCTGCTGCTCACACCTGCAGCCCATTTACCACATTACCACAAATTACTACAAGCTGTGTATCTCCTCCCTCTCCACCAGAGCCCTTAAAAGCCCTGTTGTTTGCCTGCCCTCCACACCATCCTCCTGGAATGAGCTTGAGATCCTGCTGGAAGCCACCAGCTGTGGGAAGTGCAGCAGGACCAAGTGGGAGCTGGAGGCTCCTGTACAGCATTGCCTGGTGATATGCTGCTGGAGCTCCATCCCACCCTATCCTAGTTCTCCATCCCAGCTCCCAGGCAGAGCTGGGGAGGAAAAGCTGCTCTTAACTGATAGCCACCTGGGCAGCAAAGCACAGAAAGGTCCTTCACCTCCTGGGCAGGTTGTACAGCCCATTAGTGCAGGGCAGCAGGTCCTGGGTGCCAGCTCTCCCTTGCAGGAGTGCTCAGTACAGGTGTGGAAGGGCTGGGGAACCTGGGGCTCATTCACAGGGGGCCAATGCCTCCTTGCTCCAGCCCAGCCCAAGCAGGAGGAGGGAGTGTGTGCAGCACACACACCACAGCCTCCAGACATCCACTCACAGTCCCGCTGCTCTTCAGTCTTGGAGCTGGGAGCAGCAAAAGCTTTCCAGGGTGTTGCTTTTAATCAACAATTACATCAAACCAAGGAAGCATGTTTTGATAGCTGAAAAATACCTGCTGGCTTAGCAGCTCAGCTCTTTTCCTGGTGTGTTTCTTGTGGCTTTCTCTCAAGGTCAAAAAAAACCCACCAGCAATATTAGAGATAACCCCATGTCTCCAGCGGAGCTCAAAACCAAGCTCAGTGTGGTGTTATCAGGGTCCCCCAGACAAAGGGAGGAAAATTATGAATCTGACTCCATGTTCCTAGAAGGCTAATTTATTATTTTATGATCTCATATTATGTTAAAGAATGCTATATTAAAGAATAGAGAAAAGATACAGACAGAAGGCTAAAAGAAGAATAATGAAAAACTTGTGACTCTGTCCTCAGAGTCTGACACAGCCGGTCATTAAGTTAAAACAATTCACAAGAAACCAATGAAACAACCACCACTTGATAAACAATCTCCAAAATCTCCAAAGCAGCAAAACACAGGAGAAGCAATTAGATAATATTGTTTTCATTTTTCTCCAAGGCTTCTCAGGAGAAGAAATCCTGGCGAAGGGATTTTTCAGAAAATATGACAGTGACAGTTCAGCTGCTGCCCTTTCATATATTTGGCACTAGCATTAGCACAGTCCAGCAAGGACTTCTCCTGAAAGTTCATCTCTATTCCTTTTACTTTGACTAAGATCTCGGAGAAAGCATACACAAGGAAAAAACGTTTTAAGTTCAGCTTTTGCAAAGTCTTGGAAGCAATTATGGAGGCATGGAAGTGTAACACTAGTAAGTTAGACAAGGCCAAGGGGAATGCTCTACTAATAACAAATGTTGAAGGGACTGGAAAATAGGCAGAGCTTCAGTAGATTTTATTTGACTACACAATACAGAACTCATCATCAATATTCCCTGTGTAGCACTACGATTCACACTGCAGTGCAGATGGTTCACATATTTTAAATTGTAATTTAATTAGACTTTTCATGATCATACTGTATTTGAACTCAACAGAATTACTATCATGTTTCTGCAAGCAATTTATTGCAGAAATATGGCTTTAACAGCCAAGTCCCTTCCCATAATTATCTTTTATTTTAATACATCTTTTGCTTCATTAAAAAAATACAAATTAAGTACAGAACATAGGCCTTGGAAATTTATATTTGTAATAAGGCTCTGTTGTATTTTTTTAATTCTATAGGCTGGTTTACTAAAACTATTTCACGGCTTAATATCATTTAGTCAAGAGACCTTGTAGTCAGTAGCAAGAGAACAAAGCAGCAGTACACCTTTCCTCTGTCAGTGAAATCCTGGATTTAACCTTTTCACATTTTAACTGCAACCTTAAAAATTATCACCCACTCTGAGAACCATTGTGGTGGATAAAGAGACATTGAAGGGGTCTGCACCTCCCACACCCCTGAATGAAACCTTGGGGAGTTACATGAATTATCTCTCACCCTTCTTCTACCATCACTATGCCTTTTATCTTCTTTCTTTTCCCTCCTATGCAGTCACAGGAGACATTTCTCAAGGATAGAAATGTCTATCCTTCAGTCATTCACTAAACACTCATTGCTATATTGCATCAAGAAAGATAAAATCCCTCTTCTTCTAGGACTACAACTCACACCTACAAGAAAAAGTAGTTTACAAGAAATAACTTGACATATTCCCTATTTTCACTTGCTTTCTAAGAAAATGAAAACAGGCTCACCTTATTCCTTCTGACCAGTCTGACAAGCATCACTAGATATTGGCTCTTCCCTGCTAAGAGCTCACCCCCAGACATAAAAACTGCCTTTTTAACTCTTTGTCCAAGGTTTGTATGGATATAAATTTATCCATCACTGCTCCAATGCCTTGCCTGCAGAACCCATGTCCCTCACCTGGCATGGTGGGTGCAGCCCAGAGAAGGTAAAATCCATAAAAGGAGCATTCAAGGCAGAAAAGGCTTTTAGTTTGGGCTTGTGGTTTTTTGGTTGGTTTGAGGGGTTTTGGGGGAGTGTGGTGTGGGTGGGTTTGTTTGTGGTTTCGGTGTTTTTTATTTTTCTTTTTGTTAGTGACAGTGGAGGAATCTTTCACATAATGGGGTTATACTGATTCTTAGCATTTGACAGTCTGGTTTCTGAGGAAATTGATCTCTCTTAGTTATGCTTAATAATTTTCTGGATACTTGAAAACAAGAACAAAAACCAACAACAGACAAAATCAAAACGGGGCTGTTGTAGAGGGCTGTTTGTGGTGCAGATCAGCATTTTGTGTTTCAGCTACAGCTGAGCTCTGGGGCAGAGTGAACCTGCAGGAAAAGGGCAGTGGGGACCTGGAGCATCCCCTGGTACCTGCAGGTACTCATTTGGATGCTGTGATTAGAGTATCCCTCACCACAAACATGGGTTCCAGTCCCTCTCCAAATTTTCCCTAGACTTCTAGGCTGATGTAAAGAAGCAGGACACTGGGAGAAAGCTTGAAAAACCTCAGAGTGCTAGTCCTCCTGTCAAAGCAGCTCTCAGAAAGAGAACACCCTAATAGCAACAGCAACCCCTTCTCTTGCTCTATTCCCAGGACATCAGGAAAGGAAGCAAACAGGAAAATGATTTTGTGTGTTAGTATCTAGGTCCCAGCCCTCAGAGGAGATAAGCTGTTTCTTCATAGGATTTTTCACTCACACTGCAAGGAATCATCACTAAATAAAACATCTGGAATCTTGTGGAAGAGGGTCTGAGAGCCTATTTTTCAAACTGATAAGGGAATATCCTGTCATAAGCTATGGTTGTGCTTCTTCTCTTGCAACAGATATCAGAAAGCAGCACTTATTTTCTAGGTGCCAGTAAGCTCATTGACCTAAACTAAAACCTTTGCAGGATTTTAATTCAGGCCTCTATTATTTACCTCTAAGCCCCTAGTTCAGGTTTACTTTAAAAGAATATTTCTTATCAGAGCACATCAGGTTTTAAAGTTTTCCTGAGTAAAGCAGTCTCTTAAAAACAATTTCACCATAATTGTTATGTCGCTGGCTTAAAGGGAGGTCAAAACATAAAACACTGTGTTTAATTGGTTTGTTTTGGTTTGCCTTTCCTATGCCCTCATTAATGCTGTTGTTTTAACACCACCTTCAGACAGGGGAGCTCTCTCATCTCTGGAGTGGGTTCACTCCTTTGCAGTATTGACTCCTCTGTCTCCACAGACTTGTTTTGTCCATTTCTGCTTTCTGAATATGCTTCCCACTGCTCACACTTCCAAAGGCTGGTGAGGACTCAGGTCTCAAGGAGTTGAAGTCCTGTTTCCTCTTTCCTGTGCACACCAAAGGGTTCCAGGACTATTGCATACCAGTGGACATGGAGCTGGTATTTATTCATAGGAAATAGGAAACTGAAGGTGAAAAGTTAATTTGGGAGTCAGAAAGGACTTGGTTATACTTCTGGCTGCTCTGATGTATGAGACACACACTGAAACTCTGAGCAGAATTACAGATCAGCACAGAGAAAAATAAATACACCAGCAGAGCAACTGCATTTGCCATCGATGGGAAAACAATGGAACATTTATTGTACAAAAGGGCTGTATGCATTAGAGATGTGTAAATACTTCTGCCATAATGCTCTGTTCTTAATAGAATATAATGTGCCATTATGCAGGCAGAACAATGAACATGTCCCAAAGATAAATGTGCTTGTCTTGGATGCTGAGTCACTTGGACTTCATTTCTGTGCTCACAGCACCCCTGAGGCACATCATGCCTACCTCCATGAAAACACACTGCTTTGTTTACCCTCACTTCTCCTGTTTGCCCATTACTGAATGCTTTAATGTGGACTACACTATACTGTTTTCTGCTGCAAGCTTCCATCTTCCCGACTTGGAAGTAGTGGAGAACTCTGCTGCCATCAAAGGCTCCTGTTGATTTAAATAGCTCAGGACTGTGAGTTTCCAGGGAGCTCTGGGACATGCTGGTTATGAATGGCATTAACTAAAACCATCTGAAATGACTTATTTTTATAAATAGTCCATAGAAAACCAGTATAACTGAAAGCCATTCTTTATTTCCATAGGTGGATTGAAGCCCCTTGCTGAAGTAGCAGAGTGGTATCCAAGGGCAGTTGGTGACCTTGTACCCACTGATTTCAGCAGGACAGGGGATAAATCCTATTATGGGGCTCACTGATGTGACTGCTTTGCCTCCTTGGTTTCTTTTCTACCAAAATGTATAGTAGAGGAAATGTATTATACTTGAATATCTGTACTTGAATATCTCTATATAGGCTTTGCCCTGGGAGGTCCCAGTTGCCCTTGATGGGCTGCAGCTGTGACCAATGAAGATAACTGGGATAAAAGGGGGTGGCTTAGCCAGTCAGGGAGAGCCTTGAAGGAGCCCTGAGCTGAGAGAGAACAGCATGCAGAAGGAGTCTGTGCTGTGAAGATCTACAGCTGTAAGAATACACCTAGGAGGTATGGACTTTAGAAATCTGATAGAACAATAATATGGGACTCTAGAAATAGAACAACAGCAATTGGTGACCCTGACTTGATAGTTGGTAGAAGGTGAGACAGCCGAGAGCTGCGGTGATAGTTGGTAGAAGGTGAGACAGCCAAGAGCTGCAAAAGAGTATGGCCTTTGAGCAAGGAGCTGTGTGGGTTGTATGTGGCCTGTGAGTCATGGGGAAATGTGTGTATTGTACTTGAAGTATTGGATGTAAAACCTGGTTCTGTAAGTAAAAGAAAAGGGGGAAATATAGTAGAGGAGATGTATTGTACTTGAATATCTGCATAGAGGCTTTGCCCCAGAGGTCCTGGTTGCCCTTGATGGGCTGCAGCTGTGATGTCCTTAATTGGGCTGTAGCTGTGACCAATGGAGATAACTGGGATAAAAGGGCATGGGTTGGCCAGTCAGGGAGAGCCTTGGAGGAGCCCTGAACTGAGAGAGAGAACAGCATGCAGAAGTCTGTGCTGTGAGGATCTGCAGCCATAAGAACATATCAAGGAGGTATGGACTTTAGAAATCTGATAACAACAGTATGGGTCTCTAGAAATAGAACAACAAAAATGCACACCTCACTCTCCTTCTGAGGCTCAGTAAAAAACCCATCCATTTTGGCTTTCCTGAAACCTTTTCTTGTGAATTAAGGTTTCTCCCAAGGAGCTGATCCTGCTTATCCCTGCTGTTGGGCTATCTTAAGGTTGAAACACTGGGCAACAAAACTGGTGAAGGGTCTGAAGCAGAAATCCCCAGAGGAGTGGCTGAGGGAGCTGGGAGTGTTTAGCCTGGAGAAAAGGAGGCTCAAGGGAAACCTCATCACTCTCCACAACCCCCTAAAAGAAGGCTGTGGCCAAGTGGAGTCAGCCTCTTCTCCCATGCAACCAGTGACAGGTTGAGGAAACAGCTTCAATTGTGCCAGAGGAGGTTCAGATTGAGTGCTAGAAAGAAATTTCTTCCCCAAAAGCCTCACTGAGTGGTGGAACACGCTGCCCAGGGAAGTGGGTCAGTCACCATCCCTGCAGACATTTAAGATGTGTAGGTGTGGCATTTAGGGACATAGCTTAGTGGTGGCCCTGGCACTGTTGGGTTAATGGTTGGGCTCAGTGATCTTTAAGGTCTTTCCCAGCTAAATGATTTTATGATTTTATCCATAGAAACTGTTGGGAGTTTTGAGAGTGGCAGGGTTTGAGGAGCAGTCATCTGTGTGGGGAACCTTCACTGGCACAGCACAAATCCCTCCAGAAGGATTTCTCAGGCTGTTCCTGAAACCTTCACCTTCAGTTTCCAGAGCACAGCACACAGCCCTGGCTCACTGCACACATCATCACCATCAATAATTTCTGCACACCTCCCATTTGGTTTGCACACTTCTGTCTCACATTTTCATCTGTGCCTTGAGACCAAATTTTTCCATTTGCTCATGTGGTTCACTTTTGCACTGCATGATTACTCAGCAGTAGGTTTTGGGATTGGTTCATTTGGAAGGTGGCAGCTTTCAGACTGGAAATCCAATGCAGGAGAGCAGAGGCAATTACCAGGCAAGCAGCTCTCTTGCTGAACTGAAACTGAGCTCATGATCCCCTTTTTTTGTCTTCTCAAATACATCTGTGGCCTCTCCCATTTTTATTTTTTCCTCTCTCATGTTACATATTTATTTAGCTGCACTATTTGTCTTTTGGGGACAGAAGCCAAGAGATTTCTGTGGGCGGCACAGGAGCAAACCAGAGGAAGTAAACAAAAGGCAATCCAAATAAACAGTTCAAATACACACAGCACCTAAAAAGACAGACAACTGATGGCAGGCAGGCATTTCTGAGGGTTTTCAAATACCCAGAATCTATGAACTGTCTCTCCTGAGCAAACCCACTCAGCAAAGCTACTCAGTGCACAGTGATTGGCTCTGTTAACTCCTTGTGTTCCTTCCCTGTTTTTGTTTGGCTCTGATTCCAAGCCTGCAGACACATGTGTGTCTGACTTTATTAATGGAGAAACAGCAAAGCCACCTGCTCCTGCTCTCCTTGTGTGTTTCTTTTCTTTGCTCCCATCCACTGCATCCCACATCAGCCTGCTACCTTTGATCTCTGCATCTGATTATGGCTGGGAAGGCAGCAGTGGGTACAGAATAAAGGACAGACTTCCACAGTGAGGAAGAGGTACCACTTGAAAGCCTAATGCAATGATTCTTTGCACTGCAGCATTGTTTTTAGCATGTTTTCTTTCCTTATCTGGTAAATATAGTGACACATTCCCCACCCCCTTCCCAATTTCCTGCTATTTTCCTGTGTTTTCCAAAGATGCTCTGTCTTTTTTGCAGGGAGCCACAGAGGGCTAATTGCTCCTCTCCACTGCTTGGGCTAATTAACTTTTCCTTACTGTTTCATTGCTATGAAATAAGTCATGGAATTCAAACAAAATTAAAAATATAAACACAGATTGGACAAAACTGCAAATGAATTTATTCTCAGGAAGCCATAATTGTGGCCACAATTTGACAGAGGAGCACAATCATGGATTTTGATAGCTCTGATATTCAGACATTTGCTTTGTAACAGAATATGGCTGCTCTAGATTTTATTTGGGTTTTTTGCAGCTGGGGGAGGGCAAGAATTGCTTTTTCTCAGTTTACACTTTGTAGGATTCTTTCTTGGCAGTGGATTGGATATTCTACAAGCCCAGTAAAGATCATCCAAGCCAAGACTAAAGAAACCCAGTTGATTTTTAAGGAGTTTCTGTGTATATAACACTCCTCTATGCCAGTTTTACTGCATTTTCTTCCTTTCAGGCCTTTTTGAGTTAGAATTTAGGGAACAAAAAAGTTAATAAATGAGAAATGAAACATAGGAAAAAAATTAAATTATCATATAGTTTCCTTAATTGAATGTCAAATGAATGATTTGCCCAGCTTGTATTCTAATACATAGTTCTGCTTTCTTGTTACTCATGAACCCTATTTAGCTATTCTAATACCTTCTCTAATTTTTTTTTCCATTAAAAAAAAAGTGTTCTGGAAACAAAAGAGCTATCACTTGGCACTCAATCATGTAAGCAACAAAGAAAATTTCTTTGACAAGTAACATCTTATAAATTAAAATTTGTGACAGTAGATTTTTTTTGAAACAGTTAGTCATTGGTGGAGCTACATTTTAATTAGGGAGAAATGATCAAAAAGTGTGCTAATGCACAAGCCAAACCAATCTTCATCAAACACACAGGCTGTGCCCAATTCCTCTGGGATATAACAGGTGTTTTAAATTCCCAGTGAAAACATAACATTAAGGTTTGCCTCTCCTGATTGCACATTTGTGTAGGGCAGTATAGAGGTGTCTGAAAATTGCTCATCTCTCCCCAGAGAGCACTCCAAAACATCATTTGCTACCCTCAGCTCATCAGTATTTCATTCCTATTGTCCCTGCACCTCAAGTCAGGACCTCAGAGTCTCTGTAGCAGAGCTCAGCACGATCACTGAGCACTTTTTGAGTGTTATTTCATCCTCTGCTGCTGCCTAAGCTCAGCCCTGGCTGCCAAACCAGCCTGAGGGCTGGGAGAAGGGAATATTGACTTTTTTGGCTTCAGCCATGCAGCTTGGAGGGTGAGCAGAGACCACAAGGGTGATTCATCTGGAATAGGGGAAGGTGTCCCTGCCCATGGCAGGGGATTGCAACCAGATGATCTCCAAGGTCCCTTCCAACCCACACCATTCTCTAAGTCTGTGATTTTTACCCCAGAGAAGGAAAGAAGAGATGAGGTTACCTCATAACAACTCTTTTCCTGCCCCAGACATTATGTCCCACATCTTTGGGATAACTGTTTCCACACTGTATCATAGAAAGCAAAAGTAGATCCTCACCTGTGGAACTATCAATATCACTGTGTTTTACTAGTGACAACTCCAGTTTGCTCTGATAGATTCCTCTCTGCCACTGACAATTAATTCAACCTTTAATACAAGGCAAAATAACTGCAGGGACACACAACTGTCTCGTGCACAAACCTTACAAGGGAATTTTGTGGGATCACTTCCACACAGAGAAGTTGCTCCCCTCTTTCTGCAGTGTTGAGTTTGTGCTGGATTTCAACCTCATTGTATTCTTGCTACTCTTTTTCTCTGCTGTGTGCATTATAGAATTCCCTTAATTTCATGCATGGATGGCTGTAGAAAGAAGAGATAAAGTTTCAAGTCTCTTTGTTTAACCCATACAAAATAATTAAAACACATTTTTCATCTTAGCATTTCCCTTAGGGCTTAACATATTGTGAGAAACACATCCTAATGTGAAATGAGCTTCAAGACAAATGGTCCTGGCTTTAGTTTGAAAGTCACCTCTGGAAAGAATGCATTTGTTTCCCTATTCATGCCACTCATTTCTTTTTAAATTCTGACATGTTAAGATAAAATTGTCACAAAAAAGCCTTGCTCTATAAATACAAAGCTGTACACTTTTACACAGGTATAAAAACCCTTCAGGGCTGGTTTGCTTTAGGCTTTGGCAGCTGTTGAAGGCTCTCTTCATCCAACTTGCTGGCAGAGCTGCAGTCCTCCAGGGCAAGGACAAATTCTTCTCCCCAGCTCCATGCCCCTCTCTTGGCAAACGCCTGATGGTGAACACAGAGCCCTAATGGCCTCTCCCAGGAGGCACAGCCAGGCTGGGCTTGCCTGAGCTTGTCCAGGGGGCCACTCAAATCATTTGTCATTTCCATGCTGCCTGGCATCGCTGCATTCACCCAACACTTGTAAAGAAAGAGGCTGTTGGGAAATGAAACACAGCTGGGAATCAGAAATCTCTTAAACACCCTAAAACACGACTGAAGGACACAAGCTGACTTTCTAGCATGTAGCTATACTTTATCTATTCATACATATACATTTTTCATGGCTTATTATCTATCTTTTAAGCATTATTTAGTGTAAGCCAAAGCATTGGCACTGAGCCCTGAGAAACAAATATATGTTCCCCCAAGTTGGGAAAATTGAGGTGTTTCCACCCAAAGTGTTATAGCTGCTTCAGGAAGCAACAGGACCAAGAAGGCCTACAGAAAAGAGGTTTTATTTGAGTTATGTTCTCATGTCTTATGGCTTATTATCTATTCTTTTAAGCATTATTTAGTGTAAGCCAAAGCATTGGCACTGAGCCCTGAGAAACAAATATATGTTCCCCCAAGTTGGGAAAATCGAGGTGTTTCCACCCAAAGTGTTATAGCTACTTCAGGAAGCAACAGGACCAAGAAGGCCTACAGAAAAGAGGTTTAATTTGGGTTATGTTCTCATGTCTCCAAGAAATAAGGGGTCACAACAAGGCATTATTTGCCCTTACTGCATTGGGTAAGGCTGCCCTTCCCAAAAAACCCAGGAAAGGCCTGTGGTAGCTCTTTCAGCAAGGTAAATGAGAGTCTATTATAGAAAATAGATCTCTCTCTCTCTCTCTCTCTGACTGACTTCTCCCATGTGCCTGTTTATAAATTCCCCCAGCCCAAATCCTTTCATCAGCTACACACACATGAGCCCCAGTCATGGAACACTTGCAGTCATGGAAATGCATCCAGCTCCCCAGTTCCCACAAAGCCTTGTAAGGCTTCTGTACACTTATGAGTACAGAAAATCACTCTAATGAGAAAACTACTTAAACTTAATTGTCTCATTTAATAGGACTGTTTAAATTGCTAATCATTTTGTAAGTATTACTTTCTAAGTTGTTTTTAGCGGGCGGTTTGCCCTTTTTGCTGTTGCTGGAGGAATTCAGTGATAATTAACTGACCTAGTGTGTAATTATACCACTGAAAATCAGCTATGAGACATTTAATAAAAGGAGACTATTAACAGGATTTGAATTTATGACCTTCAAAATATGAAGCAAACACTTTATCCATGAGGTCACACAAGCTTTCACTACTGTCTGAGAATTTATGGTCTGTAGATTAGCCACAGAGAGACTTTGCTCACTCTTTGGATCTGCTGAGAATACACTGAGAGACTGATTAAAATAATATTAGGAGAAATAGAGCAGTGGAAAAATGCTTGAGAAATTTTCCTCCTCTTCAATATCTATACCATGGCCTGTGGAAGGGGGACTTGATGTGGTATGGCAGCAGATGTGATGACAAGCACAAATTTTTGGGGTCTGAGGATTTCCCTCCCTGTGGGGTTCCTTAGGGAGCACCAGCCCATAATGCCCTTTCCTCAGCTAAAATAAATGGTGGTGGTATTTTAATCTGAAAATCTCTGAGTCTTTTCTGTACCAAACTTACAGGACACAGTTTGAGATTAAAAAATTACCAAACACCTTGCTCTCAGAAAGCCTGGCAATTTGGGCTGTGTTTTACTTTGGCTTTTAGGACATAATGTATTTTGCCAAGTCTCTCCCATAGAGCTTCAACAGCTTTGCTGTATTTCCTGTGGATTTCTGGCTATGTGAAACACTGCATTACACATAGAAGCATGACATTTTTAGAAGTTGCTGCTCCAGCAGCATCAGTGTAAGGAAAATGAGGTGGTTGTGGTTTCTGGTTACCAGGAATCCGTGCAGTTTCCTCGGGAGTTATCAGCTGTGCTGTGCTTTAGAGAGTGGAGCAGAGCACATTCTGTGTCCTGTGCAAACCTTGTAGGATCTGAGGAAAAATTGCCACACTTGCTTGTGGGATCACACAGATCTTCCCCCAGACTCATACAGGATGGCTTCTGTCCCTTTAGGACTCTGCTTATTTGATATCTCATGCATTTGAACAAGAGACCACGTACTTACAGACATGTGGTGCAAGGAAATGGTCTTGCAGCAGATGCCAAAACATCTTCACAAACAGATAGCTGTAAAAACATTCAAAAGAGCCAAGGGCTGATTGGAAAGACCCCAGCTCTTTCTGCTGTCCAGAGAGTTTGTGAAACCCAGGTTGGGGTAAAAATTTAGGCAGAAAATTCAGAAAGCAGAGGTGAAAGGGAATGAAGCAAAGGAGATGTGAAGCACACCGCAATTGGCCATAACCAATTTCAGACCTTCATGGGTTTGCTCCCATCCTTCATCCCCTGTACCTTTAAAACTGAATGTATTGAAACAAAAGGAAAACAATTTGGATCAGAGGAATGCTTGAATTATTTCTTCCCTATAAACCAAAGAATGTCATTGAGACAAATAAAGTGGAGATCCATGTCCCCTGATCTCTTCTGCATCATCAGTGATGTGCATGGCACAGTGATGTGGCTGTGAACTGCTAAAGTTTGGGTTGTCTGCACCTCACAGGCACGTGGCTCTGTGAGCATCATGATTTTCAGGAAAAAAATTGGATTTGTGGGCTGGGATAGAGAATAAATATTCACTAAGTACTTTTGATTACAAGAATAGAGACTGTGTAATTGGATTTTTACAGTATACCTGAGTTCTAGCAGCTCTCGGTTGTTTGCTGATGTACAGGGCAGAAAACAGATTTTGGGCGCAAACAGATTTGCAAGCTGTGATTTCTAAAACAAGCAAACCCACTTTTCAGCTGTAAGAGGGAGGAATGGTCTGTGTTATCAAACACAGGTCCAGTTCAGGCAAGGCTGATGACCTCAGTCAAATATTTATTAAAGGGGAAAGAAGTATTTGTAGTGAGTTGTTTATTCTAGCTCTTGCTCACACTGATAGGATTTCCTCTCCAGCATTATGGTGCCAAAGCCTTCTTTGTGACTAACTCTGTCTTTTGGAAATGTTTCCCATCCAAATCTGACTTTTCCTGCTTTTCACTGGAAAAACAAGCAGGCCATTTCAGTGGTGGGCTATGTGGCTTTCCCAGACCCCAGAGTGGGACAGATGAGGGTGATGATGGTGGGACAGCTCAGAGCACAGGAATGACTTCTGCAGGCAAGGTGCAGCTCCCCAGCAGCTCATGGCCAGCCTGCAATCCCAGAGGAGGGTTGGAAATTCAGTTTGGTAATGTTTGAACCATCATGCATGCTCCAGATGAAACAGCTAAATGCTTTTATCGGTCTCATTTGTCTCCTGAGCTGTACTGTGGAACTAATTGCAAAATTACATCTAATTAAAAAAAAAAAAAAAGGGGGGGGCATGTGTTAAAGCTTTATGACAGATATATTATTGCCTGTGTAATAGAAAAAGGATGCAATAAAAATTGCTTTCAGGTCTGGCAACATTTTCCCCATGCAAGATTTGAAGTAATTTTTAATATACTTGTCACCAGTAAGATAACACTTAACGCTTTTATAGTATATTCCCCCCTGGATCTGAAAGTACTGTGTAAATGAGGGTACATGCAATTATTTCTGCAATTATAAGAAGAGATTAAGAAGCAGACAACCTGCAAAACATGCCCAGTATGATGATAGAATTTAGTGACAAGCTTGGTAGAGATAGACACCTTTTCTGGCTTTTAAAAACTAAAAATTATCAGATATTTGTAACAATAATGATAAAAAATGGAATTGAAAGTGGTTCTTCCAAGTGCAGCACTCTCAGCATGGCACTGGCCTGGTGTGAGCTTTCTGTTTCTTCTGGCCAGTGCTCACCACAGAGCAGTGACAGGAAGAATTCCCTGCTCAAGGAGGAGAATAATCTTGTTGGGCTCTACACACAGTTTATGTCTAGCATGTTTTCACCTTGCTTCATCTTGTAATTGTAATTTCTATTCTAATAATTGAAAGGTTATCCATTTGAAGTTAATGCAGGCAATCTTGTCTTTACTTTTTCTTCTTCGTGGGTTTCTTCATCCTAAGCAGAGTTCAGAGGATAATTCATCATCATTTTCTTGATAAACACTGTTTTACTCTCTGCTTATTACTAGCAATCCAATTTGTCTATTATTTATTTACTTTAATGGCATAGAAAGCAGTTTGATGAAAGGATGCCAAGCACGACCTGTGTTCTATCACAGAATTATTTAAACTAGGTTACTAGTGGGCTGGAAAAGTTTAGGCTCCAGGAGCTACAAGTACATTTTGTACAGGCCATACCTTGTGATGAAAACTGAACTTTTCACATACCACACTATTTTTAAAACAATCAAAAATGATCACATAAGCCCAACAGACAACAGGAAGATATCATGCTCTGAAATCAATTTTCCCACCCTCCTCCACTGTAGATTTCACACAAATCAATCCCTGGCCTCCCCTGCCCCATCAGAGGCAAAGTGTCTGCATGCCAAAGCATCCCAAGGTGTGCTCAAACAAGAAGTGCAGGCCAGGTGACCTCTTAGGCTGTGTTCCCCCTCCCTGTGCTGCCCCTGGGGTCCTCACCAGACTTCCAGCACTCATCACTCCTGGGCTGGATTCATTTCCTCCACCGAGCTACACCGTCAACAGCTTGCAGAGAAAAAATGGACAATTTGGTTTCCTCACAGGCAGCTTACAGGCTCAGGAATATTTTTATTTTTTAATACCGTGAAGAAAAAATTAGGAATATTTGTGGCTAGTCAAAAATTTGGACTTGATGCTGGGATTTATTTTAGTAATCTGTGAAGGATGTGAACCCTTTGCAAATAAGAATGTAGTGGACGAAAGTAGTTTAAATTTTGTAACTTGGAGGTGCAGCTGTCAGTTTTACCACCGAAAAAAAGAGAAAATGAAGAAGGTCATTGTGAGCATCACACAGATTGACCAACATTCATGTGCTTCAAAGTGCTGTTTCCACTGTGCTGCTTTGCTGTGCTTGGAACAGATTCCCCTTCCAGCAAATAAACAGGGAACTGTGGTGCTGCTCTCAGCTGCTCCCCAGGGCTGGAGACCTGCTGGGGCTCAAGACCGTGGGATTCCAGGCCAGGGCTATTCCAGCTTCTTGGCAACATTTTCCACTTAATCCCACTGACTTCAGCTTCAATCCTGAGGTATCATTCCCACTTCAGCATTGTTTACAGCTAAGAGGGACAGGAGGATTCTGGAGCTGATTTAATCTAAACACAGAGAGCTCAAGGCTGTCCAGACCTATAAAGGAAATAAATAAACTCCTTTGAAGATGGGAATTGTAACAAGAAGGGTTTTGTTTGGTCTTTATTTAGCTTCAAGGAAATTAAATTCCTGTTGTAGGAGCTAGTTGTGCTGTGTTTGTTCTTAATTAACTAGACAAACTTTGCATGTGCAGTGCAAAAAAGAAAACCTTGGCACTGCTCAGGCTGTGTTCCTTATGTAATTTGTTTTGATTTATTTCTCAGTAGCATTTGTGAGGTTGTGTTCGTGAAACAAAGCACCAGAACAACGTTTCTAAAAAATTAATGAAAACAAAAGACATCTGAAAATATAAATCATCATATGGTTATGTAAATATGCATGCAGCTATATAAAGGACATGAGAAGTATGAAGCAGCAGCATGTGAAAATCTAGTGTAAGACAGGGAATAAGCTTAGGAATAGGCCTTTGAATTGAAGTATCCATGAGAAGGTGGTAGGTCAGGAATGGAAATAGAGTTTTTTGTTTTCAGTGTTTAAGGAAAAAAAGATAAAAGCCACCTTTCCCATGGTCAACTAGACTAGTGCAGGGAACCCCCAGCAACGTGGAATGGTCATTTTTTTTATCATGCCTCTAAAGCAATCCTATCAGGTGAGCATCTTCTTCACTGAGCAGACATAAATAGTCAAAAATAATGCCTAAACTTTTTGTATTTTTATTTTGCCACCAATTGACTCAGGAAGAAGCTGAGGAAACCACTGAGTTTTGCTTTAGCAGCTGGAGAGGTGGAAGAGTGTCCGTAATTTTCTTCCACAGGAAGCGCGCCCTGCAAGGCAGCTGATCAAAGCAGCTGGCCCTGCTGCCAGCAGTACCTGGGAATTTCTGTGGCACCAAAGGAATGACTGCACAGGAGACTGAGGAATGCCAGAGTCACAGGTCAAGCTTTAATGGCTGCAGGAGCCCAGAGTGAGATTCCTGCGATTCCTCCTTCCTGATGACTTTGTCTGATAAAAGGAGGATGGAGTGGGCATGCCCAGGGACATGCTAGGCAAACCCTTTTTAATCTCAAAGCTTAAATAGAGGAGGCAGGGCTGGAAATCTATGTGAGTTAATCAGGGAAGGCAAGATATGGTCAAATCAGAACATAAAAATGCCACACAGAGGATCTGTGAAAAGCCTTGCTTCAGATACAGACACAGTAACAAAAATAAATGAATAAGTAGCCCCAAACTGGGTTTTGTTTTGTAATTTTTAGTAATTGCATTGCTAGTCCAATAATTTCATTAGATAAACCCCGCTGGTGTTAAAATATACATCATGTTGCAGCCTCTCTTGAATAATAATAACTGGCTGATCATTATTTATTTAAATCCTCTTTCCAGGCCATTTTCTTTTGAAGCTGCAAGCCTGAATTTCAAAACAGAGCATTAAACATTAAATTAGAGTCAGGTGGTCAGATCAAAATACAACACTGGGAATAGGTGCCTACCAAAATCCTAGTCCAAGGCATTTTGCAAAAAAATTTGCTACAAAATGAAAAGGTAGATATTGACTTATGTGGAGCCAAGAACAGCTTGTTGGCCTGGTTAATGTTTTACCAAACTAACAAATTTCTTACTTTTCTAGTCAAAATCTTAGGCCACTACAACATATGTGGCCACTGAGTAACAGTGGCAAAACTTCATCCTTTTTGACTCCAAATGTCAAGAGACATCCCTAGGAGATATGATTTACAGCTTTTAGTCCTTTTAGTCCTTTAAAAGCTTTTTTTTTTTTTTTTTTTTTTTTTTTTTTTTTTTTTTTTTTTTTTTTTTTTTTTTACTTTTAGGAAATCTTATTTCATTTTTGATTAAAAAAAAAAAAAGATAATTCTTTGGGGATTTGATTTTTAAATTACGGCTAAGAAAATATTCTGAAAACTTTGGAGTAACTGTATCCCCAGATCCCTGCACCACGGACAGATAAAGGAGTAAGTAAAATGAAAGGTGACATTGGATCTCGAGTTCCCAGCTTATCAGATAGTTGGATAGTAGACAGATCTTATCAAAACATTAGTCTCCAAAGAAAATAACTCTTCTTTCTAGTGTGGAACAGGCAGAGAGACTGAATTAAAAAGGACCTTCTCCATTTCACCACTTAAAATGATATCGTAATTTGTAGTGGGTTTGAAGGTTAAAACAAAACAAAACAAAAACTCCATTTAATATCTTACCACAAGGATGCCATTCCCAATGAGTATACATCCTTACATTACCTTGGGAAAAATGGTCTAAAGCACATAATGAAGTAGTGATACTGTGGTGCTTGGGATGGTTATTTTCTAATAGGTGTTCTTTGGTAAATGGTAAACATATTTCTGATAAAAAACTTATGTTTTGCTGAGACATCTATTCTTCTGCTTGATTATTCTCCTCTGTGATAAAGCTGGATGGTTCTTTGAGGAACCTGGTCTAGTGGAAGGTGTCCCTGCCCAAAATAGGAGGGTTGAAACTACATGTTCTTTAAGGTTTCATCCAACCCAAACTATTATTTCGATAATAATATTTCGATCTTGGGAAAAGTCTTCGGTGCAACACTAGACAAAATCCTGAGTAATATTTTGGAATCTGAAGGAATCTGTAAATGAGATGTTATACCTCCTGATGTGTGAAATCATGGATGAGTCCATGATGGGCAGCAGTCACTGTGCATGGTCCTTCAGTATTGATGGAAACATGCTGGGAAACAGTGAGGGTGTCCTTCATAAGCCTGGAAGACAAGAAGGCCGGTTTTATCCGCTATGAAGTCTTTATAAAACTATGAAACTGAAGGAAATTTATTCCTCTTGCCTATTTATGTATGTAGAACCACAGCAGGCCCTCAGTGGGAAACGGTATTTCAGTGCCACACTTGTGATGGAACAGATGAGCTGAATATGGCACAGCAACTACTTTTATTGAGCAACTGGAAAGCTCACACTTCCCAGAAATAAAAATTTCTAATCACAAGATGCAGCCACTTTGCCCTGTTTCTCCCAGTTGCCTTTGGGAAGAATAGTGCTACGTGGCAGATGGCAATACTTCAATAAATTTCAATAAAACCGTTTAGAATTCACGGCGCGTCGCACGTTGAGGTAGGTACTGTCAGCAGCTCCTCAGAAGTGACAAACTTCACGCATGACTCCAACCCATTTGACAGTATTCAATGGGATCAAAAGCAGCTGGGGTGGAGAGAAAAGTGGACTTTGTTGTTCTGTATTTAAATACCTTCTTGGTAAAGTCTTACTCATTAGAAATTGTTGGTTTTCAGTGATTTTCAAGCTGACGCTTCAGTGACGGCCAAAAAACCCACAGACAAATCCAGTCAAGCAGCAACAGAATTGCACTTTGAAGACCATTTTCTAACATTCTATTGGGTTATGAACACTGCCAATGCCAACGGAAACAAAAGCAGGGGAAAAAAACATGATTCAGAGCCCACTGGTTACATGTCTCCCTGCTTATTTGGCCCTTAGATGCCCCTTTTATCTTTCTCCAATGGGAGCATTGAGATGCAAAGTACTAGACCAAAACAGAAAAAAAAATGGAATAAAATAATAAAAAACCCCACAAGCCTGTACAGCAAATAAATGGACGTAGTGGGTAGTTTTTACAGTGCTTTGAAAGGTTTTAGGAATGCAGGATTAATTTTATGGTCGGTTGTGTGGAAAGCTGACAGAACAGAAACATAGCAGCTTCCCAACACCAACAGGATTGACCACCCCAAACATGCTAAAAACTAAGGACAGCAACAAACAGAAGGAAATTAGGATTCAGTCCCAGAAAGAAAACATCTGAATTTGAGAAGGGGGAAAGAAAATAATTGTGCAAAGGTTTTGACACAGCCAGCTTAGGCTGTGTATTTGGCAGGGAGCGTATGCAGAGCATGGCATGCGAAGAATGGGAATGACTCAGATGAAATCAAGCTAACTGCAGGGACAACAAAAAGGAACAGGAGCTTTCCTCCAGGAATCTGGTCACATGCAGCCTTCAGGAAGAGAATAGCTATTGATACAATAGTACAACCCTGCAAATATCAAAGGCAGGGTTTAACCTTTCAATGAATGACTTGGTAAAATTGTAAAATCGCAGAATGGCAGAATGGGTTGGGTTGGAAGGGATTTTGCAGATCATCTTGTTGGGACACCTTCCACTAGAGCAGGTTGTTCAAAGCCCCATCCAAGCTGGCCTGGATGTGTCAGTGTCTCACCACCCTCATCACAATAATTTTCTTCCTTTCCACATAATATTCTTTCCTTTCCCTGCCACAATAATATTATTCCCTTGAGTTGGTGCTACCTTGAATTCCCATGCTCAGTAAATGGGCCTTGTCATTGGTAATTTTTACAAGCTGAAGCAGAAAGCCCTCCATCCTCCCTGCCTTGCACACAGGGCTCCTCCAGAGCTGGCTCAGCAGCTGCTCAGGCTGGGAAAGGGTGGAAAAATGTGACCCCTGGAGTGGCATGTGAAATGATAACCCTCAACGCTACAAACCCTGCTCCCACCTCCTCTGCTGCCACAATCACAGCCTGTTACCACAGTGCTCAGCAGAAAGCAACCCAAAGCCCAGGCAGGTCAGCCCAAGGACTGTGTGAGCCCTGTGGGGTTTATCCTTGGGAGCTCAGATACATGTGTCAGGAGATATGGGAGCAAAGCCAGGGATTTAAGTGGCATGCAGCAATGGAACATGGAAAAAAAAAAAGCCCTTTGCAGCTCCTATCAACAACTTTCATCTTCTGCAACTGTTTGAGGAAATAGCTGGCTTCAAAACAAATTAGTAGGGGTTTAGATGGCTGCATTTCAATTAATCTCAGGAGGAAATGGGAGGATGGGAGGAGTGGTGCCTTTCATTAGAATTTAGACCAAAAAAAAAATAAGCTTGGGAACTTGGTTTATTCTGAGGTTAACAAAGATGTAAATGGAATGTAAATGTTGAGCCCATGGAGATCTGAGTGCTATCTACTGTGAAGTGGGCTTTACCTAGGGTTTTGTGCTAAGAGACTGCTGGCAGCTAAGGAAAAACGAAAAAAGTTGGTCCCTGACACAAAAAATTATTGTGGAAGGAGGGATGGGAGTGCTTGTGACACTCAGTTAAAAATAAAGATAATAGAAATAAATAAACTGAAGCCAATGTACAGAAAGATATGAAAACTGAACTGCTAGAGGAAAAGAGAGGGGAATTAAATCACAGACATGGTGTTTATTTGTGGCAGAGCAAAAGCCACATACCTCAGAAATGCAAATGATATTGCTTTAATTAGGCAACTGAAATTAGGCACTGGAGGGGGAGCAGAGCTGCTCCTTCAAGATATATTTTGGATCAATTGATCACAAAGCATCGTGCTTTTATTTGCAGAGGGGATTGGGCATTGGACCACAAAACAAATGAAAGGCAAACTCTCCTTCAACTCACTACCCTTGCTGGAGAATTTACTGCCAATGTGGCAGTGTTTTAGAGCAGTATGAAAACGTTATAATCCATGGGATTTGTCACAGTGGGAAACCCTTTTAAATGCTCTATCTTTCCCCTTGTTTTTTAATTATTGGGTAGCGTATGAGCTCTGCCATTTGTTGCTTTAAAACTTTCAGTGCAAATCCATTCAAATCTGAGAAGCAGGGGTGATAATAATTGGGTTCCACAGCAGAAGAAATGATATTGCTAAGAGACATGCCTCACAGGAAGAAACTTGTGGAGCTGGTGAGCACCAGCTGTCTCCCCACAGTATCACAGAATGGCTGAATGATTTGTGTTGAAAGGAACTTTAAAGATCACCTAAGAGGCGTTGGGTTGTTTGATTTCCCTTTAATTCCAAATCAAGAAAAATGAAAGGAAAGCTAAAAATCAACTTGCAGGCACCTGTGGCAGTTATTTGAAGCCTCATCAGCCTTTTGCTTCCACTTGTACTGTCAGAGGTAGCAGTAAAAGTAGCTGTTCCCTGTTTTATTTCAACCATCAGACAGGAAATCTGAGAGGATGGGATGTAGGACAAGGAAAAAGGATGGAAAGGATAAGATTAATGAATGAAACTAAGGGGGAAAAAAAGCAGAGTAAAGCCAAACCAAGAAGGAAAAATATGTGTAATAATCTGACTGTCCTGAAAATCAAGTGCAACGAATTTTTTGTTGGTGTGCACTTGTCAGATCAGTGCAACCTTCTGGAGGTAAATGATTCTGCTCCAAGCTTTCACACAAAGGCAAAGTACAGCTTTCTCACATATAAATCTGTATCAAATCACACGATTACAGTGCACTAAAAACACTACCTAATCACCTACATAAAACAAGAGACCATTGCCTGAACTTTTGAAACTAGAAAAATGATTGAGTTAAAGGAGGGTTAGATTGGGAATAAAGTGTTTTTATTTTCATCTTTTATCTCTGAGCCTTTAGAAACAGCTCTTTGGAGCAACAACCAGGAGCTTCTGCATAGCATTTCTGGTCCTTGAATTTCACAGACTTATTGAATGGTTTGACTTGGAAAGGGCCCTAAATATAATTTATTTCCAAGCCCCTGCCATGCACAGGGACACTAAAACAGGTTGGTCACATCTCCCCAAGGAGTTTTTTCTCTTATTTTATTTTCCTCTCATTTTCTCCCCAGCAACAAAGATCTGGAGCTCTCAAAGGGACTTGAAATGTCTGTGCCCTGTGTGATGAGAGGCACTGCAAATTTAGGAGGAGGGGATCTACCTTGTTGTAAAAGGGAGACCTAAGGAGCAGACTGAATAAGGAGGCCTAGGAAACGGATCTCCCAAAATTACTCAGCCAACTTCTCCTCTAGGAGAACAATATCCCTGTGGATACAGACATGTGGGATTTTCTTTGAGCTAAAAAGGTCAAATTCATGCAGCAGAGAGCAAGGCTGGGCTGAAGAGCAGGTGACAGCAAGCCTGTACCAGGGTGACATCATAGAGAGGCACCATTCAGCCAGCCAAGGTCTTGGACCCCCTTTAGGACAGCTGGGCATGGAGAAAAGGGTTTGTCCAAATGTCTCAGTTCCCAGAGAGATGGAGCAGGGTTGTAAGGAATCGTGTCTTTGCTCAGATCTCTTTCCCTCATCTTCCTTCTCCACCAAGTGCAACAGGGCAACTGGGGTAGAAACTGCCTGTAAGAGAGAAACAGTGCCAGGAGATCCAAAATTGCTGTGTTTGCAGCCTGGTTATCGTGCATGTCAAGGGACAATAAATACGTGGAGGTTCCCAAAGTCCTCATGAACTTTGTATTGGCAATGGGCTGAGCTGAACAGACACGTGTAAACATCTCAAAGCTGTGTAGAGGCTGCACATCCTGGTTATTCTCTAGGAAACAAAAACCACAAACTTTCCCAGGCATTTCTAAATGCCCACAGCAATCTTTGGTGACAGACCTCAAAATACCTTTGTGAGGGTAAGCACTGCTGCCTCTGTTTACACGGAGAAAGCAGGGCACACAGGGACACAATGACTCCCTCAGGTCTCCAGCAGAAATGTTGCCAGAAATGAGAATATGAGGTAGTTCTTGTCATTCCAGAGCTCTGCCTTCTGAGTCTTGTCTCTCTGTATTAAGATCTGAGGTCAGGCATAACTTTATTATGCCAACATTTTATTTTTTTTTTCCTTCTTGGAGGAAGCTCAGATGGAGATAATGGATTGGGGTCAGGAGCTTTAGCACAGATGTAATTTCTACCCGTGCATGAAAGGCATCATTGTGAAACACTTCACTGGCAATGCACATGTTCTGTCCCTGGTATCAGTGCCCTCAAGTGAGGGACTGAATGATCAAGCAGTACCTTGGCATCATTCCATGGCCACGTGGCTCAGCCACCTTCCTTCTGTCCCTACGGGCTGGGCCTGGAATGGGAATAGAATCATCATAGAATCATCACAGAATCACAGATTGGTTTGAAAGAATGTTTAATATCACCCAGTTCTCCTCCCTTGCCATGGTCAGGGACACCTTCCACCAGACCAGGTTGCTCAGAGCCCCATCCAACCTGGCCTTCAACACTTCCAGGGATGGGGCATCCACAGCTTCTCTGGGTGATCTGTGCCAGGGCCTCACCACCCTCACGGTGAAGAATTTCCTCCTAATATCTACTCTAAATCTATCATCCTTCAGCTTAAATGATTTAATATGAGTTTCAAATAGGATTTCAAAGGCTGAAGGAAAAAGCAGTGCCTTCAGAGAGCCCAGAAGATTGAGGCTTTGAAATGCCATATCTCACCTTCCTCAAAGGAAGTGGCGTATGGGCCTTGCTGATTTTGGCTTGCTCTGTTTTGGCTTGTAAGGAGTTCCTGAAACAACATCATAATTCTTTGTGGGAAAAGGGCAATCATTCAAAATAAAGAAGTAGTTTTATGACATTTCTGTACCTTTCTCCAAGCCCTACTTACCAGCTGCCCACTTCAAACAGCCCCTTGGCAGAATTAGGTCTTACAGGAGTATCTCAGCCCTAATTTTTCCCCAAATTTCCTTCTTTGACGCAGATTTTCCTTGCCCTAGCTGTCTGTAGTTTAGACAGCAGTTTGTACCCTACCACCACCTTACAGTTCAGCTTTCATGTGCATATGTCTGCAAATTTTTGCCATTTCCTTGGAAAATCTTTGCTGTTCCACTTTCCAACCTCCTCCATCTCCAAGTAATACTTGACAGCAAATGAAAGCAAATGGACTAATTTGTCACAATCTGCAGAATTCTGCTGCTTGTCCACCATGTACGGACAATTTGCACGGAACAAATTCCAGATTGAATGTCTCAAGGAGTGAAGTGAGTGAGCTGAGGATGCCTGGAATGTAAAACATACCATGTTCCTGTAGATGTAGAATAGCAGCTTCAGTAGCCCTAGGAAAAAGAGCTTTGTTCTTCTCAGGGTAAAGTGTAATTCTGGCTGGCATTTTCCTCCGGGTTTTTACTAAGATCGGTGTTTGCAGTTCCATTTATGTGATATTTTCCAGGTCAGATTTTTTATTCTGCCTCTCTGCACCAAATGTTTTCATCTATTTACTTGAGCTTAAAAAAAAAAAAAACAAAAAAAAAAACCTCAGCTCATACAGTATTCTGAAAAAGTCACCCAAGCCAAAGTGCCACTAAAAGAACCTGTGTTTTGCAGCTGTCTTGCTTAAGGTTATGCAGTTGCAGTCCTAAAATGCACCGAGACAAGTGGAAAATAGCTTCTTTTCAGTGTGTGAGGGGCTTTTCTCAAAGGCAGGGTTTGCCTTTCAGGTGCTTGGCACTTCTCAGCATTGGAGCTCTGCAGATGCATTATCCCTTATTAACTAATATCACTGAGAAATATGGTTTTCTCTTCATCTTATAATGTTTTGACTTGAAGAAGAGAAAAGAAAAATCGATTTACAGCCTCTCTCTTTCCCAGGGTAGCTGATTAGAAGAGGAAGGCTCCAGCAGTAGGGGTACAGCAAGGCCTTTGAAAGCTCAGGAGTACAAAACCAATGAAGTGTGGTGATAAGGGCACTCCAGAAAGTCAATCTCTCCCAGATCAATACAAAATCCAAGCAGGCATCACCAATGCAGAGCAGAGAAAGCGCCATAGGCACTGTTGGAAAATTATAAGGGCTTTTGTTTCCTAGGAAATCTCAATTCCATTAAAATCAATTTACAGCCTGGTTTATCTACTGGATGTGTGCACATTTCCCTTCCCTGCCAATACAATTGGCATCTCCTGGGACGTTGCCTCCTATATGTTGCTTCCTCGGCTGTAAAACCCAGGCTGCTCCAAACGGGAGAGTCAGGATACAATGGGTGGCAATTACACAGCACTGGAGGATAATCAGCCAGCAGGCTTTCTTCTGCAGGGCATTTAGTTATTGTTTGGTAGAAATCCTGTTTAGCATTCCACAGTATTTATTCAGGCCTGGCTTCCTCTCATCTCATCAATGATGTTTAAAGCAGAGCACCAGAAGCTTGGGGTTTATCTTGAACTGGAAAGATTCTATTTCGTTATAACTCAAGTCTCTTCTTGAAACACAGACCAAGTTGGGTTGATTTTTTAGGTTTGTTTGGGGTTTTTTGCTTTGCTTTGTTTTCACATCAGGAGCAAGAGAGGCTTTGGAAAGGAACAGAACCTGCTGTCAGTTTTCTCCTGTGACAGCTCCTCAATGGCCCAGCAATTCTGTATTTACTTTATTACAGAGTCATTAGTGGGCTGTAAATCTCACTGATGAGCTAGCAACCTTTCTGTGGGCAACTCACTTACCTTCAGAGCCCCATAAATTCTCAAAAATTAAGGCAGCCTCAAGGATGGTTGGGAAAATACCATTCATAACAGAGACTTGCAGATATAATGAGCTGGATGTACGAATTGAGAGTTGGCTTATTAGATTTGCATCCTGCAATGAGCCAGGAAGGGCTGGAGATGTTTTAAGTGACGGGAGCCAAGGGGGGATTCAGAGGGAAAGGGGAGCCAGGAACACCCTGAATGAGGTGCATGAGGGAAGGGGTGTTGCAAGATAAAGGGACAGAAAACTGAGGGTGGGATAAGATGACAGTTTTTAACACATAGAGGGCAAAGAGAAAAGGGTTAATTGTGGATGAAGCACAAACTACTGTACTCAGCAATGTTGCAGCAAGGAAGACTTCTTTTAGCCACTTGAAAAGCACCTAAGACTAGGAGATGATAATGCTCTAAACCAAATATTTTGGGAGAGGATCCCAAGCCTTTATGAAGAAGCAAGAATGTCACCTGTCAGGTCTGCCCCAGGTATGGCTGATTTCTGCCTTGGGTCAGGGGGAAGGATTTCCCAAAGGATTGACCTTTTGGATCACCTTCCACTCCTGTGAGCCCTTGCTCAGCTCCAGGTCACACCTCCAATTAGTTTGGCCATCCCAGGCTCCATCACAATCTATTGTAACTCTGCTTTCTTCCCTTTTCAAACAATTTTCCTCTGTTAAAATCACAGTCAATATTTCTGCTACATCAAAAGTACTGTGATGGAATAAACAATAATTTTATTCCCAAGATACTCATGCTGTTCACGTCTCACAACTGTAATTCCAGAAAAGCAGAAAAGAATGTTGATATCACTGCTCGCTTTTTTTGTCGTTGTTGCTGTTGGGTTTTTTTTAAATTAAATTGGAGCATTTCTCCCTTACAAACACCTTACACAGATTGTTTTCAGTATGTTTCTGACATGGTTGGTACAATTTGGGCTTGTTTTCCTATCGCAGTCATATATTAAAGTCGAAACAAATCCTATTTCCTCCAGGTCCTTCTAGCATCGTTATGCAACGGCGTCATCCACAATTTTAATGATGACATCTCATTTCAGCAGGGCATGAGCTGAATCCCAATGAATAAATTCATGAAGTTTAACCTCTCCATGACCCCATTTCCACGGTGGTTTTTTTTCCCATCCCACCCCAGCTCATTAGCTGTCCTGACAAAAGCAGCTGAGATGGGATGTGAGTCTCATAGCAGGGCTTTAAACAAAAGGAAGCAGTGGGAGGAAGGAGAAAGGTGGAGAGAAGCATCATGCTAGGTCTGGAAATAATCTGCTGTGTATTTGTAAGCAAGCTAATTTTTGCTCAATATGACATGGTTCCCAGGCAGAACGATGGATCTCAGGCTGGAAACTACCCTGACATTATAATTATGCTCAACCCTAACTAATTTCTTTCTAATGTACTGTGAGTGGCACCCAGCTCATTGAGATGCAGACTCTGTTCCAAGGACATCCTGTGGCTATCGAGAAAAACCTCTGTCTCACACTCGATTTCAGCAGTGTTTTCACTGTCAACTGTCACCATTAGCACAATGTTTAGGTTCCCTTTAAA
Source organism: Molothrus aeneus (assembly GCF_037042795.1). NCBI lineage: Eukaryota > Metazoa > Chordata > Aves > Passeriformes > Icteridae > Molothrus > Molothrus aeneus. The sequence goes on along the minus strand of NC_089649.1, from coordinate 8,112,152 downwards.
ATAAATCAGCCCATTTTGTCACCCTCTCATTGCTCTGCCAGCAGCCCTGAATCATTTTAATGCAGCGCCAGCTTGGTGCCCAAGTTGCTGTTGAGGTTTGTCTCGGAGCATCTACTTTCTTTGTGCATTTAGCCCTTAATAAGACTACTTAGAAACCAAAAAAACCCACGTTTCTGAGAGCCTTTATCTCAAAACATCAGCTTATGAATCAAGAGAGTACATTTTAACCCACACTTTGTAAGTGAGACTCATTGCCACGTCCCAGCCTCATACAGCATTGAATCCACAGAGTGAAGTTTTTCTTTACTGTTTTTAAGGCTTTCTTAATGTGTTGTTATCCATATCTGCAGCATCAAAAACGATCAGGTAGGAATTTCAGCGTATGTAGGACTGGAATTTCCCCTTTGACTTATTTTTCCTTTCTAACAGAGTGGCAGAGTCAATTTTAGGGACAATTGATTAAATAACATGCTAAAAGCCTGTTTTGTTAGTGCACTTCAGTAAACAGAGCTTCTGCAAAATTGCTTTTTATCTCAGGTATTAAATGTCTAATAACCTATCCCCATTTCAGTTTTCTGAAGTACCTATGAACTACTTTTACTGAATCCAATTGATTCCAATCATAATTCCATGTACACTGAAAAGGAATGCAGTTGACTCTCAGACTATCACCATCACTGGTAGTGTCTTCACCTTTATTTAAAAACCTCAATTTGGGGACAAATAGCAGCAATTTTCCCCTGTTATTCTACACCAGGAAAAAAGACATTAGAGAAGCGTGAGGGAAAATAGGATCCTGTTGATGGTAACTGAATTTATAGTGAATTGTTACTGGATGAAATCTGTTTAGAGCAAACATATCCTGTTTACTGCAGGATTTTATGGGCAGCTCTCAAATTTGCATGCTGATTACATGAAATGTAGGAAGTCCCTCCCAGCTGTACAGTGGGAAAAGAGGATTGTTAAAATGTGAAGTTCTCTGGAGCTCTGCACGACTTGCTCTGGGAGGTGCAGCACGGACAGCAGGAGAGCAATCCCCATGGCTGGGAATAAACCTGTCCAACCTGTGCAAAGGTTTCATTATATATGGGAAGTTTCCAAATCTGTACTTCATAGATACAGATTCACATAAAGATTATTCTTGTCTGAGATTTCTGGGCTCTCCGTTTTCAAGCCAGCACATCCTGAGTGTGATCAATAAACACAGCGGAGTGGTAGAGCACCTTTATCTCCTCCTCACCCCACAGTTAGCACTTCACCTGGCACTCTACCTCAGGCAGCCTCAGGCAGCAAAGCAGGCCAGTCAGGTTCTCTACCAGCCCTCTAAAACCCCTCTGAGGAGCCCAGAGGTTTTCCAATAGGACCTCAGCAGGCACATTAGTAAGAAAAAAAAAAATTGCATGTTTGGAGTATTTTTTTTTTACCGGTAGGTTCCATATCTAGAATTTAATCATAAAACCATTGAAAGTTTAGGCTGGAAAAGATATCTAAGGCCACCAAGTCCAACATGTCCCCGAGTGCCACATCTACACGTTTTTTAAATATCTCCAGGGATGGTGACTCCACCACTGCCCTGGGCAGTCTGATAAAATGCTTGATGACCCTTCTAGTGAAGAGTTTTTTCTTGGTGTCCAGTGATCCACACAAAGCAAACATTTCATTCAAAAATAAGTTGGAATCTGCCCTGGTACAAGGCAGTGGCTGTGCGAGCTGAGAGCTGGTTTGGTTACCTGGTTTTCTTAAACAAAATTCACTCTCTCCTCCAATGGCAAGGGATTCTCTGAAGGTGATTGTGTAAGGAGCAAATGGGGTTTTTTTTCGTATTCACTGACACAAAATGATCTAAGAGTGAGGCAGAGAGAGCTGGCAAATGTGGCAAAAAAGGGAATCAAACAGGAAAACCGAGGAGAAAGGAAGAGGGAGCGGAAAAGGTACAGGGAAGGGGAAAATGATGTATGGGTGTGGAGGTGGCCAACACACAGGAAGGATATGGGAGCAACAGTTAGCTCAGATGCCTAACTCCTAAATACACTGTTCCTTCCTGATAAGTTTGACATGAACAGGAGTAATGGCTCAGCTAAAGAGCAGAACACAACCCTCATCTAAAAAAAAGGTAGTTAGAGGGGGGAGAAACCAGAAACAAGGGATGTGAGACACTAAAGAGCCTTTAAAATTTCTCTGCAAAGCAAAAATGTTTCTCTCCCTACCATGTCTTTCCAGTAACCATTTAAATTTATTCTGCCATTTACCAGCACCTTGAGGACAATCTTTTCTTCAGTACTGATCCTGAAACTTCTGTCCACACTCTGTTGTCATTTTACTGGTGAAGTGCCTTTAATTCTGCTGCTAAGAGAGAAGACTGATATATTTGGCTCCTGTACCAGTGTCATAGGTGATGTCCCTCCGGTACCAAGGAGCTTTACAGCTCTTCTTCTAGAGGTGTCACTGTGTGAACTGTAAGCCAGTGTCAGGCACAGGTGACTGATACAACCAGTACTATCAAATCCAGATACCCAAATGTGTCCAGTTCCAAGCACCCAAAGAGGCAGAATACTGATAGAAAAATAGCAGATAATCATAAGTGTCCTTTTGTAGAGATTTAAAAGTGTTAAATGCTTTAAAGAGTGAGACCAGAGAAAGTAACAACTCAGAAGAAGTCCTGAAGACCCCATCAGTCAAAGGATTAAGTGGTGGCTTAACAAAGAGGTGCTTTGACAAAGAACTGAACCCAAACAGCAAGTCTAAATTTAGGCACTGTGGAATGCTGTGCTGATCCCCTTTTCTCTGTTGAATTGACCCTATTGCCCACAGAGGCTGAGAAGTCAACTTGTTACCAGTTACTGCTGTGCTCTGTTCCCCTGCTCGGTTTGCAGCTGCAAACAACAAACAGTGAGCCCAGTGAAAGGAGATGCAATTCCCAAACCTCTCCTTGGAGCCATCAGCAGACACAGGTTCAAAGCAATGTGAGGACAAACCTCATTCCCCAAGGATGTAGGTCAGTCTGAAGGGCTGCTGTATAACTACAGGCAGAATTTTCCCAGATAAATTATGGCTCACGGTGTCAGACACAGACTCCAATTGAGTAAAATGCACTGATCCTCTTACTCAACAGGGCTTTGTTTTCAATTAGGACACGGTTGCCCTTGGCCTTGAATTTTTCAGGGATGATTTCTGGATGAGAAGGAGAAATGCTGAGGACTGAGAAGGCAAAGGGCAAAAGAAGCCCAAGGACAGTCATTAATGTTGATCTCAGCTCTCAGTGTGGATCTGGCCACATCACTGTCCCTCCCTGTTAAGACATTACCAAATAATCTTAATTACAGCTTTTGCTACACAAGGCTGTCACAGAGTTTCACAAACTACTCAGTAAATCTGAGAACATTTAAATGCTTTCTTTTAGTGTTGGAAAGGACCATGATGACCACCAAAGGTGCCCAACTACATAACATGGGCCATCTGCTTCCACCCCATATTTCTACAACAAGCCCTTTTCCTGAAAAGCAGGTTTATCTATAAAAGTAAACATTAAGAATGGAGAGACCTTCATAGATATTTAGGCAATCTTCAAAAATCAGAATTTTTCTTGTTCCTTTTGCAGTAAGGTAGAGACCATACCTACTTTAAGCCATTTGTTGACCCTCATCTGCTCTTTTTTCTTTTACCCTGAGCTCTGTATTTCTGTTGTCTTATTAGTTGTAGCCCTCTGCTCACACTAGGAGATTTTAGTTACTCTTTTACTATTAGTAGTCAGCTGTATAACATAATATGTACAATTCTAGGTATTATGGAAACTGGGAAATGAATTTGCATCTGCTTCCAGCATATAGCACATTCCAGCAGCAGCAGCAGCAGCAGCCTGAGCTGATGAGACTTGGTGAATAATGTCTCTTCTCTGATTTGCCTTAATAATGATCATAAAAAGAAAAGACATACAATTTTTCATGGGCACTGAATGACACATACATCCTATACCAATACACACTGAAATGGTGTTTCCACTAGTTGCAAGCAATTTTCTGTCTCTTTCTCATTCTGGGCATTTTTCAATGTTCCATAACCAACAAATGACGGGAGAACATTGCAAAGGTATCATATTAAATTACAAAAGTAATTGTGTGGCCTGATTTAAAAAGACAGTTATTGTTAGAATTAAGGGTTTCATTCCTTTGTAAGCACAAAAACCCAAACCCACAGCATGGATCCAGACACTGGGCTCTCACAATTTCTGCTGCTGCTTCTGCACGTGGGATTTGCACCAGAACACCCACAAAAATCGCAATGGGAATGACAGTGACTGAAATAAGACCTGGAAACATATTGATTCAACTCACTGATGACAATGGTTGACTGTAGCAGCTTTGGTCCTGACTGAAATAACATTATACTAGATAAGTAGCAGCAGAATGGGAAATAGGTTTTGGGCATAGACTCATTCACCAGTATGTAGATCATATAAAAATTAATAGTATGGAACTTATTACTTAGTAAAACATTAAGATCTTTAGAACATAAAAAATGATGAGGAAAATTTACATTTCTTCCCTCTGAAAACTCACATTTTGTATCTTGCTACTTTTCTGACACGTCTGCCTAGTGCCAAGGGAACTGGATGCTGAAAACTCAGTTTGACCCTGGAAAGGTGAACACACAAAGTCTGGCATGCAACACGCAAACAATTTTCCCCCTTTGTAATATTCCATTATTTATGCCCCATCAGAGAGGGCAAGAGAGACAGAGAGGACTTACAGTGACATGAAGGGATAGGACATGGGGGAATGGCTTCAAACTGAGATTATCTGGTTTAGATTAGATATGAAGAAGAAAATCTTGGCTCTGGGAGTGGTGAGGCACTGGCACAGGCTGCCCAGAGAAGCTGTGGCTGCCTGGAAGAGCTCAAGGCCAGGCTGGATGGGACTTTGAGCAGCCTGGTCCAGTGGAAGGTGTCCCACATCAAGGCAGGGGGTTGGAATGAGATAATCCTTAAGGTGCCTTCCCAAACCATTCCATGATATGATGCTTTCCTCACAGAGGAACCTCTTTGGAAACACCAGTAGGGGAAAGATGTTTGTGGCACTAAACTGTGGTCAAAGCCAAGCCAGAGGTGACAATATGAGCTGGGGAATTTGCAGGCTGGCTCATACTTTGGGAAATCTTTGTGTTTCTTTGGGGATGGCTGTGACCTGGTCAACACCTTTGGAAGAAGAAGATTGCTGGGGGAAACCTCTGGTTTTTGGGAGCATTTTTCTGTTTGGAGAGGGCAAACTGGAGCTTGGAGAAGAGGAGATGAATTATTCAATGATCGAGTTTTGCTGCAGGAAGAAGTGAATTGAAAATACACTTGCACGTGTATTTTCTGTGAGGTTTCCTTTTTAGTGAGGCATTGGGAGAGGATTTTAACCTTGAATTTTTATTTCAGGACATAAACATTTAATGACAGAGAAATATTATCTCTGTAATTTATGCTTTTGGGAAATGGTACACAATTCTGTGAATATTAAACAAGAGTTTATATATAGCATTTAGGGAAAGATATACACAGTATGTTGAGCCAAAATCGTGTCAAAAATATTCCAGTGAACATATGTCACACATTTATGCATTTGTAGGATATTTTATACTGACAGGTCAGCAGCTGCTTCACGTTGTTCCAGGGATCTCTGCCCAAGTGCTTTGTTTCACTCCTAAATTTAGTGGCACTGAAAATTTGTCCTGGTAATAATAAATTCTCAAATTCAGATTGATTTCCTGAAAAAAGGAGGGGATAAAGTAATGGAAATTCTCTGCAGCTACATTACATTGATTCCCCTTTTTGGGAAAGAAGAGTCAGTGAAATCAAAAATTAGAAGTGCATGTAAGAATTTGTAACTATATACCAGTTTGCTGGTGACTAAAAAACCTTGGACTTAAAGCATTTTCTCATGAACAAACCTTGTAAAGTTAAAATCATTTCACCTGAAATATAAAAATACTGCATGTACCAATCCAGATGAGGAAATATTGATATGGTGACAAGTTCTGCCCTTAAAATCCTTTAGTTTCATATTTTGGGTGTTGATAAGGGCTGTTTTCACCTGCTGTGTGACCCTTTCTGTACCTAGACTCCATAAAAATAATTCTGGCATAGCTGGGTCTACACATCCATGCTATCAAAAACTGCTGATTGTATTTGTGGTTCAGTTTTTCCATCTTCCCAGAGCAGCCTGTAGTGTCTCGTAGGTGGAAGTGGGATTGAATTAAAACGAGATCTGTGTACAGTGACAGTGTAACTCCATCTAGGCTGGGCTCTTCAGCTGGTGTAAATCACAGGCCCCAGCTTTGCATGCCTGGAATGGACACAGATTTGATGGCAGAGGTTTATCCAGCAACCCTGGCTTAAGTGGGGTCGGTATTGACAGCTCCAGCACAGCTCTTTAATTACAAATGGGGACTCATTGCTGCTGGCAGCATTTCCTGTGGATATTTTTTGCACTGAGCAGCCAGGGCACAGCCAGAAATTTTGGCTGTGTGATGCTCAGCAGTGCCCTGGCCAGCAAGCCTTACAATCATGGCAAAGCTAGCTTCCAGGTGGCCCAAAGGCTGACAAAGCAGTGGGTAATGAAGAGGTGCTGTCTGTCCCTCTGGTGAGATCTGGACTGCTGCACAGAGCAGGTGCAGATGGCAGATTTTGGGTGCAGAGAGCTGTTTTTTGGGTGCAGGCAGTGGGTTTTGGGTGCAGCCAGAATGATGCAGGGCTGGGGTTTGCAATGAGGATACAGCAGTGTGTTTTCCCCTGCTCTGGAAGATGTCCCCTTGCTTTTCCTCCAGCCAGATCATTAATCTCAAAATACCCAGTGACATTGTCACCCCCCCTTCTCCAAAACCTGCGTGGACATATGGCCCACACTTGTCATTTGCACAAGTTAGGCTGGCTCCTTCCCAGTAAGTCATATTTATCCCCCAGTGCATTACTTCTGTTTATAAGGGTCCTTTCACCAGTTTTCACCTCATTCCTAAGAACAGTTTTGACATTTTCAAAGGGAAGGAGTATTGGTTTTCATATTGTGGTCTTTTTACCCTATCCCTTCTCACTATCTCTTGTAAAACATGCAGAGCTCTAGCCCCTGTCCATGACAGGGATATTTAGGATGATCTTGACAGATGTCCATGACAGATGATCTTTAAGGTCCCTTCCAACCCAAACCATTCTGTGATTCTTTGATTCTCTTCTGGCATGAAGTTTTTTTATACCACTGCTTACCCTCTTGTCAGATCCCCTCCCCTAGCTGCCCATAGAGGATCTCAGATTCTCTGCTGTGACCTTCACAGTGGCACAAAGAGCAGTTTTGGTCAGTTTTAGACACCTTCTTGCTGAGCCCTCTCCTTCCTGATGGACCTCCTCTCCATGGAAAGCCTGGAAAAGGTGGTCAGTGGCATAGAGGGGAGAAGGGATCAGAGATTTCCACTCAGGGAAGGTCTTTGGTGATCAGTAAACACTGGGGAAATAAGACAAGCTGGGAACAAGAAGAATAACCCAAAACTCAATAGAAATGCCCATTGACAGAGGTAAGAGGCTTTACTTTCTGCGTCCCTTCTGTTTTCTGTGTGATTTCTAGGAGGTTTACTCAAACAGAAGTGCTCTGAACTTCTGTGCTTCTCCCTGCTTCCCAACTTGGATGTTCTCACTGGAATGGAGACCACATGCCATCATCCTAAAAGCCAGGAAGGAATAAATCAGGATGATGATGGCAATGTTTGCACATACCAGCTGATTTAATGCTATCTTGTTTCCTTCTAACTTGCATTTTATTCCAAGCTTGTTTAGTGTGAAGAGAATATTAAACTGTTCCAGAATCGTCCAAAATGGAAATCGTGACAGATGGCAATAAAAAAAAAATATCCATAATGGGTCCCATTTTGTTTTATACTCTTAGGGCAAGGTTATTGCTACAGTTATGGTCTTAAACTCTGTTTTATTTTTATAGCTATGATAGTAGTTAACGTTGCCTTTGCCTAGCCAGCTGCCTCTACTGAATAAAAAGTCTCTAACAGCTTTGTGTAGCCAACTGGGGGAGCAAACAGTGTGGGAACTGCTCCAAAGCACTGGTTTAAAATCCAAAAGGGAAATAAATGGGAGCTCTCACAATACCAGGGAAAAGCACCTGCAGGAAAAGTGGCAAAGAGAAGGAAACCCAGCTTGAAAAAGCAGATTGAGCCAATGGATTTATGCCTCAGCACTGGAGGGGCAGGTGAGCGGGAGAGCAGCAGTGGGGCCTGGGGGGAAGCAGCACCAGAATGTCAAAAAATTCTATGGAACAAAAGGATTTTGAAGCTTTATCAGAACATTCATTCTTTGAATAAAACTATTATTTTTGGTTGAAAAGCACCTTTGCTGCATTTATCAGTAATATCAATGGTGTTTATACATTCAGACTGAACAATTTCTCCCAGGTTTAATTATCTGCCTTGTCTTTCAGTTATGCTGTGAGTTTTTCCATTCACTGATAAAATATTTTTAAAATGTAGATACAATATATGGGTCAGAATGAATTACACATTCTTAAATATTTTTAATTTAAGTGAAATGACCCAGTGTTATCATTACAAATATTTTCTGTGGAGTTATTTCTTAGCTCAGATTTTCATTTCTTTTCAGCAACTCCTAATCACCGAACTGTGAGGAGAATTATCTTTCTGAGACAGGCAGTGACCCCATAAACCAGCAATATGTTTTTGAGAACACACTAATGTTCAAACATTCAATAGTTATAGTGGCAATTGCTTTGCTTTCCTGTAGCTGTGGGAAATTAAATCAATTTCAGTGCATCACCTCTAAAAACTTTGAGCTGTTTCCATCTGCAGTTTAATAACATGCTTAGTACCTGTCTGATACAAGCCATGTGTGATTATACAGAAAATAAAACACTAAAAGTAATGGAATAGGTAAGTCTAAGTGCAAATCTCCACATACAGAAATGGGAAAGCAAAACTATCATTCCAGCCATATCACCTTTTATACCATCTCAGAATAAATGAACATATGGTGAATCCTCACCTACCTCTAGCACTAAAAACACTAAAAAAAATGAACATTTAAGCCAAGTCAGCTATCTGGGCTCTCTGTCACCAGTGTCCCAGCTTTCTCTGGGGTCATGGACAGAGGTAAGTACCTTTGATGTTACATTTATGGGCATATTTTATACACTCCATTGGCCTTTAGAGGCGTCTGCCTCTTTCACTTGATTAAAAATAAATCTCACAGAGGTGCCTATAGCTGCACATCCAAATTTTGGGTGGCTAAAGATGATTTTCAGACATATGTGGGCACAGAACCCTGAGTTGCACACCAGTAACTTCTCTCAGAAAGTAGGCAACCCATAGATATGACTGGTTCTAATTTACCCACAAATACTCATCCAAGCCTGAAAAGTCTGCAGAAAATGGGGTTTCATTTCAATGTGTTGCTGTACATGGTTCAATCACTCCCATTTCTCTCCTGGTGGGAAATGTGAGAGTCTGAAAAAACTCAGATATTTTCATGGAACAGCACGTTTCTGTTGCTCACTAGCACTTCAGCTGTCACATTTTGTCACAAAAATCTGTACTCATGCTACTACATGTAGCATATGTTGCACAGCTCTGAGTAACCACATTTCAATAATATATTTACTATGGGAAATAAAGGAAATCCTCTTTCAGACCTGTGATCAATCATAAAATCCCCAATTTGAAGTGTTACACAAGCACGATGCAAGTGGGGTATATATGCTGGAGAATCTAAGTTAAATTTATAAGCTTCAAGAATAATCATTTAGTTGATTAGCTATTTAAAACACAACCAAGATTATCCCAAGTGTGTCTGAGTAGTATAATGTCTGGAATTTAAAGCATGACTAAGGAATACCTTGAATTGGAGAGATTTTTGTTAACTACACCTTAAGTAAGTTTGTTATTTAAAGGGTTTTCTTCTGATAAATACAAGTAGCTGAAATTATTTAAAGTACTGCATGTCTGTCTCTATTTCTTGAAGTACTTCATGGCTGAACAGCAGTGATAGTGTGATATTAATATGATAATGTGATATTAATGTAATATTAATAATGTGATATTAAATGAAGGAATTCAGAGATGAAGAGGATCATCCTGTATTTTGAGGTTTCCACATACACATATCACAGAATCAGAGCATTCCTCTGCATGACCCAACATGGAGATTTTATTTTAAATTGCTACATTGAAATCCTAAAAATGTGACCATTTGATCTCTGTCTTGTGGTCCAGCACTGTATTATGACATATTCAGTCTATAAAGAAAAGAAAAAAAAAAAAAAATAGAAATAAAAGAGACGTGATTTTGGTTTCCCAGCAGTCATGAATTAGAGATAAGAAGTACTTGAAAGAAAGCTCTGACTTTGGGAATGTGATGGGATATTACCTTCCTGTGGCTTCTTTTCCTGCTGTTGCTACTCACTGACATTTGAAGGTGAAGGATGCATGTCCCAGAGGGTTGCCTGAGTTCTGTACCTCGAGGCTCAGAGTGCTCTTTGTGCAGGCTGTGACTCTTTTCCAGCAGTTGCTGAAGCTGTGCTCTGCACTCGGCCTGCCTGCCAGTGCCATTTGTGTGTTATTTATAACGGGACCTGCTGCACTGTGCAACACGCTTTGCATACAACAGCCATTCCCAACCAAATCAATAAACCCTCAGCCCTTTAAAAGCCAGCATTCCCTTTAGTCTGCATTTGTCCCTTGAAAAAGAACTTGGGCCATGGCCAGGGCTTGCAGATCCTACTGTTTTACAAGTAGTAAATAATTATTTCAAAGAGAACACCAAGACCAAGCCCAGGCTGCTCAGTCATCCTCGTGCTGCCTCTTAACAAACAAACCACGAGAACCAGGAGGAACTGAAAGGGGGAAACATTAAAAACCACAGGCTTAATACACAGGTCTGAGCCCTGCTCCTGTGGCTTTTGTCTCCCTCTGAAGCCTTCCCCCTTCGCTCTGCTGTGCAAAGCAAGCAGCAGTGACATTCAACAGACACTTAAACAGCAGAGCAGACTGCAGCTGCAGATATTTGCTAGACAATTTGTATTCCTAGGCATCAGCTAAAAAGAAGGGTTGCTCAGTGCCATTCAAACAAAACCATGTAGCAGATTTCATGTCACTAAAACTGATGTGCTTTTATGCCTCTCCTGGAGTTATTTCCCTCAGCAGTGTGCTTCCTGAAATTAACAAATATTACGTTTTCCATATTTTGATTTTTTTGTCAGGCACTTGTTTGTTTTCAGTGCCATGGGTACCACATTAACAGACTGCTTCTTCCCATTGCCTTAATTGTTTAGATCCACCACAATTGAAAAAGCATTTCATATTCAAGGCAGCAAGCACAGCAGGTAACACTGAAGAATTCTGTGTATTTAGTCAGATTTTACTGATTACCAGTGAGGTAGTAAAAGCCAAACTACAGCTCTAGTGATTTTCAGAAGTTGAGCTTGATTTAGACTTGCTGCAAACGTTAGCAACTTTATTTGTTTAGAGAGTTTTTGGACAAAAATGCGTTGTTGAGGAAAATACAACCAGCCCAAAGGAGGCTGAGAATTTTTTTCAGCAAGACTGGAAGCGCAATCTCTTGCTGGCTCAGGAGCTGGCTTGAGCTCTATGTGCTTCTCCTAACATACCCTCTAAACTCCGCTGTTCAGCCCCCCATTAGGTGAGATGAGAAGGTAATTATCCCTGAGAACCAGGGGAGGAGCTGGCTGCCTGCGCACAGCTCAGTGCTCCCACTGACTGCCAGAGCTACCGGCGGGTTTTACACACTGGGTCTTCAAAGGGGGAGTTTTGCCTGTGCAGGCTACAAAAGGGCACAGGTACAGAACCCCACACTCACAGATCCTTTTGGGACTGCTACTGAGCTCCAGCTGTAGTAAAACCTCACCGACATCCATGCAGGGCAGTAATGTTGCACTGGGATTCAGTATCTTGTCCTTTCAAGGACTTGGTGGCCTTTATGTGAAGGGAAAGGAGTGATTCTGTCAATCCAAAGTGGTGTCTTTTACCAGCAGCAGCATTAAAAAGTATCATGAAATTCTGGGAACTGTTAGAATGAGAAAATGCCATGGAAGGAATCCATTTTCTCTTTCTTAATGTGTTGTGCTAGCACAATCCCTGGTGTGCAAAACAAGAACACGCCTACTCAAAAATCTTTCACTGAATAGTTGATATCTGTCTAACAAAAGGGAAGAAAAACAAAAGATATCAAACTTCTATTTCTGAATATGGTTTTTGCATCCAGCAAGGAAATGTTGTGAATTAGCAGCCAAAACAGCCCTGGAAGAACACACCTGCAACAAGTGGCTGTCTGCCTGCTGGCAAGCCAGTGTTCCAAACATTCCAAAGGCTGACTGCAGTCAAGGGACTCCTTATCTGGAGGATGAGCATGGGAAAGGGAAGAAACTTTATTCATGGAATGCATTATTTGCCGTGAGTTATTTTCTCAGGACTGTTTCTGACACAGAAATCAATTGTCCTGTGAAATAAACTTCCACCAGAGCATCACTACTTGACACACTCAGGGTTAGTCTAGAAAGAGAATACACTTGGTTGCAAGTACTAATGTATAGTAGAGGAAATGTATTGTACTTGAATATCTGTATAGAGGCTTTGGCCCTAGAGGTCTTGATTGTCCTTGATGGGCTGCAGCTGCCATGTCCTAATTGGGCTGCAGCTGTGGCCAATGAAGATAACTGGGATAAAAGGGGGCAGGTTAGCCAGTCAGGGAGAGCCTTTGAGGAGCCCTGAGCTGAGAGAGAATCACATGCAGAAGAAGGAGTCTGTGCTGTGAAGATCTGCAGCTGTAAGAATACACCAAGGAGGTATGGACTTTAGAAATCTGATAGAACAATGATATGGGACTTTAGAAATCTGATAACAACAGTATGGGACTCTAGAAATAGAACTATAACAATTGGTGACCCCGATGTGATATTTGGTAGAAGATAAGACAGCCAAGAGCTGTGAGATAACATAGCCTTTGGGTCAAGGAGCTGTGAAAGAGGATGGCCTTTGAACAAAGAGCTATGTGGATTGTGCATGGCCTGTGAGTCATGCTGAAATATGTGTGTTGTACTTGAAGTATTGCATATAAAACCTGGTTCTGTAAGTAAAAGAAAAGGGGGAAATATAGTAGAGGAGATGTATTGTACTTGAATATCTGCATAGAGGCTTTGCCCCAGAGGTCCCGGTTGCCCTTGATGGGCTGCAGCTGTGACCAATGAAGATAACTGGGATAAAAGGGGGTGGGTTAGCCAGGCAGGGAGAGCCTTAGAGGAGCCCTGAACTGAGAGAGGACAACATGCAGAATAAGGAGTCTGTGCTGTGAAGATCTGCAGCCATGAGAGCACACCAAGGAGGTATGTACTTTAGAAATCTGATAGAACAACAGTATGGGACTCTAGAAATAGAACAACAACACTAATGAACCACTTTGTTAATTAGCTGGCTTGAGCTGCTTGAGTTCTGAGCACCAGATTTTGTTTTCAGTGTTCCTCTGGCAGGGATGGATAAAAAGGCTGATTTTGGACAGCAAAGTGTGCATACCCAGAAGGACAAGTGAGAGTGACTTTGATGCACTATCTCTATTTGTTGGTCCTTGCTGCCCATTAAAATAAATGTTGCGCTTCCCTGGGCCTCCACATTGATTGTGAACAAATTATTTCTCCTCTACCGTCTTCCTTAAGAGATAAAATGATCTTTTTCTCCATCTACTGAGGACAAGAATACTTTATGAACCTTAAAAAATCGCTGCTGCTCGAGCAGCTGTTGCTCCTGGGTGTACCCTACCTATGGCAGCCTCTCTGTGGGCACCAATGCAATGTGACCTTTGCGATTTTCTGCTCCATCTCCTCTGCAATCATTTTGTTGTGACCACTCAGTCCCAGAGAGCAATATGTCGTTTTTTTCCGAACTTTGGAAAATGTTGATCACCTCCTTCAGGCTGCTTTCTACCAGAAATGTATCAGTGTGGTTAAGCATCTTGCTGCCTCCTGCTGCTATGAAGGGTGAAGCCTCCTCCTGTTGCGCTTTTTTTGGTACAAAAAGCAGAGAACACACAACTACCAATGATTTCAGAGGAGGCTTTCAGATGAAAGCCTGCATAATTTCTAGGCATTCAACCAAGTTGTTTTCAGCCATCCTTAACCAGGGTATTTTCATGCCCTATCAACTTCTGGGATTCCCTCAGAACAATGTAATCTGTTTGACACAGTGGCCAAACAGGACTAAAATGTGTTTTAAACTGCAGAAGTTCTCCCTTTGCAGAGGTGATGGTGACAAGGGGAAAACACAAGGCACTCCAGCAGCCATCCTGGGATTTGCAAGGAAGGAGGAGAGCCAGGCTCTGCCTCTGATGGGCAATGATGCTGAGCAGGGCCAATTCCCATCACCATTTAATCAAAGCAGCCTACTCCCCTAAGCAGGTACTTTATTCAGGGAAGAGCTGTTGCTCTGATTTATACAGCAACTGGAAGTTGATATTAATTTCCAGCAGCTTTCTCGTGTGCCTCAAAGTTTCAAAGTGAAGAAATATTTGCATATATATTAGGGAGGATACAGCAATGGCTCTTTTATGAGTACATCCTTGCATTTTATTGCATATTGCAGGTGATCATTTTGAAAGGGAAAAATGAGTTTGCTGCCCCTTTTGTTATGATATCTCCCAGAATACATTACAGATCCTAATTGACAGCATTATATCAAAATGCCCACAGACTTGGGTTGTTTTATGGGCCCATAAAACCAAATCATTATTCTCTGCTGGTGAATTTAAGGAACTTTTATTTGTATCTGATAAAGTGGTTTACAGCTACATCTTGGAAAGGCAAACAAAGGACTGATAGTGTTCAGAGGAAAGAAAATTTATTAGAAAATGAAGATATTACTTGGATTCTGCATGCATCTCATTTTTCTTTTTCTTTTATTTCCCCAAGTTTGATGAATGCATGTAGAAGTTAAGGAATTTTAGAAACATCATTAACATAAAGAAAAGAATAGAATTGCTCATGCTTTGGTGTTTGATTGTTCCATTAGACCATGCAGCAGCAGAATTCAAATTGAAAGCTTAAGGAGCTATTTTTAATAGCTAAGATTCTTTATGGACTATATACATAATTCTAAAATATGAGATTTCATGTGGTACAGACTCTGAGGGTCATGTGCTGTGATAAATTCTTGTGTTCTGGTAATTTATTTTCCATTTCTTGCCAAAAAATCCCCTCTAAAAAGTTAAAATAGAAAATGCTATAGAGATACAACTACAACTCCCCCTTCTACCTCAAGCAGGTTCCTAAAAGCTTTTTCTCCCTGCTTTTCCCAATATGAGCATAGTTTTCTTTTTCTCAGCACACCACGGTAATGGAATTTTGCCTGTGCTCTGCTAACAACAAACACATTTAAACATGACAGATCATTGTAGTTTAGCAAAGCTCTGTCTGTGCTCCAAATCCATACATGCCAATTTTGCACAGCAAAGAGTCTGCACTTTTTCCAGCTGTTGAGAGCACTTAAACCCATTGGTCTGAGGAAATACTTTGGTTGTTATTTGATTTATCCTTGCAATTTTGCGAGTACATTGCGTTTTCAAATTTAGCATGCAAGCCCAGAATTACTCTCAAAACTACATGTTAATAAATTTAATGTAATGGTCCAAACCTCTCTCAGCCCTTTAAAATTAATACTGAAGACGGAACATCAATCATTAACAAATGTTTTAGGAAAATCAACCTTAACAAGTCAGATTCTGTGCTGGAACTGGAATGCCAATAACAAAGAAAATCACAGAGTAGGCCCCGTTTCCACCACATCATCAGACATTGCTCTGTGGCTGCAGCTTGCATTTTCTACTCCTACCACAGCAGGATGAGGCAAAATATGGAGAAGTCCTCTCCAGCTGGAGATAACCATGGAGCAACCAACGTTGGGACAAGAAGGGAAAGGTCATCGCTGACCCATAAATAATGGGACGTGGGAATTCTCCTTGGAGCCTTGTCTGCTGCAGAGATGACGGGTCAGGACTGATGGCTCAGCTCAGCAGCTGGCATTGAAAGCTCCAAGCGCTGTGCCACTCTCCTCAGGAATTCCAGGGAGGTGTTAATGCAGGGGTTTCATGGAGAGACAAAGCCACTGTCCATCCCCTGGGCTTCACCCCTCAGTGCTCACGAGGAGGGTGACACTGCACTACTGTCTTTGGAACAGAAGAGCTTCTCTCCTCCTGGCCGTCCATGCAGCTGCATCCCACAAGGCTGAGTCATCCCATCCTTTTCCTTAGGAATTTCACATTACAGAAGGCACTGAAGATGCATCAACATCATGTTGGGTAAGGCTGGGTGTGCTGAAACGTGAGCGGTGGAGCTGGAAAGCACCACCAAAAGTTATAAAACACCACACTTCTGAGATCTTTACAAAACACTTTTGTCTCATGTTTCAACTATTTCCCACAAAAATAAAGGGAAAATTATTTCTGAGAAATAATTTCTCTTTTCTTTCCTCCCCTGGAGAGGGAAAATTATTTCTCAGAAAATATTTCCTTCTTACTAATTGTCATGAAATGTTTGCCTGGGCTAAATATTTGTAAAAATCTGTACTCCTCTCTAAAAAGGAGCTCCTGTGTAACAGTAAATAAAAGCAAAGTCTCTTTATCTGGATTAAGCTCCAGACTGGCTCCTCTGAAATCTCAGAAATCTTGCATCAAAGTGACAGGATTCAAAAAACCAGAAGGTTCAGATTTAGACCTCTTTTCACTGGTACTGATAAATCGATTCATATCAATTATTATTACTATTTTTTCCTGAGTAGAAATTGCTACATTTCTGTTCAGAGCCAAATGAAAACTAGGTTTAGATTAAAAGCTGGAATTTGACTGGAATTGTCCTAGTCAAAATGAGCTAGTAAATTAAATATTTTATCTGTTTTAAAGATGAAGAGGAGTTTAATACTGATGTTGACGTTGTTAAACCCAGTCCTTGTGTTACCAGGAAAGTCCACACAAGTTCTCTAAATAATACTTGACCTTACAAAAAAAGCTAAATTAGGTTATTTCTATTCACAGCATGTCAATTAAATTAAATGGTATTCCACGATTTTAATGGTATTGTTAATTATGTTGAAACCCCTCATAGGTTTTCTGCTGTTACATAAAATGTTGTATATGAATATATACTGTGGATATTTCAGGTTAGTATCCTATCCCACAAGTTTTATGCTGGTTATTGTTGCTGGTATAAAAGCCCTGAAATGTTCCATAAGTCACTTCTTATAAGAGGCTGCTGGATACAAAGCAGCTAGAAAATAATAGCTTGGTTTTGGCAGGCCTTAAATTTAACAAATAAGTCCTTAAACTTGAGTCAGGGACTCAGGGA
Source organism: Molothrus aeneus (assembly GCF_037042795.1). Classification (NCBI taxonomy): domain Eukaryota; kingdom Metazoa; phylum Chordata; class Aves; order Passeriformes; family Icteridae; genus Molothrus; species Molothrus aeneus. Next base: position 8,094,768 of record NC_089649.1, on the reverse strand, counting down.
ATGCTGTATTTTTCTCCCTCTGTTTTCAAAGGAGAACTTGGGTCACTCAGAAGTCCTTTCTAATCCTTTCAAGGCAGAATAATTAATAGTTCAAGGGCATAAAAACGTTCAGTTGTTTGCAGTTGCTTGCTGCTAGAGCAGCTTTAGTTTCTGTCAGCATTTCTGTTAGCAATTCTTTAAGCTGGAGGCTTGTAATTTTAACTAACACTCACTCTGGCCTGAAACGCAGGGATATATGTGTATTAATCAGGGAACTTCAGATACATGTCTGCTTCTTTGCCACAGAGCTAGAGTTATGACCCCTTAGTTCCACTAAAGAAAAAGCTGGCTATCTTAAGGGAAAAATGTATGTATAGCTCTGGAGAAAGCAGAAAGCAATTTGCAAAAAGAGAACAATGAGAGACCTCATGAAAATCTATAAAACATCAGATTTATTTCTTGAGGCCAAAATAATCTGCAGCTTTTTTTTTTTTTTTTTTTTTTTTTTTTTTCCTTTCCATAGAGGAGATATAGGAAAAACTGCTCTCAGTGATCAGAAACTCTGTGTCTTGTGAAGCTGGGATTTATTTTCTCGCTACATTTAAGTTCAGTACTTTGGGGAGCTTCAGGCAGTTTTGGCTTGGAGGCAGTGGGGTGATCTCAGAAGAAGCTGCCTGACAAGAGCAGGGTGAACCACCTAAAAAAACTGAAAGAGGGCAGGCAGGCATCAGTCATTAAGAAGGAATTCCTCCCTGTGAGGGTGGTGAGCCCCTGGCACAGGTTGGCTGCTCCAGCCCTGCAAGTGTTCAAGGCCAGGCTGGATGGGGCTTGGAGCAACCTGGTCAAGTGGGAAGTGTCTTGCACTGAAGTGATCTTTAAGGTCCCTTCCTAGGCTCTTCTATGGCTCAGTTGTACTTATTCTTTCTACATTATGGTACATCTCCCAAGATAAAATAATATTTCAGAACAGCCCAAAAAAGAAACACAAATTATTCCTTTAATAGTTTTGTAGTCTTTTACTGTAAAACCTTTCTACCAGCTGTGTTAAATGTCATTTATCATTTTGCTTTCATATCCCAGACATACAGGTAGATAAAAGAAACTTAGTGAACACAGGGTGACAGCAGTTAGTCTTTAATTAATAAAACAGTCAAATTAACACTCAGATATTCAACTACTTCTAACTTTCATGCAGCTCTTCTACAGGACATATGTTTTATTGCTGCTAAAAAGTGTTCTGGATCCTCATCGATCATAACTGAGTGTGGCTACAGATTCCAGTTGTTTTTAATATATCTCAGGTCCATCACACTCAGTGTTGCTTCCTTTTGGATATATGAACCTGCCATCTCTTTTTCTTTTCTTGTTGAAACCAGCTTTATGATAAATGAACTCTCCCAAACCAGCACATTAAAATGGTGAGAAATTATTGGACACAATTCCCATGACAGACCAGAAGTAGTTTGAGAGAAGGTCCAGATGGAGAGTGTTTTTGAAAGAGGAAAGATTAATTACTGTTAAGGCACATAGGACAGCCAAAGAATAGGGAAAGAACAGAAATGTGAAGAAAGAGACACATACACAGACTACAAAGAAAAAAAAAAAGAAAAGCAAAAGAAAAATGCTTACCTTAATAAAACTGCCCCAAACTAATCTTGTTTGCAAAAAAACTTTGGGTAATTAAAATTCCCTTTAGATAATTAAAATTCCACTTTTCTAGCATGTGAAGAAAGGCAAAGCTGTCCCTGTTTTTGCCTGGTATCCTGTTAGCCCTACCTTTTCCTATGTTTGCTCCTTGTAGCATGTCAAATGCCTGTCACTGAAAGCACTGTCATTTCTATGGGAGAGGCAGTGTACCATGACTAAGGTTATAAACTGCTGAGCAAACAGAAAAGGCATAAAATGGATAAGAGGGGTGAAAAAAAAAGGAGAACCTGCTGTTAAATAATCCTTTGAGCACTGTTCTGAACAACTTGACAAGATTAATAAGCTTTTCTCATCATAATCCCCTATAAAATGGGATATGTAGGAACTGGGAACGTCCGTTTGTCCTGTCTTAAGCAGAGGACAGAGGCAGGTGATTAGGAGGAACTGATTTTGGATCTGAGGAATACGTGGGCCTATACTCAAGCAGCCTTGAGAAAAGACTTAATTTCCTACCTTGGAAATGTAGGCTCTGTCACCAAAAAAATCCCATGGGGATGAACACTTAGATGCACAGATTCCCATGGACCCTGTCTTCATAGTTCTTTCTGCCATTGTTTTGTGTGTTTGTAAAAGAGTTTACCAGGACCTGAAAATATTCATCAAAGTTTTATATTAAGTTTCATTCTCAACCTCTTCTCTCTTTTTTTCTTTGAAGAGGTACATTTGAAGGCACAAATGCATTTCTAGGATATAAATTTGGTCTGCGTTTCACATCTAAATTATGTTTTCCAAGATGCCAGGTGAAAGCCCTTGTACTTGCAGCCACTCACTGATTAGCAAGAGCATCCCTGAAGTGGAATATTGAACCCTGCAAGAATGTAGGGCACAGGCACTCAAATCTTACTGGAAGCATGGAGGAACCATTTCCTCACTGAATTGTAGGCAATTGTCATTTCTGTCATGGACAACATTTTCTGTCAGGAAATTGAAACCATTGTAGTTGCTCAAGGACAAACAGCTTATGCTGACTTTATTTTTACCCCCACTCCCCCTTGAAAGCAGAGTTCCCTCTGAGCCCTCATCTCGAGAATTAAGCCCTGCAAAGATCTCAGCTTACAGACGGCTCCTGTGATCGACAGTAACAGAAAACCTGCTTTAAACTACCAGCACAGGAAGCTACTGTGCTGTTCTCTGAGTCACCTACAGAGCTGCAAAGCAAGCCATAAATCTGCTAACGGGTCCAGCTTTCTTAGCAAGAGTGTGCACAGCCATATAACACGAGGGGCAAGCACACACGTCTCTCCTTTCACCACCTGAGGCCCGGATAGCTGTTCTGCTTATAAAGCCCCTGCTGTTGTGGTGAATTTGAAGCTGCAACAAGTGCTGAGGACTCACCGTGGAAATACTTGTCTGCTCATGACCTTACAGCTTTCAACATTATAGCAAGTAGGAATGGCAGCATTTGAAAAATCTCAAACCTGCTATTTGATAGCTGAAGAATGTGCCCTGTAATTGCCCGAGGATTTGGGGGAGACTTGACCACGGTTGTATCCATTAACAGAGTGGGAATGAGATGCACAACCTCTTTTCCTTGCCCCACAAAAAGAGCAGAGGTAGAGGTTGAGAAAGCTGACAAGCTGGAGGCTGGTGTGTTTGGTCCACTGGTGTCTTTGGTTCACTACAGAAAGCCAGAGCTTGTCTTGCATTGCTGCTAACAGCAGCTTTAACTGGAAATGCATTTGGAAGGTTCCGAGTGACAGAAGCTGTTGGTGCTCAGCAGCTTCCAGGTCACAGATAGAGCTATTTATAAGTATGTTTAGGATTGCTGTTAGGCATGTGATTATCTTCTGAAGTTTACAGCTTTTCAGTTCTTGGCACCTGATTCTTTGCAACTTGTCTGCTGCTGTGTGAAACCAGCTCTTAAAGTGTGTCTGCTGTGCCAGGCACTTCTGGGACACGTGCAGGGCCACCTCTGATCCTTGACGGACACTCTCCATCTTCTCTGCTGAACTAGCAGAGTATTTTGTTCGGATAAGGAAAAGCTGAAATAAGAATCCAGAGCCTTATTTTGAGTTCTTGGAAAAACTCAAGTCTGATAAATGTGAATAATTAAAGCTGTAGACAATCATAGAACAGTTTGGGTTGGAAGGAACCTTAAGACTATCTCATTTCAACCCCCTGCCATGGACAGGAACACCTTCCACACGAGCAGACTGCTCAAGGCCCCATCCAGCCTGGCCTGGAACAGGCAGCTTGATTCGTGTAGTGCAGCAAACTAGGTCTGCATCTTATTTATTTCTCTTTATTTTCCCAGTTCTCCTATTATTTTTGTTTGCCCTGTAATAGAGCTTGTAGCTTCTTTCTCTACTTGTACTTTGATACAAACAGCATGAGTGCAGCCCCTATAAAATATTTTGCCTTGCACTAAATCAAACTCAGGAAGGAAGAAAAAATCAATTTTATCTTCACCTGGACACAGAGATATCAAAACCATTACAGTGAGAGCACAAGGTAATTTTCATTGGGGCAGTGAATAACTTCACTCCCCGCTGAGCAGCAGCACGATGCTATTTCTGAAGCTCTCACATTCTAGTCCTTGTTTGGATTTTCTTTGGAAGAAACCTGCAGCAGCCAGTTCCCACTAAGGCCTTGCTTCCTCCAGAAGATGGACACCTTCTGTTCCTGCATATTGCCATCGTCTGTGCTGCACATGTTTGCTTGGAGCTGAACAGCAGTACGTGTGAGGGGAAGCCTTGCTCCACCAGACTCTTCTTCCTGGAGAAGATCCATCTCACATGGACACACAGTGGTGAGATGTCCCAGTTTATTGAAGCTGGGGATTGATTGAAATGCACTTCCAGACACTGACATGCCCTGAGGTGAGAGTTATCCTGACAGGAGTCAAGGTCAAGCACGGGCTGTCATGTGCCAGCAAAACAGATGTTTAATCAAAGCCATATAAAATATTTACAGGGAAGCTGCAGCTGCTGGTGAAGTGCAGCACATGACACATCATCTGATATGAAAGGTTTAAGGAAAATCCTGAGATGTGGCCTGGCAATGGCTTAAAATAAATAATCTGTCATGAATCTAGTTTTTCTCCTTTTTAAAGCCAGGTTGGATCCAATCTGTCTAAATTAAGGTTCATTTTGCCAGGCTGCTCAATGCTTCTGCCACAAACAGGAATGATGATAGTTCCCATAAAGCTTCTTCAGGTCCACATTTCAGAGCTCATCTGAAGCTGAAGGCATGACATTTCTGGCAGCTTCCAACAAAGCATGACAGAATGGCACTGGTTTCCAGTTCTGGCTTTTAATGCTTCATGTGCTTAAGTCAATAACCACTCTTATTTTCTGACATGGTGTGTAATGATAAAGATGTGGGTGGAAATGTAACTTGGACTTCATGCAAAGAAAGCAGACAGCTTGTGATTTCCCCTCTTTGCTCTGAAAACTATTTATTACCTTCTTATTAAAAATTCCTCTTCCAGTGTAAACTGGAAAAACCTTTGCAGTATATCCTCTTCCTCTTTCTCTTAATGTTTCCAGCCAGAAGCTTGCTCAGAATTTCACACCAGCAGATTGCTCCTTCAGCTCTGTGCTGGCAACAGCTGGGGATCCACAGCCATGCAGAGCCTGCTCTGCTCCCTCCAAAGAACAGAATATCTGCAAAGGATGTTCAGCATTTTGCTTGGTTGAAGCCCTTCTTTAAGACGAGTGGAACTCACATTATTGCCTGCCCAGCTAGCACAGTGATTCATGCACGGACAAATTACCAAGATAATAAAATTGACACTCGGAAATAATTACTCTTTAATTTAGGAGGGAATTAAAAACAGGGGCACAATCCATTGCAAGTAGTTTTACTTGCAGAGTAGCTGATTAAGCACAGTCCTTCTCTTTTAATCTGACTGTTCACAGGGAGAAACAGTGACCTTGTTGGAGCTGAGGGCAGAAATCCCACTGATTTTCACTGAGCTGGGATCTTACTTTCCACATATAAGTGCAGGTGCAAGAATTTGCAAACTTAGACTCTTGAGCTGGGTTTTTGATGCATTTATATTGCATTTTTTTCTCCAGGAGCCTCATAAGCAGGGCAAAACCCACTTTCACAGCCAAGTCTTTATTGTTTGTCTAGGATTAACTTCTGGTTAACAGGAAATATGTTTAAAGTTACTTTCTTTTGAAAACTGGTGAATAAGGAAACTTTTTTGCTTGAAAAGCCAAACAAATTTTTTAAATGGGATTTTTAAATCAGTACTGGGGCTTTTGAGAAAAGCTGAATGGTCTTGGATTCCCAGACTTGTCTAACTATCTTATTTTTAATTCAAGTAGAGTTTGTTCTTCTTTGCCTAAGGCAGGGAGTGTGAAACTAGATGGTCTTTAAGGTCCCTTACAACACAAAGCCATGACTCTTCTACAGCTCCTTTCAAAGACTATTTGTATGAGGGAGCCTGCATCCTTTCAGTGCAGAGTGACATCATCATCATATATGAGCAGACACATACAGTTCTCTCTTTTCCTATTTAGTGTTATCACAGATTACAAAAAAATTATAAAGTTTGCCACTGTTTAACATCAAAAAAAAATCTTACTGCCCCTTGGCACCCTTTAAAACTGTAAGAGCAGGAAGGTATAAGAACAGAAATAAAGTCCTTATTAAAGAGGTGTGGAAACTTAATTTCTGTTGAAATATTTATTCCTCTTGAGGGTCTGGCACTGAGTTTGACCTGGTGGCAGCAGAGATCTGCAGGTCAGTTTTACTGAGGTATAAAACCTGAGTAAAACTAGCCTGGGTTAGTACCTGGGCAAGGTCAGGTAGGTGTCAAGGTGTCTCTTTGCCTCAGACTGAGCTATGTATTAACAATGTGGATCTCACCAGGAGATAGTGTGCTAGCCCAGGTACCCTCCATGGAAGCATCTTTATTTTTTTCAGTGAAATGAATGTGAAATGTAAGTCTAATTAGCCATTAAATCTGATCATTTTTGGCTTTGGATGCCTACCAACACACATTGGTTCAGAGGATTCCCCAGAGATATTTTTGCATCAGGGCCGCCAAGCTTTGGAATGGACAGCCCAGGGAGGTGGTGGATTCACCAGTGATCCCTGGAAGTTTTCAAGAAACAACTGGACATGGCATTTAATGCTCTGGTTCAGTTGGCAAGGGTTGGACTTGAGGGTCTTGGAGGCCTTTTCCAGCCATAACGATTCCATGATTCTATGCTTATGGACAGCAATCCATGCTTTTATTAAGATTTCATGATCATACAGCCTTACAGCAGTTTGATATTTAGCAAACATTAATTTCACTAAATGAGTCTGTTTATCTATCAAGTCTGCCAACCTTCCCAGAGCAAATGGTTTCATCTTTAGTCTTGAAGGATTACATATGGATAGCAGAAAGAGAGAGAGAGTGGGACGAGGGGTGCAGGAAGTAGAACACAAATAACACCTGGTGTCATCTTGCACTTTCCTGGGTGAAAGGAAATATTTGCACTGTGTAGCCCACACCTATTTAATTAAAGTTCAAAGCTTGAAAACTATGCCTTGCTTTTACATACCTCCGTAGGGAGAGCCAAAAGAGCGGCGACGGCTCGGGAGAGCGCGGGAATGGGATGTGGGAGACAGCCAAAACCCAGCAAAGTTAGCACTTACAAAGCCACACTCAACCAAAACAAAACAAAACTGTGCCTCATTTTCCAGGAAATAGGGCTCACCCACAGTAACTTATCTCTTAGCTGAGGTTATACACTTTAGAACTTAAGAGGAAGGATGCTGGATGAATTCTCATTTTCTCTTCAATTGAGTGAAACACTTTTACAGGAAATTCAAAATGAAACCAAACCTAGGCTGCACTTTACAGGCCAAAAAAAATCAACTTCTTCAGTAATGAAGAGCCTAGATGCTCTTCCAGGAAAGAAAGATTGGAAAGGGGAGAAAAAAATTCAGCAGATCATAAAAGGGAAGAAAATGGTGTTGTCCATTTCAGATATGGCTCCAAAAAATTATCAACACAGTTTTAAACAAGTTTTAGCTTGCAAGAGTAGATTGCACAGATTTCTAAGTAGATTTTCAATTTAATTATGTTTCTCATACGTCCTGTTTCTGCATTTCCTCAGTGGTAATGGAGCATGCTGAACACCAGGGACCAGAAGAACAGAAGGGTGTAAAAGCAAGAAGTCATTGCATTAAGACAACATAATCATACACTTTAAAAAATTACATGAATTCAAGTCCTGGGCAAAAATCCATTGCACTTTGAAACTCTCACCATTTCTAGGAGAAACTAAATGAAAATTGCATTAAACCTTGACTTGCTATGCTTTCTGTTTATTTTGTACTCTCTTCTTTTCATACTGTTCTGACCTTTTTACTGCTAGTCTCCTCTCAAGAAACAATTGAACTGTGCAGTCTTCAGAGAACACAGGTAGAGCTTCCTTTTTTTTTTTTTTTTTTGGCAAGTCATCAGGTACAAGCATGAGAATTTTTATCCATGTTTGAATTAACATATTTTCAAGGTGATATAAAGTGCCTTTATAGACCTCCCCCAGAAATAAGAAAATGTCTTAGGTGGTCTGGGATATATTATAGTATTTTTCTCTCCAAGTAAATATAATTATTGTCTCTGTCAGTGCAGAGAGGTGCATAATAAAGCTTTATTAGCTCAAAGCCTGAGCTGAAGGAATAATAAATAAAATAAACCCATCAATACAGCAATCTGCAGTTCATTTGGCTGCTTTGCATATATTTTAATGTATTCCTGTCTGAGATGTGATGCGAATGCTGCCTTGTTTGTATGACTTGTTATAGAAAATTTATATTCTTCTACATGCTATTGTTCGCACCTGAATGTGGCATTTGCAAGCAAATGTGCAGTTGTTAGCAAAAAATAACAAAATCCTATCTCCTAGAGGATGAGAATCTCTGGTTAGTTAAACCTGGGCATCATGACCTCAGCTCTCACAGTTGGGAAGACAAGGTGATGAAGCCAGAGGCTCCCTGAGCGTGGAGGCATGTAAATGCAAATTCCTTTGTGTGAATGTGAAAAGGGACTTTTAATAGAAAATCTTCCACATGCATTTATTGAAGGACTAGAAAATTTATTTTAACTCCCCTCCCCACCTTCACACTATGAGGAGCTTAGTCCCTGTGAAAAAAAGAAATTCAGAATGCACTTTCCTCCCATTAAGTATGAAAGAAAGAACAGAAAACCATCCAGCACCTACTTCTCTGCCTAGAAAAACCCCTCCTAAAAGCTGTAAAAGTATTGAATTTGGACCAATTTTCAGCTGTTTTTTACAGACGTCTTAAAGTGAATTTTGCTTTTACATGGGTATAAATGCCTGCAGAGAAATAAGAGGGTTCAATGAGAAAAGAACTGCCGGATAGGGGGATGCTTTCAAAAGCCAGCAATCCACAGCTGTAGTGGTAATGAATAAGATGTTTAAAAAAATATTGGGTTTTAGCCAAAGTTGTGGGCTTGATTCAGGAGCTGGATGGTGAAATTCCCAGGTGTATTTCTGCAGCACATCTGTTCTGGCCTGAAGCACCTGTTGGGCCCAAAATGGGTAGCACAATCTGAGTTCCTGTCAAGGTAATTTAGTTTTTGCTGAGCTCATACTATCCATTCTTCCCCACCTGCACTCTCCCAGCTTCAGCTGCGCCTCCACACTGGGTATTTTGTGTTCCATCAGGTGGCTGTGCACTGAGCACAGTTGGTATGTTGACCCTGCTAAAATCCACTCTTCTCCTACAGGGCTGGCTTTTGGCTGGGTTTGTGAGCTGATCCCATTTTCCACATCATCGTGCACTGAGACAAGGCTGCTGATGGACAGGTACACAGCCAGGGTGGGAGAGGAGAGTGGGGGGCCTCCTCCAGCAGCAGCAATCTCTGATTGCTTGAGCTTTGAAGCTGCCTTTAGGGCTCCCTCACCTGCTGTCTGGATGACTTTTCATCAGAGCTTGGACCTAGCTGAGGGGTTGTAGAATTACAGAACCGTTTAGGTTGGAAAAGACCTCCAAGATCAATACTGGCACTGCCAAGTCCACCACTAAACCAAGTCCCCAAGTGCCCTTTAAATCCCTCTGGGGACAGTGACTCCGTCACTTCTCTGGGCAGACTGTTCCAATGCCCAACAACCACCTCTGGAAATAATTTTTTCCTAATATCCAATCTAAATCTAATCCGTGTGTCAGTGTATCCACCACTGGATGATTCTTGGTGGATGCTGGCTGGGACGTGTTCATGGTAAGCACCATTCCCAGTTTTACTTTTCTTTCCATGTTTCAATAGCTTGAACACGATGTAGGTTTACAGTAAAAATAATACAGATTGTACAGATACTTTTTTGCACGTGCATTCGATTTCTTGACCTGCCTTAAAATGTTTCAGGGCTATAGTGTTTTAAAGGGAAATTGTGGGAGCCCGGGGAGCCTGGCCTGAGCTGGAGGGGTTGTTAAAGAAACAAAGGAAGGCTGGAGTGGGTAGATCATTACCAAACAGCGCAGCTACACGGTTCCTGCTTCCCTAATGAGCCTGACAGCATGCAGTGCCACCTCTCCCTTCTTATGTAAAGCTAATCCCTTGCCCTCTCTGACAGCCACTATTTACATTTGCAAATGAATCCATCTTCCCACACTCCCCCCCTTCCACTTCAAAGGGAGCAGAAGGAGACAGGACCAGCAGCACGGTCCTGCCAGGACAGCACCAGCCCCTTGGCAAGGTATGACGGGGTGACAAGAAAACCGATGTGGGATGTCTGAGCTGATCCCAAATGAAAAGTTCGGCTGGGACAGTGCTGGCAGACACTGGTTTTCTTCCCGCATCTCGCGTTTCCGCATTGCCACCACGCTGAGGCCACGCTGCCTGCAGCACGGCAGGGACACTGCTGCTCTCCTCTGCCCCTCAGCCCTGCTCCCTCACAGCTCCCATGGCTGGTTTAAGATGGGTTAAAGCCAAACTAGCCAAACTAGGAGTCAGACGAGCCAAAACCTGATCTTTTCCAAGGAAAGACACAAGTGATTTGTGGCGTCTGAGCTGCCTGCGGCATGAGGGCTCCTGAGGTAGGGAAGGGAGGGACTGTGGGGTGGCGGATAAAGGTCGGCATGAAGCGCCACCAGGCCTCATCCTCTTGTACCATTTCAATCAATTCTTTCTGGGGGGTGAGGCAATGTGAAAAGCAATGAGATTTTGTGTTCCGTTCTCTCTAATGACAGCTGCGTCATTGATTTGACTAATTGGCTGGGAATGATCCTGCGAACGCATTTTTTATAGGACAACGAAGGCGAGAAGTCATCCCCCCCACACCCTGCCTTCAGCGTGGGATCTCACAGCAATCGCTAAATACACCGAGGCAGGGGGGAGAAAGGTGGGAACATATGGGCTCTGTTCCTTCCTTTGTTTCCATGAATGAGCAGCAATTCCCCCATCAAGGCCGGCACGGCGAGCGGGGCAGCGCCAGCCCTTCCTGCAGCCCGCAGCGGGGAGCGCCGCCCGCCCATTGAGAGCCTCCCAAAGAGGGGCTTGTTCTGCCCAAATGCCGGGCGTTTCTGGAGCTAAGGTTATCCTCGGAGCCGAATACATAAATACGAGATTACCGGCGGGCCCTGCAGCCGGGCTGGAGGAAGTGTTTGTTTTCCTTTCTGTCACTAGGCAGCGGGGGACCCGTCGCCTTTGTTCTGCGGGTCATACTGCTGGGGATGGCAAATATTGACATACATGGAGCTGGTTTTCATTTTCACGTGTTTCTTGTTACCTCTTACAGCTGTGTGCTTTGGCTTTTCTCTTCTCTTGTCTTCCAACATCTTTTTTTTCCTTAGTGGTTTGTTGTTTTGGTTTTGGGTTTTTTTTGTCCACCCTCCTTGTATGTTTTCCAGGGCTGGTGATACCATCCCAAATTGCATATTACAGCCCCATAACCTCTGGCATAGCTTGTCCAAATGACCTGGGAGCTTCAGCTCTGCCTGGTGCCACGGGACATTCATTAACAGGGATGACAGGAATCTCCTGGAGAAACCGCACTTCCCTTCTGGTCCTTTTGCAGTTGTCATTTCAGCTCGAGGTTCAGAATTGTTGCCAGGTGCTGCCTATTTCATTGTACCTGGCTGGTGCTTAGAGCCAGAAACAAATTTTTCAGGGTTGTCAGACTTAAAAAGGAAAGGAGGGGCACACAGAAACAAGCATCTTGCTCAATTTAGCCTTTTCTTCTTTCCAGCTTTGTTGCTTCGATTGATTTTCTGTGGTGCATTTTAGTGCGAATTATTTCTACCTATTGCTGGTCAGAGAAAATACTTGTTTCTGTTACTGAGCAGATCCTCAATTCAGGATATTTTCATACAACTCAATGCACTGAGGTAGAGGTATCTTCCAGGAAGAAAAATAGGCATATTAGAAAATTCTGGGAATGACCACACAAAACCTGCAATACAAAAAGGAAAAAAAAAAAAGAAATGCAGGCACAGACAACAAAAATCATCCTGGTACCATGACAACAATTTTGTAAAATTGATGTGCCTTTTCCCTTAATCACTGTGGAAAAACAGGAAATTATAATTTACTACTGAAATAAATATTTGCAGTACTCTCAACATGCCATGTACAATGGGATCCACTTAAACATTTGACGTTGTACAAAGGAAACAGTCAACTTTTTGAGTCAAAAATGCATTCACAAATAAAGGGCTGAGAGAAAAGCCATGTAATCTTTGGGGTAATTGCTCAGCCTTTTGAGTAACTTGTGTGTTCGAGAGGGTCTGCTAAGTCCTGTGGCAACAAAATGTCTCCATAGTTCATACTGATGATAATGCCAGAGGTAAATTCTAGTTCCATGTGTCTCTTGTCACCTGCTTCTGCTACATAATTTAGCTTCCCAATTGCTGTGCATAGACAAATATCCCTTGCACTGGCACATCCTGTGCCGATCATCCTTCTTTTCTCAGTATTTCTGAAGCATCTCAGTAACTGTGGTGCCTTTTCAGACCAAAAAAAAAAAAAAAAAAAGCCATTTTGGAAATGATTGCCTTTGCAACAGTCGCCTCAAGTTTGCTGTGAACAAAAGGCAGAGCATTCTGCTGCTGTGTGCAGTGATTGAGCTGCTCAGCCTAGTCCTCTCTGAATTTCCAATTACCCCTTTGAGCTCCTGTAGTGGCGAGGGAGGGGAAGGCGGGAGGTATTCTCATCATGCTGCAATTATGATTCTTCCACTGTCCCTTCCCCTTCTTCTGAAAATTATTCAGACTGGAAGGGAGTCATTACCGAGCTGATCATGATAGCATGTATTCTTTAATAAATATGCTCACAATGGTTGGGGTGAATAACGCTCCAGTGACAAAGGATTGCCTCATAGGTGGCTCTGTGATTAGCCATTGACCTCATGGGTGGTTTCTCTCCCACCTGGATGATTGAAGCATCTGAAAAAGGAGCACAGAGCTCTGATTATAAATTACAATTTCTGATCAGAACCGTTGGACTGATAATAACTCATCGTGCAATCCGTGAAACATTCAGGTTTCACAAACCCCTCGTGATTAGAGTCCTCACAGAGAAATGGCAACATGCCTGAATCACTCAAAATTTTAATTTGTGAACATAATCATAAATCAAGGTTCTCTTCATAGGAGGGCTTTGCCCTTTTTCTGCTTGTTCAAGTGCAATTTTGTTCAGTGAGAAGTAAGGCCAAGCACTGGGTTTAGGACAGATCTAAAAGGGGATGTTGCTCTTCATGGACCCAGTATCAAAGCTGTTCATCAAAAGGTCAACATCCTCCATCTGCAAACAGCACCCAGGGTCAGCTCTCTGATGTCAAAACATGCCTGGTCCAATTCTATCAATTTCAGGCAGTTTTTTGAGGGCTGGGTGTTTACAGGCCTGACCAAATCCTAGCACAGCATCTCTGGCTGCTACCACTTGAAATTTGCCATGTCTAGGACAAGAGGTAAATCTCTTTGTGCCAGGGTGAAAGCCAAGCTATTATATGTCCTTAAAAGTCTTCTGGAACCTGCCCTGGTTTATGTAACCCTCCTTCAGAGCAGGACACTTCAATAGACAGTGATCCCCATCCTCAGAAAGGTGTTTTCCAACAGACCTCTCTCCTGAATGAGGATTGTAGTTCAATTTGGCTTAAAAACATAGACTAATATTGACACTGCCCTCATCCTCTCATGTGATGATTTAGTTCCTCAGCAGAATGAGCTCTCCCATAAAAAAGGATGTTTGATACAGGACAATAAAGTTTGATTTGCATCACGATTTCTCCTGCCCCAAACCACTGGCAGAGAAATTCCATTTTGCCCTTGTCACCAGAACGGTTTGTGTTGGAAGGGGCCTTGCAAGATCATCTCATTGCAACCTCCCTGCAACGGGCAGGGACACCTTCCATGAGACCAGAATGCTCAAAGCCCCATCCAACCTGACCTTACCTTCACTTTTCCTTCCTTTTAAAACAGGAAAATTAAAAGGTGAAAAATAGAAAAGAAAGATGGCTTGGTGTACACAGAGGGGTGAAGGTGTACACAATATACAGTGCACTACCAAATCCATGCTCAGTGCCCTGGGTTTTTTTTCAACAGCATTATAGCACTAAATTATTTATCAAACAGATTAACAGTAGGTACATGTATATTTAATGTAGAAATTATCATCCATTTACAGAAGGGTTTTAAATTAGCACATGGGAGAAGCTCCTTCCTTGGGTGTTTGCCCTTCTTTATAGCAGCTTCCTCAGCCTGTGAAACTCATCCTATTTTTGAAAATATTTCTCCAGGTTTTGACACTGTTGAGCAGAGTGCATTACCAGTTAGCCAGAAACGGCCTGATCCCACTGCCTAAAAATCTTCTGGAGGGAAAACCCACTTGCTGTGTGACATGACAGCTCCAGAAACCAAGCTGTTGCTTAGCCACCCTCCCAAGCAATCCAGCTCTTCCAAGTCTTCCAGCACCAACGTCTGCTCAGCTAAACTCTTAGTGCACCCCAGGGGTCTGCCACTGGCACACTGAAGTCTCATTTCACTGAGGTATGGGTGCAGACATCTTAAAAACATTGAGCTGAAGTTCAGGCAGAATTCTTTAAATGAAGGTGGTTTTTGTGTATTTTTTGCAGTTTGAGAAAGATCAGGCCTTTTGCAAGTTCAACTTACTCATTTCCCAAAGCTGAAAAGTGTGTGTTTTCTCCTGCCTGCAGCCCTCGGGTTGATTTTCAGAACCTGACTTCCTCATCCACTCAGCATAAATGTTATGGTATTCCTCTTAGGTAGTGGAACAAGCATTTCTTTGCAAAGACCTGCTTTGAGTTATTCTGGGCAGCTCTCAGGAGAGGGGAAATATAATAACAAAAGATTTAACTACAGTTTGCAGCGCTGTAGCCAGGGAAAGAATCAGCAGTGTTACAACTAAATATTTATAGCAGAACCCTTGCTGAAGAGCTCTGTACAGTAAATAATTACCATATTGCTTCAGTCAGGACTTCTCTGATGCAAGCCAGGCAGAGTTTGTTCCTGCCACCACTTCAGGGTGGGAAGAAGCCATCCCACACATCCCAGTTGTGTGCTCCAGAGTTACTGCAGCTCTGGAGACACCTGCCCCATCCCTGATACCACCACCAGTGCCTGTATGAGAGTGAAACACTACCTCTGGTGTTAATCAGCACATCCTCCTGCTTCATTTTCTGTTTTGGAGGACAAATCTCTTTTAATTCTTCAGATATCCAAAACAATCTACTTATCTCGGCCTGCAAAACTTTCATCTGAGGATCAAAAATATCCTGGTGCATTAGAAATATGAATTTACCCTGTAGGATAATGCATTTTAATCCTTTAGTGAGCCAGCTCTCCTCCTAGTTTTAAATCAGGGAGGCCTCTCAGCAATCTAAAAGACTTGAAAGACTTGATTCTCTCCTGCATTAATGCACACACATATTATCACTAACTGTTTAGTCTCTCTTTAATCTATTTAAATGCATAATACAGACTTCAAACATATTATTCTATTTCCATTTCAAATTGCATGTGAGTCATTAAGCAGAGAGATTTGTTCATTGCTAGTTTTTAAATGTGAATATAAGGGCTAGATTCTACCATAGTGTTAGGTGGAGATAATTACCTTTTCACCTGAGTGTCACTGTCATATTTTCTGAAAAATCCTCTTTGCCCTGGATTTCTCTCCTGGGAAGCTGAGAAGCCTCAGAGAAAAAATGAAAACAATAATTATCTAATTTACTTCTCCTGTGTTTTGCTGCTTTAGAATGTAGTTTAGAGATTGTTTATCCAACATGTAAATTGTTTTGACTTAATGACCAATCATGGTCCAGCTGTGTTGGGACTCTGGAGAGAGTCACAAAATTCATTAGTATCTTGGTAAGTCTTCTGTGCATACCCTTTCTTTAGTCTTTAGCAGAGTTTTAGTACAGTTTAATATAGTATTCTTTAATATCATATATATCATAAAATGATAAATTTGCCTTCTAAGAACATAGAGTCAGATTCATTTCCTTCCTGCCATGAGGGACCCCAAAAATACCACACCTGAGTGCTGGTAGTGGATGCCTCTTACAGGGAAAATGCTTAGGTTGGGTGTTCTGTTTTCATTTCTCCCCTTCTTTTCTCCTTTACCTCATATTAGAGAGATTGAACTTGTTAAACCTGGGTATTTGTACTTGACACATGAATTTATTATTCTGTAGAAATGCTTCAAGACTTATGAAACTTGTGAGGCAGCTCTTAGGTAAAGGTTTAAATGACAAGGAGAGAAAAACAGGCTTTAAATGATGTCAAAATCTTATATAATGATAGCAAACACAGTTTTTTCTCTTACCAAGTCCCAGAGCATATAGACAAGGCAATTCAAAATGGTTGACAGCTCAGGACTGGTGGATGGAGCAAGTGATAGACAGACCCTAGAGCAATTAAAAGCTTTCCTCAAATGGGAGAGCTTTCATTTTTAAGAGGTTTGAGAAGTTATAGTATGAGGTTGCCTCTGATTGTGTTTATTTGTACCTACAACTCACATCAGCACAGTGAAGCACAATGTCCAGAGGAGGCAGGACAAATAACACTCCATATTTCAACCATCAGCTGTCCCAAGGGCATTTACCTCATTAATGAGGATGATGGCTTCAATTTTTCCCTGGAGAGTCTTTGAAAGGAGGTGATTGATACAGTTGCATAACAGTGACATATAACTTCTGTGATTCAAGCAATAAACTCTGTTTCACCTCTTAAAAAGCTCTGCGGACTATAGTAAAGTTGGTGAGAATTCTCTGGGTTATCCTGTGAGACAGTGCCCTTAGGTTAAGTGGTAAAATAGGGAAAAAAGAGAAAATACCGAATGTATCATGCAGAGACCCTTGTGCCCATAGTCTCCCCCAGCAGCACGGGGTATCCCCACAAGGCATTGTCAGGAGAAAGCCAGATGACACCTCAGAGACCAGAGAGCAAAAAAAGAAAAATATAAACCCCTCTCTTGATTTTTTTTCCCCCTTATAGAACTAGAGTTTTTTAAGATTTAATTTTGTGTCTTTCATACAGCCAATGATTTGCCATTACAAGCAGGGCAAGCTCTGTGTATCATCAGGAGGTCTGGACAGCATCTTTTGTACAGATGGAGCAGTCAGACATTACTTGAGCAGTCAAAGTTGCCAGGGATGGTTGTTTTTATTGGTAACTAATGGGAGATATTTCCAAGTTGCTTATAAAGATGGTTGCATGGAAAAAAAAAACTATTATGGAGGAACAAGACCATGGTATTTATAGGGTGATTCTGCTGAAACAGTTCTTTCTGTGATAAAAGCTCTGAGAAAATTGGCTGAATCTACAACAGCATCTCTTTTGGAAGATGGAGTGTTTGGTCAATTCTGTATGTAGACACAGTAAAATATCACTGGAGATCACACATCATCAGTGCTGTGATGCAGCTTGGTCTTCAACATGGATCTCATGGATCTTTTAGGTAATAATTTGCTATTAGACTGAAGGATAAAACAGTTATTTTTTTATATGTGTGTATGTGTATATATATACTAAAATTTCTTTATAATGAAATTATTTGGCACAAGAGAATATATGCAAAACAATCCTTGGGCTTTGGTATCAGCTCCATGCTGGCTTCAACACAGCCTCCCATTCAATAAACTTCAAAGATCATCAGGAGTTATGTCCACAGATTAGTTTTGGTTATAAAATCTCAGTGTTCTGCTGTCTTGCCATGCGCCAAACTTTCTGCTGCAAGTGTTTCACCTCCTAATGGAGTGTGAGGAAGAAAAGCTGAGCACAAACACTGTTGATTCAATGAATTTGCAGCCTGCTTAAAGAACTCGGCTCTGCCCTAACAGGATTTTATGGGAAACAAAAGAAGAAAGGAAAATGGGTTGTCTGACAGAATAGAAATCCCCTGCTTTTGCTGATGCCAAACTTATCTCAGTGCCACATGACGAGATGGCCCAGCAAAACAAAAGCAAGCACTGAGATCAGATTGGTTCCACATTCATGAAAAAACCCCATCAAGCACCATTAAATCCCTGCAATGACCTTCAGATGAAAACATTGCGTGTGGGTGTGAGGGGAGAAGAATCCTGTAACTAGTTTTATCTTGGCAATGCTAAGCTTGTTGGAAATGTCTTTTAAATAGAAACACTGGGCAAAAGCAGCTCCTGGGACATCTGGAGCAGGGAGTGTCCAGGGTTGGGCTTAGACACGTCCTTCCCTCTGCAGGGGTGGGGAAGCTGCTGGACCCCGAATCACGTCCCTGCCCATCTCCTAAGAGCACCAGGGAGCCTCTGAGAGGGCAGGGACCTGGCAGAACCACACTTCCCAGCTTCTTCTTCCTTCCCTCAAGTCAGGGAATGACCAGGGTGAGGTCAGGAGGTGAGGGTGCATCTCCACATCCACCTCCTTAAGTGTGTCCAGCAGCCCTGAAGATGCCAAGCACTTATCCCATTATTCCCTTTTGGCAAGAACACACCCATGATTACTAAGAGACTGACATTTTAATTTTGAGACATGCCTGGTAGAAAACAGAGGGGAAAAACATTCAGGATCACACTCTCTGGGTCATCTCTGTGTTTGGTTCGAGGCAAGACTTGTGAAATGTCAGCCTTAGAGTCAGAAATGAAATGACAATTCTGGGTTACCTTTGTGTGGCATTTTGACTGGAAAAACTCAGCAATGCACTCTTCCCCTGAGTCAACTCCCAGGACAGCCCACTGGATTTCCTTTTTCATGAAGTAATACTGTTTTGAAGGAGGAAGCACAACAAAACCATAAGCATGCTGGATATTAAATACTTTATTGTATAAATATTGTATTGTATTGCATTGCTTGATGGGAGCAAGGACACGTGGCTGAACAAAAACTCTGTCTCGGTACGATTTTTTTGTGGGGGGTTGTTTGTTTTTCTGGGGTTTTTGTTGTTTTTTTGGGGGGTTTTGGGGGTTAGTGTGATACATCTCCATCAATAGCAATTAGATACCTGAGCTGCAGCACCCCTGTCTCTGGAGAGGGATCTTGTTGTCTAGCAGAAATCCAGCGCTGGTGGCAGCAATGGGAAGCAACTGGTGAAACATTTCAAAGGGGAAAGCACATCACAGCTGAGTAATGAACAACTCAGTGCAGGTTTTACAATAGTTTTAAACATTGGTTTAGTATGAATTCTGACAAAAATCTGTGTTAAATCCATGGCAACAGCAATAGTTTTTTCTTGGGCAGCCCAGTTTTGGGCTGTAAGTGTGCATTAAATCCTTGCTGGAAGAGAAACAAGTAATCTGAGCCCCTCAGCATGATGTCTCCTAGCTTAGCCCTCTCTCTTATTACAGTTGTTCACCCAGACTAGTGCTTTGAATGTAGATGAACTTGGAGAAACTACTGAAGCCAGCAGGAAAAGGTAGAGGTGCCAAACATCATGAGGGATCTCCGAGCAGGGAGCACCAGCTCTTCCCCTTCCTGCGGGCTCTCCTTGCATCCCAACCTCTCTGAAAGTAAATTACCAGAGAAAACACTTACCATTTTCTTTTCTATTAATCAACATCCCTTTGTCTTCATGGGTGATAATTGCTCCTGACTTTCACTAAGTGAAAACCAGCGAGCCAAATCCACTGCTGGCATTCGCAGTGGGAGCGTCGCTGGGAATGGGGAGGGATGTGACAGGGACACTTTCTGGGCTCTCCTCCTGTGCCCAACACCTCCACAGCATTACACAGGGCTATTGGGACACAATTACTTCCCTTTTTAATGGGAAGGCTCAGACACGGTGTTTTCTTGTCATTTTTATTAATTATGATTTATACTTACAAGGACCGTTTTAAGCTGTCAGCACAGGAGGATTGGTGGCAGAGCTCTTCAGTCCTTTCTCTGGGGACATGATGGTATTAATAATATCATCATTTTCTATTTTTTTTCCAATCTATTATAAAATCCATGAAGCATAAGAGCAAGCCTTTGAAGCACCTTCTCCTCTCCTGTCTCTGACAGGAGCTGGTAGCAGTTGTTGAGGGAAGGGGCTAATTATGTACTCTCAGATAGGCAACTGCTCTATCAGGCAATTATTTGCTGGATTTGTTTTCTTTTTTTTTTTTTTTTTTTTTGTATTTTAAAAATGAGGGGTTTAAATAGTGAATGCAATAATGCAAAATAGTGAATGCAATATGCAAAAACATAATTACTGAGGCGAGTTCTGAAACGCTGAAGGCAAAATGACACATTGCATCTCAGCGGGATAAATCTGCTAAGATTTCAGAACTTATTTATTTATCCATTCATTTATTTATTATTAATTATTTATTTGAAGATGTTCTCATTTCCCCTGCTTGTTTTTTTCTGTCTAAGAATTACAGCCTTTTTTCATCTCAACTGGTAGAGGCTCACCTTTAATTCACCTTTAATGACTACCTGAAGCATTCTTGAAATTTGCTATAAAATTTTAGGCTGCTCCCTTTCTCACCCCTTCTTGTTTTTTGGTTTTTTTTTTTCCCTGATGCCTTTTAATTTTTTTTTAAACATGGCATTTTAAATCTATAAAGAGATGTATTTTGTATATTCTTCCCACAATAAAAATACTAGAGAGCTTAGAAGTAAATACATTTCCAATCTCTAGCTTAGTTTTGCAGGGCCTATTTTTTGTTTTATGAATTCAGAAATGACTGTGCAGATCTTCTGCTGTGATAAATTAAAACTCTGCAGCTAAGACAACTAATATAAGGTGAAAATATGCCCTCCATAAACTAGATGGTTATTTGAATAGCCCTATTGTTTGTTCTTCAAAGGATATATATCAAAATAAATCTAATAATTTGAATTATCAATAAAGAAAATACCTAGTTTATTCCAAAGAAAAGCTGGCTCTTCTTTGGTTCTGCTGCTTTCACAAATGAAAGTGGCAAATAACCTCCAGAAAAAGGAGAGCTCTTCCTAAAATGTGGACCTCCTGTTCATAAATAAGCAGAGTTACATCACTGAAGGGATTGATTAATTGGACATCACAGAAGTCATAGTTATAGTAACATTATAAATCCTGCATCCCTGCTGATACCCTGAAATGGTGCACATTTCCAAAGGATGCAGTGCACTGATCCTCCTGGAGAGTCCACGACCCAATAAATGAGTTCCAGCCCAGTGTACAGCCCTCATAAATCAGCTCATTATTTCCTAGGCATCACTAGATGTAATTGAAATTGGTGTCATGTTTATAACCCCTGCTCACAGAGCATGTGTGTGGAAATGGGCTAAAAACTGCTGAAGAGATGTTTTGACCTTAGGTGACCTTCGTTTAATCATCTTTCATATGACAAAGAAGAAAATAACAGTGTTAAAGAAGAAATTAATATAATTTCAGGGAGTTATCTCCAGCAGTCTCATAAGGTCGTTTAGGAACTCCAGTGATCATGGTGGATGCCCTTCTCATGTGTGCTGATTGAGAGGTCAAAATGGAGATATTTTTACTTGTTTTTAGAGCTTCCCAATGATTTGCTGAGCGATATCTTTTTTTTTTCTTTTTTTTTTTTTTTTCTTTTTTGTAAAAAAAAAAAAGTACTTCACTGGAGTGTGGCTTAGCAGAATATGAGAAATGGAAATTTATGTCAGGAACACAGGAAAGCATCTCTATTACACAGGCTGGGAGGTTTTGCATGCAGCCCCCCACGTCACAGCAAGTGTGGAGAGAATGCAAATGCAACGCCTGGGAGCATCTCCCTGACCGGCGACTCTCTTGTTGTCTCAGGCCAGCTCCCAATTCATCCAGGAGACAAAGGAAGGCCTGGAGATGAAAGTCCAAACCTGCTGTCACCCTGTCACAGCAGGAGGAAGTTGCCAGACAACACCTAAGTGTTGTATAGCTCCATATTGAGCCCGAAGCCTTTTGAAATGAGCAAACAGACTTTGATGTGGCAGCACAGGATCTGCTCTCCATCGCCACAGGGGGGGGATGCTCCAGGGGCAGGTGATCCCTGGCAGCTCCATGGAGAGGCACAGGGAAGGCTGGAGGATGGATGGGTGCCCAGCTTGGTGAATGGAGCAGCTCCTGCCTTGACCTCCCCCTCACAATATCTTGCCCACCATTGCCTCTGGCAGAGGGAATGCAGAGGCAGACATGGGGGGGGAAGAGCTACATCAGCCTCAGGAAGGGGAAGAGCCAAGCTTTAACTCCTGCTAGTTCCTGTGCCTCCTGGAGCTCTGTACTTAACACTCATGGTGTTTAACTTTCTCAGTAGGGAAAAGTGCTGTGAGCCTTCCCTTCCAAGGTAAATAAACCACAGGTACCTTGCACTGTGCACGCGTGTCTTACCCAAAGCCTGTGGCTTCCTCTCACACAGCTTTTTTCTGATACTTGCTCTTTTCCTTCTGCTCAAAGCACAGAAATCCCCTACAACCATCCCCTTACCTCCCATCTCAGCTGCTGTAACTTTGCAAAGATGCCCAGTTCCCACTGAGGTCCCTTCCACCATCACCCAGCAGTGATGGGCGACTCCTCCCCACCTTTCTGCGTGCTTGGCTCTTCCAGAGTTTCAGGTAACACTGCCATCCACTTCCAGGATTCCCATTCTCGTCACTCTTGGACTCAAGGGAGACCCTCATGTCCCCTGTCTGTGAGCTGGTGGGATCACTTCAGCCCCACCAGTGTCTTCTCCAGTCCATCAGCCAAAGGACCCCCCATGCTTCCCACCAGCTCCATTCCTGCTCTCCTCTGCTGACTTCATGTCTCCATGGTCTCACTTATAATAATAATCCCAGTTCTGGGATGAATTAAAAAAAAAATTGATATTCAGCAAAATAAATAAATTCTGGACTTTTTAAGCAAAAAGTATGCCTTGTCTGTGGGGTGACCTTGTCCCTGCCTGCTCCAGCCTCAGCAGTGCAAGCATAGTGAGAGAGGGAGGCAGGCAAGGAACATGACATATTCTGTGTCTCACTGCAGGAAAAAAGTCTTTATACCCTGGGCTCCAGGTGATGATGGCAAACAAACACCTTGGTGAACTCCTCCAAGCTTGGACTTGTTAACACAGATCAATTACTTATAAACCAGGCTACCTTCCTAAAATGAGAGAAGCTGTTGGGTGTCTCTGCCAGGATTGTCACTTAAAAATGAGAGAGACAGAAAACCTCCAATATTCTCCTTAGGTTTAACAAATATTTTGCTTTTTGCATCATTTATAATCCCTATGTCAAGGCTGCTGCAGAAATTTCAGTCTGAGAGGAGGAGAATTGTTGGCTTCTTTCACAAGACTTACTCGGAGTCTGTCTCTGGCTCCAAGCTGTAACTGTGAGTTATGCCATAGCTACAAACATTTTTGCTGAGTGTGCAACACAGGCTACTGCCCAATATCATCTACATATCTGCAATTTTTTGTCTCCAGTGAAAAAAACTGAGGAAAAATCCAGATCAATTGAAACCCATGGCTGAAATTCCAGTTACAGCAGGTGGTGCTAAAAATTTCCACGATGCATAAGAAGGTATTTTCCATGCTGGCAAAAATAAGATTTTTCACATCCTATATTTAAACCCTCAAATAAGGACCTGCAACTATATTCATACAACCATATACACTAATCTCTAGCTACCTTATTTTATGTGAATTGCTGCTAGGATATTTTGTGTCAGCCTGCACTGCAGTTGCCAAACCCCTCACAGTTCATAATATTTTACCTCTGTCAAACAAGGGAGAAAACCTGTAAGTATTCAAGTGCAGATTAGATGCAGCTTTGTAGGAGCTGATAAACAGCCTTGGCCAGGACAGCTGTGAGCCATGGAAAGTCGAGTGGCTGGTCCAGCAATGAGCACATGCAGAGAAAACGTGGAGCAGAGCTGGAAACAGGATCCAGGTCCATGAAATCCTGCTGGTTTCACAGCCAGACACCTCTACCTGCTGGAGATGGACTTGGCTGTCTGCAGCTTTGGAAATGTGCACACATGAATAGGAATTTCCATGGCAGTAGCTCATTCCCCCTGTGTGTCACAAGAGTCTTGCAGATTCCCTGGAAGTGTTCAAGGCCAGGTTTGATGAGGTTTTGAACAATCATGTCTAGTGGAAAATGTCCCTGCCCAGGGCAGAGGGGCTGTAGGTGATGGATCTATAAAACCCAAACCATTTTAAGGTTCTGACCTTTCTTTCCCCAAGGGTTTTTCTTATACGTCAGTCACTGCCTCCATTTCATGCAAAAATCAACACCACTGAAATCCCAATTAACACAGAAATTTAGAAGAACTCTGTGTCCCATTCTGATCTCCTTCACCTCAGCCCCAAGCCAAAGGAGACCCAAAAATGTCATAGTTGCATTCTGGTCAGGAAAAGCCACCCTAAAAATTCAGCACCACACATATGGCATAATGACAGAGCAGAAAAATACAAAGAACTCTGAGAACTCTTTTTTTTTTTAAACTTTGACTCATGGCAATGGAGGGAGGGCATTAAAGACTCCCTGTAAAGAGACATCAAAGGGGAGAATGTGATAATCTCAGTGAAATAGCAAATTACACCCAAATCTCAGGAAGACAATACCTGTGGTTCTCCTGTAAGAAGTTTTCCTGTAAGAGTGCTCAGTGAGGGAATCTGAGTTAATCCGTGGGAGCTGAGGTTTCCAGCAGCCTGGGAGGTGAGGCAGGGGAGCGCTTTACTGAGGGTGACCAGCCTCTAAGAAGCCACTGTGCTAATAAGGAGAAAGCTCATTTCATCCACCATTAAATGTCCATTAAGGACTTTAATTCTTGCCCAAAGCTCTCTTGCACAAAGCAGAGTCAATGGAGAGTTGTGTTTATGAAGCCTCACTATCCATTTTACCCAAAATGGTCTAACACTATAAAGGAGAAGAGAAAAGCCAGGGATCCAATATTGAAAAAATATTCCAACTGTTTTCCCTACTAATAACTTAAGTGTTAATGGAAGTAGGCTCCCACTTAGGTTCCTTGGTCACCCAAATGTTTCCCAGGTTTGTTTTAAAAAGCATGAATGGCTGAGTTTTCAAAGTTCCCCATGAAATGCAGCACT
Source organism: Molothrus aeneus (assembly GCF_037042795.1). Classification (NCBI taxonomy): domain Eukaryota; kingdom Metazoa; phylum Chordata; class Aves; order Passeriformes; family Icteridae; genus Molothrus; species Molothrus aeneus. The sequence goes on along the minus strand of NC_089649.1, from coordinate 8,069,680 downwards.
CACTGACTTCCTCAAGTTGCTCCTAAGCATAGATAGTGGTAAAAAAAAAATCATAAAGAATGATGTGTTGAAGCCCTCAGAAAGACATTAAATAGTGATTATATATTTATTACCTTCTAGGAAAAAAAAAAACCCTAAACATTTCCTTCTTTAAAATAGAATTAGAATCTAAAAATTTTTGACACCCTGTGAATTTTTCAAAGCCCCTTTACCTGCAATGTAAAAGATCTCTGTCAAACCTAGGGAGGAATGGCTGTGCAGAGATGTGCAGGGATGCAAGGATGGAGTGGGAAGGACCTTCCAGTCAAGAAGCAGTTTTCTCCATTTTGTTACACAGTTCTGTGTCTCATTTTTCAGAGAGAAAGAAACCTCTTCTCACACTTGTGTATGATCTGTCCTTAGGCTGTTTATTTCTGCTCAGATTCAAGAGGAAGACAAAGCATCTGGGACATGCAGTCCTATTCCGAAGTAAGCAGGTTTAAGGGAATTGTGATTAACATCAGATAATTCCGGGATCTTATGGAAAACTAAACCTCTCAGACGTTTCAGATTTGTCTCCTGCTGATTTTGGAAGACATTCTTTACTCAAAATTAGATCCTGTGTCTTTAATTCATATTTTCTGCCTTTACATCAAACGCAACTAATAGGGTTTCTGAAAACATTTGAAAATATTGGTTCTGCTACACTTTCTTCTTCTTTTGATCAAACAGCATGACAAAGAAACCATCAGAAACCATCTACAATAGCTTTCATTCAGTTCTGGCTCTACATATCAGAATACTTCACTGCTTCCAGCAGTTGCCAGTTTAACGAACTAATTTTTCCCCTAGGGGAGAAAATCTTGCCAACCTCAACTAAATATTTGGACTTACAGGTTGTTAAGAGTACTGTATCAGATTTGTTTTTATAGCTCTGGAAGAGATCATGGCTACTTCTCAGAACAAACTCAGCATTAGAGCCCCAGCTCTGGAGTGTCTGGAATGCAAAGCATGGAAGTTGGAAAGAAAACAGATTTCCATGGTGGATGAGAAATCCTACAGACCACTACATGACCCCCGAGAGTGTGATAGGGATATTTGCCACATGGAGTAATTTCTTTTGTGACAGAGCTGATCAAAGTTTTTCTAATTTCACTTTCCTAAAACAAAACCAAAAGAAAACAAAACCCAATCCAGTGAAACAAGTGACTCAAAATATTCTGAATCATGATAAAGCAACATGGAAACATAGAATCTTCCACCATATCAATATTGTGGTCCCCCATGGACATCCAGTGGTTCATTTTATAGTGCAAAAAATTATGTTTCTGAATACAGACATTAAAATGAGAATGCCATTTTGCTTTTCATGCAAGGCCAAATGCCTCCTAAACAGTAAGCCTTCAGATTTTTCAGGGAAAAAAAAATCTACTTTTCTCAAAACACTTCAAAAAGAGACAAAAAGGTGAGGGGAGCTATTTTTCCTGCTCTTAAAAAGCATTATGCAGGAACCTCAACTGATTTCAGATTTAAAAAAAAGAAAAAAAGGGTTATTTTTACAAATTGATTAGCTTCAGAGAAGGAGACTGGTGCACTCCAGCTCTAGCAAAGGTGTGTAAAAGGAAACAGGAGGAAACAAGAGAAGCTCCATAGAACAGTGGCTGTGTTTTGTCTCTTTGCCTGCTTTTCAGTGCTCCAAAGGCTCCTGATGGAAGACTCAAAGCTTCTCCTGATGGAAGACTCAGCTCACAGCTGGAGCTGTGCTGATTCCATGGGAGCGGAGGACGCTCAGCTCCCAGAGGAAAGGCTCAGTAATTACCAGCACTGCTGTGATCAGGGTATTGATCTGCACTGAGACTGCACAGCAGCAGCATATGGGAGTGCTTCTTTTATCCCCTGGATGGAGGCTTGGGGAGTTTATCTTCCTGTGAGAGCACCTCCTTCCTTATTTCCTGCAAACCATTAAGAGTATTGACAAACTAGTGAGATTTTATCAGAAAGGGTTTAAAAAAAAAAAAAAAAGATTAAATATCTCAGGGATGCATTGATTTTTATTTATCAGGGAAAAAGATTCTTCTAACAAAAAACTATAATCAAGCAATCAATTCCAATTACCTTATTAAAAAAAAACCCTAAAACTCATGAGCATGAGAATGCCAAATAATCTAGTTTTGTGCAATGCTTTTTAATATTTAAACAGGCTCCTTCCAAGGTAGCTCTAATGCTTGCTATAAAATTTAACTGCAAGGGCTAAATTCTCCTCTCATTGATATACCAACCCTAACAGATATAAGAATAGGCTGTGTTGTTCCCTTCTTAGGCACATGGGTCTGAATCCTACAACCAGTGTTGCTCCTTTATATTCTGCATCCATTTGCTTTTTGCTCCTGGCAGATAAGCTGAGCACTATTAATATGAATTTCCTCGCATAAATATGTTAATATGCTGTGGCTGAATGCAGATAAGTAAGGAGCTGGAATGAAAAAAAAAAAAATCCTCTCCCCATCCAGATTTTCAGCCATGCTCTGATTTTTTTTTCCAAGCACTTTAAGATTTCAACCTTCCAAAAAGACTAAAAAAAATGACCCCTGAAGAAAAGCCAAAAAGAGCACAAAATGAGGAAGAAAACCCCCACCTGCGCCAGAACTGGTGCCAGTATCATCTGTGCAGTGCAGCCATCACAGACTTCCTTTCTGGAGCAGGCTTGAGCCCAGGTGTTACTACTCCACTGGGTGCTGTCTGCATTTAAGTAACTCCTTCTCCTTCAAAACCCCGTTTTTCAGCAGTGTCACTTCACTATTGCTCTTCTGTGAGTTGCATGCTGCGATTTTTTTTTTTCATTCATTAAGTTATTTTATTCATGCACTCGTAGTTAAATGCATGATTACCTAGGAAAATTCAAGGAGGAATAGAGACAGTTCCAAACTCCTAAAATAACAAAACAAAAAACCCAAACAAACAAAATAACCCCAACACAACAACAACAATAACAACAAACCCCCCCCCCAAAAAAAAAAAAAACCAAAAGCAAGCAAACAAAAAAAGTGGACTTTATTTTAGTTTTTTTTTCAGGGAAATATGCTCAGTACCTGAATCCTAGTTGCTGTTACCTAAGGAGAATATTGTGAGGTTTTTTAAGTAAATTCCCTTTATCTGTCTCCATTTCCTGAAAAATGTCAGATGTACCTATATAGAGAATCAGACACTTTAACATTCTAGTAGGCATTTGAAACAACCTTTGAATCAGTTAATTAGATTGCATGCAACATGGTAATGAGGTCACAGAAACTAATTTGATGACCTTTGTTATAAACAGCTATTAATTAATGTATAATTAATCTTCACATTTGTAGGAGACATTGCATGTGACTTGTACATGAAAACAAAATTAGGAAACATCATATTCATGTTATATATGATTGTTGATTAAATGGTTATCATATTTAAATTATTCCCAAATTATCATGCAGATAAGCAATGAAGGTAATCAGATAACAACGATTTGCTCAGCATTAGAGTTTGTTCAGTGTGTGATGACAAGCTAAAGCATTAAGCAGCTGTTTGAGCATGAGGCAGACTCACCAACACTTCCTAAAATAGCATCCCTTGCTTACAAAACCTTCTGATAAAGCTCGGATTTTGTAAAGGAGAAAAGAAGAAATAACCATAAGCAAGGACAATACCAGGATTATCAGAGATAATGTGTAACGTGTTTTTTCCCTCCATTTTTTTGGCTGAAGCAGAGGGGAAAAAGCTTCATTTCACAATAAATTTATCTGCAAAACCTTTCTCCAAGCTTTGGTGGCAATACTGAAAATGGATAGATTGCCCTGCACTCATCTCTGTGTCCTCAATCCCTCCTCCCCTGGCACAGTGGGAACAACAAATATTAGCAGAGCTTAATGGCCAGGTCAGTTGCAAGCTCTGAAAGTGTGGATTTAAAATGTGGGATGAACTCAGCAAAATGACTTTAAATGTGTTACATCTTGTCCAATTATTAATGAAGGAAATGACCTAATTTCTTGCTCCATAGACAAGGGGATAACTCATTAATGAGCAATAATACATTAGGACTTAATATGGGGAGCTACCAAGCTAAATTCTAGGGGTCTGTTGGTGCTCTTATATAAGGTTTACCTTAGGCCTTAGCAAATCCTGTCCCAAAAAAATCCACCCATGGAGTATGGCTGCACTGTCAAGTCTTTCATTTCCAATGCCTCTGGCTTAAGCTCCAGAAAAAAATCATTCCCAGATCACCATAACCCAAGTAATCATTTCTGCATGGTCATAAGAAATTATTTTTAAAAATTCTAAACATTGAGACTTGATCATTTCTAGGAAATGGCTGTAAAAATAGCACCTTATTGTTTCCAAATGATTTCTGTTCAATTTTCAAATTTAAAGCTTCAATCTGCAAGCATTTACAAGTAGCAGTTTTCTTCTTGTCAATAGCTGTATTGAACTCATGTTCAGAGTTCAGAAAATGAAACCACGTCCCCTCAGCATCACAAACTCTCAGGCTGGGACTGGGATTGTTCCCTGTCTCACATTCCACCAATTACAGAGCTGGACTTTCATTAGCACTAGGGCTAATTAAAAGACGTAGGATCCAAACTGTTCTGACAGAACGTTGGCTACCTGACAAAATTAATATTTTTGTGAGAATGCTTTCCAGAGAGAAAGTCAACTTCTTTGTGCAAAAGAAATGCTCCCCTTTCGTTTTCCCTCCCATAATTTTTGGGACACACACAGGCACACACATCCATAACTTCGAGGCAGAGATGCCACCACACATTTTTGTCCCATTTGCATTGAAATCCCTGTGCCACTTCCCATTTTCTGCATTGAAATATCTACCAAATGAGGGGGGAGATGAGGATGCTTCACAGGAAACAACATCCAGGCAGAAATCCAGGGATTAAAAACTAAATAAAGTAAGAATTAGCAGACTCCTGTTCTTCATTTTCTGTAAAATACTGACACAGCTTTCTGAGTCTATTTTGAGATAACTGAAAGCATTTGGGTTTCTGAGAAATTAAATATTTCTTTTTTAAATGCCCCCTCTGTTTGTGATTAGATATCTTGCAATATTTTACTGTAATTGGTAAATCAGATTAAAAAGAATTTACTGAAGCATAACTATTGCCCTGGAAAGTAGAAATACAAAATTGTTTTTAAATAATGCCAGGTTCTCTGATCTCCTACCAAAACAAACCTGAAAATGGAGTAAAAATTTAAAATACTGAGTTTGCAATCAAGATTAAGATTCGAAAATGTCCCTTCAATAAATATTGAACATTTATTTTTAAAAAATCCCTTAACATTTACTGCAATAAAAAATTATGATTTTCCTTTGGATTTGAATAGAAATAACAATCAAGCCAGGTCTGTTGATATTCCACTGCCAACACAGGTAAAATACATATATTTGAAGAGAGACATTAAACTTGGATGTAGGCTAGGATTTTCTCTCTTTGAGCTTCCTGGATGAAAGGCACTGTATGGTTAATAAGTGCTGGGGCTGTGATGTATTCTTAATAATCCTGGAAGAGCAGACATGTTTGGAAAGTCCATTGCTGTTTTTAATTAGAGGGAATCCAAAAGTTCCCACTAAGGCCACGCTGGTGAAGGCAGGATTGCCCACAGGTTGTTACAAGTGGCATGTAAAATTCTGCCTATGATTTATTTCAGAGCTCCCTGGAAAGCAGGTGGATAGAAAAGGACAATGATGGGAAATCCTGGTTCATTCCCCTTTCCACACTCAGGCTGAGTGTGAAGATTATGGGAATGAGAGGAAAAGTGGAGGATTCTGCCAGTAATTCTCTTATTTACACAGCGAGTCTCAAGTCCAATGTCTCATGGTGCAGTCTCAGCTCCCACTGATTCCTTACCTGCTCTTTATTTATTCAGTTCCTGAAGTTAATTTTCTTATTAATGTGAAAAGATACAATTTAGAAAGTGTAATTTAATCTGCATCTGTCCCTCTTCCCAGTCCCCAGTGCTGGAGAGAGAAACAAAGACCTACCTGAATGCACTGTATTAAATAACCTGTTGTATGACCCTAGTGCTAAAACTTTTGTATTTTCTGCTGTAGGATATTAATGATTAATAACCAAGTGGCACTTTGGAGGATAGCACCAACCCAGGTTGCCATAGCCAACACACAAACAGAGGGACATGGAATATAAACTATTATAATAAAGCAGTTATAATGAGCTGCAGCCATCCTGGAGGATGAGAAGGACAAAAGAGGGGAGAGGACAATGAGAAGGATGCAGCCATCCTTAAGGATGAATAAATGAGGGGAGAGGACAGTTTTCCCTTGGCAGATGGATACAAAGAAGACAGCCACATGTTGTCAGTAATCCCTTAAATACTGTGAAGATGCTTTCCTGAAAGCAGCATCCTCTGGTACCCTGCTCCTGTGACCAGGCACCCAAATGTTGCAGGCTAAGTGGCATTTTGGGATAAAGCTCTGAACCACCATCAGATCAGAGATAAGCCTGGTTTGCTCCAAGCTGCAATTGTTGAAGTTAAACTCTTTCATGAAAAATTAACCCCTCAAAATGCAAACTGCTATTGCAAGTTTACTGGATTTTGGAAACAGGAAAGCATGGATGCTCAGCCAGGCTTGGCATTGGTACTTCTCCAAGCAAGAAACAAAAAAACCTCCTAACCAGAAACCAAACCTTCACTGAAGTGTTGGCATAAAGCAGATGAGTTCCTCACAAGCGCTGTTGTTGCCTGGTGAGTTATTAATGTATATTAGTGATTAAAGGTCAATGGTTTGACTCGATGCTCTTAGAGGTCTTTTCCAACCTTAAAAAAAACCTACCTATATATTGATTTCATGGTCTGGATACCCTTCTTTCATCCTGACTCTCTTCCAGGAGGAATCCCAAGCCTGCATTTTTCCCCCTTCCACATTGTGGTGTCTGGGATGCAGCCAGAGGATGCCAGATCTGGACAATCAAGGGAGCAGAGTCTGAGGGTGCTACACAGATAAAGCAGCCCAGAATTCAGCTTTTCTTCTAACACAGGTACCTCCTTCCTTAAAAGAAAAAAAAAGTAAACATCACTAAATAATGTAGGTACAAATAGGAAAAAAGCTTATCTGCACTTCTCCCACAGTTTGTGTACTCAGCTTTCTTGAAAGTGTCTCCATAGTGTGGCATTTTTCACTGTTAGATACGTTGGTGTTACCATTTAATTCATTACCCAAGGGCCTGTAGTGTAAAATACAATTTTCCTACTTGGATTCCAACCATACCTACCATGCATAATAAAAACCACACATTCATTTCACAAAAATAAATCAAATTCCTTTCGGGGGCACGCTTTTATAGATGGCTGAATCTGCAGTGCTTCTGATTAGACTAGAATAAAAAAGGAAAAGGGAAAAAGAAAGAGAAAAAAAAATGTGTCCCTGTGGATATTTGTTCACAGTGTTACAACTACTTCTGGGAAGGAGGATTGCCTGCTTCTCTAAGTGGAGCGTTAGCTGTTAGCACAGCGAGGTGTGAGACAATGGCTCTGCTGTTCCACACCGGGGGAAATGGACACGTGGAGATACGTTCTGCCTTGCTAATGTGCTCCAAAGCAGCTTCGTGAGCTGCCACGAGGCTTCCCCCTCTTTGCTGGCTGATTTCAAGAGCTGCCCCAGCTTGGTGGGCTCGGGAAGGACAAGGCCACGAGCCCAGCACCGCAGCCCCTCCCTGAGCACCACTGATCCACCCTGCCACCACTACTGGCATGGGGGGCATGAAGAGCTCAGTGTGACCTGCCAGCTGGGTGCTCATCCTGGAAAAACCTGCTCAGGGGGTCCTGGCTGACAACATCACTTCAAGCTCCTCCAGATGGGTTTGGCAGCACGAGTTCCTCACAAGCGCTGTCGTTGCCTGGTGAGTTATTAATGTATATTAGTGATTAAAGGCCAATGGTTTGACTCGATGCTCTTAGAGGTCTTTTCCAACCTTAATGACTCCATGACTGTATCATTTATGACATCACCATTTGTTTATTCTGCCCTGAAAGTGGCACGCTGCACTGCTGTTGTGACAGGCACACGGAGGAACCGTGCAGTTCTGTGCTTAATTTCCACGGAGTTAAATGGGACCTGTGGTTGCCCAGCACCTCAGAGGAGCAGGCAGTAATTGCCAAGCAGTGAATGGAGCACTGAGAAGCACTGAGAGCAGGAAAGTTAGCTATGATGCCACCCAGAAGATTAAGAAGCTGTCATGCTTGCTCAGAGTAAATCATTAGCCAACTTGTTTTATGAAATAATAACAACATACATTGCTCCCTGCAGTCTGTGCTTGCTTCTGCATGAAATGTAACACAAGTCTGTAATAGGGAACAGAAATGAGAAGTGCAAAGTGAGGCATGGGAGCACTGCAGTCCCTCTGTCCTTGGCCTGCCTGGTACAGCAGCTTGAGAGCAAAGAAAATCAGCAGTCTCCATATGAAGCTGCATATGCGTGACTCGAGGCCAAGAGAAATCCCATATGTATCTCCAATATCTGCTAAAGGCTGCCATTCCCTCTCCCAGGACTTAATGGGAGCATCTCTGGAGTCAAGCAGAGCATGACTTGCATTCCCTGGGTTTCAGGCATGTCCCAAAATCATCTGACTGCAGCAAGGCTTTGCCACTGCAAAGGTTCCAGCAAAGGGCTCTGTCACTACAGGACAGGAAATAGCACGATGTGCACACACTGCTGTTCCCAAGGTAAAAAGGGGAAGTTTATTTTCTGACTCCAACATTTATAGATTTCCAAAAAGTGCCAGTGGATTGGAGGGTGACAGTGCCACCTCTCCAATGACACTGGACAAACCAACGGTCTATCAAATTTTGCTTTTTCTATAAAAGAATGCAAAACAATAAGTTATTTACAGAAAGTGTGTGAGAAAGTTCGTTACAAGAATGTAAACATCAGAAGGCTTAGAAAAGCTTAAAAAATCAGGGCGGCAGGGCTCACATTCCTTATCATATCTGCTGGTTTTCCATATCACTGGGCTGGTGCAGGCATAGCATACCAGCCAGTGTTCATTTTGAACTCACTCACTAGTCCTCTGTCATGTTCTAATACCTTGTGGGGGTCACTGTGTCTGTTTAACTCCAGTCAAATTAGAACCACAGCACGTAAGAAACACCAATTTGCAGAAGTGTGTGATTCAGCAAGAGAAATAACTCCCAGGACTCCTACTGTCTTATCAAGTGATTTTGAGATTATAGTGGCACAGTTAATTTTGGATACCAAGCTCCTGATAGCTGAACAAATAGCTCAGTAAATAAGGACAATATCTCATCAGTCATTCATTCTGATCTCCAGTTGGGTCCAGCATGTGAATTAAGATTTGGGTTCTCATCCATCCTGTAGGGAAGGAAAACATTTCTGCAAAACACATTCACATATTCCATTAAGACCCTCCCAAAATGGTTTAACCAGAATCCAGACTTCTGAGTGCACTTATATGCACTTATACCATGTGCCCACAAATAAAACTTTAACACAAACCTTACAAGATAATTAACTTCACTTAAAAAACCAACAATAGCAAGGAAACTTGGCAATGGTCAACTTTTTCTCTTGCCCTCTGTTCCTGATTAACTCTGCTGGAACCTCTACAGGATCATGTGTGCATTTTGCAGCTGTCTCACCAGTGTTAAAGGAAGATTTGCATGTGCCATAAAGAAAGCAGCAATTGACCTCACAGGCTTGATCCTCATTCCCAGGCACTTCTGAATGTGATCTGAGACTGTTGGAATTTAACAGGAGCATGGACACCCCCTCAGGGCGATGACTACAGCCCATCTGAAGAACCTTGGGAAGAGTTTAGGCTAAGATGAGGCTTATCTCCATTCTCTCTCCCTCTTCCTTCAAGGGAAGGGGCCACAAAGCAGAGGGAACAGAGGGAACACTTCCCACCAACTCCTGCAGTCTCCTTTCTCAGCCTCTCTCTACCTTGCCATTAAAACACTCCCATGTATAATGGGAGAACATTTACTTAAGTTTACTGGCACTTGAATTAACAGAGTCCCCTCACAACACCAAATCAGACCACATTTCCAGGGTGATGTATTGAAAATCTTGTGAGAACACAGGCAGAAGCACTAATTGTGTGTACATCATTAACTCCAAGCTGATAAAACATTAGCTGCTTAACTCCTGCCAAATGCACCAGGCACCTCTTCCAGCAGGTGTGTTACTGTTTGAATGTTACCTGTCAGAAAGTGAGAGCACCTTAGCTTTGCTTCAATCACTTCAGAATTTGTGGATTTGGAACTTCAGAATTTTTGTAGTCGTTACATGACTTAAAATGAAGAAGGAATCCTTTCAAATAAAATGCAACATTTCAGAGGTTGGGTTATTTTTTGTCTCCTTAAATTATTAGAACTCACCACTTTTTTTTTTTTTTTTTTTAATCAAATATTTTTGGCCCTTTCAAACTACCAAGTTTCAGAAAGGCTGAGGAAGAGGAGCAAATACCCCAGTGCATGGTCTGGAGTGCCTGGCAAGGAGTTTGACAATAAAAATTGGAGTACATCTAAGGAGATGTGCAATCCCACATGGAGTGCTTTGTCTTAAACCTCTCTCAGCTCTGTGCCACAGCAGCATTTCACCCTTGACTGTGCTACTGCTGCTCGTTTGCTCATAGTATAATAGAAATTATTACATGCATATTTACATGTGTATTGCAAATATACTGTGCACGTAGATAAAACTGTGACTGGATAAATGCATTCTCCCTGTGCATCTGAGCCATCCCCTTCTGAATACACAAATCCCTTGGTTTCAGACTTAAAGAAGTTAAATCCCACCCAGTGGACATTGTAGGCACCTTGTCCTCTTTTGGATGCTCACACCTGATTTTTTGCATCAGGAATTTCACTGAAAATATTTTAATTTTTAATTTCCCAAAGTTAAGCTTGTGTTTGGATTCAGTAAGAGTCTGATGAGCAATTGTACTTGCCCCACAGATGAGTAACATATACAATTCAATTCAAGCATGAAATTAATAATCACTGCTTAAGGGCTGTATTTAATTTGATTTATAGCACATAACCTTATTTTTCAGCCCCACTTGTTATTTAGCCCTATCAGTAACTCCTTCCTCCTCTGTCTTTCATTTGCTGCATGCAAGAGAGTCCTGATTTTTGGGCCAAGTGGGTTATCCCATGCCACCCCTGACCTGCTCTGCTGTGCCACTCTCTGGCATGATGGATATGCCCCAACTTCTTATGCAGTGTGAAAAATACCCTTTAGCTGCAAAAAATAGATTAAGTTATAGTGAAAAACCAAAAATAAGTAACTGGGAGTGGACTCCCAAGTCAGATCTTTCCATCCCCTTCTCCAGCCAGCATCAAAGGCTGGACTTGTGCCAGCTGCTTCCTCCTGAAAACCCAACAAAAATGAGTCTTATGCTGGTTAATGCTCTAAAAGCCTTCCTGCAGAATGCACTTGTCCTGCTTGCAAGGGGCTGGGCAAGGCTTGGAGGCCCTCTAATTGCCATGGATAGATCAGCAAACCCTGCTGAAAGCCGTGTCAGCCCCATTTAATTATTTTGCTTCACACTTGGGTGCCTTTAACACAACAGTGCCTGCAAGGTGTTCTCCGTGCCGGCGGCTGCCTGGGAGAAGAGCAGCTGATTTAAAGGTTGGAGGGGAATAAAAAACCCCCCAACAAAGGTCCATTATGGTTTCCAAGGAAAGTAAAATGAAACGAAACGAGAACTAAAAACAATTGCCCTGGTAATCCAGCATCATGATTAAGGAAATGGACCAAAGAGAGACCAAAAGATGCATCATAAATCTTGAGGAGCAGCTCCCCACATGCTGCTCTATTACAGCTGGCTGCTCAGCACCTCATTAATGCCACGCAGCTCAGATGCTGGAAAATGCCTGCTCATGATAGCACTGATAAGCCATTATTCCTGTGTAGGAGAGTCTCACTCTGCATCTGGGCAGCATTTTTGAAAATATCTCTCAAAGTCCAACATAAAGCCTCACTTTGCCAAGTCTGCCCAGGCAATTTGGCAATTTGGTGTTACCCTTTCTAAAGGTACACCTGAGAGCTCGTTCCTGAGGCCACAACCACCACTGCTTTTTCCAGAGAAAGGAGGCCAAGCAGTTTCCCAAAGAAGGGTGTCAATGCATACCCATTGCCCAGGCCCACTGGGATGGCGTTGGCTCGCCAGGAATGCATTTGATGGTTGTACAGTTCAGTTTTTTGGTCCTCAATTATATTTTCTGATATGTGGGCAAACACTAGAGTTTGGTTTTTAAAATATATATTATGAATTATATATAATATTATAATTATATTTATATTGTATATAACTAATTATATAAAATAGAGTCCACATTAAGCAAGCACTTATACTATTTTTCTCCCCTTCTTAGCCATTAACTTGTTGTCACATGACTTCATCCTCCTTTTTAAGTACCTGTCTCAAAACATTATTTTAAGTGAAAACATGCTGGTGTTGCTGGTCTAATATTGGCACAGAGGAGTTGGTACACTGGGTTCTGTTTTCATTCTCTCCAGAGCTCTCCTGAGTTCCTGTGCATATTATTCCTCCCAGAATTATACTGATGAAGAAGTGACTTTTGTATATAACTACATAATATGCTTGCCTTTTTATTTTTTTCCAGGATGGTGAAGAGCCAAAACACATAAAATAATATTAGCATTGATCAGCATTAATTTTGCCAGCAGTTACATTTTCCAAATTCTGTTCTCCACCTTATAATAACATTCTCAAATTATAAGGCACAAGACTCAAATTGCTACTTACACTGACATCAAAATGCAGCAATTACTCTTGTTATAAGGAAATAAGTGTGTGGGAAAAGAAGCAGGTTTGTGTCTTTTCTAGGGCTGTTTCCATATAATTTCCATATATATTCCACATTCCACTATCAGAAGTGTTTCTTCACAAGAGAAAGGAAAGAGAGTTTGGTCCCTTTGTCATGAAATTTACCCAAACACCATAACTGCCTCTCCTAGGCTTTCTTCTGTATGAACAATGATCTTCTCTGGAAAATGGTCATGCACAAGGCATGAATAATAAAAAAAAAATATTAAAAACTATCAAAGCAACAGGAAGATTTTGAACTATTATTTTATGCTCTCTTTCACCTAACTGCATTGGCAATTTTTCTGTACCTTTTTAGCATTATCGTTTTGCAGGGTTAACACCTTAAATGATTCTTCTCTTCCAAATGTGATTTTTGAAAAATCCATTTCATCCTTAAAATACACATTTTAGCATGGTAAAAGAATGGTAGCTACTGATTATCACTTAATTTAATGGAATTGTTATACACTGTAATTATTACCTAGTTATCAAACTTATTTCTTTTTAGTTCCTATCTTATGAAGACCATAAATGTTACTGTGGTTTTAAACGAAATATAATGCTGCACTTTGAAGAGTGACCTTCCTTACTGATGATTTTATTTCTTGGTAGGTTTATTGAAAATGAAAAGGAGAAAAAAAGGGGTAAAGAGCACCCAGAAGAGCTGATGGATATGAAGTTTGGAGATCATGATTTCAGGTGAGATAAAACCTAGATGTAAAGTCAACATAGAAATATTTTAATGGCTGAAATTTTGCTTCAGATCCTAGAAGCAGCAAAGATGTAGAAAGGCTGGAGTATGTCTAGAAAACACACTTCCCCCTCTTCCATCTGTCATCCCAGCCACCTCCACCAGAGAATCCTTAGCCTGACTCCACAACAACTGCTTCTTTGGATCCGGCTCCATCCTGCCTGCTCAACAGCAGTGGGGCTGCAGCAGAGGCTGGCACATGCCTGGAATTCAATAGGCCCTTGGCACGGCGTCCTCATCCCTCCTGGCAAGAGATCCATGTGCTCCCAGGCATTTCTGGGTGTTCTGTGCCACTGGAGTCAGCAACACATACGGTCAGCCCCGAGGAATTCTTGGCAGGAGCAAAGCTGGGAGCTGTGTCCAAGAGCAGCTGGGCCTGCCTGGTCCCTGAGCTGGGGGCTGGACTCCTCTGTGTCTGTGGGTGTGGGGGGGAAGAGACAGCCCAGGGGAAAGCCAAACAGAACAGCATAAAAAATGTCTTGTCTGGAACCTCCATAGGCACAGTTTTGTTGATTGCATGTGATAATCACTGGATTTCTTCTTTGCAAAAAATATTTTCCTTGGTGGCAGCTCATCACATAGCTCCATCTGTGAGTTCACATTAGACCACAGGAGTGGGCATGAATAAAAAAAAAAAAGTGATGGGCTATTTTCATAGTGTGTCCCCCCCAGCTCTTCCCCTCAGCATTTCTCTGCAGTTTCATATTTCCAATGCCTCTAAGAGCCTTCTCGTGAATTGTCTCTTATATTTGGTTTATTTACCCAAAGATGCCTTTACATTCCCACAGGCCCAAACTGCATTGACTGCAATTTCTGTTAGTTGTTACACAGCGCTAGAAAATCCATGGAAGACTCTTCAGCATGGCAAAAAGCAGATGAAAAATGATTGTGTGAAAGAGAGGGGGAAAGGTCAAAGTGCTGAACATTATCCCAGAAAAACACTGTTTTGTTAATAAATATGTCGTTTGCCAAAGGTGGCAGACCCCGGAATATCCACGCTGTGGGAAATGTTTCTGCTGTCAAAAGCATTATGATGCTTTGCCACGTGGACAAAAAATACCCACCCAAGGATCATCTCAGGGCCAAATCCTTTCCCACTGAGTCAATAGCAAGTGAGAGCTTGTAAGGATATTTTTTCAGGCTGAGAGCAGCTCTTGGATGGACTCGCAGGAATGCTGGTCACATTGTTATCCAGAGAATATTCAGAGAAGAATGCCTGTCTTATGGGAATGTTTTTTAAAGCAGGAGATAAAATGCTTCAGGAAGAGTTCTCTTGCAGTGAAAGGAGATCAGGACACAGCAGATGGACATCATCCATTCCTGCTGGGGTGGCACCAGTACCGCAAATAGGTTTGCAGTATCACAGGGAGAAAGAGATGACAGCAGAGTGTTGATTACCCAGCAGACATTTCCTTTATAATAGAAACAATAGTCCCAAAAAATCATTGCACTGTAGTGATTAGTCAATGTGATGCTGACTGAAAATAAAAAGGGATTTTTCATTAAAACCCAGTTCTACATTCCCAGTTGTCACAGCCACAGTGCCAAAGCTCTTAATGATTTGTAGGTACCAAGATTAAAAGAAGTTGTTTGCTGTGTGTCAGCACCTATGCAAAGTCTCTCCTTACACAGTGGGAATTCCTTCCAAACTGTCAAGGAAGTGCCAAAAAGCCAAAACTAATAGGGCTCCATAAATACTAACATCATAAAGAGAGCTGTAAATTGGCAACTTGATCTCCCAAGTCACAACTCCATGGCCATTACCAAATTAGTGCTTTGGGAAATTCTGTGTTTTGAGGAAGGTCCATCTCATCACTTATGCAGAGAGGGGATGCATTTTCTATTTCCACTGCTCCATCAAGCAAATATTGATATCCTAATGTCAGGGATGAGGGAAATGCGGGACACTGAGCTACAATGTGGCACTCGCCAGGCACAGCAACCTTGCACATATGAAATGGAGTCATGGTGAGAGTAATGCCAACATCTCAGCTTTGTAGTTTTACTGCCAGCTCTGCTGAGGCACCAGAAGCAAGACCAGTCCTGGCTGGTGGCTTCAAAAAACAAGCAGTAATTGCTGTGTGTGAGAATGGTTGCTCAACTCCTTTAGCATATGCACCAGACAGTACAAGCAGGCTTGGAAAGAGACTGGAAAATATAGCCTTTAGACTTTTGGGAAAAGATTCATTGAGTTTTGACAGCATGGAGAGATAATACAAACAGCCCAGAGGTCTGACTTATGGCCAAAATGAAATGAATATGATGATGTTTGTCTGGTCTGCACCTGAGAACCAGTCTGGCCTGATCCCAGGTGAGTCAGAGCCAGGAAGAACAGAGGATATTCCCTCAGGTCTCAGGCTGGGACGCTCCCTTGACCATCTGTGGCCAGCTCTGCAGTGCCATGAGGGCTGCCTGGATGGCAGCAGGGCCATCCCAAGCCCTGGGACACCCCATGCCAGTCTGACCAGACACAACCCCAGGGAAAGCAGGGAGAGCTTGGGTTTCCCTCTCATATCCAACCCATTCTTCTTCCATAGGATCGTGTTTTGATTTTGATTTATCATAAAGCTGGAAAGGTACAGGCAGTGTTTAGATGGGGAAATGCAGCACTACTTTTGTAATAGTATGCAGGGCACAGATGACCTCTTCTATGCTTTTCTGTCAAAAAAATGATATTATTTCTTCCCATTAAAATTTTCAGCTGAATGCTTTAATATTTTTTAGCAATTCTCCTGAAAAAAGTTGTTCTGTATGCTCTCTGCAAAGCTGCATGTGTGACCCCAGTTAAGAAAACAGAGAAGTAACACTGACACCTCATCACATGTCCTTCTCCCTCCATGACCAAAGGGCCAACAAGTACAAGGTGTGCTCATCTCCTCTATATTGAAGTAGGATATCCACTGAAGTAGGACATATCCAAAATAAACGTTAGGTCCAAAACTTACAAAAAAGGCTCAACTGAAGGAGCTTGTGATTGCAAGCAGATTTTCTGAAGAATAAAAGTGCCTCCTGGGGATGCTGCACCAGCCACCCCCACAGCATGAGACAGATTCCTTCACTTGTCCTGGGCTGGAAATGTCTCACCCAGGCTTCCACCAACCCTCAACCCTGCAGTACTGAGCACTTAAGAGAGAATATCAGCTACTCTTACCCCATTTGCTTTTGTTTTCAGGATCTCTGGACCAGTCACAAAGAGTCAGGGCAGCTTGTGTTGGTCTTAGACAGCTCTTTTGTCAAAGAAATGACCTTTAAGAGCTGGTTTGGAATGAAAACTCATATTTGATAAAGAAAAACCTTGGGAAAATATGGAAGTATCTCCCTTTTTTAAAAATGTAAAAATAGGTGCATTATAACTGGGAAATTCACCAGACCTACTGCTTCCATTTGAATGAGCAGCACTACAGAGACCAAAATGGCTCCTCTGCTCTCCAGTAGGAAGAAAAGTTTGCAAAAGCCTTTTTTTCTGCTGCTGAGCCACCCACCCATCAGTTTTATTTACCTCTAAACCCAATAACCATATAATTCCTCACAGCCTGTTCCTATATTACAGAAACAATGGTCCAGAACCACATAATGGAGCAGTAATTTTAGCCCAGCTCTTGGATGAGCCATGATCGCTGCTGTGACTGAGCTGCACCTGGGCTGGGGCTCTGCCCTATCCTCCTCACAGAGACACTGAACAGGCATTCAGGAACTCATCTGGCTTTTTTCAGCCTGCTTGTCCTTGTTTTTCACTGAATATTGCACGTGAAAGAATGGAAGGGTGTGAAAGTGCTGTCAGAAGCTGCCCAGGGAAGGGGTGGAGTCACCATCCCTGGAGGCATTAAAAAGATGCGCAGATGTGGCTCTTGGGGACATGGTTTGGTGGTGGGCTTGGCAGTGCTGGGTTAATGATTGGAATCAATGATCTCAGAGGTCTTTTCCAACTTAAAAAATTCCACGATTCTTGGCTTTGGTTTTCTTCACCTGTCCGGAGAGTCCATGGGGTCAGGAGCAAAAGCGCTTTTTGATCCATAAAAGAAGCAAACCCTGACCAGAGCAATTCCGCACCAAACACAACAAAGTTCCAAGAGCTGAAGACCCAGCATGTCACTGATGCCATTTTAATGCATTTTTAATGGCACTAAAATACAGTGAATTAAAGATAAGAGCTTATATCAACAGATAAAATCAGAACACAGGCACTTAGAAGTATGCGATGTTTTATAAGCTATGGAGGAAATATCCTAATTAGCTGTGTGAGACTTAGGGCAGCAATAATTCAGAATGAATGGGGTTACAGGTGATGTTACAGAGGCAGGAGTTGATGTTCTTAGAGCAGTCTGATGCCAGAGCTTTAAAATTTGGAGCAGTTGTGGGAAAATTATGGCAAATGAGGGGGAAACTGATGAAAAATGTTGCTGTATAAGACAAGCTTGGACACCAAAAAAAGGCAAAATTTCACAATTGAAAAGAAAAAGAGCAACACTAAATAAGATACATGTACCCACATGCTGTGAATAAACAGACAAAATCATATAGGCACTGTTTGTTATATACCCTGCTTTCTTAGGGAAAACTCCTTGGAGAACCATCTGTTGCCTGAATTCTGATGGTGATGGGGCTGAGATCTCATTGGGCAATAAATCCACCCTCATGCACATCCAGTCTTGTCACTGAGCAGAGGATTGTGGTGACTAATGGCTCTCAGGTTAGCATCCAGATCCAAGTGGACAGGTAGTTTGTATTCTGCATCAGATCTATGGCTCCCTAGAAAAACAGTTTTCAAGCACACATTTTTCCATACAAAAAAGATAATTCAACATCTTTTGTTCTGAAATATTCCAGAAAATTTCACAGATTATATAAACTCCGTGCACTGAATGTGGTTAACTACACTGTAGCAAATCCACAGTAACTCCATTGATTTTGGTAAGATTAAACACATCTGCAGCATGTACACATACTCTGCAACTTTTATGCTTTTTATTGCAGTATAATGTGAGGGTTTTCCCTTAATTTCTTTAAGGGAATTCCTAAGCATGCAATAAATCTTTCTCATAAACGTGTTTTCAGTGGACCAAGTCCACAGCTAATTGATAAACATCCATGCCAACATCCATGCTAAATTTTTCTGAGAAATATATGCAGAGGTTTTATTAGTAAAATGTTACAGGAACAACCCAGCCCAGGTACTTGAGGAATTTACTAAGATCACATAAAATGTATTTTGTTTCCTTCAAACGCACAAGATCTGATCTGTAGCCAGTTATGGATTAAAAAATCCATAGGATTGGTGCCCATGGCCTACCCCCCAGTACAGAAGACGGACAAGACATTGACCTCAGCAGTAAAACTGCCTCAAGATCCTCTTCTCCCTCTGATTCTATTTTTTACTTCTCTTTACTCCCACCTTCATACTTCTTATATGCAATACGACACTAAATGAATGACACTCACATGATGTCCAAGGCAGAAAAAGGCTCATTTATTTCTGAACTTCAGTATTTACAGAATTCTAAAAGTGACCATGGATTGGAGGATGAAATTGCCACTTCTCTAACTACACTGGTTAAACCAACAGTTCATCCATTCTCTCTTCCCCCAGAAAGGAATGTAAAATAATTATTATTTACATGAAAAGTGTGTTAGAAACTCCATTATAAAAAAGTTAACATTAAAAAAACTTAAATTAACTTTAAAAAAACAGAGCAACACACTTCCACTCGTGACTCTGTCACTTATGGGTAAGTATCTGTGCCTTGGGAACAATTCCCTCTGAAGAGGTTTTGGCTGCTGGAGCTGGCACAGGGAGGGAACAGGGCTGGAATTCCAGCCTTGTGGGGTTATTGAAACCTCTGCACAACACCTGCCCAGCAAAAGTCACACCTGAGCAGCCTGGTGCCCTCCCTCTGGCAGGAGCCAGCAAAAAAAGAGAGGCAGAGGTGAACCCAGAGCAGTCAGGAAAAGAGGGGTCTGTCCAAAGGGAATTGCTGGTGGATGCTGGGTGGGAAGGGAGCCTGCTGGTCACTGTCTCCTGGCTGGGGACACCAGCTGCATGACTGCCAGGAGCCCATTAAATATTGAAGAGCCAGCATTCAGCAGGCAGGGGAGCAGCAACATATCAACTCATTTAGTGCTTAGAAAGGTTTTGTGACGTGGCTCCTGAAAAACCACGCGCTGTTCCCTGCTCCTGTTCCCAGCTCAGGAGAGCCATGGAAGGAGGCTCTGCCCATGTGTGGGCATTGATCATCCTCTGCTGGGTGTCCTGACGTCCCCAGCCCCTCACAGATGGCTTTGGGCAGCTCTGCTGATGCTGTGTGCAAACAAAGGCTTTGACATCCACTGAGGCTGTAAGGGACCTGCTGTTGCCACAACATCTGCCTGCCAAACAAGGCCTCTGCGTGCCTCTTGGGGCTTCTTCCTCTCCTTAGGACAACAAGGAGAGGAGAACAAGGATATTTCACAACTGCATCCCACCATTATGCTTTATCCCCTTGGATTTCTAAGGAAATCTCTGCTGTGATTAGACCTTGGGAAGGTTCACGACCTATTGCATGTCACCATGATATTTTCTGAAAAATCCCTTTGCCAGGATTTTTCTCCTGAGAAGCCTCAGAAAAGAAATGTAAACAATAATTATCTGATTGCTTTTTCTTGTGTTTTGCTGCTTTGGAATGTGGCAGTGTATTTTTGATTAGTTCCGTGTGAATTGTTTTTACTTAATGACCAATTTCAGACTAGATGGGTCAGGTCAGACTTTCTGGTCAGTTATGAGTTTTTATTATCATTCCTGTCTAGCCTTTTGATATCTTCTTTCTTTTTTTTTTTTTAGTAGTTTTAGTATTTAATTTTCTTTTAATACGATATAATATCATAATATAATAAATCAGCCTTCTGAGAACTTGGAGTCAAATTCTCATCTCTCACCTTGTCCTGGGGACCCTCACAACAACACAACAATTGTGGGAGGAATGTTTTATTCCAAGCCATTCATCCAAGATTTTAATTTTTCTAGAAATAACATATTTCATTGCTTGCTGGGCAGTAAGTGAATTATAAAATATAACTTGAATATGCTGGTAACAAAGGTTGAAGCTGTTACCAAATTTTACCACCTAAAAATAGTTAGTTTTACAGAAGTACAATAAATAATAAGTGCTGTTTTACTGGATATGTTTTGTTCTTAACACTAGCAGAGTAATTTCTTTTATAGCATAAACCAGAATTTAATTAAATCCATACTTCAGTTGATACTTGTCACACAGGTTAATGTGGTTTTCCCCTCTTTCCAAAGAAAATTTACAAAATGTTTCCCCTTTTTTTGGTACCTACACTCTCACATTCACTAGCAGGGCACCTAAATGATAGACTTTTCTTTTTTCACCAAACCTTTGTGCTCTACCTTGTACCCTTCAAGTAAAAATCAACATTTTGCACCCTCCTGGGTTTTTTGGGTTTTTTTTTTTCTGTCCATGAGTAACAATAATCAACAACATCTATTCCTGGGTCAGGCCACTTTGAAACTGCAGTTCAAAAGCTCCCTGTTCTCCTTAAATGCCCTTTTGTCCTTTTTAAATGACTCTCACATTTTAAACTTTTTTTTTCTCTCTGCAGAAGGGAAAAACCTGAACTTCTTCACTTAACTCTGCCAAAAGTACTTCCAACATGGACAGATAACCTCTGTGGCAGTGAAGTTTGATTACTTCCCATAACCATTTTCATTTCTGACAAGGCCAGACCTCTGACCCAGCTAATCTAGCCAGGATCCAGGTGATAAGGGGAGCTCATCACCAAGTACAAGGTTGGATGTGGCTCTGAGCAACTCCTGTGGAAGGTGACCCTGCCCATGGCAGGGTGTAGGAACCAGATGGTCTTTAAGGTCCCTTCCAACCCAAAGTTTTCTGGGGTTCTGGTACCCCCACCTTTGTCTCCTGTTCTAGTCTGTCCAGGATTGGTGTGACCCACACCCACCAATCTTCAAAGAAAGGAGAAATCATTTTTGCACTGAATAGAGCAAACATCCTGCTGCAGAGATTTGCACATTTGCCAGCTGACCTGGCTCCCCTCTATTCCCTTTTTGATGATCCTTTTACAGTGGGTCAGAAAACAACTCTCTCCAGTTCTGGCTTTAAACAGCCAGCCTGTCTCCGTGCAGGAGACTCCCTGCAGGGAGCACCAGGGAGGGATTTCTGTGTCCCGTTCACACCAGCCAGCAGCAGCAGGGACTTCAGCAGCCAGCCCACAGCCCACAAGCTTGATTGAAAGCTGTCACCTCTTTGCTAAGGCCACAGCAATTACAATTTTAATTAACCTCTGCACTTTCTGCAACCAACTGGTAACTTATTTCACTTATGACAGAATTAACCAGCTCTCACTGCCACCATAAGCCCCAACAACAACACCCTTCCCACCACCTGATTTAGAGGCAGGACACACAAGGAGGGTAGGAAATGGGTGCCTTAATCACTCCTCCCTCACAAACTTGTAGCTCCTGGTTTTACCTGCTAACAATTTCCAGACTGGTCCCTTTCCTTTACTGAATGAAGACTGAGTGGTACAAATCCTTCTTCATCTCTAAAATCAATGCCACATTTGTGCACTTTCAGTCATCAAAATACAAAAGGCCATCAGCGACATTTTCTGGGCACCCAGTCCAGCCCACACTAAAATAAATTGGAATTTTCCAGTCAGTTTTAATGGAGGTATGATCAGACCTCCTAGAGTGTAAAAATTACAATTTTCATGCTCAGATGCTTCCAAAATAGAGGATTTGCTTCAGCTTTGGAGAACGATACAGCCATAGACTGAAAATGAAATTATTATGTAGATAGTCAGATATGGGATTTTGACTGTTGAATAAAAGTCCTCTTCAAATTTTTGCACATCTTTCAGTGAAAATAGCTAAATAAGCCACTAAGGTAATATCTGCTGGTGCATTTCAGGGAAAATAACTTTTGTGGGGGGATCATAGTTAATAAACAAACCAAACCAGGTAACACTGGTAAGTAAATCCTATTATTGCTCTTTTCTGTCATGATCTGGATTGCTTCTTGTCTTCCCTCTGAATGGATCTCAATATTTCTGCCCTGATGGTTGCAAATCAGAGTTGTATCCTGGAGAGAGGCTGTCCATGCCCCTCAGGAAAGGAGAGCTGCCAGAGATAACACATTGTCTTGTCCTCCACAGGTGGGAAAGGGACTCCAGCTCTGGGCTGGGCTTCCCCAGGCAAAGAGGGATGAAGGAGGTGCTGGCAGCTCCAGAACTGGTGCCCAGCACAGCAGGAGCTTTTATTCTCTCTCTTCCCAGTGCCACCCAGTTATTCCTTCTTAGCTCTGGCTCACTTTCACAAATATTTAAGGTGTCTGAGGGGCACCAACAGAGCCCACGTGGCCCTTGGAGCCAGCTGCACTCCAGCAAGGCTTGGAAGTGGCTGTGACCTAGGAAAGGATTAGGGGGAAGGCGTGAGGAAGGGTACATCAAGAGTTCCATTACAAGGCTGATTAGAGTTCCCTAACAAAAGCAAAAGTTCCTTAATCATTCTTCAAGGTTAAGAGGTTCACACTGTGTTCCCGTGTGCCCTGACCTTCTCTAGTTAGCATGCTGTTGGTATTCCACTTCTGAAATATGAATAAGCTATTCATTATCATCACAGCCATTATTCTTCTGCAAGCCACCACAAAGGGGAAAAAAAAAAGTTGCTTCTTTTCACAGGAGACAAGGTCAATCTACTCTATCAGTCGACTAAGCCTGAATAATGTATAAACTGTTTTTCACAGGAGGCTCTTGCAGCTGAGCAGGAGATAAGCAATGCATATCCATAAGGATGGACAGCAAGGAAAGATAATCTGCAGTTTGGAAATATTTTTACTGTGAGGTATTTGCTACATCTGCTACAGCATCATCTAAATGAGTGGGCCTTTGCAGATAGAAACTGGATTCTGTTATCTTTTTCCGGCAGTCCCCTCTCTTTAATAAGGTGGGAGTTGTGGTGCAGTTCATACCTGACAGTGAAGATAGAGGAAGGGGGATTTCAGAGCAGGAAATATTTATTTTATTATTCTTGTGGTTGATATCAGCAATATCTGCATTCAGTGCCCAAGTGTAGCCAGGTGAAGCTTGCAGGGAGAGGGAAAAACTTTCATCAGGCCAGCTAAAACAGGTTTTAAAAAAAGAACCAGAAGAACTTCTGGACACAGGAGCCTTTCTGGAGGTTAGAAAAATGGCCCAATTTTGTCAATGTTTCTCTTTAGTCCTGGGGAAGAGTTTGTGTGTGCCAACAAAGCTTCCCCAGTTTTTTGCAGCTGTATCACTTTACTCAAAATACTCTCTCACCTCTCCTTTCAAACTGCCTCAATTTATCCTTAGGGTATCATGACACAACAGCATTACTGTTAATTACATTAACTCATCTCACATAATGAGAATTAATGAGAGTTCTGCCATTGTGAAAACAGTCAAGAGTGCAGCACAGCACTGAAGACATTCTTAGCATTTTTCTACCCGTTTGATGCTATTTCTATTGCATTTATTAACTTAATTGTGGGACACACAGATGGAGCACAAACACACACACAGATATCACTTTTCTCTGCCTCTGGAGATGAAGTTACAACTTCATACAATATGAATATGTGAAGTACAAGGATTGCAGTTTTGAGGGCTTCGTTTTCTTCCTGTTTTCTCTGTTTCTCTGCCTAAAACCCTAATACAAACTTAAACTTTTTTTTTTTTTATTTTGACAGACATACATTGCCATAAAGCCCCAATCCATTACAAATGGAAATCAAGGACGAGGCTGAGTTGACTGAATTACTTCATTCCTCAGTGATTAACAGTACTTAGAAAAATCTGATGCCACCAGAAGTGCTGGTGTCCTGCTATCGCTGCAGTTTGGGATGATGAGTCTGAGGTCAGCAGAAGGTAAAATCCTCAAAGGCCAAACAGCTGTAAGCCCACTTGAAGGGTTCGTTTAAATCTTCCCTGAAATTCCACTGTTATCCCCATCCTTATCCCACAGCTTACACTCAGTCTAAGAGCTCCCCTAAAACCATTAGGAATGATTTCACAGGCGCTCCTGGAAATGATGAAAAATTGTAATTACTGCCTGCATAGACGATAATAATAAATCAAATTTTTCCTTTGAGTGCTTTAGGTCAGATTTGCTCAGTCTCCATTTAACAGCTTTCTCATGCAAAGGCTGCTCAGTCTCTAGGAGAGAGAGGGCTGTGGGACGTGTGTCAAAACCTTTTTTCACGGTCTTATCCATTTCAGGTTATTCCTGCACTAATAATGAAACTGGTAGGGGGAAAAAAAGTCTAAAAAGAAGCAGAATGATTGTGGAATATCTGTGGGGAAGAGACAGGACAACCAGTGGGAGATTGATGCAGTCAAAAATAGGATAGAACCAATTCTTTAGGTTTTGCCTAGAAAGTTGCTCCAAAAGGGATGCTGCTTTCTGCAGTGCTAATATCTGAGCCTACAAAGTCCTGACTTACCTTCAAGGAGGAAGTGAAGACTTCCTCTTTAAGCAACAAAATCAAGGGATTTATCTTTGACATAAGTTATATGAAGTAAAATATTATTTTATATCCACCCATATATTACATCCATCACTTTGCATACATTTCTTACTAATTGTATCAGTAGAAACTTAAGTCAATAACTTGTCTTAAGACAATGAGACAATAATTTGTCTCATTTTTAGAAGTTGAATAAAACAAATTACTTTTTTCAGGCCCACAGGAAACCATGATTTTTTGGTTTTTATTTCAGCTGAATTATATTTTAAAGAAAGATTTTTAATTTTGTCCATAGAAGAGCAAGTTCTTCAGACAGTTTTTATAAGAACATTTAGGGGAAATGTGTTATATTATCAGCCATGTCTATGTGGGCTGCAGTGGATAAGTCAGGAGTTATGTCATGATACTTCCATGGTCTGGGTGTTCAAACATCCTGATCAAGAAACTTGCTAGATTCCTTTGTGCTCTTGTAATCCTGAATGTCTTTTCCTCAGAAGACAAATGTTCTCAGTTGGAGGAGAATAGAGCTGGGTGATGAGCCTGGACAGTCAGAAGTCAGAGTCAGACATGCTGGAATTCTATTGTAGAACTTGGAAATATTTATTTTCTTTTTCAGTGGAAAAAATGCACCTTTTTTTTTTTCCTTATCAACTCTGCCTGTTTGGGTAATTATATTCTAAATGAAAAAGAGGATTAGTGCTTTGATCAGCTGTCATTTTATCCCTACCTACAACATCTCAAGCACTGTTTTCTTCTAAATCTCACAGGAGTTTTCAGTGACTTGAAGTGACTCAATAAATTCTTGAGGAGGCGTCAGGCCACGCAGGAGGTTTCAATACACTGATTTTTATTTATTATATGCTCCAATGCTTTCTGAACAGAGAGAAAGCCATGCATGGTTACATAAGAACTGAGGCACACAATGAGGAGAGCAGATGTTTCTGTGTCCAGGGCTCAGAGCCCTAATTGCCAGCTGGCATGTTTTCCCTTAATCTGTTGGAGATATCCACTTGCCAGGCTGAAACGTAGAGTTCCTCTGAACCCTGGGAATATGGGGTGTGTGCCTCATCACTTCCTGTGGCGTGAAATGCTAATTATAAATTGTAGGGGGATACAGTATGGGTAAATGAAGGTGGTATAGAATGTAATCTTATCCCCCAAAGAGTTGCAGCTGAACCAGTTACTAAAGATCAGGAGCAGGTGTGATGTTAACAGGCCACACACCTGTAGCCAATAAGAGCAGTGCTATAAAAGAGTGGATTGGTGGGCTCTGGAGCCACACCTGCAGCCAATAAGAGCAGTGCTATAAAAGAGTGGATTGGTGGGCTCTGGAGCCACACCTGCAGCCAATAAGAGCAGTGCTATAAAAGAGTGGATTGGTGGGCTCTGGAGCCACACCTGCAGCCAATAAGAGCAGTGCTATAAAAGAGTGGATTGGTGGGCTCTGGAGCCACACCTGCAGCCAATAAGAGCAGTGCTATAAAAGAGTGGATTGGTGGCAGCTGGAGTCAGTTGGCTGCTGCAAGGACCAGGAACAGTCAGTGCTTAGAGGAGCTGTCTGTGGGAAACATGGAGGAGGTATGAAACTCTGAGGCTATAGAATCCTTGCATTATAATGATAATAGAACTCTTGATATGTGAGGCAACAATAAGTGGCATTCCTCATTATCTGTGCAACAGGGCTGGTTCAAGTACTCACTAATCTGAGACCCCCAAATCCAGACTCAGGGTTGGCAATATCCAGGTTTTCTCCACTAATGCTACCTGGAGATAGATTCCAGAGGTTAAATCACCTGGATACTAGAGGCAGCATCACTATTTCTTTCCTGGTCTGGAAAGAGCTTGAAATGCTGTGGGAGATCCTTGGTTGACCTGACACTGCAGCACAAACCAGATTTATATTTGCCAGCATCGCCGGCAGTTGGCTGTGGATGCAAAACCAGCATTACTGCTTTGGGTATAAATTCCTCTGGGTTTCAATGTAAAGGAAACTTGAGAATGGCATCTGTACTTGAGCAACATCTTGCATCTTGAGTGCAGAAAAGCCTGCTGAAAAAGTTTAAACATATTAGCCTGACTAGGAAAAAGAAAATATTATCCAGCAGCTAGCATCTGAGATAAGAGCAGAAACTGTGAGAGCCACTGCTGAGGGTGAAATCCTGCACAAAATAACCAAGGCTTTTAGTGCAGGATTAGCAAGCCAGCTTCTTCCCAGTATCTATTATAAATATATGGCTGAGGCACATATATTTGTATGTGTTTGTTGCTACAAATTATATGCTTAGAGACACCAGACAGCACTCTGTAATCTGGAACAAAACATCATGTGGAAAAGGACATGCAAAAATGCTGTAAGTAGCTGCATGCCAATTTATAGATGTTTATAAGCCTGAAAAATTGCAGCTGGAGGCATCATGCTATACACAGGTGTATTGGAGTAATTT
Organism: Molothrus aeneus; assembly: GCF_037042795.1. NCBI lineage: Eukaryota > Metazoa > Chordata > Aves > Passeriformes > Icteridae > Molothrus > Molothrus aeneus. The sequence continues at coordinate 8,042,148 of NC_089649.1, read as the reverse complement.
ACTCTCCAAAAAGCAACAGAAATCCAGTCATGTCATTCCCCCTCCCCCATATTTAAATCATAACAAAATATTAGTAAAGAATTCACAAAGGTTAATTGAAGACTCCCTGTACATCTTGAGGGAAGGTGATCAACAGCAATTTCAATTAATTTTGCAGAAACAGACATTTTATGGCAGACTTCTCATGTCCAGCAGGGAATTTCTGTACAAAGAGAACACCAAACCAGAGCAGGTATCTATCAGGACCTGCAGGCTGAGAAATGCCTTGGGCACTCACTTGATTAGCAGAAAAATAAATGGATTTCATGGGGGGAATTCTCTCTTTTGCTTAGAGAATTCCAGGCAGGGCTGGAACCCAGTCAGCTGTCAAAATTCACCTTCTTATCAAAAACCAGTGGAAAACCTACAGTCATTTCCTTACCCTTCTAGCCCTGATCCTATCCCCATCTCTCCCCTTGCTGGTCAGGCTGTGGGCTGTCTGTTTTAGCCCTGTTGAATATTTAACCATTCCAGCAAAGCTCCGGCAAGGCTCAAAGAGGGAGAGCAAGTGACTGGCCCCGAGGGCCAGCAATTAGAGCACTCCTTTGGTATGGCAGAAAGGAGAGGGTTGTTTCCAGCCCAGGGAATAATAGTTCTAATAATAGTTCATAAAGCAGAGCATTGATCCCAGCTCGGACTGTGGGAGTCCATGATGTGAGAATTCATAACCCAACAGATACAAGGCTCTCATTTCTAAAATTGAAGCAGTGCACAAGCTCAGCTTTATTTCATATCAGTCTCCTTCTCCTCTTGCACGACTGGTTCTGTGGGAGGCAATTGAACAGCCAGCCATGGCATCATATAAAAACACATGGAATTCCAGACACCCACCAGCGTGTATGGCTTCACAAAGCTCAGCCCTTCTCCAGAGGACATTTGTCATACTTAACTGGGAGAGATAAATTTTATTATTTCTGTCAGGTTTTTCACAGAAACCAGGATGTTATTTAAACAGTAGTCTGGGTTTGTAATCCTCAGGAAATGGCCAGTTAGGCATTTATGGATGATCAACCTGGCATTTCACATTACTACACTTGTACCTCATGCCACTCCATCCTTTCTTTGCTGTATCTTTTCACCCAACAAAAAAGAAATTTCTATTGATTGAGAAAACTTAGCTGATGCTGTGACATGAAATTCAACATCCTGTACAAATATTTCATTGATCTGAAAAGTCATCTCACAGCATTTTTTTATTTTACCACTGTGTACTATTATTCTTGTTTCACTGCATATGTGTTTCCTTCCTGAGTGTTGTGCTCTTTATTTTTATACAGCTTATGTTATTCAAGTTATACAGGAAAGGGAATAACAATTAAAATTTACAGAAAGAAGTAATAGAAATGGATTGGTCCTAACAAAGAAATCCTGACAGCCCCAATAACTCTCAGCTTTCCTGCAGGGTACACTGCAGGAAAAGTAAAATGCTCAGTGAAGGGGAATAAATGAGTTTGTCTTGGCACCACACAACTCCATGAGTCACCTTTTCGAGGAAAAAGAAGAGAAACTTGCAGGGCATTTAACAACTCAAGTGACTGGTTCTTGTACTGTATATAGAAATGAATTTGGGACATTAAAATAGCATTTCCTCTCTCATTTCCTTCACCTTCTGCTCCCTGTGAAGCCTTGTCAAGGCAGCCAGTGACTTGCTTCATTTCAAGGAACATATGATTCCAATCTCTGATTGTCTTTATGGACTATTTTCATTTTTGGAGCATCTTTCTGAGAGTAGCAGCTTTTCTCTGGACTGAATCTAAACTTTGATCCTTCTGTGACTTTTCATTTCTGCAATAATAGAACAGAGTCACAGATTCACAGAATGATTTTGGTTGGAAAGATCATCTTGTTCCAACCCACCTGCCACGGGCAGGGACAGCTTCCCCTAGACCAGCCTGCTCCAAGCCCTGTCCAATCTGGCCTGGAACACTTCCAAAGATGGGACATCCTCAGTTTATCTTGGCAACCTGTGCTAGGGCCTCCCATGAAATATTTTCTGCTATAAATTGTGATATATGACCTTGTGAACAGTCCTTCCACCCACTGTACCCTTCGCACCCATTACAGAGGTGCTGAGTCCCGTCCTTGTCTTCACCTGTGTTGCTTTATCCTCCTTTATCCTTTTGAAACCCTTTTCTGGGTTTTGAACAGGAGTGTTGTGTCAGTGTGGGCAGACTGTACATCTCCCTCACACTCACCTACCAGCCTGCCTCAGTTCTCTCACCTGTAAAATCCCTGTGACTTCCCACTCTTCTGTGCTCCAGTGATGAAATCACCCAGCTGGGTGGAAACACCAATGTCTGCAAGTCCTGGCCTGACTTCTGTTTTGGGACACTCCTCCTCAGCTCTTTAGCTGGAAGACTGGATTCTCCATAAACCTGGCAGGTCCTGGCCTTTCCACAAGGAGCTGTTTCACAAGTGGGAAGATTTGCCAGGCACAGACAAAAGCTGAGGGTGTGATGGTGCTGAGTGTGCTGCTCAAAGGAGAAGTGCAAGGACTGGTCAGACCTCCTGAGCCCTGAAACACTGCTGGGAGGGATGCAGGAGTCAATGGATCACGGAGCTGGGCATTGCCTAGAAAAACATTCTAAAACAAGATAAGTCAGAAACCAAGGAAAGGAAAGAAAACAACATTAGTAACCTTTAATCAGACTGTCTGACTCTTCTGATACTATTGTTTCATTTCATGTTATTTTCTGGAAAATTCCACAAAATGAGGCTGATCAGCAAAAGTAGGACTTTGCACTTCTTCTAGAGGAGTACTTGAAATCATCAGCAATTTCAAAAAGGAGGGTTAAAGCCCACTTTCACTTCAGTTTGACATTGCTGGAGGTTCAAATCTGAGCTGGTCTCGCCATCAGATTTAAAGCCTGCAATTTAGGTGAAGCAAGCTGAATTTGGCATTCCTGGAATGACTATAGTGTAAACCTAAATGCTTTCATGCTGTGTTTGCAGCGTAAATTAAAAAAAAAAAAAAACAAAACAAAACAAAACAAAAAACAAACAAACAAAAAAAAACCAACCCAAACCCAACAGTCAGAATGTTCCCAACCCCATTTGCTGAAGAAACACAAACACAAAAAGGCACAGAAACATGCAGATCAAAGAAAATAATGTATTCATCTCTTTCCCATCAGCTGCATACTCTCATGCTTGAGTATGGAGCAGGAAACATGGTGGGGGGGAGCTATTAATTTTCTTAATTTCATATTTTGTTTTATTTTACTTCCAAAAGCATCCTGTGAAGAAATGAGAGTGGCAAAAGGAGAGCTTGAAAGTCAGTAAGCCAGTCCCCTTTTGATTAATGCAGGGATTTGCCTTAAGATACAGGAAGCCAAATTTGATGTCCACCTCCCAAACTGGGCAGAGCATGGATGGGAAGGTATCTGGAGTGGGGTGACAGGTGCAATTCCAGGAGATTGCTTATCAGATTTTCTTCCCAATATGTTTGGTCATTTCTCTGTCTCTTCCTGCTATCAAAACCCCATGATGGGTTTTTCCAGCAGAGCCCTACAGGATTAAAGGAAAAGGGACTTGCCTCTTCACACCAGCAGGAGAATGGGATTACAGGGGCAGCAGGGTCTACTGTGACCAGATTCCATCAAGGATGTGGGCAGTGAAGAGAAATGCATAATCTATGGGAGCCTCTGCAAGCTCAGGAATAACAGAAATATAAGGACCTTTTTGGGTTCACCAAGTGAAATTCTCAAGTTTTGGTACACCTGAGACAGTGGTGAGTATCCTGACCCATCCCTTCTCTGGCTACATTCACTCTGACACTAATGGGGCCATGATTTCATTCCTAGACTTTACAGTGAGAGGGAAGCAACAAAAAGGATGACTGTTCCCCATCTGCAGACACTCATCTCTTTATAATAGCTTCATTCATCTTTCCACAGAGGTCATCTGGTTTGTGCATTTCTTAATATTCCCAGGATTTGTGGGAGGAAGGGACTGAGGGGGAAAAGATTCCATAAGAGAATTCTTATTCCATAAAGAACAAGCCTTGTGACAAGCTGCTGGATGCTTCTGACCTTTCATGCTATAACACCTTCAGTTCAAACCCTGTGCTAGATTTAGATGGTGATGCCTCCACAGCCCAAGCCTGTTCAATTTGCTCTGTTTCAGCTTAAATTAGCATTTATTATGTCTTCCCTGAGTTGTCATATAATGTGCACGTTACTGTTCGTGTTTTACAACAGTTTCGCAAAAGTAAACCCCAGTGTTTACAGTAGGTTAAGAAGCTGTTATTTCCAGTCTATAAATGTTTTAATGCACGGCTGCTCCCTGATTGTTAACTTGCTCTTGAAAATAACTGCATAATCCCCATGTTATTCCACTGCTATTGACACACCAGGCCATAGATTTTCCTGTTGCCTTCTGTCACGGCCATGTCACTTGGGTGACCTTAATCCCATTAAGAACACATTCTGCAGTGAGCTGTGAGCACTGTTAAAGTCCCTTTGTGGAGCCAGGTCCCTTGGCAGTGCTGCCATCACCATCCCCCTTGTGTCACCTGGCAGGATTCTCTCCTGTGGGATGCTGGACCTTGTGCTATCCCAATAAAAATTCAGAACTCTGTCTGAATTTTTATTGGGATAGCACGAGGTCCAACAATATGTTTGGAGAAATAATAATTCCCCCAGCCCCTGGGGATGGCCAGAGCCCAGCCCAGGGATGTGGGAGCTGTGGCTGGGAGCTGGTTGGCGTTGCTGACCGCTGTGATGGACTATTCCCATCAGAGGCCACTGCAGCTGGATGCAATTTAAAGAAGCCCTGGGGGGATGCTCTAAACTCACAGCTCCTGCAATTCTGGGGGATAAGGAAAGCAAAAAAACCATGGTTTGGAGCCATGTGTTTCTCAGCTGTCCCCCTGCTTCCCCCAGCACTCCCCAGCATGCCAGGCACATGCTCCCCAAGCCACAAGCCAAGCTTTTACACAGAAAACAACCTGGCCAAGTATGGGAAAAGAAAAGTGTATTTGAACTTAATGTATGCTGAGCATAATGTCCAAATCCCCTCCAGCTGTATCTCTTGACCATAAAGCAGAGCATGCAGAAGCCACATGATCCCTCGTGGAAAACACAGGGAAACACAGTTGTACAAAACAAACTTTTATTAATATTGGGTGCCAAGCACTAAGCAGAAGGAAAAAGTGAGCATTGAAACAGATTGCGTTTATTCAATATAGCAGAAAAGCAGAGCAGCATTAGGCATGGCAAAAGCTACGCTTTTCAAAGCACCAGGGCCTCCATGAAGGGGACAAGACTCCTATTAGAGGCTCCAACTAGCTAGAAATTAAAACCATGAAAACCAAACTTTTGGCTTTTGGAGATGAAACTTGCTGCTGGCATGAACTGATGAAAAGCAGCTCTCAAATCCCTTGCTCACACAGAGCAGGTCCATATCCCAGCGTGCCTGTTCTCCTCTCCACTGTTCTCCTTTCAAAGGTTTCTGGCTTCTTTATAAAAACAGCTGACAAAGATGCTGCTGCCTACTTGCACTTTGTATTATTTCTGTAATTATTTGTATTATTAAATTCTGTGGGCGAATGGGTAGCAGCAGCACCCACCATTCCTCATCAACTTGGGCTGTCATTTAAAGCTTTCAAAATTAACAGCCTCATTTTCTTCAGATGAAGCAACAAACAAAAACCCCAGGGCAGAGCAATACTTCCCCTGATAAAAACAGTCTCCACACACACATATTAAAAGCATGTTTCCACACCTTATACTCTAGATTAAAGCTTCACATTAAGCTTATAATACCACCTGCAAAATTCTTGACCTATCTTTAATGCTAGATTTGGGGGAAAAAGGAAGAGGGGAAGGGAAAAGGTTAATAATAGGTTGAATAGATTTATTTCCTTTGTAGATTTGCAGCACACTGAGTGACCAATACAGTGGAATCCTCCAAATATCCAGGTATGTTGATTTGTCTATTGCATTTCTTTGTGTGATGCATTTCATGATGGGTAAGCTATTTGATGTTGACACAAATAGTCCAAGAGGAATCAAGAATGCAAACTCCTCAGGAACTTTCCAGCTGCTTCACACCCATTTTTTAAAATGGACACACTTTTCTTTCTTTTTGTCAAATGTTCTCCTCCTATAGAGCTCTGAAGTCTCATGTATTTTTTTACCGATGTTATTTCTGAAATATTCTAAATGATTCAACCTTGTTTGTTGCGAAAAAAATGGAAAAGGTGAAAGCTGCTTGCTGAGCATCTGCTGACCTGTATTTGGTCAATAAACACTCCCAGAACATAGGCATAATGTTCCTGTGCCTTAAAATGCAATGCAGATCAATATCACAGCCTGACAAAATGCAAATAAAAATGGACTTAATGAATTTATTTTGACTTAGGCACATCAGATTTGGCTTGTTATACACCTCCCATTAGGAAGTAATGGAAAGGATGAGGACGTGTGTCACCCAGCACTCATCATTTTGAAAATTCACAAATATATGCTAAGCTGATGTCAAGCTTTGACCAAGTTTCAACTGAACCGATGCCAATTAATGGGTTTGAGTGGAAGCCATGTAAAACTCAGTGGTTTAGACTGAATTTGGAGGGTCTCCAAAGACATAACAATATCTAAACCAGTAATAATTTAAGCAAAGCCAATGGAGTTCCACCCTTGTGAGGTGGAGCATGGAAATCCAACCAAAGGGCAATAAATGTCTGCAGGCTAAAAAGCAGGAGGAGACACCACCCTTGTGCTTCCAGAGGCCAAACCTGGGTAGCTCTGCCAGGTAATTACTGCTTCCATCTGTCAGCAGGCTCCTGGCTTACCCCTCTCTTCCATTCGCCTCCACTTCCCCAATGGGGGCTCTATGGAAAATCTTTAGGAAGTGTCAGGATAAGATGTGTTCTCACAGGATAAGAGGTGTTCTTGCAGAAAGGATGGTGTCATCTCCACGTTTTCTGAGAAATATTTATAAGAGAAAAATATCTCCTGGCCCATTCTGGAGCAGTGTGTGCTTTTTGCCTGTCTCCTGGAAGACAGAGGGATGATTGCAAAGGAGCTTTTACCTCCAGCTCACAGCATCCGTCTCAGCAGATCTCGGGAGTAACTAAACATTTGGTAGCACCCTGACAGCCTGTGTCAAACAAGTTATCAGCCTGCATAAATCTTTTGCATGGAAAACAGCCACTTTTGGGAAATGATTGTCAAAAACTGCACCTTCAATGCCAAACGCTTTCCAGGGAAATACATTGTTTTTGGGGAGTACATTTGAGTATACCTAGAGGTACAATCTCTCAATATATAGCACACAAATATAAGCACATTGAGACAACATCTAATATTGGAGGAACAATTTTAACACAGAATCTGAAAGTACAAACCATTGCTTCAAGCAATTTTCTTTGAGCCTAGTAAAGCAAAGACTGCACAAAAAAAAAAAAAAAAAGAGACTGAACACTGAAAACACACTCAGCAAACTTTATACAGACCAACTTTTTAAAATCATGATAGACAACTTTCTGAATTTCAGGGTTTGAATCTAAGTAGAATGTAGCATTCCTAATTTCATTTCTGTCCAAGGTCTATCTGTTTTGTGATATCAAGACTTAAGTCTTTGAAGAACTGAAATACGCAGGGTTTGGAGGTTTTTCCCTCTGAATTTGAAAACTCCCTGAAAAAGTAAATCTGAAAGGTATAAACTATCCTACCTATTTTTCTTTTTCTCCTTTATTTTAAGGAGAAAAGACCTTAAAGATGTCAAGTTTATTACTGACTTAAACTGGAATTCTGTTGACTTTTTCTGTCTTCAGCTTCAGATTTTCCTTGACCACTTTAATTATTCAGTTGCACATTCCTTGTGAAAAGAAACACATGGCTGGCACCCAGGAGTACATGGGTAACAACTGGGCTCAGGTTCTGTGCAGTGCACAAATCTGAGCTGAAGTTAATCATCTGAGAAATATTACAGGATCAGACAATTCCTAACTGCTATAGGTGTCAAATATGTATGGCCATGTCTGCATTTGGCATAACATAATTGCACTCCAGGAATTTATCTTTTACTGTGTTTTGATTGTTTAATGTTATTCTAAGCTAAAACTTTTCCAACCTCTCATACCAATCCAGCTTTGCATTTTTTATTGGGTGCTATCTGAATAACTGACTAGGGAAAAAATTTTGAGAGATTGTGATTCTTTTTCAGAGCCCTGTGAGCCAGAGATGTTTAATTTTTTTTTTTTTCATTTTTAGAAGTATTCATTTAATTTATTAGTTATGAAAGTTCTGAGCTAGATACAGAAGGAAATAAATCCTTCATTCCCTCCCTGGAACATGTGAGGCTGCCCTCTGGACCACCCTCAGCCGCAGCTTTCCAGTAGCAATGGTGAAGCCTGCACTCACTCTGCCTCATCAAAGTCATCTCCTCCAAAGCAAGGAGGGGTGGCAGCTCTGCTGGAGTGGTTTTCTGCTGCTGGTGGGACTGGGGAGAGCTGAGAAAGCACTAGACACTGAGTGTCTGTAGGGGGATACAGTATGGGTAAATGAAGGTGGTATAGAATGTAATCTTATCCCCTAAAGAGTTGCAGCTGGACCAGTTACTAAAGATCAGGAGTAGGCCTGATCCTAACAGGCCAGACCTGCAGCCAATAAGAGCAGTGCTATAAAAGAGTGGATTGGTGGGATCTGGAGTCAGTTGGCTGCTGCAAGGACCAGGAGCAGTCAGTGCTTAGAGGAGCTGCCTGTGAGAAACATGGAGGAGGTATGAAACTCTGGTGATATGGATTCCTTGCACTATAATGATAATAGAACTCTTGATATATGAGACAACAAGTGTCCTACCTCAGTCCCCATGCTGAGGAGAGAACCCTGGCACAGGCTGGGAGGGGCTCTCAGAGCTAGCCCAGATGCCATTTCTGCTCACAACCCCCTCACAAGCCTTTCCTCCCTATAAAAGGACACGTGTGGCTTGGGAAAATCATTCCCCACACCAACTGTAAGCAAGGGAACTTTTGGTTGTGTCACAGCCTGGGGACACACGGGTTTATTTGTGTTTTCTGGGCAGTCCATGAGAGACTGGCACCAGAACACCCTGGGCACTCCTAGGCACAAGAAAATGCTCTGACAGAGCCCACAGATGCTGCTTCTCCTGTGTGAATGACTGAGGCTTTGCTCAGGTTCAAAAAACTCTGCTGTAAAATTACATCTCTCCCTGGTGTTTATCCTCCAGAACTTTTCCATAACATCCTCCAAAATGGGCACCTACCATGTGGCCTCCCATATTCCTGTGAGCAGCAGAAAGGAAGGGAGGAAGGTGGACTAGTGACATCAGGGGGAAAAGAAAAAGGCAAGTCAGCTCTTCACAGAATTCCAGCTTGATCTGTTTGCTGTGTTAAATTTCCCTCCTCTTGCTGTGAGTTGTTAATAATCCATCCTCTGTTTAAAGGGCACCTGGATCCCCATGGAGGGAGATAAGAGTTACAGGTGGTGCATGGCTCCACACAGCCTGGGAGCTTGGAGGAGAAAAAAAACGAGAGGGGAAAAATGAACTCAACTCTTTTGGATACGTATGGAAAAGAAAAGTTGCTTTTCCTATTGAGTCATGGATCAATGCAGAGTCCTTTCCTCAGGGGGTGGAATGCTGGAGGAGGAAGAAATGAGGAATAACTTTATTCTGCTATTTTCTGCCAACGGCACTCGATCTGAGATGAGCATTAGCGAGGGCTTGGCACCCTTGGCAGGTACCAGAGGCACAAGGCTGCACAATGTGCCCAAACCATGGAACAGCGGCCTGCTGGCACCCTCCTCTTTGTTATTCCTGATGAGACAATCCCAGAGAGAAGAGACAGGCAAAGGAGAATTCCCACCCCAGCTCACTCTCCTGGAGCTTAGAGGAAGAATCAGAGCCTGGCTGAGCAGGCTGCCCTGGTTTATGGAGGGCACCTGGAGAGTTCCTTCCCACTGTGTGGGGTTGGGGCTCCTCAGAACCATGCCCACTGCACCTCTGGCATGCACAGACCTTCCCACTGGTTGTAGTCTGTCTTCCTAAGAAAAGCAGATCTTGTAAGGAGCGCCAGGGTGCTGGGTGTGAGCCAAGTTCCCCTGATGGCCTTTAAGTGGGGTTAAAGATGTGAAGGTGGCCCTCCAACTCAGTCTGAACAATGAAACTAAACAAAACACTATTTTAATTTATGCACAGAATACATCTGAAAATGCTACTACTTTACTACTTTACTAATACTACTTTCAATACCTGCTGAAGCATCAGTACCTTCATATTTAAGCACAAGAATCAGCTCAGGCTATGGGGAAGGGAAAAGTGTGTTGTGGTCTTGGAAGAGATAGTTTAACAATTGGAGTCAGTGATCTTAGAAGTCTTTTCCAATCTAAACAATTCTGTGATTCCAAGAGAGGATTGGACTTTGTGACAAGATGCACCAGAGTCTGTTCCTGGGAATGATGTAAGGATGGTGCCTACACTCTCTTCTCAGTGACCTAGACACTTCCTTCTGTACCTGGGTCAGGTAAATAGCTGTGGCACTCAGGGAAAGCATGGATCAGGGATGGTCTTTGGCTGTGAAACCTGGTGTGCCATTAACCCATGAGGAGCAGGATTGAGGAAAACAGCCTATACCTAAGCTACATCACTGGGAAATTCAAAGCCAAAAGCTGTTGGGTCCTTGCAATGGATTAATGGACCAAACACCAAGAGAAAATCCCAGTGATAAATCTATGCTACAACAGCAGTTGCAGTTCCATATCTGAAGATTTAGTTTGCTATTAAAAAATACCATAAAAGCAGTATATCTCCATGTGTCTAGGCAATAGCTAGTACAGAGCAAAGTATAAATATGTCTCAAAAGGTCTAAATGCAGAGAGTAGAGGGAAAAGGATTTGCTATTGGAGCCACACCTTCTAAATATAGTTCAGCATGCAGAAGAGAGCTTAAACATCTGCCAAACTCTAAATTTAGGAGAGTGCCAGGGCATGTCCATGCCTGCACCTCTTGCATGTGTGCACTGTGATGGGGTGAGGAGTGCATGGCCAAACAGGAGCTCACAGAGAGCTCTGCAGGGCTGAACTCTGCAGCGTTATCCTGAGGCAGAGCCATGCCCTGCTCCTCTGCACTTCCTTACCCAAATGGATATTTCTTCAGCCCAAAACCTTTCCTGGAGGGTCTCCAAAGCAAAAATGAGTGCAGTGTATAAATACCCTACTGACCTGGCTGGGTATTAATGGCTTTTTACATCCCTGTGAGCACATTCATCTCGCTGTAGTGAATTCAAAGCTGCACCAGGGGCAAGGTTACAGAAATATTAGCACTCCAACTCATACACAGGGGAGAAGATGAAGGCTCAGGGAGCCTCTGTCAGGAATTGTGTCATTAAGCAAGCCTTTAAAATTTCATTCAGTGCTTTTAATATTATTATTATTATTATTTTAGTTTGGATGTGCTTTGAGTCAAGGTGGAAAAAAGCCACAATTAAATTGTTCCAAACTACGTAGAAAACTGCATGTGCCTTTTGAGATGAAAAGACATTCCTGTTTAACCAGAATTCTTCCATCATTCTCATTCCATGCAACTAAGGCTTTAAAATTATTTCCTTGCCATACATTCACACTGCTGTGCTAGCCTTTCCTAGTCCTTTGTCTGGGATGAGGAGATGAATCCCACAAATAATGGTCGTCTTCAAAAAAAAAAAAGTGCCAGTGTGTACCTTGCTGGGTTATCCTGATCTTCTGCAGGTGTAGATGAGAAAGAGAGCTCACCACATCACCTGGAAATGCAACCAATATGCAATGTACATTTTATAAAGTGACAGCAGCCAGGGTGTTGCAATAGCCACACAGTGGTCGATGGTGTATTTTAAATCTCTCTCCTCTGTGAGCAAAGCTGGTGCCCATGAAAGCAGGGTGTCCTAGGTGTGATCACACCTAATGGTTTCACAAGGCATGCGCTGTTTCTAGCTTGGTTTCTGCTTCATTCCTCTTGTACACACTGCCTGCTGCTCTGCTCTGCATCCTCCAGGTGACTCTGAGCTGCCACGTGTTGATGACAGCCATTTCCTGGGCTCCTTTAAATCCACCTTGTCCCACTCCACTGGAGCTACAACAGGCTCTGACAGCCCGTGGGCATGGGGAGGAAATGGGAATGGTTCAAAACCATTTCTCCCATAAAGCAGAAAAGAGATGCTGTGAGGGAAAAGAGCTCATTAAGATGAAACCCCACATTCAGAGCAGTGTAAGTTAAGTGTGGTGCTGATGTGGGAAAGGAGAAAGGCAGACTGCTCTTGTAGCAACATTTCTTGTCCTGAAAAGGGGAAGAAAGGTGCAGTGGCAGTGTGATGGCTGCATGAAAGATGTTGTCTCCTTGGAACACTGTTTTTCTCCTCCAGCCCTGGTAGGTGCAGATGTGTGGGAGTTATTCCATCTAACACAGCTGGGCATGATCCTGGCAAAAGCAAGGGACCTGAGGTATCACAGGGTGAACTTACCCAAATTATCCAACAGCTTCTAGCAGAACTGTGTCCTTTTTTTTTCTTTTCCTTTCTTTATTTCCACTCTTTTCATTTCCTCTCTTTATTCTCATCAGGAATAACAAAGAGAAGGGTGCCAGCAGGCTGCTGTTCCATGGATTGGGCACGTTGTGCAGCCTTGTGCCTCTGGTACCTGCCAAGGGTGCCAAGCCCTCGCTAATGCTGATCTCAGATCGAGTGCTGTTGGTAGAAAATAGCAGAATAAAGTTACTCCTCATTTCTTCCTTTACTTTTTCCTCTCTTTCCTCCTTTTTTTTTCTTTTCCTCTTTTACCAGGCTTAATCCACCACACTGGAGTGGCAGTGCCCAGTCTGACACAGAACATTCCAGAGGGATCAGTGCCTTCTCCCTGCCAACCAAGGAGCCAGACTAGGAGCAGTCTCCTCCACCCATCCACAGGAGATCCAGACTGAAGGACTAATGCTAACTATGGCCAAAAATAAAAAGCATTTAAGCATAAACTCTGCTGTTAAAGTACTCATTTGTCATCTGCTCTTGAAAAGGGGATTCATCAGACACAAGTGCACTTTTTTAGAAATGCACAAAAGTGAAACCTTCAAAGATTTTTGATATAGCATCATCTCTTTGCTTTAAATCACCTCTTATGAAAATGAGCTACTAATTACATTTGCTTTCCTAACAGCGACTTTACTCATATTTATCACATGATAAACATCTTGCCAATTTTGCATCACCTATCCTTTGGCAAAAATGCTGCTTTTTTGACCAGAGCTTTTGGGGAAACTGGGAATGACAACACCTCCCCGAGCCCCACTGTCTCATCCTCCAGCATCAATATCTCAGGATGCAGAGACAGGAGCAGGTGAGGCTGAAAATGAGCTACTAATTACATTTGCTTTCCTAACAGCGACTTTACTCATATTTATCACATGATAAACATCTTGCCAATTTTGCATCACCTATCCTTTGGCAAAAATGCTGCTTTTTTGACCAGAGCTTTTGGGGAAACTGGGAATGACAACACCTCCCCGAGCCCCACTGTCTCATCCTCCAGCATCAATATCTCAGGATGCAGAGACAGGAGCAGGTGAGGCTGGGTACGAGCTCACATGGAGCTGAACTTTTGCTGTTGCTAGATAAAACCATCCTTTTTGTGACTCTGCAGATGCTTGGGCCTTATTTTGTGCGCAGTAACAAGGGCTCTTCTGGAGTTCAAGGCACGAGAATTTATAGCAGTGCATCAAAACATCGATGTTCAAGCACTCAGAGCAGAGCTGCCCTTGCTGAAGGGCTCCCTGCTCTGTAAATCCAAATTGCCCAAATGGTGCTCCCTCAGCCCTCCCCTGTGCCCCCACCCCCCAGCTAGACCATGGGGACGGGGGAAATTGAGGGGAATGCAAGAAAGGTTTGGAGTGCCTCAGCTCTACTCCTAGATGCTCTGTGGCTTTACTACTTCTATTCACTGTTAACTTTCAACATCAGCTTATTATAGAGAAAGTGGATGTCTTGAGGGCTAAATTTGGAATTGCTGAAGCAAGAAAATCCTAAAATTGCAATTGCAGCCTACTGAAACACTGGATTTGCTCTCTAATTAAAATTTCTCATATAAACTCGAGCTACTTCAGCATGCAGAGCATTTTCCCTCTCTCTGCCTAATGTTTATACATTTAGCCTCTGCAGAAGATTAATAAAGTTTTCTTTTAGGAGACCACCCCATTTTAATTGCAGCATGGTCTTTTTCAGCTGTAGTCTGTGCTGCCAGAACAGTTTGGGGGTTTCCATCTCCAAGTGACATAAACTTTCTGTAGTGCATGGGATTAGGAAGTTTATATATATTAAGCAGTTTATATATATTAAGGAATTTATACTATATATGTGTGTGTGTGTGTGTATTATATCAGTTTATATATATTTGCATTTATAGCTATATACACACACATACATATGTATGCAATATTCATATTATTTATAGCTAATATGAAGACCACACCTGGGCAATAGAGAAACTTTTTTTTTCTTGTCCAGAAGGGGGTTTGTACCTGCTATGAATTCACTCCCTGTGTGCAGCTGGATCTCCTTCTGCAGCAACAAAAAAATGACACGCTCCTCTGATAGCGATGCCACAACTGTGATTCACATCTATTTATATTCCATCCTGTCTTCTGTCAGACTTCAGCCTGCCCTTCCCCCTCCCCTTTCAGGTGGCCTCAGTGCTGATTATTGCCATTACCAATGGCAGAGGGAGGCTGTGGGAGGCAGCAGGAGAGCAGCAGGATTAAGGGGCTTTAATGACCTGCCCGTGCCACTGAGGGCTGCCTTGGCTGCAGCCGTCAGGAAGCCAGGGCTCCAGGAGATCAATTAAAACATTCCCGCTGCAGAAAAATTACAGGAAGGGTGCTTTAAGTGAGGAAGGGAAATATCTGAGGGGATTATAGGACTGCAGGCCTTGGTCTGGAGGAGCAGAATGAAATGCTGGAGTAGTTTTGCAGACATGTACAGCTGTTGGTTAGGGATGCTCACCAGGGCCATCCGCAGCGGAATAAAGCCGGCGTCGTTTCTAAATTTATTATCTTCCTACAGTAATGCATAGCCACAAAAAAGTGATGAGGTTTTAGAAATAAGAACTGCAGAAGGACTCCAAGGGCATTGTGCAATTAAGAGTAGTGAATCCTCTGGCTATTATTTGAGCTGCTCTGGAGTTAAAGCAGCAGAAAACTGATGAACTGCAGCGGTCCTGGCCACAGTTGGTACATGTCCTTCTTCCCAAAAAATCCTGCAGAGTGGCATTCTATAGCTAGGCTTGTATTCAAAAACACTTCATGGAATCATGGAATTGTTTGGGTTTTAAGGGACCTTAAAGACCACCTCACTCCAACCCCCTGCCATGGGCAGGGACACCTTCCACTAGACCAGGTTGTTCAAAGCCCCACATCCAACATCCCTTGGACACTTCCAGGGATGGAGCATTCACAGCCTCTCTGGGCAGCCTGTTTAAGTGCCTCACCTCACTCATTCACCTGTATTTCATACATCCTCTGTGGTGACTGCTAGTATTCTGTGAACTGTAAGGTTTGGGAGGCAGAGTCTTGCTGTCAGTTTGTTTATCTGTCCCTGACTGGCACCCTGGCAGCTATGGAAGTGTTCCTGGAGGTAACTCAAAGAAATGTTTGTCTCCAGCAATCTCTGCTGAACTCTGACTGCTCAGGAAAAGCCCCTGGCTGTGGAATTTTATGTTGGTTCCCAACCCATGACAAGGGATGACAACTGATTCAGATCCTGATCCCAGTCTGGACAGGAGCACAAGCATTTCTGACACATCCCATGTTCCATCTCAGATCTAGAAATGCTTGTGTAGAAATACTTAGAAATACTCTGGAAGATCATTCTCTGGCCACTAGAAAATCTCCACTGCCCAGATTTCCTAACAAAGCAAAGGAGGCTTGCTCTGCTTAAGCCAAACTCAATTTACTAAAGCTTATTCTGAGCTTGTAAGTACAAAATTACCCTTTTACCAGAGAGAAGAGAGTGAAAAACACCAGCATGATTGTTTTCATAAATAATGAAAGCAAAACCTCCACCAGGCACTCAGCAGTGAACTGTTTTTATCTGGAAGAGAGGAAGATTTGGTTGGTGAATTCATCGCTATAGGAGACCTATATAGCCTGTCAGAGACACAAATGAAAATGCAGCCAGAACACACAGGAGGCAAGGCAGAGGAAACAGGGAGAACAGAACCAGTTATTTTTAACTGCCATTAATATTACAAGAGGGACTGTGACAAAGGGAGCAGCTTCAGAATTCAGAGTGTTCTCTTTAATGCCAGTAAAAGAGTATCTAATGAGAGATGTCATATCAAGAATAACACAAAATGAAGGCAAGGACAGATATCTTTTTAAGAAAACCACGGCACCAATTACATATAAAAAAGTATTATTGTGAGACTATGAATAAAATCTTGATTTAATACAAGTAACAGACATTCCTGTACTTCACATTTCAGACTCTTAGTTCTACAAGAGCATAAACATTTCCAAGAAGAGGAGGTGGTTTACTAAGAAAGACAAGCCACTGAGCATTTATTTCTCAGCTCAGAACCCCAAAACAGACTTATTTGCTTCATACCACTGATTGGGATGACAACTTGAAGAATCAAAGATGCTTTATAAAATGTTTGCAAAGAATAAAAGGAGAATACCATTCCCATCCTCTCCGAGCTCTGATAAAGAGGCTGTTGAAAAATTCAGATGCTAATTTGAATAAGTGGCATCAAAACCACCTGCATATGTTTACTTTCTGCGTGCGTGGAGAGATGAAAAACATGACTAGGATCATGTCATCTGAGCATAATTTTAAAGCCCCAGATGTCCCTGGAAAATGCTACCAAGTGGAGTCTGGCAAGCAGCTCACCCAGAGAAGTTAACACGTAAATGGTGTCCCTTCCCTGCTTTGTGTGCTCTCTATCATGCAATTTAACAACTTCTTGTTGAAAGGACTAAGACAGAGCAAAATCCAAAATTTACTGGTGGTGTAAGCATTTCCTAAAAACTTCCACCAGGAGCTGTGTAATTTCTCAGAGTTCAATCCAAGCTGATCAATCAACCAATTCCTCCATCTTTCTATCTGTCACAAAACAGCTTTTGATAACAGAAGCATCTGCTCTTCCTTTCTTTCCAGCTACTGTTCCTGAGAGATTATCCCAATGGGCTTTTCTTCCTAAACACTTGCGATAATAAATTTAATTAATATCACTAGACTACAGGAAAAAGGCAGTATCCTGTCTGATAATCACAATTACATAACTCAAGTATGAGCCAGGCTGTAAAGAAGCAAATATTCACAGTAAAATTTGTTCACAAACCATCTATTGATGAAAAGATCACAATAGTCAACTGTGAATATTAATTTACAGGCTATCTGTGAACACAAGGACAAGACTAATTAAAGATGCTTATCTCCTGAATTACTTGCTCATCTCTGGTAATTCCTGTTCTTACTGTCAAACAAAATGGTCATACAGACAACTTCCTAATTTCAGGCCACTCCACTGAAAAAATTATCAACCAGTGATGTACAGCTTGAAACCCACAATGCTTTATAAATACAGCACTTTTAAAATAACAGGAAAACAAATGCTCCTGAATGAAGTAGCCCCTTCCCTAGGCTCTCATTTCTGAGGTGAATTAGCATTTATTAGCATAAATATTTCTGGTGGTCACCCAGTTGGATCAGGAAACTGATCTGGATTAAAACAAACCTTGACAAGGAAAGCAAAATTTCAGCATGGATTTTAAGGATTATCTCAATTTCTCCTGGGTGAGGCACTTCAGTTTCTTGAAGAGCACCAGGCTGTCTACTTGAAAGGAAGAAAATTTCCAATTTTGATTCTGAAATAAAAGGAAACTACTTAAATCTCTTGCAGAGAAGAGTTATTATTTTTCAGCTAAAATATGCTCAGGTTTCAATAGTTGATTTTTTTTTCCTTCCATAGCTTTGTAAACCTGAAACTCCAGCAGCCTCCAATTTCCTGAGGATATGCCCAACATGGGGGAAACCCCTGGACAGATGAGTTCTTCCTCCATTATCTCAGCTCTGCTGCAGTAGAGGGAAGCAGCCAGAAGAATGGATCACAGCTCAACCTCCACCGGTCCTTCACAGCCCCTTGCTGTGTGCGCAGTCCCCGAGGAGCCAGGTGGGTAATCCCAATTTACAGCAGCCCCAAGGCAGTCCATAATTATCACAGGGGCCATCCCAGACTCCAGACACTCCTGATGTGAGAAAAGCAAGTAGGTGGCCATCAGACACCTTTCCCTTTTTGCTCAGGAGGAGATTAATTATTCCTGTGGAAGCACTCTGAGTTCTGAAGCAACGGTCCCGTAAATGGGAAACACTGAAGTGAAAATAAACCATAATTATGTTTTTGTTTAAAACCCTGACTCCTTACAAGGCTATGAATAACATCAAAGAAATCAGTAAGGACAGAGCACTAATTCCTAAGTAACAAACCATTTCTGTGTGGTATTAGTTTCTGTGAATTTCTTCATACAGACAGACTTAAGGGTGACATGTCTTCTCTAATTTTTTCTCATGTGGGATCTAGATTTAATATACTTTGAAATATAAATAGTAATGAGGTCATAAAAGATGCAGAAATGAATGAGAGTCAGAGAAGGAAGCATAAGGAGAGGATTCAGGGGGATGAAAAAGTTGGTAATTTCAAAATGACATGGAGTTGGGCTTGACAGTAATAGCCCTCGAAAAAGAAGAAACCCCCTGACAACCCCAGTGGTCTGTAGTTAAAAATTCCTGTCAGAGAAAGCAGTTGATAAAAAAGAAGCTCAGCACATTGCAAAGAATAATTCAAGGCAATGTGAGGCAGAACAGAACTTTTATCTTGTGGACTCCATGCCCCAGCACTGGAGGGTTGTGCCTCTTGTTCTCTCACTGCCTGTTTTTTTCTGTTTGTGCCCGTTTTAAGCCTCCCCAAGGTACAATCCCTTCTGGCCACTTCTCTTGCAACTCTTTCTATGATCAACTGAAGCTTCCCAATAGGAAATGCTCATTTCTGCACAGTCAAATTTGGAAAAATTCAGTTTGTTAGCCATAAATATATTCTGTTGCACTAGCAGGAGTATTCCACTCCCATAGTTTTGCATGGCCTATAGGCAGCAATGAAGACATTCCTCAGAGATGTTGCTACAGAATGCATTCAGTTTCTGCATTTGATTTTTAAAATCAAGTGAAAGAAAATCTTATTTTATTATTGAAGATGTTGTTGAACTAGTTTTCCTACAAATGGTATGCCAGTGTGTTTTCTAACCCAACACTTGAACTGGCTAAAAAGGGAAATGCCTCTCAGCACCCCCCATTCACCTTCTCTGGCCTTCCCTGTGACCATGGCTGGCAGCTGCCAACAAGAGGGCAAATATGGGGATGATTTTGCATTTTACACACAGTTCCCAGCTGGTTCTTACTCCCTTTCCCTGGTAAAAATCCCATTCACATCATCCTGGTCAGAAGTGGTTCCCCAGAATTTGCAGGTTTCACTGCAAGGTTAAGGCACTAAAATGAATACACCAATTTCTCTCTTCCACTTGGAGTAAGACATGTGGGAGATCAACTACTTAGTGTAATCCCAAGCCATAAAAATGGAAGAACTTTTCAAGGAGGGAGTTAGGAGGGGGTTGTTGGGGTTTTTAATGTTTGCTTTAGGGCTTTCTTTGTTGTTGTTGTTCGTATTTTTTTTTTTATTTTGGAAAACAATTGCTGTGTGTGAAAGATAGCGATTGGTGACTTGAAGAATATTTTTTTTAACCCAGCTAATGTAAAAACAACATTCATTCTGCATCAAATCAAAGATAATTCACAGATAATTCACTTAACTCAGCTAGGATATTTGCATACATTGGAGTGATACGTTACAGTGTGAAATGCTATAAAGAAATACTTCCCATATCTCTTCTAAATTAATTTCTTAAATTTGTCTTCTATTAAGCAAAATAGGAGTTCATGACTCACATTTTTGATATCATCCTTTGGTTTATATTTCTTCTCCTCTCCAGATGTAATTAATATTAATATTTTAAATTGCTTCCAACATAGAAGACCCCTGTGTCTATAATCATGCTCATTTCTGGATCTGTTTAAATTCTTCCCTTTTTTTTTTTTCAGTCACAGGACATGACTGAAATTTTAATGCTGTCTGCAAAATTGTGTGAAGCCACTGCTTCATCACATGTAGTGACATTCTGCTATCATTTGGATTTGCTGTCCAGAAAAGGTGCCTCCATGTATCCACAATTTCATAATAAATTAAAAAAAAAAAAAAAAACCCACGCAGGAATGGAAAATGTTAATAAGGAACATATCCAGGGGAGAAATAAAGCTCAGGCACAGAGCAGTTTTGTCACCCTGAAGATGCCTGTCTGCCCAGAGCTGGAGGAATTGCTCAGCCTGTAGGAATTTTAGAAAGCCATATAGATTCAATTTTACCAGCCTGGCACCTTCCACAAAGGCTGTATACACCAGTGGCTGTTCAAGAGGCTGTTCCAACACATTGAGAGAGCCCTAGCTCTCCTACCCAAGCCCTGTGCCTCTGGGTTTTTAAAGAAGATTATGATAAAACAAGCCTTTCCACCAATTATTTTGCTCAATGTCTGCTTCTTTGTGAGCAGGATGAACTGCTGGCTGCTGCATCAGGGATTCCTGACAGCATCAGGCTGGGTAAGATCTCACCCAACAAGTGCTCTGGGCAGGCTTATCCATTGCCAGTCCATGGAGGAAGGCTGCTCCACAGGCACCACTCCCTCTGCTTTGATGCCAAGGACAATCCTTGTATTAAAGAGGGATTTTGAAACTGAACCAGTGTCTTTTGGCCCCTGCTGAAATCAATAGATGGCTTCTGCTTTGTCATCAGGGACTGTGGAAGAGGCAAGACCCAGCTCCTGGACAGACAAATGCCCAAGCAAGGGATGACTCAAATTAATTCAAGGAACGAGTCCAAATTAATTCCTCCACCCCAGGAGTTTGGGAATTGCCTTGCTCTCTCTCTTTCATGTCAGGAGGTGTTCAGGGCATCTGGCAGCACAGAAACCACAGACATCAATGCAGTAAATGTGGGGGGACACTGAGGGGACACTGGGAGGGGCATGCTCCTGTCTTTGCCTCATCATTGAATCATGGAATCATTCAGGTTGGAAAAGGCCTCTAGGATGGAGTCCAACTCATAGCCCAGCTCATTTTTTTTAACTTCTAAAACATGAAAAAGCAAAGCTCCCAGTAATATATTTTTCTAATTTCTTGCAGAGTTTGGACTGCTGGAAACATGTTTTTCATTTCTTTATCTTTTTGAAAAACTAATGAAACTATGGAGGCTTCAAATTTCACCAGCTGCCAGCCAAAATTTTGGTTTCCATGTGAAACTGACAAAATGAAGTGGCACCAGTGAGTGCACCTCAAGGCAAACTGTTTTAAAACTAATTTATATGGGAAGAAACTGCAGCAGTGACTGCACAATTACATTGTGCAATTAACAGCACAACAATTAATAGCACCATTGATTCACCAATGACAAAAAAAAAATGATATGGTTTTCTGTAATTCCAACAGAATGAGCAATTTTTATTGGTGTGGGAACTCTTGCCTTGTTTTGAGCTAATTATTTTCTGTCTTGAGATTCTCCCATCAGTCTCCTTTTGGCACTCCATTTCTTGTAATTATGATGTCTGTAGCGAAAACAGGCTGCCAAAAATGGCAATTGGAAAAAAAAACCTCCCCCTTTTAGAGAAAATGACTCAGCAAATTCTGCTCTTTTGAGTATTAAAAATCCTCATTTTTCAGAAACCCACTGCTGTACAGTAACTTTAAACTACCTGACAAGCATTTCTTACAAGCTTGATGTTCAGGAGCAGCCCAAAGAATTACATTTTGTGTGACAAGGCTTGATATTTTTGCCTGTGAATATGGGAACTTTGTCTCATCTGTCATCTAAATTTTGATATGAGCACCAAAAATAACAGTGATTGCCAAAACCAGCAACTTCCTGATGGACATCCACACCTTGGCTTTCCATGATGTGGAGGTGGCTGCCTTTACCATGTACCAAGTTTCACTTAACAATAGAGGATTAGGGTATAGAATAGACAATATAGAATCCATTCAGTATTTCTATTTTTATATAGATATAGATTATATAGATTATATAGGTTATATAGGTTATATAGATTATATAGATTTAGATTATATCGATGATATAGATATAGATTATAGAGATAGAGATATAGATTACAGAGATAGATGATATATAGATAGAGATTATATAGATTTAGATGATATTGATGATATAGATGATATAGATATAGATTATAGATATAGGTAATATATAGATATAGATTATATTGATATAGATATAGATTATATAGATAGATGATATATAGATATAGATATAGATAGATAGAGATGTATATATGGATATATATAGATATAGATATAGATAGATATAGATATAGATTATATAGATGTAGATGATATAGGTATAGATAGATAGATAGATAGATAGATAGATAGATAGATAGATAGATAGATAGATAGATAGAGATATAGATACATGTTGGTGTGTATGTATTCTATATTTGATGGAAAACAGTGAGCATGGCAAAATTTCATTTTTTCAGACCTGCAAGACATTTAAGCAAAGGGGAAATACCACTGGCTCCACTAAAGTGATGAGTGAGATACAGTTCACTGCCTGGCTCAGGAAATAAAAGATTCTTCTGGGAGTTTGCTCAAGTAAGAGTTCTAATATAAGAGCTGGGAATAAGCCACATATGAACCTATTCATCAGGGTCATTCAGACCTACCTTGTGCTCCCTGGGATTCAAACTGCTCAGCAAATTTTCTGCAATGCACAAAACCCTTCAGACACAGCAGCAGCGAGGGGGGCTGCTGTACAAAACCATTCAGATATTTAACAATTCCCTGAAAAGAATTGCAGTCACCTGCATTATGCAGCCTGTCTGCCATTTGATAGATTACATGCTACAGTGAAATATAGACTTGTCCATATAATTTTATAACTTGAACAATGATTATGATATGCAGTGCATTTCCAATTATCTTCCATTATGTTTCATGTGCTGTACAGATTTCAATTGGCGTTTGCAAGGCAGCCAGAAAATTACAGCAATTATTGAAAATTATTGTGATATAAAAGCAATGCTTCCCCCTCCTCCTATCAATTTTCTTTGTATTGGTATATAAAACAGACTGCTGCTTCAGCACCTAGGAAGACAAACTATATATTGCCTTCTTAACTATACAGAGAGAATGAATTCTACTCTAGTTTTAGGGTATTCATAGCGGATGTACAGTCAATATTAATTCTGAAATTTTCTTATTGTTACACTTTTAATTATATACTCATTTGCTTGACTTAGGTTAGAATTAAATTGATAGCTATATAGATATAAGTGCACTCACATACATTTCCATGAGTATAACAGTCAATTCTTTATTCTTCTTTAAAAACATAATCTATTTTTAATTTCATTCCCGCTGCTTTTATTCGGATCGAGGAGATTTTAACAGGAACGTCTTTGACCAACCTTTTTTTATTACTTAATTTATCTTAATGGCAAGGACCTGTCCTATAAAACTCATCTACCCATGGTTATTTTTACATTCATGAGTAGTTTCTTCAGACCCTATGGGTATGATCATGTGCACCAAGCTAAACATTCATTAATTTATAAGAACAGGGCCTTATTTTTGCCTGGGCTTTCTTAAATACAGAGCACTAAGACTTCATTGTGTCCCTTTAAGGGGAGAAACAATTCCAAAGTGTTTGAAAAAGAGGATTACTGTTTTTCATAGCATATATAAACAACAGTAATAATTTTTGTCATGTGTGCTTGACTATAAAGCAAAATTTGTAATGCAAATGTCTATGCTATAGCATAACAAACTTGTACTTTCTGTGTTCCTCTGAGTTTAATTGAACCTGACATTGGAAATGACAGGAATTTTAATTACTTAAAATAATATCTGTATTGTGACCTAACATGCTAGTTAAAGAGGATGCTGTTTGATTGTAATTCAGTTTTACACATTTCTTTCTTCTTTTATTTTTTATCCTTAGAAAAGAAAGTTGTCTTTGCTGTGACAAGAAGGTGTCTCATGCTAGTTGCTGGAAAAACAAACCAGAAAACAATATAAGTATAAAAACTGTGTTAATATCCAAAAAAACTTCAAAACAAAACCACAAAAAAGAATGATTTCAAGGTTTTATGTTTGAAACCTTGCTTTGGCTCCATGTTATATCCACTGCAGCAGCTGCCCCAAAAAGGTCCCTAAAAAAGCTCTCAGATGTGGAATGCTGGGTGTGCTATGTCACGATAACACCAAGTCAGGGCCATAAATTAAGCAGGACTCTTATTTATTTACCTTTTCCTTCTACTGTGGTTTTCTCTCTGAACTCCTTTCCTCTATTTTTCTTCTTGAGTTTTGACTGTCAAAAAAAAAAAAAAAAAAAAAAAAAAACCAAAAACAAGAGCACAAAGAATACAGAAGCAGCACAGCTTATCCATAAAGTTAATTTGGAAAAGCCAAGCACCTCTGTTTGGTTAATATCAGTAAAGGGAATCCTGCTCAGTATCCTTACCTGGAAACAAGGATGCTGTGACAGCAAGAAGCAATGCTGTCACTGTATATATTATACATATATTTAAAGAAAAAAAAATATATATTAGATATATATTATATATAGTATAATACGATATCTATTATATATTATGTTATATATTATATAGTATATAGCATATATTATATAATAAATATATAATATTTAGTATATAATATATATAATATAAAATGTATAATGTATTATGTATTATATATTATATATTATATAATGTATTACATATATAATATATTGTTATATATAATATATATTATATATATAGAATATATAGCTGGGGGGCATTGTCATGAGCTGGAGGATAACTGGAAGCTACAAGCAAGTCATCTCTAACATTACTGAACATTTCAACCTCCACTAATTCCAGCTGATTATTCTGACACCATTTTTGGCACTAATTTTACTGCTTGAATTGCTGGGCTTCCTCTCGCACACATTTCAAGTTTTCTGGAGTTTTCCTTTCCCTTTATCCTCCACTTCTTCCACAATTAAACAGAGTTAGACTTGTATCCTGCACAATATAGGGTCAGTTGTTGCTTGCCCCAGTGACTGCTGAGCAGTGTCAAAGCAATTTTTAGCATTACACTCCACTTTCTCACTGCTTCTGAAAAACGCTGGGCCAACAAGTCCCAGGAATATAAAGCTCCCAGAGCAGCAAGTTAAATCACTCTCTTCTTATTCCTTCTGCATGGAAAAAGAACCACCCCCAAACTCATATATTGGTGCAGTTCAAAATGGTTATTTTTCCAGGAGCTCAGTGGTGTCCTAAGCATTGGATGGAGCACGTTACCCTAAGAACAGCAAAGAAATGAAGCACCGGCTTCTGAGACATCTCTCCAAGCAGTGAGTGTACCCAAGGACTTGTGCCCACAGCATCCTTCCTCTTGTGGAAAACTAAACTCCCCTTTTCAGGGCTTTTATTTAGCATTTTGATGGAGCTGGTGCAGCTCCCACTCCTGCTGTCCCTCTCATTTTTGCAACCTCATAGGAAACTTTCCAGCCCCTCATGGATTCTTTGGCTAGGGAGGAGTTAAAGGACAGTTGCAATGCCTGGGTGGTTATTACTGTGTCCAAGCAGATGAACATATGTTGCAGAGCTGCACAGTATCATGATTTAAAAATAAACATATATTTATGCCAGCTTTAGTTGTCATGGGTAAGTCTAAAATGTGCTTTGTTTTCTTTTGTTTTTTTTTTTTCCTAAACAGTGTTTTGAGTTATGTGAACTCAAAACCCCTAAGAAAGCAGAATCCAGCCATGTTGCACTAAAATATTTGTATTTTAAATGTGAAGTGCTGCTGACAGAAATGCACAGCGTGGCACATGCACAACCAGGCAGTGTGACAAAGGCTAAGCTACCAGCATCCTGCATCTGTCACCCACAAAGGAAACCATCCCCACTTTTTTATATCAATATAGGTTACTATAGCAACACAGAGCTTTTATTTTTCCTCAGGTTTATTATGTAGGAGCCAGGGAGCATGTTCAGACACTGCATGCATTCATAACCCCACAGAAGTGTCTGTCGACTGCACTCTTCAAGGCACCTCTAATGGACTTGTTAACTGCTAACAACTGCAGCCTGCACTGAACAACTCCAGCAACAAAAAGCAAACACCCCTAGCAACAATCACACACATCCATCACTCAGGCTTGTGCCCCCAGCTCAGCAAAAATCAAATATTTCCTTAAATATTAATAATTCGTATGTCAAATAATTATTATTTTATTAAATCAATTTAATTATTTCTATTAAGTAAACATAATAACAATTAAATAAAGTCCCTGCTTTCATTTTTACAGGGTAAACTCAGGGGACAAGCTCCTACTGCCAGGACCTTTTCATACTTCCTTACTTCCAGTGGCACAAACGAGCAGTCCTGAGGAGATGTGAAATGTGGAACACCCTCACTTTACTCCACAGACAGCTCTGATCTTGCTCCCTGCACCTTGGTTTTACAGCTGGGTGCCACAGCTCCAGTGCAAAAGTCATAAACAGATTTTTGTCAGCTTTTTTTTGCAGAACTGCCCAGTGCAGTGGAGACTGGGGAGCCACTGGACAGAAATGATTAAATACTCTGGAAAGATGACTCTGCTTCTACAAACACATCCATCCTTTTATGGCTCATGTCTTTCCACATCACTTTAAGCACCATTTAATTTTAAAACTGAACATTTTATAGGCAGCTCCAGGGCATCATAGACAAGACAAACAGAAAGCAATGATGCCCTGGGATTCTGTTTGCTCTTACCAGGGGAGTTATGGAGAACCCATCCCTAAAAATGCAAGCACAGCCTATTTAAGGCATCCCCACATTTGCTCACTCTTTGGTTTCCACTATGCTGTGGCTGAGTTGAGAAGAAAGTTCTTCAATCTTGTGGCCCTGTGGTGACAGAAGAAGGGCAGCTGAGGGTCAAATTTAAGTTTTATGCAGCTGTATAGCAACACTTTGGGTGCTCTGGAATTAAAAGAGGAAAACATCAACTTGGCTTTGATTTCCTGCAGTGAACTGTTTAATGGTGGGCAGGAAGGATAGTCCATGGCTTAGGAACTGGCTGCACACTTAGAGGATGAAAGTTCAGCTCAGATGAACATTGCAAGGGGGCTTGTGTTTCCACAAGCAAATATTCCTAAAAATTAGATTTCAATAATGCACATATTATCAGATTATAGAATAAAGCCTGGTTTAGCAGCTATGATGGCCTGGCACATGCTGGGGTAAGAAAAATTCAAACTGCAAAGTTTCCAAAAGCCTTCCAAGAGCTACTGGCATGGTGGCGCCTTGCCAGGCTGATTTACAGACAAGGCTCATTTTTATTTTCCCAAGCTGTCTCCTGCTATCACTCTGGATACCCAGATGTCATACATTTATGAGTCCTGAAGGAGTTCAGAAATAAAAATGTGAGCTGCTTGCAGAGATATGTGATCTCTCATTAAAAACAACCTCGGGTTTGGAGGACTTGTGGATAGCTGATATTTAAAACAGTAATTCAGGGGTCAGCAAATCATTAGTGTGGGTAACCCTGACAACTGCATGTTTGAAAATCTGGTCAAAATGCTAGTTATAAGCAGAAGTTGTCTGGTATCGTAGCAGAAGCAAGTTAAACCAATAGCCTTTGCAAGGAAAATGCCAGCTCACTTTCTATCAGAAGATTCAAACTGGAAAAATCAAGTAATTCATAAAACAAACCCTGGTTGACACTATAGGCACAGGCTTACAAAAAATTCTTGTCCTGGAGCATTTGCCACATTAAAGTCAGAACATTCTGATTACTCGGAAGCACAGTGGGCAGTTGAGGAGTGGTTTAGCTTTACTTTTTAAAAGTACTCCAAGGCTCTGTGTTAGATTAAATGCTTAATAGACTTCCTAATCATGTGAAAGGAAGGTGAGCAGCAGGGAAAGGCTGCTCACTGCTGATGGAAAGTTATGACATGAGAAGTGACAAAGTTCAGTGCCAGAGGGAACTGTTTGCTTGCTGAGGTCCAAAAGGCTCGGTTTAAGAAAGGGACCTGGCAATAACCCTGCAGCTGTGCTTAATGATGCAGAAGTATCCCTTTCTTCCTACATACAGCCATATCCATCCAAAAGGGAATTAATTTAACCAGTGGATCAGATGACAAAGTACACAGGGAAAAACAGCATCAGGATTCAGAGTATGGCTTCAGCTACGAAAGTTGTATAGAATATTCATTAGGTCGTTTTAGAAAAGATATTGCAGATTAAACCTGAAAGATGCTGAGAGAAGGGCAATAAGAATGGTCAATGGGATGGAAAAACCTCTCATTTTAAATGACTTTAAAATATTAGGACTGTTTCTCTAAAGAGGTTTTACAACACTGGATACCATAGAAATATTTGAAGTAAGGAGTCATAAGTAAAGAAGCATATGAGACACTACTTTTTTTTTTTCTGTGATTATTCAAAGTTATGACAATTTATGAAAATGGAAAGCAGAGAATTCAGATTTCATTTAAAAAAATGTATTGGAAAGTTGAATCTGGCAAGGTGGATTCATAGGAACATAAGTTAAACAAATATTGGAATATTTGATAGCAGAGTTATTTTCCGGTTATTTTTCAGACAGCATTGTAAAAAATGCAAGTACTTCAAAGTTTATGGCCATCTCTAAATAGCAGAATGACTAAGACAAGAGTCTCCCAGACACTCATGAGATGTTTTCTGCACATTCTCAAGGATCTGGCTGCAGTTTGATGTGCTGCTTCTGCATGGCAGCCTCTCTATTCCCAAATTATCTATTGCCATTAGTGAATGAAAACAAACAAACAAAAAAAGCCTCTTCCAAAACACTGAGTGTTAAATTTAAGCCCAACTACTAAAATTAGATGACATCAGCTTCACTCAAGGGATATGGTGAGGCATCTTCTAATACATTCAACCAGTTCCTTAACCTTGATAAAGATGCTTTTATAAATGTATCATATATATTTAGTTATGGGCATTTATTTTTTGATTCTGCCAGTTGAGATTAGGATCAGAAATCAGGAGCCAACATGAAATATTTATGGCAGGCATCCTGAAATGCATAACATAATTGATAGGGAGAGCAGGAAATATTGCTCATTTGGCTTTTTTTTTTTTTTTTTTTGTATGAATGGTGGTCCTATATTTAGCTCTGTTAGGAATTTTTGGGCTGGGATGAGTGATCTCATCAAATCACTGGTTTCCTGATTGCTCTTTCGATCAGGGTCATAAAGGATCGATGGATGCAAAGGTATAGATGGAGGTACAGAGTGCTAATGTAACTTGAGGAGAACTCTTCTGGAATTCAGGCCAGGAACAGCCCAACATAATAAAAATAATATATGCAATGCAGGGGTATTATAGAACAAAGCCTATGCTTGGCAGTATTTTTGAACCTATTTTTCTGTTAACATATTTAAATATCTGTCAGCCTGAGTTCTTATATACAGTGTCCCGAGGCATTAATCTCCTCAATAAAATGTTATACTTTCCCACAGAAGCCAGCAACATAAAAATACAAGGGAACCTGTGCTCATATTTCACAGTAAAAGTGATCCTAAAGAATTGCTGAGTGCAGGGTTTAAACTGTGTAAGTCTGCTGGCTAACCCCCTCCTTGGAGATAGGGGCTGTACTGAGGATACCCCATGGAAATGAGAGGTGGGAAGAGCATGTGAGCTGAAGACATGACTAGAAGGGTTAATACATGATTTTTGGAGTACTTTTCTGGACTTTTGGTTATTGCAAGTTCCCACTTGCCATAGATGGCAGTCTCACTGCCATCAATAGAGGCACCAGAGTAAAATCTGTCCCTGGCTGGTCACAGAAAGGGCTCTGAGGCTTCTCTGTGCAAAAAATTTCATGAGCTCATGGTGGCATGGCTGTGCCTACAGTGACACTGTAGTAAACTCCCAGTGTGGCAGGAGAGTTCAAGAAGCAGGTGCAATGCTCAGTTGAGGGTCAATAGTTTTACCCTTTGAAGCTTTTCCCCTGAGGGACTCTTTTTTTCCCCCCTCTCTTTCTGACCATCACCCTGCTGTGTGGCTTAGCCACTTGCAGGCTCCATCAGAAATCCCTCCTGGCACAGAGGGAATTATCTCAGGCGCTGCAGGGAGCAAAGAGAGGACTAGTGCTGTGCACAGACTTTCTGTCATCAGCTGGGGGCTGCTCCTGTACAGCACCAAGAGCAATGAATGCTTCCTGGTTCCTGATCCTTCTGAATGCTGTGGCAAAGCACAGAAAAGTACAAATGATGATAAATTATTCATCTCTGAGGTGGATGAGTTTGTCAATCCCATATATAAGATGCTATAAGGCACAGCAGATTTGTTGTCCTTAATTTTATCGTGCCACGCAATCGGATTCTTCTAGGGACACTCAGAGACCCAGTAAAACGTGTAAAAATGGAATGGGACTGTATGACCTGAGCAAGGCAATAAAAACCACATTTGAGTCATAATTTGTATTAGATGATAGATCCTAGGGTAGTTTTCCATCAAATAAGTCATTCTTACACTCCCTGAGAGAATGCTTGTTTATAGTTGCCTGTCTGTTCTTCCCATCTCTTTTATTGATGTAGCAGGAAACAGGAGGAGGTTTGCTTGTGACCAATCTATTTGCTGCATATGCAATATGTGCAGGTCACACATAGTGCACAAGGTATGGCAAAGCATTTTTCTGTAGAATTTAGCAATGTGAAATTGCTTTTCAAGTTTCTTGCTTTTAAGTGCCTCTGGTAGAGATTCATGTGTTATTTCCCCGAGATTATTTCTGGACACAGATAATGATGCCATAAGCATTTGAAAGCTGTCATTTCTGGTTAGATCTCCACCCTGAAAAGGATTATTGCATATTGGTATCTAGGCAGCTTTTGTCAGTATAATTCAGCTGACTGGGGACTGGATATTCTAATTCTATGAATTGTCACAGTCCCTGGACAGGTCACCCTGACTTTACAGCAGGGTGTTCATAGCTAAGGATGCTTGGGTTTAGCAAACCTTTTCCTTCATCATTTTTTTCCCCCTTTTATTTTTTTTTTTTTCCATCACAGGACCCCCCTGCACAAGCAACCATTACCTCCCAATTTCAGGGAGTAATTTCACAGGTATTTTCACAGCCAGACCTATTGTGACCAAGGAGACAAAGTGATCTCCAAAGCTATCATGAGCAGCCGCTAGCTGTGCAAAAAAAAAAAAAAAAAGTGAAATATCTCTTGCCACTGTCCTTCTCCCAGGAGAAATGGCAGCTCATTCCCAGTCTGTAGGTTTAAGTAACAAGTCTCTAGGCTGCAGATTTGTTTGACCCTGCTGTGTAGTGAAGCACAGTCAGTCAAATGCAACAGCAAAATCAGGATGAGTCCATAAGGACTGGTCTCCAAGATATTTTCAGACAGATACTTGGTGTGAGCCTTGACTTTGAAAAATGAACAAATATTCATTGATTAGACTTGCCTTTTTATAACATCAGAATGACCAAAGCTACTGACATTTTTTTGCAGCCCACTACTTTTTCCTTTAAACATACCACAGCACTCATATTTCTCCTCCAAGTAGAAATGGCATAATTCCCCAAATGGGTAAAAATTCCACACAGTTATTGCTAAAATTTCTCATATAAAAATGAAATTATGTTTCCAAGTGCCTGGGGATTGAATACTATTTTCCAGAGTCATTCAGACAATCCCCCTTTCCTCTAAAGCCACGCTTTGAAATCAGCCACACAGCATGCTCTGCCACAGTATCCTGGATCTAATTATTCTCCCATTTACCAGAAGGTGTGAAACAAACCTACAATCTCTTGCATTGCTCTTACACTTCTAATTATATCTGCAGCTCGTTATCAGAAGCACAATGAGGTGAGGTGCAGCGGGTCCCGGAGCTGGGTCGGGAATTGCGGCGGGATGGAGATCCGCGATCCGTCCAGCCCGTGCTCCGCTCCTGCTCCCATCGGGGCTCTTCTGGGAATCCCATAAACAGGGATGGCTGCTGCTTCCACAGCACTCTGTCCTTTGTTTGCTTTACTCCACATAATTTTCCACTCCCCTTCGGCAGAGAGTTCAACTGATTTCAGTAATAGCTGCCGCTGCTGTAGCCTCCGCAGTTTATGAAGTAAGGAAATACCCCAAGTGTCACTTTCTAACTTTAGCAAGTTTGAAGTTAGCTAGGTGGATGACTGTTCTCTTTGGAATAGAGACGTGGACATGATGCCTTGGTGGAAATTCAGGCACTTTTTGATTAGTTTCAACTCATTAATCACCTGCATGCAAATGGAAATCTCTTAGTATTGTACTCATTTCTACTATCATCATCATTATTGCTACCATCATCATCATCATTGTTAATATTCTATGAAAAACTCTTTTGTTTCTGCATAAAGCTATGATCCTAATATTGATCCATGAATATCCAAATGATGCTTTGCTGTATCTATTCAGAACTACAACTTTCACCATAAAACTTTGTTTCTGATTCCAAATTGGATTGATTGAATTTCCTCCAGACCTCTTGTATGTGGAAGTTCAAGTTTCGCTCAGCTTTTTTAATTATTCAAATCATCTGAGTGTACCCAAGAAAAATGAGATTCAGAGTGGACTTCTAATGGATAATGCTGCCAGTGTGAAGACATTGTTTCTAAATTGCATTTCTCATCACAATATTTTTGCATAACCTCAGCTGAAAATAACCTTGCTTACCCGAACGTGAACAGAGAAATGAGCCACGAGAAAACATATTTTTATACAGAATATCATTATCTAGGCAAGTTGCAAATCCAGCTGAGATGTGTCAG
Organism: Molothrus aeneus; assembly: GCF_037042795.1. NCBI lineage: Eukaryota > Metazoa > Chordata > Aves > Passeriformes > Icteridae > Molothrus > Molothrus aeneus. The sequence goes on along the minus strand of NC_089649.1, from coordinate 8,009,191 downwards.
CCTCTTCTGAGCGTAGCAGGAACCTGCTGAAGATCACCGTACATTCCATAAAGATGTCATGCTGCTAGGAAATCGCTTTGAAATATGTTCTGAGAGGCAGGGAAATTGAAAATAAAAAGAAAGGAAAACGAGAACTTCTACAGGGGAAGTGCAGCTGAGATTCCATCGGTCCCCAGAGAGGTGGCCCATCAGATGGCACTGAGGTCCCCACTGACGTCTCGCTTTCCCGAGCTCACAGCAAACAAAAAGCCATGCAGGGAAGTGCCTCCAAAGGATTTCATTCCCATGCAAAGATAATTGTCTCTCCTCAGTGAAATGCATGTCCCCTGGACATTTCTCTTTACACAGGGACTTCAAACAGCTTTCGACAGGTCCTAAATGACTGGCTTGGCTCAGGGACTTGCCTTTCAAGGGGATGAAGGTACAGGGGAACAAATATAATTCTCAGTGACAGGCTAGAAGAATGAAATATCTGTTAGATAGCATATCTATCTGTCTATCCAAAAATATGAATCCCTCTAAGTAAAGGCTCTTTTTTTTTTAATGTAAAAAGCATATTGGAAGCAGAGAGCACACTCCAGCCTTCTTCTCCTCCAGATGTGTGTGTGTGCCTTCAGCCTTCCTTTCCCCATCTTCTGCCCCATTATTTTCTTCTACCTCCAAGCTGAAGAATAAAGAATGTTCCTCACCTCACACTCTAAGCTGTATCTCAGTGACCATGGCAGATATCAATAAAACATAATATATTTATTGCAGAATTTCCAGTGAAATGAAAATAGATTTGCCTCAGAAAGCAGAAGCAATGAGCTCCTTTAACAGAAAAGTTTTTCCTGCATTATGAATCCAGCAAAGCATCCTCAGAGGACCTTGAGATTAAATTAATGGTCCCAGGTGTACTCAAGACTTTTGAGAACACTGAGAAACTTGAAAGATTTCACACTGTAGGGCCAACAAAGGGACAAAACTGTCCCTTTTTGCTCTCTTGCATCTGCCCACAAATACACCTCACCACATTCCAGGGGATGGAAGATCGATGATGGGATTATTTGTAATATAATACTGGATTCAATAACTCACATTGCCTTTTTCAGCTGCAGGCCATTTTATCCTGTGGTCCTCTGAAGCCAGAGAGGAAACTGGGCTATGGAAATAAATTAACCTAAAAAAGAATACACCTTCCACTAGGCAAGTAAGAAAATTATAAGATGAAACTGCCAATTTTTCTTATGAAAATATCCCTTATGATTTGTTTAATGACATATCATGAGTTAATTTTTAAGGCCTGTATTTTTTTTTTTCTGTGGGAAGTTTATCTGAAAACAAAACACTAATAAATGTGGTGGGAAGTTCCTGAACTTCCAGAGCTGCAGCAGGAAATATTTGACCTTAAGGGCCCCCTAACTGTGATGTTTTCATCAGGGAGAAATATCACTAAGCAGTGTCTACAGTAAAACTGTCTTACAACAGCAGTGTGGAATTTTAAACAAAATATGTCAGGAGTAATTAAAATCAGGAGAATGATCAAGTGTCTCTTAGCGTTGCTACATAAACAGCCACTACCAAAACAAGAAGCAAAAACCCCCAAAGATTATAGAGACAGCAAGAATTCTGTTTAAGAAAATGTACAAGTTTAGAGGTTTTGTGTGAGTACATCCATCATTTATTCCACTGGAATTTAAGCTGTTCATATTTGCCTTTTTTTGGTGTCTTTCATGAAGTTTAATTACAATACAGTAAACAGACAGAGACTGAGAGCATTTCTGTTGTGCAATAAAGTTCAATACTGACAGTTTTAAGAGGGATTTTTAGACCTGTGGCAAGTTTGAAAGGGAGTTTCCTTACACATTTTGCCAAAAGCAAGGAATGCCTCCACACAAACCATGGCAGCACAAAGAGGCTTTTTAAAGACTGGTGGTAAATAAACAAATAACAATAAATAAAGTAATCTCTTCCATTTTGAACTGCCTTGCACCTTTCAAGATCACAGGACACCTTCACTATGGGTCAAGCCACTCTCTAGAAGAAAACCATCAGAAGAGTCCAGAATAAATTTGAAGAGGCAAAAAAAGAATGCAGGGGGACTGTCATGGAGAAAGTGCTTGTCTGGCCCAAAAAAGGCTGGGAACACCAAATCCATGTTACAGGTGTAGTTTGTGTTTTGCTCTCCTTTCTAGGGCTCCCACACACTTGGGGCTGATGAGCAACTCAGTGGAAATTTGGTTTTTTTCTTGGGATTGTCTCCTGGATGGGCCAGAGCAGACACATAGGACAGAGCAAAAAAAAAAAACCCATAGCACTTGGAAAAACAAGTTGAAATTGGCTGGGGAACTGGTTGTACATTGTGCTTGGATCCAAGACCTGATATTCCATAAATCCAGGCCAACTCCAGGTCCTGATGCACTCCCACTGTGATACTGAGAGGTCTTTCAGACTTAAAGGGGCAAACCATCTGAAGCACCCAGAATTTCTTTTAATTTCTTCTATTTGCATACAATCAGCTTGCAAGGCTTCACAGGTTAAGGATGCCAGGTAGGACGGCTGAAGATATGGTAAAATTAAATGTGATCTAGATAGCAGAGTCCTACATGCTGACTGTGTAAGTTACTGTCCCTGGATGGTTTTAATATGGCTTTGCTTACACCATCCACAATTTCAGCTCAAAGAGTACCATTACAGCTAATTTTCTGGTGGTTTTATGAGGATCTCATGCCTGACTTCCTAAATTAGGGTAGCTCCTTAAAAAAGACCTTTTAAGCAAGCTCCTATCAGAACAAAGTTTCCCTGATGTTCAAGGTGACAAATCCTACAGTCCAATTTTTCCACTTGGAACCTTACAGGGCTTCTGAGGGAGTAGCCATTTGCCCCTTGCTTCTTTGGAAAAAAATCTATTTTTTTACTGGCATGAGGAAGAGCCTTCTGGAATCCACACATTGCTCGAACTCTGGAGCTCCTTGTAGTGACTCTCTGGAACGTGGAGCGTGCTGAAGGCAAATTCAAACCACATAAAGACTAATGTTGACTAGTACATGATCAAATTATTGTTGATATCATTACTTAGGTTCTTACTCCAAAGCATCAAAGGAAAAGTTATGGCTTTGTTGATTATTTTTAAAGGCAAGACTGACTAATGAGAAAAATAATCACAGCATAGGAAATCTTGGGCTTTTTTGGGCTCTACATGACAAAAGCCTCTTGAGATGTTTTTTTTCCAAGGTCAGGTTAAAGGCTTTACTTTGTACAATAGGGAGAAATAGCAACCCAAGTTGTGCAGTCTCCAGTGCTTGAATTAAAACAAGATTCTACTGGAGATCTTCCCATCTTCTGTCTGGAAAACATGTAGCTTTAAGATCTTTTTCATTCTGTGTGTGTTTTGTTTTCCTTTGACTTGTGTTTGCTTAATGGAGAACATCTTATTGCCATAAATTGCTTTATGAAGTAATAACCTACGGATGTCATGAACTGGTGAATCAAACCAAGAATTATTTAAAACCTTATGTAGGTATAATGCTTTCCTAGGTCTCCCAGAAAAGAAGCAGGATTCAGAGGTGAATGTCATCATTTGCTCATCTGATTAAACCATAAGATGTGATAAAAGAATTTGAGAGAGAAAATATCTAGATTGTGGGTGCAGATGGTTGATTAGTACAAAGACAAAAGCATGCAGAAAGTGTATGGCAAATACTGTTTTCTTTCAAGATGTTCCTAACACAAAACACTATCAATGGGACATCATCAGGAACACTTTCTGAAAAGGAGCCACAGAGATTTAGAAATTAAAATATTTTGTGGTTTTGAAAGCACGAGTATTAAAGCTGGAACTCATAAAATTTTGGGACGTTGTTTCTGTAAATAGAGGCTGAACTCTTTCATGCAGAGGAGCTGATTCAGTGTTGTACAGGAGCAAGAGAGGGTGTGTGTGTGTGATCAAAAGGAGCTTTAGAGGCCTGGTTGCGGTGCTGCACACTCAGTCCTGCTGCTCAGTGCTCTGTACTGCTTGGGGGTGTAGGCTTGAGTGCAAGCACCCATTCAACCCTCTTGACAATGCCGGTCCTGTCTGAGGTAGAGAAATGAAAAGCAGTTTTCTGACATTATGGCTCTGCTGGAGACCATGAAGGTGACTGGGGCCAGCAGGACCTCCTGTGTGAGGCTGGGAGAGATGGGGTTCTTCACTCTGGAGAGGAGAAGGTTTTGAGGTGATTTAGGGCATCTTCCAGTACCTGAAGGGGCTACAAGAGAGCGGGACAGGGACTTCTTACCAGGACATGAGGGAATGGCCTTAAAATGAAGAGGGTAAAGTTCATTAGGGGTTGGGGAGAAATTATTCTCTATGAAGGTGGTGAGGCCCTGGCACAGGTTGCCCAGAGAAGCTGTGGATGCCCCATCCCTGGAAGTGTCCAAGGCCAGGTTGAATGTGGCTCTGAGCAACCTGAGATAGTGGAAAGTGTCCCTGCCCATGGCAGGGGGTTGGAATGGGATGGGCTTCAGGGTCCCTTCCAACCCAAACCATTCTGTGATTCTATAATCATGTCACATGGACTAAGAGGCACATAGGGGACACTCAGTACTTAAAACAGGACTTTGAAAGCTGCTCCATTGCTTGCTGTAAATGGTGAAGCAGGGTGACAAGTGATCATTTGTCACTGACCTGGATTTTCTAGTAAGTGGAATGTGAAACCTGTGTATCCCTGTCATAACACTTCAGTCCTTGTAGGGGGATACAGTATGAAGGTGGTATAGAATTTAATTGTATCCCCCCAAAGAGTTGCAGCTGGACCAGTTACTAAAGATCAGGAGCAGGCCTGATCCTAACAGGCCACACCTGTAGCCAATAAGAGCAGTGCTATAAAAGAGTGGATTGGTGGGATCTGGAGTCAGATGGCTGCTTCATGGACCAGGAGCAGTCAGTGCTTAGAGGAGCTGCCTGTGAGAAACATGGAGGAGGTATGGAACTCTGGTGATATGGATTCCTTGCACTATAATGATAAGAAAACCCTTGATATATGAGACAACAAGTCCTGGCTTGGTTTGTTCTTTAGGAGGTGAACCAGTGGACAACAATTTTATTTGCTTCCTAGTACACCCATGCCTGTGGTAAATGACTGTGTTTCAGTAGATGGTAAAGCTAAATGAGAAAATATGTAACTAGTGTCTCCCTCTGCATCCATCGGGGGAAGTGTTTTGGTTGTGTGACTCTAGGAAGAAAAAGCTGCCAAAGGAGCTTGGGCTGGAAAGTGCTGGGGTTTGAAACAGGCTTTAATTCTTCTGTAAATGAACTTCCCACTCTTTGGAGTACCTTCCAAGAGGACTTCAGCTTGAGATCAATGCCTTCAGCTGGCTGCAGTTCTGTAGAAATGCTGTGGGGAGTGGGAGGAATAGCCCACATTACCTCATTCCTCACATGTTTTGGATAGAATGACTGCACTTTGCCTTTGCCACCAGCCCTTACCCTGGGAGATCTTCCCTTCCTGCCAGCATACAGAACCCTGCTTCCAATTTCAGCCTGAGGAAAGCAAATCAAAGCAATCTGGGGACTCCTGTGATGTAGGTGCAGGTATGGAGCCAGCTCTGCCTCCCACCAGCACCCAGGCACCCAAAAGCTGCCTCTGCACCCAAAAAACACACACACACACAAAACCAAAATGCTGCAGGAACACAGGGGAGACCAGAGGCTTGGGGAAACTGGGAGGAAGGAGCACTGAGATGCTCTGGATGTGGAGGACCTACCAAACCAGCCTGCCTTCAGCTGGTGGCATCGCTTCCAGCCTGGAATATTCCTGTCAGGAAAGAGGTGACTCCATGCGTTCAGGGAAGGGCTGGCTCTCCTCTGAGCACGAGGAGCTGCAGCAGCCCAAGGGCTCCTTGTCCTTCCCAGGGCCTGAGAGGGCACCCCAGGGCTTGAAAGAAGAGTTTTAAAGCCTCCTGTTCGTGTGCTCCCTTCGCTGCTGCCCCAGCCCGGCCAGCAGGGCCAGGCAAGGAGCTCCTCACACCTCCTGCTCTCCTCTGACATTCTCATTGTGGCCACTTCTGCTGCTTTCCTAAGATTTCACAGCATGGATTCAGGCAGCCAAAGGATCAGAAGCAATGTCATGTGACACATAATCTGTCCTCTTCAACCTTTCAAACAAGACTTTTGAAGAATAACCATGATAATTCTTACAGTGACAATTCTTCATGAGTGTCTCGGGAATCTTTTTTTTTTATTTGTTTTGAGGTAATGAGCAATTTTTTTTAATCAAAAGGTAGTAATTTCAGCAAGGAATGTTCATTGTCTTCTGAAGACAGTGACTTTGCTAGAAAGCAAATATTTGCTTAAAAAGAGCCTAATTATTTGATTATTGATCTTTCAGCCAGGCAGTTCTGAAAATGGAAGCGCACAAAGTATCTAAAGGGACTCACAGAAACACCAGAGCAGGCAGGTAATTAAAAAGGAAAGGAAATTTTACCAGTTGTACTTTAGATTCAGTCATATCTTTTAAATTCTATTTAATGTTTAGGAAATGTTAGATAAGATGAAAACCCCAATTCTTTTGAAACAAGTCAGTAATATACCTGCATCTGGTTTACATCACGTACAGGATACAATTTCTATGGGTTAACCCTTCTAGGGATCATTTGAAAATGCATTGAGAATGGGATTTGTCAGGCAGTTGCTCAACAGAATGCAAAAATGCAAACCATTTATCTTTTTTTGACATTTTTTGTGTGTTTTGTTTGGTTTTTTTTTTGGGGGGGGGGTTGGGTTGTTGGGTTTTTTTTGCTTCCTTGTAGTGTTGCTTAAAAAGAAACATTCAAATATCTTCATTGCTTTTGATGTGCTCCTGCAAATTACTACAACACAGCTTGAAACATTTTGTGGCTCTTAATTTATTATTGACAGCAAAATTTTAAACTTGCAAAATAAGAACTTATTTAAAATTCCAGTTTAGAAATATGAATGCTTTGTTTGACAATTAACTGACCAAAAGTGAGAAGTATATTGTAATAAATGTTTCATTTGGTTCTCTCACATGAGCCATTCAGACTAGTACATCTAAATTTTTCTTATATTAATTTCTATTATGTATGTGTCTGTGAAGAAGCCCAACTGATTTATTTTTGTTTTCTTGTGACTCTTCAAATTCTCACCTTTAATATCCTTTTTTTCCATTTACTCTAAGTTTGAGGCAGGGATAAGGCCTAATGACTCATTCCTACAACTGACTATAAAGTACTTACTCCACTTTAATTGAACCACCTGCAGAATATAATACAATTTATTGCCAGAAAGATGATTAAAAATCAAACTTTAGGTGCCTTAGTCAGGTTCAAGACTTGCTTTTGTAGAGAGACAAGAAAATCCATTCTCTAGGAGGTTTTTGGAATCCCAAAATGCTTTCTCTGAATTACTTTTCCAGTGGGCCTTCCAGTATGCCACAGGAAGTTATGAAAGCACTCCAATACTGAAAATACATAATTATTAAAGCATTTATCAGTTCCAATATTAATTAATTTCTTTGGTGTTCATACATATTCTCAGAGATACTTGAAAAATGAAACTTTATCTTGTTGCAGGGACAGACAGGACAAATGGAAAGAAGGAAGGGAATTTGCTATTATTCTCTGGGGATTCCTTTCATCCTGGAAAAGGGATTTGTACCATATAATAGCATTAAATCACCTGTCCCTGCAAGTCAACTCATAAAACCCAGGCCATTAAAAATGAAGGTTGTAGACATTAAAATAAATGGAAAGAAAAGGTTTTAAAAATTGTTCAGTTAAATGTAAAAAAATTGCTGTGAAGTACTCTTTTGTCACAAGTTTCTGAGGGCAAGAAAAAGTGAAGAAAGGCAGAAAAGTGTAATTGTTTCTATGAATTCCTCTCACTTAGGGTTTTTCCTTAGGAAGAAAGGAGCTTTTCCTTGGCAGAAATTAGTCCTTACCCATCCTTTGCACCTTAAAAACTGCTGGGTATGGCCCCACTAGTAAAGCCTTGCTTATGGCAGCTGACAGATTTAAAATGATTTAGCAAGCTCATTTCACCATTGCATTTCACAAAATGTCATTAGATGACACACTTATTAAAGTTTGGCAACTATTTGGGAAAAAAAAATCTGCCATGTCTAATGAAATCTAATAGTTGTAAGAGAGGCTTAATTCACATGCTGCACCATAGCAAGGGGATTCAGTTCCTCTGGGGGAGAAAATTAATGAAGAGATTTAAATATGGTCTTCAAATCTTGGAAAGGTAAAGATCTAAGGATATTTATCTTAGGACCCCCTGATAAGGCAGTAAGTCACATTAACACATTATTTCATAGTAGATGGGTTATCTTGCATTTTCATTGCCAAATGGAGAAAATGAAGCCATTCCTGAACTAATGCTCTTTTAAATATTTCTGTTGGTCTTCTATGGATGATGGTTTGATATTACAGAGTTCTGTGTGCCTTCAGTTTTAGCTTCAGTTACTTCATTTACAGTGAAACTGGGAAGCACATTTTGCTTTTTATTTATGTTGGGACTGGCAACTATGTTTGCCACTTGTCTTGAAAAGAAATGTGTTTATTAAAGTATTTAAACTCCACATTTGCTAAAGACAAGTATGTCTGTGCTTCTTCAGAGCAAGCAAGCACATCCCAGCTACAGCTCAAAACCAGAGGTGATGGCTTTGCATTCCAGCTCTGCTCCCTACAGGGGAAACAGGTTTGAAGGAGAATACTTCATCCAAGAGAATGGAAAATAAATGTTCGTGGCAGGGATATCTGTGCCATCAGGTGAGCAGCAATGCAGATCTAGCATTGCAACTGAGATCTGATGCTACCTGTGGCTGTCTCCAGTCGTGGGGGATTCCACAGCCTGCCTTCCTCTCACTGCTGGTGCAGCCCAAAGCAACTGGGACAAATTAAATGCACGAGGTTTTGATGACTGCAAGAGGGAAACTCATTCTGAGGTTTCATTTTTCTCCCCTGCCTTCCATCCTGACCATGCATTTTGCTTCAAAGCTGCAGGAATCTGGTGAGTGATTTGTTTCCAGATGTTTGATTCAATGTCTTTTCCCTCAGTAAAAAGACTTTAGCATGTCCTAGAAGTAGCTGACTGGTTTCCCAAGTATTTTTTTCCACCATTAAATGGCTTGTAGAATGCTTTGTTGGAAAATGAGGTGTCTTCCAAGTCTTCCAAACTTAGATCTGTGTCCAGTCCAATAATTCCTTCTTTCCAATAAATATGCCCATCAACACTGAGCAGCCAACCAGACACATGAGTCAATAGAGAAATTGTGAACAAATACTGCCATACCACTATCCCATGTCAGATGGTACATGGAAAACCTTAAATATAAAAGATGCCTTCTTACCTACAGATAGAAAGGTAATTTTTCTCTTTCTTCTTGGACACAGCTACTTGCATGGGATGGGACTCATGTCAATGGGAAACAAAAGGTTCATTTTACTACAAACAGGTTAATCTTTAAGAATGTGTCTAAGCACTTTGCATGCTCAGAGTACTTCATGTTCAGGAATGACCATAAATTTGTGCAGAGCTGGCAAGATTCTAAACGTACCCATTTTTGTAGCCCTTCCTGACTTGAAATATGGGTGTGGATAAATAAGTTTTATCCCTCTGATTCCCTCTGAGCTGTTCAGAAAGCAGCAGGCAGCTTTCATGCTGGAGGGACAGAGAGAACTGTCTGAGAGAGCTCATGCTGAAAGTGTTCACAGGTGGAGCTGCTCTTTCACAAGACCTAGGAGGAGGTACAAAGATTGTGTTCCTGTCACAGTGGATTGGAAATCTTGCACGTTCTTGGCCTAATTCTGTTGGATTCACTGAAGTTCAGTGTCATTCTCATTTCTACAGCCTCTCAGAAATCCTGAATTTAAGAGCTGGATGGTTATCTCACAGGATCCATCCAGTCCCCTGCTGTCATTGCCAGAATTATTTTGTCATGTCTCAGTTTCATCTGGTTCCTTACCCAAATCCTGTTCCTGTCATATTTGGTGTCCCCAAGTCACACCTATTGGCTTCTCCTGATTGTGGTGTTGTTACATTGTGCTAGGACAAGGTTCCTGGGAAGCATTGACTGGGAATATAACTCCAAGAAACAGGGAGGTGCAAAGCCTTGACTGGCAAGTAGAAAGCCTTCCTGGTGTTCCCTTTCCCACCATTTAAATGAGAGGCATTTCCAGATGTCATGGCCAAGAACCTGCTGTCTCAGAGCTTAAAAAGAAATGCTTTGTCAGCTTGCTTGCAAAGCCCCAGTGCTGGTTGATCACCAGGAACTGTGCTCAGATGTGGTTCTTGCATAAGGACAGTGAGCAGCATCCTCTGGCAGATTGGTGTTTCACACCACTTCCCACCAAAGGACTAATATCCTTGGCTGGAGTCCAGGAAGCATGTTCCTGCTCATGTTTATGGATATTGGCATGTTTACACCAAATCAAGGGCTGGACCAATGTTTTAATTGTGGTTAAGTGTGCAAGATGACCCAGAGAATCAGTCTTTGCATGGGAAGAAAGCTGTTCTGAATTGCTCAAAGTCATGCCTTCAATTTTACCTGAATCAGATTATCAGTCTGTTTTCTTTCCAATACCTCACTCCCATCCTGGGGCAAAAATAGACTCTAAGCCTTACACATCAAGATTTCTTTTACACTTTCCTTGGATGCCATGAACTAATTTTAATTTTTTTTTGTTGCCTTTGGGTTCAGCATAAGGAGAAGCAGTCCCACTCGGCATCTGTCAAAGCATTTTCCTCTGAGAAATCTGCAGGGCTGTTACCCAAAATTCTCTTCACACATTTGCAGGGCTCTGCACTTGTCCTTGCCTCCAAGAAATAATGATTGATTTAGAGGGCCAGCTCTGTGCTGTGTTTAATTAAAGCTCACACTGCCCTCCTTTTTGCTATACTGTCTTCCACATCCCAGAACGCTTTACAGAGTGTATAGTTGGTGTTGTAATTAAATCCTTCCATTCTGGGACCTTGTTTTTTATTACTAACCACTGGGTTTTCACCTTTAGAGCAAAGTTTTGCTATTCCTGGAGTCCCATGACTTATGTCCTAGAGTACAGACTTGGCTCTTCCCTGTCAAGGCTTCCTAACTTTCCTCCCCTGCCAATTTTCTGACTCTGAAGAGCCTCAGTACATCAGCAGCCTTGGTACGCTGCTCTTGCCTGGACACGTGTGGCATGCTCGTGGTTTTATGGCCATAAACCCCATCTTTCCAGATATTCCTGTCCCTGTAACTCTTCAAAATGCTTCTCTAGACCCTCAGCAGCAGTCACAGCATTTCTAGTCTCATGTTTCTTGCAGAGGACCTTGTTTTCAAAGCTGCACTGTGTGCCCTGCTGGGCATACCCGTAGCATTTTCCCCAGGTAAAGGCATTTATCAGCAGCTATTTAACCAAGGTGTGTTGGTGTTCACTGAGTGCTGCTTCAGGAACATTTCTCAATTTCACAATGCTGATGTGGCTATGTGAAGGGGTGCTTATTCTTATCCAAAGACTTGCTGGTGAGTAATCTTTTTTTTTCCTTTACCAAGCAGTTTATAAAGTTTGCCCATTTGTGTTATAAATAGACCGTGACAAAACAAATTTGATATTAAGTGATGCTTTAAAGAGGTCTACATATCAATGAAGACTTCTAGTGGGTTTTCCATATGAACATATTTATTATGTATGAATCTGAATGGTTGCACACACTGAATGCCTAAAGGAAAGCAATTCAGCTCTAAGGATCAAATTTTTAATAGGTGTCCAAGTAATCCATGATATTCTTCCTTGCATAACTTGGGTTCTCAGAGGCAGACAGGCATCTGTGGGGTAGATAAGCATGTGCTACATGTCTGTATTTACACACCTTCCTGTGGCACAAAGGTACATCTGAAATACATCAGTGGAAGTTTGAGACTGAGGTGAAGGTTACCTCAGGCTAATGCTGCCATTCAAAGCCACCTCCATAAAGAGGTCTGAGAAAACCAATTTGAATATGGAACCTTTATTAAAAAATAGCATTTATGGCGTTTATATATTATCAGGCTCCCTCACTGAGCACAATATGTGCAACTTAATCCATTTTTCATCCACTTTTATCTTTGTCCTCTGTAATCTGGCTCATTTCTTCAGTGTGGGGAAAAACACAGGGAGTCAATCTGCTTCACCTTCTCCTCTAAATATAGGATCTGTTTAATGCAAAGAGAGCAAAGCCAACAATGGATAAATATTGACACATTTAAAATGCATCAGAAATCCTTCCTCTCAAAGTATCCCATAATTTTGAAAAACTAACTCTAAAAAATTATACTATGTGGAAGACAATTTGGATTTTTCTCCCTTGACTTGCTAAATGAGACCTTTCCTAATTGCAGTGAGCACAGTTCAAATAATCTAAAAAACCAATTTGATTAAAACAAAAAATTGGTTTCATTTCACTAATTTAAATGAAATATTTGAAGTACCAAAAGCTTAAATAGGAGAATGCAGATTTAAATTAGCATAGATGCTATTAGTAATAGAATATAAATTTGCAAATCACTGACAATGAGGATCATGCTTTATTATTAACTCAGCAGGATTAAGTCCAAAGTTGAACAACATTATTTGATGTGTGTGCTCAACACATTGACAACTTCAAGGTGTGATTTGAACAAACTGAATTGGATGTCATAAAAATGTCATAACATTTTTAAAGGAATTGTTGTTTTTAATTCTATTTTTTTAAGGGTGGTAGAAGACTCTTTCAGTTTTTCTATATTAAGGATGACTGTTTCTCAACAGTAATGACTAAATCTTTTTTTTCTTCCTGGATGAAGTAATCCAAAAATACCTGGCAACTGTGAAGAATGATATGACTGAGATTCCACCTTCCCTGGGATTTTGCTTCTGTAGTGACAGTAATTAATAATTATGAAGTCATTAGGATTAAATGGAAATGTGACATTGATGTTATTATTAATGAAGCAGGTTCTCCTAGAGGTGACAATGTGCCTCGCTTACAAACCAGTGTGATGACAGCCACTACATATTTTTGTGGCAAGTGGTGTGGTCCAAATTTTCTATGCTCCCAGGAACAGCAGCAACATGTGTTGGAGTCATCTGGCTCTATAATCAGAACATGAATGTAATTACAGACACACACACACACACTGCTCTGACTCTGTGCCCACGAGGGCTCCTGCTGCTGCTCTCTCCTTGCAGCACCTGGGGCCAGCTCCCACTTCATGCTGCTTCCCGGGCAGGGAATGCGTTTATCCTGGGGTTTTGTCCCGTTCTGGAGCTGGAAACACTTCCTGTTCAGCCAGAAGCTAAGGAAAAGTCTGGGTTTCTGAAACACTTGTGTTGCATTTTCCTAACTCTGCTTGTGCTCGTCGTCCCTGCTCCCTCCCAAAAGCTGTGCATAAAAGCAGGCATTGGATTCAGAGTATTTAGGAATCTGATTTCCTGAGTTGATTGTAATTCTAATAGAGTTAATAATGTTTCTCAGAAAGCCAAATTACCCAACCAATTATTATACATTTATGGTGAGATAACACTGAAGCTGTCAGTCAGCAGCCAGCGATGCTGTATTTATTAAAAATGAACACAGTTTCTGCACTCCTCTGCTTGCCTTTAAGTGGTGGCTGGTTTAGTTTTGTTTTGTTTCAACTGCACAGCATCTACTAATCTACTTCTCATTAACAGCACCAAGGCAAATCCTTTCTTTCTGCTTTGGCTGGCAGTTTCAGAACTGTCTGTACGTAGAGTGCAAACAAATTTTGCCTCATTAACACCAACCGCCCACCTCCCGCGCATCTGATGAATCCGCCTAAGCCATGGCGTTCAAGAAACACCTAGTGCCATGGTGTAATTACATTGCCAGATTAAACAGCATCTGATTCCACTGGGAGGGAAGCACTTCTTGTGGCATGGGTGGGTCTCATGGAAGTTTTGGAAGAAGCTCCTTAATGAGCTGCTGGGGGATTTAGTGGTGGTAACTCTCCGGTGGGAAGGCAAAGCACTGAAGAATGTAACAAGCCTGCGTTTATGGGAGAACAAGGAGAAAGTGAAAGAGTGAAATTGGTGAAAGAAGATATTGATGGGAGGATGGAGCCTTGATTGGACCACTGCTGCAGTCCCCACCACCCTTGTGTACTGCTCACATCTAACTTTGGTTTATGCCAATAGGATTATAAAGCTGTTGATCCACACGAATGCTATTACCTCCAGCAATAAGATGCTGAATTAGTAGTAAAATACTTAATCTTATTCCACTGAATTTAATGCTGTGAATATAGTGCAAGAGAAAACACAGACAAGTCTAAACTTCCTTGGAAACAGACATTTAGATATTGACTTCCCTTAAAGGCACCTACTTGACTTCCAGGGATATGTGAGATCTGGAACACTTGTCAAAGGAGGGAAATTATTGTTTTCCTATGTTGGCAATGGCATTAATGAATGTCTTAACGTGGACAGTTAATATAGTGGCTTCATATAGGGCCATAATTTATCATTGTTAATTAGAAAATCTTTGAGTTTATTTTCTATTTTTTGACAAAACCTGACAGAACTTCTGATAAATGTGGCTTGAATCAGTTTGGTTTGATTTACTGTAAGAGTAATAGTGATTAGTGGTGAAAGGGGAAGAGAATAAATAGCTGCTAAAAACTGCAGAAAAACACAGCAGATATGATATTGAAGCCCCAGGCACCAAATGGATTCTTACCCCTTGAGAAACACAGATTAATCTGAAAACAGTTGCAAAAGTATTCTAAAATGAGGCTCTCGGCAACGAGATGGAAAAGCTGTTGATGTCATGGATACACTCTGATTTCTAGTGCATGTCTATCTGCTGTACAGGCAGCTTGCTCAGTTATTTTCAGACTACTTTCAATCCTCTCCTTTACAGTAAGATTGTCTTTGCCATGGTGACTAATGACTTTTTCCTACGTTTGTCAAGGTTGATTTTTGTGCTGCCCTTCTGTCTCACTTCACCGAGTCTCTAGTGAGACACTGAAGGCTCCTTCTCACACTGAGAATTATTCCCCAGGCCGTGGATAATGTGTGAGACACAGCTTCAAGCATTTCCACCACTGACTGTGTCACCTGAAGGGAAACTTAACCTGCACCAGCAAATACAAAAATCCCTTTAGTCCCAGCACTTCTCCAGCAATTCACACCTGACTCCCACCCTGATAATTTAATCTGTGGAGGTTTCAGAACTCTATTTATCATCTCTCCCTCTTCTCATTTACAAGACAGCTAAAGTTATCTCCACCTCCTTCTGCCTGGGTCCCATTACCCCCTTAATCCATTTAAATCCTTCTATTATTTTTTTTCCCTCTGCTAAATCCTCAGCTTCAAGGTCCTATGTGCCACCCCTGAATGTTTCCGAGAATATTCAGCACTAAAGTACTGGAGTGGTTTTTGCCAAGACTGAGTAGAGCCTTGCTGACAGTTAATCTTTGGCTTTTTTCCTGCTGCTTATGATTATGCAGCAAAATGGACTTTGGGTTTTTTTTCCAGTCTTCTTGCAGGTTCAGGATCTCACCTATGAGGAAGTGAATAATGATTGGGCTCAATGATCTTAAAGGCCTTTGCCAACCTAAATTAATAAATCTGTGAATGGGTCTAACTGGTAAATTTGTTTAGTTGAATACTGCATGTCAACAATAGACCGGTTTTGTTTGGTTTTTTCCCCCGAGGACAAATTCATGCTTTTTACTCTTTTAACCTCAACTTCATTTGTATTTTTTAGACCTTTTGTTATGAGACTTGTTTCCAAGAGAAAGCTAAAATAAGATGTGTGCTGCTCTACATCTAAATATCCTTTTGGGCAGTGTACTCCATAAAACAATCTCATAAACTCTCTGCTGCCTCAGCCAGGCCTTTACCTCCTCTCCCAGGTTCCATTTCAATTGTCTGTGTTGTAAGAACGTCAAAAGGATTTTATGAAGATGACACACACACACATGGAAACAGCCAGAACCCAAACCCTTTGATCTTGTGTCCTAGATTTTGACTTCAGTTTGGATTTCTACAGCGTGCTAATGCCACAGGGAAGAGGCAGAGAAGGGTGCTGGGGAATGTGAGCTGAGTGGTAGGAGATCAGCCAGTGGAAGATGCTCAGGAATGCACCACCACACTCAGGGCTGATGAAGAGCTCTTCCAAAGCTGTCATCGTGTTTGTTTCCCAGGTTCCCTGACACTGACTGGGCCAAACCCAATGCTACTGAAATCCAGACTCCTTTGGAAAAGTCTGCATCTGTCAGTTCAGGGGAGATTTTTGTCCATTACCAAAAAATAGGGAATTTGTGGAAGCTGTTCCTGTTATTGATATTACTACTACTATTCTGGTTTATGACATTTCATAGGAACTGCCAACAAATATCCAAACTTAGTATCTGCCCTGAATCAACTTAATGTACTTTCTGAATCTCTCCTGAGTTACCTTTACCTTCTGAAGTGTCAGTATATCATAAGGCTTATGTGTTTGGTAAGTGCAGAAATCGCTGGTTTTCCCACTATGACATAACAAATTCAATTCTACTTCAAAAACCTCTGATTTTTTTTTCATGTGGGAAAATAGCAAGTGGAAAAGTTGGTTGCTTTGATGCAAGTATGTGTCAAAAGTTTTGAGTTATTTTGTTGTGTTGCATGAGGAAATATAATTTGATTCTTTCCTTTTCATTCCCTTTAAAAGGGATTTTTTTGGATTCCTAAAATCCATTAGAATAAACAGTCTGGATGATGAAAAACAGAGCGAGTTCCTTATTTAGGGGAAGGGAATGAAATTCTGCTTATCAAATGACACTAATGACCAAACTAAACTCACTTCCACACAAAATGCACATGCTGTTTTTCAATCAACATTAATTTGTCTTTCTCATTCTATTTTCAAAGTCTAATGGGACATTTCTAAGGATATATTTTAGCTGCCTCTTCTAGATTCAGAAGATCTGCAATTAATCTAAGCAAGCTTATCCAAAATATGCTCTAAAAATTCTTCATCTCACTGTGTCTCATCTGTGTTTAGAAATGTGTTAGAAGGGGACTAATCAAGTGGTTTCATAGATGCAGTGAAACAGATTAAAAATCTTTCATATTTACCCCTGTTGATTACAATTTGTCATGAATAATTTTATTTTCTGAGTGTCTACAGGGGTTTAGTAGCCTCAGCCTGGGAAAAAATATAGTTTATATTGCAATATTTTTTAGGATTATGCTGATTACTTGTATTTACTAACTTTGTGAGTACAAAAATGATTTTGAATATTATGACTATTCAACTGGACCTTGGTGGAGCAGTGGAAGATGCTGAAACAGTTTTGCAGGGGCAAAGGCCACAGCTGTCCTATGAGGAATTTTGCCAGCAAGGGCCACCAGGACAGCTCTGAACTTGCTCCTTCTGCTCCTGGCTCCTCCAGTGCTCCCACTGAGCTCCTGCAGGTGCTCCCTGTTCCTTCAGCCTCCTCATAAGAAAGGAAGATATGTATTTGCTATTTTGAGCACACTTTATGCTAAAGAACAAAGATGGGCATGATTGCATTCCATATTATCTTCCAAAGTGCTGATGAGTCTGGAAGCTGAGGTTATAGATAACCCCAGATTTGCATTTGATAGGTGTAGCTCCCATACAGGTAAGGGGATGGAAGGCAGAATGCTGCCCTGGCTTCACAGGAAACAGGCTGGGTGGGTGAGGTTTGTTTAAAAGGATGGGCAAAATGAAATCCTGCCATTTTCTCACTTCTGAGGTGCTGATTTACAGAGCCCCCACAAACTGAGAAGAAGGACAGCAGTCAGAGCTAAGTGACCTGGGCAGCCTGCCTGCCTGCCTAAGGACTGCAGTGGAGTGCCTAAAATGCACAAATTCACAAATAGCACGAAACTCTCGAGCCAGGGTGAACTAGATGGAGAGAAAATGTGTTAAAATGACTCATTATAGTATCACAGTGTGCCTTCTTGCATAAAAGCTTTTGAGCTACTACAGGCTTAGGGCAGAAGTTTGTAAGAGCTTATACAGCAAAAAGTATTTTGGTTATTTATTACTCCTGGTATAGCCTGAAGAGTTTATGTTGATTCAATAACATCAGTCAAACTTAGCTGGTTGGAGCAAGTTTATGCCTATCTTGTGTTACTGAAGTGGTACAAAATATTTTGGCAAACCTTACTTTAGCTTGCTATGTGACCAGGCATAAGAAAGGAGATAGGAAAGATTTACTGTTTTTATTGTACTGATGGAGAAATAGAAGCAGGTAAGGTGACATGAGTTGCTCAAGATCACAGAGCAGGTCAGGGCAAGTGTTCAAACACTGCCTGTAACACAAACTGATAAAAACACTGAGATTATGTGAGAAATATACATATATATATATATTTCCTTATGTTATTTGTACACAAAATTTCCCAAAGTTCACAGCTTATCCATGTGTCACATAAAGCAAATATTTTGTTAGGTTTCACTAGGTTTATACAGAATCCTGTGCCAGCATAATGTCTTTTCTGATTGTAGTTATTCTGCATATTCACATGTGAATCAGTTGCCTAAGAATGTAACAATTTCATTCATTCCTGGTCTGAGAATGGTACTGAATATACTTCTGGACCAACTCACATAAAAAGTCACTTTCATGATTTAGTTTTCTCTTTTGACTTACTGCTATGGATTTTTTTTCTTTCTACTCCACAGACATTTTCATGCCATCACTTAACAGCATCTAAATTCTTCCCTTCCCAAGGAACAGACAATTATATTTTCATCCAACAGGACAACTTATCAACTGCAGCACCTGTTTTCAAGAATATCAATTGCTTTGGTGTTAATTTTGGCTGGCCTTGTGCATTGTCAACTGTTATTAAATGGAATGGTGATGTTATACCACAATTCATATTGCACAAATATTGGGTAACATGTTACTTCAAGGTAGGAAGAAGCTGAAGCAAATTCATGTTCCTGTACACACAGAAGTATTTAAAATAAGAATGACACAGGCTGGGCAGACCACAGCACTCCAGAGCACTACACCAACTTGTATTGCTTGGATACTAAAAGCAGTTGTTTGGGATTTTTTGGTTTTTTTGTGTAGCTGGCTAAAAATTGTGATGCATTTTGCAGACACCCAGCTAAACCCTTGCCCAGTAAGTATCAGAGGTTGAGCATCAATTATTAATCAGAAGATTCCTATCTTCCTCTGTGAAGATGCATATTTGTGTGTGTATAAATATTACACATACATACAAAAAAGATGTTGCAGCAAATCTTTAAAGCCAATGCCTGAGTTTTGCTCAAGAGGCACAAAAAGTGCCTCCAAGCCTATTGACTAAATTTAGTGTGCAATTGGGAGGACGGTGCTCTCACGTCAGCACAGAGCAAGAAAAAAAGCTACTCCTGAAGGAATTCAGAGCATTTAAACTGATCCCCTATTTTGAACAGTCGCCTGGCAGAATGTTTTCCTTGACAGAGTAGCAGTGAGGAGCAATGGTACCAACAGGATGATAGTAACACACAGCAGTAGTAGATGTAAGCACAGTTATAACTACATGTGATCCAAATTATCCTTTCCAGCCATGGACAGCAGGTCTTTGGAGTGTATCTTAATTCTGTTATTAAGCTGCAAAATGAACATCCACCACTGCTGGGTATTCAATGCACACATGTATTTGTACAGAGGATGAGGATATTTGGGTGCAAACCTCCTGCTTTCTCTTTTCTGTGGCTACAGGACAGACCCCGGCCCCTGTGTATCAAGGGACAGAGAACTGCCTTTTCTAACCCAAAGCACAATAGCCATTTCTCAAACAAAATGCAACTAGATTATGTTGTGGTGGCAGTTCTGTAATGACCTAGAAATGAATGCTGTCAGCCTGGAAACTGGAACTATTTCCTTTTCAGGGAAAATGCGAATTCAGCTCCCTCCTCTCCCGGCCAACTGTTCCAGCCACCACATGATCCTATCCCAGATCTTTTGTTTAATTTTGCTTCAACTTAGTCATTCTTGCATCCTTTGTTCACAGAGCTCCAGTTTCAATAGATGGGATAGATAGTACTCCTACCCAAATTACCTGGTAATGAGGAAGGGTGAGGAAAGAGCTGAAAGGAACTATTATGCTTCCTGGCTATATTCTTATGTAAAAGAACACTATTACCTTCATCTATTGAAAATCGAAATTGTGAGTGCAAGTCCCTGATAAGTAGGGAAAAAAAAAAAAAAGCCAAACAAAACCAACCTGCATTCTGTTCCTTTTTAAAAAAGACGAGAAGGAACAAGATGGTCAGCCTCACTCAGCTCCTGAGGAGCTCAGGAAGCACATCCTCTTGGAGTCCATTCCAGAGTACTGACTAAGTGACCAGCTGACTCGGAAGGGTCAAATAATTGTGAGTAAGAGCTAACCAGCCCTTTCTGAGGCCTTTGACATCCATCCCATTTAGGAGCTGAGGGATTCTGACCTGGGGCATTGGATGACCAGAAATGGATTGGATGGATGGATGGATGGATGGATGGATGGATGGATGGATGGATGGATGGATGGATGGATGGATGGATGGATGGATGGATGGATGGATGGATGGATGGATGGATGGATGGATGGATGGATCAGAGACTGGCTGTGGCTGCCAGACTGGTCATGGGGCACTCAGGAATGGGGCTTCCAGGTGATTTTGTAGAGGCATCTTATATGAATGATACTGACAGTCCGACGTGCATCTCAGCCTAGACAGAATTTAGGACTAAGACCTGAAACATCAGTATCAGAGGAATGTTTTTGCCTGAATACTTCACGTGATAAGATTTTCACTATTTGCTTGGGAAATTATAATTTTTTATGTTTATATTCCTATGTTATCCTAAGTCTGCACTATCTTTATTTACCATCAACCTCACTAATTTTACCTGTCAGAGAATGAAAGCATCTGAATTAAAAGACAATGATGCATGAAAATCAGTAACTCCAAAGTTACAAAAGCAGTTAAAATGACTACTCCGTGCCTAAGCAGATAATCACGCCTCAGGCCCACCCTTGCAAAACATTTCTTTCTGGATGTGAATCACGGCCTGCCCAAAGCTCTCCCCAAGACAGGAGGAGCTGGGGAGGACGTGCAGCCCCGGCTCCGAGCTGGCTGGGACCTGCATGCAGCCCGACCACCCAGGGACCCGCACGGGTGAGTCAGGCCCCAAGCACCGCGGAGGGAGCAGCGCTCCCAGCTACACGCAGAGCCAGCCAAGGTTTGTGCGCACACGGGATGGGTCAGATCCTGATGGCTTCAGGTGGGACCCGTCATGTTCTCCCGTCCATCAGGACTGCCTGCTTTCACACCCAGGGAACATCATACTGAAACTGGTGAAATAACTGAACAGCACGTAGCAGCCTTTCCGAATACTTTGCAAAAGATGTGGCAAATCATAAAAGACTTTTGCTTAACCCAGCCCCTCAGGTTTTTCCACTGTTACTGCAGACTTCTTAATGTTACAACTTTTTGTTCAATCTTTTGACTCAAAGTTTCTTCTTTTGTTAGCCTTAACTGGCTAAATACAAAACCATACCTAAAATCATGCACAACACAAACATCGCATCATTTAAAATCAGGTGCCTCCATGTGGCTCAGATCAACCAGGAAGGTTCCCAGAGCTTCAGACCACTGAAACAAAAAGTATAGAGTGTTTTTGAGTTGGTTTTTTGTTGGTTTTTTTTTTTTTTTCCCCAGATAGGAAATTTTGCTCTGTTTCATCTTGTTTTAGGCCTTATCTGTCAGCCCTGTAGTCTGCAAGGTTGCAGCGAATTAGATCATGGCTTGTTTGCTATCTGTGTCAAACTGAGTTATACAAAACCACAAAAATAAGGTTTGGTTCTTATCCTGATACTGTCTCATTAACTACAACATTGCACAATTGTATCAGAAATAATCTGACCCTCAGCTATAATAATTCACCAGGATGATGTCATCTGAGCTGTCACCTTAGGTATAGGAGGTACTACACAAATAATCTTAATAACAAAATGCCTCCCTTGCTTTTGAAGGTTGACTTCAGGGTCTTAGTTTCTTGTGTACAGATGAAAGATTGTGGCTGCTCCTCTTCATGACAACCTTGGGTTTTTAACCCTTTGAACTTATTTTTAAGATTTTTTTTCTTTTTTCTAAAAAAAAAAGGATTTACCACTTGAAAGTGTATATGCTGTTGCTTCCTAGTAGTAATTTGAGGGGAGGGTCAGTGCAAGGCCATTCACCTTTAGCTTGTACACAGAAAGTTTTTGGAAGGTCACACTTTGGACTTTGCAAGATTTTGCCTAATTATACTTTAGGCCTGCCACTTTTTTTTTTTCTAACTTCTGTTCCTCTCTCCCTTCCCCTCTCCTTCTTCCATTTGTAATTCCAGCAAGTATTTCATACTCCTGATGTCAGCTGTAGGAGTGATATCCTGAAGGGAAACTTATCTGAGATACAGTGCCCACCAGTCAGTTTTAGGGGGTCAATTATTTCATGTCCTCTGTACCACGCTAAAATCAAATTATTGTCATCTGGTTTGGGATTTATGTATTAGCATAAAAGGTTAACTATTTTCACAGTTATTATCTATAACTCCATCATGCTAAATATCTGATTTTAGCAAACCATGCTGTTATTCCACCTGCTTCACAATATTCACACCGGATGTTGTGAAATCTGACAGCGCCTTTTCATCTAAATTCGGTTCTCACTTGTGTCTTGGTCATCAGAAAGGCAGAAGTTGCATTTTCCCCTGCATCTCATCATTGTCCAATTTCTTTTTTTTTCCTCCTTGGGTCACCAATCTAATGCTTGTGCCAAGATCTCCTCCTTAACGTGTTGAATCTGCAATTATTTCTTGTGGGGTTTTAACCTTTTTTTCTCTCTATCAACTTCTGTTTTTTCTCTAGCCTGCTCAGCAGACTAGAGCTGCAATACCATCACTCCAACCATTATCTGTCTCTATTCCTTTATTGTTAAAAGAAAAAAAAAAGAAAGAAAAAAGAAAATATTTTACAGTTCAAAGTCTCTTGAACTTGTATTAGCATTAGTTTTGGAAGTCTTGAGTTTCCACAACCTTTCGAAATGGAAGGGTGGTGCAGCTAGGAAGAAAAAAAAAAACCAAGCCTAGAGAAGATTATTTGCCTAAAGTGTAGGGTTAAAAAAACCCAACCAAGTCAGAAAACTTAAAAAACCCCAAAACAAAACAACCACACAGCATTTTCTTACTGCTAATCTTATTTCTGTTTCTCCCCCACTCCCCATTGCTCTGCGAATTTGTAATTCACTGCTTCCAAAGGTTCTTCAAACTTGTTCTACTGGTTTTCAAAAGCAGACAGACTTGTTTTTCTAAGCTCTTCAGTACACCAACTGAATTTATTTAATTTTTCATTTTGCTCCTGCAAAGAACCCCGGGATGCTCCTTGAAGGGCCCTAAATCAATCACTCCGTTGTATCCTATGAATATATTCAGTGTGTACTCCACAATGCCATAATTACCTGGTGTACAAAACCAGAGCCATGCTCTAATGAAGGCATTATTTAACAACCATATAGACCTTGATCCTTGATGGAAAAGTGCTTTATCATAACTAGTGCAGCCAGCTGCAAGGAGAGCAAATTTTAATGAAAATCTTTCCCTTGCTCTATTACAGACAAAATAAAGGAAGAGAGCGATTGCTTTGCTGTCATGGGTGGAAGGGGCTTCACAAGGGCCCCGTAAAGGAGCCAGATCCACCCTGTTTTCTTCCATATCAAAGTTGTCCTGGAGGAAGCCCTGCCCTGGTTTTTTCCATATTAAGGTTCCAAGGGTTGGTTGGGATTCCCCAGCTGTAAAGCTCAAGGGTCATTTTAACATGGCAGGATGTGGGATGCCCCTTTGGAGCTGCCAGAGCCTTGGAAACATGATTTTTGCATGTGTGTAAACCCCGAAGCATGGTTGGGAAGGTGGAAAAGGTTCAGAATTGCTGCTACGATCTGGGGAGGCTGTCAGGATAATTAATGGGAGTTCTGTCTGAAACGGGCCAGTCCGGGGCACGAGCACAAAAAGGCAGTGAGAAAATTTGAGCACTCTGAGGTCCGTGCTTGGCTCGGAGAGCCGACTCAGCCAAGGGCCCGTGCCAGCCCCGCGGCGAGGGGTGCTCGCCGCCAGCCAGGACCTTTTCCGCCCGAGTCCCGCGGCCGCGGAGCGGGGCCGGGCCGGGCCGGCGCCCCGGGCCCGCGGCGGGAGGCGCGGCCGCCCCCTGCAGGGCCGCGCCGGGAGGCGCCGCGGGAGCGGGCGGGACGGGGGCGGCCTCGGGGCCGGGACAAAGCCCGGGGCGGCGGCAGGGGCACCGCCCGTCTCCCTCCGCCCCAGATGTCCCCGCCGCCGGAGGGGAAGGGGGGCGGGCCGAGGCGGGGCCGGGGCGGGCGGAGCGGGGAGCGAGGGAGGCGCCGAGCAGGGAGAGCACCGGGCGGGCTGAGGCAGCGGCGGAGCGGGGTGGCCGCGGCCCTGGCACGGCGGCGCCCGGGGGCGGGAGCCCAGGGGCCGGGCGGAGGAAGAGGAGGGGCGCGGGCAGCGGCGAGAGGAGCCGTCTGGAGCAGCCGCCGCGCCGAGGCGGCCACGGAGGTGAGCGAGCGGCGGGAGGAGGCCCCTGCCCGGGCGGGGCTGACACCGGCCCCGGGGCTGGGGGGTCCCCGCCGGGCGCGGAGCGGGTGCCCGTGCGGAGCCGGGTGTGTGCGCGGCGGAGGGCGGCGGGCACGGGGTCGGAGCTGAGGCAGGGCTGGGGCGCTCCCCAGCTGCTCGGGGTTCCCCGGAGGGAGGGGGTCGCGCTGCCGGGCGGCTCCGAGCCGTGGCTGCCCGGGCGGGCAGGGCAGGGCAGGGCTGAGCCCGGGCCGGCTCGGGCGGTGGCTGGGGTGCGCGGTGCCGGCGGGGCACGGGGCGGCGGCGCGGGGTGCCACGGCGTGACCCCGGGGCTGCCGGGCGCCGCTGCTGCCGCGAACAAAGAAGCGTGCGGGGAGCAGCGCTGCCCTGCTGCTGCACAAACTCCCGAAAACGCCCGCAGCCGGCAGCAGGAACACGGGGTGAGGAGAGGATTCGCTGGTGAAGCCTCGCTGGGAGGAATGTTTCTAGGATGGAAGGATATATTCGGTTCTCCTCGGGAGAAGATGCAAGACTTGCTGTGGTTTTGAGGCCACTGTCATATCTGCTCATTGTTTGTTGTTGGGGATTTTTTTTTGCATGTGGCTGATCAAGCCTCGTAACGAAAAATTTTCTTTAAAACGGCTCTCTTGATTAATTCAACAGTATTAGGAAGAATAAGGAATACGAGCCCTTGACTTTGGTCTTTGTTGTCTGCGTTTGCAGCTGACTGAATTATGACTTGCATGTAGGGTTAAAAGTGCTGTCTCCTTTATTTCAGAGCTCTAGGGGAAGATGTTGTCTCTTCTGACATCTTGCGATTGAGATACCTGAGAACAGGTTCAGTAAGAATCAAGTTCCTGAAGAAGACACTACGAATGTATTGAAATAAGAAGCTGTAAACATTTTTTTCCCCTCTGTCGCCTGTGCTGCATAAGAAACCGTAATGTGAAGCACTTCTCGGACACTCTCCCAGATGTATGAAGTCTGCAAAGCTCGCCGGCCAGACTGGCTGCTTTAGTCAGTGGTACTTGCCACATTTGTGGTGTGTAGATAGTACTCTGAAGGGAAATCGCTTTTTTTTATGAAATTCCCAGAAGGAACATTTTATTATGGACAGCTTTTTCTGTATGTATATCCAGAGAGATTAATGCCTAGAGTTGAAAGGCGTTTAGTATACACTGCAAAGTTGGCTTTCCCTCAGCTTTTCCAGCTGTACTGTCTCCCCGGTACGCTGGGAACACGCACAACTGCCTGAGCCGCAGATGCAGCCATGGAGCTGCGCGAACTCGTGAGCCACACCAGGAGTCTCGCCGAGGGCTGGTCCCAGCCGCCGCTGCACGATCGATGTCAGCTGAGCTGTGATGGTGCCGTGCGGATCCCGGCACAGCGCACAGATGGAGTGACACCCGTCCTGCAGAGGAGAGGCTGCTGAGTTTTACCCTGAGCAAGGGTGCCCGGTCGCCGTCACCTCTGCCAAGTTCTGCGCGCAGGATCGTCCCGTGCCGGAGGCATCTCCCCGCTCCTGAGATGCTGAAGATGTGCTGTGGCTTATGACACATCCAGGAGAAGAAGCTTTATAAAATGGCTCAAACCAGCTTGCTGCAGGGAAAGCAGTTTTACTGTAGGGAGTGGGTTTTCCACAAGCTTCAGCACTGCCTCCAGGAGAAAGCGAGCTGCGGCGGCAGCGCTGCCAACAAACCATCTCTCGTAGCCAATCCTGGGAATAACAGCGGTGTTGTCTCCGGGAAAGGACCTGCCTGGGGTGTGTTGTTGGTAGGAGGGCCCGGCAGCGGGAAGACAGCCCTGTGCACTGAGTTACTGTGGCCAAGCTCACCTGCAAACCTGCAGCGAGGCTTGCATCGCCAGGCCCTGGCCTTCCATTTCTGCAGGGCCCAGGACTCTGACACGCTCTGTGTTGGAGGCTTTATTCGAGGTTTAGTCACACAGATATGCCGCAGTGGACTGATCCAGGGATACGAGGACAAACTAAGAGATCCTGCTATTCAAAGTCTCTTGCAGCCCGGGGAATGCGAGAGGAACCCTGCTGAAGCGTTTAAAAGGTAAAAACAAATTAAAAAAAAAAAAAAAACAACAAAACAGTCCTATTGAAAACAAACCCAAAATAAAACAAACAAGAAAACTCTGCTGTTTAGGTCTTCCTTCCAGTGAGCCTAAGATGCAGATAGTTTAAAACATGTTTGTTTCATGGCTTGTTATCTCTGTCAGAGCGTGCAGACTTACCATGGAAAAATCTAACTTTGTCCTTATAGCTGACATAAATAAATATTTACCTTTAAAACAAAGTTTATTATTAATAGTGAATTTATTTACATTTGTATGTTAGTACCCTCAGATGTAACTGGATGTTTTGGAAAGACTTGAAAGTAATTGACTTCAGAGTGGAAAATACCTAGTCCGTGGTCTCTGTGTGCCATAAAGGTAGGGCAGTTGTCCTTCACAGACCTGGAACAGACCTTACAGGACCCTTGGAAAAGCTTCCAATAACATGCTCTGTCTAAGAGGAAACTGAGCTAATGGATCTCTGGGTCTGATCCAGCACATCGGTTTTATGTTTGTCTAAAAATATGTGGTAGGAAAATGTCAATTAACTCCTTATGTTTCTTCTCACAATATGCACAGATTGTGTCAAATCTTTATTGCTGCTTCTTCTGTAAGTACTTCAAAGTGTTGATGGGATCAGGAATTGATCAAGAAATTGATCACCCTGCCCCTTAAGAGGTTTGTCAGCTGTCTAAGCTGAATGGAAAAGAAACAGACTTTTTTACTAGTGTTCCCTAACAAACCATAGTCTCCTGAGTATGTCACTGATAATTCTGTTTCTGTGAGGATAAGGGTATATAAAAGGATACATCACTTGTATATATAAGTGTATATCCATAGATCTACTTAGAACAATGTACAGTCTTGAGCACAGCCTGTGTCAGCCTGTGTCTATTGGTCTTTATTCCTTTGGGTCACAGTGAAGGAAAATTCATGAAGGGTAAGGCTTGTCTTCATCAACAGAGCGTCAGTTGAATGTGCTGCCAGCATAAAACTTGTCTGGAATATTGGTTAAACTGAATTTTTTTTTTTGGTACTGTATAGTGGTGTAACTTTTTTGTGGTACTAGAGGGTTTATTGCATGTTTCCAGTATAAAATTCCTCTATTTTTTTTTCTCTCCTGCCTACTAGGATTGTGGAGGCAAGTACTGAGGTTGAACTGTGGTGCTTGCTCTCATTGTCATGGTGGTGTAAAAGAGCCTTCTAGTTCTGAAGGCTGTTATGTCCTTGCCTGCTGAATAAACAGGATGCATGTCTACATTGTTCTCAGCATAGTGTCTTAAAACAGATAGTGTAAACCGAGACTAGTTCTGGATTTTTTGTTTGCTGCTAAGTGAATATGCAACTTCTAACAGCTATTAGGGTCCTAATTTCAGAGGTATTAAGCCCTCTTAAATTCTAATGAATAAAAACTGGGTGCAATTAAGTGCCTATAAATGGAATAGCAGACTGGCCATCTAGCTTTAGGCAGTCTTTTAAAATCATGAAAGTGGAATAATCTGGTGCGTAAGAGCCTGTTTATGTTTAAAAGTCTATTACAGGGAAATCTGACTAATTTAGTACAGCCAAGTTCTCAGTAAGAGCTGGAATCATTCCTCCTGTGAAAGTGATTGCTGACTGCACAGAACAGGAGCTAGGTAAATATCTTTAGACAAAAATGCAACCTAGAAATATAAAATACAAGAGATATTTGTTTAGACTGATTTTTATAAACATAGGGTGTATAAATGATGGGCTGGTTTGAGGAGCTCAATATACATGGTTCTTGGATTTGTACAAAAAAAATAAAATAAGCACAAGATCCAGCAATGGTCACTTCCTTCTCAAATTGTGCAGCACTGATTGTGAATTCCTGTTATTACACTAGAAATACTTATGGGGTAGTACAGCAGCTTCAGTCAAGGAGATTTTTTTCTTTTCACCCTTCATGTATTCCCTTGCTCCCACTTATCCTGATCTGCTGCTCTCAAAAGCAGCCGTGGTGGCTGGTCCTGGTTCTCCTGTTTCAGATTTAAGGGAGATGAGGTGTTGGAGACAAGGTGCTGTGCAGGGAATATAAGTTTTCAGCACTGTTTTCAGCAGGGGACCAGGAGGTGGCTGCTGACAGCGGCACCAGGAGCTTGTTCTGCTGGGTGATACAATCTGTCCACAAACAAGAGGCACTTGGCCACCCCCTTCCCACCATCAGACACCTCGATCGTTTGTTTGATTGAACTTTTGGTAGTGTATGAACCGTGCAGG
Source organism: Molothrus aeneus (assembly GCF_037042795.1). Taxonomy (NCBI): domain Eukaryota; kingdom Metazoa; phylum Chordata; class Aves; order Passeriformes; family Icteridae; genus Molothrus; species Molothrus aeneus. The sequence continues at coordinate 7,980,335 of NC_089649.1, read as the reverse complement.
GAATGTTTTAACAAAACTGTAATTTAGGATGTTCTGTGGTTTCTAAGACTTGCCGCTGAGCACTTCCATCCTGGGCTCCGGTGTGTTAGGAGTTTATGTTAAGTGGAGGTTGTTGTGGTGTGAAAGGAGTTCTAGGAAGACTTTCCTGTCAGATGATTGCATCCCTCATTGTGTAAAGGCACTGAAGAAACACAAAGTGCTTCATCGATTCTTGCCTTATTTTAGTTTATTCAGTAGAAGAGGAGAAAGATTTTTCTTTAAAGGCACTGTCAAATTTTTGCTCTGCTTTTTACAGCTGCTCCAGACCCAGCCATGTATTCATGGCCTAAAATGGAAAGACTTCTCTTCATAAGTGCTAAACAAGATGATACCACTCTATTTTTGTGCTGATTGTCCTGGAAATACTGAGAAAGAAAAGCTTCTTAAAGTCTGGTAACATGCTAGTTTATAAACAATGTAAAGTTTGTTAGCTAAAATGGTGACATGTTTTCCTGAAGGATGTTTCTTAAATAGATTTTCAGCAGTCCTGATGGTCTTAGTGATACATATGCAAGGAGTGACCCTCAGAGTTAAGACGTTTCTCACACTGTTTAAACATCTCCTCTTAAAAACTTCTTATGAATTTATAAGATTTAAATGCCCTAAAAATTTTTTCAGGGGTAAATCTTTCAAAGGACCAGAAAGGCTGAATTATACAAATGTATTTAGCATTTTGAGTTTGTTGCTGCACTGACAGCTGAGAGAAAGAACAGCTACTTGCAGCACTTTTCTTATCAGGCACTCAGTGCTGGAGCAGAAAGCAGCTTAAAATGTGAGGGAGAGTGCTGAACCCTCACAGTCAGATTTTCAGTGAAAGTAAAGCAGAAGGGAAGGAAAAGATGTTACAGACACCAGAAGTTAAGAAATGGTGTGATAAACAAAGAATTTAATTCAAAAGGACCATTAAGCTCTTCTTCCCTGTTGATACAGAAAAGTTAAATTCTGAATAACCCAAATTTTGTAATGCTGTCTCTAGGGTTGTTTTGGTTTTGCTGCAGCAAGTTTGTGCTTCCAGTGATTTGGTAGGAATACAGGCAGATACCATTTATCCAAGGCCATGAGGGCATAGAGCAACTCTGATACAAGCTGTGGATAATGCTGAGCTTTGTGTAAACCAGGCTGCAGAAAGGCATTTCCCTTGTGTTCCTGGTTTATGTTTTCCAGACAGAGGAGATGCCATTGAACACCTTCAGGCAGTAGGGAAAGGCACACCATTCCCATGTGCTGTGATGCAGTTGGGATTATTGGTGGGAGGCAGAGCTTGCTTCATTCACAGCCCAGAGAGTGTCTGTCACTAGAAGTGTGGGCATAGTTTACCCTGCAGAGCTGATTCTTTTTTCCAGCCATTGCTCTTGAGTTTGAGAGATACCCAAGACCAGAGAATTTAGAGGTGGAAGGTATTAAATAACATCACGTTTTTAAACTCCCACCAAACTCACCTTCAGTGTGTGTTGGTCTGGTACAAACTTAAACCAAACTTGGAATTTTGCTTGAGTGTGTTGCTGCAATTAATAAATCACCAAAAAATGGTAAATTTCCACATCTCCCAGCAGGTTGGTGGAGGTGGAGCTGCTTTGTTCTCACTCACAGGTGAAGTTTCTTTCCAGCTTCTGGGTGTCTTTTCAGGGAATTTCAAATCTTGTCAGACTTTTCACATCCTTATTTCTCACATACTGAATTTGGGTCAGTGGTGTCCAAGTGGTTTTTGCTTGTGAGGTATCCTAACATGTAATTACTAAAGTATTTCTCATACAACTACTTTAATGTGAGAGGGTCTAAGTGATTTTTATCAGGGAAAAGAATGAAGCCATGAATTCAGATTTCCACTTACTGCATTGCTAAAGTTGCATTCCCATGCAAGTAGATGTCCCTGATCAGTAGAGACCCCAAAAAAACTAGAAATTTAAAAGAAATAAAGACACAAAACCAAATCAGAAAGAGCTGCTGAACAAATCTATTACTCTTTAAGAGCTTCACAGAAGTTCTCTCAAGCTGATCTTACATCCTCTTTACCAAAAGTGAATGTAGGGAAGCTGTATCCCAGAGCTTAAGTATATATATATTTTTTTTTTTTTTTTCAGAAAGGACACCAGATTCTATGCATGCTGGTGCTAAATTCAGTGCAATGGTTCCTTTTGCAGATTCCCAGACTATCAGAGCTTTTCTTCTGTTTCTAACTCCTCATCTCTTCGTGAGCATCAGGTTTGCCTTGTGATTTAACGTGACCAATAATGTTAAGTGATTAATAGTTTTATAGTTCTCTAGAATATGCAAATACCTGTAGACTCGAGTGTAAGAAAGGAGTGTGAGAGGTCATGTAAGGTTCTCTGCTGACTGCAAGTTTGAAGCAGAGAACTTTGAAAGCCTTGTATGAGTTGTGTGAGTCACTCCCTTGGACAGCGTTAAAGTGCAGCAGGGCCTGTGCCAATTGCTGTTATCTATGTAAAGTTCCTTCTGCCTGCTTGGAGAACTCCAAAGGGTTGAGCCTCTGGTGTTTTGTCTTTGGCAATGTAATGGAAACCTCATAAAGGGCAGAATTCAGAGGAAAAACCTCTGAGTGTCAGCCAGAGCTAACAAGTATTTCCTTCCCCCAGCCCTTCACCTGTATTGCCTTTTCATGCTACTAAGTTATTTATCTTCCTTCTTCCCTCAAAAGTCGTGTATCATCAGAAAGTTGCAAATTGTAGGTGATAGAGTTTTTACTCCTATCTAAATTATATGGGAGTAACAAGTTTTATTCCAAGTTCTGGATTCTTTGTCTGACAATGTAGAAAAACAGTGGTTTGTTCAGTAAACCTTCCATGACTTTTGTCCAGGGACTTTCAATCTGCTGTACTGAAGTGCATTTTTCCTACTTAGATGAAGGAAAAGATTCAGACATTGAGTTGTAAACGATGACAGATGAAGTGTGAAGAAGCTGCTCATTTTTAGATCTCTTTGTACCATCTTTGAAGTCAGTAATATAATTAAAATTATAATGGGTTGTGTAGGCTTTATTGAGCAATTAACTAGTGAGCTTTTTGTTGGTTTGGAGTAGCCTATTCTTAATTGCAAAAACCTGAGTGCATTTTGGAGTCAATTTGAGATGAATTAGGAGTATCCTGACTTTGTAGGGTACAACCCTACAAACTTGGGAGTTTCCCTTGCTATGAATTAACCAAGGTTTGTGCTTCTACTGCAGTTTGCAGCACCCCAGTTCCAAGGCTGCTGTGAAAAGATGAGAGGCAGCACATTGGAGACAGTTAAAGATACCTGAGCTTTGGCTACTGGAAACCCAAAAGCTGCTGGGATTTCTATCAATTTACTCTAGAGGACATGAGTAATTCAGTATTAATCTTTCATAGGTGATAAATGACTCAGTTTTTGTCACGCAGGTCTCAGACTGTCTGGGAGTGATCTACTTCTTTTTTTCTAATCTACTTCCTTCTGGAAAGGGCTGCTGCAGAGCCTTTCCCTGTGCTTCCAGAGCTTCAGTACAATCTTGGGAGCTGTAGCTCTCCAGTGGTTGCAAGAAGGGTGTGAGTATATAGATTTTGTTAGACTCTCTTAATTTTGTAGAGCTGTAAATGGTAGAAACAAAGGCCAGCACTAACTGCATCCTGTGTTAAACCTTAAACCTTACAGGGTCATTGCAGATCCTCATGCAAAGAAGGATCTGAATGCATAATACATTAATTTGCAAGATTCCTTAAGAAGTAAGTTAAACCTCCAGTGTGTTTGTTATACATTTGCCACATGTAAAGTTCAAATGTGCAACTGACAATTGAGAAGGTTGGAAGGGGAGCTCAGAAAGATCAAGTCCAGCATCTCCTTCACCAGACAGGAAAAGCTGAAGATGCTGCCTTCATCTGCTCTTATGCTTCACAGTTCTTCTAGGAAAAAAAAAAAAATCCATATGTTAGCCTGCATTGATTTCTTCTTGCTATAATCCAAGTTTTTTACTACTTAGAATTTATTCTCCATGTTTCTGGAGAACACCCTTTCTTTCCTTTTTGGGACAGCCTTTTACATCTTTAAATACAGCTTTTTTCTCTTTCATCTCAGCCTGAAATACAATAATTCATTTTGTTAGTGTGTCCTCAGAGGTCGCACCTAAGAATGTGGCATTAAAAATCCCTTACCTAAATAAAAGGGTTTGGTTTCTAAAGGGAATTTTTCTTACCAATGTTTTAGATGTGTAAATAGGCAACATTCTACTTCTGTACTTTGCCAGATTTTTGTCCATTCCCGCATCTTTCACTTATGCTTGACTAGAATCCTGAAGCTAGTTGGACCCTAGCCCGGAAGATCTTGATCTGGTTGAAGATTGAATTCTCCTTTTAGTAGGAGTTCTCAGTTAAAAACTATCTCATTACAGTTAGAATCATGTTGTTTTGTTTATCTGTGGTTTATTTAATACTCAACAATGATGATACCAACTGAAAATCATAGCAATTTATGGGTGAGATGAGAAACTGTTTCTGTAAGAGCGTGCCACAAGAGGGTTAAAAAGAATCTGCCAGCCTGTCTTTCCAGTGGAGTTGCAGAAAGTAAATTTGCTTTTGTGAGAGCATCTTGACTGTGCTGGAACTTCTGAGTGTTTATGTGTAACCGGGTCTTTGGGCTTTTAGCTGGTGCTGGGTTTCATAGGAAGCTCTGTGTTCTGGTGTTCTCCAGCCCATTAGAAGCGTTGAGCATTGCCTGAAGCTTAAGCACTTTGTGGCATGTTTCTCTTTAGGCTTTTCCCTTAAATCTGTGGAGTTAACGGGTCACATAGCAGCAGTCAGTGTTTCTGCAGGAGCAAGCTGTATGTTCCTCTTTCATTGTATGGAAGCACAGCCTACAGACTGAACATAATACCGTTTAAGGTTTTAACCTTTTCAGATTAAATTACCATAAGAAAGTTTCCCCGAGGCATTTTAATAATGACAACTTACATAGACCTTTTTGTCTTCTACTTCTATAGGCATTAACATTTTGGCTTTAATCAATGTGGCTCAGACTTAAACCTTACAGGTTTTCCTATAAGCTGTTTAGTTAGATGGACCTTCATAGCCATTCTTACTTGTTAATTATTTCCCTTCCCTTCAGTTTTCTGTGCACATGTTCATAGCTTGTGCAAGGGTTTAGGTTTCTTTTCCTGTCTTCTTTTTCAATGAAAAAATGAAAAGGATTTGGTGGATTGTGAAGTAGAAAGGATGTAGTGTGTCTTATATACTGGGAGAAGGTAGTATTGAAATACTGCCTCCTGAAAGCCATGATTTGAAGAGGTTTCAGTTTCTTGTCTGTGATGGTGTGTACAATGCACTGGGAGTGGTGAGAGATCTTCTGTCTTTGTCCAGGAGCAGGAGTCTCTCCAATAGTTAATGTCTTTACATTTTGTGATTGAAGAATGACTGCTGAAAAAGAAATAACCAGGCCAAAAAGGCAAGAAACTAATTACATTGACCCAAGGGTTGAGTTGTACAGAGGTGTTCAAAGTATTGCAGAGGAGGTGCCAGAAAGAAGGAGGTGGGTAGGTTCCTGGTCTGCTTGTTGACATCAAAATGTGAGAAAATAGCATGAAAATAGAACTGAAAATGAGATCATGAAAAGAAGGCAATTGGGGAAACATACATAATGAAGAAATAAAAGGGGCAAAACAATTGCTATCAAATTCCTCTCTCTGTCACATTTGCAGATAACTTCACACAGAGTGAGGACCATGCAGGCAGGTAGGAGACCATCAGACTTTTGGGCTCAGTTGTGGTTGCTGCTGTTTAAATTGATGGGAGTGAGAGGAAGGATGGAATAAAGGATCATATGTGATGAGTGGACTTTGAGTCCACAGACCACCAGCAGTGTCTCTTGCTTGGGTTTTTTTCTTTGTCATGTCCTAATAAGAGCTGGTAGTGCTTATGTGGAGAAGGGAAGGTGGTAGGCACCTTGCACAAGATGCAAGTTGTGTGCTGCAGATCTGTGATATCTTAGAACATGAGAGAAGGAAGGGGCCCTGGCAGCACCTTATTTTAGGTTATTTGCAGCATCATGGAGTTGTCCTGGAAGAAGAAATAGAGCACTGTTCAGAAGTTAAGGAAAGGAAAATACCAGCAGTGTAAAGATGACAGTAGCAGGCAGGTAGGAATGAACCTCAGGAGGAAAATCTGTTCAGAATGGGATTACAGCATGATCTCCATCTTAGAGCAGTTAATTAACAAGTCTTGGTTTAACTACATCAGCTCTCCTCCAGCGATAGTGAGCACGATACACTAAGCTGTCTATCCTTTCTCTACACTTTCCTGGAGTAGAATTCAGCAGGACATTAGAAAAAAAAGTTCAGTATGTAGGTAAAGTGAAGCTGATCCATGGTAAGAGAAATTGTGTCCTGTAGGATTTTGGATTACCCTAAATGATCAAAGTCTAACAGATGGAAACTTCAGCAGTCGACAGCACAACACCAAATCATTCTGTGTTTCTATGCTTTTTTTTGTTAATACCTTCTTTAATTTTAAATGGTGCTTTTCATCCACAGTAAACAATTTGTGTATGAATAATTGGAGGGAGGAAGTGGAAGTTGTAGTTTCTATCACTTGTATTGTAGCTAAGGCTAATAAATATTAGGCTACAAAATCAGTTCCAAAGCTAAATACAACAGTGCAGTAAGATTATAGAATCAGGGTTACACAGTGCTAACCTAACAGTGTTTCTTGAGAGTAAATTATGGTGACAATACAGAAAGCATCAATTGGAGCTTTACAGGCAAAACAGAAAAACTGTATCTGCTGGGGGCTGGGATGAAAAAACCCAAACCACAAGGTAGCTGATAAGGCCCCAGAGTGATGCATGAGGAACATATGCTGTGAATTGTGCTTTGGGGAGTATGGAAGAATAATTTTGAATGGGACACAGGAAAGCTGCTCCATCTGTTGCCTCTTCAACTAAGTGCAATAAACATTGGGATAGTCCGTTTTACTAAGATGGAAAATAAGATGGATAAAGATATGTGGTAACAAACAGGAAAGCTGTCTTAAGTGTGCTTGACTTAGGAAGGTAAATTCTCAACAGCTTTTCATCTGGTATTTGTGCAGAGGATTTTCTCAGAATGAGGTTGGACAGTGTAATCCTGCAATCAGTTCAGCAGTGGAAGTGTGAGGTGCTCTGTGATGGCGTGCGAGACTTGAGGCAGGCAGGTGTGGAGCTGCTTGATTAGGGAAGGATCAAGATTTTCAAATGTCAGTTGTTGATTAGCCTGGTTCTTCCAGGCTGGCAGATCAAGAGCTCCCTGTTCTGAAGGAGCAGTTTAGTGTTGAAACAGCCACTGCAGCTCCTCGTCTTCCTCCTTCCCAATCTGTAATGTTGGGCCTTTTTTCCCTTTGGAATGCATATGACAAAAATAATTTGGGGATTATCAGACTGAACTGCAGTAATGGTAGTGGCTCTTTTATTGTGTGTATTAATCTACTGTATTCTCTTTTATGGTCATGGAATAATAGAACATAGTAAAGAAGCATATAGCCTGACAACAGGCACACAATTGAATTCATTCAGTGCAGTTTTCTACCTGCCTCATCTGGGAGTTTTTCTGTTTCTTTTTGTGCTTAGCATTTCTCTCATGCCAGCAAATACAATCATATACCTGGAAAGAAATATCTGTTCCTTCAGTTGTGTTTATGCACTGCATAAATAGAAACAGAAAAAAGAAAGGGATTTTTGTCTATCTCCAAAATGTAGAATAATACCTACAAATTCAAATGCCTGTAAAGCTACAAGAATTTCAACTCCATTGCGTAGTAACGTGTTCAGATAACACAGCTTATAGAAGTTACATTCTTGTTGAACAAAGAAATATTAGTTTTGCTACAACTAGGGAATCAGGTAGTTAATAAGGAAAGCTGAAAAGACTGAATGTATGTGTATGTGTGTGTGTGTATATATATATTTCCCTCATTGTAACTTTGATTTCATAAATGATTTAAAACTAACCTTGTAATTTTGATACATTCTGTTGCATATATAAACTTGGTCATTTTATTATTGTGGTGCCCCACTTTTACATGTTGCATTTCAACAACAGGCTTTTGAATATTTGCAAAGTAAGTTGTTATCTTAACTTTACATGTATGCAAAATAATGTGAAGTATAGGCAATTCTCTCATTTCTACTAATGATAGTTTTCAGTGAGTCTGATTTGATGCTTTCATCTCATGCATTTCATCTAAAGTGTACATTCTTTGGCACCTCCTACTTTTTTTTAAAAAAAGAGATGGATTTGCAGGAAAAAATAACATTGAGAACTTAATTGATGCTTAATAGAAAGAAAAACACTGATTTTTGACCCTCCATAAAGAGCTTTAAAGCAAAACCTGGTGGATGACAAATTCCAGGAATAAATCTAAATAACAGCAACATAGACAACAGCTCAAAAACTGGGGATGGAGGAGGAGGGGAAATAGGCTTAGTCATGTAGGTCATGGGACAGGCAAGAAGATAAGTCAGGGAGTAATCAAATGCCTTAGGTGTCTTCATACTAATGGAAAAAAGGTAAGGGGTGAACAAGCAGAACTGGAAATTTTAGTGTACAGTCAAGATTGAGTTCAGTGCTCTAAAAGATCTGTCAGGATAACTTGTATAACAGGTATGTGTTTAAAAAAAGTAGCTTGTTTTGTACATAATATGCTTGCTTGTAGTTCTAGACTAAAGTAAAGAAATTAAAGCCACTGGAAAGTCTGATTAAAATACATATATCACATGTGGTGGTAGTCCTGCATGTGGGATTTCCATCTGAAGGTTTGTTGGTCAGCCTGTTCTTCCATGGACTGTAAATCAAACTACCTGTCAGACCACCTTGTGTGTCTGAGAGTTTACCTGCTTTGTCCAGATTGGGTTTGTGGTAACTCAAAGAGATTCCCTCACCTCAAAACTTCTGTAAGATTCCAAGTGCTTTACCCCACCAAAACAGCAAGCTCAAGTAAGCAAAGCTGCTTTAAGATAACAAGTGGTGTCACCCATGGCATAGAATTTGGATGATAATGTCTGTCTCTGGTGGAGTTAAAAATCTGAATAACAAATAGGAGATAAACATCAGCTGGGAAGGCGTGATACAAACAGGAGTCTGCCAGTGACCATGCTTCTGATGTCAGGAAAGAGAGAATAGTTAGTGGGGAGACATAGATTAGCTTCAGTCAGATTGGGAAAAATCAGCTGGGGAAGTGAAATCTTTTGGATACAGGGACTAGGAAATGATCTTAAATGCATATGTTGGGTTAATGGTTGGACTCAAAGGTGTTTTCGTAGAATCCTAAATGATTCTATGTTTCTTTGCTTAGAAGGGCAGGAAGAAGAAAGGCAAACTAAAAAGGATGGAGATGTTCACCATCTCAGAGGGTTTGTGAGTAAGATCTGATGAAGACAAGTGTAATGAAAGAAAGGAACTGGGAAGAGCACTGACGTCCCAAAGCACTGTGTTAAATGTCTGGTTCAGTGAAACTGAGCTCCTCCTCACTCACATGTTAAACTCCAGCAGGAAGGAGGCAGGAAGAAAATAGAGCAGCCACTAAATGTGAAAGTGAAAGAGTAATGTAAAAATGAGAGCAAGACTGCAAGTTCAAGGTGCATTGGTCATGTTTCCTGTGAGGTGTGTTTTACAAGAAGTAACTCCATTTATGTTAGCAGAAAAAAGACAATATCCAGCAAGTGTTAGCCTGCTATTCCTTGGGGAGAAAAAACTGATAACGGTAGGAAAGATAAAATTTCAATGCTCCTATGTATTGCCCTTTCTTTAAAAACAGTAATTTTGCAGTCAGCTAACATAATTAAAAGTAGCAAGAAATAGGTAAGGTTAAAGAAAACCAGCCCAGGCCAAAAACCTCAAACAGATATCCAACATAGAATAGGTGAGATGTTCTCAAACTTACTGATTGTCTGCAAAGGAGAGGTTATCTTTATCAGGATTGCTGAAAATTCAGAGTTGAAAGAAAAAATTGTGTATTTAGTGCCTTGATTTAAGAAGGACATAAAAGGCGTGGGGAATTAGAAGTGTGTCAGTGGAGATGAGAAATGCCAGAAGAAATTATCAGACAAACTATTTGCAGACAGCTGGGAGATAACAAAGAGGTGAAAAGCAACTAACATGGTATGACATGGTTTGGTTTTGATAAATTTAATCTAATGTCTGTTTGGAAGAGTCACAGGACTGGTGGATAAGAGATAACCATAAATGCCATCTTGTCTGCAGACTTGCATGGGACTGGTGCAAACAGCCCATGTGCAAGGTAGAACTATATTTGGCCACATGGAATAAGAGGTTAGTAACTGTACTTAATTATCAGTACTCCACTTTCAAACTGACACAGCAAATCAAGTTGGTTTCATATCAGCTTTTTCTTGTGGCTATTTTTTTTTTTCAATCTGTTCCTTAATTCTGTCGAGTGACTGGAGAGAAATGATTGTAAATTTTGGGTACTGCTGGCTTCCTTGTAATCACCCTGGTGTTATCTGTGGGGCAGAAGTTACAGGGCAGGAAGTACAAGGTTTGAATTGCAGGAAAGCAGGTAAAGGTTAGACACAGGAAGGGAAGGAAAAAGCTTCTCAGTTTCAAGAATATTGAAGCACTGGAATGGATTGTTTAGGGAGATAGTATTGATTTGTGGAAATCTTCAGGAGTGCCTAGGCTTGTATCTCAGGGATGGCAGATGTAGAGCTGATGCTGCTGAAGGCGTGGCAGTGGACTAGGTGACCTCTCTATCACTATAAAACAGAACTGTGACAGTTTGTTTTGAATACAGTGCCTTTTTTTTTTTTTTAATTAGATGTTTGCGGAAAATCTTTTCATTGTCTTGTGTGCTGTTCCTCTCTTCGCCTTTGGGGACACAGATTTTTGTATGTCAGACTCGGTGTAATTTAGAATTTATTTTATATGTTAGGACATATGGCAAGTATATTTCATTTAAAATACAGTCAGTTTGCTCCTGGTAGCAGTTGTGAATGATTTTCAGCCACAGTTGTCTGTCCTTTATAATAGCCAAGTTGTTTGCAAACTGCTCTGGGCAGTCCACTATTACACCAAAATATTTGCTCTTAAGGCTTCTATTTTCTGAGGTCTCAAGTAAATCCACAAGTAGATCTGCTGGCTGTGCTTTGTAGCCCAAAATCACCTCTGTGTTTGTGTGAGACTGTAGGAGGGCTCTAATCAATACCCAGGGTCCAGCATGGCCTGTTTCTGTGGGACCAGTGGCGCTGGTTCCACCATCAGCTCTGCTTTTGTCTGGCCTGATGCCCTAGAGGTGGCTTTTGTGCTCTCCTGCTGGGGCTGCAAGTCTGCCTTACAATTGCAGATAAAATCCAGGTTGCTACAAGACATTGCAAAATCAGGTATTGAGTTGCACAAGACTTGCCTGCTGTTTCTAATTCACCACTTCTGAAAAGGCCAGACCCTCGATTTACATCTGTGTACTTCACCTAGGGCTTTCCCAATAGGTGATTCTCAGGGTGGGTTTTGTTTGGTTTTTCTGCTTTCTGCCCCTTCCTTCATAGGATTAACCATGGTTGGGTGAAATTGTTAGAGCCAGTTTGTCTTCCTGTGCAGCCTGCAAATAAATAATTTACTAGAAACAATAATCTGTATTACACTGTAGCCCAAGAGTGTGCCTTGATTCCAGTATTATGCTTAGTCAGAAAGTGATAATCAGCTGCAGTGCACTTTATCTTGTTGAGAAAGTCCAGAACAAGTACCTCGATAACCAAATCAGATCTGTCAGTGTGTACACAGGTGTGCCCACATCCAGCTGGGTCACTTCACTTTTGCCTTAAGGGTTCTATTTTTTCGGCTTTTTAAAGTGTGGAATTGTTCTGTGCTTCACAGCCCTCGTATTTCATAAGTATTCCCAGTTAGTTAAGGGTCCTGTGTGTCTGTTTTTCTGGATGTTATTACCAGTATGAGCAGCTGGGCAATTAGTAAGAAGGAAAGGCCTGTATTCCACATGCATATAGTGCCAAGAATTGGGGCAGTGATATATAGAAAGCAGCTATTGATTTGATCATTAATTTCCCTTTTCATCATTAGCCAGAATGCATTATAAGGCAGGTAAATAACCTGTTTACTGTAAGTCATCCATAAGATGTAAATGCCTTGTCACAGGACAAAATAAAACTCACTCTTCTACAAACAGTGCTACAAGCAATTTGTAAGGATGCTCTGGTTTTTCTTTCTATGTGAATACAGCTGCTAAAAGTACTTGGAATGAGGGTAATATTTCATCAGCTGAACAGCAGGAGTTGTCAATTTTATTAGAAGTTAAATTCACCTTTTCTTTTTTTTATTGCGACCTGTGCCCCAAATGCAGTTTGGAAAACAAAAGAGAAAAATGCAGCTATTGGTGTAAGTCTGTCTTTGCTGAAGCTTCTAACAGTCTTTAACAGCTTTATCTTCTCTGGCTCCATGCTTTTAAATGCAAATTGAGAACTGGGGGTGGTGGGGACAGACAGCTTTAATGGATTATGCTCCCTGCTAACCAACCCCTGGATTATTACAATATACAAATGAACATGTGTCTGTAAGCATGGGAGAAGCAAGCTCTGGTGTTTGCTGTCACTTGTGAGAATTTTTCAAGTAGGGATGCTTACAAAATACTTGGAGTTTAGCATTTTGTTTTCTATTCTTAGGCATTTAGAAGCTCTTAGGTTTACTCCATGAGCAGTGGAAGTAGTGAGAACTCTATTGTATAGATTCCTGCCCTTGGGTACCTCTGTCCTTAGGTGTCCTGCAGTGGCCTGAGCTCCCCTCTGTAGTGTCTGTACAACATAATTCCTTCCCCTTTCCCTGGCTTCTGCTGCATCTCATCTAGAGGCAGCAGCATCAGCTTTGCCCTCAGTGGTTAGGATTTTTGCTAGGTCTCAGTGTGTGATTTTCAGGCAAAAATCCCACTGCTTCTTATGTTGCTGGCAAAAATTGCCACAACATTATCTAAATATAGTTGGCTTATTTACAGTCTCACTGTGCACTTTATTTTCAGTTTTTGCCAATACAACATAAATGGAAGTAAATTTCTTAAAAATCACATTGTGAAGGGCTGTGATATGTTGTAAACCACTTATAAGAAGGAAGATGCTTGTTAGCTTTTCTGAAGATTGAGATGAGTGCTTGGAGAATTATTTTCTTATACACCAAGTATTGTTAAACTCTTTATATATAAATACATAATCACAAAGACATCGATCCAATATCTACAGAGGCATATTCCTGATCAATATGCAGGGTTCAGGAATATGACAAATAGCTGGTGAATTTCTTCAAGGAATCTGGTGTAGAAACGTGGGAAAAAGCAGGAGGAGGCTGTGTGGAGTAACGATGTCTGCTTCTTTATGAACTTTCTTTGGAAAGAATAGTTTGTAAATTCCTGATGCAGACCTCTGGGATGGTTCTTCTGGAGACTACAAATTGGAAATATTAAGATATAATCCCTTGGGAGGTGTCCCAAGAAGCACTTTGTTAAAGCATTGTTACACTGTTTAGAAAAGGAGAAGTAAGAGCTCAGTAGTAGTAGTAGTACAGCAGATTTCCAAGTATGTCATTTCTGTCATAAAATTTGAAGCATGTCATGCTTTGCTAAAAGTAGCAGCACTTGGAGTCTGACAAATCAGGGGTAGTGGTTGTGTTTTTCTTTGGGTTTTTTTTTTTCTGGCCCTGTGTCTTCTGGCCTGCTTAGGAGATGATTTTTATACCCTTGTTCTGTGTGTTTGTCAGTAGAGAATGCTGACAGCTGGGTAGAGAAACAGGAGCCCTTCTAGGATGCTGCATTCCCAATTTAAGTGGGGCATAGCTTTTTTATACACCAGAGACAGTCAAGTATGAGGAACACATTATGATTTCTTTTGCCCCTAGAGCCACTCATTAATTGCCACTTGGCAATGTGTTTCCTTTATTCTTTTTTTTCTCTTTTTAAACAAGTATGTGCACTCCTCTGTGACTCCTTTCAGCTTTTGTGGACAGCGCCGCTGTCTTTCTGCTCTGTTCTGTTGTGTCTTTGTGTTTTTGTGGATCCAATCAAAATCTCAAGGCCAGCCATAAGCAGAACTTCAGCATGGTTTGTATATATTCCTTCCATGTGTGGAAAATCATGTTTGCATGGGTTGAGTCAACTCAGTAGCAATCCTGAAGAATTCTCTGGGATGGCTCATTGTTCTGAGGAATTCTTGTTTGCTGCAGAGCATGTAAAACATCATTGCTCTGCATAAGTAAGTCATTAGATGGCCATTAAAATGAACTCCATCTTTTAAAATACCTAATCGTGCTGTTTTCTCTGGAGATTTTGTGTTTTTACAAATATCCAGGTTAACTTGGGGCTTTTTTAATGATCACCACTTTTATAAATATATTAAATATAAAAGTTGTAAAGATAAAGCTGTTACCCTTTCAGAAGGTAAAGAAAATCAACTTCCAATCTTTTGAGAGGCACTCTGCAATTAAGCAATCTGTTACAACAATCTGTAGATGAATCACCCTTGAGGGAAGTGCTCTTAAAGACCTTGTTAATTCCGTGTTGATTTATGTTATTTTCCTGTGTAATCAAGAAATGGTAGGGGAGTGGAATTACTAAGTCCTGTTATGGAGGCAAACGCAGACTCATAGGATGGTGTAGAAGAGACCTCTGAGATCACTGACCCCGTACTGCCCAGTCCACCACTAAACCATGTCTCGGGACAAGAGACTGACTTGGGGAGGGTTCACTTGGTGCCCCTGTCCAGATCAGCGATAAAGAAACAGAGCCGGCCCCAAAACTGAGCCCAGGCAATGCCACCTGTGACCTGCCCCCAGCTGGGTTTAACTCCCTTGCCCACCTCTCCTTAGACTCCACCATGCAGCCAGTTTGGCCAGGAGGGTGATGAGGGTGACGCTGGCAGAGGCTTTGCTGAAGTCTGGGTAAATGACATGCGCAGCCTTGCCCTGGTCCCCTGAGCAGGTCACCCTGTCCTAGAAGGAGATCAGGTTGCTCAGGCAGGACCTGCCTTTCCTAGCCCTGTGCTGTCTGGGGCTGATCCCCTGGCTGTCACATAATGGGGCTTCTGGTACATGAGCACAGCGCTTCCCAAAAAGTTTCGCCGCTATGTTCCTTGGCATCCGCTCTGAACTTGTGATGTAAAGTGTCTCAGAAGAACAGAATTTTGTCAAACAGTTTCAAAGGGCACTTAAAGAGAAAGCCTGATCAATATCTTGTTAATGCCACACTTTTATTAATATTGCTCTAAGCTGGGAGAAGTCACTGTGCCTCATTTCTTATGTGCATATATTTTTCCTAGTGGAATTTAAATTATGTTAAGATTCAGAAGTAGAAGTTTGGTGAAGTGGAAAGAAGCAGAGCACAGGGAGACAAGGGGCTGTGGAATAGCATTTTGTGGAGCAGCTTCAATATGCTAGGACTTGTCTGCCTGGCAAACAATAGCTCAGAGAGGCTGTGGCACAAATGGCATAGATAGTGGGAATATGACATTATTGCTGACTGCCCCTTCCAGTGAGAAGTTGAAGAATGTCAAATGGAACAAGGACATGTTGGTTTTTAAACCACAAAAGGGAGGGTTATTTCATGCAGTGTGCATCTAAGCTGCAGACAGCCTTGCTGTTGTGAGTGGCAGAGCTTTAAACCAGTTCCTACAAGACTTGGACAGACCTGTGGAAGGAAGTGTGGTCAGTTAAGGGATGTTAAATGCAAAGGCTGGATCTCAGAAAGTCCCTGGAAGCAGTGGTGGCTGAGAATAATGGTAAAATTTGGTCTCCTAGTGCTTGCCCAGTGCTTACATTATTCCTTGGACATGTGCTTCCAGCCCTGTTTGGAGGCAGAGTGATTTGGGAATCTTTCCCAGACAAGACTGTTTGCTTTTCTTGATGGTGTTCCCAACAGGTAAAAACTGACACAAGAATGTTCCTGGATGCTCCTAAGGTATTTCGTAGGCATTTTGTTAGGGTCACATGGATTTTAAGTGAGATTTTTAATTTAAAATAACCATTACCATTTCTTCATATCTCATAGTAACATTCATTCTCAAAAAGTAATTTCATACAGAGAACTATGTGAGAAGAAAATTAGTTTTGATAGGGAAAGAAATGTTGCAGGAAAAATGCCTTGACACAAATAGCTGAGGGGGCAAGGCAGCATTTTGGTGGGGGAAGGGGTGGAAAATGTGGTCATTTCCAACTGCCTCCTTTCCTTGTGGGATTGGCATCACTTGGGAAAGTAATTTCAACCTCGTGGCTACTTTAATTTCCTGTTCTGTAAATTGGTAGCTGCTTAACTTCCCAGCCTAGTGGGCAGTGATTTCAGCTGGAAGTCAGGCATCCTCTGAAGGAGTACCTAGCTGGGGAACTACCAAAGAGTTCCAGAAGTCTTGTGCTTCTGAAAAAGAAAAGGAGGGGAGGCCATGTTTTAAGATCCATGTAATACTGAATATTTTTAGATCACAGGTATCCTGTACTTCCTTTTTATACCTCTGGGAGATTTCCCCTCTAGTCGGTTCTGCTAAATTCTGTTGTTACTGTCAGACGTGAAAAGTGCACCACTGTTTCCATTTTGCTTTTTTCTCTGTCAGAAAACCAGAAAATAACAAACCTCCCCCTAACAAGGCTTATGAATAATTTCTGAATGGGTTAAATTCTTGCATTAACAGGCAGGGTTTTCCTGTATTCCCATTTGAATGCTTGGTAGGTGATAATGTGTTGACCAAAGTCTTCTGAAGGTAAATTTGTTCAGTAAAACAAATGAAAAAAGGTTATTATGGTCTTGAGTAAAACAAAAAATACTTATGATGGGTATGCCTTCTGGGCATGTGCAAACAGCAAATTTACAAGAGAGTAAACTGTCAGATATGTATTTTTCTCACCTCATTTCATTTTCCAAATCCTTATACTATAAAGTCAAAGTTTACTTGCCAAGTGTATTTAAAGATAATTTAGTCAGTGAGACTTACAGGCCTAAATCACTATGAAGTTTCCCAAAAAAACAGTAGTGTAGTGTGGAAATACTGAATAGATGCATGATGGTTATGTAGTGCTATTTAAAGATACATGTAAATGTAGTGAGGTACATTTTTAAGAACCACCTGGTAAAGAGAGCAACAGTACATGCAAACTTGAAATTTTTAGCCACACAATCAGATGTGTTGTTAGAGCTGCATCCCAAGGATGCAGATAATCCTTTCCCAGTAACAGGAGCTTGGCAACTTCAATATAAATAAAAGCTAATACATCAAAGTCACTACCAAATGCCTCAGTCTGCTACTAATTTGCATTTTATTTGTGAAGGTATGGCAGAAATTCTGTTCTTTGTAATAGTGTTATTCATTCTGACTTGAACTCTTTGAGCTTTGATATTTCCTGTGTCTTTCAGATTTTTCTTTCATGACCAGCTATTGTTCGCTATTAGTTTCTGATAAGCAGTAGCAACAGCTTTGGCAGAGACAACAGTAGTGAAGTTCTTAGGCTTTAGGCCAAGTAGCTTCTTAGTGAAGCAATGTTTTTCCAAGTCTTCTAATTGAACACTATTACATAATTTTAAAGCACTGTTATAAATTAGAAGTTCATGAAAAATAATAGTGCCTAAGAAAGAACTACATCACTACCTGTTCAAAGTATTTCTTTTAGTTTAGTCTACCTCAATATTTTGCATGGTAGCAATTTTCCAAAAGTAACTTTTCAGTTGAAGTTGATCATAGCTTTACCCTGGATGCCCTGTGTGACAGTCAATGTATTGTTAAGTGCATTTAAAACACCGATTTTGTGCTGTGTTCCTTCCAGGTGCATTCTGCTGCCTCTCTTGGGAATGAAGCCCCCTCAGCAGAGCCTCTTCATGCTGGTGGACTCGGTGGATGAGGGCTGTAACGTTTCTGAGGGTGAACAGACTTCCACAAGTTTGTCTGGGACAATAGCAGAGATTTTGGCCAGCCACTTCGAGTTCTTCCCTCCCTGGCTGCTCCTCCTGTGTTCTGCCCGCAAGCAGAGTAAAGCTGTTACAAAAATGTTTACAGGTGAGCACAGAGCACAGGAATTGTTTGGGACCTGTACCTAGGATGTTGTATTTACCAGCCCTGGGGATGGTGGAAAGCGCTGCTGCATGCTTAGTTCTAAAAAAAATGCCAATAGCAAAAATAGTAATTGTAAAAAACACACATCCCTCTGTGGTATTTTCAGGGTCCCCCGTGGCAGGAAGGAAGTGATGAATTTGACTCCATGTTCTTAGAAGGCTAATTTATTATTTTATGGTATTATATTATATTAAAGAATGCTATACTAAACTATGCTAAGGAATAGAGAAAAGAAACAGACAGAAGGCTTAACAAGATGCTGATGAAAAACTCGTGACTCTTCAGAGTCCCAACACAGCCTGACCATGATTGATCATTAAGTCACAACAATTCACAGGTTAGATAAACAATCTCCAACCACATTCCAAAGCAGCAAAACACAGGAGAAGCAAATGAGATAATATTGTTTCCCTTTTTCTCTGACGCTTCTCAGCTTCCCAGGAGAGAAATCCTGGTGAAGGTATTTTTCAGAAAATATGATGGCGACATCCCTGTTTCCCAAGGACTATGGAAAGCTTAAATCCAAACATTTTAGAGTTAAATTTTATCTTTGCAAAGCATCCATGTTCTCTTCAGTGTCTTGAATTCCTCTTGCTTTGCTCATTTTAGGAAGCTTCAAACAGCATAGGTGATGTGTAACTGCAGAAGTATTTCAGCTGCATACACCCATTCCTTACAACCTCAGAAGCTTTTCCTTTCATCTGCCATTACAATCTCTCCCCATGTTTGCAGAAAGTGGGTAATAATCTCTGAAGGTGAAATTGGAGAGAGGAACAATGTAGATGTGAATTCTTGGACTGTGCTTTTGGCAAAGGTTGCACAGTAAAAAAAAAAAAATTTTACAGCTTCTTCGTCCAGGCTGTACTGTGTCATGAGAA
Source organism: Molothrus aeneus (assembly GCF_037042795.1). Classification (NCBI taxonomy): domain Eukaryota; kingdom Metazoa; phylum Chordata; class Aves; order Passeriformes; family Icteridae; genus Molothrus; species Molothrus aeneus. The sequence goes on along the minus strand of NC_089649.1, from coordinate 7,961,391 downwards.
CATTTCTTCACTGTAATGACATTGTTACTGGAAGTTCTCTGAAATTTAATAAAAGGCAATATCTGGACTGGATTCCAGGCCTATGTATAAAGCCTGTGTGTATTAAGGACACAATTAGGACAAAAAATGTGATTATAGAACTTAGACCCATAGGCTTGCTCGTTGCCACAGTGGCAGAAGGTCAATGGGATAATTGCACTTTGGAATGAAGTACTGGATTAATCAGAGGCAGACATGAAGACTGGTATTTGGGAGTATGTGACAAATAAAAGAAACTTTGAGGTGGCTTCACAGGGTTCCTTCAGGCATTCCTATGGGACTAGTTTTGGAGTTTGGCTGATTAGATATGTTGTTATTGCCAAAAAACCAGGCAAGACTTTCTCAAAACAGTCCTGTTTCTTTTCCATTGAATCGTACAGCGTTTCTGACTAGCCCTAAAAAATTGCTGTTGTCTTTTAAGTATATTTCCAGATGGAATTCCTGACAGGAAAAATCAGCAGAACTAATGGATATGCCTTTAAAATAAATTTAATTCCAGTGAGTTAATTTTTCATTTCCACAGAGTATGACTTGATGAATAGCATAAAGGAAATTGGTGTGTGATACTATAATCCCATCTTCACTGTGGAAAAGGTACAGCAAAGAAAGAATTGGATATAAATTGAGAAGAAATTTTAGGGTCTGTTTGGAGGCAATTGTGGTTTTGCCAGTATGAAAGGAAAATGTGACATTACAGCCAATGTGCTGGCTGCCCATTTAATTCACTGTTGGAGGGTTTTCCTGTTACCAGCCAATATTCAGGTTTGCAGAAGGTGTAGTAAGGATATATGAGGAGCGTGGCTGAAGCTTCTGTTAACTTCAGAAACTGTGCAACTTGGTGTTGTAAAACTGCAAATAACGTGGATTTCTTTTTGGGTTCTGGCCTGCAAAGGATTGACTGACATTCACTCTTCTACTGGGGCACACTCTTCTCCTCCTTTGTGGTATTTGAACGTTTACTTTTAGCTGAGCCAGTTTTTAAAGCTATTTCTATTTAGTTGGTGGGCAGGCAGAAGTGGAGATCAACAATAAGTATTTGGACCAAATAAAAATCAGTTGCACTGTAACTTGGTGAGAGAGATTGGGATCCTTTCAGAACTTACTAAGAAAATGTGTCACATCTGTAGTTTTTTCTGTTAAAGAAGTTTTGGAGTGTGGTATGAAATATACATTGACCAGTATTAATTTGTTTGCAGTGAGTTTGTATCTGTTTTCACGTAGAATTTTCATTCAGTGAAAAATTCTTCTGAATCTGTCTGACAAATAGGTTTAGCTCTCATGTCAGCAAAGTGTTCTCAATAACTGGAAGCAGGCTTGCTGCAGTGGCCTTATCCTGATGATGCTCTTTTTTGGGTGTGCAGTACAGATGGGAGTTGTGCAAGCAGCTCCTGAGCCAAAAATAGTGATGACATGGAAGAGAGAGTCCAGTCTTTCTTACCCACTGACATCCTGAGGCTGCCAGTGGTGAATAATCTAGCACTCTTAAGAATGAGAAAAGGAGGAGGGGTGTTTGTTCTGGTCCTCTTTGTTCTTTCACTTCTGGTGGCAACTTATTTATGAAAACCGAATAGCCGTGCCTGCATCTGCTGCAGCTTGTGCTCTGGGCCCTTCTGTATTCCCAGATTCTGTAGTAGCACAGTGTGCTAGGGATTTTTCCCCTTTGCTCAGATTCTCAGCTTTCATTAATTTAAAAAAAAAAAAAAGGAAAAAAAAAAGTTTTGCCTCTTGTGGCTACAGAGACAACCTCAAAAATAAGAACCAAATGTGAGATGATGTCTGGCTGAGTCTGCGGTCACCCTCCACAGTGAGCAAATGCCAAATGAGTTAAAAAAGGAGAGGGACAGATTACTGCCTTCTCTTCATATGCTCTGTCACCAACTGCCACATGCTGCCTGCTTGCTTTTCCTAATGGCTTTTCCCCTAAATTTAACAATTTTGTCTTGCACCCATAGTTATCCACGTTGTCTCCCACATCATCATTTGTTAACATTTGGCTCCAAGTGTGGGCACTCAAGCAGCTACATCAACACAGCCTTTCCAACATGAAAGTGGCACAGAGCATAAAATGTGCCACAAAAAATTACTTTTTTTTTTCATTTTTAGCTAATGAGCTAATTCTAATGCTTTTTCTACAATGAGACTAAAACTTGAAAGCATAGGAGTCATGCTTTTCAAAACCTGTTTTGAAAATCCCTCACAGTAGTTGGAGAATTTGAGGCATTTTAAAATCAGGCAATTTGACAAAAATAAGTTGGAGTGAACAGCAGATAATTTCTCATTAACAGCATAAAGGTAAATAGGAAAAAGTGCATATGTACAAATGGTTTTAAAAGGCTTCTTTTTTTAATAGGCATTTACCTAATTTCTTCTTTTTTTTGCTAGACACATAAATCAAGTATCTGTGGCATGTGGCTTGATTATACCCCTCAGTTCAACACTGACATTCTTCTGAAGAATTCCTTCTCACGCATGAGGCAGCACAACCTATGCAGGGTCACATCTCAGGGAACCATAGTTCTCATGAAGTTAATGGCAAATACCAGAAAGATACTGGAAAATTCAATAAAAAACTGAAAGTAGCGGTGAAAGGGTTCAGTTTAACCTCAGAGGCAGCTTTTAAGGTCCATTCACTCACTTGTCCATAGGCAGGAACTGACAATGTCATCCATTTTTCACTCATCCTTTTATTTGTCATTCAGTTCGAGACAGACAGGAACTTTTAGGAGTTGGTATTTATCTGAATTTGTTCTTGATGGGAAATCTCAGGAACATGTTTTTTCTCATGTTTCTGCTGTTTAAATGTCTGAATAGATGCAGAGGGTTGTTTTCCTTACAGCCTTTCCAAAAAAAAAAAATTAAAATTGGCAAAATTGTGAAAATTTTAGAGAAATGCAGTAAAAAATCACAGTGCAGCTTCTCTCAGAAACCTCTCTGTCTGGTGATTAGAGCTACTCAGGTAATTCTGTTGCTGAATCCCCAAAGCAAATCAGTTGTCAGATTTGAAGCTGAACCTTTCTGCCATTCCAGAAAATAAATGGCATGAGACTACTTCAGGAAAGATTGCTTCCAAAATAAAAAAATCTAAGTTGTCCTCTAATTTTTCATTGTAGGTTGGAATTTATTTGGGCGATTTCATGTTTCTTTGAAGTCTTTATGGGAGTTGGATTCTTACTGTAAAAGATAAACTATATATTTATGTGGTTGTAAAATTTACTTTTATAATATTGAAGCTTTGAAAAGGTTTATTTCTTGTTTAAGTTTGGGGTTTGGGAAGAAAAATTCTTTAGAATGCTTGGGAAAATATAGGGAGCTTTTAATTACCGTGTCCTTTCTTTTCATTACCACTTTGAAAGCATTGTACTAGGGAATTTCATATTTCCTTGTAAAAAGTTGTGTGTGAACTTGGAGTTTAATTGCCTTGTAATTAAAGAGGGAAGACTAAATTGTTTTAAATGGACTATTACCTGTAGATCTAATTCAATAAACTTCTGTGCAGTGACACGGACCAGTGAGAGCAGCAGATTTCAGCCTCAGTGTCTCGTAGCACCTGCAGAAGAGGCAGAGAAATTTGTAATGCACAATATACTGCAAATGCACTGAAAGCTAAGTGTGCTGCCTGAGTCTCCAGGTGCCCTTTACTCTGCTGGATAAGTTATTCTCTTTGAGCAGGTGTGCCTAAATGGCCACAGAAGTACCTAATTCAGTACGGGTTTAGATCAGCAGCATAAATTATTAATGCCAAATTACTGCCATGTTTGTAATAATTTGGATTTCTCTAAAGCTTACAATTCAGTTAAATACATCAAAATGCATTTTAAACTTCAGTTACGTGCTTATGTAAATCCATTTAAAGATATGAAAGTGGAAGGATATTTTTAAGTATTGAAACTTGCTAGTTAATAGCTTTTTTCCTATTAAAGTATGAAAAGGTTGACATGCTATAAAACTATTTATAACCAAGATAATTTTTCCCCCTTTTGAATGGCCCTAGGTCTTGCCAAGGAATACATTTGGAACAGATTTGTTTACAGAACTGCCAGAAATGTAATAAATTAGAACAATCCATATTGGAGCTCCCATTGGGTTGAAAGTGATGTGTTGTAAGAAAAATTTTAACAATGCAAGAAGCATGGTCATGGGACTGCAAGTTCTGTCTACTGTAACTTCTGTTTTGCTGAGCTTAAGTAGTTCATGGGAATGCATCTGAAACAAAATGAGCTTTCTCTTAGTATTTTGGTACTTCTTGTCCATCAAAGTGACTTATTGTATGGAGCAGGGTTGAAAAGCAAGTTTGCAGGAGCTTTGTTTGGAAATGTAAAATGACTTCATTTAAGCAGATATTTGGGGAGAAAAAAACATAGCTTTGTTTTCCTTCTTCAAGCTAGCAACAAAAAATTCAGACTTTAAAAAATTCAGTTCTATCTATAAGGCTTCTTTTGAATTATTTGCTTATTATGGTATGGCCTGATGCAGTGGTTAAAATTAATATCCTGTTTCATGTCCAAAAGTCTGCTACAATGGCAGTTTGTTAATCCCAGCCCTTAAAGGGTGTTTTATCCCTGGGATGTGTGAAGGTCTGTATGAGTGTAGTGTGCTTCTTGCTGTCCAAGCTTAATTTCAGATACAATATATAGGATCTCATTAACAAAGAATGTATGGAAATACTGCAGAAAAAGGAAAAAAAAGCAATTTTTGGCTTCCATTAATATGTATCAAATAGTTTAAAACTGCTCTGAAGCCTTCTGAAATTTATTTACCTGTCTGAAGTGCTTAGATATTTGGTGTATCTCAGGTAAGAACAGATCAGGGTAATATTTTTAGCTCTAGTATGGAATAAAGTAATCAGATCATCTTGGAATGTTTTATGTTGGAAGAGGCCTTAAAGATCATCTCACTCCAACCCCTTACCATGGGCAAGGACAACCTTCCAGGTTATTCAAAGCCCCATCCAACCTGGCCTTGAACACTTCCAGGGATGGAGCATCCACAGCTTCTCTGGGTACTGATACATCATTTAAAGGGAAAAAACAAATGCCAAACATACAAACCATTCCTTTTTTACTTTTTTTGTTTGGAGGGCTTAGGGTTTTTTTTGTTCACTTTCCCACCCATTTTGGGAAGCAAAATGAAAATTTTCTTTCAAAGAATGCTTGCAAGACAGGCAAGAGTGTTTTGTTTTTGAAGCAGAGATACAGAGACTGAGACAGAGGCGCTTAAACAGTTATCACTGCAAGTTTTCCTGGGAAGGCTGGGAGTCAGGGGAGGTGATGTGTAATCATTAGTCAGGCAACACTGAACATCAGCTGAAATCTCAGGATTGCTGTTGTGCCAGTCCATCGGGGGTTTTCTCATTGCAGGGAAATGAAATCCACTGCTCAAAAAACAAACCATGGAAAAATAAAAATAGCTTACGTTTGCAGGTATATATTGGGAGGCAGGATGTGGGCATGGGATTAATGTGAGATGTTGGGGATTTTGTGAGCAGGGTCACTTAGGTCTAAAGACATAGAGAATGATTTTGCAGATCTCCCTGCCTGTTCTTGTTGAGCCAAGAGACGGGGACAGATCTGTGTGAGGCGAAGCAGGGCAGTTCAGGGGAAGGTGAGTGAGCAGGGTGGCTGTGTTTGCTCCAGATTGAGCAAAACAGAGCTGTTCCCTCTGCACACATGAGCCAGGCAGAGGGACACTTGTCCCTAATTACAGCTCCTTGGATGCATGTGACTGTGCACCAAGCAATGGCTTTGGTGTTACTTTTTCACTTCTGTGTCTTCCGAAGGATCGTGACCTAGAAACAGCCTTTCACTTCAAGTGGGAGCGTGGGATCTGCACAATCACAGGGCACTGTCTGCTCTTACTCAGCAAAGTTTTTTATTTGGGTTATGTGCAAGAATTAAGGGCTTCACAAAGTTACATAGAGAATATTTTATTAAAATACATAGTAAAGCAATGAATTATGCCATCCTACAAGTCAGGTAAGGACATTACTTGAATTTGTGGCACATTATGGTGGATAAAGCTGTTTCTGTGTTTCCTTTTAGAGCCAAAAAAAAAAAAGAAGCCTCTGGAATGGAGAAAATAATCTTTCTTGTTTCTGGCCTTTTGATTATAAAATCTTCAAGTAGTCAATCTCACTTGTGTAGTCTTATCCTCTGAACTGACTGTGCAAAAGTGTCCTCTCCAGTGATTTCATTTCATGGAGAAGCATGATTTTGTTTTAGGTATTCTATTGGTTCAGTCCTGTTTGTAGTGCTTCCATAATTACTAAGGGAAGCAGATATATTTTAGTAACACTTCCATAGTTGGCCTCTCTGTTCTCATCTGTGGTGTTTGTACAGTGCACATGTAGACTAAACAATTAACAGGGTGACCTTAACAGGACGTTCAGAACCTCTGCTGAAGCCACTGGGCAGCAAAAACCACAGCTCTGTTACCAGCCTGAATTTGCTGTCAGAGACTGAGCAGTGTGATCCACAGAGCGTTTAAGTACAATAAAAACATAGATCTACAAGCAGCATCCTACAGAGGCTCTCTTAAAACGATTTTTTTTCTGTGGAGATGGGGCTAGAATTGAATGGAACACATCGATCTATGGTTTCTTTTCCTTCGGTATAATTTAGAGATTAGTAACTTAGCTTTGGTTTGAAGAGCAGTTGGTTTTGTGCCTGACTAGCTGAGCTGGCTGTAAGGAAGGGATGACAAGCTGTCCCTGGAGAGGTGAGGTGCAGTTCTGGCCTGAAACGCGGTCACTGGAGCCGCTGCCTCCGTGACCTCTGTGGTTTTCCCGTAACTTCCGCAAGGGCAGCGTTCGAACACGCGGTGTGTCATTAATGAAGGAGGGCAGGTCCTCATCAAGTGCTTACCTTGGCCCTACCAGAGCAAATGTTTGAGATGGCAGAGGCAGCCCTGTATCCACACAGCTCTGCCTGGGCTCGGCCCCATTCCCGAGAGTCCTAAGGCAGCGCAGGGAACTTCCCTGCGCGTGCTGCTGGGAACGGTGTCCCTTTCCTTGAGTGGGGAGGGGACAGACACATTCTGTGTGCATGAAATAATGTCCCTTTTTCCTCGAAGAGTAAAGAGGCTGGAAAAACAGAGATATGACTACGAGCGAACCTATGTCTTTATACAATGAGTCACCTACCTGAGAACCGGGGTGTTTATCTAGAACTCAGTCCTCACTTGGAAAAAGTAGGTAATTTCAGTGTGCAGAGTCTAAAGATGTTTAAAACTATTTTTGATTGTCTCTCCTGTATCATAAAAGCTTTTAAAAGAGACTGTGGTGGTCAAGTTAGTAATTTATATGCATTTCATCATGCATATGCAGCAGGTGTGAATACCCTCTTCTGTAATTAAATATACATAAAAATTGTCTTAAGCTAAATAGCTGAAAATTACTTAGAATTCCATTGTTAACCACACTGGAGAAGGGATTACTCCTTTAATAATATAATAATACTTAATAATCTTATTTCAGTTGCAGTTTTGATGGTTTTGCTTAGGTGTTTAGTATTGTCCAAGGCAGACACACAATGCCTAATTCAGAGTGGTTTTCAATATTATTTTTGTTAATAGCACCTATTTTTTTTTTATAATAGATGACAATAACAGTGCATCTAATTATCAAACTTTTCTATTATAATTAATTTATATTCACTGTGTTTACAGGGGAAAATATTTTATTGTGGTTGTTCCCCACCCAAAAATGTCTTGGCTTTTATTTAGTCTTCTTTGAACACTGAGTTAAGCAGAGCTGGATCAGAAATAATTACAACTTTCTCTCCTCTCAACAGGTTTTCGAAAAATAAGTCTGGATGACCTCCGAAAGGCTTACATTGTGAAAGATGTTCAGCAATATATTCTGCATCGTTTGGACCAGGAAGAAGCCCTGAGGCAACACCTCACAAAGGAAACAGCAGAAATGCTGAATCAGCTTCACATCAAAAGCAGCGGTTGCTTTTTGTATCTGGAGCGTGTCCTAGATGGAGTTGTGGAGAATTTTATCATGTTGCGGGAGATCCGTGATATTCCAGGAACATTAAATGGCCTCTACCTTTGGCTCTGTCAGAGACTTTTTGTGAGAAAACAGTTTGCAAAGGTCCAGCCCATCCTTAATGTAATTCTTGCAGCCTGCAGGCCCTTGACCACCCCAGAATTGTATCACGCGGTGTGGACCAAAAACATGACGATGACAATGGAGGACTTTCAACGCAAATTGGATGTCCTGTCCAAAGTGCTTATTGATGGCCTTGGAAATACAAAAATCTTGTTTCATTACAGTTTTGCAGAGTGGTTGCTGGATGTAAAGCACTGCACACAGAAATACTTGTGTAACGCCGCAGAGGGACACAGAATGCTGGCCATGAGTTACACCTGCCGAGCAAAGGATTTAACGCCCTTAGAAGCTCAAGAGTTTGCATTGCATCTCATTAATTCTAATTTGCAGTTGGAAACTTCAGAGCTGGCTTTGTGGATGATCTGGAATGGCACACCTGTCAAAGACTCCCTGTCAACCTTAATTCCTAAAGAGCAAGAGGTGCTACAGCTGCTGGTAAAGGCCGGTGCTCACGTCAACAGCGAAGACGACCGCACGTCTTGCATCGTCCGTCAGGCCCTGGAGAGGGAGGACTCCATCCGCACCTTGCTGGACAACGGCGCGTCCGTGAACCAGTGCGATTCCAACGGGAGAACGCTGCTGGCCAACGCGGCCTACAGCGGCAACCTCGACGTGGTCAACCTGCTGGTGTCTAGGGGGGCTGACCTGGAGATCGAAGACGCCCACGGGCAGACGGCGCTGACCTTGGCTTCCCGGCAGGGCCACACCAAGGTGGTCAACTGCCTCATTGGCTGCGGGGCCAACGTCAACCACACAGACCACGACGGCTGGACGGCGCTGCGCTCGGCCGCCTGGGGAGGGCACACAGAGGTGGTGTCCGCGCTCCTCTACGCCGGGGTCAAGGTGGACTGCGCCGACGCCGACAGCCGGACGGCACTGAGGGCGGCGGCGTGGGGAGGGCATGAGGACATCGTGCTGAACCTGCTCCAGCACGGGGCCGAAGTGAATAAAGCCGACAACGAGGGCAGGACGGCTCTGATCGCGGCTGCGTACATGGGGCACAAGGAGATCGTGGAGCACCTGCTGGACCACGGCGCGGAGGTGAACCACGAGGACGTGGACGGGAGGACGGCGCTGTCCGTGGCCGCGCTCTGCGTGCCGGCCAGCAAGGGCCACGCCTCGGTGGTCAGCCTCCTCATCGACCGCGGGGCTGAAGTCGACCACTGCGACAAGGATGGCATGACTCCACTGCTGGTGGCCGCCTATGAGGGACACGTGGATGTGGTTGATCTGCTCCTGGAAGGAGGAGCTGACGTTGATCACACAGACAACAACGGCCGGACGCCGCTTCTGGCAGCAGCCTCCATGGGCCACGCCTCAGTGGTGAATACTCTCTTGTTTTGGGGTGCAGCTGTTGACAGCATCGACAGTGAAGGTAGAACAGTCCTGAGCATAGCATCTGCGCAGGGCAATGTTGAGGTAGTACGGACTCTGCTGGACAGGGGGCTAGATGAAAATCACAGAGATGATGCAGGCTGGACACCTTTGCACATGGCAGCTTTTGAAGGTCACAGGTTGATCTGTGAAGCTCTTATAGAACAAGGTGCTAGAACAAATGAAATTGATAATGATGGACGGATACCTTTCATATTAGCTGCACAGGAAGGTCACTATGATTGTGTGCAGATGTTACTGGAAAATAAATCCAACATTGATCAGAGAGGCTATGATGGGAGAAACGCTCTCCGGGTTGCTGCCTTAGAAGGTCACAGAGATATAGTCGAGCTACTGCTCAGCCACGGAGCAGATGTGAACTACAAAGATGCTGATGGCCGGCCGACACTTTATATCCTAGCATTAGAAAACCAGCTTACAATGGCTGAGTATTTTTTAGAAAATGGTGCAAACGTCGAAGCCAGCGATGCTGAAGGAAGAACAGCACTCCATGTTTCCTGCTGGCAGGGCCATGTGGAGATGGTGCAGGTGCTGATAACGTACCACGCTGACGTGAATGCTGCAGACAACGAGAAGAGATCTGCTTTGCAGTCTGCTGCATGGCAAGGCCACGTGAAGGTCGTGCAGCTTCTCATCGAGCATGGGGCTCTGGTCGACCACACTTGTAATCAAGGTGCTACTGGACTCTGCATTGCAGCCCAAGAGGGGCACATTGACGTTGTCCAGATATTACTGGAGCATGGTGCTGATCCCAATCACGCTGACCAATTTGGGCGCACTGCTATGCGGGTTGCAGCCAAAAATGGACACTCCCAGATTATCAAATTACTGGAAAAATATGGTGCATCGACTCTGAATGGTTGTACTCCATCTCCAGTCCACACAATGGAGCAGAAGCCCTTACAATCAGTCTCCTCTAAAATGCAGTCCTTAACCATGAAGTCAAATAGTTCAGGGAGTACTGGAGGAGACGTGCAGCCTGGGATGCGGGGATTATCCAATGGGCCTGCACACGCCTTCAGTTCTCCTTCGGAGTCTCCCGATTCTACTGTTGACCGTCAGAAGTCATCTTTATCAAATAATTCCCTGAAAAGCTCCAAAAATTCCTCTCTCCGCACCACGTCCTCGACGGCCACCGCTCAGACGGTGCCCATCGATAGTTTCCACAGCCTGTCCTTCACGGAGCAAATCCAGCAGCATTCCCTGCCACGCAGCAGAAGCAGGCAGTCCATTGTCTCCCCTTCTTCCACAACTCATTCCTTGAGTCAAAATCACAATTCACCCAGCAGCGAGTTTGAATGGAGCCAAGTGAAACCTAGCTTGAAATCAACTAAAGCGAACAAAGGGGGCAAAACAGACAACTCCAGCAAGTCTGGGTCAGCTGGAAAAAAAATAAAGCAGAGTAGTTCCTCCCAACCCAAAGTGCTAGAGTATGAAATGACTCAGTTTGATAAACGAGTACCTATTGCCAAATCTGGCACAAGCATGCCACTGAAATCAATGCCTCCAGAGCCACAGTGCAAGATTTTGGTCCCTCCGGCTCAGCAAGAAGTTGGTCGATCTCAGCAGCAGTTCCTGATTCACCAACAGAGTGGGGAGCAGAAGAAGAGAAACGGCATTATGACAAATCCAAATTACCATCTTCAGAGCAATCAGGTTTTTCTTGGCAGGGTTTCTGTCCCACGAACAGTGCAGGACAGAGGGCATCAGGATGTGTTGGAAGGCTATCCCCCCGCAGAGACAGAACTCAGCCTTAAGCAAGCCTTAAAACTTCAGATTGAAGGTAGCGACCCAAGCTTCAACTACAAGAAGGAAACACCATTGTAAAAGGTAACTTACTTAGTCACAAAGGAACCAAATGCCTGCATTTCATTTAAAATGTGCTAAGATTACATTTTATTATCATTTACCATCATAATTGCTTACGTGATGGATGTTAAAATCTTTACCTGTCAAGTATTTCCTTCGCTGTCATTTAAAAGCACCAGCCATAGAGGAATTGGATCACTGTCATGTTGTCTGTTGAATTCAGTTGCTCAAATTGTGCCCCACTGTCTTTGATAAGTGAGTTTCAGGTGGCAACGATTTGGAATTTGATTTTCATATGTAAGGACAGATGAGAATTTCAGTTCTTCATATTTTCAGATACAGTCTTTATTTCATTATTTACAAAAATGCTCCTCAGAAAGTTTCTGAAGGTTCTTATAAGTAATAGGCAGCCATTTCTCTGAATGTGGATTTCAAGGGTGAAGCATAAGTATAAAATAATATTCTAAAGTTCTGATTTTATATTTCTGTTACTGTAAAGGTAATCCTCCCATAAAAGTGGTGGCTTTTCTTAGTGCAAGAATATAATCTATGTTATAGTACCACTTTTCTGACCATTCTGTTGTTCTTAATCAGTGGGGGTCATTTAGATATCTCATCTCCTCTCCAATACTGAATTTTAAGCTGAAAAAGTAATTATAAGTCTCCTTTTCAGACATAAATTGCCAGTGAGTCAGCTAAAATAGTTCTATTTTTCTCCCTCTTCCTGTTGAGGTGTATGATTTTTAGGGCATTTGGAATGTGTTAATGTTTTCTATTGGAATTTCAGAGAAGCAGAATAAGAGGCTTGCCCACCTCTTATTGCTTGCTCACTTATTTTTTAAAACCTTTTTTTGTGCATGAATGCGGCATTTTGGACAGCTCAGGCTGCTGCTCCTTAGAACAAGAATGTTCTTGCCAGTTCTGACTCAGTTCTGCTGCAGGTCATCAGAGACAGAGTGTTTCTAGGACAGTTGCAGGTGGTGCAGAATCCACACATGGAAGGTCTTCAGCTGTCAAAAACATGTAAACAGGCATTTTCCCAAAATGTCCTGGAAATAATTGATTTTAATGGAATATATCTGTAGACGTGGCTGAGGTCCATGGAGAATTGCAGAGCTATAGAATATTGTGCAGGACCCTGTTGGGCTGGCATTTTGGTTCAATTGAAATGTTTGGAACAATAGAGTGTTTCAGAAACACCTGCACTAGAGCCTGCACATTTGTAAAATGCAAATTTTACCAAAGGGTCAGATGAGCTGTGAGGCAGGACAGCAGGAACAGTCATAGAGAGGAATCATCAGGTGGGAGAGAAAAGTCCTTAAGTCTTCATAAAAGTTACAAGGACTTCAGATTCCCACAGTAGTACATCTTGCCCAAACAGGATTAGAATTTATTTGTAATTTTTCCTGCTTCTGTAAAGCTTTAAAACGTGTAATTAAGGATTGTATTTCCTAACTCTTACGTGCCTCCACCTGATGTTCACTGCTTGCTTTCATGTTATACTTTTATTGTAAATCCATTGCATGGTTCTGATGTAGAATGTATTCATCTGACCTGACCTGTCATCAAAAAACTGGTTTGGGTGAATTTGTCCATCTTCCTTTATTTTAAAATATAATCAGCATATAAAGAAATCTGAACATTCCACATATAATACTAAAATTTGGCTTTGCTTTGTCTGGAACAAATGGTGTGTTACTGAAAATTCAGGGTTTCTCTCAGTGAAGTTCTTGGTTTTGCAGATGGCTAAAAAATGAGGTGTGGATAACCAAATGGTTCCTTTTGCTTTTCTCTTGACACTTTCCAGGGCGTCACTTTAAAGATGGGAGTTTAGAACAATTCTGTGTGGATTATGAATTGCTTGGCACAGGCTGTAATTTACCTCCTCTTTGGCTGAATCTCAAGCAGAAAAATGGGTAATTTCCCTGACTGGTGGATAAATGAGTCACCTGTGGGAAATCACATCAGAAATATTCCATGGGAGCACCACAGGAATGGCTTTCCTGGCTGCTGCTTCCCAGCCTTTCCAGGAAGCTCTCCTGTTGGTGGGGACTCTGTAGGAGCTTGGGTTGGCAGAGGGCACAGGGAATCAATCACAGGACTGGGGTTAGGCAGGAAGCACTTTTCCTCATCAGGTTGTTATTGTGTGCTTTTGACTTTAATTAGGGGGGATTGATACATCTCCATTTCTGACAGTGCTGTTTGTGTTACAGACTATTTCAAAGCTCAGTGTTTTTATTTTGTACTTCCAGGCCAATTCCATGATGCTGTGAACAGAAGCGCTTCTGCTCCCGATGATTTATCAGCTGGCTGGGATGAAAGCAAACAGTGCTTGTTTAGTCCACCTAGAAATTCAAGAATGTGATTCCTACAGTTCAGTTACCTTAATTACTGTAACGTGCCTACATTTTCAGGCTGCCTTCTCAGTATAACCCTCTGTGCTTCGAAATTTTATTTTGTGTACTTTGTATTTAATACACAGAATGAGCACTTTTTTTAATTGCAGAAAGATATATGCTGTATTTCCCTGACCACAGCTGAAAATGGTAAGAACCAGGAATTCCGATTTCCTATTCCAGATCGCTTGGTAGAGGTGCATGTGCCACAGTGAACTGTGTTATGGAAAAGGCAGTGCTTTTTTGTATTTCTTTTTCTGTGGCTAACGAAAACAAGCAACGAGTTTGTCACATTTGCATTGTTGTCATGTATTGTCAGTTCCCCGTGTACTTCAAAAGGTTCCCTCCAGAATTACAAGTCTTGTAACAGTATTTTATAAATACTGTACTTGTGTGTTCTGTCTGTGTAATTGCTGTTCAGTGGTGGCAAAGAAGTCGGACTGCAACCACCTGCAGTGTCTTTGGGATTTTTAAGAGGCAAAAATCTACTCTCTGGTACTATAGCACCAAATCTGGATGGCAGACTGGGACCACTGAATGCAATAGGCAAATTTTGGACACTTGGTCTTCAATAGGCTTTGTTATTGCTACGGTGATGAGGTAACTAATGTGGGTATGTCTGAGGTGCTAAAAGGTCTGATCCTGCTTTCTTGTATATCTCTACACATTAGAAACAGCTCTTTCTCTTTTCCAAGGTAAAGGACTATTTTTGGGAATGTCAGTAAAGCAAACCATGGAAAATAGAGACCCTTTGTGAGCGAGGCTGAGAGAATACCCAGCAGGAGTGCAGTGGAAAAGCACAGCGACAGCGTTGCCTGGGGAGTACAGAGGTGGCTGAGTTAGCCCTGTCCTGAGACAATAACTCCTTAAAGCACAAACTTGCATGAATGTGGTTACTGCTTCACGGGGATTAGGTAGAGCCAGCGTGTCTCTGTACCTGGAGCACGGTGAATCAGCAGTCAGGAGAGCCCATCCATGGATAGGGGAAAGCTGGTTTCCTGCTCTTACAGCAGAGGTGTTTTACTGGTGTGAAAGAGAGCAAAGTCAAGGGCACTGGTGTGAAAGTGAGCAGTGTGAGTTTTCCCTTCGAATGTGCACATCTTACTTGCACAGTTCTGCAAGTGATAAAACAAAACAAGTGGGTTCTATTCTCCTACAAATGCAAGCTATATTCTACTATATTCAGCATTACACAGCCTTGCTCTTTAGAAAATAAGCCTATTTTTGTATGCAAGTGTTTCTTCTAAAGGCTTGGGTTTCATCTTTTTCATACTCTAATTCTGATCATTCCAGAAATAAGATGATGGAGAGCTGAGGTTATTTTTCATAGATGAATAATTAGATCCTTAAACTTTGATGAATGGCCCCTGGATGTAGATGTAGTGCATATTCTGAGGCACTGAAGGGCTCCATGTCTGGTCATTATGATCAACTGTCATCAGAATACTTTTTTGCTTTTAAATCTTGCACCTCCATTCTTACTTGCTTTTCCCTAAATGTCAAAAAAGCATCTTTTATAGTCAGGCATTCAGCATATAGTAAAATTAGATGTTAGAAGCTGACACACGGCAATATGGATTATTCTGAATGTTTCATGTATTGAATTTCTTGTCCCCGTGGGACAATTATAAAATAAACATAACAGAAGTCTGGCAGAATGGCCATAAGAGGGTTAGTGGTTTAGAAAAGAGGAAGTACCAAAATGGTCTCAGCAAACTTGTTCCAAACCTCAAGAGCAGCACATTTGCAATACTGTGCAAGAATACGACTTTCCTTAGTGATTAGATGTATGTTTTGTTCTGTGGAAAGGGATCCCTGAATGCCAACATTTTTTCTACTGACCTTGACTGTCATTGGGATTATATTTATTTAATTTTATTGTGTTGTTATTAGTTGCACCTTGGACAGAGGACGTAAAAATATGGCCAATTTCACAAGGGGCCACAACTTACAGATAGTCTGGTGGGTTTTGTGTGAATAATATTTACATTTGAAACAGTCACTGGGGAAACCCTCTCTCCAAATCAGCAGAAAGTAGACCTGTCAAAAATGTTTTCAGAATGACAATTCTGCCACATTTGAATATCCCTTTGGAACAGGGCATGAATTGCTTTAAATCATCTATTTTCTCAGATGGTCTGTGTAATTCCACATTGCTGTTGCGTGTGATTTTTAGCATCACCATTTGTGAGGGGTTTGTGTGCCAAGCAAATTTGCTGTTCCCCCATTGTTCCCTCTGCCCTGCCCTTTCCCATCTGTAAATGGAGTGGAGGTGAGCAGAGAGGTGCAGCTGTGACTCAGCACAGCTCCTTCTGCCAGGGCAGCAGTTCTCACCACCCAAAAAACCTGAATAAAACAGCAATCCTGTTTCTCTTCATCCCATTTCGCTGGTCCTTCCAAGGTCATCTCCACAAGACATCCAAAATTCTTGATGGGAGAGCTGGGGAAAAAGACTGTTTTGTGGACATGGATATCAATACTGTGTGCATGTGGAAAAACTCATCTGGAGAGAAATGCATTAAGAGATACCGAGGCACAATTGATGCATTTTTGTCTTCTCTGTGATCAGTATTGAAAACATTACCATTTCTTTAAAACTAAAAAGGTGTTTTCCCTCCTCAGTTACTCTGCTATGCAAATGTCTGTTATGCTTAATATTCGCCATCTGAACTCCTCAGTTAACTTGGTTTGCAGATAGACTGTTTTTTCCTGGAGTGGGTTGTAAATAGCCTTTAATGTACATTGAATGAATTTCACATTGTAAAATTTTTATTTTATTCCTTGTATTATATTAAGCGAAAATCCCTGTGTATATTAAAGTGCATAATAAATATATTTGCTTTTCAGCAGACATCTAACTGTTTTAATTTTTCTACCTCATTTCCTGGGACATTTCAGGAAAAGGTTATTAAACTTGATTAACTTTCATGTAGTACTAAGTGAAGGGTGATGTGTGTTTCCAGTAAGCAGCCCAGGCTAGCCAACCTCAGACCCTGGCATTAATTCCTGTGGCTTTGAGCATATGCAGGAGAAGATTTGCTGCATGTCCTTCTCTTTAAAGTGACCATTATGTACTGTAAATACCACAAGGGCCAATAAATTAACTATTTCAGTTGCTGTAAGTTCTTGACAAGTTCAAATGGGTTTTGTTAATTATTGCCTTGATGAGTGTTTCTCTACAGTATTTTCAGCTTAAGCAAAAGCTCTCTTACTGAGGGTGGCTACTCATTTTTCTTGAATGTGTTACTAGAAAAGGTAGGGGAGAGAAGTTTTCTGGTCCTTGCAATAATAATACCCTTTGTGATCTTGTCTCACTTCTTCAGATCGTAGAGCCACCATGATTTCTCTGCAGAGGCTTTTTGAGTGTGCAGGAGGAGTTTGGCTGTGCCTTCTGCAAATGATGCTTCAGGTTTCTCCCCCAGGTATTCTGGTTCACACAGCTCGACTGGTTCCTGAGATTAGGTGAATGGCAAAATTGTCATTGTCTGCTGACTTGTTTTCTGTGGATTTCTGTTGTTTCTCACAGCAATTTTTGACCCTCTTTTGTTAAGTTTTCAGTCTGAAACACAAAGTATGAGATGCTTTAATTCAGTGGCTATTTTTATTGAAGCAAAGAATTTTCACTTAATTAATCTTTGAATAAGTTTTATTATGTCCCAGAGACAGACATTTTCTTCAGATAAGCACTGTAATAATATTTAAATAAAATTACTCAACACCTATTTTATATTTTAAATCTCTTATTCTGTGGAATATACACAGTCCCATTAAATAATGCTTCACCTCCTCTGTGAGATCCCTGCTACAATTTGGCTTGTGTATTACATGTATTTTCCACAAGAAAGCTGAGATTGTTTGGCAAAGCAAACTAAAGCCTTTCAGTTGGAGGCCCTTGGGGAGACAGCAATGAGAGTTTGGCCTTGATCTAAATCCTAATCATCTTGTGCTACAAAGAGTCACAGAAACAGGGTATGGGACTCCATATCCTATTGGCAAAAGAGTCCAAATGTGTATGTAGATAATATAAACAGATTGACCTTTAGAATTACAATGTAATTTGCTGCTTGCCAGGACAGAATAAGGCATTGGGGTCTGGTTGTTGGTTTTGGTTTTTTATTTCCCCCAATAACTTTTTTAATGTAACAACTTTTAAGCCTGCATCTCTTAGTGGAAAAGTTGTTTTGAAATATTAAGATAAGTAATAAAATTCTCTCCTCTTAGAGTTAAGGCTGTGAGCAGAGCTATTGTGTGTTTATGTCTTGGTGAACATTAGGCAATCTCAGAGAGAGACTTTAAAACTCAAAACTTTATCCATAAATGACAGAGTGTACCTTTATTATGATTTATTCTGTCATTTTCCATTATGCTGGCTATCTGGTTCACATTGTGTTTTCCCCAAGAATAAAGCCCTCCAGTCTTGCTCCAGCTTTAATCATAGTGTTGTTGATAGTTCTGTTGCTCTCACAAAAAGTGTTACTATTCGCCAGTAAATCCCAAAGCGCTTCACAGAAAACACAGGAGAAATACTGAGATGAGGATGCATTTGCTCTGTCAGTCACTGAACAGGCTCAAAACAACGTCAGGAAAAGCCCCTGGGCCTCTCCCAGCACTAGGCAATTCTGCTGCCTTGAATAACCTGTTGTCTGGCATTAACTCATCTCCTGCTTTTTTTCTTTTTTTTTTTTTTCCTGTTGCTTTTTTTAGTTGCTTTTTGTGCATTTGCAGTGCAGCTCGCTGGAGGCTGTCCATGCAGCTGGGTGCTGCCAGCTCCAGCTCCTGGCTGGCTGCTGGAGCTGTGGGAGAGGAGTCAGCTCCACTCTGGAGGCTGCTCTGCCAGCAGATTCCTGCCTGCTTGGGCTGGGGACCAGGGATCACCTCACTGCATCTGGCCCGTGCTGAGCAGCGTGGCACAGGGGGACAGCCTGCCAAGCTCTCTCTGGACTTGCGCTCATTTTTCCTACTGCAATCAGAGCTTTCAGAAAAAAAATATAAATAGAAAAAAACCAGGCTTATCCAGGAACCTTGTTGACAGGTGAGAGCTCTGTGAGAGGCAGTACTGAGCATGCATCCAAGCCTTTGTGTCCTGGTGCCAGTTTTCTGCTAATGTAACACTCTGAATTGAAGGGGAGATAAAGCAGGCTGAATGTTTCTGTCTGTGCTAACATTTCACATCTCCCCTGTGCCCTGGTTAGCTGTCAGCCTGCTGACGAATTAATGGGGATGCCTGCTTCTGAAGGCTGTCATTTGATGGTATTCATGGTGTGGAGAGACAAGATCCTTCTACAGGCACAGTGCTCAAAGCAGAGGAGTTTTTCAGAAGCTGAGGAGTTGCATACTCTCCCTTCCATCTGGACTTCTCCCTACAGGAGCAGGAGCAAAAAGCACGTGGACCACTGATGTACAAGGTTTAGTTGCATGAGAAAAAAGCAGGGAGGAAAGGTTCATGTCATCTCTGAAGCCTTCAAAATGCAGCTCACTCTTTGCCACGTCTAAAATCTTCACTGCTAAAGCAAATCTTGAGATGATTAGAGGGTGCATAATCAAGAGTCCTCATTTGGCTGCCAGAGCTGTTCACTGCAGACCCAGAGCGAGGCAAAAGCGCATTTGCTCTGACTCTGTTGCAGTGTTGGCCCTGGTAACACCATGGTTAATTCGCTCTGCTTGTGCTGAGGCTTCCCACAAGAGCACTGGATGGAGTTGGTTTTGAAATGCTTTTGCTAATTACTTTTTATAACATGTGAAATTAATGAACAATTATTCACAGACATTCCTATTTACATGGGGTCGAGACTTCAGCAGTTCCAATCCACTTCCATAGCAGTATTTGAAGAGTGTGGTTCCCTTCACCTGAGGAAAGGTAGCAAAATCTGTGCCTAAATTGATACTAAAGTGCTTTTTGGCTCACGCTGCTGGCTCATTTACATGCAGCCTATTTTCTAAAAAGGGTAAGTCTTTCCTCTTTGCCAGGATGGGATGATGGATTTAAGAACAGCCATTTCAGGACACACCAGAAATTCATCCAGCCCTGCAATCTGTCATTAGCAATGACCAATATGTGAATAGAAAAGTACAACAACAGGGTAAATTTTCAATGATTTATTTCCTCTGAATGTTCTCAAGCTGTTTGCGGTTCTGGGATTTCCCAACTCAGAGACAGTGTTTTTATCATTAATATTTCCTGTGTCAATCAGTGCTAACTAAACCAGGAATAAGTGGCTGAGGTTGAATAAGTGCACTGTAATTTATAAATAATATTTGTTCTTTAAGAGTAAGACCACTGGACAATCAGCTACTGAACACAAGTTTTAAGCTGTGAGTAGATTGATACCTGGTCTCTATATGTCCAAAGGAATTTGGTCTGCAGTGAATGTGGAGCAGTTCATATGAGCATTTTACAATGCAGAAAGTGAAGATACTATTTGAAGCATAAGGATTTCCTTGCCTCTGCTGCAAACCTGTTTTGCAACGAACTAGAAGGAGCATTTCTGTGCCCCAGATCCGTGTAGGGAAGTTGGTTGATCTTTTTGCATGGAGACAAGACGATCCCAAGAACATCAAAATTATTCTTCCCTTATTAACATGAACAAACTTGAATACTGATTCACCACCTCTCCAGCTCTTAGCCAAAGCCATCAGATGCTGGTAATGGGGAATGCACACTCTCAAAAATGAGTGTTTTCCAGATTAACAGTGGGCACAAAGGGGAGCACAGGGGCAGGAGCATATTTCCGTGGTACTGCTCGGCTGTGCAGCACGGCAGGAACCAGGTGAAAAAAAATTACTGCAGCAGATGTACTCCCTCTGTGTTTCCTAAGCTCCCAGGTTGCCAAGCTGTACCCCCAGGATAAAGCGCTTTCCCTGCAGAAATAATGACTGTGTTTGCCTTTTCAATCTGTTTTCATTTATCTCTGGGATTTTCACAGATCACATGGACAGTGACTAGAAGGTGCCAAGTAGTGTCGAGCTGCTTTAAACTTGATATTCCCCACACTCCTAATCTACTCCTTCAGGAACAAAACAGGTTTCCACGACTTAGGTAACACCAGGGTCCAAGTATTCCTTGGCTCCTCCAGTTTTCCCACTCTGGCAGCACCGCTAGGCTGTGGGCACCGTGCCTCACATGGAAAAGCCAGTCTCAGTTAAATCTGCTCTGTTCTCATTTAGTCATCCTAATTATCAGGGGGTGGGGCAGTGCTGAGCGTGGAGATGGACAGACAGAGGAGGGATGTGGAAAAGAGGCTTGGTCTGTACATGTGTGTTTGTTACATCCCAGGGGGAAGCATGGAATGCCTGTCTGAGCAGCCAGCTCCACGGTGGGCAGCACTGGCTGACCAGAGAGCTGCCCTTCAGGATCAAGTGAGAGGTGACACTGGGAATCAAAGCCTTCAAAAACACACCACGGTTGTGTCAATATAGGACACGAAACAACACGAGCGCACACACCGCTGCTCTCAAGGTGAAGAAAAGGGAAGTTTATTTTCTGACTCTAACATTTATAGTTTTCTAAAAGTGACAGTGGATTGGAGGGTGACAGTGCCACCTCTCCAATGACACTGGACAAACCAACAGTCTATCAAATTTCTCTTCTATAAAAGCATGCAAAACAATAAGTTATTTACAGAAAGTGTATGAGAAAATTTGCTACAAGAATGTAAACATCAAAAGACTTAGAAAATCTTAAAAAATCAAAGCAACACAGGGGTGTGTCATTTTTGGCACATCAGAGGAGGGGCTGTCAGTGCAAGAGCCAAACTAGAAAGGTGTCCTTGGGCTGGGTAGAGCACGGGATGTGAGGCATGGGAGTTTTACCTTGGGAGAAGAGAGCATTGCACTTCTGCCCAAGAGGTTGCTACACAAGAGGCCCTGCGACGTTAAGGTGTGATCTGATGATCAAGTTAGGGACAGAATGTCTTCATCCTCCTCCTAATGTAGTCTGGGCTGTCCCCTGCTTGGGAACAGCTGGTGGGAGGACTTTGGATATCAGGGCGCTGCCGTAGCCCCAGGGTGGAAAGCAGGCTCGCACAGCGTGGTGACCCCTCCCTTAGGAGGAGGAGGACTCTAATCCAGGCATCTATTAGTTTGGAATTACATAAGGCTATTTGAGTGTGTTTCTTCCCTTCTGGGGACGTTTTCAGTCGGGGTCTGTTGTGCAATTAAGGGCAGCAGTAGCTGGTTGTGTGCAGCTCTGCTGGGGCTGCGGTGTGGTCGCTGCATCCAGAGCTGGAGCTTTCCTATGGGGATAACTCCAGCCACCGCCCGGAATGCCGGCTGCCAGCAGGCTTGGCTCCCCTGGGAACGAGCTGAGGGCTATTCAAAGAGCTTGAATCTCTCTCCAAACATGAAATGCAGCCAGGTTATGACACACAGCTCATCCTCTGTTAGTTGAGATTAATCAGGGAGTCTCCAGGTACACTCCCTCTGCCATCAGCGCTGCGGGATGTGCGTGGGAATGCCGAGCTCACACATCCACACAGAGCAGCAGGATTACTGGCCCCAGGGCAGCGCTGGCTTTTCCTGACCTGTGCTGGCTCCTACAGGGCACATTCATGCGGGCAGGAGGAGGTGGTTAGAGCCAGCACAGCATCCTCGGAGGCAGCACCAAGTGGAGAGACCCAGCGTGTCTCAGCCCAGGGCTGCCTGCCATCAGCACAGAGCCCATCTCCACCTTCTTGGCAGGATTCCCCCTCCAGCACCAGGTACAGAACAACATCTCTGCTCATTTTCCATAACCTCTTTAATCCCCAAATAACTGTTCAAACTGAAGTTTACTGTGTAGTGAGAATTGGTTTAGTTTAAAGTAATCCAAACCGAGCATGATGGAATAAATACTGCTTCACTCACTGTTACTATTTCATCTGGCAGTGGGTGAACGGCTGACTAAAAGGGGAAAGCTACTTCACACAGCAAGAATTTCCATATTGCTTTTTAAAATTAGTTAAATAAAATGAAAGAAAGCAACCCTGAGTCCCTTTCCTCCCAGCAGACTGCAGCATCTCAGAAAGAACAATGCAATATCATGTATGAAAATGCAGGCACAACTCCCAAATGCTTTCCCTATCTCTGTTTTTATTGCTTCAATAACAGCTTATGAAACATTAGTGAAAAAAGACTCAAAGCATGAGTCTGCAAAGCGGCAGAAAACAATAAAATAAATCCCACGAGAACAACTGTCACTGTCCTTCAGCATTCCATTGTTCAGTGCAAAGGACCAGAATGTCAGTCATTTATCACTTATTGATCACTTTAACAGTAGGCATTAGTATAAGAGTTCTGTGGCTGAAATTCCACTGAAAGAACAGTGTTTTATTGCCCAGTTCAAAACCCATGAAAAAATACTTCCAGAAACATTTATGATTGCATTTAATCTGTGACAAATCACAGCAGAATACGGTTTGGCCAGTCCTTGGCTTTAACCAGATGCAGAGGGATCCAGGCTTCTCCATTGTACAAGAAAATGACTCACATATTCCTCTTTCATCCTAGGGGACAGATCAAAAACTGATTGCAGGCTTTCTTGCCACTATCCTTTTTTTGCTCTTGGACCAGTCCTGCGCTCAAGCTGGGTTTAAGGAAAATAAAAGATGTTTATGTCTAAGAGATTAAATATGCTTTGGCTGTAGCCATGAGTTAGTCCCAGCTGTGGCACTGTGCTAAACTTGTGCTGTATCTCAATCCTGAGGCATGGTGACAGGGAAAAACCTTGAGCATTTGCCCCATCCCATTTTTATGCTGTTTTTCCTCCACTAGCTTTGCAGACTTTCATAACCACAAGACACTGGAGATTGTGCTGGCAAATTGCAATACAGATTTAAAACATATCTATATATACACTCTCTTTTCAAAATCCTTACATCCAGTGGAAGTTTGGCCCCGTGAAATGATGTTTATAGTACAGTATTTTGATGACTATAAATGCTGTTGAGACTCGGAGCCCAATACAGCTGCAGTCATTACAGACCCAGAGAAATTGTTTTCAGGCTCGTGCCAACAATTTGTGATTAATTTCTTTGTTGTGGTGCAAGCTGGTTTCTGAACACGTTCCCCATTAGCTCTGTGAGCAGCCTGTGCAGTCACTGGCACGCTCCACAGGGCTCATCCATCCTCCCTTCCACATCACTGCCTGCAAAATGCAGTGAGCAAAGCTCTGCCTGCCTTCCTTCCCTCTATCTTTACATCCAAACTAGAAACTGCTTCTTTTTTAACTCCCCTGAGGAGGCATTTGAGACCAGCAAAGATGAGGGTACTGCTGTTTTTTATAGCAATTACATATATAATTATATACATAATATATACATTTTTATTATACATTGCTATATATATGAAAATAGCAGCAATTCATCTAAATTGAAACTCTTCTGTGGAAAGAAGACTCAGAGTCAGCTCCAATTTTAATTTTCTGCGAAGTTTGAAATCACTGAAGCGTTTCCTTTTGTGATTTTGTTACTTCAGCTTTTTTAAGTAAAACTTACAGAAATAAAAGGCAGGCATAAAAATGGGGACCTTGAGATGAGCAGGCAGCATTTTTCAGCTGATTTGGTGCACGTTCTCCCCTTTAGATCTCTGGGTCAGGGTGGCTTTTGGGTGTTGAGCCTGAAGTCTTTATACGCAAAATTTTAATCTTCACCCAGCTTTAATTCTCCAGTCTTTTCCCTATATCAGCTTGTAAATCTGCCATGTGCCAGGTTTTTTAAAGTGTAGGGTTTTACCTGCTTTTATCTGGTTTTATTCATCAAAACCACGCGGAAGTATGAGCAAGCGTATTCCAGTCTCTTGTTGCTCGGCTTCCTGGCTTTCCTCTGGCTGCCATCCATCAGGGACATGGGAAGAGGCACAGACATGACTTGGCTTTGTGGGGAGCAGCGGTGAGGCTTAAAAGCAGGTGAGATGGCACCAAGGAGCATGGGGGAGGAAGCTCATTTCCTCCTCTGGCATATTTTTCCCTTGATTTAATCATTCCAAGCACCCTATGGATCTAAAACCTGAGCACGGGCGTCTTATCTGCTGAGGTGTAACATTTCAGAGATTCTGCTCAGAATAAACCAAATGAGGCATGTGTGCTTTCACAGAACAGATTAATTTGTATTTTTGGAGTATTTTTGGTCCAACTGAGGGGAGTCGGGTTCATGGTCATAAAAAACACATAGGCCTGGAATCTGGTGTGTCCAACAGGCAGGGATCATAAATCCTGATGCCTTGTCCAGGAAAAAAGCTACAAGGGGAGGTCATACATATGTAAGGGAGAGGTTTTCAGGATGAGGATGGTGAAACAGGTTGCCCAGAGAGGTGGTGGAGGCCTCGTCCCTGGAAACATTCAAGGCTTTGTTAGATGGGGCCCTGAGCAACCTGAGCTAATTGAGGATTCTCCTCTCATTGCAGGGGGCTTGGTCCTTTCCAACCCACACCATGCTGTGATTCTTTCATCTCAAATTGCCCAGAAAACCCACCAGGTTTATAATCCTCAGGTATAACCATATTTCCTTTACATCTAGAGTAGCTTCATTGAAGTCAACTTTAGATTGGTGCAGCTGGAGCCATCAGGGGTGAGGAACAGAAAGGTAATCTCTATTTGTAGGAAAATGTTATGGTGAACTGTGCTGAGCTGATTAATAAGAACAGAAATAATGCCTTTGTTCCTCCATAAGAGTGGATAATGATGTTTATTTACTCACAGCAAACTGTCTGGAGCTGACTACAGGAGATGAAGTAGCTGCTGTGTAATCTCCCTCTCCATGGGTCAGGACTTACATTCCTCTGTCTTAAAACCTCCATCAATAGCAGCTTCTGAACAGTTAACAAGCCTGGTAGAAGATCACACAAATTTGGCATCTAAGGCAGCTTTAATCAGCCTGAAAGTCATGTTGTACAGAGCTTCTGGTGCTGTTATTTACTGCACTACAGTCATTCCTCTCTTCCTTAGAGGCACAGCTCTGCCTAAAGTCATATCACCTACTGCTGTGATCAGATTTCACAAGTTAAGCAGAGTCACACCAGATCTCTAGGTGATATAAAAAATCCCTTAAAAATACATCTAGTGCTGCAGGCAAAGGCATCTGATGGATGCTGGATGCCTGTGCTGCTTCTTGGGGGTCTCTCAAGAAGAATTAAAATATATTTTTTGCACACAGCATGACTGCAATATGTAGGAAGAAGGGTGCAGGAAATGCTCCTTCTCTTTTCTGTCTTTTTAATTCCTTTCTACTTTTGTCCTCCTGTTGTCCCCATGCCCTGTGAATGAAAACCTTCTCCTGAGATGCTCTGTAACCTCACCTAGGGGACAGGGTTTGTGGTGATGCCTCCCCAGAACTGATAAGGTGCCTCTCTACCTCCTTGGTGGTGCTTCTTCATTCCTCACCACCAGCTTTTTGACAGACAGAAATGTCATTACTGAACCAAACCTAGTTGCTAATGATGTTGTTGTTGTTGTTGTTGTTGTTGTTATTATTTCAGTTAGGGGAACAGAAGTGTCTTTCTTCCCAGCAGAAGGAATCTAGCAGAGGTTCCTTGAGTACTCAGGACCTGCAGAAAATGATAGTTCACATCCTCCTGTATCCTTCTTTTATTAAAGCAGGTGTTAAAGCTAATTATATAGACCCCAGGGCAATTGCTGGCTCCATTCAGACACAATGAGTGTTAATGAGAACGATGCCTTTTTTTTTAATTCACCATAAAACAAGGCCTGTTGCCTCCAGCTCTCTACTGCATAAACCCTGGCATGTATTTTTATATCTTTCCATTTGGTTTAACATTGTCTTGCAGAGAGTGTTTGACTATAACCTTTAATTTGAGGAGATGCTGCTGCACACTGTAATTAAGGCAGCCAGTTGGGTGTTGGGATTTTAATTTTTTTTTATTATTTAAAAAAAAGGTAATAAATTATCATCAGAATCTTTTTAGAGTAGGAGACCTCCTCCTTGTTAAGGTGTTTAGAAAGGATGTCTCCTAGAGCTTTTTTCCTTGAGAAAATAACCTTCTTTTTAAATACATTAAGTATATCAAGGTATTCTACAGATTGTGTTCTTAAATGTGACTTCTTAAGGTTTTGCTGATGTAACAAAAACAAAACTGGGAAGTGTTTTGATTGTAGCTGAGCTCAAATTTCATTTTGAAGAGGAAAAAAGCCTTTTAATTATTTCTGAAATAATTGCTTGTGATAATACAATCTCCTTTGTAATGTTTAGACAGAAATAGTTTCTATATAAATAGAGACATTTAATGTAAGAGTAACCTAATCTTTGTTTTGAGCACTGTGATACTTCAAGCCCTATTATAGGATCAAAAGGTTTTCATATCAGCAGATAGCTGTTAAAAAAACAATTTTAATGATAATTGAAGGCCTAATTAGTTAGTTTGTAATGCCTAACTAATATCTTTGCTACTTCAAGACTTTCTAAGAGAGACAATTGCTCTGCCAATTTAAGCTAAAGGAACTCATAAAATATGAATTTGAAAGGGCTGCTTAAAAAAACAAAAAGTAAAGGTTCTCTTATTTAAAAAAAGAGAAACCTTTTTAAATTGAGCTAAATTAGAATGTACTTTCAGCTTTAAAGAGGTTCTGAGAGTGGCAGTAACTGCATCAAACCACAGAGGAGGGCAGTAATTGTGGCTCTTGTTTTACAGAGAGGAAAGTTAAGGAGGGGAGGAGGAGGTGCTGCAGAGGGCATCCCATCCAGATGCCAAGGAATGGCCAAGTTCTCACCCTGCCAGTGTGGAAAAGAGGATATCAATGTGATATTTCCACTTCTTTTGCAACCAAGGGCTTGTTCCACCCGTGAGGATTATCAGTGGTTCTGACAAGAGCAGGAGATTTCACAGCAAACAAATAAAAGGGATGACATTTGCTGTCACTAGGATGCTGTCTGGGTGGAGAACAAGGGAAGACGTGAGATTTATGGCATGGAAACCAAAATCCAGGCAAGGTTTTCAGCTTTGTTTTACCAGTGCTGCTCAACATTACACTCTCTACTGTGCATCACCTGCTTTCTCCAAAACAAGCTCATCCTCATCATGGAGATACAAACTTGTGGAAAACCACAAACCTTTTCTGCAAATGTTTTTATTTGTAGGGTTCTATAACAGAACCATGGAACGTTTTGGGTTGGAAGAGACCTTAAACATCCTCCAGTTCCACAACCCCCCCCTGCCATGGGCAGGGAATGTGAGCTGCATAAGTACCAGATAAAAAAATACATCATCTTCAAATATGCTTTGAGAGGACTGTCTGGACTGCTAGGAAAATGGTTTAAAGCCTTAAAGCTTCTTCTATCTTTGGGATTATACAAGCTGAGCGTCCCTGATGGGGCTTCTGGTCAGTGGCTTCATGGTTACAGTGTCCCGTGTCAGGGATTATGAACTCCCACGTGTATGGTGCTAAATTGCTTGTGCCTTGGTTTAGCAGAGGGGAAAAAGCTCTGACATTGCACCAGCTACTTTTGATAGAGTCACAAAAGTTCATGCCAGCCAGCTCAGAGCCATTGTGCAGGAAAAATGGAAAATGGGATGGTTTAGATGGGATAGCAGAGTGCTGAGGAGAACTAGGCACAGCAATTATGATATATGTATTTTTAATTAAATTTCATAGATTTTAAATGTCGTTCCAATGAGAATTCCCAAGGCTACCAATCATTTTGCACCACTTATAATATCTGTAAAGTGCTGCTGCCTTTCATCAAGTCACTAAAAAAAAAATAAAAAAAAATCCTTGAGCAAAATGTGGAAGATTTATAGCTCTGGAAAAGTTTGCAGGAATGACAGTGTTGATATCCAAACTTTTGGCACTGTTTGCTGTTCATTTAATCTTTCTGCTTTAATCTCAGCAAATGAAATCGACTTAAAACCTCTGATTTTTGTTACTCTCCAAGCTAATTCTAGGGCCAAAAAAAAAAAAAAATCTGTGATGAATATGCCTGAAGGATAATGGAAATTGCTGTGCTTGGTGTTTGCATTAGTGTGGGGTGTGCTTTGTACTCTATATGCAAAAGTGCTACTGCTTTATCATCATATGTGATCTTCTGCTATAATACTTCCCTAGTGTTTCTGTTTGTATTTAATTTCTCCTTGATATCTGTAGAATACAACTTTCCAGTGGCAATATCCTGGTAAAGAAAAGCCCAGGGATATATTTCTACTGAGCAAATCCTGTGAAAAGAAAGGGAAAACAGATAAAGTCCCTCCACAAGAAACAGCTCCTCTAGAAGATTCTGCTATTGGAGATATATAATTACCTAATCACTCCCATCCTGGTATGAAGCATATAATTAGCTGACATCCTCCCTCCTCTTGAAAGGGAACAAATGCTGCATATATTCAATTAGAAAATGATTAAATAAAGTATTGCTGGAGCTCACTGCAAGGAGGAACCTGAAGGACTCAGATATTTCCTCTCAGTATCTCATCACTAAGACAATCACATCCATTGTACGTTCTAAGTTGCTCAAAGCAAGGACTCCAACAATCCAGGGAGGCAAAACATGAATCAGGAAAAACTGTTGTGTAAATAAACTGGCAGACAATGCCAATGAGAATACATTTTAAATAATAAAGGTCATAATGACTCCTGTTCACCTCTGAACCTGAGCTTTTCTTTAGCGTGGCCAAGAAAAACTACCTGAGCAAGTTCCATGGCCTCTTTAACAACAGTCATTAGTGCTGTTAATATCCATTTGAATGGAGCTATGAGAGCGTTGTGGAAAGGCTACAGTAATTGTTAAAAGCTAATAATACATATGGTATTTGATTATTTGTTAAATTAATGAATCATTATATACCTCAGATGTGCAGTAACTGTGACTCTGGCAAGTATCAATTTATAACTTAACTGTAGCAAGATTGAACTTAATGGGAAAATTATTAAAGTAAGAATGTGAAATCTTCCAGAAAATAATGCTACCATGTGCAGTGAAGACTGCAGAGCCTCTAGCTTCTAATATCTTCCTTGGCTTCCCCATATCTGAAGCAGATCTTTTGTTAAGTCAATTAATGAAATTAAATTATAAGTTAAAGAGAACTGCAGGAGAAAATATTCTTTATAACTCATTTATATGTATGTGATAGGTTAAAAATATGAGAAAACTCGAGCAGTTCTAATTCTATGCACTTTGCTAAACAGTTGCAGCTGTGGTGAGCTTTCATTCACTTATGGAGGTACAGCCAGTTAAAATGGCAGCTCCACACTTCATTTCCAGAGATGAGCAACCCCAGCCCTGGCTGTTTGTGCACAGCCAATCTGGAGGTGCACGGGTGGTGCTAATTGGGAGCATCATCCCTAATTGGCTACAGGTGAGCAGCATTGAAGGGAAGGAGTGCCCAGGGGCACTGACCAAGCACCAAAGGGAGCAGAGGGCACACAGGTGCAGGGCATCAACAGGAGGGGATAAAAGGCTGGGCTGAAGGACAAGAAGGGCAGATCCTTGCAGCCTTCTGAAGTGCTGTGGTGTTACTCTGTGTGGGCAGACACCAGAAGCCTTCTGATGAGGAAAGGTGTTACTGTGGATTGGAAAATGCTTAAAACCTTCTGAAATTGTGTGGTGGAACTCTGTGTGTTGTGGCTGTCTCAGCTGTGACATGTGCTGTGACAAGCAGCCATGTCCAGTTTCTGAGGCAGTGGAACATTCCAGGATTGGGGTGGGTAACCATGGCAGGGTTTGAGAAGGTTGGTGCCCTTTAGGCACTGACAGGCGCTTTGATGTCTCCCTGGAGCCTTCTCTTCTCCAGGCTGAACAAGCCCAGGTCTCTCAGCCCATCTCCATAGCAGAAGATCCAGCCCTTGGATCATTGCTGTGACCCTTCTCTGGAGTCACTCCAGTGGGTCCATGTTCTTATGCTGGGGACCCCAGATAGGAGTGCAGAATTCCCTTTGGGTTCAAGTGGGTGTTTATTCATCACAGTTCCACCCACAGGCCAGCTCAGGTGGGAGCAGAGGTCCCTCCATCCTGTTCCCATCCCACCTTCAGCCCATTCCATGGTGCTTTTTTCTGCTGCTTCCCATGAGCTGTTGGCCCTTGCCTTGCCCTGACTGCCCTGGCCTGTGGACACCACCCAGAGATCTGTTGCCAGCTCTCTGGAATTTGAAGGAAAACCCAAACTAATCTCTGAATCAAAGTAAAGGTGTTTTGCAAACAACCTAATCCTTTGTCAAGCTGTATTAATGCCCAATAAAATTCAAATCTATCTGTTCATTTACCTCTTAGGCTTTATTCCTTGTTTGAGAGAGCTCTAGTGATGAGTCATTTAGGACTTGTGGTACCTTGGTTCCCTTTTTAGAATGGTGCAAATATTGGAGTTTTGCAGCCAATTTTCTTTAAATACTGTGAGTTTTCATTCCCTTTTCATTTCAAATACTTACACAATTTAATATTAAATGCTGGGTAACAAAACCCAGTAGCACTTCCAGTTGGAAAACATATGTTGTGTGTAACTCAGAGGAGGAATTCTGCTTGCAAAGTGATGTCTTTCCACTGAGGTGCATCAAGCAGGTGCTCAGTTGGATGCTGGTGCTGAAGCACTTTTCTTGTGGCTTGAGTGTCTGATGGCAACAGCCTGAGATTTTAACAGCAGAAAGAAGGGATTTCCTACTAATTTTCCTCTGAGAACTTGTACAGTCTTTTCCAGCCTCACGCAGTCTGACCTGTATCTTCTCCAAAACCGGTTTAATTTTTTTATACTTTTTAAGCTTTTTGTCCCATTTGCAGAGGACAGGAGGGTGCTGCCTATTTTTTTTCAGATGCTGTGTATTTTTACTGAGGAGGGGCTGGGCTTAGTTTTGCCTTCTCAGCATGAGCTGTACTAGCCCAGTTACTCTCCAGGCTGGTAGGTGCAACCTCAGTGGCAGCAGTGGTAGATTGAAATGTGCCTGGGCTGTGTTGGGAGAAGAGTAATCCTGATGCATCCATGATTTTCCCTCCTGGGCACCTGCAGCAGGTAGAGCTGTGCCCTCCCGCTTGAGGCCGCCTGAGCCAGGAATGCTTGCAAAATCTCCTTGGCCCTTTTGCAGCGTTCTGTTTTTCCCCTGGCAGAAGCAGGGCCGGTATCTCCAGGCCATGGGACATCATGACACTGGGTGTTGCCGTGGGACGGGTTGGGTGTTTGAGGGCACACACGTGCTGGAGTGTCTCACTGAGCTGAGGGCCCTGTGTGGACATCAGCTGCAGATGACTGGAAAAAGGAATGTGGAATCTCCCAGTTGAAACAAACAGAAAACTTTATTTTTAGGGGTGACGGGGGTGAGCACCAGGGGTTGGTGCTTGTCTGGTCCTGCTCTGGTTTTCGGGCCGACTGTAGGGCTTCTTCTCTCGCCGCTGCTGCTGCCAGATCTGCCTGGTACGAATCGGCCCCGCCTGGGAGCGGGGCAAGATCCAGGGTGGCATGTACAGAACTGCTCGGCTCCTGGGTGGCGGAGTGTCCTGGAACAGCTGCACTGCCACCTGGCTGCTGGTCCCAGCGCTCTGGGCTGCCACATGGTCCATCCTGCGGCGCTTTGCCAGCGGGCTCTCGGGTGCCTGCGGCTCTCTGGCTCCCTGTGGGCGGCCGCGCTTCAGGGCCCGCTTTTGGCAGGGGAAGCTGCGGCCGCGGCTGCTGCTGCTGACCAGCACCATGGCCTGGGTCAGCCCCATGGCCTGGGACAGCCTTGGCACCTCCTTAGTGGTGGTGCTGGGGCTGGGGCGGCTGATCGCAGCACGCAGCAGGGGCACACGGTTGAGCCGGATGGGTTTTCCCATCTGGCTGCCCGAGTCTTGGGCCCGCTGTCTCCATGAGCGGCGGTGGGTCTGCTCCAGCCTGGGCTGTACGGAGAGGCGGCCGCTTCTCTTTGTGTCTGCCTCTGCCCGGTGACACAGAGTGCATTGGGGAGAGAGAGAGAGAGAGGGGAGGTGGTGTGAGCACCTCCCAGGACTCGGGAAATGTCCCTGCAGCATTGTCCCCAAGGCCCTGCTGGGTTGCCTTAAGGGCCTGGAAGTGCCAGAGGCCACAGCCCAGCCTGGCCCGTCAGAGGAGGGCCTCCACTCTGGGCTGATTCTGCAGAGCTCCTGCTTCCCCTTTCTGCTGCTCTTGGCTGCTCCCCCTCTGCCAGCCATGGGCAGCTGTGGGGAGGGAGACTTGGCTCTCACCTCGCTCCTTCCCAGGAGGACGCTTCTCAGCAGCTCTCTGCTGTGCCATCGTGGGTATGGAGGAATGCCTGTTGGGTGTGTGCCGCAGCACTGCAGGCCTTATCCTCCTGACAAAATGTACCGATCTTTCCTTGAGTCAAGAGAAACGCCTATGAACTGCCTCAGAGGCACCAAAACTGGCTCAGTAGCCTTGGGCAAGCTCCTTCTCAGCGATCCACTCCTCAACTGCAAGGTGTGTTGATGCACCACAACCTATGTACCTCAGGCCTGGGTGGTGATGTCACTCCAGTCCCTCTGGTGTCACAATCAGGAATCTCTGCGGGCTCCATTCCCCTCCCTTAGGGAAGGTGTCCTTGTGGGCGCTGGCAGGGACTCTGTCCATGTCAGGCACGGCTGTAGTGGAAGAGCAGAAATGGGAACAGGTCCATCAGCAGATGGATGGGTTGAGTAGGCCTAGGTCTTAGTACAGGTCATCAGTGATGATTGGTCCCCCCATAAAACCCAGTGGAACTTGTCAGGTCTGAGGCCTTTGCTTATTTGTAGGCCTCTCGTGTTAAGGGAATTCAATGTTGGGCCTGTATCGCTGAATTTTCTCAAACAATTGTCCAGTTAGACCAAGTTGAAAAGTAGCTCTTTTACTGTGGTGTGTTTAGGAAGGGACACAGATGTTTCCTAAAAATCAGTCATTCCTAACTGTCATTATCAAAGAATTGTGGTTGTTGATTAGCTTAAATGTTCAAAAGAACATGAAACTGAAGTCAAAGCAGGTTTTTACTTATACTCTAATTCAGAGCCCTTTGGTTAAAAAGAAGCTTTGAGTTCAGTGCTCTTTGCATCTGACATAATTCCAAAAATTGGAAACAATGTTTTGGTCAATCTTTTGTTATTTTTTTAACAATTTAATATGTGTCAAAAACTCCTGAGGATCACTGCATTTGCCTATGGGGTATTTTTAGTTTTCAATGTTTTCTTATTCCCAGGTCAGTTTGTTGCTGTTGCTGGGGGTTTTTTGGTGGGTTTTTTGTTTGTTTGTTTTGTTTGTTTGTTTTGGGTTTTGTTTTTTTTCAATGATATCTTATCGCATATATCCATTCACTTGTTCCTTATTGGTAGAAAGGGATTGGTTGGAATCAAGGGGAGGTTACCGATTTCAGAGTTCCCACCTCTTTAAACTCTTTCAAACCAGGACAACTTGTTTGTAGCTCTGGGCAATGCTGAAGCTCAAAAGCTAATCTATGATTAATAACCACAAGTAATTGGGGTAACACTGGAGTTTAGGCCTTTCCCCATGTGTGTTCATGGTTACAATACTGGATTCCAGAAAGATAGTAGGTGGCAAATAAGATGATGCATCTTGGTTTGGACAGTAGATGGGAGTTAGAAGAAAACTTTTAATCCATAATGCTGTAGAACAGATCCTTTTGTGTGCAAATGTTCCAGGGCCAAATTTTTGCTTTGTTAAAAGTCACAAAACTTTTGAATTCTTTATGACTGAAGGGCTTCCTAAAGGCCAAAAGAAGTGTGGTAAAAGGGTATTGAAAAGAAAAATCCTGAGAGCACAAGGAGCAAAGTGATATGGGAAGATGGCAGGATTTTGGCAGAGCAGTAGTAGGCACACAGTTTGTGGGAATTGGGGTGGGGCTGTGGCCAAGCCTCACCCCTCATTGGCTACAGCTGTGAGCAGCAGGTGAGCAGCATTGAAGGGAAGGAGTGCCCAGGGGCACTGAGCAAGCACCAAAGGGAGCAGAGGGCACACAGGTGCAGGGCATCAACAGGAGGGGATCAAAGGCTGGGCTGGGGGACGCAAGGAGCAGATCCTTACAGCCTTCTGAAGTGGTGTGGTGTTACTCAGCATGGGCCGATGCCTGAAGCTGTCTATGAGGTAAGTTGTGACTCTGTGGGTGAATATTTGAAGCCTTCTGAAAATCTATGGTCATACTGTGCCTGTCATGCCCGTCTCAGCTGTGACATGTGCTGTGATGCAAATCCGTATCTGTAATCCGGACTTGGCCGTGTCGTTTGCAAGAGTTGTTTTTCCACAATCAGTTATTTTTTTCCAGCCCGTGGGCCCTGAATCTGGCTCTGGTTTTCCTGGCTGTGTGCATGGAGTGTTATTGCTGACAAATGCTGTCTCTCTGAGTGGTT
Source organism: Molothrus aeneus (assembly GCF_037042795.1). Taxonomy (NCBI): domain Eukaryota; kingdom Metazoa; phylum Chordata; class Aves; order Passeriformes; family Icteridae; genus Molothrus; species Molothrus aeneus. The sequence goes on along the minus strand of NC_089649.1, from coordinate 7,926,397 downwards.
TGGGGCCTTCCATGTGTCAGCAGGACTCCTGTGGCCAACTGCAGGCTCCGTCCTGGGCCCGTGGAGTACAACCCTTGGCACTGTACGGCCTCTGTGGAAAATGCCAATTATCTCTGCTCCCACAGCACAGATATGGAGATTTACAGAGAGAGGTGCATATCTCTGTGGGTTTGGTCTATGTGGTACACAGTAAGAAGAGAAACTGGGAAAGGATTTGAGAATTCAGCCTTTGCTCCAAACTCAGGGATGCACCAACCTGGCAGCACTGTGTGACATGTGTTTATGGTGACAACTGTGGGACTTCTGGTGGTATTACGTTGATTTACTAGGAAAAAAAACTGCCCATAGCTTTTAAGATGGGCTTATATTAACCCTAAACTTCAAAGAACTGGTTTCTAAGTTGGTAAACAGATTTTACTGGGTTACATCATGGAATTTCTGTAAATATCATCCTGTGCTGGCACAATGCTATCTGTTCTGATGTGGGTTTAAAACAGACTTTGTCCTCCTGCTGTAATTCCTGATTTTTCTCTGCTAACATCCAGATTTTTTGCTTATGGCAATACATATAGGAGAGGTAGAGGAATATTAGCAGGAATGGAGTTTTATGACAGCTGTAAAAATAGTTGATTCCATATACCTTTGTGCCTTGCAAAGCATTAGTAACTGGATCCTGGCTACAGCATGTAATTACATTGCTTGATGCATTGTTGGGCATTAGTAGGATTCCTTCCATCTGTCTAATGTTTCCCATCCAAGAATACTATCACATTTTATTACAGCCATTTAAAAATTCCTGATCCTTTTCCAGGCTCACTCTGGGTGTGATGATACAGAATTTCACCCAAAATATTTCAAAGGCAAACTAAGTATTAAAAACCAGGCCTGGGTAGTATTTTTTATTACCAATGTCTCAAATTTATGCTTTTGCATTAGACATGACCAATTTATTTTTTTTTTACTGTCTCAAAATCATCAGTCAAATACAAAAATGCTTATTAGTGACTGAGGACTTCACAAAATAAAAAATTAATGAGTCCATGTTCTCTCATGTTAATTACCTATTAAATTAGCTCACTCCATGGGCAAGTAACTTAAAATCAGATCTGAAGAGGTGTCAGTTGCATCTAAATATGAATTAATTTGACAGAGCAAGGCAAACACACAGCCCCAGATCACCCACCCTCCCTCATCCTTTGTTCCTCAGGCAGCAGCTGGAGGTACCACATGTGCATGAGATAAAAAGGAAAGATGCAGCCTTTGCTGCTGGTGTTTGAGGCATCCCTGTACTTTGCAGGGGGAACAGAAGTTGTGTTGGCCTTTAGGGCTGAAAGGCTCAGCGCTGCTCCTCCTCTGCAGGTACCACCAGAGCCTCTCTGCCCTGGCCCTGTCCCTCTGGCAGGCATGCAGGGGGCTTGGGGCTTGCCTGCTGCCAGCCTTGGAAAGCCTGGGAGCTCCTGGGCTTTGCCAGGGGATGCCAGGGCTGGCTGTGTGCCCTCCCTCGGGGAGCTGCCTGCAGCACCCCCTTCCCTCCCTGCCTGCCTCCAGTGCCATTATTGGTGTTGTCCTGGTAAAAGCCTGCAGGGGTTTGGTCCGAGTTGCAAATGATCTCAGATCGTTTTGTAAAACAAGTTGAAGATGTGGGGGTTTTTTGCCAGCGTTTTGGTTTTAAATGTAATTATTGAATGTCAAGGAAAGAAACCTCACAGCCTATTGGCTTTCTGTTGATCTGGAGGAAATATGGCTCCTTAAAAAATCCCACATGTTGGTTCTTTAACTTCTCACTTTTGGGATAAACCATTTTAAAATTACCCATGACATCCCAATGCTAATTAATTTCAGGGTCAAATTCCTTTTCTTTCTTAATATACCCCCCACACACACTTTTTTGTGGCCCATCACACTTGATGGCCCAGTTGAGAGAAACGGGCATGACACATTCCCAGTGTATTTTTGCCCTACCTGGACAAAAATGGCAAATACCCACAAACTGAAGGATTAGGCAGCACAGTAAATTCTTTAATTGCAATTGGCTGAAAAAAACTGTCAGGAATTTCCAAGCCAGGATCTGCTTGTGGTCTGCAGCTGGTGTTCATATAGTGGGATGAAGATTTCATTAACATGTTGAAGTGGCACCTTTCTGCCTCAGATCAGGGAAGGTTGGAGTAAGAACTACCTGTTGCTGTCTTCATGCATAATTAGGCAGAAAATTTTTTTGTTAACTGGCAGAAGAGGACATTGCATGTATAGGGTGGTTTAGGGAGATGGAGGTGCTGAATTTCCTGCACATAATCCTTTTTATGGACACCCTTTTAGAAGTACCATTGTGTGGCTCCACTGAAATCTGAGCAGGAATACTATTTCCTGCCCTGCTCCTCAGTACTTTTCCTATTGTTTCAGCTGTCTCCAGCATCTTGCTTTGAATCCTTGATTATAAATGACCTAAATTCTCAAATTACCGTTTTTGTATTTTCTTCAGGAAGCTTCTGTCAGATTCCAGGACATAATATTTTAGGATGAAGAGCTTAAAATAGACACATATGATTTTGATAAATAAAAGAAACACTGCAGTCTGCAAAGCCATCTGAATATAAAAGTGGCTTGTCTTTTGCCCACTCTAATTAAGCTATCAAAAATAGAAATATTGAGCCAGGCACATCCAATTAAGTTTGCCTTTCACCAAGCTTGAGGCTTTCTTATGGAGACTTCTACAATAATGATAAGGAGATGGAAAAAGAAAGCAGTCATTAGCAATGCTCAGGGAGTTTGGTTTTCTTGATGTGACTGGCGGCCGTGGTAGATTTGGGAGGTGGCAGGACTTAGTGGCTTTTTCTTAGACAGTTCTCCTGGTGGTGCAGAGTATAATGATGGTCTTCTAGTGACATCAAAGGATGTTGGTGCTGCTACTGAAATGGGTTTGCAGACTGGAGCAATCACCATGCTCATGTTCGCTAAGCTGTGTAAGATTATGGGGCTGGGAGGGACTGCTTCACTTTGATGGCTGCCGAAGAGGAAGGGTGTGGGGCCCTGGATCAGCTCAGAAGCCTTCCAAGGGCTTGGATTTTGTGTTTACGTGGAGGTGAGAGAGGGAGGGTTGACCAAATTCACTCACAAGGTCCCTTCCATGACATGGTTTAGTTGAGGTGTCAGGGAACAGGTTGGACTCAATGGTTTTGGAGGTCTCTTCCAACCTTGTGCTTCTGTGATTCCAGCTGAAACTTTTCCATGGTATTTCTGTAAGATCTTGAGTTGATAAGGATTGCTTGGAGATAATGGTGGAGGATTGCTTGGGCTTCATAATCATCCTCTCATTCCCATAAGATCCTTTTGCCCAATGGAGTTCATTCAGCACCACTTTAAATGAGCAAGAATTACTTTTTGAATGGTGCTGGCTGGTGCCAGAAAGCTGTCATTCCCTGGGGGAACCAGGGCTTTCTGAACAGGGTGGTTTGTGTAGTCACAATCTTCAAAGAAAGAAAACCAGTGTGACCTGCATGTGAGTGAATGAAACGTTGTCACCCCCAAGATAGGCTGAGAATTGTTTTCTAGCAAGTGTCAGGCAGTTTTGGAAGATAACGCATCACTGAGAGATTAATTAGTACACAGAACAACAAAAAAAAAAAAAAAAAAATTGGGAGGCCAGTATACACACATACTGGTGAAAACTCACCTGAAGCAACCTTGATAAGCTCTAAGACGAAACAATTCATCACTGCTCATTTGCTGAAGGGAATTGGTAAATTATTGAGGTAATTTCTATCTGCACAAGTAGTTCACCAGTTCACAAAGAAGAATATATCATACTAAGGGCTGGCTCACATTTCCAGCTGTGGATTAATAACAACTGCATGCATGCTGGCACATAATTTAGATTCCAGCCATGAAGTCTCTGAATTGTGGGCTGGAAGCTGCAATAATGTATTTCATAAATACAGCTATTGTTTTTGCTGGCATGGTGTTGCACGTAGCAGTTAGGAGAGCACAGTGCAACATTTAGCAAGCTGAAAGGCCAGGGAACTGTCTGAAAATCAAGTTTGCATTATTTGGGGGAATAGGAAAGCTGTTCCAAATTGAACTGAAATGCACAGATCAAGTTGCTAAAATGGAAAGTATGCATCTATGGGTTTGAAGCGTTCCCTAATTTGAAACTTTGACTTATAAGGAAGTATTTTATTTTAAAAGTTATTCTTAAAATTGAATATTTATATAAATATCAGGCTGTAGTTGCTCCCCAGCCCCTAAAAGAAACATCTGCAGTCTTGAATATTTGGTGTCAAGCACAAATTTGAAAGGAATCAAAACATAGCACAGAAGTGAGCAATTGCTGAACCCAGGCAGCTTCGTTTCCCTCCTCCAATGACATTATCATGTACATCCCTTACAAATCGCAGCTTTTAGAAATTAAATGAATTTGTTAGTTTGGGTTAGGTGTTTTTTTAGATCTGGAAACAGAATCACTGCCACTGAGCCTTAAAGCAAATTTTAGTCTAAACACCATGAATTCCCTTTTAAATATAGGTTTTGTAGGTGTAATTCTCTATTCTGACTAATGCAATTTCATTTTGGGTATGAAATATATCTGAATACTTAGATAAATAAGTGTTCCTCTTTTGTAAGAAATTTTTGGAGCATGTTGTGCTTAGATTTTAAATCACATAAAATAATGAGGAGGTTGAAATTCTTTTTCAACTTTTTTCACAGCATGATTCCCTATGGTTAAGCTTTTGCTTATTTATGTGAATATAAAATGGGATTTAAAAAAATAATTTTTTGGTTTTACTCATGCATATTCTAAAGCTGAAGAAGGAGCTTAGGAGTGAATCAGATGTGCTTAATTCAGGGCAAACAGGGATAAGGAGGAGCAGCAGTTCTGTCCCCTGAGCAGAGATTAAATCAAAATTAGCCTAGTAGGTGTTGTCCATCCTACTCAAAAAGTTTCTATTGATTTCTGAGGGATTTTCCAAAAAGAAAACAACACATGCTGCAGGAATAGTGCCTTGGCACCCATGAAGGATATTAGGAGCTTAATGATTCAAATAAAACACAGAAGCTTGGAGCAGCCACACTGGGGGCCCAGATTTATACAGCATTTATGTTACCAGTGGTTTCACCAAGAAACTTTAGCATGAGGGGGTTAAATCAACACAAAAAAAGAGAAGCTTTAAATTCACATGGTCTATAAGTCAGGAACACATAGAATTCCCTGCTCCTGGAGCAGGTACGTGCCCACGTGCGGCCAACCAAGCGTGGGAAGAGTCAGATATCCAAGAAGGAAACTGAGAGAAGGCTGAGCAGGAAAGGCCAGGATGAAAGTTTTAGCTTGCAGTCCATCTTTCAAAGACACTTGGAAACCTCATTGCAGACTAAAGAGATGCATTTAACCCTAGAATGAGATGACAGCTGTGAATCCTCCTCTGCAGTTAATCACTGGAGATGGCCTTTCTCGGCATCCATCTCAGTATTCCAGGAGGGAGGAATGAACCCTGTGCAGCAAGGCTTTCCCTTGAGGCTAGATGCTGACTGATGAGAATACAAAAGCAAAATTGAAACAATTTTGTGTATCCATTTGGGCATTCACCATGAGCAGATGCAATCTCCTGTGACCGTTCCAAAACTGTTAAATTTCCATAGTTTGCCAGGGGGATTCCTGGCACAAGTCAGAACTGTAACTTAAAGAAAGTTAGTTAATTATTTATGCTTGAATACTCGAGTGAACAACTGATAAACACATCTGGAAATATTTATCTCTCAGTAACCACTGATCTACTCCTCCCAAGCATAAAACAATATTTGTTGCACTCTTGTTTATTGAGGTTTCTTACTAAATTCACATCACTGAGTCATGGGAGTGAAGTACTCAAGTATAAACTTCATTGCCTGTGAAAAGCCACACTTAATTCACTGATCTTCCCAATTGCTGTGTCCAGGGCAAGATTAATGTAGCAGTGCTTAGGAACTTCCCAAAACCACTTGGAGACTGTTTTCCCTTTGTCTCAGTTAAAAAATAGGAGTGTTAACTTTCTCAATAGGAGTATTGATTTCCAGGTAATTTACAGGTGCAACTTGCATCCTTACGAATGCATCCATAATGAAACGTGAGAGCCATTCAGAGAAGCTGTCTGGAATGAACAGGCAATACACCGTTGGCAATCCAGCCACTTCTGCTCAAATCTAGGAAGTCTGAAGTCTTTTATAACTGATATAATCTCTCTCACGAGGGGTACACTCCTCCCACAGGATGTCGTGGCAGCAGGGCTCCCTACCTGCTGCTTCTCCTCTCTTGTTTCCACAGAGAAAGCTACTTCTGTCCATGCTCTCCCCATCTGTCCTCCAGACCTTATACATACATTTCATCCACAAGAAATGATGCGTGAAGCAGAGTGCTTGCAGCTCTTGGAGCCAGGGGACTGAGTTGTCTGGTGTGTTCTTGTTTAGTTGTGTTTACTAAACACATAATCACACAGCCACGGCTTAAACATTGATTCTTCACGGGCCAGGGAGCGCTCCCAGCCCTTTCTGTGACATTTGGACAAAGCCAGAGTGGTTGAAATTGATGGTGTCAGGCTGCAGATCTGTGATTGATCAAATAGCATCAATCCATCAGCGTGCAGGGAGAGAAGGAAGGACACGTCATAAATAATAGACATTGCCTGTGTTGTAAAGCATGCTGGGAATTGAGCTGTAAATGTAAATCCCTTTCTCCCTCTGTATGGAGCTCCAAAAGCAAGCAGTAATTGGAATTATCTGATAAGTGTTATTAAAGTGAAGAATTGTTACAGCTTTTAGTGCTGAAGTCTCCCAGAGCACATTCTCTGTGGGCTTACTCAGCCCTAGAGAGGTCAATAACCTTTAATGCAAACCACTGGGGAAACAGAAATGTCAGAACTATAAAGTAGCCTGTATCCATTTCCAAATAACTGGTTTGACCTATGGATCTAAATACTGGAAATAAATAGGAGTCTTGAGCCACAGAGATGCCAGCCACCTCCACACTGCTTGGACTGCAGCAGAAATGATCATTTTGGCAAGGATGCCAGCTATCATTCAATAGTGATGAGTGACCATTTTTCATTATTATTGCTTTTTCATTGCTGTGCTGCCCTCAGAGTCAGTGACATGTAAGTCATTTGGCTGACATTTTAATAAACATCTGGTTTCTTCAGAGCAAGACACAACGGTCATCTTTGTTAGGGTTTCCTGGCATTCTGATGTTGTATCCATGGATATTTGCAGTCTGTTCCTGCAGAAACAAAACAAAAATAAAACCAACCAGCCCCATCGGAGTGGGATGGGAAGTCCTTGAGAACTTTCACCCCTCTCCATCCATGCTTCTCACCCACAGCACTGCTGGAGTAAGAGCTCACAAGAGGTTAGCACTTGCTTCCTCAAGTGATGTCTTCCTGATGTAGAGCAAGGTTTGTGGACCCTCCAGGGTCAGAAAACTTGGGAAGAGTGACATTATTCCTCATGATCATAGATGAGTTTCCAACAGCCTGAGGGGCTTAAAGGGGGTGCCTCAGGACAAAGGGCTTAGCTTTAATTTAGCTACATTATGATGTGTATATCAACTTGTGTTTAGGGTTTAAATAGGTGAAGTTGTCTTGCCCTAAAAATGCACATATTTTTCATAGTGTGGGATGGTGGGAGTAACACTGTTTGAGGTGGTGCGAGAGAGAGAGAGAGACACTTTCTCATAAATTGCCAGCTTAAGCAAATAGTGAGAGTGCCAGACAACCAAACCTGTGAAAATAGTTTTGTTTCACTGCTTCTTAATCCCTCCTGGCCAGGAAATATTGAGAGAGTTCAGTAGTGAGAGTGGTGGTGTGCTGTGGAAATATGCTGTTATGACTTAGAGTTCCTGTCAGAGAAACTGAAGTGTTTTCTGAGGTCACAAGGTGAGAAACTTTAGAAAGTGAGAAACTCTCTTATTTATGAAAGGATATGGGCTCACATTAAATGTTTTCATCTGATAACAAGTATAATTAAAAACTTCAGTTTCCAAACTGAGGTTTGGAAATCTCAGCCTCTTCTTTTCGTACTAAAGGGCAAAAATGCACATTGAAAAACCTAGGCAGGCTATTTAATCACTGAGCACGTGTGAATTTACATTGTCTTTGCTTTTATCAGAAGTTCCAGAGGACAGGGGTAGCAGCAGCAAGAGTGTCTGGACTAAGCAATCTCAAAATATAATTCAGTGAGCAGTGTGCCTGGAGAATTGTAAATAACCTCCTACATGCACATACAGAGCAGAAACTAACCACAATTTGTCGTATGAAAATGAGTTTTACTCCAGCACCAAGCCTGATCATCACAGAAGGTCCTGCAGTGTTTTGCCTGAAGCAGAAAATCAGACAAGATACTGCACCCATTTTTCAAGGTTCAACCAGATTCCTAAAGGAGGTCTGCAGTGGGGGTTTTGTTTTGTTGTGTTGGGGGATTTTATTTGTGTTAACTTTTAGGATATACCACTTGGCAGCTGCCCTGTAAAGCTAGGTCTACCTGAGAGCCTTGGAGCTGTGCTGGTTTTATGGCAGATTCAGGAAGGAACAGAAATAGGCCAAAACACTTAAGGCAGCTGGAAGATAACAAACTTCAAGGCAAGGGGGAATCATTAAAAAAAAGTCAGAAAGAAGGCAGGGCCCCAGGTTATCATGAGAGTAATTAAAAAATAATAGTGCATAGGACTTGCAGGTAACTCCTTGGCAGTGGATTGAAATGTGCCTGAGGAAAAGGTCCAAGGCTTAATGCACATCCTTTTTTAGATGGAGAAGCTGGCATGGTGAGTGGCAGGGGATTTGCACCATCTGTGGGCAGTCAGGGTGCCTGTGCAGCCCCACAGGCACTGGCTGGGTGGGGTTACAAGTGCTGCCCTTCACTTTGGGGCAGCCCCTTGCTCCTGACACAGCCAAGTGCAGCTCAGGGCCCGTGGAACACAAACACCTCCACCAGTGACACTGCCCAGCTAACAGGGAAATTCATGGTGGTGTGTTAATTGCTACTTTGGCAAGTGCTTAATCTGGAGCTGTCCTCCAGCTCCCACCAGTGCTCTGGGCAAGCTTTCCTCACATCATGTCTGTGCTGAGCCCTTGAGCTCTGCTCTGCACATTGCAGTAGCCAGATCCAAGACTCCCATCCATCCCTTAGGAATGTCATTTCTCATCCCTATCTCCTCACATGGCAAGCTGTGAGGTTACTGTGAAGGCTGCCACATTTTCTGTTCCACTCAGGCTCTCCTTCCTCTTGGAGCTTTTCCATGATGTCCACCAAGATTTGAGGAAAGGCAGATGTGTGTCAGTAGTGACACAGCTCCAGCTAAAACCTCTCAGCTGGCCCAATGCACAGAGCTCTGCCTCTCAAGCATTTCCTTCTCACTTGCTCCTCTTCCAGGGAGGAGAAATTGAGGGCAGGGAGGTTGGAAGTGGGTGAGCTTTAAAGGTTCTTCTCAACCCAAACCATTCTGTGCTGGTTCCCTGATTTTGTGCATTGAACTGGGTACTGCAGTAAAGCTTATATTTGAAAGGCAGTGTCAGCAGGCACAGACTGTGCCCCTGCTCCTGGAGGAGAGGTAAGGAGAAAAGAGACTGAGCAGGTCTTTGCATGCGTGCTGATCAGACAGAAAACAGAAATACTGCCACTCTAACCTCTGCTTTGTTGAAGAAACAAAAGACTCTTGCTATCAAGAATTGGCTTAAAAACAGTTTAGGACAGAGGAAGGGTACTAATGGGGTAAAAATAACTGGATGAGTTGGCACTACCTGACACCTTTTCCTCAGCTACAATTTCTGCCTTACAGTGCAAGTACGCCTAACAGCATAGATCTAGTCACTTACTGCCAAAGCAGGTATTCCTGATCCCTCATCTCAGCCCACAGAGAGGTTCAGCTCCACCACATGCCTGTAGTGAGGAATGCCTACACCATTGGAGTTTTAGAAGAGAAATAGCTGGCAGCAGTACCTTTCACTATTTGTTGAACTATTATTCTGCATTCAGCCAGGAAGCACAAAAATACTGCACAACCCCAGTGTCCACGTGGCACCAAGGGAGAATATCTGGAGCACAGACTATGCACTGAAAAAATATTTTCCTACACTCTGCAGCAGGGGTTTGTGAATAACAAACAGATTTTTCCCTCATCTGAGCAGCCTGAAATTAGTTTCTGATGCAGAAATAGCATAGACATTTCAGATAATTTACGTGTAATAAATTAATCAATAGTTCTGCTTCTCTACATTTAAGGAGTAGCAGACCCCCTTACAGATCCAGGGTGTGATAACTTACAGCAGGGAGTGATAATTTCAGATAACCTACTTATATTGTACTTATTGTAACCAGAATATGGTCATGATAGAATAAGTTTGAAGCTGAAAGACAGGAGTTTGGAAGATAGAGGTCTGAAGTAATTTTTCAGTCAGGAGAAACCTGTCCTTCTGCCCACGAACCATCTAAAACTACTGAATTTCATTGCCGGAATGAAAGCTGCTTTCTCCTTTTCAGAGTGCCCCTTTGGCTAGACATGCACTTTTGTCAAGTGGCAAACAGAGCAGCACAGAGCAAACAGGACCATTCATTGCTTAATTTCTCAGTGTGCTGGTGATTCCACCCACATCTGCTCAGATGGGTCTGAACATGATCCAGGCTCCACTGAATCCCCAGCAGGAGATTTTTTTTTTAGACTGGGCTCCACATCTAGCTGGTTCCCAAGACAGAAAGAGCATTTTTGACCTGTGCTCTTAAAGGTGTTAATGTGATGTAATTGCAGCTGCCCTGAGACAGAGTTTAAGAAGGTGAAAAAAATCTGATTTTGTGGCTCAATTCCAAACTCAACTGCAACAAACCTGGTGTTCTATTAAGATATGAACACTGCACAGTGAATCTTCTCTGCTGAATTAAAACCAGCTGCAGGACCTTGTGAAAATTGTTGGTTAACATAATGATTTCGATTTGAGTGTTCTCACTGCATTATTTAAAAATTATTGACATTTTTTCAGAGATCTTCTTGTCTATCACGTTTAGATATCCCCATTAACGTGTTTTAATGTGGCACCTCTTATCCATGTACTGGGTGATGAGTCTGGAGAAATGATGACATTCCTGGAAGACAAATGGCTTCTGGTTGGATTTTGTTTGTTCCAAAACCTCACAACAAATAGCTGCAATCTCAATTGTAATCTCAATACAGGCAAAATGGACATCTGAGAATTCAGAGCAAAAACAAATTTGGCCTGGTCTGCAGCTGAGCTTTGATTTCTGCCAGTTAGTCTGTCAAGCAGAATTCAAAGTTAACAGAGTAATCTGGAAATTATCAAAGCAACAAATGTGCTGTAGTTTTGGGACTGGACATAACACATTTAGGTTTCATTTTTATTTTTAAAAAAACCTGCATTTTTATCAAAAATTGTGCATGGATAATTAATTAACTTTTTTTTTTTTGTTACTGTTAGAATTCTCTATTTCTTAACAATTTCTCAGTGTAAAGAATGTTACTTATTTAGGGCTGGCAGGAAGCACATTGTGTTCAACATTTTCCCTTTGCAGTGCCTGGGGTCTGGCAGGTTTTACACTGTGGCTTTCCCTCCTTGGTGCTGTTTTTTGGGATGTGCCTTCCACGGCACAAGGCAGAAATGCAGAACAAATCTTCTGAATGGAAAAACTGGGCAGGCAAGTCTGACATTTCTGTGGTTTATATTACCTGTTAGTCAAAACAAATAAGCAAACCCCAGCCACATGATGGAGGGAAAGAGAATAGTTTATGCACAATTTTTCAGTCTCTCAGCATTTTTAATTTCCCAGGTTTAGGTCTTCACTTCTCATTTTCCTAGACTGAAAAAGCACACTCTAATGATCTCTGCTAAAGACAACTGTGAACCCCTCTAATGGCATCAATTATTTATGGATTGTTATTCCTGAGTAGAAATGAGGAAACCTTTCATTATGCTTTTGTATCAATCCCCTTCTGCTAGGTGGTTCAGTGTATCCTTGTATCCAAATCCTTGAGGAAGGCTTTAGCCCTCATTTCTCACATCCTGGTTGTATTGATCTGAAGGCTGCACTCCTGCAATGAAGTGGATCCTTGTTTTTGGCGAGAGGGAACGTTGCCAACTGATTTATAAGGGGCTGACTGTAATACCTCAGCACTATGAACTTTTTTTCAGAAGCTCAAAGTTGACATTTGAAAGGCAAACACTGCCATATACAACCTGCAGCTCAGAAAACATGTTCACAGCAAATATCCTGCTAACTCATACCAAGTTAGACCTAATAAGAACTCTCACTTTGTGATCTTGGCAGCTTTAAGACTTCAGAAATTATGGTTTACTATGGAAAATGCCAAATGTTTTCATGTATGAAAGCCAAATTAGACACAGTGCCATTTCATACATGGGGTCATTCAGACATGGGAGATGTTTTGATGTTTTTTTCCCTTTTTGAGACCAGTGAAGTACAAATGCATTCTGTATTTATTTATATATTTCACATTTATTTACACTACCTTATATTTTTCACGTGTAGTTTGTTTCTACCTGTCTAGCTCTAAAATATCCTTCAAATACACTCAGTTAGGTGTTCCTTTGAAAAAGAAATGAGGCCAGGACTTCAAACCTTTATGCAAAAAAAAAAAAAAAAATTAGTGTGTACAAGTAGAAAATAAAAAGGGTTTCTATGATGTAGAAAGTCTGGCCAAGATCCTTGCCTTGGGTGGAGGAGCCTGTCACTCCTACCCACGACAGTAGGGATGTGTGGGGGGGTCTGTGTGGATGTCCAGGGCCACTGCCACTGGTGCAGACAGAGGGAATAGAAATTAAGTGTGTTTTTGGTGTGTCAGCAACAGAGCTGCTTCACCATGGCAAATAACAAACGTTTCTGCAGATGTGTCAGGTTCAGTGCCTCACCCCAGCCAAGCTCAGAGGCTTTTGCAGCCCAGCCAAGGCCACAACAGGCAGTGCCACACACAGCAGCTGCCCTTGGAGGAGCAGCCTGCAGGCTCCATCCAGGGCCCCCCAAGGAGGGACAGGGCAGAGAGAGCTGGCAGCTTTCCCTAGGGACAGCAGGGAGCTCCTCCCCGGCACCAGGAGCAGGAGTCAGCCCCCACCCCTTCCAGGTTAGGACAGGTTCCATGCCAGGGGAGAGAGAAATAGTAGCTGCACTGTTAATTCCTGAGCTTATGTCCTATTTTTTCCCCCATTAAAATTGCCTTTTAGCTGTACAAAATATGTGCTGTCAGTGCAATGGAAGCAGCTCCACCTTGGAGAGGGGATAATTCATTTTCCCAGACTCTGGGAGCTGGATTTGTTGTTTGTTCTGGCTTCAGGAGGACCCAGACCTGTCTGCTGCTTTGCTGAGCAAAGATAATTTCTTCTGAAAACTGCCCTTATCATGAAACCTGCCTCCAATGTTGATCCAATCTGTGTCAGGCAATTCCTACAGTGCAGGAGTAAAGCTGGAAAGTTATCTACAGAGGTCCATCATTTGGAGAAACTGCCATGACCTCCTTTTTGCAGAAATATTTGTTCTACTGGACAAGTATTTTGTGCTATAGTCCACCATGTCCTCCAATTCTTGTATAAATCATAGGGATAATGTATTTTCACTTTGTCAGACTATTGTAACTACATCTCTCAGCTTTAACTTCTGTGCTAACTTTTGTTTTCAACCCAAAGCACTTTTAATTAGATTTAGATTAATTTAGACAGCACCAACAAGTCCTAAATATGTGAGACAGCTGCTCTGTCTGCTGTGATAAGCAAACCAGAGAGATCATGTTTGCATTTGTCACAGCCCAGGATCAGGTGGCAGGGACAGATTGCAAAGGTGGGATGGTTTCTTCTCCATCAGATGCAGACCATGAATATGAAAGGATGCCACCGAACTGGTGACATCCTTAGTGCCACTAAAGTTAGTGACAGCATGGAGTTCCTTAGCACAGGAGAGCTGTCTCCCAGCAATGCTGGCAGCAGCAAATGTACACACCAGCAAGAAGGATGTCTCTGAGTCTTGCTTGCCAGCACAGAGGTGGAAGCTGAGCATAAAGCACCTGGGGCTACTACTTGGTGGGTTACCTTAGGGAGAGTAGAGGTGTTTGGGGGGGAAAGGTGTGGAGAAGGCAAATTACACAAGGTCTAATACCCTTGTCACAAAAACAATGACGTTTGTTATGGGCCTAGAAATCAGGTCATAGGTCCTCATCCACAATTTGATCCACACCCAACCCTGAAGGAGTTTTCATCCAGGGCTTTTGTTTGGTTTCATATGCAGATCTGCCTCCAGGTTGTGAGTCTTAACCTGGATTCACTGTGTGTGCAGCACATTTCTCCATGTCACACTGGTATCTTCAGTTTGAACTGTTCCACTCATTTGCATCTTAATTCTGATTCTAAAATCAAGACCAGGGATTTTTTCAGATTCTATTTTCAGTGACTGAAAATGGACTGCAAAAGTAAAAATGCTTTGTGTTCATTGTTTGGAGAAAGGAAGGTGTTCTGATGCTGCTGCTGCTCCTAAAGCTGGAATGTAGCTCTACCTTTTTTCCCTATTGCTACCTTTTTCCCTACTGCTCTACATTTCTTCCTCTTCCATCCTGCAGATGTCATTAAGCTGGCTGTGAGCTGGAGATTTCTAAAAAGCAGGTCTGGCTGACTCCTTCAGTGCCAGGAGAAGCTGTTGTATAATTGAGTCTCGCTCTGTTGGTGCATATCCATGTAAGGAATCCGTGGCTATCGTGGACAGGCATGTGCTGTCTTGCATGACTCTGAGTATTTGAGGGCTCCCTTTTGTGGTTTCTTTTATTAAAAATAAATTTTTAAAGCCCCAAAAAGCTTCCTTCCTTCCTTGGCACGCATTAAGAACAATAGCTCTGTTTAATTTAAAAGGGTTTTCTTTCTTAGATGCTGAAGAGAAGATATTCTAATGAGGAAAAAAAATACTACAAGAAAAGAATTTCACATTTACTTTGTATGCAGTAAAGTCATAACTGTTTTCTGAGAACTGAATTTTCTCTTCTGATGAAAAGAACTCTCAAGAATGTTTGAGTATAGATGTCTTTAAGTGTGCTTCCTTTATTATTCCATAAAACTCTTCTAAAAATGAGGACAGTAGCTACGACTGTACAGCATCTTTTTCTATATTATTTTAGTACTTCCTACCTTAGGATTTGGAAAAAAAAATTGCATCCCTGTCATAATGCAATCTCCTGACAGCATTGGTAGTGGCAAACTTTAGAAATGGACAAAAACTGTGTCTTCACATTGTGGATGGTGCAGAAGGTGATAAGAAGCTTAGAGGATAAAATAGTTTGGGGAAAAGGAGGATTAACCTCTCTTACTGAGAGTGGAACAGATACCAAGACATTTTATTTTGCCTGAATTGCATTCCTAGTTTGAATGCATTCAGATTTGTGGAAGGATGGTTCTGGGGGAGGCTGTGTGGGAAGGAGCTGCAGCTCTTGAATTTTGTACTCTGGCTGCATTGGCAGAGCAGGCTCGGGAGCTGATAGGGAGCTCTTTCACTTAAGTAATGTGTTTTTCTTACTGGGAAGGGTAATTTACTTTAAGAAAAGGTTAAAAAGGCACCTCCATTCCTGGCAGCTTTTCCTTCCTGATCTGCCCTGTCTTTCTTTGGGCTGTTCCTCAGAATCAGCTCTTGGCCTGGGTGAATCCACCAGCGAACGTCCGGGGCAGCCACAGCTGACCCCCAGCTGTTGATCTTGGCTGGGACCAGGAAACACAATCCTCTTTTGTGGGGGATCTCGAGTCTGATCGTTTTGGTGCTGCTCCAACCCAAACCAAAACTCAAACATTTTGGAATCCTGCATGAAAGGCAGCAGTGCCTGAGGGGCAGGGAGCTTTGCTGGCTGCCCTGGAGCTGTGGGTCTTCAAAGTGTAAAAGTGTCTGAAGGGAGGAGGTCAAGAGGCTGGAGCCAGGACCTTCTTGGTGCTGCTGAGAAACAGGATGAGAGGCAAGGGGCAGAAACTGATGCATGGGAAGTTCCACCTGAATAGGAGAAAAAGAATTTCTTTGCTGTGCAGGTGACTGAGCCCTGGAACAGGTTGTCCAGGGAGAGACTGGAGTCTTCTTCTCTGGGCATATCCCAAAGGGAGCTGGACACAGTCCTGAGGGACAGAGGTGCTCTAGGGGATCCTGCTTGAGCAGGTAGCTTGGACTAGATGATCTCCAGTGGCTCCTTCCAGCTTTGCCTTTCCTGTGATTCTGAGCTCTCCAAGACTATGTGAAGTAGGCAGGCAGGGAGCTGGGCAGATGCCTAACAGACCCCTCAGTTCCATGGAACCTGCAGTGGGAGATTCATAGTGCTGAGAGCATCTCTGCCAGGGTTGGTCTGATAGATTAAACTATTGGAACGAATCAAAGGCTCTGAACTGGCACCTGGAGTCAGAATACCAATGCAAAGTGAGGGATTTCAGGCATTTTAGCTGGAGCTCCCCAAACTCCTGACCCCAGCTCTCCTCCACCTGGGCAGGAGGCCAGGCTCTCCACATGGGTGACTGGGACACCAGAGCCCCCTTCAGGCTCAGAGAGACCAGCCTTGTCCTTGTTAGAGATGGTCAGCATTCTCCTCTTGCTTCTTCTACTCAGGACTTTTTATCCCGCTCATGGCACAGCTCCGGTTGCCCCACTGAATGTTTTAGAAAACATCACTTCAAATAAAATCTCCAAGGCTTAGCTTAGACAAGGATATTTAAACTTTTCCATAGACGTGAAGTCACCAGTTGGCACTAGACTGTGTTTATAGAAATAAAACCTGCTGGTTATTATTTGCTCTTCTGTTGGTGAAGCTGCTTTAACCCGTGCTGCTTCCACGCTGGCCTTTGTTCAGAGGTAGCCTGACAGGTGGTGAACTTCTAAAAGAGTTGGTATTTCAGAGGCTGAGTGAGTTCCACTGCTAAATAGCTTAAAATTTGTCAAAGTCAGGGCTGGAAGATACTTAATGTGCTTGGCTTTTAGATTAGACATCTCTGGCTATGCCTGAATCCCTCTCCTGTGGGAATCCCTTTCCTCAGCACCTCAGTTTAGGGAGAGAAATGGCTGAAATTCAAAGCAAATATTACAGAATAATTATGGGAAACAAAGATTGGGTTTATAATAATTCATTGTATCAATAAGATTATTTGGGAGTGGTATTTTATCAGTCAGCAAAGAGAATTCTATCTTGGCCTCCTCTTACCCATTGGTACAAGTTATATTTTAGAGGCTTGAGCAGAGGAAATGATCTATTCATGGAGGAACTCTGGTTCAACAGTTAAAAATGGAAAATACTTGGAAGATATTGTGAGAATTGGCAATCAATTGGTGACAGAGAAGCAGAAAGCTGGGAAAAAATAAGATTACAATGCAAATAATTTTGCATTTTTCACCTACTTGTTATGGATTTCTAGATATTTGTGACAATGGAACTGGGAGAGGTAATTAAAAGAAAAATATTATAGAAAGATGATCAAAAGCCAATGTTCCAAACTGCTGCTCCAAAAGAAGATGATAATCATGAAAACTGACCCCTCAAAAAGAATCATTGAATACAAAGACCAATCATAAATGGGTGTCTTGGATTGCATTTAATTCTGTTACTTTCAGGAACACCAAAATGGTCCTGGGGTTTTTTTTTGTTTTTTTTTTTTTTTGAACAATGTCCAAAGGCGAGTGAAAGAACTTTATTGTTAATGTTTGTGGTGTAAATCTTTCTAAGCATTAAATGGCAGCCTGTGGTGTTTACATTGGATTTGGATCCAAAGCAGCTCTTGAAGCTGTTTTGTCAGGTGTTAAACTGCACAGAAAGACACCACATTACTGACTATTGCAATTGTACCATAAATTATCAGATTATAAGGAGAGGACAATACCCTATTATTGTAGGAATCTTCTACAGTTACCAATGACAGTCATAAAATAAAAGTCTGACTATCTTTAGGTTGTCTGGCCCCAGAATGCAAGTTTACTTTAAATGTATTTTCTTGTGAGATGTTCAAGTGGGCAAGTATTTACAGTCAAATGGATCTGAGGCAAAAACCTGCCAGGATCCAAGACCTTGAAGGTCAAAGTAAAATTGTCTTCCTTCAGTTTGCCACTACTTTTGAGGATGTAGGTATTCACAGATGTAAGGGAGCACAAGATTTTTCCACTATAAACTTGTCATTTTCTAGAGGTATACAGAGTGGTTCTTTAATTTCAGATGTAAACCAGAAGGCATAAAAATAATTAGGATTCCCAGTGATAGATTCAGTAAGAGACCAAGCACCCAGGATGGGCATTTCAAAGCAGACAAAAGCTTTTGATCCATATTTAGCTGCAGTTTATTTGGAAGCTGCAGATGAATTGGTTAACAGCTGATGCAAATAGTTATGAGTGGGCAAAGGGCCCTGACTTCTCATAGCTCTTCTGAAACACAGAAAAACTCATAGAAAGTACTGCTTCATATTTTGAAGAAACCATCCTGGTGCCTTTGCTTATTTTTTATTTTAATCCGGTTTATCTTCCTAGCCCTTAAAGGCAAATAAAGTTAAGCAAATGGGAGCGTTCATCATTTTCCTCTGCAACTGTTACATGGTATTTTTGGTTGTGTTGGCCTGGAAACCTAAGTCATGGCTTACATTCCTAATATAATACAGGACACTCTTTGGATGGTTGTTTTTACTGGCTCAAAGTGCACAGATACTTCCAAGTGGCAGCATCCAGCTGCAATCTCTGCAACCAGCCAGGAGTACACATCCCAAAGGAACCATGTCCAGAATGAAAACACATTGTTAAATAATAAATAATATTACTGAACCTTCCACTTGTCATTCTAGTCTCTTGGGAAAGATTTAGATTTAGCTTAAAGCTCTAACACAGTCAGCACAACTGGCCTTGCCTACTCCAAGATTAGGTGGTAGAACTTTGGATCTGTAAATTATATTTCGTGTAGCTCTGACCTAAATTTTTCTGCAGCAGGTATGATGCAGGTATATACTACACAAGCCTATGAAGCAATTAGGAAAATTTCCTTGTTTTTCTTTTTTCTTGCCAGAGATATCATTGTTCTTATCTCCATAGTACTGAATGGCTAAAAACTGAGGAACCTGTGTTTTTGTGTTCATATAAAGAGAAGGTAGCTAAGTCTGACTAGCAAAAGCACATAGGCCTTATAGTGTTCCCTCACCACTCTTGGGCTGTTGTCCTTGTTTGCAAGATGAGCATTTTCTCCCAGGATTTCACAAGTCAGGCACTCGCAATTTCAGGTACTCTGCTTCTCATCCTGACTAGGACGTGAAACCTGTGTTTTCCTGGTCAAATGGATATCCTGCCTTTTGAGCAGGCTCACTGCACTGTACTAAGGCTTTATTTGCCAGCTGCAAACCAGGAATTGCTGTCTCCAGGGAGCAGGAACATGAGTAACCAGCCATGAGTAACGTCACCTTGCACTGGTACCCCGTGCACGTGGGAGTGCTGATGGCCCACTGCTGACCCACTTAATGAAAACTTGTGTAGGTGATGCTGCTCTGAGCCTGTTTGCAAACAAACAAGGAGATCTCCCCTCGAGGCAGGCTACAGCCTGGGAATGAGGCACCACTGAGAGTGTGTAGGCAGGGAAGATATTTGCAGTGGAATCATGGTCCCACTGAAGTCAGTGGCAGCACTCCTCGTGCCTTCAGTTTGGCCAGACACTTGTCCTTCTCTTGGTGCTGACCCACAGCCCTTGACTGAGCTCAGTGGAGACTAAACACCATAAAATTCAGCACTGCAGTGCCATGACACTGCAAAACAAGCTCTGAAAACAGCTAATATCTGCAGGGTTTGCAGCAGTTCTTGCTCAGCTTTGTTAAAACCCAAATATGTGGAGATTATCTGTAAATACTCTGCAGGCGTTCACAGCTGTCTTGCTAGACTTGCTAGACAGTTCTCTGAGTAATAAATTTAAATGATAGAATTGTCTTATCAGGCTGGATAAAGTCCAATAATGTGGCAAAGACTGTAAGCTTCCAGAACAAGATGAGCTACAGATGCAGGATGGACTAAAACACATTTTTAAAACCTCTCACTGCTATGCGTGTTTCCCATTGAATATGATTGATAGAAAAAGGAAAGCTTGATTTTTCTGTATTAAGCATCAACATCCATGCATTCTGCGAAGGCAGAACCTGGCCCCATGTTTTTGTGCTGATCTGAATGTGCTGAGACACTGCAGAGTTCAATTTCAGGCTAGGAAACACTCTCACATGAAATCCATGAATTATTATGACTTTATAACTGTGGGGTATAAAAATCCTGGGCATTTCTGTAATTTTTAAAAATTGCAGGCTTTCCGGCAGTGCGTAGGACTGGGTGAATCTGTGTGGTGAGGGCGCATGAAAGAGGACTGTGTAATTATCATCCCTAAAACCGTTCAGTAATGCTGTCCCTGCCATGACATATCCATCTCAGATTGTAAGATCTATAACTGTGCTTTATCATCAAAATCTATTTCAACTGGTATGGCTTGGATCACCCTGTTTTCTCATTTGTCTCTGGTATTTCCTGGTCTTTAAATCTCCAGACCACCTGGGGCTCTTAACCCCCTTTAAGAAATAGGTCCATCACATTTTCCCCGTGTTCAAAAATGTCACAGCTGCTTCCAATATGTTATGCAGGGATCATAAAAACAAGTACAGTATAAAACATTATTATAGCCCTATTTCTAAGTTTCTCCAGCACAGCTCTTGCTCAGTTCAAGACATCAGCCCTTCTGCAAACTCTGGGATGTGATTGTTCCTTCTAATCACTCTGCTTTTGGACATCCTGAAGGGACTTTTGTGCCTTGGAATAGATGCTTAATAGCCACCAACAACTCTGCATGTTTTAAAAAGGCAGGCAGCATCCTGCTGACAGGACAGGGGGGAATGGCTTTAAACTGAAAGAGAGGAGGTTTAGATTAGATATTCAGAAGAAAATCTTTACTGTGGGGGCAGTGGAAGTGTCCATAGAGGTTGGAGCAACCTGGACTAGAGGAAGGTGGCATGGAGGAGGAACTCCTGTGGCAGGGAGTTTGGAACTAGAGGATTTTTAAGGTTCCTTCCAACCCATTCTGTGCTTCTGTGCCCAGAGTTTCCCACAGCACAAAGCAAGCTGCTGCTGTTCCTGCCTGGGAGAGGACCCAGAGCAGTGTCTGAGCACAGCCAGTGACAGGGGGCCACCAACTATACCTTTGGTGGCCGTGGCCTCTGTGTCTGGGAGTCTCTGCCACTAATGGGTCTCGACAGAAGGGAGCCAGGGCCCCCAGGCACCATTGCTTTGAAATACTGCCTGAACCCTGCTGCATGTGTGACCTGAGCTGACAGAGGGGCTGTCAAACACTGATGCATATTGTTTGGGTTTGCTATTAGTGCTCCTGTCATTCTTCTCACATCCACTGAGGTGATATAAATGTCTCTGCAGAGCCCAGGGTTTTATTCAAACACATTTCAGGCTGCTTTCATGAATTAACAGGAGCTGGGTGATGAACCTCTATTGAGGCTCAGCAGCCAGGCTTGCAGGGGTCAGGATTTTCCCCAGCACAGTTGTACTGTTCATTATTTACAAATAGCTTGAACACAAGGAGTAAACAGCCATGATGTTCCTAATTTGTTTTTAACCTGCATTATAAGCAGACATCTGCAGAGCATTACACAGAAAGAAGTGCATCACATATTGGATGTACTAAATGTAATTCTCATCCATAATTTTTTATGGTCTGGTTTCTTTGGGGTTTTTTTAATGCCTCCAAAGGTGTCAATACATGCACTCAGATCAACATTGTGTGCTAGTCAACAATAGGTCCTTTAGCCTGTTGCATTGATAGTTCCTCCTCCTGGAGAACAAGGGTGTATATGGGACTTAGGAATGAGAAAGGGCAGTTGTTGCACTTTGTTGTCTCCCTTTAAGGTCCCTTCCAACCCAAACCATTCTGTGATTCCATGAATTTCCACCCTGACACGTGCTGTTCTCCGGGCAGTTTGGAAGTTCTAGAAAGAAAACACATTTCCAAGAAAGAGGGGGATACCTTCTGTCACTGTAAAAGCACGAACTACATGCAAAAGCCCTATTAATAACAAATTACCCACAGCCTTTTCTGCTGAGGTAAACTTTGAAGTACACACTTCTGCAGATAATTCCATCTTCTTTTCACAGGCCATTTTTCTTTCTTGCTATATTTTCTATTTTTCAGTACCATCAGTGATTAAATAACCCTCATAACCAACCTGGCAGGGGGATCACATGGGGTACCTAGATAAAGTTTAATCACAGGAAGCATGGAAAACAAGACCTGAAACTTATTTTTTTATCTCCTACGGATAATTTTCTTTCCAGCCTGCTTCTCTATATGGCAAACTGTTAAAATATTTTGAAAAACTGAAAAACTGTTCTTAATGCAGTCCATTTAGGCTTAAGTATTCCTGCAAAGGAAGATCATAACAAAAGGGTAAGAAGATGATCCTCCCTCCAGAAATACTTCTGAAAGTTTACCTTGGGAATGAAAGGGATTTCAAATTAACTTTGTAATCTTTAACCAAACCTTCATCATTATTTTAACATTTTGCTTTCCTTCACACTGCTAGAAAGCACTGGTTGCATATCTAATCCCAGGTAGATCAGCAATGTCTCCAGTGAGAAAGAAAATCAGTTCCTTGAGCTAAAAAAAAGTTACAAGTTTGGCTCTCAAAAATGATGACCGATAAATTGGCAAATGGGTGAAGTATTTTAAGAACCCTTAACAACCAGAGAGCCAGATGATGTAAATGGATTTATTTTAGATACAGAGATCATCCACAGCCCTAATCTGGCCAAAAAATTTTCACTAGTCTTTTTAACAAGATTTCTATGAGTTGTCTGAAGTTTGTTTGCAGGATACATTCCCAGTAAAGAAGGCTCATCTCCTGTTCTATTTTCTACTTTAGTCTTTGTTTTCTAGACTTGTGCTAAGCCTGTCTATAAAAACCCCAAAAAAGGTGACATTATACTATCAAACATCCTGAATATTCCATGGTCTCTCAGAGTTAAACTGGTACCAAACCCTTTCCACCCATATCTCTGTTTTCCAGAGCACATTTTCACCGTGCAGCTCCTGAGCTCATTGCAACGGCCTCATGCATCCATCCAGCAAACCTGGCCCCTTTCCATGGGCATGAATCATTCCCAGCTAGGCTTGGATCTCTGGGAAGGTGTGCAAACCACTTATTTTCAGCCAGCTCCTTGTCAAGAAAGCGTTGACTTGTGTCCCTTGGGCTCTCCTGCTCCCGGGTGCCAGCAGAGCTCTTGTGGCACCGGCGGCAGTGCTGCTGTGACTGACACATTTGCAATTAGCAAAGGTTCTGTCATGAGAAACCACTCAGGGGCTTCAAGACCAAAACATCCCAAACCCAAATCAGCTGTAGAATCTGAGCCTTCTTCTTGTTAAGCCCAGGGAGCTCTGGATTGTCTGGAGTTCCTCTGCATCGCTAGAGATGGAATTTTCTCTCACTTCCAAAGATGGTAGTGAAGCTGGAAAAGAGGATGGGTTTGCTCTGACAGGATGATAAAAGGGGGAGCTTTGCTATGTTTGCACATCACACTTCTATTCTTGAAATGACTGGTTTATGACCAACAGTAAGGAAATTAAACAGGACTTGGGTTTGCCCTTTAGGTTATAAACAGCTCTATTATTTACAAAGCACTTTGCACTTGACTCAATTGTAGCAGGATTGTTAACCGCAGCTAAATTAAAGTTCTCCAAAGATTTCCATTAGCACAGGCAAGAGAGATTCATAGTATGTGTGTATATGATCTTTGACTTGCATGAAAAAGTCAAATTGTTATTTGTTGTAATTTTTTCCATACTCATTTTTAGATACCTTAAAAAGAAGCTCAAACTTTTCAGTGCAGGTCAGCTTTTGGCTTCAGTCTTCTACCTTTGTTTCCTTTTTAGGCTTTTTTTTTTTGAGATTGAGGATTCTAAGAAATCTCTAGTGTCAGGCTTAATCTTTGAACAGAATTATATGTGGGATTGCAGATGGATCAGCACAGAGCACTGGGAGAAGCCCATTAGCTCCAGCCTCTTCATTCAAGAGTCTCTGCTTGAGAAATTCAGTCTGAGGGTCCAAGACTTTCCATTGCCCTGTTTTTTTTTAATTTTGTCCAATCAAGAGAGTGAGCATCTGTAGATGCCATGACTTTTTCTTTGTTTTCTATTTTTTTTCTTGAAAAAACCCCTCAGAATAATTTTCAAGACTGCTAAATTTTTGACAGTGGAGATGCCAATCAGGTCAGGCCTCTGATTCCTAACCATCTTTTTTTTCTTGCAGCTGTACACCTAAACTTTCTCTAAAGGGCCTGCTATGTTGTAATATCCCATTTTAAAATTGTCTGAGCAATCACACACACACACACACACACACACACCATGGCAGATACCACTCTATTGATTGGAAGCTAGAATGTCCCCACAATATTTTACCCTCCATTAATTGCATAAATGCTCTTTGGCCCAAGATTTCTGAATGAGGCATGGGTCATGTATGTGGTTTTTTTCCCCTGTAGTTTACAGTACCCCAGTGTTTGCCACTGTAGCAGCAGACACTCTGCATGTTCAATTACATTATATGACCAAAAAATGTGATATGCAATCGCTTCCCCACTGCAGGTCTTGCAGGTGTACAAGTAACCATCACCTCTGCAGCCCAAAGGCTTACTATAAGATTCCTTTTTCAAAAGCATGACTTTATTTACAAAAGAATTAAATCTTGAAATGCATATATCACTGGAATGTGTATTTTTGACAAAAATCAGGTTGGTCCAGGGGAGTTGATTAGGTGTGTTATCTGTGGTGCCTTTCCTCAGAGTAGTGGCATGGAATGGGAATAGTATTCATGAAACACTGATGGGCTGGGAGGAAATGCTGCATTTCCTTTGTTCTTTACATGTTCTATAAATACTTCATGTGTTTATTAAAGCTCTGTTATTTCTGGAAGCCTACTTACTCTCTTGTTTAATTTTTCCTGAATCCTTTGAGGTTGCAGATAGCTTGGGATACACAGAGGCTTAACATTCCATATTTATGCTCAGCTAATAGGCACCACATGAAGATTAGGAATGTAAACGGGTTGTGAGGGACAGAGAGGGAAGTTTTGAGCATGTCTAAAAAAGGACTAGACTCAGACTTCCATTACTCATACTTTTGACTTTCCACCCTTCTCACAGAAAAAAAAAAAAAAAAAAAGAATGGGAAAGGTCATCAGAGCATCCTAAACTCGATCAGATATTGGGATGGTCCTGCTAACCATCATCTGTCACAGACAGTGTTTGTCTCCAGCTTGTCTTGATCATAACCAGCTTCTTCCCCCTGGGAGAAAGTATTGCCAAATATAAAAATGTTCTCCCTTTACCTCTGAGAGTAAGTGCAATCTTTTTCTTGCACCGAGACTCCCATCATGCCTTCCAAAAATGAACAATTAGAATGTTCTGTCTATGGCAGTGTGTGGAACAAAGGCACTTTATAAATATCAGAGATATATAAAACTTTGTGTCTGTAAATATACTTAGATCACTGAGTGAAAAAGTTGAAGTGCTTTCAGAAATGATTCAGTGCTTTTACCATCCATTTAGAAACACAGGTCAACCGGTGAAAATTTGTTTGAATCACAAGCCTGAAATTGTTGAAGATGGTTTTCAGTGCAGTCACAATGTATAAATCATTTTTTAAAGCAGAGTGTAGCTCCTTAGGACCTAGGTTCCTTAGGTGCTTATGAAAATTTTACTCATTATGTTTCTATTTTTCAGGCTTCTCTACTATTTGTTTGTTGAAATATACATATTTGGAAGTCAGTGAAAAATGAATCGTGTATAAAAGTTCTTTGATCAGTCAAATATAGCAATAATGCTGTTTTGAAAGGAGTCATCCCAACAAAAGCACTCCTCTTGAGCACCCCCATTTTACTTCAGGGCCTCATATCTTTGCCTGGAAATTCAGCAGTGATGCTGGTTTGGTAATGTCTGTTGGGAGCCACTAGAAAAACACAGAAAACCTGGGCATGAACAGATTTTCCAGTGCAACTGGAAAAAGAATGATTTCACCTTATGCTGTGTGAAGAGGTGAAGCAGCCTAAATGTGTCCTGAAGCCTCAGAATCATAGGGCTTCAGAGCACATTTTCTTTTATTACTGGCTTCTTTGAGCTTATAATGCACAGGATGTTTCAAATGGCAGCAGATATAGGAAGGGTGAGATTTTTATGGCACCCCACATCCTGAAGAACGCCTTTCTGCATGAGGAATTCCACTTAAAGCAAAGAAATTCCTCACAGCTGAAAATGCTGAGCAGTGCTATGGG
Source organism: Molothrus aeneus (assembly GCF_037042795.1). NCBI lineage: Eukaryota > Metazoa > Chordata > Aves > Passeriformes > Icteridae > Molothrus > Molothrus aeneus. Next base: position 7,900,097 of record NC_089649.1, on the reverse strand, counting down.
GCTGCCAGAGTGTGGTTTCTTTTGTTTTGAACTCCTCCTCCTACCAGGTAGTTAGGAAAGGTGAGGTGTATATTGAGAAAACAGGAGGCTGGTTGGTCAAGCAAATCCCAAGGTGCTTTTTTATGATTCCAAGAAATAGAGCTGGACTCCTGTACACAGCCCAGAAAATAAAAAGTCCCTGAAAATAGAGACCAGAACCTTCTGATCTCCCTGGGGATTCAACACTTTTATTTGTAGTGATGATATCTCTAAGAAAGTAAGGCAGCTGCTGATTCACAAACCATAATGGGAGTTTCAAGGGTATTTGCTCAAGTGAGTGAAATCCTGAGATCATGACTACAAATCTTGGCAATTGCTCAATTGCTTTTGCTGCAGCTCTGAAGCTCATCTCTGCTATTTCCCATGTGAAAAACAAAGCCCACGCGGGTTCCTTGTGTGCTGCATTAGCATTCTCCCACTTGAAGTTTCATCTTGATGTCCCACATATCAAGATGGAAACTCCAAAGAAAAATCAGCATTCCCTGTTTTTTCTACAGCAATAAAAAGATATAGATAGATAGATAGAGATGTAGATATATAGTGATATATATAGTGATTGAAACTGAATTTAAAAAAGCTTTTTTTGATCTGAAGCTCTGACTTCTTCAGCCACAGGAAACTATTCAGAGTAGAGACACTTTTAGAGTCAACAAGAGGTTCTGCTGCCAACAGGGGGTTGAGGAGGATCAAGCCATAAAAGAGGGAAAACAAATTTCCTTGCACCAAGACTTGTTGGCAGTCACTGTGCTGGAGTTCTGTTTCTCTTCTGTCACAGGAAAATGAAACAGGTGTTTAAGGTGTCAACAGTACCAACACAGCTGTACCCATACACCTTCCTGGTGATCACCTTTACTGCTGCAGAACGTCCCACAGGAGCACAGGCTCTTTCAGTGTCATTCCCTGGGGGATTTCCTTCAATAAATTGTCTGGATACAGTAGCTCTGGGGTTTTATGTCACTTCTTTAGGTTGTCTTCATGGGAGTGATTTTTCTTGTGTTTTAACAATTCTTTGTTCGTGTTATCTTAGTTTATTTTGGTCTAAGGATACCACCTATTTTATCATTTGTTCAAGGGATTGGACTAAGAATTGCTTGAATTTAATAGTCTTTTTTCATTCACTTTAGAGAGACTTTCCATCAAGTTAAAAACATTCTAGTCAATGCTATTTAAGTGTACTCGCTTTTTTAAAATGACTGATTTAAATATATTTTTTTTTTAATTACTCACCTTGAAAGGGTTGAAAGAATTACATAATTTCAGGCTTTGCCTACTTCTTTTAATTCCCACTGAGCTTTCAGACTGGCTTTGGAAAGATGAGACAATTTTTTCCTACAAAATCTTAGGCCTTTGCAATCATTTGCATCGTTGTTTGATCTGTAAAATCTTGATTTGGACTTCCTGGCAGATTTGTACTGAACAGCATCTCTAATCCCTTTTAGGACACATTTCATAGGCTGAAAGAAGGATTTTTTTAATATGGGCAAAATTTTAAAAAGGGCTTTACCTAAAAGATTTTCCCCTAACCCAATCCTCTTTAAAACACGAAACCTAACACCAAGTAGACACTAATTCCAATTTGTAACAAAACCGGGGAAAAAGGGGGAGTGCCAGTGGTTATGCATAATTCTCCATACGAGCCAGACAACTTAATAACACCACTTATTAGAGAAGCCTTAAAGGTAATCCCATTAAAGCTATTCAGCAGAACACTGATATTTTTCTGAAATCTGCTTGGAAGCAGACAGGATTACTGGAATGAAATGTGAGCAGCTTTCCAGCAAACCTCATCCCTGCACCTCTCACCCTAAAGAGAGAACCTTTTTATATTTGGACCTTTTATATTTGGACCTTGATGCTCCATCATTCTCTCCCTGGTCGGGTGAGGCAAAATTACGATTCAGAAACAGGGAGAGATGGTGAGGTGGATGTACAACCTACAGCTCTTCTCATGGCAGGATGTGACAACTCAGTGGCCTTCCCACAGCTTTCTTTCCTGGCTCTCTGTAGGGGTAATTTGGGTAAAATGATCACACCATGGGGCAATTAATTTCCGGCAGATAATTGGCCAAACGTATGGGCACAGCAAAAAATGTCAGGGAGACCACAACTTGCTGTCCAAATGGCCCTGCATGGATGTTCTTCCCACTTATTTTCTTCAACCCTACCTGCCTCCCCATCCAAGGAAATGCTACAGCTGAAGGTGTGAGGCATTCCTGTGATGGCTGGTGGTGAATCCTCACTGCTGGGAACAAGTGGTGGTGGTTTGACAGAGCTGCAGAGAAGTTTGGAATGACAGGAAGCCACGATCCTGTTTGAACCTGAGGAAGGGTGAATTTCTGTTTCAAAGCACCTTATCTAAACAGTACTTAAGGAAGGAAACCTTGTGAACTCTTGTTAAAAACTTATAGCTATAATTTAGAAATTCCTTTCATCTAGCATGAAGGGGTTTTTTGCCTGGAAGAAATAAGGATGCAGTGTTCTCATTTGCATGGACTGTGCCAACAAAATAGGGATACTTTTGGCAATGCTGTTTACACTTCTTAGTTCTACTCTTTTAAATGTCTGCATTTCTCTTGGCTCTTCAGAACTCTTGAAGATTCACACATTCCTTGAAAATTAGTAGGTTTTTTCTGTTTTTTATGTTAGCAATGTCTACTTCACTTGTGTTTAACAAGAGGAGAAGATAACTGTACTCTGTGTAAACATTCTGCAAGTAGTTTAATCCAGACTTGCAAGGATATCTAGTTTCCTAAAAGGTGTCCATAATTATGTAGCAAAGTTCTGAAGAATGTAATTCATCATCTTAGAAACTGGGCAGGAATACTACACGACTCTGGTTTAGGTTTGGAAAAGGGAATGTCATGGATCCAGGGGGCTCTTTTTCAGTTCCATTTATCCTGCTTTGGCCTGGGGTAGTGTACTGGAATGACAGCTGGGAGGAAGTTTGTGCACCAGTGAAACCACCAGTCCAGGGCCTCCCCCTAGACATTATTCAGCTGTCTCTGCCATTTCTGCAAGGCTCTAGAAGTGGAATTTTTGCCTGGCATTTGGCTAGGTGCTGGGACTTTTTTTTCCCATAATTAAAAGCAACTCTCTGCTTCTAGCAGGATGATGGCTGGATGGTTCTTTCCTTTCATGGCCTTGCTGAAATTGGCAAGGTACTGGGAAAACTGGAAAATGTTGTTAAACCTTTACAGAATGGTTTGTCTGCTGGCTAAAACGGATCAGAAGGTGCTCATTTACTTGTCCATGATTAAAAAATAAGGAAGAAATGCTGCTGTATTTCTGAATGGTGCCTTTTAGTCATGAGTTTGTTGTGCTTTAAAAATCACTGTTTCAGTTTATTTGTTTTGACTGACTGGATTTCCCCCACTTGGACTTGTCCTGACACCAACACCCCTGTGGCTTACCAGGTGCTTCTGTAAAACAGTCCTGATGCACGTGGGACACTCAGAGCTGCCTTCAATGCTGTAGTAGTGCCTCAGGTCTGATAAATTAGAGAGAGAGATGTGCTGATCGTTTCCCCTTTTTTGCATGAAAACATGGATTTTCCATGCCCTTCTTTTAATTCTGACCTGCATTCTGGCTCTGACCTGGGTATTTGGGTTCCCTGAGACCACGCTTCCTGATCTGCACCTCCTTCTCCTGCTTGTTGTCTCTTCCTTGGTCAAACTTTAATTTCCCTTTGGCCTGAAGGAATTGAAGTGAGGGCAAGGAACAAAAGCCAGCTTTGCCAATGTTATGGTGAGCAGAAAGGAAGGAAGGTGTTACTTGGCTTGAAAATAAATCAGCTGTGTCTGTCTACATGCTCAGAGCAGGGGTCCTCTATTGAATCCATCCATGCTGATCATCTGTGCCATACTGGAAATATTCCAATTTTGGTGGCTTTAGTAGAATTCCTCAGCTCATTGCAGACCACATCTTTTCCTCTCAACATAAAGATTTTACTTCTAATTTGCCCAGAAGCTGTGGACGTTTATTTGTATTTATGGCAACTTTTCCTTTACAGTGAGCATTTAATTTTGCCTCAGTTTGGCTGCCAGATTTTTTTATAGCTGGAAGTAAAGTGGTTCTATCCATGCAGAATTAGGCATATTTCAAGTGAAACTGATTCTTGGTACTGATTAGTACTTGATTCAGGACCAGGTTGGATGGGGCCCTGAGCAACCTGGTCTAGTGGAAGGTGTCCCTGCCCACAGCTGGGATTGGTGCTAAATGATCTTTAAGGTGCTGTCTAACCCAAACCATTCTCTGATTCTGTCATTCTGTTGTAGATAGAGGAGAATCTGGCCCCAGAATCAGCACATAATTTCTTTTTTTAACTGTCAAGCAGCTGGTTGACCTGGAAGTGAATGCTTCTTGTCAAATAAATTGGTGTCTAAATTATGGTTCTCCAAAACAAAACAAAATGTACCAGGGTTTCTGGGAAAGTTCATTTCATTCATTGGCCACACATGGTTCCTTTCAAAACTATAATAAATAAAGTGCCGCTTAGGGATGTTTTTCTCTACTTGCCTTCATGCTGTGCACTTTTGATTAGAGGTGATTGAATAATTTATTGCAAATTGCTTATTGGAACAAGTTTGCTTCATTTCCTATCATCCAGAATAATGTATTTTCAAATTACTCTTAAAATTATTGTACAAGTGATCCCCTGAATAGTTTTAGTGAAAATTCCTGGTCTAAAGCTTACTTGGGAAGAGGTTTGTCACAAAAGAGGTAGAACCACCACAAGAGCATTTTGATATTCAAGACTGTAGGCTGGTTTGGAGTTGATGAACAGGTCTCTTATTTTCTTCCACACCTTGACTGCCTGTTAACCAGTCTGTTATTGGTTTTCTAATGTAAACACACTTGTGTTTTACAACATTCACTTGGTAAGTATTCTCCACAAGTCATTGAAAGTGTGCTATTTCTATAAACATCCCTGCTACTAAATTCATTTGAAGTGATATTCACCAGTAAATAAATGTAGACCTTGTAAGGAGACATGAAAGAAAAATCCCTTGGGGAAGGAGTGGGGGTAAATTGCAGAGATAACATATCTTTTGGAAGCTTTTATATAAATAGTCCTACAGATTTCCACAGATTTATCATTGGAGGAGATGAAAACGTTTGATGTGCAGTTACCATTTCACATGAAAGCAAAAGGTAGTTTTTCAATTGCATTTGGCCCTTATAATTCAAGTGCTGACAATGGCTGCAAACCTAATTTAATGAACATTTTATAAGATCTTCAAGTGCTCTGTGGAAATTCCCCCCTCCCTTTGTCTGGCTGTGGTTTCATGTCCGTGGGCCCATTCCCAGCAAGCCCTTCACATGCCAGTGGCTCTCCTCTCCCCTGTTTATCCTCTGGAGCTGCTCCCACCAGCACAGGCACTCGACATGCCTGCAGCTGCTCCAGCAGGGTGTTTGTTTAATCAACACCATTACCTGTGGCTTGGACAGCCCAACAAGGTGAGCAGGCTGCCAGTCCGAGGGCTTGGCTCCTTGTCATCCTGTCCCTGCAGACATGCCCCTGGCACAGCGTGAACATCGGTGCCTTTCCAAGTGTTTGCCCACAGCCCCCACAAACACTTCCCTGACAGATCTGGGTGCCTGCTGCCCCTGTCATCACCACCTGGCCCCTTTTCCCCCCCTTCTGTTTCACAGCAGCCCTTAGAAAGGCAGGCACCCTCTGCACCCCCTCTGTAACGCCCTGATTTGGGGTGTTCATAGCAGGTTTTGCTTTGTCTTGGAAAGGTGAGACACAATGTCCCAGGGAACTGTCACTGACCAGTCTCCAGAATCACAGAATGGTTTGGGTTGGAAAGGACCAAAAGGATCATCTTGTTCCAACCCCTCTGCCATGGGCAGGGACACGTTCCACTATCCCAGGTTGCTCAGAGCCTCATCCAACCTGACCTTGAGCACTTCCAAGGATGGGGCATCCACATCTTCTCTGGGAATCCTGTGTCAGGGCCTCACCACCCTCACAAGGAGGAATCTCTTCCTAATATCTGATCTAACCCCACCCTCTTTCAGTTGAAAAAAATCTTGTCTCTTCTGTGCAGAGGCTCATGATAGATGGGAAGGGCAGGTGATGGAAGATCACAAAAGCATGGATCACTTTCCCTGCTGTTGGCCAGCAGGTTTCCCTCTTACCTGCTTAGCCCTCTTCTTCCCTGGACTCAGAGGGACACAAAGGTGCACTTGTGGCTGTAGCAAAAAGGTTCCTAGGGAGCAAATTCCTGAGAGTGCTGTTATCCCATCAGGGTCAAGCAAGAAGTTGCTGGCCCTGAGCACTGGAGGAGTTTGGCTGTGGTCAGGAAGCATGCTGCATTCAAGGGGGAAGCTTGAGGAAAAGTTTGTATTTCTTAGGGATTCTCTGCAGCAGGAGCTTCTGAGCAGCTCGCTTCCCCAAGGCTGAAATCAGGCCAGTGCATTAGGAAGAGCGCAGGAATGGCAGGAAGCTGGTGAGAGGGTCAGCAGGAAAGGGAGGCTGTTGGTTTCCTGGATGACCTTAGAACAATATGATTGCTTATATTAACTTGAACATTTGCCAAAGAAGCAGTTGCAGCAGCCCACAAACACGGCATGATATTGCAGAGAGGATGATTTAATGAGAATAACAACCTTTCCTCTGATAGCAGTCAGGAATTTTACCCCACCTCCACCACGGGACAAAATCTGCTCTCGGGTTTTTCCATTTCATCAGTATGACACCGAGAAAGCAGCAGGCCTTGAGCAGAAAAAAAAAAAAAAAATCAAGTTATAGCAGTTCTTTCAATGAAAAAGTGAAGGTTTGCTTTGCCCACCTCCTCACACCACACTTGTCAGCAGTGTTGGGCCAGAGCTGCCACCAGGCAGGGTCATCTCACATACCCTCTTCCAGTTAAAGGAATAATGCCATAAATGCAATTAACAAGGATATTTTTTTAATTTTTTTTTTAATATCTGGAGAGAAAAAATATAGAAAAAGTCCCCCTATGAGTATTTCACAAAAGCTTCTTGGCACAAGTGCATAAATTAAAAGAACAGACGTTTTTCCCATCTCTGCACTTTTAATGAGCACAAGATCCAGGACCTTGAACACAGATTTTATGTGGAGATTTCAGTAATTCCTTGCAGAGATTTCAGTAGCAATTTCACAGTGTAAATTCCAGATACAGAGGGAGGAGGAAAGGACTTTAAGGACAATCACTGCTTTCCAGCATATTACAGCATCTCTCTTTTTTAGAGTGGTTTTTCTTTTTTTAATGCACTATCCCTGTTCAGGTTTCCTTCTTTTGTTCTCTTCCTCACTCCACCCTTACCTTCAAAAATAATGTGCTTCTGTGCCTTTGTTAAAGTGATATGAAACACAGAGAGCAGGCTGCACAGGGTGTGATAGCTGATGGTCATCCGGAGGTGTGGCAGGCAGGTTGTGCACAGCCTGTTTCTAAGTTTAGATCCATTGCTAAACTGAGTGGCATTCAGTTTAAAAGGGGAATATGAAGTCAAGCCTGAGAAAGTATTCCCAAATTTTCCAGCTTCTTTTTTGTAAACATACTTTACTTTCTTTAATGCAGAAAATTGATTCAAATTCCTATTTGATCCGGTAATTTCAGGGTTGTACCATGTGTACAACCTTCTTCAAAACTATTTTTCAATCTGGATCTTCCCAGTTTGTACACAATTCACTCAAGTTTAGTAAATTCATTTCCTGCACTGCCCCATCAATCCATTTTGTCTCAAATCTAAGAGAGGGCATGAGATGAGCACCTGTGGTGACAGATCCTTTTTTTGATGTCTGTGCCACCACTAGCTCTTTACTCATGTGCACTTTTTAAAGATACACCTCATGTGAAGGTTGGATGGGCCCTGAGAAACCTGGTCTAGTGGAAGGTGTCCCTGCCAATGGCAGGGAGTTGGAACAAGAGGGTCTTTAAGGTCCTTTCCAACCCAAACCAGCCTGTTGTCCTATGAATGCACAGGTTGCATGTTTTCCCTGGCAGGTCCTTGTTTTATTTCAAGTCCAAAAAAGGCACTAGATCTACATGAAAGCATTGCCCAAGCCAGTTGTCAAACTTAATTCTTTTTTCTTTTTTTCCCTTTTGGCCTTGCAAAATACATGCAACTATGTATGACTGCTTTTTTTATAAAATCATTTGTGAAGTTATTTTAAACAGCTGAAAGTACTTTGCTTTTTCTTCCAAGAATATTACTCCAGTCAGAGATCAAGCACAGACATTTTCAGCTGAAAAGATAAATATTTGGGAAAAGAGCCCTACATTTTGCAGAGGGGTCAGTGAACCTCACAGTTTCAGTGCTTGGTGACACTTGGTGACTCAAAAAGGGCTGTTTTAGGAAAAACAAAGATCCTGGTGAACTATTACACAGTGGGTATCTCTCATCCCTCCCTCCTAGTGTTCTGCTGGCTCCTTGGTTAGCTGGGAAGGGAAGGTAGCAGTGGAGCTCTTCTCCCAGTGCTTTGATTCCAGTGGTGCCAAGCTGCTCTTCCAAAGGAGTGAACATCAGTCAGTTCTTAATGAGAACTGCAGGTGCTCGGCCACTCTTTGCTTTAAAGGCTTAAATATAGTTTTAGTTCATGCTTCTGTATGGGAAGCTTTTGACTGCTAGTAAAAAAAAAAACCAACAGAAACAAAGAAAGCATAAATAAATAGATAAACAAATAGCCCCAAAGCAGGCAGTGCTCCCAGGTCTGTTGGTGCTGGCCAAAACAGATGTTTTACCCAGCTTGGTAATATTTAAGCCGTAGACACTGCAAATGGTTTTTTGTGCTGGTGTTGCTTCTTGTGCTGGGTCAGGCTGGGAGCCCTGATTTCAGGCTGGGGGATGGCTCAAACTGAGCTGTTCTGGTGTACACCAGAATTATGGGCTGGTGGAGAGGAAGGCAATTCCTGACTCCGAGCAGTGGTCATCACCTGGGGTTAATAACCCTGTCAACTTCATTTCTGACCACCCAGTCAAACCACTGCTTCTTCCAGTGGTTGGGCTGTACCCTCTGTGAGTGTAGCAGGTGATGCTTGCTGGAAATTTGGGCTTTTTTGTCTCCATTGTTACATTTTCCCTAATTCACCATCAGCAGCAAAGTAGAACCAGGGGTCATATTTATGGGTTTTTTCTGAGTCAAGGAATAACGACACCAGACAGAGGTGTCATTTTGTAAAGTTGTTTGCTAGCAAATGCCTTTCTTACACTCCTTCTGGAAGCTCAGGGGAGAACTTCCAGCTCCTGATGGCTCTGGATAGCCCATCCCTTCTCTATATCCCTGAAGAATTTTGGCACTAGGGTGAGTGGTGCCGTGCTGGTGTGTGTACGTTCTGTATCCAGGCAGCTGCTCAGCTCCTGCTACAGCCTCCCCAGGTTTTGAGAAACTGGCAGCTACTTCACATCCCACAAGCTTCTGTCCTGCTGTCCAGTTTGGTTGAAACTGGGCAAGGGTGCATTTTTATGGAGGCAGTGGTAAGCAGACAGACAGACAAACAACACAGTCTCTTGTGCAGTGTTTCCTTTGGAAATCAGGCTAAAAATAACAGAGTGATGAAGAGAGCTTAACTGGGAGGCATCTCAGAGGAGGGAGCTGGTGGGGAAGGGAACAAATGTGACCATCCTGTTGTTATTTCACATGTCTGGACATCAGCAACAAAATATTCCTAGTTCAGAATATTCCTAGTGATATGCTCACTTGAAATAGAGCATACAGATGTCCCTCCTCAGCCAGAGCTCAGTGAAAATTTACATCCTGGTAACTTTAAACCCTAAAATCCCCTGTGGATTTCAGCTGGGCTCAGATAGTGTCCAAGAGTATCCTGTTCTTTTCTTTTTCCTCCTTGCAACTATACCAAAGAGTATAATCATATGTTCTGTTTAAATGAACAGAAGTATTGTTCTCAGTGATTCTGACTACTATCAAAGCACTCATGTGAGTTTGTGATACCTGACTGGACAGGTATTCAAGAGGTCTAACAGCAAGAAAACAGAGGACAAACTGAAACACACAAAGGAAATTGGCAGCATAAATGATCCTATGCAAAAAAACTCCTCCAAAACCAAAATAAAAACATTAAGGGCAGACAACAAAAAAGAACAATTTTTTCTTTGATAGCTTAGCAGAAAATTTTGGAAAGAAAGTGAATGTATATTGAAAAGAAACAGCAAACAAAACTCTGCCCAAATCATTCTGTCATTGCAAGTCAGTTTGAAATGTTCTAGCTTCCTTTGTGGGCTATTCAGTCCTCTTGTTTAAATTTGAAAGAAAACAAAAGGTGGCTATATATATATATATATATATATTTTTCCCAACACTGTAAATTTCTTTGCAAGCACTGTAAATTTCTCTTTCAGTTTTGAGGACAAATTAAACATAATCAGAACAGTTTCCCAGACTTAAAATTTGGAAATTTGATGGCACAAAAAGTTTTACATTCTTAGAGTCTTCTAGGCTTTTGTCAAATACATAACTTTTGAGATGCTTAATGGGCTATCATGAAGTCTAATTCTGATTTAAATTGATTTTTAATTTATTAAGTATACAGAGGTAAAAGTACTAGAGAGAGATTCCCAAACAGGAGAATGTGTTTACAGGGATTCCTAAGACAAGAAGTAGTAATGCTTCCTATCAGCAATTAACTACACTGGAATAAGACAGAGATAGCAGACAGTGTGTGATGAAAAGAGAGAAAACGGAATGATGTCACATTAGGCAGGAGTGGTTTATCCCTAAAATTTAACTTCCCCATTAAATTTTCAGCCATAGAAAGAAACTGATTTTTTGACCTGACCATATATCCATTAGATTTGGCTAATGCTGGTTAAACCATAGCAGGACAAACACAAGGAGCAATGAGTTTTGCAGTAAATGTTCCCAGCACACAGTTTATTCTGTCAGGCAGCTGACACCGGAGCCACAAAGCTGTGCTCAAAAGGGAGTAGCTGAGAGATGGAAGCAAATACACTTCCAAGAAAACCTCTTCATAGGGATTTTTTTTGCATTTCAGTGATCCCATTCAGAGGCTGAAAAAGATGTAGAGATTCTGGAGAGCTAAGCTGCACAATCCTTCCCTGAGCAAATTAAATTACACTGACTACATTTGACAAAAGCAGAATATAGGATCCTCTACAACAACAAACACTCACACAATAGGCTGCTTATTGTTTGGTGATGATGCATTCAGAATGTACAAATTTGTGGAATGAATTACAGCTAAAAATAGGAAACCTCCAGTCCGCAGAAAGCTGCTCTCCTCTCCTCTGCCCCACCACTTCTGTCAGTCAGCCCAAGTACATCATCTGTAATGTCCTGGTACAAAATAAGCCATCTAACTCCATAACATTCCCTCTGTGCTGAAAGCCACAGGTCAGGCACCCTTTTTAGGGTTTGGAGGGGGACCTGGCAGGGTGATACCATCTAAACCTGTTTAGGTCCAAGTAGGAGGAAAGTACCTGACTTCATTTTGCTTCTCAGTCATGGGTTCTTATTTGCCTTATCTGTTCATGTTTGCAGGTGCTAAACAGCCCCTGGAAACTGCACTCATTGAGGTAGAAATGGAGTCTTTAGGATATGCCGGTGCTTTAACAGGGCAGACAGTGGATGGCATTCTCTGGGGCAAAGAGATCACCTGGAGAATCCTGACAATGTTGGCTTTGAGCAGAGTGTCTAACGCTCGTTTCTGGCTCCAGCTCTTACATTCACACAGACCCATATGTGACTGGCTCTGGCACAAACATATTCTGAAAACCCCCTCTTGCTGTCTCCCAACTCAGGCTCCTTTATCCAAGGAGAACTCCCTCTCTTCCCATGCAGGCAGCTATTCCATATAGGAGTGTTTGTGTGCTCTGCCCAGCTGAATGTGTTTGAGTATGTTGCCAGACAGAGCCATTCCAATGAAATCATTGGACTGTTATTTGGAGGGCTGAAATTTCACCCACTTCATAATTTATTTTACTCTCTCCAGAGCCAGTCCATCACTTACCCACTGGAATGTGTTGCCAGCTGTCACAGCACACTAATACTCCTTGGCTAAAAAACTTCAAAGTCTGGTAAGCTGTTCCAGTGGGGAGGGGGGAAAAGTTGGCTGATGAGCTTGGTGTTTCTCCCCAACAACTCACTCAGTTGCTTACCAGGCGTGCCCAAATCCCTGTTTCCCATACACTGCAACAGCCAAACAAGAGCAGAAAACTGGCCTGCTGTCCCTCATCTCTGCCAGACAGCACCCATGAGTCTCTCACAGGACTTGACGTCTGTGGGAATGGGAGCCACTTCCAGCTTTTGTGTCTCTGTGCTGATGTGGGATGTTTTTCCCCTATTAAATATAATATCCCATCTCGTCTGGAGAGAAACTTAATCTGAATCAAGAGTGGGGAATCACAAATGGGAAAGGCAAGGAAAGAAACCATCCTTAAGTCAGACAAAAGGATCGTTTTAGTGGTGGACACTTCAGTTTTTCAGTTTAGGCTCTGTGTGACCCCTCGGACTGTCCATTTTAGAGGTTGTCCTCACATCCTCGTTTTACAGTGCTTGAGAGTTTGCAGTGATTGTTGTGATGATGGGACAGAGAGGCTTCTGTGCCTCTGTGTGTATTTTTTCCCAGTATCATGGGAGTACAGTTTACAAGCAACAAAGGGTTTGGAAATGAATGCCACTGATGTGAAGGAATGCAGAGTTTGCAGCAAAGTTATTACCAAAGCCAAGAGGGACATGGAGGGTTTTTGTTGTAGCCTTCCTGTCTGCAGGGAAGGGCAGGCTCTGGAATCTTTGTGGATTGCCCATTGCAGCCCTTGCACTGGACTTGGTGAGAAGGAGCATGGGAGGTTTTGGAAAAGGGGCTGTGTCCTCTCAGGAGCCCTGGGTGTGCCAACAATTCCAGGTACTCTGATGGACGTGCTTAAATCCAGTCCTGTTGTTCATCCTTCATTCTCCAAATCTCTGGAGAGATTTTGTCAAAATCAGGCATTCCTGCTGTAACCCCAGAGCTTTGATCTTCCCTCGACTGTATTCTCATGACGAGGTTGATAGAAAACTGTTGGCCTTCATTTGTGATTTTCAGAAGATTAATGGTAACTGGTCACCACCTCATTTATTTGCAAGTGTAGCATAAAGGGAGCACTGGTTTCATCAAACGAGTTGGCAACAGGTTATATGTTACACATAATCTCCACCAGCTGCAACTGCAGCTATCTGATATCTTATACTTCAGTTACATGATGATATCTCTCTTCTTCCTTTACTGTTTTTCTTAGATATTAATATTTCTAAGTACTTTTCTGAGGAAAAAAAAAGAGAGAGAAAACAAACCTGTTTCCTCCCCCACTGCCATTTCCCTCTGTGTATGAGAGCCTGTTCTTTTCCCCTTTGACCACCACTTTCTATTTCCTTCATTCAATCCTCCCACTCAGCCCCTTCTGCAATTTGATAGAAAAGACTCATTTCTCAGCTGCAGCTTTCCTAAATGCTGTCCTTTAGTGGTTAAGCATAAATCTCTGAGCTTGCTTTGCTCTTTTTCTATGAAATATGAAATACACCTACTCTTGTCTGAGCCATCAAAGGGTGTCATCAAAACATCTAAATACTGCATCAGTTGGCTGAATTTCTTCATCTTTTATTTATTTTGATATATTTGCTTTCCTTTTTATATGTTATCAAAAGCTGTGTTTATCTTTTTGTCTCTTTAAAGTTGTACATGTGGTGCTTCTAGGGAAGGAAGGAAGGAAAAGAAGGAAGGAAGGTTTCTAGTCCATTTCAAAACACAATGCTCAATGCATTTTCTTCTGACTCAGCTGTGCCTTGGCCAGTGAAGGACACAGGACAGAGATCTTGGATGCAGAGCTGGGCCAGAGGTTCCAGAGCTGTTCCAAATGTTCCACTATTGCCTCCTTGCTAATGGGAGGTAGGAGAAACTGGAGATTGTAGGCACTGATGATCATTTCATTCTCTTCTTAGTGCCACCCTATGCTTTAAACGCTGACAAATAAGTCATGCCCTCCAGCCCCAAAAAATTGTGCCAATAAAAAGAGAGAAAACATTTAGGTCACTTAGTTATTAATTTTATTAATTTCAACAACTTTTGTTAAAGGTTAGGGGACCTCATGCTGTGCAAACAGGCTGTGGATGAAGGCAGGACAACTCTTTGTTTGGGCATGACAATCTAAACTGTTGTATCTGCTCTGACAGTAGGAATTTGCATTGTTGTGTTTGCTGGAATATCGCTCACCCATTGGATTGCATGCAAAATAGTGTTTTTCCAAAATACCTGGCAAATGCAATCATTTATTCTTACTGTGCCCCAGAAGTCATAACTGCATTCCAGTCTTACAGAAGAATATGCTCTATATCCTTCTGACTCTCCCAAACATAATCTGTTCAGTATCAGGCTTTTAATTCTGCTTTGGGAGATAGCCATTTGGCTGATACAGCCCTGAGAATGTCTGGATAAATGTCTGGATAATTTCAGCTGGAAATTGCTCTGAAAGCCATTTCCAGCCCAGTCAGAGATATTTCAGCCTGTGCCCAGATACTCTGGATGCTCAGAACACAACCAGAGCAAATGGGCTCCAGTGTCTGACAGAACATTCAGTCATGGGGCAGTGGTCACGTGGATGATCTTTTTGTGGAAACCTGTTTAATGCTACATCAGAGCCATGCCATCACTGAGCTGACCCTTTCACTGCCTCCTCAGGGTCTGTCAGAGAGCAGCTTCAGGAGTTTGTTAGTTAAGGAAAAACTGAGGGATTTAATATAAAGCATGCCTATCACTTCTGTCATTCTCACATCCTCCACAAAAGGCAGCAATACAATTTGAGTATTTACCTTATATGGGATACCTCTTGGATGATGAATGCCACAGAGATATTGACAATTTTCTGTGCTTTTTTCCTTTTCCTTTTAATTTTGGGAATAAGCCTTATGCACACATGGTATTTTGGATCTCATTGATTAGCAGCTGGCAAACAATTAGCTAGGTGACAGGGAATGGCTAATCAATCAGCACCACTGGAGGGAATGCATCCCATCTTACAGCTCCAAAATGTCATTGCTCCGGACATTTACATATCACCTTCTAAAACTCATGCACAACCACAGTCTTGGGAGGCCTTCCTCAGCAGGCTTTTTCCTTCAGTTCTGGGGTTTAGTGGGACAATTTGCTATTTGGGTGTTTTTATCATGCTGTGATGGTCATTTAGGAAGCTCACCTGCAAAAGATGGAGGACCTGCCCCCTTCTCCATTGGTCTGGTCTGAGGGCTGGGCTGGCACTCCCACCAAAGGGAAAATTTCCCATTGCCCAGATCCACTCCCGTCCCAGCCTTTTGTCCGTGGTTCTCCCTGCTCTGCCTAGGAACAGGAGGAATGCTTGGTATGCCCCTGGATTAAGGATTGCTTTGTTTATTCCATTTTCACACAGTCCTGTGAGAACTCAACCCCCATCCCTCCTTTCAGAAGGGATGATCAATTGGTCATCTGATCATCAATTGATCAGATGATCTCCGTCAATGACCAATTGACTGGTTTTGGTTACTATAATTAATTCTCAGTGCATGTAAAGGTATTCTGCTGGCTTTCTCCCCTTCCTATCGATGGAAATGGACACATGATTTACCTTAGTGTGAAGTTTTCATTTATTCTTAGCTGGAAAGAGTTTGAAGGAAACAAAGGAGAAAGTGAGAGAAGAGTGTTAATTAATGAGACAGTGGGAAGAGGAACGTAGAGGAGACAAGGGCCTGCAAGAAAAGTTACATAATTTACACATGGTTAATGATTCCTTTGGGAGTCAGTTAGGAGACCATGAATAATGTGGCTTTATCCATTTACATATCTCCTGTATGGACCATTTACATAATTTGTCACTACAGTTTTCCCTTCTCTCCCAACACATTTTGCAGGTGCTGGTGAACATTGTGCCTGGTTTCCATGTTACATTAGGCAATGTGAATATTCCCTCAGTTTTACCTAGTGCTGATGTATAAGTTGTTAACTGCTGGTATTTATAGCTGAATTCATGAATCTCTGTAGGTTTTCTTTTTCAACGGCATCTCTTGGTCCAGAACTGAAAAGAGGGAGGATGTGGAAGTGTAAAGCTCATCACAGAATGAAACTATTCATAATTGTTAAAACCTTAGGAGTGCCACAGCTTGCTTCTCTTATCTGCACAACACAAAGTTCACTTCAGTGGCTTTCCTCAGAAAGAACATAAAAGCCAGTATTAAGGGAAAGGGAGCACAGTTTGCTTTGAGATGATGAGATGGGACAAAATTACAGAGAATGTAAGACAACAGAAATGTTCAAAAGTGTGTTTTAAAAAGCCAGTATATTGAAAATGAGTTCCAGCTCAGTAGAGGATATATATGTCCAAAAAAAAAAATAAAAGAGGATGAAAAAATGTATCCCTGCACACTTCCTTCCCTTTGCCATCTAAAGGAGGATGGTGAAGAGAGCAGAGAGAGGAGGAAGGAAACCTAAAGTGGAAACTTGACATGTTTTCATTTCCATACTTAAACAACCTTTTAAGTTGTTATTTTGGGTTTTTTTTCTTTTTTGTAATAGTAGTGACTACTATGTTTTGCTTTGCCTTGGAATACTCATTTGAACTAAAATCTTTATACAGAGCTTTGAAAGGGAAAATGTACAGACACCTTTATTGCATTCAGGGCAGAGTTTTCATTTTTTAAACGCATTTTGACTTGAAAATCTCCACATTGGATATGCTCAGTGCTGTGCTTGTGTTAAAAAGAAAAAATTCCCTTAATTATACACAATAGTGTCAGTGAATGGAGCTTAAGCTCCAGCAGAGCCATTCCTGTGTCACCAATGCTCTGACCAAGAGGAGTTCAGACAACTTTGGGGGAAATGTGTACACTATTATGTTTCACTATTTGGGCTGTGGTATGAGAGCTGGTAATTATCACCCCACTCTCAAAGATTTCTATGAATGCTTAACTCTATGCTGTGAGTAATCCCATTAGCACCACATTGTTCTGCTGCATGGAGGAAACCTTCCCAGAATGGCTGACTCGGTGTGAGTGCAGAAATGGAAATGTCATTTCAAAGGGAATTATGCCAGCAATAAAAAAAAATTACACTGGAAGAATCCCAGAGAAAAATTCCCTTAGAACTTGAACCACTAGAATGATATTTCATTCCCATTGATTAGGTGGACTCCAGCTTATCCCAGAAATGTTATAAAGAATGTGTTGATTGAAGTGCTAAGGTTTTACACTTGACCTTTGTAGGCAGGTGGTCATCTGCTAAAACTTTGTTTGAGGACTAGGTCCTGAACATGGCTGTTCCTTCACAACTATAGAATCAGAGAATGGTTTTGGTTGGAAGGCACCTTTAAAAGTTAATTTATTCCAAACCCCCTGCCATGGGCAGGGACACCTTCTAGTAGAGCAGGTTTCTCCAATCCCCATAAACCTGGTCTTGGACACTTCCAGGGATGGGGCTTCCACAGCTTCTCTGGGCAACCTCTGCCAGTGTCTCACCACTGACTAATGTGTATGTTCCAGGGGTACAACAGGGGGAAAAGTTACACAAGTCTTACATCTTTCAGTCTTTTCTCCCTTCAGGCTTTTTTTTTTTTTTTTTCCTATTATACACCTCCCAGTCTTTTTTTCTTCCTTCCACTTCAGCAGCTTGGTCATACAAAACTATAGGAAATGCCAAACTCTTCATATCAGATGAAAGCTAGAAATATCAGCACATCCAGTCTGTATGTGCTTTAGGGAGAGAATGAGGTTGGGCAAAGAGGTGTTGAGTTAAGGAAGATGGGAACAGCTTTTGCACTTCTTTTTTCTGCTTATTTTTATGGTCCATTGCTAAAGAACTTCTGCCTCTGACAATATAAAATTGTGACTGGACCTCCACAAAGAGCAGGCAAGTTCATTAACTCCATTTTGCCTTTGGACAGAGGAAAGCTCCACTCTGGTTCCTCCAGCCCTGAGTGCTGCTGGATTTGCTGCTGCTCCCTCAGTTTCTGGGCAACCTCAGTGTCTTTTGTCTGGAATCTGGGACAAAAACAGATGCAGAGACCGGGCAGTCTGTTGCCTTAACCACATCCTCGAGGATGCAGGCATTCATAGCAGTGTGTTAAAAGCAGTGAGGGCATCCTGATCTCTCCCCTGCTATTGTCTCCCTCCTGCTCAGCAGTGACAGGCACTGAGGCAGATGATCTTTTTGTAAGGTAATTTCTGTTCTGAGCCTCTCGCTGCTTGCACTGAGCCCTTCCATCTTATTAAAATGCAATTGAACAGGAGCAAGTCTCCTGTTGTTGGCAATTTGTCATCTCCCCATCCAAGTGGGCATCCCAGCCTTTTGTGCCCATTAACATCTCCCTGCTCAGCTCTGCAGCAGCATTCACCACTCAGTGCATAACAGAACCTTTTTTTTCTCGTTCTCATAATTCTCATCCCTTTCCCCTATCATTATGACTGGCATATTCTTTTCTTTACAATGCTTGACAGAAAAAAAATATTATCCCTACCTCTGCCCTTTTAATTTTCCAGCCTTTCCTTTTCCTATGCCTTCCTTCACCAGGATGGGCGTAGGAACTCATTAAACTCTGGATTCTTCACTATTTTTTTTCCTCTATGCATCCTGAGTTATCAGGAGCTGATTTACTACATATTTACTGCAATCTGACTGGGAAGTTTTTCTTCAATTCACTTGGTTCCTTTTCTTTACAGTAGATTTGCTGTGACCCTCCCAATGTGTGTGAATTCAAACATCTAATTGCTTTCTGATGCTAATCCATAGCCTCGAATTAACTGCTGAGGATTGTGGTGTGTCTGGTTTCACTGTAACATTTCACATTACATTGTGAAAAAGCAAGACAGTTTTGAAATAATTAATGCCCTTAGCAATGACACTGCCTGGGATTTTAAGCTTTAGGAATGGTTCTCCATGTTGACTTAACTTACTGCGTCCATTTGCTTCCCCATCTCAGCCTTTTTTGTCCCAAAGAACAAAATAATCCAGGGAGAAGCAGAAGTATTGTAAATACAAATTGCCTGGATGGATATTTCCCACTTCAGATCTGAACAATGGCTTGCTAAAAGTGGAAATGATATCTCTCTTTATCAATCTAAATCAAATGGGGGAAAAAAAAAAACAATGGCAAGAAAGCAATTCTTGTAACCTGGGAAGGAAACCTAGAGCTGTGAACTGACAGCCTGGTTGGGGCTTACCGTAAAATATAAGGATGCAATGAAGATTTTTCTAAAGCCACAGTTCAGAAAAATTAGGGAAGCAACAAAGAAAGGAATTTGAACAAATTGCTGAGGGCAGGGTTGGCCTCAGCCTGAGAGTTTCTGTCATTGTGTCTTGGTAATGCCTGCAGCTCAGCAATTTGAGTAACTCTCTGTGACATTTCAGCTGTCCTCCTTCTGAGAAACTCTCTTGCATTGGGTTCATGGATAGGGATATGAATGCAGCTGCAGGAAAACACACCACAAGGCTAAATCTTTAGACTTCTAAACGAATTGATAGTGAAAACGAGCAAATTAAAAGGAGTGAGACTGTTCTCTGGCTTCTGGCAAATTGATGTTTTTACTGTTTCAAGTAAAGTGACAAGTCAGTCAAATATCAACAAAGAAAAAGCAAAGTGAACCAGAGAAAGTAAGGGCTCTCCTTAGGCAGATTAATCACTGACAATAGTGAAAAGTAACTGCTGTTTACATTGCTGATCTGTTTGGGAGGTGATGCCAAGGACATTTTACCCCCTAACTTCCAAATTCTTACAAAAATAAATAATTCTATAGCTTGTAACTGCACACTCTGCAGTCTCCCTGACTCCAGTGGGACTGTGGACACATGCAAGCCTGTGGATCAGATTTAAATGTATTACAGCCCTCTTTCCAAGGGGTCAGTAATGTCCCAGCTAACAAAGGAGCCTATGCCCTCCTGCACAGCACACATTTTTTCCATGCCGTTTGCATTATCACTTGCTAAATTTATCACACTGCTTCCCTAACACTGCATACCTTTCCTGCCTGGGAATTTCAGATATAACAGAGTGCATGCTCTGGTCACATTTTCAGAGAGCCTCCCACCCTCTACAGGCACAATCTGCCTGCCAGTGAGGGTTCCAGGAGGGCAGCTTTTGGGAAATACTCACCTGCAGCATGGAGAGTGTGGTTGCTTCAAGACAGCTGCCTGAAGGGACCCACACAGATTAGATACAGGTGCTAGAGAGAGATATAGATATTAGATGCAGAATGGACATTAGATCTAGGATAGATCAAGTTGTACATTAGATAAAAGGAATAAGTTTTTGTGGTGAGGCACAGGTTGCCCAGAGAGGCTGAGGATGCCCCATCACTGGAAGTGTCCAAGGTCAGGCTGGGCTTGGAGCACCCTGGTCTCTAGTTGAAGATGCTCATTGTTTGGGGGGTGGACTAGGAGAACTTTAAAGGTCTCTTCCAACCCCAAGTATTCTGTGATTCAATGATCCACAACAATAAATCACTTTGTATCCTTCCTGCTGTGTGGCTCAGATCATCGGCATCTCTTTCTACTCGTTCTGTTTTAGCTGGGAATGAGGAAGGAAGGAGGATGTTTAACAGGAAAAGGACACTTTCAGGAGTAAATTACACCCTCTTGAGTTGCCACAAGCTTTGAAAAGTACAGCAAAGAGCTGCAGATGAGGCCAGGGCTGCATTCAAAACACAGGCATGAGGACAAATTTATTTGGAAACAGTAAATGACAGGAAGCCACTTGAGAGCATCGAGATATGAGCACGTACGGCTCAGCTCAAGCAATGCTGTGTCTTTACAAAAGTGTTTGATTTTCACATCTGTGTACAAAGCATCCTTGGAGTTTGGTTCAGGTGAGATTTGAACCCTAGAGAGGAAAATGGGAGAGTCTTTCCTGACCCTAAGCAGTCATTAGCATGCCTCAGTCCCAGAGCAGTGGGAGGAACCATTGCAAAGGTACAATTAGAGGTGCCTTTATCTCCTCTGTACAAGTTAATGTACACATCTTGGGCCAACAAGGTTGAGATACAGCAGCTGCTAATTAATATTTTAATTATATTTGAAGGATGGAGGTCATTGTGTACTTACAGGGCCTCTTACTATTTCCATTCTTTAACGAGGAAAAGAAAACCGAAATGTCCATACGAAAATGTCCAGAATTTCATTAACTTCCAAACTGAAGGCAGTAGCTGTATTTCTTTGTAGCTGTATTTCTTTCTATCTGATGCATCTTCCTCTTTCCATCCCCTTCTGTCTGTCTTTACCCAATAAAAGAAAATTAAAACCCCACACTTATTAAGACTATAGATTTTCAACATAAATTTTTCCATATGTGTGGCTCTCAATACCCTAAGAGGGAAAATGGCTCATCCTAAATATTTTTTTCATTTTAGAAGTGGCTTCAATGCCTACCCCAATGCAGACAGAAGGCGCTGGGGAGGCTGTTTTAAGCCAGCTGCAATTATTCTTCTCATTTCACAGCAGAAACAGCTAGAGCCATCCAGCTCTCTTGTTTGCATCCTGCTTCCTTCCTTCATTGTCATTAAGGATAAAAGCAAACTGAGAATGACACTGGCAGCCAGAGATCAGAGATGTGATGTTGTGAAAGCCTCAGCCACCAGACATGTACGTGCATTACCCAGAACTGTGGTGTGGAGAGAGGCAGAGGTTGGGGTGAAGTTGTTAAAGCTGTCTCAGCACCTCCTGTGCTGGCTGGGAAATGCCACACCAGAAATTAGCTTTTGTGTCGTGACAGTTAAAACTGGGGACAAAAAAAGTTAAAGAGTGTACTACATTAAATGCTTCTTATGCTGTCTGTGACTGGTAAAGCTCCTCTTGCTGCAAAAAAAAATTATACTTATTGACTGCAAATAATGGGTGATGCTCTGTGGGCAGAGAATTAAAGGCAATTTGGATCCTTAACATTCTCTTTCAGAGGAAAGGAGAATATAAAAATGAAAGTGGTAAATCTTCCCTGCATGCATCTTTTCTCTCTGCTATCTTATAATTAATGTTATTTTCACCTGGTCTAAGCTTCCTTTATGCTCTGTCATCTGTACAGCACCAATATCTCTCTACATTGCCAGCTACCATGCAGGGTAAGAGAAAGAAAGGCAAGAAAAAATGGTGAATGCATTAATAAATATTTAGTACTGATTTAGTTCAACCTGGAGCTGAGATTGTTTGAAATGGCAGCATCAGAAGTACATTCAACTCGCTCATATATGCAATTCTTTCCTTCACAATGTAGTCTTATTGTGGGGTTTTTTCCCCCTGGAAAATTCCACATACACTCACATTTAATCACACAATACAAATCCAAAAATGCAATTACCTCTGTGACTTTTACAGAAGCTTCATGTGTGCTGAAAAGGGAGAATAAGTGGCAAACCAGCATGAATTACAGATGGATACTTCCATCAGGGCTTTCTGGTGATATTATAAACAAAATGATCCTCAAGCCACCAGAATCCTGAGCCAAAATTATAGCCCTGTGCTTCAAATAAAGCCTTGTGAAAAATTAATGGGGGAATGTAAAATTAACAATGTTCATTCTGAAAACTCTGACTCAAAGGAGCATATCCTTAAACTGTGCCTGCCTGCCCCTCCTTTCCTCAGTGCTTGGAAGGTTTTTGGTCAAAGGAATGTGCCCTGGTTTTCCTCTTGTAAAATAAAGCTGGCTGAGTGCTCCCTGATTTGGAGACACTTTTGTAAATCCTTTGAGCAGTCTCAAATTTGGTTGGGTGTCTGGCCCTCTAATCCGTGCTCTCCACATTATTTTAGGCCACTCTGAGTTCAAGACTGCAATCATGGGGCACCAACTGCCCTTGTGGCTGTAACATGAGTGGAAAAAGGAGGTTGCACATACCCATCAGATGATAGGTAGGAAAATGCATCCATTGGCAAAGGAGGTTTTCAGATCTTTGCAGCTTTCCTTGGAAATAGTCGAGCAAAGAGGCAGGAGACTGGAGCAAGAGTATAACATTAAGAGGGGTGCCTGGGGATGGGCCAGGGTTTCCACTAAGATATTTCTGAGCTTCTGCTGCAGCCTGACCCTGCCTGAGCCTGCTGCCTTATCCACAGAAGCAGTGCAGTGTCCCTGAGAGGCCAGGTTATGGTTGTGCTTTCCCCTTTGACTGCTCACTCGTGCAACAGCCACATGCAAAGTGTTTGCTTGTCCTCAAGCAGCCTCCAAGCACTCTTTAAAAATTAATCCAGTTCAAACTGTTGAATGGGGCTGTGCTCCTACCTCTGCAGGATAAAAAACAATGGGGAAAGAAAGAAACAATTTGCCACTTGGAAGCCTAAATAAAAAAAAAATTTAAAAAAAAGGAAAGCAAGCCTTTCATCCTGTAGCATGATGTATCATAAGTGACATGGGTTCCTTGCATTAGCATCTGCAGACTATAATTATCCATGTAATATAACAGCTGGGGAGTGTTACTGTGATGCTTTGGCTTGATGGACGCTCTGGGAGGTTAAACAGAGCTTGCTAATAATAGGGTCTCTAAGATGCTACATGGGTCTCTGTAAATCTCAGAGATTTCTGCCCTGGAAGGAGCACAGGACACTGAGAAACCAATGTTCTGCTCCCCTCCTCCCTCTGCAGCTCCAGAGCCTGGGAATCCTGCTGTTTTCTGGTGTCTCAGAGGGGCCTTTTCCTTTTCACACTGAGAGGGGAAGCCTGCTTTGTCCTTGAGTCATTTCCAGCCCTTTCCCTGGGACTGCAGAGGGGGAAGGAAGGGAAAGGAAAGGAAAGCTGTGCTTCCAGGAGCTGACAGAATGGCAGCTGCATAAGAGAGAATATGGGGTCCATGGAGTGGTTATCCCCTATATCACCCCCTCTTGCTGCATGTTTACAAACAGACCACACAAGCATCACACTGAATTCAAGGCTTTGCTCTCTGTGTGAAATATGAAAAAGAAGAGGCATTTAGAAGCCCCTGCTGTCCTGAGTGCTTGCCACACTGAGCAGCCATTCATCACCTCCACGTTCAAAGGGCTTAACCTTTGTAAAACCTCAGCAGCACAAACTTGCCAGGATTAAACTATTTAAAGCTGAGCTTGCCGGAGCACCTGCAGTTTGCACCTCCTGTCACATCCATGGGCTGCATGACAGCTTGGAGGAGGTGTAAGGAGAAGCTGCAGTGACGTGGCCAGAATCAAAGCAAGATTAACGCCAAGTGTCAGAAATGCCTGTCACCACTGGGGCCAGGAGGAACACCCTGCATGCCTGGCCACTGAGCAAGAGCACAGGCATTTCCATTTCCCTGAGATTTACCCCTCAGCTCTCTTTTCCCTGGAGCAGCCCGTGCAGAAGGACTGATTTATGCAGATGTGGGAAGGAAGGTTGTGACTCACTTTCACAGCAAACACCAGACCTGGCCAGTGGCTCTGGAGATGTCTGATATCTCCATTTGTGCCTGATGTGCCCTCTGGATCAGAGGAGGGAGGGCAGGAAGGTCTGTCTGATGACAGAGCTGTGCAAGGAGTGTGATGGAGGGAGGACGTCTCTGCCCTGCGACTGGTTTGTAATGGACTCTGCTTCCATGTTGTCATTCACATTAGTTATGGCTAAACTGATTCCAGTGGAGTAACCTCAGCCTCAAAATCAGCTCCAAGGGCTGGTTTTGGTGAGTGGCATGGAAAATTCCTCAGCTTTCCCTCAGCGGTGACATCCATTTATTGTGTCTGCTGCTGGGTCACAGATGTCCTTTGTTCAGGAACAAGCAGGACAAGTGAGGATAGCTGTTCAAGCACAGTTCTCCCTCCCTGGAACATCCATGGTGTGCCTGGACTATTCTGGGACAGGAGTCACTCTGCATCCTCAGCTCTGCATTCCATGGCCCAGGCAGACAAGGAGGTTTGTCTCAGAGCTGAGGAGGGAGTCAAGGACAGCCCTGGGAGTCACACATCCCAGTTTCCTTACACTGTGTCCCTGAGAATTCTGAAGTCAGGGGTGCAACTTGAAACCCTGGGAAAACTAATAAGCAATTTCTGTAATGGCCAATTTGTACAGTGCTGGAATTGCAAACTGAGACCTCAAAAGGCAAGAGGATCCCAACTGAGCAGGATATCAGTTAAATTAACTTCTCCCCTCGGTTCTGCACTTGCCAAGTTCCTAGATATTTTACCAAGAAAACAAAAATTGGAGCACACGAGTGTTTTCCTTCTAGATTCTCTCTAAGCTAAAGACACTAAGCAAACCTTTAGGGAAAGTTTAGGGCAAAGGAAAATTGGCTCACCCTTCCCACTTATTGCTTTAATAGGAGGGTTTGCAAGGAAATGAGACTTCAGGATACAGCATTGATTCCCAAAGCCCACAGCAAGCTGTCACTCTGTTTTCCCATGGAATTGAGTAAACAGAATACCACTTGGCCTTTAATAAATGAGAAAACAAGCTCACAAAGGAGCACTTGATCCAAAGTGACAAGGGCAAGAGTAGAACAATCCAGAGGAATAAATGAAAGTTGAAATTTAGTAATATTCCCTAAAGATACTGCAAATCCTGTTCTGACTATTGCAGAGGTCCCCTGAATACATTGTTCCAGGGCTTGAATTCCCTTCCATCGAAATTCCCACCACTCCAACTTGCTCAGGATGAGGAAACCATCTCGAAATACAACAGGAAGGCCCATAAAGTAGCTGCTCTTTGCCATTTTCCTTCAAGGCGTGCACCAATTTGTGCTTTGGGAAGGTTAATTGAAGCTAGCCACATATGGAGAAATGATGGACTTGCTTGTTTCAGCCCTCCCTGGGGGGATGCCCAACCCAGCTGAATTAAGTTGCCACTGTGTTTCACTAATGTGCATCTGATGCCTGATGAATTGGGGTGTTATTCCCATTGCACAGAGGTGGATTAAAATCGAGTCCAAAGCCTTTTCATTCATTTTGCTAATTATTCTCTGCATTCATTGCACGCAGATGAAATGATGAAAGCCCCCCTGTTGTGCAGGATTTGGACATTTCACACTTGGAACATAAATTGGACTGATTATCCTTGCAGCATTATTGTCACATTTGGGAGTGTGAGTGCCAGGAAGCAATAAGCTGTGCACTCCCACATTCCCAGTCTAGGAATGTGAGGGAAAACCTTTTCTTTGTTTGTCCTATTTCAGTTTCATATCTAGATCATTTTGGTGCACAAGACCTGGAGATAGATGTCCTTCAGATCATGTTTTTAAAAGTTATCTTCCATTTCCACGTTCCCATGCTCACAGAAGTTTCAAGCAGAAGGCAAGATGCTGAAATTCTGCCAGTCTGTCTTCTTTTGGCAGGGTCTGCTGGGGAAACAGATGCAGAAATTCTCTTAAAATAGAGAGTTTCTCATACAAATTACAGGCTGTTAAGTGACTTCCAGAGATTCCAGTTCATGGTTGATTTGCACTCAGGGAGGAAGTTGTGAGTGGTTTGGGTTTTCCTATCTTTTAAGCTAACTGGGTTTGGTGATAGTGTAGGGAAAGTCTTTACTGCTGAGGTGCTGATCCAGTCACACTGCAAGTGCATTTCTTCCTATTTATCTGGCACAGCAAAGTCCTTTCTCCATAAGGACAGGACCTTAGGAATATCCAGCAGAGCTCCAAATGCCATGTCAGAACTTACCAGTTGATTCTTTAGCCTTTTTCCAGCTTTTTTTTCTGTGTGTATGCAAAGAGGCTGGAGACTTATAATCCCCACCTGCACTTCTATTTTACAGGTAATACAGGCAAGCTGCTGAGGAGCATTGAATTCTGGCATCGCAAGAGAACAAATCAAAAAGAAATTTGTGGCTGTCATAAAGCACGAGGTATTTGTGTGAAATATTTCCATTTTTGGGAAAAGTTTCAGTTTCTATTATAACAATAAAAGTTATGCTGTCAAAAATCTCCCAGCTACAACAAAAGGGAAACTAATAAGGGAGAGCAAGCCCAGCATAAAATCAAACAAACTGGAGGCATCTCACACGTAAACTTGGATGTTATGCATCTCCTGTGGGTGTGTGAAATACATTGACAGTTTGCTTAGTCAAGTGTCTTGTCTGGCTGATGGCTGCAGCAGCAGCAGCAGCACATGAAAGAGGCTGTGTAAAATAGGGGACTAAAATTACCCTTCAGCTGTGCTCCAGTAACGAAGGCAATGTTGGAAGCAACAACATCTGTGCTGTGTGGCAGAGACAGGATAAAAAATTACTGTTAACTTGACACACTGTGAAAAACTGGGGTGTGTTAAGCAATTGCATTCCCACTTTGTGATAATGTGGCTGTGACTATATTCTTGACAGGAATAGGCTGTAACTCCAGCAGTAGGAAATAAGAAGCAGAAATAAGCCAAATTCCATGGCCTCCTGGAATCTCATAACCATTACCAGGATTGCACAGGACACTGGCTACTGGCTTCAGGGCAGTTGCTCCTGGAAAATTCAGGGATGTCCTAAGCAAAAAAAAACCCAAACAAAACAAAACAAAAAAAAAAACAAAAAAAAAAAACAAAACCAAAATAAAACAAGCAAATTATTTAAAAATAGCATCTTCTAATGCTGGAGTTGAGGTGCTCCTTGAGTATCGACCTTTCAGCACATTAGAGCTGAGTCTTAGGGACAGGTCTAATGTTGTTTTGTCCAACTGGGAGAATTCCAGCCTGAATTTTCCCCCACACTCACCTTCATACTTTGCCTCACAAGGGCTTGTAACAAGATGGGGAGATAACTGGGGGAAGAAAACTTAATGTGCCTTAATGTGTTAATATTCTTAAGCAGAAGTGTGCTCCTACCAAAACATGACTGGCCCTGACAGCCTAGGGCATGCACCAGCTGTGTTCATTCTGTTTTCAGAGTGAGGTGGCACCATCATTAGTGAGAACACAGGTTAACCAGAGAAATTTGGTTAGAAAGTCCTTTCTCTTTTTTTTCTGTGAAGGCAACAAGGTTTTGGAGCCTGACTGGGTACAAACATGCAGACATCAGGTGTAAATGTTGCAGTTGTTGTATTAAATATGTTTGACTGGAGTTGGTGACGTGGCCAAAGCCCTGGTGTTATTTTCCCAAGCAGAGGGGAATCCTGAGGCTGTTCTTGACACACAGTGTGCAGAGGCTGCTCATGGCATTGCTTGGGCAGGGAAAGGTTCAGTGCTCCTGGGATGGGGCCCTGCAATGGGGGATCCCACAGCTCTCCCAGCACTCCTCCGGAGGAACCCCAACTTCAACAGATGTGTGCTGGTTCTTTCGCCCTTAATTAGTTTGCATCCTCTGAAGCCATAATGCACTGCAACTCACTGACCCAACATGAAAGGAGGCAAATTGGTTAATTCAGAGAGAGCAGTGCAGTGCCTGCTCTGTCCTCAGGCACCAGGGCTTCTGCTGCTTCCCCAGGCAGGATTGCACCCCAAGGGCTGCTGGCTGAGCATCCAGCTGACCCCGGGCACCCTCGGGCAACAGGAGCAGGAAACAGATAGTTTTGTGCCATCACAATACCCTTCCTCCCCCAACACCCCCTTCTGCCCCCCCTTCTTCATCCCCTCTCCATCATAGCTACGATTTGGGAAGTGGAAAGGGGGCTGAGCAAAGGGATTGCTCACAGCTTACACAGGGCTGGAGCAGCTGCTCTTTTATCTTCCATGCCTGAAGGACTCCTCCTGGTGCCCTGCTTGGAGCTGCTGAGCTGTCATTTCTGCTCAGCTTGGCCCTCACCACTGTGAATTTCAGTGGGAAAAGCTCTTTCAGCAATTTGCTTTTCCCTAACAATGCACACAGCCCTCAATTCAGGAGGGTCTGGGGAGATTTCTTGTCTCCCCTTGGTGCTGACCCTGCAGAGAGCCAAGGCAGAGCCTTTGCTTTAGTTTTAAAGTAAAAGCTCCTTTTTTTTAAATTGGCAAATATGGAGAACATAATATTGCAGAAAAGAAAGATATAGCTCATAAAACAAAAAGTAAAAAAAAATTATGAAAACCTTTCCTTCCTTTCAGCCTTTTTGTTAGTTCTGTTTTATTTCATATTAGAGATCTAAGAATTTTGATACCTATAGTGAACTCCAGCTTATCTTTGACTCAAAACTGACTGGAATAGCAACAATGACACTCAGCTGGAAATTCAGTTGCTCAGAAAGTAACACCACCAAACCATAGCCAAGTCTGCCCCATAGGTCTTCTCCTCCAAAGTGGAGCTGAAATTATTTGAAGAACAGAACAATCCCATGACATTTCACTTCAGTATTGCTGCTGGAAATATCAGCTGCCTTTCAAATATCTTCAAACGTTCCTGAGAAGCCTATGATGCTGAAATGCCCAGGGATTTTCCAGCAAAGCCTTGAGAAATTGAGGCTAAGACTTAATTTACATTTGTGCCCACCTCAAAGCCCCTTCATCCATTAATAAGGAAGAATGTTACCTTGGCCTGCTAAAATGTTCAAGTTGTGAGATCCCTTGCTTTCATTTGGATTGATATCATACACCAAATTTCATATCATATTCTCTAGGTAACCCTTCCTTGGGAGGAGGGCTGGGCTAGATTATTCCAGAGGTCCCTTCCAATTCTCACAATTCTGTGATATAAATTTCTTCAGGTTGGGTAATGTAGAGAGTGAAAGACACATTTTTTTCCCCAAAAGAAAGGCAAGGCTTGAAGATTCTTTCTTATTCTAATGATGACAGAGTGAAGGTTAAAATCAACCTGTGCTTTCTTACCAACCTATGGCAGTGCATGCCATTATCCTTCATCCATGTGCCAAACAATGAAAAAAGGTGCCTATTTCAGAACTTTTGGCAGCATTGCAGATGTTAACAAAGGCAGTGAGTGGGGCAGTGTGTTGGTCTGAGCACAGGCAGCACCTCTCAGGGTCAGTCACTGCAGACTTAGAGCACAGCTGGGAGCGAGTTTGGGTAGCACAATTCCATTTCTGAAGTACATTTGAGCAGCTTTTGTGCTGCTTGCCACATATGCCTGGCAGCTGGATGCTGAGAGAGTGGCAAATGCAAACTGCACAGCAAAGCCATGAGGGAGCACTCAGTGAGTACTTTCTAAGTGAACAGCACAAATAAAATTACCAAAGGAAACCGCTGCTGCTCTGACACAAATGCCCATCTCACCACCACACAGAGCCCCCATCAGCCATCCTCTCTCCTCCTTTTCTCTTTCATCCCCCATTTTTAGTAACTCTAAGAGATGAGATGCTGTGTGCTGATCCATCTCTCTGTGATTGTAATATAGACTGGATTCCAAAGGGACTTCATAAATGCACATTACATTAAAATATTCTACCCAGTACAGCTTTGTTTGCTCTGTTTCTTTCCCTGTGGAAAAAACACCTGTAAAGAGAATATCTATCTATTTGCATCTTGTTCCCAGACCTTAGATTAGATTATGCACCCACAGGCAAACATGGTCTGAAGCTGTCAAAGGCAGAGCTCCAAAGACCCATAATGTTCTCATATATGCTATGAAAGAGAGAGATGACATTAAAAAGAGAAGACTAATTTAGTGTAACTTCAGGTATTAGACTACACAGAGAACTCACAATCCCAGACTGCATTTGCTGTGACCTCAAAGTCACTCCACCACAAGAGTCAAATCTGTAGGATGAGTGTTCACATTAATTCCATCAAACACTTGGACAGGCAACTTCAGAAACAGCATGGAGCTGAAATATATCATAGAAATCTTTCCTGGAAAGTTGGTGCTGTGCTTATCCTACTGTTTGTTTCCTATGGTAAAAGATATGCATGCAATATATATGTTAGCAATAAACCCCAAAAATTCTACTTCTGTTTAATTCCTGGTGGAGTGGTAGAATGAAGCAGCAAAAAGGCCAAATAATTTTCCATTCCTGTTGCATACCAGCCACAGAACTGTTCATTAAGATGGTGAGACTTTCAAAGAACAAGCCTCATGCAAGGCAGAGTATTTATGAAAGCTGTAATCACATAAGGGACACCTAATCATACAATATTATCTAGCCTGGGCTGGGAATTGAGTCAGGGTCAGGGAAGAACAACTGAGTTGTCACCATTGGAATTAACTTTAGATCAAGCAATGATATGTTGTTCAGTCTAAATTAAACTGAACTAAATCATAACAGGTTTGGGAGTTTAGACAGAAACCAAGGGCATGGGTCAGTAAAAACACCTGGACAGGAAAACTCATTTAATTATGTCACTACTTGGAAAACTATCAGGATATTTGGGGATGGGGGCAGGAAATCAAAGCAGGATTTCAAGATAAATCAGCTGCATAAAGAAAACAGAGAGCTGTAAAGCCTTGTAGAAATATAGATCCAGAATTCTGTCTTGAAATGTGTGACTCTATTATTGTTTTCACACCCACTGAGGAGGAAGGAGGCTCTTTGGCTGTGGGGTGGAAGATGGAGCATATGAGGGTTTTTTGCATGGATGCTCTCTCTTTTTTGCTTCTAACCTTCCTCAAAGATAAGCTCTAGCAACTGAGGTTTTCTATGCTGGCCTTTTTCAAGCTTGGTTAGGACATCTGAATGTTTGTGAGATGTGTAGAATCATCTACAGGAAGGCTTGAGTAGAGTAAAAATAACACTAAAAGCAGTAGCAGTAGCAGTAAATTTAGGAAAAAACCCTTTAATTTAAACTCACAGTGAATGTGATTCGTTTTCAGGCTTTGCTCTGCCAGCTTGGATTTATGTTTGCTTGATAAATATATTCCTCCTTCTGGAGCACTCAGTAAATGCTTGTTTCCTTAAAGTTTTCTTTATCCAAGAACTGTAGTGGCTTGAAAAAGGCTGACATGAACTGAACTGTGTAAAGTGACTTGTGAGCAATAACTGAGATCTCCTTTAGACAGCTGAAAATAACTTCTTAAAGAGTAAAAGTAAAAAAATAAAAGTGTTGATGCCCTTCAAGATATTTCTAAGGCATTTTGAAAAATAACTCAGTGCTTTTCTGTGTAGATCTAGATTATTTTTACAGCTGGTGGAAAACAATCCAAGGGTTGCTCACTCTGTTGCTCTTCCACAGGTAAAACTGAGGTTCTGTTTTCACCCAATGCCTGGTTCCAGCTGCTCTTGGTGCACACACATCTCTGCTCCAGCAGCATCCTAACTGATGTTCCCTGGGTGGAAGGGACGTGGTAAGTGAGATGGGCAGATATGGAATTCCTGAGCTGCTATGGAGTTATGGAGAGGAATTTTATCAGCTCCCCCTGAAGCATGCCAGTGGTAGCAGTGTGCACAGGAGGTTATCAGGTGGGGATGCTGATAGCCCTGTGAGGGGCGTTGCTGTGCACAGGGTGGGGTTTATCTGCACATCCCATGTGCCAGATCAGGCCCTGCTACCTTGGGGACAGCTGGAGTTTGGGAGCAGAGGGAGGGAAATCCTGATATCCTGCAGTATATGCACCTCTCAAGGGAAAGCCACAGCTCAGTGAAAGGCCTTGGCTCTGCACTTAAATCCCTGGAAAAAAAGGAGGGGAGAGGGAATAGGGCAATGCTGTAAATGCAGAATGATTCTCACAGTCTGTAAATCATAAAACAAGCATATTGGCAACAGCCTAATGATGCTCAAAAGACACAAAATTGTGACTTCAACTAAAAAAAAATACTCTGAGAATGGGGAGAGATTGATAACAGTGATAACCTCCCCTTATGAAGAGACTCATAATGGTGCTGTACAGAAGGGCAAAGGGGAGGTACTGAGCTGTAGTGCCCAATTTGTGAGCTGCAAATATAAGAAGCCAGGAAGGAAAAAAAAATCCTTAAGAGATTCAGAGAGCACCTGCCAGGCTGTACATCACACAGACACCTTCTGCCAAGGCAGGTGGAAAGAAAAGCCCAATAGCAAACCAAAATTTGCTTCACACACTTCCCCATGAGGATCAGGGAGAAATCCAGCTCCTCAATTTGGAGCCTTGTGCAGCCATTCATACTCTCTGCATAGCAGAAATGTGCTGACAGATGGATCAAGAGAAATGGAATATATTATAACACTGAATTGAGCACTGGGTTTGATCTGATGAATGCAAGATCAGCTCTTAATGCAGATGAGAATACTGATTATGCTGTGATTACCATGCTTCAGTGTTTCAGAGCACATATATATCTGCATCCAGCTGAAGTCTGAAATAAATAATGAAACTCAAAGGGCTTTTTGGCCTCCTGTGAGGGATGTCCATGTTTTATTTTTCAGGGCTAGAATCCTTCTATAAAAGGAGGGAAAAATCAGGACATAAATGCCTTGATTGAGTTAAAAGCCATTTACTTGCTTCCATTCTTGTTAAGTCTTCCTGGACTAATGTTTCCTTCCCTCCAACAGCGAAGCACTCCAAATAAATGTGTTCTGCTTTTTGTATGTTAATGGCTGGAGTTTAAGTTGGAAATTGCTCCACTATCAATTATGTGAGCTGACTTGAGCAGGAGACAAAGGCACTGAATACCAAATCACTGCCTGGCTGGAAAGGGGGAGGAGGGCAGGCTACAGCCTTTGGAAGGCAGGGAGCATTATGGAAGTGCACCCTAAGTTTTGGGTTTGTGTTATTGGAGGAGTCAGGTTGGTTTTGCAGAGCAGGAGTGGTCCTGAGCCATCCTGGAGGGGCAGAGGAGCTGAAACAGGGATGCTGCAGATGCAGGTGCTTTGTCCCTGCTGTGTGTGCTGGCTGCCCCTGCCCACCTTCAGAGGGGCGAGGTGAGAGTAGATTTTGCCCCATTGAACACATTTAGTGACAAAACTGGGAAAACCACTTGCTTTAGTAATTTATTTGTGCTTTGTGAAGAGATTGCTGTGCTCTGGGATGCTCTCAGGCACTGGCATCAGGAGAACTGGCACAAATTTCCTTCCCCCTGTGCAGCAGGCTGCCTGTGCAGGTGGCCTGGGTGCTGTGATTGAAATGCCCGGCATGGCCAGGGTGACAGGGCTGATGTGCTGCTGATGGGTGTCTTTAAGCTGTTATGGTGTCTGAAAGCCACACACCATTAGCCAGGTGACACTTTGTGCCCAGATACTGCTGTGATGGATGCTGTAATAAAAATACCTGCGAGGGAAGGGTGGGAGAGAGGGAGGGGACGGGCTCATGGAAATTACCTTATCCCAAGAGTGGCCAAATAGGCATGCTGGCCATAAAAACTAAGGACAGTAAAGAAAAAAAAATTAATTTGTATTCAGCTGAGGGTTGGGCACTGTAAAATGAGGAATTAATAAAGTAGCAGCTCCCTATTTTCCATTTTAACATCGATATATTAAGCAGCTGATAAAATCCAGTATAGAAGGAGAGATGCTTTCCTTTTGCTTATGGAGTGCCTTCAGTACATAAAGGGGAAAGCCTGTCTGGGGTTTAAGGTGTTAACAATTAACTTCTCCCTGTGGACTTTTTATGTCACCCTAGTAGAGTCATATATCCTCTCTGTTCCCCTTCCTAATGGCAATTTATCCATTATGGAGGGACTGAGAGTAGAAATGTCATTATTAATGCTCAAAGTGCATTGGCCACCACAATGAATTCAAGTACTGTGCTAGGAGAAGACACTTGGGTTACTCAGAGAGGAGGACAAAACAGTGTTTGTCTGTGTCATGCTGGTTCTGTGCAAGGAATTCAATGTTAATTACCACCAGGCACCCCAAAAAATGTCATTTGTTATCAGGAATGCAAGGACAGGGTTCTGCTGACTTCCTCTATGCTGGTGTGCCCTTGCTGTGAGGAAACAGCCTGGGATTGAGGAGATGTCAACAGCTTCTCCTTAAAAAAATATAACTGCTTGACTCCTCTTTTCTCCCTTAGTCTGGGAAGGGAAACTTTAGAAATGGGTTTGCAAGGAAACAGCAGGGTGTTGCTCAGCACACATGGTTAGTCTCAGCTTGAGAATGGAGGATTTGGCCTGTCTCAACTGCAAATAATGAAATGGAATTGAGGGGCACACTGAGGCTGTCTGCCACGAGCATCTAAATTGAATACCATGCCTCCCCTTCTGCCAAACTCCAGAGAAATTGAGGACTGAGGCCAGGTTTGGCCAGGCCAGGTTGTCATTAGTGATAAGTGGTCATGAATTCAGTCAGGATGAATTCATTTATTCTTCATCCTGCCCTTCCCAGACCATCTGTCCAATGGGGCAAGAAATACCTTTCTTGAATTAAAAGTTCTGCAAAACTTTTAGTGATTGATAAAGCCAGGTATCATCAACACATCGTATCACAAGAACTTTGTGTATCCAAGGGGAATGTGGGGCTGTTTATCAAGCAAAAAAGCGTTCACTGTTGTGTTATCCTTGCTAAAACATGTTATTTTAAACATGGTTCAGGTAGGTACAGAGGTGGTGGTAACTGGGAGCATCATCCCCAGTGGGGCTGCAGCTGTGAGCAGCATTGAAGGTAATGAGTGCCCAGGGGCACTGAGCAAGCACCAAAGGGAGCAGAGGGCACACAGGTGCAGGGCATCAACAGGAGGGCATAAAAGGCTGGGCTGAAGAATGAGATGAGCAGATGCTTGCATCTTTCTGAAGTGGCAGGGTGTTACTCTGTGGGGGCTGAAGCCTTCTGGAATTCTATGGAACTCTGTTGTGGCCACCTCAACTGTGCCATGTGCCACCACTGACCAGCTGGGAATACTGGGAAGCCAAATCACCTCTTCCACCCTTGGCTGCTGTGGCTACCAGACATGTAAGTCAGAAGTGACTTGATTTGTTCCTGGGTCATTTGTGGGGAAGAGGAATGCAGAAAGGTTTGTGTTTCTAAAACTGTTACTTTATAATAGATAAATTAATGTATAATTCAAAATACTGCTTTGAGACTTGTCTTTTAGGCATGCATGTAAATCCTGACTGTTGGATTTGTTTAACTGCTGTGTATTTCTGTGAAAGTAATTAATGTTCTGCATTTTGTGACAAGTGCCTTTCACCAAGCTTTGTGTTTCTGTTCTGATCAATTCTACCCTAAATGCAAAAGTGGCTTTCGTTACCATGTCCACATTACAGTCTCAAGTGTAAAATAGAGTTTTGGGGTTTTTTCTTCTCCTTTTCATATTAGGTAAATCAGACAAAAGGAAGGAATGTTATAACTGCACTATAGATTTTTTTTTTTCCCCGGGCAGATGGATCCATTTTATGGTTTAGTAAGAGACCCAGTAGGTTTCATGTGGATTATAATCTAGATGGTTTTATCTGGTCTTGATGACATCTGTTGGACTTTGTCAGCTGTGTGTTACAATTATTTGCTGTTTTATTTCTGTCAGCTGTTTTAAGATATAGATATTGCTCAGATGCTCTGACTGAACTTTGGTGTAGGCACAGAGTTTGTGGTGATTGGGAGTGGCTGATGGGCTGCAGTTGTGAGCAGCATTGAAGGTAAGGAGTGCCCAGGGGCACTGACCAAGCACCAAAGGGAGCAGAGGGCACACAGGTGCAGGGCATCAACAGGAGGGGACAAAAGGCTGGGCTGAAGGACAAGAAGGGCAGATGCTTGAAGCTTTCTGAAGTGATGTGGTGTTACTCTCTGTGGGTTGAAGCCTTCTGGAATTGTATGGTGACACACTCTGTGTCATGGCCATCTCAGCTGTGACACCTCAGACTTGTGCTTTTTGCTCTTTCTGTGCTGATTATTTCCCCTTCCACTGCCAAATTGTCTTAATTTAGCTAAGTTATTATCAGCAAAAAGCTTCCCTGAGATTATTAACAGCCATTTGCCCAGGTAATCTGTTTTTCAGGTTAGTAGTTAGGGAAATTGTATCCTGCTGTGTCCAAGCAGCTTCTGATAGTTTTTAAAACCGAATATGTCTATCTCAGCTTTTGGCCAAGGTCAGTATTTCATGCTGCATGAGTCATTTAGATACTACCATAGGTCACCTAGAATTTACTAATCTGAGGGCAGCAGCACTCCAAAGGGTCTGTGAGAGGAGCTCTGAGCACTGGATTATGGTCTAAGGGGATGGAGAGCTAATCCTGCCATAAACAAGAAGACAATCTGTGTGCAATGTCCTGCAATTAGTTGGCATGATGAGCCATAAAAACAGTTCACAGAGGGCTCACATGGCTTCTGTGATGGACATGCACATTGCCTGTAACACAGAGAGGATGTCTAATGTATATCTATGAGTGCTGCAGGGTGGGACAGCTCAAGGACAGCTTTGCAACAACTTCTGTGGGTTCCACGTGTATCTCATGGCCTCACTGCAGCTGCACCTAGGCCAGGCTGGAGAGATCCAGGGGGTTTATGCTGTGCATGTGATACCCACACTGGGCAAGTCCTCAGGCACACATTAGCACAGATGCAGCCAAAGTTGTCTCTTTTTAAGGAAGAGATTCCTGAAAACACAAGAGGGTCTCATGAATGGTCAGGCTGGGGAGTTTCCTTCATGTGTGAAATCAGAGATTTGGAATCCCCAGTTACAAAGCTTCAAATCCAGAGGAGGCTAAATGTTGAAGCAACCCTATTTAATTTTAGCTGAGTATTGGCTTCTTTCCTCACCAACTTGCCAGCAAAACTGCAGGGTAATTTTCTGTTTATCTTAGAGGCACCAGCCAAACCCAGACTGAACTTTCCTCGTGCGGAGGAGAAAGGCTGCTGATCAAAGGCCAAATTTGAATATGATTATTTTCCTCTTATGGTTGAGTGGTACTAATCATGTAGACTGTAGTTATGGGGAAGAAAAAAAACCCAGAGAGACCTAAATTTGTTCTTAGTAGATTATTTTACAATCCAAGGGTTTCTCTTTGCTTTATAGTGACAGTAAAGCATGGCACAGTGGAAAGAGGGAGCTGGCCACAAAGGGACTATTCATGTGTTAGGTCTCCCAGCCCAACTGTCCTGCACTCCCTGCTTATCCAACAAAATTTAGATTCTTACCTGGGCTGGTGGAGCTGGTGATTTAGGGAACCCAAATGCAAAATAAGATTTTTGCTGTGAAATAGTCTGCATTTCTCTCAGTCTTGCAGCAGCCTGAGATTTTTCATGTGTGTAATCCATGGTTGCAATCAGCTTCATCAGGGCCACATAAGTGTTGCCAAATAACTTATCGTGATCTACTATAATTTTAATTAACCTACTGCTTGATTTATACACATGGCATTCTAAGAAAGTGCCAGGTTTTTAAAGGTTATTAAGGAGATATTACTTCTGCTCTAAAAATGTGTTGCCTAACTGAATTTCATGACTAGGAACTAAAGCAGTGGGGTTGTGATTGGTTAGCATAGTTTGGTATTTTTTCTGGGTTTGTGCAAGGTTTTTTAATGTTTTCTAATTGCTTAGTAGCTTGCTGCAATTGTGCCCTATTTAATTTAGTACAGACTGTGGTTAATGGACTTCAGCTCCAGATTTAAATTCCTCTAAAGGCACCTTTAAAGGTTTAGAAACAACCAGTAGCCAGTACGGGGTAAGGTAGTCCTAAACAAAGATTAAATGCATAATTTTTTCTTCCTCTGGTGTTGCCAATTGAGTAAAACTGAATCACTGCACATCTTGCGCAGATGGAGAGGAAACAAATGTGTTTTCTGTTGTTTTATGTGCCCAGTGCTGTTTTATAGCTCAGAAAAGATAGCTTAATTGAGACTGTCTGTGCATGGCACTCCCTGTGTTTAGTGTTTTGCCAGCTTGCAAGAAGGAACTGTGGTTTCTTGCCAGATCAAACATCACAGCAGAGTATATGCTTCCCTAAACACAAACTGTATCATGTTTGCTTGGCCTCCACCACCAAAAAAAGAGAGTGTGCACTCCCTACCACTTCGAATGCTGGCATTCCTGCTGCCTTGCTTGTGAGGACTGGCTTTTATTAGGTCTAGCTGGTGAGGTGCATTTTCTGTGATGAGAGAGGCTGTAAAATCTCAGCCAGCCACAAGTCCTGCTGGCACTGCCTGCAACCCCCTGGCTCCCTGTGTGATGTGTGTGTCACCCACACTGGGGTCACAGAATCACTGCGGGCTTCTGTGGCAGCCCAGTGTCAGCTGGGTGCTCTGGGGCAGCCAGCTGTGCTTGGTGATTCCTGTTGGCAGCTGGGGTGGGGAAGGAGAAGCCATCAGGAGCATCCCAAGGAATCCTGCAGCAGGAACAGAATCTTCAGTCAGCACAGGGACACCTGGGAGCATGGCACTAGGAGGGAAATAACACCTATCCAAACTAAACATTTTAAAGCCTTTGTTTCATTGCAAGCTGCTGCTGTTGGGTGGGACAGAGGAATCTGTGCTCTCTCCATTGACACTGGTGACAGGAATACCATCAGAATTACTGCAGTGTGCCAGCCAGCCTTTCCTGGCATTATTTCCAGCCAAGGCATCACACAGGCTACAGATCCTGTGGTGCTGTTGTGTTTCTGTCCTGTCACCACACACACCTGCTGGTGACCCAGTCTGTGGGACCCCTGGTGGCACCACAACCTCAGTGGGTGGTTTTAGGTGCCCACAAGATGCAGAGTGCTCTGAATTGTGCTCCTCAAGGTCCTTTAAACAGCTTTGAACTGTGAATGTGATGACACAGCTATGGGCCAACACGTGAGGTAAACTCCAGATAGGGAATTTTGGCTGGGCTGGTCAGTCTGGTTTGGATCTCTCTACCCACAGAGGATATTTTGAGTCTACTCAGAGCTACAGGACACAACCAGTGAAACCCATGGCCCATTTGCAGAGTACAAAGCAGCATGAGGTGGCACAATACCCTCCATGCCAGATCTTTCTCACTGGCTGAGCCCATAGTGGATATTTTGGCTCCCGACGAGGGGGAGAGAATGATGCACCTGACTCCATCTTATCAGAAGGCTAATTAATTACTTGATTACACCATATTATTCCATACTATATTACACTACATCTAAACTGACTCTGCCAAGCACTCAGCTCTGCTCACCTGCCCAGAATCTCGTGACTCTCAGCCCACAGTCCCGACACTCACGCAAAACCCCATCACTGCGGGTAAACAATCTCCACCTTGCATTCTACTTTGGCACAACACAGGCACAGCAAATAAGAATTGTTTTTCCTTTCTCTGATGTTCAGAGAATGTGAAACCCAGCAATATTCTTGGGAAGAATTGTGCCTTGCTTTCCTCTGTGAGGAGAAATGTGGCTACATGAGCCCTCTCCATTAGTGGACTTATTGGCACTGATGGAAATGTCTAAAACTTGGGAGGGAGTTTTAATGTATTCCCAACCTGCATTCCAGTGCTGCTAGGCTGTCTCCTCAACAGCACTGGCTTTTTTTTCCCCCCTTTCCTTATGGAGCCTATCTGCCCTGTAGGCTGGATACATCCCCTGCTGTGAGTGGGTCTCTAAGGGCTGTTACTGCTGTGGGTAAATATGGCAGAATAACCCCTCTTTATCTTTCCATACTCCATCCCTCAAATCTTTAAAGTTGGAATCTGCAATTTCCAACCCAGCTGGCTTTCGTGCTTTTCTGGAAGAGAGTTTTGCCAAAATACCAACAATGGCCTCAACTGTTTGTTGGCTTGGCACAGCTGTGTTCACAGTGGTCTTCACAAAACAACTGCAATATTTAGAGAAATGCACAAGAAATTCGAGACAGTTAATTGTTAAATATTTTTGCACAAAGCATGACATTATAAAGATTCTCCTGTTTTTTCTATTTAGCAACTGTGGGAATTTCCAGTCTTAAGTGACAGTTTCTCTTATTAGTGTGTGGAAAAAAATAATTTTGCAAGTCAGTAAAGCCAGTTCAAACTCCTATTTTAGTAGTTTTAACAATAGAAAAATTATTTTGGTCAACCCTGCAGTTTCATAGAAACTAAAAAGGACTTTCTTATTGCAAAACTGCAAGGTCAATCAAGTGGAAAGCAGCCTGATCCTGGTAGCCAAGCTGGACTTGCAACTAAAGGAAAAAGAAGAACAAATCATACATAGTAGGGGTCCTCACACTCAGCCAAAATATGTTTGCCCCAAAACTTCCTCTTCTTGACCCTATTGTTGTCCTCCTGCAAGCCTCAGGCCTCTCATCTGGGAGTTGTTTGTATTTCAGCATCACTGAGCCCGAGTGCTGATCCCTCCCTTCCCAGCTCTGTGGGGTGGGAGCTTTCCCTTCCAGAGGGTCTCGTTCCCTTGGTGCCCAGTGCAGCCACGCTGGATGCTCCTACCAAGAGAGATGCTGCACCAAACTGGGACAGCTTCTCCTCTTGAAGGCCCTTTTCACTGACCATCATGCTTCCACCCTGCCCTGCAGGGACTTGGTTTTGGCAGCCCCCTGAGCCTGTGCTGACTGGGCATCCTGGGCTGTGCAAATAGGGAAAAGTCATTAGTTTCCTGGGCACTCCTCAGTCTGGCTAATTAGGCTTGTTCCACAGGCTGGAGGACTGTTAATTGGTCATTTCTAATCAGCATCTGCCAGGGGAGGACTTAGTAATGATATGACATAAAATCAGAGCCTTATCCTAGGTTTGGGGGAGCGCAGCTGTAACTGCTGCAACAAGCTGGAACAGAATGGCAAGTTATTTAAAAGAAATATTTTAAATAAGTGGAAAGGTCACTTGAAGGAATTTGAGTGAACTGTAAGCTGCCACTCCAGGGAATAGAAGGAAAATGACCTCCTTTGCTGTGGAGACTGAAATATTGCCAAGCCTTGAAATATTCAGATGATTGGTCAGCTGCCAGAAACTTGCTATTCATGAAATGCCTGGTGTACACAAGCTTGTAGGGATATTACAGATCTTAATG
Source organism: Molothrus aeneus (assembly GCF_037042795.1). Lineage (NCBI taxonomy): Eukaryota > Metazoa > Chordata > Aves > Passeriformes > Icteridae > Molothrus > Molothrus aeneus. The sequence goes on along the minus strand of NC_089649.1, from coordinate 7,858,544 downwards.
AGCTACAACGGAGACTTCTGCTTTACAAAAGGCAGAGGAAGCAGTTTGTCCTACCAGATCCTCTGCTTCTGCCCTGTCCTACAAGCATGGGACCAGAGAGCCCAGTGCCTTCCCCTGGTGGGAGTGATGGGCTCGCTCTGAGCCAGCCCAGGAAGGGATTGCCCATGCAGCTCATTAGATGGCTTTAACAGATTTTTGCCTGAGCCCCCACAGCCCTGGAGTCACCCTTATTTAAAGCCATTCTTTCTTTGGCTACTGAGTTTGGAATTTGGGATCAATGCAGCCCCAGCATCTGTCAATCCCCAATCCCAACTCTCCTGCTTCTGCACATCTGAAGGGGCTGCAAAGCACTTGATTAGATGGAGACTCATGCCCTGCTGCTCTTTCTTTCTCTCACTCCTGGTTTGCACAGCTGAGTGGCTCTCTGCTTCTCTAGCAATTGCAAGGCAGGCACTGCTAATAAGCCACTTGCTTTCCAGAAACCAGGCTCTGCTCCATGAATTCCCCCTCACACTCTCTGTGATCACCAGAGCTAAAAACCTGCTTTTATTTTTGGCTTTTCTGATTTGTTTCTCTTTAAGAATTCACATTTTAGCCTTTGGTTTTCTGGCATGAAATTGAGAAATGCAGATGACCCCATATCAGATGTTCAAACCATTCCAGTCTCACTATTGTCTGAATTTTTGCTGTTTTCTGGTCATTAAACTAATTCTGAAAAAGCCAGAAAGCTGTCTGTGTGATAGGTATAGTAGGCTATTTGATTTCCTTCTTTTTTCCCCCTTCTTCTTCTTCTTTTTTCCCCCCTTCTTCTTTTTTCCCCCTTCTTCTTCTTTTTTCCCCCCTTCTTCTTTTTTCTCCCTTCTTCTTCTTTTTTCCCCCCTTCTTCTTCTTTTTCCCCCTTCTTCTTCTTTTTTCCTTTGGAAACCAAATGGCAGCTTGAGGCTGAAAGCTGTCTTTATCCAAAGGGCTACTGATTTTTAGTTCGTTTCTAGTTTTCACAAGAATTAGATGTTGTTCTCAGCAGGCTGCATGAATTTGTCTGCAAAGCTTCCAGCAAAAATCCAGTAAAAAAAAGAAAAAGCTATTCTTCATACAACTTAGTAGTTTCTAGCATAATCCTTGCCAAAAAGTTGGGAAACAATATAAAATGTAATAAGAATTTATTGAACTGTGTAGGAAGAATGCAGTATCTCCAAAATTATATCATATTGTTTCACCAAAGGAACATCAATTTGTAAGCATAAAATGAATAGAAAAAAAAACCAACTTAGCTTGCTGAAAACGCTCTGAAAATGTTTCAGTGAACTTTCCCACCAGTCCTGTGTGCTGGTAATGTCCATTTCTGTGTAATGTCCATTTCAATGGCATGTCAGAGGCTAAAATCTGCTTTCTTATATTGGTTTAAAAACATCACTGATGTATTATTGACGACTGACAGAGCAATGGGCTGCTCTGGATTGCTGCAAGGGAGTGAAACTCCTGTGTGGGAGTGTAGTTCCAGTTTTCCAAGCAGGGATGACTTTTGCAGGGCTTTGAGCAGCCTGGTCTGCTGGGAGGTGTCCCTGCCCATGGCAGAGGGTTGGAACCAGATGATTTTTAAGGTCCCTTCCTACCCAAATGCTCTGTGATTTTATGAAATAATTTTCAATATTTATTTAGAGTAGGTCTCAAGTGCAAAGGGTTTCAGCCCAGATTTTTATGGAAGGATTAGTTCAATCTGCTGGAAAGGGTGCTGTGTGTTTGTGATGAAATTCTACCCAAATAGCACATTCAGGTACCTGAATTTCTGCTGTAAAGCTGCAGCAGAAAATCCCTCTGAGATACCAAAGGCTTCACTTGCTGTCTTCACCTCGCTGCGTTTCTTTTCCTGCTTCTGCAACACTTTTCCTTGGAAGGCAGCAACTTGAATTAAGCTGTTTTGAAGGCTGGCTTTCACAGCTAATTTTGGAAGAGAGCAGCCCGAGAGGTCAGAGCCGTCCCTCCATCCCTCCCTCCCTCCATCCCGCGGTGCGCAGAGGATGCTCCGGGCTCCGGCTGACCTCTAGTGGTAACGGGGGATGCAGGAGCCAGCCCTGGGTGGCTGCAGCTTGGACGGGGCAGCTCCTTCCTTCTTTCCTCCCCAGGCTTGCCCTCTGCCTTGTTCCTACAAATCCCTCCAAGAGGAGAGGAAAAAAGTGCCTGTGTTCAGGTTTTACATGAAGGTGATACGGGTTTTGAGGTGGGACGCTCCAAGCATCTCTCCTGAGGTGCTATGGGGCAGCACTGGAAGTGAAATAGGATGTGTGGAATGAGGGCTGTGAGTGTGAGATGGTGTCCTTTAATTCCGGCCAGGGAAATCACATGGTCAGTAGGTGTAAGAAGAATAGGTTTTCTGTAGGTTGATCTTCTCCCCAAAAAGCCACTGCAGGTAATTAATGAATACAAGGAAACACTGCTGAGCTGGGGATGAGATGAACCTGCTGATGGTTTAAAGCTAAAAGAGGAGAGATTAAGATCAGATGTCTGGAAGAAGCTCTTTACTGTGAGGGTGCCCAGAAATGCTGTGGATGCCCCATCCCTGGAAGGCCAGGTTGGATGGAGCAAACTAGTTGGGTGGAAAGGGTCCCTGTCCATGGCAGGGATTGGAATGAGATGATATTTAATGTTCCTCCCAGCCCAAATTGTTCTGTGAGCCCTCAGTGTGTGCTTCTGTTAGAGCTCTTTGAGGTTTATATACCCAAGTGTTCTCTCTTTCATTTTAAGAACATTCCCCCTTTTCCTATCACTAATTAGGGGTCTCCTCCTACCTAAATGATTCTATGAAAAAGAAATCATCATAAATAATAATAATAATATATTTTTATATATTTATATATTATCAATAAAAATTATAAATAATAAATCATTATATTAACATGCACATTCTCACTGGCCCAGCTCCTGGGTGCAGCAGCAGCTGGTGGCTTTTCCCCTCAGAAGGGCACAAGGAGAGAGAAAAAGGTTTCTCTCTGCACCCACAGGCACAAGGGGGAGAGCAGCCCATGGAAGGCAGGGTGGAAATGTGGATGTTGCCCCTGAGGCTGTGGTTCCTGCTGGCAGCATCTGAGCAGCTCAAAGCTAACCCCAGCCCCAAACTGAGCTGTGAATTTGGGCATGAACCAACCTGAGTAAAGGTAGTTCCTCACCATCCTAAATATGGGAAATCTGCTCCTTTGTTGCTTTCACAAAGAGCCTCTGGGTTTGAAAGGAAAAAAAAATATTTGGGAGATGCACTCAGAGGCCAGGGAGAAAAGAAGTGAAGGGAGAGTGGAAAATAAAAATCCCCCTTCTGTAACTTTTGTCTTTGACAGGTACAGTCAGTAAATACCCTCTAGCAAATCTTTGAACTGCAACTTTTTATCATGGAGATAATTACTCTGTTCTAAAAATCCCCTCTCTTTTTGGGGATATGTCTATTTAAAGTGATGATGTTGAGAGAAAATGAGTTCAAAACCTTTAAATGTAACTACAATTAGTAGGTGCGTGTGAAGACTGTGCAGCCATAAAAAGAGCAGTGTAAAGTTTCTGTTTGGATGCTTTGGAACTGGTAGAAGATGGTGAAGTTAAGTTTCAGATTTAAGGAAAAATTTAAATTTAGAATCTCTCTCTTGGCACTTGGTTCTACTCAATTGCACAGTGAAGTTATTTGTAACGGGGACAACCAACCTCAGCAATAACAAATGGCTCCATTTAGGACTTTTGGAGCTAATTAAGACTTTAACACAAGTCATGAGAGGTTCAGTGGGGGCAAAGTCAGACCTCAGAGGCTGCCACCTTCTGCTGTCAGGGGAGAACTGGCAAAACCTCACGTTTCTCATTTGGAGAGATTACTTTGTTCTGCCACACACAGGGCTCCTGAGGACTTCAGCTGCAGTTACCTGCACATAAAAGAGAGTGACTAATGTGGAGAAGGATTTAAATATCTAAGTCTCTTTAATATAATCGCCATTAATTTTTATGGATTAAGGAATTCTCTGTGTTAAAGCAGTCATGGAGGCTTTTGAACTCCCGCTCTGCTAATTGGTGGAGAGAAAATAATTCCTTTGTATGGCCAGATAACTGTGGACTGCTAGAAAACTTAAGAAATTACAGTAAAAACGCTGCCTGAGGTATTATTTACTGGCCCCCTTTGATGGGTGTGTACTAAGCACTGAAGAATAAAGGGGGGGAAATGAGCTGGGAATGGTTGAGAGACATTTAACATACAAATTGCTGGATCATGCCAGTTTGATGTGCTCAAAAGGAAATGAGACATGCTCAGTAACATCTCAGGGGCTGGTAGTGTCCACAAACTCCTCTCCCCCTTCAGTAATTCTATTAAGTTATTGAATGGTGAATTGGGGAATGATATCTGAGTTTGCTTTGCCTTATCATGGCTGTGCCGCTGCTGCCAGCAGCAGGGTGGAACAAATGCTGAGCCAGCAGCTGGCAGTCCCTCAGATTCATGTGCTTTTATCTGGTTAAAAATAACCACTCAGAATTTGTGCTTTTCAGGATCAGGAAGGTCCTCATTCTGGGATTTGTTTAAGACAGTGTATTTTTGTGGTAACCACACATTCCTTGTGCTGCTCTGCCTCTCCTCTTGGAGCCTTCTGGCCCCTGCCTCTTGTTTACTAAGTGAGTTTCACAGACATCTTATGGAAACATGTCCTGCTTTTTTTAATGCCTTCACTTGGTATGAAACCCATTGCCACACAGAAATTCTGCTGTCTAATTGATGCTTAAAGATCCCCTTAACAGGGAATCCAGCCATGCCTTGGCAGGGAATAAATCCTCTGTCTCCATGGTTTTGTGGTGGACCTGGCAGTGCTGGGTTAATGATTGGGCTCAGTCCTAGAGGTCTTTTCCAGCTTCAATTATTGGTTCTATGAATAGCACTGATCCTACTGCTCAGTCTTGGGAGATGCCACATGGACTCTGCAGCCCCTTCCTTCTTAACAGTACATTTTAAATTGATATTTTTGCCTGCCTATACAGCCAGTGAAAGCTGTGCTTTTTCTGGATGCTAAAAGTCAAAATCTTCCCTTGAGCTGGTGCAATGGCTGTAGATAGGAAAAATCCTTAATGCTTTTCCTCTGGCACCTAGGGAATTTCAGGGGAGAGGGGGTAGTCAGCTTCAGCACAAGAAGTAAGAACAAATAGCTTCTGTCTGAAAATACTGATGGCAAGCTGGACCCAGGAACTGGACATTTGTCTCACAGTCGTATATGGATTATTAACACTGTGTTTGAGTTTAATTAGCAGCTTTTTCTGTCAGCTCTGTAATGAAGAACCATGATTTCCACTTGCAGTTTTCTGTCTGGCGTAGGCTGCTGCAGGGAAATAAGCAAAATAAAAATGTGCCATGGGCTTGACCTAGTAAGAAATGGCACAGTTGACTACACAAACATCTGTACCAAGGCTCTTCCCTCTGTCCACTCTCAGCACCTACACAGATAACAATATCATTTCTCACTTGTCTGTAGTTCAAGTTTTCAAGATTCAAGCAAAAGAAGGAAAACAAATTTATTTATAAAAGCAAAGGATACCTTAAAAAAGAAAAGAACAAACCATGTTGGTGTTGACTAAATGACAGTCATCAGTTAAGCAGAATATTTTAAATACATTAGATTATCTGTTAATTTTGGCTTCGGGTGCTGTAGCTGCAGGCATTTCTGAATTTCCTGGGGTGAGAAAAGTTCAAAATAAGGGTCCCATAATACTTCTCCTTTGCCATCTTTGAAGACTTTTTTTTCCCTACCTTTTTGGGAAATGATTTTTCTCTCTTCATTCTTAAAACCTTTCTCAGGAATTCTCTTGTGGTCAAGTCAATACTTAACAACACAATAGCCAGGCATGTAGCTGCTTTATTTAAATTAAAGCAGCTTTAATTTTGTCATAATACTTTTTAAAATGCAACTGTAGCCTAAAATATTTTAATAGGGTTAGCAGCTTTGCTTCCATTGTCTTTGGCTGGCTTTGCAGTAGCCTTGGGGTGGGCAAGAGGCTAAAACTGCATCGGCAGGGAACTGGTACAACCTCTTAATGCAGTGCTCTCCCTGTGTATTTCACCCACGCTCAGTCTAAAATATTTCCAGGTTGAGATTTTTGGTAGACTTTTCCCCCAGATATGGAATGTGAAAAGCTGTTAGTGCTTATCCAAGGAACAATTGAGAACTTACCTCCTAATTGCTTTAAATGACACCTCCACAAAAACAATTTTTGCACAGAAAGACCAGATAACCCAAATGGGATTTGGAGGAAAGCCATGAGAGGATCATCAGGAAGGTTGGAAAGACTTACCAAGGCAGACTGTTATGGTTTAGAGGAGCAGTAATTAAGGAAAGACATGGTCATTCCATAAAGAGTGCAAGGAGATAAAGGCTGAGGAAGCAGAGCTTGTTGTAGGGGAACCAAGTCAAGGAAACAACACCCTTGGCTTATACCAGTGGTTACTTTTTTGGCACAAAGACTTAAAGGTGAGGTGAAAATATTTATGTGAAATTTGAGCAGTTTACAGGGATCCAGAGGCTTAGGGCTTTACACAGATGGTGTAAAGCTCCATCAGAACTATGCAAGGTGCTGTGGCATTTGTCATCCTCTGTGACAAAGACATTATGGGGGAAAATTTTATTCAAAATCTGGTGACTTTGTCTGTGGAAAGCTTTATCTCTTATCTGGGAATTCATTGTTTCCTTAAGATGTTCTCTGGACTCTGCCATTTTATGAGGAAAAACATCTGGAGTTAAGACCATGGCTCTGTCTGTTATAAAACAGTAGCTGTGTTCTTCTGATTAGATTTTTTTTCCCCTGAAACTTTAGGCTTAGAATAAGGAATCAGCTTTTGATTTATGTGTTTATACCAAGCCTACACTTGCTGTTCAGTGGTGTTGAACTGCTGCAAGATGCAAAGGTCTTTCAGTAATTGTAAGAAAATGCTGCAAGCCTGTGCTTTCTTTAAAAGCTATTTTTCTTCAGATTATAATTTTCTGCTTGACTTACTGTGACTCTGTAGTGAACAAGCTCTTTTTCCCCTTCTAACTTCTTTAAAGGCTTAACTTTGAAAAATGCACAGAACTAGCTAGTGCCCCAGTTTTGATTTCCTTGTTTTACCTTGAAAATTACTGTAAATCTCTTCTAGTATTGTTCTGCATAAAAGATAAGTGCACATTAAAAATGCAAGCTTAGAAACTTCGTGCATGCTGTAAAGAATAGGAATCTATTAAGGAAACAATGGTATTGTTTTCCTTTCATATTTCTTCCCCTTTCAGTATCATCTATCACAACCCATTAGAGACTCAACAATTTTCACTCTCAATATACCCAGATAAGCCATGTTGAAGACTGAAAAAAATAATATTAAGGTTATTTTTTAACAGAAAACAGCCAGTTTGCAAACTGTGGTTGAAAATGCAAGAGTCTGTACCTGATGCTTAACCAGGCAGGGTTAGATACAGAATTAATGCTTTGCAGGTACAGTTGCAGTGAACTGTGAACCCATGGCAATATGTTGGATAGTTATATCAGATTGGTTACTTTCTCATAATTGTTGAATTCATTTAAAATGAAAATTCCTGCTCATCAATGCTGTGGGAAGCTCATCTCCTCCTGAATAAGTTGATAATAACAGCAGGCTACTGAAAGGAAACTACACTCTCCTCTTTTCCTCATGGTTCAGCACTGCAGCTTGGGGATGGAATTCTTGGCTTATGCCAAATTGGGAAATAAAATCAATCAATAATTAAAAATCCACCATCTAAATGCACGCAGGAAACTTGAAATGCTCTTGTTTCCCTTGATGGAACTTTTTCTGTACCTGTAGGTCAATTTTGCACAATTTGTGTGTCAAAGTGAATTTCAGATTGAAAAGCCCAACTGGTCAGTCTTAAAATTAATGTTATTTTGTACCACAAGGGCAGGTAATATCTAAATATGTTGTTATTGCTGTAGGAAGATAATTCATGTGTGTAGCAATTATTTTTCTTTTAAACACACCACCTGGGTGGTCCCTGTGGAACTGCCATTATTTAGGTGCCAGGTGTATGTTTGTGGTCTGTCCATAGATGCACATAGATCTGTGAGGAGTTATGCAAACACAACTAATCAATTTACATGAGACAATTTTTCTTTTTGTCTTTGTAGCAAATAACTTAGACATGTTTTTCACACATCAGATCTACTGCCATCTATGGTTTTCCCCAATACTGACCTATTTTCCCCCCAAGATTAAGATCCAGTGGTCATTACTACTTGAAGCTTCTAGATCAAAAATATTTATGTTCCCAGCATATGGGAAGCAGTGCATCCAAGTGTTTGTTACACTGCAAGCTTTAACCCCACAAGCAGCTGTGGACTTGCAGTATTTCCATGAATCCTGTCTCCTTTGCTGCTCAAAAGCAGGTTTGGAAGCCCATCCTTTTATAAATTAATAGTTTTAAGGATCTGACCAAGTAAACAGATTTTTGTCAGTGACAGTGATCGGAATTGTCCCTATAAATACTCAAGTAAAAGTTAAAAAATGTGTAGAATTACTCACCAAAGAGAAAAGCCCTGATGAGGTCACATCTTGCCCCCAGAGGGGACTCTGGGACCAGCAGTGGCTTGAGCAGTTTGCCAGCTCTTGCTCAGCATCATTCATGCAGGGTTAAATGTCACAGCTCAACCCAGTGCAGTGACACTCAGGGATGAAGATGAATTAGGGATGCATGCCTGGCCTTTCCATTTACTGGCTGTTCCTTCCAGGAGCCACAGCTCAACCACAAAAGCTCTGCTTGGATCCGAAACTTGGCAAATGAGTCCCCAATCCCACGGAAATTAGTTAATGTAAACTACTAAGAGTAGAATTATTTGGCAGTTTCTAACCCTCTGGCCATCTCTTAAATAAACATGCATAAACAAAACCTAAAGCACAGCAGTTCCAGATGTTTGTTTGTGCTCAGCTGGGGGGGAGAAAGATTTGCTGTTTGAAAAGAAATTGGAGGAAATTTTTGCTTTTGGAAGTAGGGAGTTTACTGTAACTGCTCATTTTCATTCAAAGGGAACTTACTGGAGTTGGAACATTTGTTTCAGCAGGGTGGAGCTGCAGCCATGCTGGTTTAAATGCATTGAATCCTGCACAACCTAAAACAGCCTCCCCCCCAGCAGGAGCCGGCCCCCCATCATCCTCACAGCTCATAGCTGGGGCTGCTCCGAGCCCCCCATCATCCTCACAGCTCATAGCTGGGGCTGCTCCGAGCCCCCCATCATCCTCACAGCTCACACCTGGCGCTGCTCCGAGCCCCCCATCATCCTCACAGCTCACACCTGGCGCTGCTCCGAGCCCCCCATCATCCTCACAGCTCACACCTGGCACTGCTCCGAGCCCCCCATCATCCTCACAGCTCACACCTGGTGCTGCTCCGAGCCCCCCATCATCCTCACAGCTCACACCTGGCGCTGATGCCACTCTCCAACAGTGCCTCTCCCCGTCCAGCACACAGCCCGCTTCTCACAGACACAGAGCCAACAGAAGTCTGCTCCGGGTGCTGGCTGTTCTTAGTCCGTCTGCTTCCACAATTCAGACACGCCCGTGCGCTGATGGCATCGAGGGAAAGCTTTCCAGTGCACAAAACTGTCATGCTGGTAGCACGCTTTGAGACGCCTTCAGAAAAAGCAGAATCAGCGCCACCTCCTAAGAGCCCTGCTGAGGAACCCCGCCCTCCTTGGGACATCCAATGCAGCAGAGCTCGAAAAACGAGGGGAAAAGTCAAGCTTGGAGTGGAAAAAGAGAATATAAATACACCAGCGGTTAAAAAAAGCCTTCACACAGCAATAGTGGGAACCCGTCACATTTCTTCTTTCCTTGCTCTCTGCAACGAGATAAATACGAAGTAAAAAACCCACACGAAACACAAGGCAGAGCTGGGATTTTACAGGTCTTCGTTTTGGCTCTCTGGACGACAAGCGCCTCTTCCGGGACTGCGACACGATTTGGGGACTGGCAGAGAACGGAGGCAAAAGGCGCCAGAGAGCCCTTTCTATCGCCTTCAGCCCCTGCAGCTGTTCTGAGGGTTTCAGGGTACTGCTCGGTCCATTCCTAGATAAAAACGTTACGGCAATATCTTCAGAACTACTACCCATCTCCAGTCGGAGCTTCCTACACTCCTGTAAACAAATGAGTGCTTAGAGAGGGTTTCTCCCCAGTTGAATTTAGAGACCAATTCCTATTCTTTAGCAATACCTAGAAAAGCGAATACCTTGCCAGGTTTTAGCATCCTACACCCACTCACCCCTCCCTGTGCATTTGGTGGCAGCTTTGGGTCCCTCTGGGGGACGGCACCCAGCGTGACCCCCCTGCCCCTCGCCCGCCCCCCACCTGCTCCTGCACCGCAGTGGGGCTCCCTCTCCTGGGCACCTTGGGGTGCCCCCAACGGCATCAGAGCCCCGAGTCTTCACCCCCCCTTTTCCTGACCCCCAAACAAGGCTCAGAACGAGTCCGCCTGCCCTGGACAGCAGCGCAGCGCTTCCCCCAAGCCCTTCCCACACGCGCATGGCCCCAGCAAGGGATTCTGCTGCAACAAGAAAGGGGGGGCAGCCCCCAGAAGGGTTGAGGTTCCTGCCCAGCCTCGCTGTCACGGGCCGGGGGCAGCGAGAGAGGGAGCGGCACAGACGGCGGGGACGGCCCGGCACAGGGCGGGGGCCGCTCTCAGCGCGATGCCGGCAAAGCCGCAGCTCCGGCGCTGTCGGCCGGGCTGCTTGAGCGGCACGGGGGGATCCGCCGAGAGCCTCCGGCCCCGCGCGGGGACTCCTGCAAGGGCCCAGGGGCGCCGGGCTCCGGCCCTCGGGGCTTTATTCTCCGGCAGCCCGAGCCCCGCGGCTGCGGGGCAAAGAAGGAAAGGGGGCACGGGAAGAGAGGAGCGAGAGCAGCGCATGAGAAAGGGCGGCGAGGGAGCTCGGGCTGTGGAGGAAAGCGCGACGGGAAGGGAAAGCCCGGGGGAGGGGAGTACAGAGAGGGGAGATAGAGGAGGGAGAGAGAGAGAACAGAAGGGAGTAGCGGGCTAGGGACAGGACAGGAAGGAGCTGGGTTTGTGGGGGGAGAGGGAATGGGGGAAAGGGAGCGAGAGAAGACGAATACGGGGAGAAGGAAGGAGGGCTAGAGAGAGGGACAGGCGGGGAAGCCCCCCAGAGCCCCGGCCGCACCCCGAGCCCGGCCCGGCGCCTCGCCCTGCCCGGAATGCTGCGCTCGGCAGAACTCGTCTCGCTCCGGAGACACTCGGCTCGAGTCGGGTCTTCGACTAAATTCAGCTATTATCGGCTAAACTCGGCTATTGTCACCTGCATTCATCTCTTCTGCGCCACTCTCCAGAAGAGCTTTGGCCACGGAGCAAGGTAACCCTCTGGACTTGTCTTGTTCGCTTCTTCCTGGGGAAACAAAGAGACATTGTGTGAGCACATTTACAGCTGCTGGGGAAATCCTGGCAAGGGCAGAACAATCAGGGCTATGGGGAAGAGTTTGGTGCTGCCATGTTGAGTGCCAGCCAGGTCTGCCCTACAGCCATTACAGGGGCTGCTGTGTAAAGCAGCATTAGCAGAAGGGAAGAAGCTGCATTTGTAGAGGAGTTCTCTTAGTGGCAGCAGTCACTCCCATCCCACACAGGGCCTTTGGAACAGCCCTGGGATTGGCTCAGGTGTTTGGAGCAGGGTGCTCAGAAGGTCAAAATTCTGTGTTTGATGCGCAGGTGGGCCAGTCACTTCTCAGCATTTGACTTGATGATTCTCACGACTCTGGAAATAAAGAACAAATAGTTTCCACTGTTTTTTTAACCATGGGGTTTTTCCTAGTGTTTCCCTGGGGCTCCAGTCCCACCCCAGGCACAATGGGAGCGGGAGCAGCAACGCCTCGGCCCCAGCGGCCGTCCCAGAGCGGCTGCTCCCGGCCGGGGCGCTGCAGCCCCCGGGGGTGCGGGCACGGAGCAGGGGCTGCAGGAGCTGTGGTTCGTAGGGGAGCGCGGCGCTCGTGGCGTTACCGGGCCGGGGGGACTCGGTGTCCCCCCCAGGATTACCGGGCCGGAGGAGTGGTGGCGCTGAGCGAGCGGCGATACTGATGGGGTCCCGGGGCCGGTACGGGCGGTCTCCGTGTCCTTCCCGCTGCCAGCCGCAATCCAAAGACTGCTCCGGGGAAGCATCGTCCTCCTGGCGAGCACGGCAGCGGCACAGCAGCGGCTCCCTGCCGCCGCAGCCGGAGCGTGCCTGGAGCCCCGGCGGGACCCAGCCCCGCGCTGGCCGCAGCCGGAGCGGCAGTGCCTGTCCCGGAGCGGCTCTTCTTGCCCGCAGCAATGGTGGTCCCGATCCTAGCCCCAATCCCCTCTCGATCCTCCAGCCCCGGCACCCCTACCCTACCTACCGAGGAAGAAGCGGCTCAACCTAGGAAATACTGGCAAGGCCAGGATACGAATCCCCAGGTCCTAGCTGAGTGACTTGGACCCCGCGCAGCACCAGCAGCAGCCCCCGATCCGGATCTCCGCACAGCGCTCCGACCGACGCTCCCGCCGCATCCCGAGATGAGCATCCCCCGCAGAAAACGGGACGGGCGCCGATCCGCCGGGATTTATGGGCGGGCGGGGGGCGGGGGGGAGGCGGGGCTCCGGGGGCGGGGCCGGCACAGGTGCGAGGGGCGGGGCCTGCACAGGTGTGAGGGACCCCAGTGCGGCTGCGCGGGGCGGGGCCTTGGGGGATTTAAGGCGCGGGGAGGGCACGGCGGAGCCATTTGCTCCTCGGCGTTGGGTGAGGGAGGTTGCTGCCGGCCGGGGCCCTATATCTCTTTTTCTCTGCGTTTTTTCTGCGTTTCTCCTGCGTTTCTGTTTTGTTGTATTTCAGTATACTTCTCTTTTCTATCCTCCCTTCCACCCCTCCCCCACCCCCTACACCCTCCCCCCCCCCAAGCCCCCCCCCTCCCTCTCCCCCCTAGCCCTCCCCTCCCTCCCCCCCTACGGCCGCCCCTCTCGTTCTCTACCCTACCATACTTTCCCATCCTCTTCCTTCCCTCCCCAGCCGGACTCCCCCCTGCTCCCCTCTCCCCGCTCCACTTCCCCCCCACCAGTCGCTCCCCACCCGCCCTCAATCCCGCTCCTTCCTCCACTCTGCCTTTCCCCTAGCCCCGTCCCCTGCTATCCTGCACACCCCGATCTCTCCCCACCTTCTCCGTTCCCGTGTTCTCGTTCTCCGCTCTCCTTCTTTTCTTGCAGCCGCGGGGCTCGGGGTGCCGGGCAATAATAAAGCCCTGAGGGCCGGAGCCCGGCGCCCCCGCCCTCGCTGGGGTCCCCACACGGGGCCGGAGCCGCTCTGCGGGTCCCCCCATTGCAGTCCAACACACCGCCCGACACCGCCGGGGCTCCGGCTTTCCCAACATCACACTGGGGGGGTCCTGGGGTGGGGGGCCCGAGTTACAGGGCCCCCTCATTAGGAGGGGGTCCCAGGGGGGAGGGGGGGTTAGGAGGGGCCCCCTCATTAGGAGGGGGTCCCAGGGGGGAGGGGGGGTTAGGAGGGGCCCCCTCATTAGGAGGGGGTCCCAGGGGGGAGGGGGGTTAGGAGGGGCCCCCTCCGGAGGAGGGGGTCCCCGGGGGGGGGGCCGGGGAGGGCCCCCTCCGGAGGAGGGGGTCCGGGGAGGGGGCGGGGCCTGCGGGGTAATTCCCCCTCCAGGCCCCTCCCCCTTCCCTGGACACCCCCCTCCTCCGGACGGGGTCCCGCCCCGGCCCCCTCCCGGGGACCCCCTCCTCCGGACCGGGGCCCGGGGGGGAGGGGGAGGGTGGGGCGGGCGGGGGGAGGACACCAGGGGACTGTGGTGTGGCTGGCAAGTTTTTTTTTTTTTTTTTTTTAACGTGTGTTCACGCTGCAGAGTGACGTGCCCCCCTCTGCTTCCCCCCCCACCCCACCCTCCCCCCCGGGCCCCGGTCCGGAGGAGGGGGTCCCCGGGAGGGGGCCGGGGCGGGACCCCGTCCGGAGGAGGGGGGTGTCCAGGGAAGGGGGCGGGGCCTGGAGGGGGAATTACCCCCCCAGGCCCCGCCCCCTCCCCCGGACCCCCTCCTCCGGAGGGGGCCCTCCCCGACCCCCCCCCCCGGGGACCCCCTCCTCCGGAGGGGGCCCCTCCTAACCCCCCTCCCCCCTGGGACCCCCTCCTAATGAGGGGGCCCCTCCTAACCCCCCCTCCCCCCTGGGACCCCCTCCTAATGAGGGGGCCCCTGTAACTCGGGCCCCCCGCCCCAGGACCCCCCCAGTGTGATGTTGGGAAAGCCGGAGCCCCGGCGGTGTCGGGCGGTGTGTTGGACTGCAATGGGGGGACCCGCAGAGCGGCTCCGGCCCCGTGTGGGGACCCCAGCGAGGGCGGGGGCGCCGGGCTCCGGCCCTCAGGGCTTTATTATTGCCCGGCACCCCGAGCCCCGCGGCTGCGAGAAAAGGAGGAGAGGGGAGGACGGGGAGACAGGAGAGATGGGGGTGGTGAGGACGGGGAGGGAGAGGGGTCGGAGTGAGGAGGGAAGCGGGAGACGAAGGGAAAGGCCGAGTGGGGAGAAGAGGGACGGTGAAAAGAGGAGGAATAGAAGGGAGTAGCGGGGAAGGGACACGACAGGAACGAGTGGGGGGAGTCGGGTTTGGGAGAAGAGGAAAGGAGCGTTTTCGGGCAGGAGGGAAGTCGGAGAAAGAAAGGGAATTCGCGGAGAAGGAAGGAGGGGTAAAGAGAGGGACAGGAGGGGAGGCCGAAGCATCCGCGCCTTACCTGCGGAGCCCGCACAGGGAGCTCCCGTCCGCACCATGCTCAGTGAGCAAATGGCGGTCGAGGCGATTTCCGGGGTCTAAAACACCTCGGCCCCGCCCCGCGCAGCCGCTCTGGGGCCCCGCACACCTGAACCACGCCCGCCGTGCACACCTGAGCCGGCCCCGCCCGCCGTGCACACCTGAACCGGCCCCGTCCCTGGTACCGCCCTTTGTACCGCCCGGACCCGCCCCTGTCCCCGCTCCCTGTTTTCAGGCCCCGCCCCCCGCACCGCTGTCCCCCGCCAGGCGGGGGCGCCACGCTCGCACCGCGCTCCGTGTCCGCCAGAGGGCGCCCTGCGGGGTTCCGGCCCCACACGGCGGCTCCGCACCGGGGAACGGCCGCGATCCCGCACCCGGCAGCGCCCCGCGGCCATCCCGGGCCCCAAACCGGTCCCGGGCCCGATGCCGCTTCCATCCGCCCGACGGGGGACAGGCGGCACCGCCCGGCACACCCCAGCGGCGCTCTGCCCCCCACCCCCGGCCACGGTGGCGGTGGCACCATCGCAGCGCCCCGTGACCGCGCTCCGTGGCCCCGCCCCTCGCACCTGTGCCGGCCCCGCCCCCCTGTCCCCCCGGTCCCGGGGCCATCGCTCGGGAGCCTCGCTCGGCGCTGTGCGAGCCCCGCCCGACGGCTGCTCCCGCCGGGGACCGCTCGGAGCCCGGGGTGCTGCGGCGGGGGCGTGACCGCGGCCTGGGCTGCGGGGGCCGAGCGCTGCCTGGCTCTGCCGGGGGTCCCGGGCGGTGCCGCCTCTCCCCCGTCGCCATCGGGACTGGCATCGCTATGGGGCGGGAGGAGCCTGGCTCTCCTGAGCCCCCAGAGCCCCGTCCCGGTGTCACCTTCCGTGTCCCGGCGCCGCGGGCGGGAGTGGCGGGCAGGGAGCGGCAACCGCCGGCCCCGCCTTCCCGTCCCGCTCCGTCGGGCCCGGGCTCGCCGAGCCCCGGCCGGGACCCGCCCGGGCCCGGGGACACCGCGGCTCCCGCCCCGCCTCCTGCCCCCGGCACCTCCCCGCCCGCCCGGCAACGGCCCCGGGGCCTCCGGCACCCGAGACCGCGGCGGGGGCTGGGCCCGAGCCCCCGAACGCCGGCCCCACGGGCCCCGCAACGCCGCGCTCCCGGCTCCTCACCCCCCGCCCATCGGCACCGGGGAGAGGCCCCACGAGTGTCCCGGCTCCGGGAAGAGCCTCGGCCGCAGCTCGGCCTCCGCTGCCGAGCGCCACGAGGGAGCGCCTGAGCGCTTCTCTCAGCCCCGAAGCCGCCCCCGTCAGGCCGGGGCCGGGCCCGGACAGCGCCGGGCCGGGGCTCCGCCTTCCGAGCACTCGCACGCAGCATTTGGCCTCTGGCCCCGGGCCCCAAAATGCAGGACTCGGCCTCTGTGCTCGAGGCCTGGGTGAGCCTTGTTCTGCACCCCCAAACACAGGGCTCAAGTCCCGGCTTCACAGCCCTCGGCCTGGCCAGGTGGGACTGGGTCCAAGTGCCAGCAGCGGAGGACTTTGTCCCTGAGCCCTCCTCACCTTCACCACCACAAAAACAAAAAAACAAAAAAACAACCCACAGGACTTAAGACTCCGATTCTGAGACCAGAAAAATGCCCAATTTATTAGTCTCAGTTCAAAGAGTCATGGAATTGACTGTGGACATCCCCACAGATGGTCACAGGGAATGGACCTCTCACACATTTGATTCTCCTGTGAGAACTGCTTCAGGCTAGCAAAAAACCCACCCGTGGCATTAGAAGGTAGGAAGCCTGCCCTGAAAGGATGCCATAAAACGCAGCCCGTCTGCAATACCGCGTTATCCCAGCACTGTGATATCCCATTATCCCCAGCCGGGTTTGTTGCGCCGCCTCCGGCTCACGGAGCGATGCCGCTCGTGGCTCCGGGCGCTGCCGCGGCGCGGGGAGCAGCCCCGGATCCGCTCGGCCCGGGGGAACCGAAGGGGTGCCCGGTGCCCGGGCCGGAGCGGGCAGCAGCGGGTGACGATCCGGGCGCTCCTGCCCGGCTCCTGAGCTCAGGCTGAGGCAGCTCCCAGCTGCCGCCGCCGGGAAGGAGCAGCTCCCCAAGGATGGCCGCGCTCCCGGGCCATGGCAGCTGCCCCGCCTCTCTCAGGGACAGCGGCAGCTTTGGCAGAGGAAGCGGAGCCCCAGCGGCCGGGGCTCGGCAGCAGCCGGCACCGGGCCCCTTGCACTGAGCGGGAGCAGAGGGACGGGCCCGAGCCC
Source organism: Molothrus aeneus (assembly GCF_037042795.1). Lineage (NCBI taxonomy): Eukaryota > Metazoa > Chordata > Aves > Passeriformes > Icteridae > Molothrus > Molothrus aeneus. The sequence goes on along the minus strand of NC_089649.1, from coordinate 7,841,545 downwards.
GGGACTCGCATCCCGCCCGGGGACTCGGGGACGCGGGCTCTCTGCTCGGGCTCCGCCAGGAGGAGGAGGCGGATGGGAGTGCCCGGGAGGAGCCGGCACTGCCGGCCGACAGGGCTGCTCCTGAGGGGAGAACTCGCTCTGTGCTCCTTGGGCGGGATCAAGGCATGGCCAGAAGCTTTCATATTCATTTTACAGACTCTCGCACACCGACCGCTACCAACGTGCACTGTGCAAAACAGCCACAATGGCTGCAGGCTCCAAAACAAAGATAAACAATGCTGTTCTCCTTTCCTTCTTTACGCAATCACACCTAGCTAAGATTCATAACACCTGATGCCATTTTCTGTTTAAAACTCTGGCCAATACCATGCCACTGACTACGTCTCAAAAGCAGAAAGATGACAGCCATCAATTAAACCTGATGGCAGATCTTTGCCTATTTAGCTTTCCATGACAGAAATCCCTGGATGGATCCACGTGCTCCTCTGCTCCTATCAGCTGAGGTTTTGTCTCACTCTAATCTCATTAGGATGCCCTAAATCCAACCTGTTCTGCTTCTCAGACCAAAGCCTGCTGCCATCTCTGCCTGTGACGTTTGCATGGCACACATTGTTACCACACTGATAATGGCAAAACAAATTGCCTCTCCTTCTTTCTGCAGTGAACAGTTCAGCTTCTGGGGAGCTGCAGCTGTGACACTCATGAGCAGCTCTCAACATGATCTCAACGTGGAGCTGCTCTTTTCCAAGTCTGCCCCTGTAGAAAATCCACGCTGTTGGAAAATGTCACCAAAGCGGGAATTGCTGCTGAAGCTCTCTTAGTGACAAGGGAAGAGCCATTCATGGGGCTAAAAGTGCCTCATTCCCACTTCTCACTGCTCTTGGATCAACCCATGTGTTCATTGCCATCTTCCTGAGAAGCCTCGATCTTTTGTAGTGGAATCAAAGCAAAGCAGAGCTGAGCAAAACCCCACCTGCTGGTATGATCCTTCCCACTGCTTTTATATCTGTTGTTCCAGCAGTATTTATTTCATTAATCAAAGGCAATTCCAAGAGTCTTTTTATCTCCACGGTTTACGGTTTTTTTTGCTGGCTTGGACTTTTGCTTTCTGCCCTTTGCCGGTCTGGGCACGTTCACCTTTCAGGATTCCCATCCTCTGCCCTGCCCGGGCTGCCTCTGGCTCAGCTCCCTTGGCAGCCGCTGCTTCCACCTGAGCTCTCGGCCTTTAGCTCGCGTCCCTTTCCATGGGCCACGCCTCCCAGCTGCCCCAGCCCGGGCATTCCCGCCTGGGAACAAGCAGGGATTCCCTGCCCTGGCCCAGGGAAGCCTCCGGCCCTGCAGGCATTGCCGAGGCTCAGGGGCCGCTCCAAACCTTTGGTGTCCCAGAGCTCCCGGATCAGTGCCAGGGCAGAGCTGGGAGCCTGTCCTAAGGAGCGGGACTGACGCACGTGGTGCCTGCAAAGTCCCCCATGGATATTGGATCCAGCTGGCAGGAGCAGGTGCGGCCAAGGCAGCCCATTCCATTTCCTGCCCACCGAGAGATCTCCAGCACTTCAGCCTGCTAAGGCTGGCACACAAATCCCTGCCCTGGGGCACGGCAGCGACTGCAGCGCACCCAGGAGAAGGCAAACGCAACGACCGGGGCTCAGTTCTGAGGCTGGGATCGAGATTCATTCTCAGCCATTTCAAACAAGGATTGCACCCCACTGCTCAGCTCTTTCTGCAGCTGGGACTCCAGGAAGAGGAGAAAGGAGGCAGTTTACTGGAGCCCCTTTCCTGCCAAACACTGAGGGTCATTCAGGTGCTGAGAGAAAGCACAGCCAGGGAGAGCTGCCCCTGCTCTGCTGGGATTGCACCCTACACTCACGAGGGACAGGTGGCTCTGTGAAATCGGTCTCAGCATTTTTGTGCCTCATAGCTCCCACTGAAATGATTTTGACCAGAACTGAGACTGCTGAGCGTCACTGAGCAGCACAGGAGACATCCAGCAATGCCCATGAGCTGGCAGAGATGATTGCTGGCGATGGCCTGAGCCCTGGGCTGAGAGTTCCAGTGGCAGCAGCAGTGACAGCCACCCCGGCATTGCCCAGAAACAGGAGAAACCGCCCCTGCCCTGCCTTTGGGGAGAATGTCTGCTGTGCATCTCCCAGTTACAGCCCCAGCGCTCCCTGGGCTCCTGCAGACATTAATTCCTTCTGCCTTCCTCACAAGGCATCTCCACTCGTTCCATCATCTGCCTGCTGGGCAATGCTCCCCTCCTTATTGCACAGGGGAGAGCGAGGAACTCTGCAATTGCCTGCACTGAGCTCCTCTCCCATCATCTCCCACTCCTTTCATGGCCTCACCAGCCAGGAGAAACATTCAAGGGGGAAAAAGTGTGCTGTGCTCTAGGCAAGGCCAGAAAGGGGCCTGAAGAGACAGATTTTGGATTAACTCTGGCTGGAGAAAACCAAAGGCAATCAGGATTGCCTCAAAATGAAAACAAGAAAGGAGGGGATTGTTAAAGCCATTTATAGAGTCACATTAAAGGTCTGTGCCTCAAGGTTTTGGCTTTTGGCACTTCCGTAAGCAGCACGACAGACTGTGGGCAACTGTGACAGACTGCACAGAGGAGGGTTTTTTTTAAAAATAATATAAATAATATAAAAATAGATATATCATTTTTATATTGTATATTTCTTTTATTTATTTATAATAAATATTTATAGATATCGGTGTATATATAATATATATTTGTATATTTGTATTTCTATTTTTATATTATTTTTATTATTTATAAAAAACCCCAGCCTATAACCAAATAAAATCAAAAAATCCCCAATTTATTTTAACTATATTTAAATATTTTTAGATTTACAATCTATATTTATATATCTTTGGATATATATATAAAATAGACTATCATTTATATATATTATGGTATGTATGTTACAATACTATACTATATATTATAGTTTTATATATTTATCTATTTGTTTTCTATATTTATGTTTACCACTATCATTTTATATTTATTTTTATATTTATATTTATTTCTATTTTCATCTATATATTAGACTATATCAATTCATTAACCCAACGCATCAGAACCACAAAAATCCTGCGCCTTCGTCAGGACCGGTGCGCAGCCCACGCTCATCCATCGCAGCATATCCAAACAAAACCTATTTCTAGGACTAACAGAACAAAGACCCCACGACATTTAACCCTAAGAAAAACTCAAACCAACCTAACTGTAAAGAAACTTGAAATCCCACTATAACTAGCCCAAAACCTCTGTACATTCTCATCATAAACGTCCTCCTAAACCAATGGCTCAAAAACCCAAAAAACTCAGATACACATTGAAAATGACAGAACTGCTAGTAAAACCAAACATCCATTAAAAAAATCAAACCAACTCACTAAACTCAAAACCCTACAACTGACCCTAAACATTACTAAAAAAGCCCCCAAAGTTCTACCTTTATGCTAACTCACAAATAATAACCAATAATCTATAAAAATTATTTTTAAAAATTAAAAAAAATCATGAAAATAAAAAATCAAAACTATTAAAATACTAAAAAATATCACTACCCAAATTAAAAGACATATTGCCTATAAAAACCCACCATATAAATGCCCCTGTCTCCAAAAATAAAACTAAAAAAAAAATCAAACCAGAAAGAAATCGGAACTTAGGAACGCTAAAACCAGAACGTTCAAGAAGTTCCACCATATCCCTGATCATACACCAACTACAAACAACATGAAACAATACAAACAATTCTTAAAAACCGCCTTAAAACCACTACATTAAAAACCCTTTCAACAATTCAAAACTGCATTGAACAAAAGCCATCTAATAAATTAACACCCAAAACTCCAGCAGCCCAGCTGGCCCTACCAAATCTCTCTGTTGATACATACAGTAAACAAAACCAAAATCCCAGGAATACCTATCAGAAGTCTAGGAAAGAAACCTCTTGAAATTAATCCTACCTCAAATACAAACCAACCCGTCCAGAAAGTGAGCTTCACTCAAAAAACTATTTACACAGAGTTAATACTCTGTGAATAATACTCTGTAATACCAAGAATTAAAACAACACACCATATACCACCAACAAATATCACAGTGAAGGAAAAAACCCCACTTTTTTTTCTTTTTTATTTTTTAAACTAACTTCTTTTATTAGCCAGAACAAAAGATTTTGCCAGGACTGCAACAACTTCTTCTTCTTCTTCTTCTGAAATGTCCCTTCTCCTTCCCAAATTCCTTACAACTTCTGAGTTTAAATCCAAGCCAAAAGCAAAATTCGTGCACTTGTGAGGCCGGTGCTCCTGTCAGATTCTCTGTCTCACTCCACATCTTCTCACACTTTCAGTCTGAGCGCTGTCCTGCCCTGATGAGTTTGACAGAAGCATTGGCACATGTTAAGAGAGCATTTCCCTCCCTCCCTCCCTTCCTCCCTCGCCAGAGCTGGTTTCCTTAGCGCATTTCAATCGGTCCCAAGCCCGCAATGATGCGCGCTCACCTCAAGGCTCACAGCAAGCACGCAGCATTGGCTCCAGGGCTCCGTGCCTTGGATAGCTGAGAAAACTTCCCATGAGCCTCTGTCCCAAGACATTGGAATGCAATTTCCCTGCGCATTTGGTGGCAGCTTTGGGTCCCTCTGGGGGACGGCACCCAGCGTGACCCCCGCCCCTCGCCCGCCCCCCACCTGCTCCTGCACCGCAGTGGGGCTCCCTCTCCTGGGCACCTCGGGGTGCCCCCAACGGCATCAGAGCCCCGAGTCTTCACCCCCCCTTTGCCTCTAGTTAGAAACTACACTGGAACTTTTTTCTGGAAACAAAGACACGACCTAAATCCTCTCCCCATGTCCCAGACAGACAGATATTCAGTTCTTAGTTGACTGGGCAGCAGTTTCTTAAGGAGAATGATAAACAATATGGAAACGTTTTAGCTACAAGCAATTAGGCAAATCTGAACAAGGTCCTGGTGGCCAGCCACTGCAGTTATTTTGAAGCAATTTTTTAAACAGTAAAATACTGATTCCACAAAAATAAAGCAAAAAGCTGACTACTGGCTAAGAAAAAATTAACTTTTGACAACAACAACAACATTCCAATGACACAGGCTTTTTCCCAGTGTCATACCTTATAACTACCTCTCTTGGGAATTCTCATGGTGGATCCCAAAATGAATAAATCCCTCAGAGTGTCCTAAAGCAAAAGTAGCACGCTGGAGCTCCTCACACTCCCAGGAGGGCAGCACAGCGTGCACCGAGTCTGCAACAAATTCTGCTCAGTGAGGGTCTGCAAACAAAGTTTCAAGTGATGAATTGAACTCATTTTCAAGGGACGCTTTATAAGCACAGAAGCACAACAAAGAACAAGCAGAAACAATCCTTACAAACACCAGCAAGTTTTATTTAGCATGTATGCGACTGATTGCCACCCTATGGCTTCTCCCTTGGTTTGTCTGTAGGTTCAGGAGGATGATAATGCACACTCTGCCTTCCCTGAACCCCCCAGCAGCCGAGCGCTGCTCAGCGCGTTCAGACCATCGGGAACTGGGTCACGCACACCCGGATGGGCCGGAGCTGCTCTGCTGGAGACTGGGGAGACGAGAGCAGGGAGGCGCTGGCCCAGGCGTCGTCCCAGTTCTATTGCTGTGTGACGAGAAGGAGTTTGCTCCCAACAGCTGCAGCAACCCTCAGCTCGCTCCCGTGCTGAGTATCAATGGCACACAGAGGGCAGCCTGAGGAAATAATGGGCTGGGCTCTAAGGGGCTGGGACAGGCTCTGATTTTTTGTTTTGTATTTGCATGATCATCGGTACAACAGGGCTCTGATGGATGACTCGGCAGCACGCAATTAAAAACTCCTCCGTAGGATGACATGGACTTGTAGGAAAAGACAAAAGCCTATCACCCTTCTGAAATCTCCTTTGAATCCCAAGCACGTGGATTGTCACTGTACTGCAGCTTCCAGGTTTTCAAAGCAGCTTACTTCTGAAGGCCAGGAAACATTTATTCCTACAGAAACAATGGGCAGCACCCGGGCTAATCTAAGCACTCCTGTTTGATAGGGGATCTGCCAGTGTGCCAGTCCAGCCTAAGGTGTGCTTTATTTCAGTCTAACGTCCCCACAAAATTCTCCTCATAACCCCCAACCCTGAAATCTTATTTTTCCCTAAAGCTTCTCATCATTAGCAAATTCAAAGTAACATGGTTTTTTTACAACATTCAAAAATGTCATGCTGGACTGAACTAGAGAGTAATTTTCCAATATAAGCTTAGCAAAGTTTGAATTGACTTGTCCAGACCAAAAACCTACAAGTGAACACCTACACCTGCCTAAAAAGACCTAACGAGCCCCTGGCAGCCACCGGCATCAAAGCACAGGGGATGTTTCTAATCCAGGCTAAGGAGAACAATATCACCTTTTGTTCTCTCCAGTTTGTTTCCTCTGCAGTCCTATTTGCTCCTTATGATTTTTACACTCTCTGTATCTTCTCGGGCAGCGCTGAGTCTGACGACCAGGATACGAGAGTCCTTCCCTGCCCTACGGAGAGAACCAGGAAAAAAAGTTACAAAAAGAACAGGGCAGTTTGAAGTTAATACTTCCGACGAGAAGCAGCACCTGACAAACAGAGTGAACAAAGCGTGATACCTCCCTGGGGACAGAAGACTTACAAACTCTCCGGGATTTACAATTCCAGTAACCAAGCCCTTCAGCACAGCAGCCAAGTGTCCCATTAGGTGGTGCTGCACCAAGGAATGATCCGAGAGGTTCCAAAGAGTGAAATGCACATTATTTTGCAAAGACATAAAATCTTGCAAAATAACAAAACTACAATAGATCTAAACTACAGGGCAAGAGTACAAGTGTTAACTTGAGGAGCTGGAACCATCCAGGTGAGCAACTGCTACCTGGATCCTCAACAGAGTTTGAGGAACCCTCCAGGATACAGAAGGGTTTTCCCCAGAAATGTCACAGGCCGAGTTTTGACAGAAGTACACTTGCCAGATGCTCAGAAACGTCACCCATCCTCCTCCGGGTGTCCTGAGAGAGCTGCGAATGGCTCTCACGTGGTTTGAGCTGGTTCTGTAAGGGCTCAGGGTGAATTTCACCAGATGCAGCCAAACTGGGCAACACCCAGTGGGACAGAAGGAACCCAAAGCTTGTTTTACCCAAAGCTTGGGTAAGCAGAGCTCCAGCAAATACTGAGGAAACGGACAGAACAGGGTAACAAATAAAAAACATACCTTTTTTTTTTTTATCTTGCCTTTTTTTTTTATGTAGGTGAACAAAACAATTAAGGAGAAGGTGAAAAACTCACCATGACTGAACATTTCATCATCTGTAAGCTGACCATCCTTAGCACAGAGGACTCCAAATTTAAAATTCACCGATCCCTGGGACATAAAACCAAATATTATTTGGTAAACAGTCAAACAGAAGATGTAAAAATTTGTTTCCTCTAAGGACTTTCAAGTATGTGTGTATCTTTGTATACATTCTACACATTAGAACATCTCATACCACCTCCTAATACATAATCATTTACCTTTACATTTTGATAGTATAGCATAAAATTATTTCCTTAAATTGGTGATCTATTATTATTAAGTTGGTGCTTTAAGCTATTTTTGCTGTCATGTTCAAAAAAACATTAATTCTTTTGACTGTAATGAGCAATTGATTTCCAAGCCATCATAAGCCCTTTAAAATACAAAGCTGCATTCACCGGACGGGTCTGTGAGCAAGAAGTAGTCAGGCTTGTACTCACCTCTTGCTCTTCCAGAACCAATAAATCCTGTCAGCAAAACCAGCATCTTTAGCCCCCTCCTATTAAAGATTCTACAAGGATGATGGTTTTATTTGTGTTTCAAAGTTTGGATTTGAAATGGCCAGTTCAATGGATAAAGAGACAGTTTAAGCAGTATCACATTATAGTTACTACTATTATTATCTGCTGCTGGAAGAGACAAACCAGTGGTATCTATACTTAATTACTTCTGTTTCCAGAAAATAATAAAGAAAAAGAACCAAACAAAAAAAAGTCCCTTCCTACCTTTTGTATCTCAGGATGAAAAATGTCTCTTGGGCTCTTCTCCAGTTTCTCCAGACTCCTGGCACTGAAATGCAAAGGAACGAGTGCTTTAGAGGAGGGCAAGTGCACATTCCAACCCCGAACCACCAACCGATTGCAGTTACAGCGCTTACAAAATGAATCGTTCCCAGAGCCTCTGGGAAATGGAACGATTGGTGCAACTGCCATTTCTTCCCCAAAATACTGACTTCCAACACTTCCTAAACTTAGTTTGCATTTTAAAAACAGAAATTAGGGAGACTCAGGGTGGAGATCAGGTTGAAATTGATTTCCTTCTAAAGCACAGGGCTCTGTTCCATCACCCTTCACTTTGGCTCCACACAGAATCAAGGGGAGCATTTTAGGAGGGCTCAAGAACCAATTCTATTTCTCTCTTTTTCTAGTTCTCTGTCTTCCTAAATAATTCAAGGCAAGTCAAATGAAAAATGACAAGTTCAGCATCAAATCCACACTTTTCCCCTTTGTCTGCTCAAGAACAGGCTTTAAAACCACTTCTTGCTGCCTTCAACGATTAAGACTTGCAAAACCATTTTTACATGTTTTATAGGTTTATCATAAAAACCACAGAATGCAAGCTCTGAATTACAGGAAAAGGTACACAGGCAAATATCTAAACTGATGGCTTATTTGTCAATCCGTACTTAATAGAGATTGCACTGAGAATGGTTTTGTGGGACTCTAAGGGAGACAGATTTTCTGAGTACCCTGTAAACAAGAAAAGCTGGGATATATTACAGGACATACCCACTTTTTCTGCATATTCAAATAGGATTATCAATAAAAACATGTCAGTTAAAAAAGAAGGAAGAAAACCAAGGTAATTTTATTTAGCTATATTTACTGCCGATTTAGAGAGAAAAAAAAAGTCACAGGTGCTGCAAAGAAAAAAAAAGTGAACCATAAATGCCTACAGTAGAACTTTAAACCAATTGCTTGGATAAAAGCATCTCATGGAACATGAAGTAGAAAAAAAAGCGAAACCAGTATCAGACCTGCCTGTTTTCTTACCATTGCACAAGAAAATCCGACAAGCGGTATAAAGTCACTGCCTAAAACCGATCCTAGGATGTAACCAAGAACAATTGAGGCATTTGCTAATCTAAACGGAAACCTTTTCCGGACCCTAGTGTCAAATCACACGTTTTGTCTTGCAGCAGCTCGAGGCTGGAGAGCATTTCCCCTGGGGGTCGGGAGGGTAGGGGCACCAGGGGCTGAGTTTGCGGATCGCACCTGTGCCAGCAGAAGGATCCAGCCCGGCGCTCCTTGCGCTCGCCATTCTCCGGGCCATCGCTGTGTTTTACTGCTCAGCGATGCCGCTCCATCTGTTTGCGTGGAAGAAAGAGCCACGAGCACTGAGGCACTCAGCAGCCGTGTCATTCCAGCCGCTCGTCCGCCCCGGCCCGCAGCAGCGGCAGCAGCCCGAGGGACACGGCTGCAGCTCGGCGGCTCCCGCGCCTCCGCCCGCCGCCGCACAGTGACCGCGGCAGCGCCCGGCGCCGCTCGCCCGGGGCGGCTCCTGCAGCTCCCGGCCCGCGGCAGCAAAGCACCGCCTGGCGCTCCGCCATCGGCGGGCTGCAGCGCGCCCCGCCCGAGCTGAGCCCTCGCCACCGGGACCGCTGAGCGAGGCCGAGGCACCGGGCGGACGCCCCTTCCGCGCCGCTCGGCTCCGTGCGGGCGGCCGGACGGGGGCTTCGCCCCTCCAGCGTCGCTGCCGCGGCTCCGTCCCGCGCGGGAGAGGCGCCGGGAGCCCCCCGCGCCCAGCCCGCTCCCCCGGCGCGCGGCCGCCTCGGGCCGCCAGCCATTCATATGGCGCGTCGGCCGTTGCGTCAGACGCCGCGCTTTACGGCCGCAGGGCCTGCCGGGAGTTGTAGTCTCGGACTGACAGCCACCGCTCCGTTTTCCGCCACCGGGAGCTGCGCTCCCGCCGGGGGTTCAAACGGCTCCTTCGCTCCTGGGCGCGGAAGCACCTTAGGCAGCACCGCCCCTCCCGAATGTCCTTTCTTTTCCACTCCAACTCTTTTTTCTTTTTTCACTCTGTTTTTCACCCCCTTTTCCACTCACACTCTTCCTTTTTCACTCTCACCCTTTTCCTTTTTCACTTTTCTTTCTTCTTTTCCTTTCCTTTTCCTTCCCTTCCCCTTTTCTTTCCCCTTTCCTTTCCTTTCCTCTTTCCTTTCCCTTCCCCTTTTCTTTCCTTTCCTCTTTCCTTTCCCTCCCCCTTTTCTTTCCTTTCCTCTTTCCTTTCCTTTCCCCTTTCTTTTCCTCTTTCCTTTCCCTTTCCTTTCCTCTTTCCTTTCCCTTCTCCTTTTCCTTTCCCTTCTCCTTTTCCTTTCCCTTTCCCTTTCCTTTCCTTTCCTTTCCTTTCCTTTCCTTTCCTTTCCTTTCCTTTCCTTTCCTTCTAATCTTGGCTTTGCATTTTAGCTTTAGAATAAAAAAGCAGCAGTAGAAACGTTCAGGCTTCCTAGGAGTGCAAAAAACCCCAAAACTATAATTATTTTAGGAAAACTATTTCCTCCCTGGGAGCCTGAAATTTTCTACAGCTGCACGTGACATAGAGCTTTTATTCCTTCTTATAAATGGTCTGTACTTTATACTTTATACAGCGCCCCCTGCCGTCTGCACCGGCGCACTGCAGGCAGAGTGCCGCCTAATGACGTCACCTCGTCGACACGGCGCCCCGCCCCAGCCACGCCCCCAGCGCCCCAGGAAAGACCCCAAGGCGTAGCCGTTTTGCCAGCTGCCTGATCAAAATGCCGACACCCACCTCGAGCCCTAGAAACGATTTCCCGCAACGCCGAACCCTGCAGGCGAACCGGAATGCCATCACTGCAATTGAAACGCCACAGAAAATCTCGTCGGGGCCGCGCCGGCGTCGCTGTTCCGTGCAGGCATTTCGGATAGACCGCCGGGGGTCCTCCATTTTCCCGCTCTTTTGGCCGCCATTTTGAGAAGGTCAAACGAAGTCCCCCCCCACGCGCCACTCCCAATAGGGCTGTGGCCTCTCGGCTGCCTGTCGGTGAAGGGCTGCAGTACCGCGCTCTGCCCACAAGGCGGCAGCACTGGCGCCCACCCCAAAAGAACAGGGGCGATCCCCCCCAAAAACTCCCCTAAAAATAAATGCCAAAAACCTGCCTCTTACCCAACAAGAACCAAACAAGCCCCCTTTCTTTAAAACCATCTTTAAATAAATTTTATATTTATAGTTTATTTATATTCACATGCATATTTATACCGGACATTGATGTGTTATGTCATTTATACAATGTATTATGTCTATTCCTATTATCTGTATTTATTTATATTTTGTGGTTTTATAAATATCATTATATATTGATTGTATATTTCTAGATTTAGATTTAGATTTCTATCATACTTTTGTTATTCCAAATAAAAATCCCGTCTCTAACCAAACAAATACCAAAAATCCCTTCTTTTAAACTATATTGAAATATTTTTATATTTATAGCTTGCATAATTATATTCACATTTATATTCACAGTTTACACTGATGCATTATATTAATAATTATATATAATAATTATAATCTTCACATAATATAAATTATTATTTTTATTATGTACCATATCTACTGCTACAACTTATTTTTTCTAATATTTTCAATTTTTATATAAATCTTCATGTATTCATGAGATATTTTTACACTTAGATTTCTACCTTTATATTATTTGTATTTGTAGTTTTTATAATAAAACCCCTGCTTTTGCCAAATAATAAACAAAACCATCCTTTATTTTAAACTACTTTAAAAAATATTGTTATATTTATATTTACCATATCTATAAGTTTTTATATATTATATCATATTGATGTACTATACTTATAGCTATTTTATAGCTATTTCCTATAATATATTATAATAAGATATACACAGTATCACTTGTATTATGTGTTGTATGGATTTATGTCACTTTATATTTACAATTATTTAATAATTATATATATATATCTGCATAGATTCGCAATACATTTCTATATTTATATTTTCGTTTGAGTTGTGTTTATATTTATCATCTCTATTTAAATAACTATAAACATACATAATACTCTATTAAAATATACAGTCTCTTATTATATCATGACTCATGTTACGTGTTAAATTTTAAATATAGACCGAATATATAAAAATAAAAGTCTATTCCCATTTCTACACATCTATTTGTTCTGTTTAAATATAACTATCGTTAGAATTTTACATTTAAAATCCAATTCCTAAATAAAACGACAAAACAAACAGCATCGAATTCTCACCAATATCTTCCAAAACCATCAAGACACCTCCACCAGCCAAACAACTGCCAGCGAAAAAAACACACGACACTCTTTTCACTAACAGTTCTCATCACATCAGAAAAATGGAACCAAACTAAAAGAAAACCCTAGAGAAACACACGCAGCAAATCACAAAAACCTCTAAAAAAAAAACCAAACCAACTCACTCAACTCCCAACAGTGCCACTGACCCTGAACGTTATTTAAAAAAAAACCCCAAAATTCTACATCTACACTAACTCAAAGAATAAGCAATACTCTGTCAAAAGAACTTTAGAAAGCGAACTAATTAACGCAATAGAAAAAAACAAAATCTCAACCACTAAAAAATAAGAAAGTAACTACCCAAATAAAAAAAACTACTTAAAAAACCCAACATATAAATACCCACGTTCCCAAAAATAAAACGGATCAACAACCAAATACATCAAAGGACAACAAAAAATGAAAAAAAAGAAAAAAAAATCAATTTGTAAAAAAAAAAATATTCCCCAAACCAAATCAACTTAAATTTACAACAAAAAATTATTCCCAACTGAAGAATAAACCCATAGAGCCTCATTCTATCAAAATAAAAATACCACCCAGAAATAAACACAAAGCCTAAAGAGAAACGTAACCGTTAACAATATCTCCCAAATGATCCGTAACAATAAAACATACACTACAATCAAACAAACCAAATCAATAAAAGCCCTGGAAGACGACAAACACAAACGCAATTAGAGAGATTTTAAAAACCCCGCTGCTATTAACGACACGACGCCACCTCGACCCCACCGAAACAAACGCTACACGCCCACGCTAATAAAAGCCACCGCGACAGAATTAAAATCCGAGCCGCTGCTTCGCGCAACGACCCGTAGAAACCATTGCACGCCTTTAAAAACAGAATAGCCCGGCAAAAAAAATATCCGACTACAGAACTCGATTCAAACCAAACCTTTACCGTCACCACCTGAACCGAGAACCGTACCGGTCAGGAAGAACGCCAGAGCCCTTAGCGCACACCCACTGCGACCCACACAAAACCGTGCGATCGATCCCTACAGAGCACCTCCGAACCACGACACCCAAGAACTCGCGGCAGCCGAACCCCGCGCTGCCGGCCCCGGACGGAGCGCGGCTCCCGGCGGCAAAGCGGCTCCTCCGGCGCGCAGGGGCGGCGCCGCCCCGGAGACCCCCCCGCCCCCGCCCGCTCCCCCTGCCCGGCGGGGCCGGCACCGGGCCCGGAGCGGACAGAGCGGCGGGCACCGGCCGGGCCGGCGCCAGCTGCCCTCGGCTCCGCACGGCGGCTCGCACCGGCAGAGCGGCTCCGCCGCTGCCGCGCCAAATTCCCCGTGCGCCTCGGCACCCGCCCGGCCCGGGCCGGCAGCGCTCCCGAGCGGCAACGCTCCGGGCCGGGCCGCGGCCACAAGAAGCGCCCTCAAATGCAGCGGCACAGCCCCGACTGCAGCCCTGCAAACGCTGCCAGAGCTGCGGCTTCCCGCAACCGAACCCCGAAACTGACGCCGCGGGCGGCGCTCACCTCGCTTCAACAAGGGCAAAGAAATGGGTTCTCCCCTTCAAGTTCATCCCCTAGGAGAGCAGAAAAGAAGGGGTGTTCCTCAAATGAAAGCCTTCAAATGATGGGGAAGGGGGATTTTGACCTCAATTCAAACCCTTTAAAAGGAGGGACACCAGCGCTGTCCCCTCAATTTAAACCTTAGGATGATGAAAATGGGCTGGCTGCCTTCAAATCAAACCCATCAGATGACAACAATACTTTGCCCATTCCCGTTCAAATGGAACGCAGGGATTCCCTGTCACCCCTGGGATACCCCTAACAGCCGGGAAAAGGCAGGTTTTCCTTCAATCAACACCCTTCGAACCGCAGGTGAAGGCGGATCCCCCCCAGTTCAAACACAGACAATATCAGGAGAGTAGCTGCTTGCCTCTCCTTCATTTCTTTTGTCTTCACAAGCTCCGTTTTTGTTCCTGGGGAACCGGGGAGGGGGGACTGCCAAGATCAAATCGAAAAGGGAAAGGACCAAAGTCCCCGCTCCAAATCCACACGCGCTCCCCCGTTCGGCTGCTGCTTCCCGGCACAAAGATTCGTCCCTCGGCACCTCCTTGAAGCGATGCTCCGCCTATCCAAGCGCGTATCCAGGTGTTCGCCCGCCCAGACGCTGCGAGAAGCTCTCGCAGTCCTTCCATGAGACAGCCCCGGGAGCCCCCCATGAACCCCTCAGCAGCTCCATGCAAAAGGGAGCTGAGGCAAAGCCTCCCGTTTAACTTGTGCTGGGCTCAGGGTGTGACTGGAGCGGCACAAAGCTGCTCCTGAAGCAGGGCTGAACTCTCTTGGCTCTGTGTGTCACAGAATCACAGAGCAGTCTGGGTTGGAAGGGACAATAAGGATGATCCAGTTCCAACCCCCTGCAGTGGGCAGGGACATCTAACACCAGACCAGGTTGCTCAGAGCCCCAGCCAACCTGGCCTTGGACACTTCCAGGGATGGGGAATCCACAGCTTCTCTGGGGAACCTATGCTAGTGCTGGGGGAAGGTGATGGAGAGCACAAAGCTGGAGGGGAGCTTGTGAGGCATGAAAACACTGGAGTGTGCATGGGAATGTATTTCTATCCAGGGAGCTGGTGAATATGAGGTTTTATCTAAAATGAGTGCTCAGCCTGCAGCTTAAAGCTTTATATGACCTTTGAATATCACAAAGACCCCAGTCTCTCTCTCTGCTTCTGTAAACCCCATGATGCCGTGCAGATTTTTCATTCTGCTTTTCCATGAACAAACCATTTCTGTGGATGGCCCTCATTCATTTACAAAGCTCCTGTTTAATTATGTCTGCATAGGAGTCAAAGCCAACTGCCTTACAATCAAATCCTTGCAAAGCAAATAATAAAGCAATTTTTCATCTATACCCTGAGTGCCAGAGGACAGACTAAAAGAAATTCCTCCATAGCTTTAATACAGAAGAATTGCATTATTATATGAAGCTTTGTAAATATCTCTCTCTCTATATATATATGATGTCTGTTTCTGCAAACTGAAAGTTTAGGACTTTTTCAGAGGAAAGAATATCCTTTTGGCTTAGGTGTTCATTGAACATCCCATGAAATGTCTGCTTGGAATTAGGAAGAGGATGAGTTAAAGGCTTTTTTAGGCAGTGGGAGACCAGGGGCTTGACTAGTGTTGAAAAACTCAGAGTTACTTTCTGTGATGTATCTCTTGATGTTTGACTGAATTCCCTCTTCTGCAGGCCTGAAGCCAACTTATTACAGGCCATAAATTACAAAATGTTTGTGTTACTGATGCTGCCTGGATTCAAAATACCCAGAGGTTTTATTTATTCTGTAAAGCAGTGTATTACACCAGAAAACTTTAAGCTCTACTTAAGCATTATACTACAAAAAGTCCAGCTGATTTAAAAAAAAAAACAACAACAACAAAAAAACCTCAAAACAAAACAGTTACTACATATTTAAAAAGTTAAACTATTAGGGAGGAGATAAAAAAGAAGAAAGATACTTGTATGAAGACCTGGACCTCTTAATTTTTAAACCAGGCAAGGAATCCAACTTCCAGAGGAGCTGCAGGGCCAGAGCCAGGGTGTGGATTGCCATCGAGTGGGGTCTGGTCACTGGGGACAGGCACAGGAGTTTCACATTTCAGGGGATGCCTTGATTACAGTCCCAAATTAACTTGTTTTTACTTCAACTCTCCCTCAAGCTGCCATCAGGCTGAAAGGCTGTGGGTTTCCTTCTGCAGGAGTAAAACTACATCACTTTTTGGCTGGGTGTTGTGGGGCTGCTGTAGCACTGCAGGAGGAAACCTCAAGTCATTGCAAAGTCTGGCTGGCAGGGGTTCCACAGCAATCACCAAACCCTGCCTGGTAAGGGAGAGTGCCCTGCTCTCATTAAAAGCCAGTGAATGCAGGTTTCCAGTGAAATACAGCATTTATTCATTTGCAGTCATTTTCCACAGCATACCTTCAAAAAGACCCAGCAGTGTATGCTTGACAGGGCTCTTGCTAGAATGCAAGGAGGATTTGGACTGGTTTATCTACCCTGCCCTTGGGCAGGCTCTCCAAAAACCAGGACAGCATCTTCTGGTTGCAGAGTATTCCAGAACACTCCATAAAAGCTTTTTCTGAGGTCTCACCTGGCTGATATTCCTGTCCTGGGCACTGAAACACAAACATGTGATAAGAAAATGCCTTGGACAGCATTTGAGCTTGGTGGTTTGGTAAGGAAATGTAAATTATGTCACTAACCATGACTCCACTAGGTGGCACAGAAGTACTATTTTTGGGATCAATTTAAGCATTGCCACTGCAAGAAAATTTCCTTAAGGAAATCCAGCACGAGCTGCCTTTTCCATTCCCTTGGAGAGTCATCTCAAAGCATGAATATTGTGGGATTTGATATCAATAATTAATAAAAAGCCCTTAAGGTGAAAACCACTCAATCACTAGATTTGGGATTTTTATACCAGAGGGATCTTAAAACCTTCTGTGATGGCCCTGCCCAAAGGACAAAAAGCAGGAAAAGAGCTGCCAGATGAAGCATTGGACAAAATAAGGGAGCCAAGTGTGGAGTCTCTCCCTTGGCAGGGCAGGACAACGTGAATTTTCCTGGAGGAGCTCCATCAATGCCTCATCCCAGCAGCGTGAACCTTCCCTCAGCTTGTTGCAGGTTAGCCCTGGCACATTCCCACAGCTTTCACTCCAGTCCTGACACTGCACTGAAATGCACCAGTGCTGGCTGAGCCAAAGAGCAGGAATGCTTTTGATGGAGCTGGATGGGCACACTGCTAAGATTGCTCTTTTTTCCTATGCAGCTGCATACAAAAAAAACCCCAAAACCAAATCCATCAAGTCCCTCTGCACTGGAACAAATGTTTATTCACTTTTTTTTTTTTTTTTTTAAAGTCTGGGGGGTTTTTTTCCTATTTTTTATATTGAAAATCACTAACCTCAAAAACCAGATTTGTGGGGGTGTTTGGTTTAAAATGGGAAAGCTTTCAGATTCTGTGCTCTATGCAGAACAGGAATTTTGATTGGATGGCAACAAACTCCAGCCAGCTCTGTGCAGTCCCCTAAGCTCTTAATCAAGTGACAGGCCATTCTAGACTTTGGGGTAGAGTTTCCTATGACAGACAAAGCACTCAATTAATTTTGTCATTTCCCTCTGCTCTTGAATTTCCCTGTCTCAGACTTGCCCATACCCAGATTTTCATGGTCTCTGCATCCCTGTCACTTTCCTGTGGCTCCAGCTTTTGCTAAGCAGAGGTCACTGGTTCCAGCTGCCAAATGCCACTGGGGAGGTTGCTAACTAGTAATTATTTGTGTTGGTTCTCACACTTTGGCAAAGCTACTTGGCAGGTCCTGGTAACCCAATCCTGCACTTGGGTTATTACTGGGAGAGGGTGGAAGCTGCCCACAGCCACCCTTGCTGTAAATGTGACATATATTAAGTCCTACTGAAAGACTTGGACTGAAACCAGTGACTTTTTGTTCATTTACAGTTCTCTGCTCAAAAGATATTTCAGCAAAGGAGTGAAAGTTATAAACTTAGATAGGGATGCCTGTCAGTCTCAGTGGTTGCCCGTGGTGATCTTTAAATAATGGTACTATTTTAATTCCTCTGTTTATGTATTGGATGTTGAGTGCTCCAAAGACTTGAACGTGGCCAGCTTTTCTCCAAAGAGTTAGGGTGCTTGTTTCTTAAAATGCTGCCTTTCCCTATTAAAAATAATAATTATATATATTTCAGTAAAATATTCAGTCTGCATCTCCAAGGATTTTAGAGTAATATTGCCTGAGTTATCCCAGTTAAGGGAACTGAGCTGTGAGGTGTGAAGAGCTGAACAGCAGAAAGTGAAGCACAGCTGAATGCTCAAACCCAAACTATGGCTGCAATGTAGTTGGTATCTGCTGTGACTGAGGCACTTCTTACCATCATGAAAGGAATGATTCCTGTGAAACAGCTCTGAAGATGCAGAGAAATGCTTCATTTCCCGAGTCTGGGGTTTTGGTGCTCCTTTCCCCTTGCCAAAATGATTGGTGCTTGCCCAAGAACCTCAGGCCAGCTCTGGTGCCCCGCTTTAACTGGGCTCTGCAGCTGCAATCCCTTCCTGCCTGCCTGCAAGTGTTTTCCCCTCACTCAGTATCCATCAGTCACATGCACATGATGCCCATGGAGCAGGCTTGTCTTCTCCTTTTTTATGTTGTTATCTGAGAGATAAGCAGCTGTGTGTATCTGAGCACTTACACATGTGTTCCAAGAAACACAGGCTTAACTGCATTAGTGTTTTAATTAGGCAGCCACCTTTTGAAGTTTTATGGCACTCATGTGTCCTTGTGCATGTGTTTGGGGATTTAGCAATACCTCTCAGTTATGTAATGCATCTTCTTTTGTAGGTGACATTTAAGAAATAACAAAATCATAAATATTAGAGTGACTTCAGATGGAAAAAATTTTCAGCTCATTTCTTTGGCACAGCCCGTCCTGCCTCATGCTCCTCAAGCTTTATTGTATTTTATTGTTGTGCCTGCCTTTTGCACCATATAGTTTCAGCTGTTTCAGAGGCTGCTCTTCCCCCAGATGAAAACCAGCAGCTGTCTGATGGCAAGCACAGTGCTGCATACACACTGAGAACGTTTCATTCATGTAACAACACATTTTTTGGCTAAACTCTTTTTGAAGCCATTGAAAACATCCTGTTCCACGTTGGGATAGAAGGTGTAGTAGCTGTGCCCTGGTGCAGAGCAGGAGGGGTCCTGCTGGTGCCTTGGGAGCTGATGGATTTGGGTCAGCTTCTCCTGTCTGTGTTTTGCTGCTGGGGAAAAAGCTTTCCCCAAGTTCAGTATGGCAGCAGTGCAACAGAACAAGCCCCTGACCCCATCTGTAGCCATCCCCTGAATTTGGGGGTGTTCAGGTACATCCCACAGGTGACAGGTGAGTGGCTTTGCCTCCCTGAGGGCATTTCTTGGTGGCAGATTTAAGGCAGACTGGTTGCCAGTGGGAGGCAGCTGAAGGCAGGGCATCTAATTACAGGCTTTCCCCCTTTCCAGGGTAACCCTGTGTCACACATAAACCTGTCAAAATTCCTCACCGACAGGAAATATGATGGAAAGTCAAGCTGACCTCTCTTGAGGGTTTGTAGGTAAATTTCTGCTTTCCTTTCTTCTACTTTTGCTTGGCTTCAACCACCTTGAAATATATGTTTGGCAGAAAATTGTGCACTGCTGTAAATACCAGCAGGGAAAATGGCATGTCAAGGAGGATTCCAACACAAAGGAAATATTTCATGTTGCCCTGGTGGTGCCAATAAGTCCCTGTATACAATAAGGCTAGAAAGCAGTTTTCAGCTCATGCCATGCTCTGATTCAATACTGAGCATCTCAACTCCAAAAGACTGAAAGCCTCCTAGATTTAACTCCTCTGAAACAGCTTCATTTCTCCCTGGAGTCAGATGGAGGGACTAATGTAATCAACAGTTATTTCAGGAGGCAGGAGCAGATCCCTCAGGTTTTTGGGACCTGCAGCGCAGGGCTGAGCCAGTGAGATGCCTGCCCAAGGACAGGAAACCATAAATAGCCTCCTGGGGGGAGCTAGAATTTGAGTTAAAGCAGCAACAATTAGAGATGGAAACCTGAGAAAATACTGCAGTACAACAGTCCTAGAAAGGGGGGGGTGGATTTTTTCCCCATATCTATAAAAAGAACAGTCCAGCTGGGCAGGTGCCCCAAGAGGATGCCAAACACCAGTCCCCTCGCCCAGTGGCCATGAACACATCCCCAAAAGACAACATGTGCTCCTCATATCCAGCTACCACACATCCAGACCTGGGGAAGCAGAGGGGAATGATATTTTTCATGCAAATCTCTCAGTATCTATACTGGAATTTTTCTGACGGTCTCCCAAGAGCAGCATGGAACTGCTGATGTGTTTTCTCCCAGAAGAGCACAGCTTGAAGTGTAAACTAGGAGTTCCTCATTCATTACAAATCTTGCTTCAGGACATGGGATACCATCTCCTCTGCGTAGGTGTGAGAATAGGAAGGGATCAGGAAGGAACCAGTGAAATGCAGGGGCTAAAAATAACTGTATGGATTTTCTCTCACTAGACTTTAAAGCTTTGATCTCTTTTTGCCTTTGCTTCAGCAGAAGGGAGAGATCCAGCATAGCTGTTGATATTTACCTATAAGCCTTACATGAGTCTCTCTAAATTTGTGTGTACTAGCAATAAATAAAAAAGGATACAAATTTTAGCATCTTATAGCTCATGTGCCTTCTTGTGGTCTTCAACAGAGCAAATATTCCTCACTTTGGGAAATCCAATAAGAGATTTTAAACACTTCCTTGCATTAGTTACTCTGAAATGACAGCTTCTCACTTGGTATTGTGTGCTTGTGACACCTGATCTTGACCCAAAGCAGAAATAGGAATAATGCAAAAGAAAATATTCACTTGGCCATAGAACCAAAACCAACCTCTTTGTGGGTCAGTTCCTCATTTTGAGAGGGAGCTGTGCTTGAACACTCACCTCAGCAATGCAGGGTGAAGTCATTCTGATACTGTCAAAAGGAAAAGAGCCTTTATCTAATGTCTCTGCAATTTGTTTTAGTCCCCAGGAAGCAGTTTATACTATTTCCTCCCAGCTTCATTAATTGGTCACATAGAGAACTTGTAAAGGAGATGTGAATGTGCTATGTTCATTAATGGCTTAAATTCACGTTGTAGGATTTGGGAAATTATCTTCAGTTGAAATAATGCTGCATGGTCCCATAGGAAGCAAATTAATATCTTGTGTTTGTAAAACAAAGTTTGTAGAAACTTGCTGTTTTCATCATGTTATATCCTGAGCAGAAGCTATCATTTATTAAAGTGAAGTACTTAGGCAGGTAGACAGAGTGGAGAAAGTAATTACTCAAAAAAAAAAAAAGAAAAAGTTGGTCAGTCGAGTTTCTATACATTACAAATGGCTAGAATTTGGTAATGGCAGCGTGGTGGCAACCACTTAATTTGTTTTGACGCCATTCTGCAGGTGCTGAGGGTTCTTTTCTGGCAAAATGAAAGCCCTTTGATGTTAAAAATTGTGTTAAGACATTCAACTTTTACCCCCACCCCATTTTTGGTAATTTAATTATCCATTGAAGCAGATCATTTCACTGAAGGGCTCCAGCCTGCTCACAGCGCTTTGGGGATTTTTCTTACTTAACACTTTGTTCTAATTTATTGGTTCAGCACCGTTTTTCATGTCTCTGTGGATTTATAACCATAGGTCCCATTAACTTCAGCACAGCAGGTGGTATTCAAACTACCTGTGTGCTGTGCTCCAGCCATTGTGTAAGAAAACTGTCAGGGGAATGCAGAACGGTGCAGCCCCCTCGCTCACCTGGAATTACAAACCAGCACACACAGCATCAAAACCTGCTCTGAAGTGCACTAATCAGTGGCCTTCTTTTGAGAAGATGAGCACTGGAGGATGTAGTCAAGATTTAATTCTTAAAGGTGTCAAAATGTGCTCTGAAGCAGAGTAGTAAGCAGCCTTCTTTTGGGAAGGCAAGCATCAGAGAGGATCCAGTCAAGATTTAATTCTTAGAAGTGGTGCTCTTAGGCCCCCCAGTTTTGCCCTTTCAGCCATAATTCTGAGATCTCAGATTGCCCTCGTGGCCAGGCTGGGCTCTCTCTTGGATGAGGTCCCCAGCACATGGAGGCAGGGCTGGGCTCTGCAGGTGGGTGCTGAGGAGCACCGCGCCGACCTCTGGCTCACACGGCCTCGCCCTCCCCACCACAGCACCTCCCCAGTGGGAGATGGGGATTTATGGGGTTTATTTGCTGCTGTCAGCTACCTCTGATTTGTGAACAAGCTGGAATGAGCCTCGGGGAGAGGGTGGGAAGGACACAGAGAGGGATGGATGCTTGGGAGGAAGGTTTCGTACCTCCCCCTGCTCTGAGGGGCGGAACGCGTGATCGGCCGCTGGAGTTCTGTAGTTTCTGTCTCGCCTGGTCAGCTGGGGGAAGAAAAACTGCAAACTGATGGCAGCCTTGAAACAGGCACTTGAAGAGTTTTGGGCTTGTCAGGGTTGTTTCAACTACCTGCAAGTAGAAATCCTGAGGAAGGGGAGGGCATGAGGAAGGAGCAGCTGGAGCCTCTGGTGAGCTGTGATTGAAGTGTTCTGAGAAGGGAGCTCTTCATGAGACAAACAATGCAGGAGCCTTTCTGTTTACACAAACTCAAATGAAACTGGAAAATCATGTATTTTCTTCTTTCTGGTAACTTACTTGAAGTTTGCAGGCTCTGCATTTGGATGGCCCATTGCTCTATCAAGTTTCTGAGGAGAGGCCCTGCTCATTTCTCCATGGGATGCCCCAAGGATTCCCAGGTGCTTCTCCACATCTTTGCTCCTCTAGGTGTGAGCCTGGCCACCATCCCTTGCAGCATCCCAAAACCCTTCAGGTGTGTGTGCCACAGCCCCAGGAAGGTGTGGGGAGAATCCAGCTGCTCCTCCTGTGCCTCTGGTGCAAAGTGTGGGTAGCTGCACACGAGGGAACCCTGGGCAGATTAAATCATGAGGTTCTGGCATTCAATAAAGCTCTGTCAGAGCTGGATTCGTGGCTGAGCTTCATTAGTGAGGAACCAGAGGGATGTGCTGAGTGATGTGCTATCTTTTTAATCATGTTAGTCCACGTGAGACTTGGACAGAGTTATTTATTACCCATCCTGTTCTCATAACTGAGGTTTCCAGCTCAAGCTGAGGGACAGGAGATGCCAAGCTTCGTGCTTGGTTTCTCCTTTTTCTTCCAACTTTGGAAGAAGCTGCTAATAACACTCAAAAAATCAGTGTTACTTCTCAGAAATTTACACCATGCTGCCAGTTCCTGTAAAAACAGACAAAATGATTAGTTTTCCCTGGGATCAGGTCTGGGAGGCTTGGAGCATGTTAAAATGAAGATTTTTGCTGTCTATCTTGCAGACCAACACACAATTTATTTTCTAATACTTTCTTGCAACTTGAGGATAAGATTTTCTTTGCTTAATTTGCCTAAAATTTGTAGAGGTCTTTTTCATACTCACCTCACAGTATGATTTCTGAGCTGAAACTCTGAGGAATCTCATCACAAACTCTTGAGGAAATTTGAAAAGAAAATTATGAAGGTAAATGTCAGTGCTCCCGTGAGCTTTATAGCCAAATAATACAAATAACAAAATACACTTTAGTTTATCTACAGCTATTTGTGACTCAGGAAAGCTCTGGCATTTCCATGTGTGCAGGATTAGATGGAAAAGCTGGCACAACTGTGGTGACAGCAAACATCTCACTGTACTTAGGTGGACAAAATCTCATCTTACTGTAAGGCTTTATCAGAAGTACGGTGTGTAAACAAGGGATCAAAGTGCACCCAGCATTCCCAGGCTGGGGAATAGGAAATGCCTGCTCTCTTCCATTTCAAATGAACTCCTCTAGACAAAAAAGTTGCAATTATCCAGGCAGCTCTAAGGAGATGAGTGAGCAGCTACTTTAGAAGCAGTGCTGGTGTTAAGCATACACAGTTCAGGTGTTGCCTTCTGGCAGTTTTTGCGTGTTCTTTAATATTAATCTTTGTAATTTAATAGGCATAAATAGAGATCATAATTACCTTAAACAAAAATGCTTTTAAAGTTTTGTCTGGCACATTATTTTGGACTTTTTTTCTTCCTTTCAAACTGCAAACCATCCAGGCAGGATGGGAAATACAATACTTGGTGTCTTATATTGGGTAGCAGCATTTCCCTGCTGAGGTGATGGCCAAAACTTGGAGAACTTCCACAAAACTTGAGTATTTTGGTTATTTTAGGGATAGCCAGAGTTCAGACTGTTTGGGAAGCATTTCTGACAGTCAGTAGCATCTGTAGGTGTTTTATGGAGTGGTCCATTGGGATCTGGGGGAACTCTGGAGGTGCAGTCTGCCTTAAACTGGAGGTATAGTGTGTATTAGCTTGCTAATTCATAAATAACCACCTGAGCAAACGGGAACGAGGGAAAACTTTTGCTTAAACCTGGAAGCAAAACATCCCTTTTCCATCTGATTCTGGTGGTGCCCAGGCTCCCTTTGGATTGACCAGCCTGTCTTGAGGGTACTTTCCAAGACAGTTTAAGACCCAGCCTCTCTGTTGAGGGAGTTAAGGTTTTCATGTGCTCCTGAAATCCTTTATTTTTTTTTCGTCTGCTGCTGCTTCTAATAGCTGAGGGCTGAAGGGTGTGGAGGAAGCTGCAGGAGGCATCATAAACAGAACAAAGCACTCAAAATGGGGCCAAGTCCCTTTCTCCTTTCCTCTTTTCCTCCTGACAGTGATAGTGACTCTTCAGAAGAAAAAACTTGCATCCAATTGTCCCTTCTTCCCTGACTTTTGGGATTTCCTTTTCACAGCTGGCCAAGGTTTGGGGTTTATTTTTCCTCTGTTGCATTCCATTTGAGAGGAGGAAAATGCATCACAAAGCTTGAGAGCCCAGGGCAGGGTTGGTACTTCCCCCTCTCACCTTCCTGCATCTCTGAACCTTCCCTCTGCCTCAGATGTTTGGGGAGCAGCTCAGGCCAAAAGGAAGAAAGGAGAAGCGTGGGTTTAATTTGACTTATTGTTTATGGTAGGTTGCCTAATTTTAGGTGAATGGCCATTTGTTATATTACCCGATCTGCATTTTGATATTGTAATTTGAATTAGGGGAGTCCTCCAGTGCCAAGATTAGCGTCATAAAACGAAATAAAATAAATAAAAAAGGGTTAAAAAAACAATCAGCCAGCCCAATTAAAATTGTGGCTGTCTGGAGCCATGGAAAAATGTAGCATAAACAGAGCTGCGAGATTTGCAGGGTGGAGCTGGCATTGGCAGCAAAGAGTGCAGGTATATACCTGTCTCCCTGATTTGGCCCAAACAACTGCCAGTGTGCTCTTTTTTGGGGATCAGAGAACAAAAGTGAGGCAAACTCCAGTTCCAAGAGGATAAGTACCTGTTCAAACATTTCCCCCTTTCCTGGAACATCTCTCATCTAAAGGACTCTCAGCTCCCGTGCTTATCAGTTTATTGTCCTGCTCTCTGGCAATTAGGGATCCACTTCACCCCTTGCAAGCTCACATCACTGCTGAGCCAAACTGACAAGATAAACTCAGTGCTTAAAATTCCATTTCCAGTAATAGAAATGTACCCCATCCTGTCATTTTTTTTAACTTTTTTTTTTGAAGTTATACAAAACACCACCATATTAGATTAAGCCTGGAAGGCACAAATTTAGAGGGTGAAACCTGTGTTTCTGAACAGAATGACAGCCTCTACTTTTCACACTGTAGAATTTTCTTTTGACTTTGGCACTCAGATTTCTTCTTTCTTTATAAGTTTTTTTTTTTTTTTTTTGTCTGTTATTTTGTGTAATCAAGCCTTGAATTATTAAATCACTTAAACATGCTGTAAGCTTATACTGGGGTTCTCTTGAAATCAGTGAGTATTAGGGTTTTGTTCAAGAGCTTCATGAAATCCAAATCTTTGCCTTTCAGTCTCATTTTGGTGGGATTTTGCACCTAGTTCAGTTCCTAGAGTTCGTGTCAGTACGGTTATGCCAAGTTTGCTCGCTGGCAGTGATTTCTTCTGGGCTACTTTCAGAAACAAAAGAAAAAAGGAAATGATCCTCAGACAAGAAGAAATTCCATTGGCATTCAGATTCCTGGATGGCCACACTGGCTCAGCTGGACACAAAGCTGATTTATAATGTGGTGAAGCACCCCAGGCTCTGAACTGTGTGAAAAGCAGCTGCTGTGAGATGTCCTTCCTGTCCTGTTGGGATGGCAGCAAGACAACTCTTAGCACAAAACGCGTGGTGTGCTGGTCCTTAGCCAGCTTGCAGAGCACAGTGGTGTGTTTTGGTCCAAACAGGCCAAAATCAGCGAAGATCTGGAGATCCCCTGTGTCGGGAGCAGCGTGGGAGGCTTGTGGAGAGCACAAATTGAGGCTTGACCACTTCTTGATAAATGTGTGATCCAGCAGAATTTTGGATCTATTTGAGTGACTGAGCATCATCAAAGCTCAGCATTTGTCACTCCCTTTCCAAAATGCCTTCCTCATGCTCCCCTTTATTACTCCTCTGCATTGCCCTGAAAAACATGAGTGCTTATAAAAGAAAGACATAATTCTCTTTCTTCTCATTTGAATTCTCTGTACAAACCAAGTCAGCAAAGAGACAAACCCTCCTAGAAAAAGTCTTTCATGTAGGTAACAGTGGACTTTTTTTTTTTCTTTTTAAGAGGGCAGTCTGCCAGAGGGTGTCCAATATAAGCTTTTGTAGACAGCAGTTTTTCTACACAGAGCTGAGTTGACAGCTTTCCTCCTGGGATAATCACAATCTTCATTCTTCTGGGACAAAATTGCTTCTGACAGTATAAAACCCAGGACATCTTTGATGTAAAATCTGACTAGAACACATGAATGGTGAGACTACAGAGCCATCCCATTCAAGAGAAAATATTAGTAGTGGAGGCAAGATCAGAGGTGCCAGCTAAATTAATCAAACTGGTAAAATGTGAGGAAGTATCAGTCCATAAAGCTGCCCCATAAATCCGAGTGCACAGCGTCGGAAGGGAAGTGCTTCTGGGCACTAAGCTGGGTGTCAGACTGGGGCAGGGTGCCCTGGCAGTGCAGTCCTGCCCTGTCTGGCTCTCTAGTGCTCGTTGTCACAGTGCAATGTGCAGTGCTGGGTTGTTCTCCCTCCCTCTTCCTTTCTTCCCCTTGTTTGAAATGGGGAGCTGCTGCCTCAGGTTGTGGGGGTGAACCTGGCAGGGTTGGCTCTGTTCCCTCAGCCTGACCTGGGGATGACAAAGGGGTTGCATGTGCCCCTAAAAATCAGCCAATTTGAGTTTGTAAAGGTAATTATGGTATTTTTCCAGGGAGGGACAGAATATCAAGATGAGCAGCCAATTTTCTGCAGAGAAATTTAAATAAAATTAACCAACTCTGCCGTGTTTTTTCCTTAGATTTTAAAAACCACAGGAGGGAGTTGTTTTTTTTTTTTTTCAAAGCTCAGGATGTTTTGGGATAAACAAAGGTGCAGTTAAAATACTAATTGTGGCACATAGCCCAGGAATATCAATATCCTGGTGAGCCTGGCTTTAAGCATCATTTGCTTTTGCAAAGATGTGGAGGTTGAGCAAAGTATTGAAAACCAGAGAGGCAAAAGGAGATGTTTCTGTTCCTGGAGGCTTTAAGCCAGCAGAAGGATGGAGCTGGTGAGAGGGCAGGGAATGTTGAGTTTGCAGGACCCGTGGGTCAGCAGGTGGCACCAGCGCCCCATCCATCCTTCCATCCATCCCTGAATCCATCTCCCGGTAGCGCCGCTCCCCAGCCCGCCGGGTTTGGAAAATATCCTGTTTGTTTTCCTTTTTAGCTCGTGTGTAGTGTCACCCAAATGCCAGACATTTTATCTGAGAACAAAACTCAAGCAACTGCTTCCAGTTTGGGCTGTGTCCCTCCACCTGATGTGAGGAACAGTAAGGTCTCTTCTTTCTGTGCCCCTTATGGCACAGATCTAACAGCCTGCAAGCTCCTAAAAAAATTTTAGGTGATTTTTTCATGTTGTTTTGTTGTCCCATTCACTTTCCCTAAGCATTCCTGCAAGAGCCCTCTAGAAAGGAAATGGAGTTGAGCCTGGAGAAGACAGAGGACTTCACTAATGAATCCAAAAATCTGCAGGGAGGTGCCAAGAGGGTGGACAGGCCCTTCTCAGTGGTGCAGGGCAATAGGACAGGAGTCAGGGGAATAAACTGCACAGGGAAGTCCCACCTGAACATGAGGGAGAACTTTCCTGAGCAGTGACCAAGTGCTGGAACAGAGAGGATGTGGAGTCTCCTTCCCCAAAGATATTCAAAGGCCACCTGGACACAATCCTAAGTAACGTGCTGCAGGGGCTCTGCTTGGGCAGCAAGCTGGACTAGGTGACCTCCTAGCCAGGCAGCCTGTGAGATGGAGGAAAAGCCAGCAGAACTAGCACAGACTGACCAGGCACACACAGGTATCCCTATTTGCTGCCAACATTGCTGTAGCAGGTCTCAAAGTCCTGCTGATTTCCCTGTGAATCATCCACTCCTCAAGCTCATTCAGTGCCTTGCTCACTTCTTTGCCCTTCTGCAGAGGCTCCCTGTTCTCTGCACTCAGTGAGTACAAAGCAGGCCCTGTCTCTGTGGCTCAGCCCAGCGAGTAATTCCATCCCCATTCAGCGGAACACTTAGCCACATGCTTACCTTTAATTATGTGCTTAAACCAAAGACGTGTGAACTTGTGCTCTGCTCTCATGCTGGACAGCACAGAGCTTAATGAGATGCTTAAAGTTAAATAAGTACTCGGTGATTTCCTGGATCAGGACCTACCTAAATAGAAGATTACCCCACCTGATATTTAAAATTAGATTATGTTTAATTTGGAAGTCAGGGCACTTCCTTGAAGTCACATTGATTTGCCATAAACAGTTCTTGGGGGCAATGCCCCTGGGGTCTAATCCAGGCCCCTTTCATCAGGCTCCTGCTGGCGTCAGTGCATTTACATTAGGTCCTGGGTCCCTGCAGAGGACAGGGAAGGAAGGAGACAGCTGGGGTCACACCCTGTCGATTTACCCCCTTGGGTGACTCTGGTGAGAGCCCTGGATGAAGGCTCAGCAGCCTCTTTTCCCAGAGCTGGGACAAGACTGCAGGGTGGGAGCTGGAGTGCTGCAGACCATGCCCACCCCCATCTCCCCTCTTTCACCCCCATAGCCCAAGCAAAGTCATGGAGCCCAGAAGATGAATTAAAAGATGCCCATTTTGCTCATGCAAAGTGTGTGGGTCTGCTGTGTGATGCTTTTGCTGTTGGGATGAGGCAGGGCTGACTTATTGCCCACAAACTTAAAAACAGGATGGTGACTCCATCACCACACAGCTTTTGAAGAGCTTTTAGCTCTGTTTTCTTTAAAGGGGTGAAATGGATAAATCAACAAATAAACTTAATTAGAACAGGGTAATAAATTTGTGCAGATTTACATGCCTCTGGATAGTAATATATCTTCTCACTTCTGTAGGGGAAAAAAAGAAGGAAAAAATATGAGTTTGTTTTGGACATAAGTATCTGAATGGGATACTGGAACCATCTTAAAACACACTTCAGCGCAGCTAAGAGAGGAATTCACACATAATCCTGTGCCCAGATGTTAGGGTTTTCTTCTTCACACAAGACATCTATCATCAGAAAGGGGAAGCTGTCTCATTTAATTTGCATTCCAGGTTACTAAGGAATTCTGTAGTTTGTTGCAGTAAGCCTGGACAGTGTTTTGCTTAGCTACAGAAGCCAGAGGCAGATTGTATAATTTCCATTTCCTGATTATATGGCAATCATAAGTGAAAGGGCAAAGCTTGGACTGTTTACTACTGGATGTGGAGTTTAAAGGGCTGTTTGCAAAAGTAGGGCTGTGAAGAGAGAGGGCTCCCTAAAACCAGCCTGCTCCTGCCTCCTGTCCTAATATTATCCTGAAGGATCCCTTCATTTAAATCTCCAGTTTGACACATAACAAGTTTGAAACTTTGTACCTTTATTAAGGAGCATGTGTTCGTGCTGTGTTTTAGATTGCAGCTGGTGCCTGATGCAATTTGGTTCTTATCTTCACCTTGCAGCTCTGATACATCAGAGTAGAGCAGAAGCTTTTCTCTGGGCCTAATCCTTGCAGTGTCTCAGGAATATGTTTCCTGGGATCTCTCTTGTGACAGATCTGGTGTGCTCTCTGACATCTGTGGCAGTGCCAGCTACACAAAACCCTTTTCCTTGCCTCGTCCCCCTGTGGCCCATTCCTTAGTTTTCTGCCCTTTTTGAGCTCTGCCTCTCCTTTCCTCTATCTATTTAGAGGGATTTTGCAAAATCCAAAGGTGGCTGGCAGCACCCAGGCTGAGGCACAGGGGGAGAGAGGAGCTGGATGGCCACGTCCATCCAAACAGCCCTCAGCTCTGAAAATGCTTAATGCAGGGGCTGGATCCAAACATCATGGCTCAGGCTATAAAGAATGAGAGAGAGGAATTAAACACCCTGTTCCTTCAGCTGACCAAGATGTGAGGATATTTCACAATCATAACAAAGAGGGAGCAACGGGGCCAAGCTACTCTTGGCTGTTCCTTATCCCTGCGAGTAGCACAGAAGGACACGGCTCAGATGGGATGAGCACATCCTAGGCTGCAAGGCAAGTGCAGATGTCCCCTCCTGAGAGGAGCTCCTGGCAGCTGGAGGCTGCATGCTGTTTACCACGGAGCTGCACCAGCTCCAGGAGGGAGCAGAGGGTGCTCCTGCTCCTCAGCATCCCCCAGCAGCACAGCAGGGCAAGGCAGCCCTGCTCTCCTCATGCTCCCTGTTTTACAGACTTGGTCTGGCACTGTTGGCTTTTGGGATGCTGCAGGAGGTGAGCACAATGGGGCACCCCAGCAGGTGCCAGCAGCAGGGCTGTCCCCAAAAGCCATTGTCACAGAGCTTGCCCAAGTCAGCCCTGGCTGCCCAGAGCCCTGCTCCCACTGCTGGTGATGCTCCTGTGCTGGTGCTGGCACCTCCCCTCCCTTCCCCTCCCGGGTTTTCCATTGTGACTCCTGTGCTGTGTATAGAAGAAGGTTCTGTTTCTTGTTCTTTTGCAATACTAGTAGCACTCGGTTTAAATTTAATTTTCTTCTTTTCAACAAGCATTTTTTGGCACTGCCTTCTTTGCCCTTCAGCTGTTTTAAATGTTTATTTCTCATTTTGCACATGTTTGACAAAGACAGCACTTACACAATTCCTCTCTGAATAATTCCCTTTCTCCCTAGAGCCAATAAAGTGAAGAGATTATAAAATGAGACACTGCACTCCTGTGTTAGGCAGTGAGGTTGCCCATCTTGTTTCTCTGCTCTGCAAGGCAGAGCTGGGATATGAGACCTCAAACCCCCTGTGCTGCTCCAGCTCCTCCCAAACACCACTATTTTTCCAGAGGTACAAAGTCAGCTTTGGGGGCTTGGGAAGAAACTGAAGCACAGGACCTGAACTGTCATTTTAAAGTCCAAACTCACCTTTCTTCCCACTCTCTAGGGCTTTGGGGTGCGATTAAACAGCATGTGCCCACCAGAACTGGGGCCCCTCCGAGGCAGTCACACTTTCCAGCACAATGAGGAGGGTGAGCATTAATGAGAGTGATTTATCAGTGAGATAAATTGTCTCAAGACTTAGTTGCTTTCAGACAGCACAAACTACTTTGCACGTGGGCAAACTGAGAAAAGTGTCAGCCTTCCCGTTTATTTCATCCAAACAAGTCACCACTGACTAAATGGCCAAGTATTTTCTTATTTTTCTGCATTATTTCTATTTAATCCACTGATTACTCAAAGAAAAGTGGTCTGGATAAGAAAAAAAAAAAAGAAAAAGAAAAGCTGAACAGTAAAAGGGGTTTTAACAGTGAAAATCTGTGTCAGTATTTAGGATAAAATAATCTCAATATTAGCTCTAAGCATAACCCAAGATTAAAACTGATCTAGAAGGAGAAAATGGTGGAGTAATAGAATGGTTTGGAATAGATTTAATTCACCCTAATTCTTTGTAAATTTGGCAAAGTTTGGAAGTTTAGCCTGAACCAATAGCTCACACTACAATAAACAACTACTGCTTTTTTCCTGTCTGCAATTTGAGTTGGATGCATCCACCATTTTGACTACTTTAATTTCTTTGGAGGGAAAAATCTTGTCACCAGCCATGAATATTTGAAAATTGCAGCTGCCTTCTTTGCCACATTACAAATAAAGGCTGAAGTCTTGCATTGGCAAAACTCTCCCAAATTTCACTCGGCCCAGGTTTTCCCTCAAGGATACTTTGGTTCTTCCACCATCTATCTGGCTAATTGCTGTAATGAGACTTGCAAAGGGCAAGCTTGAAAGTCAGCTGTACAATCCAAAGTGAGCTATTGCCCCAAATTCACTTTCCATGAGCATTCTCACAGAGAAGGCTGGAGTGCTGAAATGTACAGGGAAAATGAACAAAACAGACCTGAAAACATCATTAAGTCCAAACTCAGTTTAGGGATCAAATTCCCTTGCAAAGAAAGATCTTTTTCTTTTAATATTATTTCAGCTCTGCGAATTTCATACCTCAAAACTGCCCGTGAAAAAAAGAAAAATTAAAGCCAGAGAAATAGGAAAATGTATGGGTGATGTGACAGAGTTTGCCAGATGTTCCACACACGTGAGAAAATGAGCTGGGAGCACTTCCCTCTCCAGATGTGCTGCTGGACAGAGATGGGCAGCTCCCCTGGATTTCTGGTTCTTGGTTCTTGTGCCTGTTCTCCTCCATGCCCTGCATGCACGGGCACTGCCTTGGCTCCTAGTTCCTTGGGGGAGTTCTGGAGCCATGGCTGTAGCTGCATGGAGTCCAGTAATGATGATTTTTGCAAACCAAACTGAACACACTTTGGTTTTTAGGGCTGATATTCAGGATATCATCTGCTTCTCTTGCTTCAAAGCACTTTGACATTGGCTCCCTTCTCTTACCCCACTCTTTGCCCAATTTTTTTTTCCAATAGGCATTAGGATTCCTCCTTCAAAATCTGTGGAAATGTTATGAAGAAATTAATGTAGGCAACATGTGGCTGGGCTTCTGGGGACAACCTTTAGATGCTGAAAATAAAGCAGCTCTGGAATACCGTGTTAAGGAGAGCAAGCAGAAAATGTTGCCACTTGGGTCCCTGATAAATCAGTTGGACCAACCACGTGGAAGGAAACACTCCCACCCTGGCATGCCCTCAGGCTGTGAAAACATCTGATTGTCTTTATAAGCAAAATATTTCCTGATGGTGCAGTATTCACTTTTTTTTTTTTTAATACCCAGACTTTCCTCTTCAAAACATAGAAGGATATTAATGCCCAATGCCCACTCAATTCCAGTAATTAAATTTTGGCCTATGTACAATTTAGGTAGACTTATGTTTTAAAGTGCATCACGAATATCAGGTCAAACAAAATGCATAGTGAAAAGTGGAACCCCAGGTTTCTTCTTCACCTGAAACAAGTGATGAGCTAGACAGGGACTTGCACAGAAACGTTGTCCAGGAAGTCTTGGCCACCAAAGAGTTTAATCTGAAAATATTTTGCTATCTGTGTTCAGCAGTTCCTGCATTTCTGAAAGCAAACCACACTTTTGTGTAAGAATTTGCAGCTGAAAAATAAGTTCTGTGTGAATTCAGCTTCCTCAGTCTTATTGTCAGAAAATCTTAGTTATGAAACTGTAGGATTTGTGACACTTGTAATTTTGTCTTGGCAACTTTCTGCAGCTACTTGCGGTAAACTGTCCAGAAACCATTGCTTCTTTAGTTTAATAAGGCTGGTGAGCAGCCTTGTTTTCTTTGCATTTGCACACCAGTACACCAGCTATGTTCTTCACTATTACATGGATTTTCCATCTGCCCTCAGAAGTTTTGGTAATGTTAGGTTATGGTTTTCATATTCCTCTTTTTTTTTTCTTCTTTTTTTTTTTTTTTACAAGCTGTTCTTCTGGGTGGGCATGGCAGGTGCAAAATGGTTATTCAATTGAAATTCTATTTTATATATATTTTTTTTTCTTAATTTTCGAGTTCTCCATCATTCTCTTTCCACTGCCTTGCTGTAGCACTGTAATAGATTTTCCTGTCAGGTCCATCACTGCCTTGGACTTCCAGAAGTCACATTTGCTCCTGGCTCTCTTATGCACAGCTATCAGCTTCATTAAAGACAGCACCCCATGTTGTTTTATCTGGTTGTAGGTGCTGGGACAGCTCTGTGGTGTTAGGAATTGGTTTTGCAGTCATGGCTTGGCAAAGAGCAAACCAGGAAAGGGGGTGCCCAGATCAGAATGAGTCTTCCAGGCTGATTTTCTCCTTGCTTTTAGTTCTGGATTTATTTTGTCAGCCTCTTGAAGAAGTGGAACATGCAGATGTTTGAGAGTTAGCTGGAAACAAATTCATTTACATTCCTGAGGTGAAAAGAATATCAAACAAAGTCTCTTGCACTTCTTACCTTCTGCTGGCCAAACCTGAGTCTGAACAGGGAAGCCCTGTGGTCCAAGGCTTGATTTGAAGGTTACAAGGGAACCTGGATATTTAATTGGAATAAAAGATCATAGTTCTGTGGCTCTAAATGGCTCTGGTTTTGAACAGACAGCAGAGCTGAGCAGGAGTCCCTGTGTTTCCAGCAGGACACCTGCTGGGAAGGCAGAGGGGCTTCTGGGCCTCTAAAAACCCTCGGGGCTGTAGGTACAGCTGAGCTGCCATTCTGTGCATCCCAAATAAAGTGCTCAGCATTTCTTTGCTTATTTATGACCTGAGTCCTGTGTCAGGATATGGAAGTGGAGCTGGTTCCCAGGCAGAAATGGTCCTGGGGGAGGTTGGAAAGTGAAAAAGATGCTCCTGCAGGAAGGAGGTCTTGCTCAAGGTCAAGCTCCTTCAAACTGGTAGTGAAATGTTCGATCCCATTAGTTCTTGCTCACAGTTCTAAAATAAAATATTTCATTGTTTGCTTCCTAGGCCACAGCCAAGTTGTATGTTAAAATTGATAATAGTAAATCATAACATCAGGAAAAATATCCTGTTTCATACATACTTCTCTTTAATGGCATATGATTAGGAACCAAATAGGAAAAAAAATATCAGATTTCCTATCCCTTATCTGCAAAGGTCTTCACTCAGTTAAAATGGCCAACATTTCCATATGGACTCCAGCTGCTGAATGCATAACTGAAATAGAGATGTGGGGCATAAATAACCAGCGAGATCATTTTCTAAAATACAGACCATTAATATCTAAAATTGGTCGTGGGATAAACCCTGCAAAGAGAAAAGGAAAAAAAAAAAGTAGCATAGGAAGTTTCAAAACCAGATAAAGCAGATTTAGGTAACAGGTTCTCCTAATATCTGTCAGCTAGTGATTTTCCAGAAAGGTGATGTCTCAAGGGTTTCCATGGAGCAGAGAGAGCTCCCTGCTGCTGTGCCTTCTGCAGGATGGTGGAGAAGCCACCTCAGGCCAAAAAATAGAGAAAACTGAGAGTCTGAGCTGTTGATTTTTTTGCTGTTTTTCTGTCAAGTTTGGGATTAAATTGTGAGATGGTATTTTTTGTTTGGACTCAGATGTTTATTAGTTTTTATCTATATCATAGTCTCATAAGTTGTGAGTTCCATAGTATTTTACTCCAATAAGGTAAAAATGGAGATGTGTTTCTCTCTCTACAAGAGGTTTTTAAGGATAAATTGTCTAATTAAGAAATGATACTTTCATTATTTTTACCTTTAGCTTAATAGCTAATTACTTGTATCCTGCACTGTGGATTTTTTTTTAATTGCACAATATGACTTGAACTCATGAAGAAGGAGGACTAGCTTCTGCTTTAAAACTTTTATGTTACTTTATATATATCACTGTATTCTAAAACTTGAAACTCCAAGTTTTCTACTATGATATTACACACCTCTATTCAAACTGCACACTTAAAACTTCAGTTTTATCATTCAGTCTTTACAGCCTCAGGTCAAATGTAGTTTTCTCTTGGGGGGCGAGTGTCTGTCAGTACAGAAAGTCTAAAATTCTCAGTAACCAGGGTTCTAACACTGAGCCTGCACCTTCCTCCCAAAGGCTTGCTCAGAGCTCTCAGCAGCTTGAAACACACCGTTGAGAAATTCCTATGGAGTAGGGGCACAGAGGCTTTGTCAGGAATGTTTGATCGTATCCTTTTGTGAAACCTAAATAATTTCCAGATTCAGAGACTCCTGCCCTCAGAGGAGGACAGCTAAGTAAATTCAGCATTTTTAACCAGTAACTCTTCCCAGCATTAGCCAAGCAAACACAACTCCAGCTGGAATTAGAAGAATGTGTGGAGATTCACTGATTTTATCAATATTTTATTCCAATCCCTTTTCAGTTAGAGGGCCCACCTATTGCCACATTTTTTCATTGCAGGTTTACTTCTGAATGATGTAAAATCTTTTGATTTAAAGCTTTGTCATGATTCTTTTAAGGCTATACTGTCACAGATATATTAATACCTTTCCAGCAGAACTTCTACAGAATTTACAGAGCAATAAACCAGATTTTCTCTCTCAGAGCTGATAAATGGAAAATTTCATCCTTTCTTCTGTCCTATTTAAAAACTAAACATCTCAGATTAACTTCATCCTTTCCCAACTGTAAGTATGGTTGGCTGTTTTCAGAAAAGTTATTTAATGTTTTAGCTGCCATTTTTGCCAGTTCATTAAAGACCAATTCTACTCCCTATGCTGTCACTGATGCTTGAACTGTAACCATTACATGAAGCAATCAGGATCTGCAAAGAGCACAAGCATTTGTTTAGAAGGAAATGGAAAACGTAACATTTCTTAGTACCACAATGTTGTTGTTCTGTTTCAAGAGTCCCATACTGTTGTTGTTACCTGATTTCTAAAGTCCATACCTCCTCGGCGTGTTCTCATGGCTGCAGATCTTCACAGCACAGACTCCATCTTCCATATGCTGTTGTCTCTCAGCTGAGAGCTCCTCCAAGGCTCTCCCTGCCTGGCTAACCTGCCCCCTTTTATCCCAGTTATCTCCATTGGCCACAGCTGCAGCCCAATTAGGACATCACAGCTGCAGCCCATCAAGGGCAACCAAGACCTCCCAGGGAAAAGCCTCTATGCAGATATTCAAATACAATCCATGCATTTTGCTAAGACTCAAAGGCCTCTACTATACTACAAGGTGGTTTTCAAGTGATAAATGACTTCAGACAAGAGTGGTTATGCTGTAGAAGAAAAGATATTTACTGTAGTGAGATAGAGTTGCATTTCCAAGGTCAGTATTTTCCCTCGTGCTCTAGACAGAACTTGAAGGAATCTTTGGTGCACACACTGTACTTTAAAATTTGGAAGAAGCAGAGTCAGGAAGAAGCATGTTTCTGCTGCCTGGCATGCAGGGTTTGCACGTCTGTGCGGTTCTTTTAGCAATACCAAGTGTTTAAGGTGAGTGTCAGGGTTTGGTTTAGGTCCTTCAATCTGCAGTTAAACAACTCCTCACTCCTTGTTTTAGGTTTTCCTGGCCTTAATTAATTTACTAATTTGGTCACTTGCTTGGAAACAAAACCAGTACTTTTAAGGAACCAGATGACACACATGGTTGACAAGTGCCAAAAAGTAGATTTCTCACTGCTTTAAGGGCATACATCTCTGTTGGAAGAAGGGATGTGAGCATCTTAGCTGTACAATGTCTTTTCCTGAGCACATTTTGATCCATAAGGAATAAACATTACTTCCTAACTGGCAGATCCATGTCATGACTATCTTTAAGAAATTACCTCTCCATTGTCTGGCCAAAGAGGAAGGTCAGCTGGGCAGATGGAAAGCTTTGGGAGCCACGGATGAGAGGCCAAAAGATGCTTATCCCTGCTGGATATACGAGCATCACATGGGCAAAGCTGGGGAACCTTCATTGCTGGCAGACCAGGAAAGGCAGCTCTGCTTTGCTCCCAGAGAGGAAAGACTGGAGGGGGTATAAGAAGCTGAATTTTGCCACATTTTAAGCAAGGCCTTCCTTCCCCGATGAGTAATTAGGAGAATGTGCAGAGACTGCATTTTCCTGGCTGAGATTAAGGGATCAGACTTCTCTGGACAGGCCATCAGCCCGAGTCCGTCTTGCAGAACCACAAAGCCAGTCACGTCTGCCCAATGCTCGGTGCCTTCCCTTCGCCCAGCACTGAGACCCCTCAGGTTTGTGGCTGGCTTTGGTTGCAGAACAGTCACAGGCTTTTCCCTGAGACAGCTCTCACCCTGTCCCTCCCAGTCTGTGCACTGTCAGTCCCTGTGCAATGACAGACCACAGAAGCTGCTCCGAATCTCTCTTGAAGAGAGATTGTCCTCAAGAGGATTTATTGTCAGCTGAATCAGGGTACTGTGCACTACCTCCAGCAGGGACCTGGGGGCATGTGTGACATTCACAAATAGTATATACACACACGTGCATGCAGATGAATATATTAGTTGTGGTTATTTAGCTGCTAATGGGGTGATTAGCAAAGGACAATGCATTAAATGAATCCCTTGTGCAAGCACATTGTTTTACACAGAGTTACACCAGCAATAATTAGGGCCCTCATTCCTACCTCCCTGCTTCTTCCCTATCTGATTAGGGAAAGAAAAGAAGTCCCCAGCCCAATTAAGCCTCCCAGCTGGGAGAAGTGTGAATTTTTGAGGCCGTTCCTTTCTCCAGCTTGGCTGTCTCCTCATTAATTATTATAAACATATTAGTTACAGTAGTTTGTTTTGGAAGGTAAACAGAAGTAAAACATTATGAAAACTGATACAGTAGTGGAGACCACAACTATGCCCAACTCTGTCTGTGGATTCCCATAAATGTCAATATTTTCATTAGATGACTGATGCTCCTACTGAAGTGGCCAGCGCTGTTCCAGTAAATCATTATTTTCTTTCCATTCCTTTGAATATGAGCTCCCTCCTGCTGTTTGAGCATCCAGTCCTATATGGTGGAGCGCTCACAGCATCTGAAACACCCTCACAAGTGAGATCAGAAAACAAGTGGAATATTTCTCCCTGATCACAAGAAGAGGGGCTGGGAAGGGATTTCCTAACAGAGCTTGTTTGTGCCACCTGGAAAGCAGCCTTTGCACCAGCTCCAATTGATATAGACCTCTTAAATCCATCAATATCCCACACATCCATCCCATCTGCAGGCAGTAGGATTGCCTGTCTTGTGGGCATCCCAAATCTAGCAAGGCTCATCTGGAGTCCCAGGAGCGCTGCCTTCAGTTCCTCCAGGAAAGGTGCATCACCAAAATTTGTGGAACTCTGGAATTCCCATTGAACTTCCCTGGGTGACTCCCCAGCTTCAGCTGCTGGAGCAGGAATTGTTCATGCTTTTTTTTAAATGAAAGAAATAGTTTCACATCCATCTCTCTCTATGGGCTTGGTATCTAAGGGTTACAAGGCAGAGCTTTCTTATGAATGTAAGACTTTAAAAATACGTTCCCATGGTTAAGAAAATTTCACTCTGAAAAAACGAATTTTCTTTCCTTTTGAGCTGTAATCAGTTATAAATTCAAGAGTTCCACTACCAGTTCAGTAGAGTGTTAATAATTCTAGGAACTTACAGACACAAGTAACACCCCAAAAAAGGCATAACAGCCCAACTAAAATGTCCTTGGAATGGGGATAAAAGTCTAGGAAAAATCTGATCATTTATACAGGAACTGGGAAGCTTGAAAATCATTCTTGTAACGATACAGGAATGGAGCAAATAGCAGAGGAACTGTATATTAATTAGGCCCAGTGTCATATATGCATGCCATATCCCATCTTGGCTTGTCAGGAGATAGCTGGGTAGATAATCAGCTGGGTCACAGAGGAGTCTGACAGATCCTGTCCAGCATTCCCAAGTTTTGGCTGGAGCAAGCGGTGCTGTCACATCCATCCTCATGCTCTCTCCTGCATCCTCAGAGTGTTTTTGCTGGAGTCCTTCAGTCAGCCACTCCCCTGGCTTCCCTGGACCATCTCTGATGGGGCAGATGTGAGCCTTCATCCTTTGCCACACGTCCCAAATGCCCCCTTTTCTTTTGCCAGGGGTACAAAGTTACCGAGCTCCTCCACAGCTCCTGCCATTTGTTACAAATCCATTCCACCTCATATATTCACTCCAGCTTGTTTCCAAAGCTTTAAGCTGCCTGCCTCTGGGGAGCATCCAGGTTTCATATCCATATGTTCAGATGGAAATAACATTTGAGTTGAAGATTCATAGTTTGGTCTATGCATTGCTGATTTGGCCTTTAAGACGTAGATTTTCAACAACTGAATCTCGTTTAAACTGGTAAGTGCAGCTGCTGCCCTGCCAATTTGTGACCTTATTTCCTTCTGGATGTCCCCACTGGCTTGCATGTTGCTGCCAAGGTATGTAAACTGACCTATAGGTATTCCCTTGCCCTCTAAAGTAATTCTTCAGCTGGGAGTTGCTGGGGCTTTCATTAGACTGACTTTAGAAAACTGATTACGAATCACATCTGCTTGTGATTAAAAACAATTTGTTGTGATTACAGGGGGGGAAATGTTATTTTTGTGCAGTGTAGCTGCTGCCTCAGTTGCAGTTGGTTTTGGAGGTTTCTATCTGCTGGACACCTCTGTGTGCTCCCAGCTCTCCTCTGTTTTCAGCATCATGGGACAGCGCACAGTGTTTGCATATCAGGCTGAATTTGTCACTTCTGAGTCCCCAGTACAAATGTTTTGGTGCCTTTTGTCCACAAAATAGCCTTTAACCCACATCAGTGGGAAAAATGCCAGCTTCTAGGCATGATCATACCTGTGATAGCAGAGGCACACAGAAAACCAAAAAAGACCAAATTTTCCTGAAACATCACAAGCTCTTTTCTTTTGTTTTTCTCAGCTGCTTTTCTGTCATTGCAACATAAGTGAGGTTTGTTGAGTTTTAAATAAATATTTCACTAAAAAGGCTCTGAAAAGGGATGTACTTGAAGTGAAAGTCCTTTCTGACCTCTCCTATATGCTCAGCTTGTGCAATAGGGTTTGTTCCCTGGGCAGACTTTTGATTCAAAAAGTGTAGTAACTACATGGTGTTTCTAAAACACCATGATCTGACACAGTGCTGCAGCAGTAAGTGCAAGAATTGCATGTAGGAAGGGATTAGGCACCAAAAATTCAGATGTGTGTGCTTTTCTTTCATTTTCAGGTTGTCTTCTTGTCTATTTGCAGAAAGAGATGAATAAGATCCCCAGGTTCATTATTACTCCATTCTCACCAGCCTTGTTTCATATATTTTATTATGTTTCCCATTACTCATTCCCTTCACTGAATACATAAAATATTTTCCTTACTTGTCATCTTAACACAAACTTTCCCAGGAGCTTTTATCGCTTTTCTTGCTCTTTTCTTGCAATTTGCAGTTGCCGTGGAACTGAGATAAGACAATAAAAATCAGCCCATCTATTTAGAATACTTTTGCCTAGAAGCATAGTTGTATGTATAGATGTATGTGTTATAGAATGAGATATGAAAATATATATATTCTACATGTTTTTGTCAGCGTGCACAACTTATTTTACGTAGCTTGTGCAGCTCAGTGCTTCAAAAACTGTCATCTGATGTCCCTGAGGGTGCCCCCAAGCAGTCAGTGACTACTCCAGCTTCACACCACTGGCACCTCAGCCAGAATTAACTCATTCATGGAGATTTCATGCACAGCCCGTGCACCTGAGAAGTTGCAACTCTGCTTTTCACATTTGCTTTATTTTGCACTCGCTCGCGTTAGGCTTTTAGTGTGGCAGAGGTGCTTGCCCTGAGCCAATATTAAAGACAGTGAGTTGTGGTTTTTCTCAGTTATTGGGGGGAAAAAAGTGCAGTGGGAATGGCAGGTGCTGCTGGACGCCTTCGGGCGGCCCTTGGGCTCCCCAGGGAGCTGCGGGGCTCTGGAGAGGGCTCCTGCCCTGCTGGCTGCGGCAGGGGCAGTGACTCATTAAAACGCCAGCGTGTGTTATGCGGTTGCCAAGGGAACGAGATAATTGAAGTAATTGTTTTTGCAAATTCTCCAGTTGGTATTCAGCGTGTAAGGCTGCCTGTCACTGGGCAGGGAGAGCAGAGCCGTGTGGGCTGTAGCCAGCTTTTCTGGGAACCAAAAATGCCTTTTCAGTATGGGCAGTGCATATTCCTGCAAGGGTTTTGGGTTGGGGTTTTGGTTTTCGGGTTTTTTTCTTTTCCATTTCAAAGGACGCAATGCTTTTTTTTCCGAGCCAGTTTTTGCCCCTCTGAGACTCGTTGCAGATCCAGCAGCTGCAGATCTGGTTCTCTCCTTACATTTAAATAAACATTCCTGTCCTGACTGGCAAAAGCCCTGTCTCTGGTTTCCTCGGTACCTGCATAGGCAGGGCTGCTAACGCTGCTGCCGAGCAGATGCTGATGCTATCAGTAAACCTGTTCCGAGAGAAAGCGCACTCAAAACCCCTCCTCCATCGATAAGAGCAAGCCCTGCAGATGCTTCCAAAATGTCCAGATTGGCTGTCGGTGGCAGGGATCGCTTCGGCAAACAGCTGGATCTCATCTCCGGGCACGTTTCTGCTCGTGTAGGGTTGGCAAAGTTTGCTCCTCTTACACCGGGAGAAAAAGCAGCAGCTCCAGCCAGATCTGGTTCGGCGTGGCACATCCCTGTGCATCCCCCCTGCCCTGCACACCCCGGGCTTTCCAGAGCGCCACCATCCCTGCAGGCAGCACGGGGAAGCTTCTGCTTTCAGTACACACTCATGGATCTGTGCTTGGTATTTTGCTGGAAGTAGGAGTATTCATTTCACTCATGACCCGAGGCAAATTTAAATGTAGGCTTCCAGAAGTGTTAAAACGGTATAGACAGAGTTTAATGGGCCAGACTCCAAGCTCTATAAATTTAACTATTCCCATACACCCAGTGTAGCTTACAAGTTGATTAAAACATGTGTGAATTGATTCCTGTAGACTGACACTTCACGGGTGGCTTTAGACTGAGAAATTATCTGGTTTTGCTTTATAAAGTGTCCTGTATCTCGTACACATGGCTTGGAAGTTGTTTGAGAAAACCTCTGAAGCTCTTGGGCTGCTGGACTGGCTGGGCTGACAGCTTGGCAGGGAGTCAACAGACAGATTATCATATTCCTTTTATTGCCTGAAGGTTGCAGAAAACATAAACAGTATGGTCATGGGGAGAGAGCAAGAACAGCTCATCCCTGCTGCTTTGAGTGGAAAGTGGTCTCAGCCTTGGGCTTAGAGGAGTGCAGTCATTTCTGTAGGTTTGATGCTCCAGAGTGAAGCATCCATCCCATAACTCCAGGATGGAGTGTTTGGAGGCACTACATGGCTCCTCACCAGTGGTAGTATGCACACATACATACTGATCACCCCAAGGAGAAGCAAACCCTTCTGCCCCACATCAAAGCCACACCTTCACCTCCAGAGAGAGAACCCAGGCTTCAGGGGAGACTTGTGCTTGTGCAAATCCTATAAGGATATGCCTAAGCACATCTGCTGAGGCAGGAGTGTGACCTCCTGTGAAGCTCTGGTGTTGCTGTCTCCCACCCAAGAGGCAGCAGAGGAGGATTATAGCACTCCTGGCAAGACATCATGGAGCCAATCTTGACTGGGTTTGGGCCACCATTAGAAAAGCTTCATAAACTGATCCTGTGTCCCATGCCAGTAAAGATGTCAGTCAGAGCTACCACCTTCTCCCTATTTCCACTTGCCTCCTTCCTGCTCTGCTTAATAGCAGTTTCTAATGTTACAAGCAAAGATAGCTGATACACTCCTAGATAAAATTCCTATAAACTTGGTTTTGATAGCAGGAGAATAAGGAAGGGTGTCCAGTTTAAGAAGAAGTTTGTGCCTTTGATTATCCTTGCAGGAAGACCATTTCCACCCCTCTCCATACAAATACCTAGTTGAGAGACAGCCTAATTTAGGTGCTGTGTTTCAGCAGTGCCCAGGGGGTTGTTTCCAAGAGAAAGCAGCCAATGCTACCCTGACTCTGTAGGTTTATAAGGTTTAGGATTAAACTCAGCCTGAAGATGATGGTTTGGGATTTTGTTAGAGAAATCATATTAATCTGGCTTTGTCGCCCTGGCTGATCCAGATATCCATCTGGCTGATGGATAAACCAACTCTGCTGGTTGTTTCCAATCTTTGCTTGTGTTCTGCTATTTGTAGGGTGAGCAAGAACAAGAAAGACTGATGAAATGCAAGGCTGGGATGAAAGGATGGTTTTGCAATGTGGCATGATGATGTTGTCTACAAAATTAGGCCAAAGCAGTAAAGTCAGTTTTGGAAAGGGAGTTGTAGTGATCTTTGGTATTCTATTTCCCTAAGAAGGAATACAGGGAGTGTACTTGGGGGCTTTATGATTGCTCTGTGAAATTCCAAGCAAGTGCATTCCTGGGATTTAGCTGGGAAACCAGAGGAGTGTGCATTTGCCATTTGTAAATCTCATTACTTAAATTCCCCATTAACACATATAACTCACTGTCTCTCTGGATAATCCAGCATGCTGGACTACTTCCAGATAACCCAAACCAGAAGGGCTGGACATTGCTTCAATTACTGAGACACTTGAGTGGAAGCCTAATTCCACACCCTTTCTGTATTGCTGGGGGTCTAGGTCTTCAAATCTGGCTTTTCAATCTTGATTCTGAAAGGTGGTGAGATCTCTGCCCAGCCCCAGTCCCAGGAGAAGTTCACAGCCTGCCGAAAACTGTTGTATCAAACATCAGTTTGGGAAATATCATGGATGAACTGTGC
The DNA here is from genome assembly GCF_037042795.1 of Molothrus aeneus. Taxonomy (NCBI): domain Eukaryota; kingdom Metazoa; phylum Chordata; class Aves; order Passeriformes; family Icteridae; genus Molothrus; species Molothrus aeneus. Next base: position 7,796,844 of record NC_089649.1, on the reverse strand, counting down.
ACACATTGTGGGAAAAAAAGGAGGTCATGACACCCCTTACTTTGAAGGCTGAATCCCTGGTATCCATCCACTTATATCTTCTACTTCCACCACCTTGCTGTTTCTCTTCCCAGAAATTCTACCCTTTTTATTCTGTCTCAATAACCTCTGGAGATACACAAGAGGCACAAAAGCAGCTACAAGCCAACCTCGATGTTTAAAGTGACCCAAGAAGCAAATCTGTATTGAAGTGATTTGAAACCAAAAGTTGGTTTTGATTATTCTCTTTTTTTTCCCCCCAGGATCTAATGGAAAAAACGTTCAAGCTCTTTTCAGGGCTGTATGGTTTTAGGTTAGTCTATTAATCTTGATTATCTAAATTAATGGAATTTTTGTATTACATAGATGTTTATATATTATAATCCTTGCCAGTGCTGGAGGTAATGGGTGTTGCCACTACGATATTTTGCATTCTTTGATATTTACGTTACTTTTGAACAGATTGGCCAAAATTCCAAACAAGTGCATAGTCACACTGTTTGCAAACCCAGCTTTGGAGTTTCTACCCCCTCAGCCAGGTGAAAGAGCAAAAAGGTGAGAGTGAGCAGGATCAGTCTTCCTGCAGGCACTGAGGTCAGGGGTTCTTCCTGTTGCATCCAGCTTGCTGCTCCTGCTTGCACAGCGGATAAAAGCTGGAGAACACAATACTGGTGCATGGATCCTTACTGGACCAGTGCATTAGACTTCACTTCTGAGCTAACATGGTCCTTTTTTCTCTAATTCTTGCCAAGTACAAATGAGAATTTTGTATTTTCTGCTATGCCCTGCCTCAAGGCCAGGGCTCCTCAGGGAAAACACAACTGAACCTCAGACATTTTCTTTCCTTTACATGGAAAAAAGTTTTTGCTTTGAATGATCCCCCAAAGCATCACAGATCCTTATTTTTACTTTGTACACTTCAGCCTGAGGAATATAACAGAGCTCTGTGTGTCTAAAGAGCAAGCTTTCTCCTAGACTGCCCTCCCGAAAGGATATGGATTTCCCACTATTTAATTCATAGTGCATTTAAGCCACTTTTCTTCTTGTCCCAGCTGGAAGCAGAAACTGCCAGAGGTTCATGAAAATGAAAAATGGCGAGTGAAATATATTGTAAATCCAAACTTTCAAACCCCAATAAGGCTTAATTATGATTTCATCCAAAGTGGCTCACGTAATTACTTCTCCCAGGTTTCAGTGCTGTAAACCTGTCTTCTGCAGCACACATCCACACTCCCATTGGCTGTGCCAGGAACTGACCTCCAGATTTATCACTCGAGCAGGAAAACATACAATGATCCTTTAGAACTTGCCAGTTGCTGGAGAGTTTAATATTAGATTAGGAGCACTCTTGAAAGTAAGTAGGAGGAAGTTCAAGGAGCACTGAAGAAACTCTATCTATTTATCTGAGGCAAAACTGGCAAATTTTTAAGGTTGTCTCCTCCAGGTACTGTCAAATAGCAGAGGAGGTCCCTACATAATTTGAACCAGGAATGATATGTCATTAGAGAAAGTAAAGGGCCTGTCAGAGAGAATTTCCTTTTTGTGTCATGTTGTCACTTTGCTCCCAGCGTGATTATTCGTGTCATCACCAATAATTCCTGGACCCCACAGCAGGTCTGGTTTTCCCTTTAATCCAGTGGTTAGATGGACTGGCCAAGCTACACAGGGCTGTGATTTCCAGTGGGCACGGGGCTGACAAATGTAAGAGATTGATTTCAAATGTACACGTGCGATGAAAGGCACGAGGTGATGGTCCAAGAAGAATGCTTTTGTCATAGTCCTCCAGCCTAGCGTTTTTTAATGCTATTAATAAATTAACATCCTTCATTTGTAGGAAATAGAAGTCTGGTTACTTTCCAGGCCTTATATTCTCTTCATCTGAGGCCTCTGGATCATTAAGTGGCACCAACAGTGTGTCTAGAGGTCTATTTCCTTGCTCAGTCATTTGCACAAACTAATCCCCTTCCCAAAGCTTTCTTTTTCTCAGTTCTGTGTTTCCAATGACTAAGCTCTGCATCGTTCATGATTTTATTTTTTGTGCTGCTTGGAAAAGTACCTGTCCCTTCAAAAACTGCAGATATCTGTGTGTATGTGATAACATTTGAATGCTGCTAAAACAAGAAGGAAAACGAAAAAGCAATCACCCTGAAAGTCCAAGTTCTCTCCTCACACACTGCAATATAAACTTAAAACTCAGAGACTACCAAAGGGTTTTATGTTACCTCTTATGCTGTGGAGCTCATTAATGCACAATTATGTATCATGGAACAGTTTGGACTGGAAGTGATAATATCAGGGGTGCAAATCCCCAAAGCCAGCCCCAAACCTCTGTGCACGGAGCTCTTCCTTGCCCAGGTGCCACGATTCTGACAAACTGCATCCTTCCCTAGGCAAGGCAGTTTTCCCAAAAAAACCCCAACCATCATCATCAGCACGACTTCCTGCACTAACTCCCCTATAAACAGCCACCTTATTTATGCTTCCCAGCAATCTTTCCTGTGAGGAGCAGAATTGCTAATTGCTGGCTTACAGCTCCTTCCTCCCTGCAGCAGTCAGACCAGTGGAGCCTGGCCGCACTCCAGGTTTTTGGCTGCAGAGGGGACAAGCATTTCCAGCCCTCTCATTTGATTTTTCCCCTCCAGAGACACAGGTCTGTGTTTGCACAGCCTGGTGGGTGATGCTCGTGCAGGGGTGGGAGTTCAGGATATGACCTGGCCCCTCGCCTCCTGGTTTTTGTTTATCCCAAAGCAGAAGGGAGGGTTCCTATGGAGCAGCCCTTAATTTGGGGAAATAATGTGTGGTTTCCACTTGGAAACTCTTAATTAAATAGTCTGTGTAGGCTTGGAAATGAGTCTGTGTTTATCTGAATGCAAATTTTGTTTTCCTGGGCGTGGGCAAATGGCAGGGTAAATTAGGGGACAGAAGTGTTCACTCCAGAATTAAAACATCCAGTGCCAGCTCCACCATCGCAAGAAAAAAGGAAAAGCAGAAATGCTGAGATCCTGCCTGGTTTACAGTTTTCCTGTTTGAGCTGAGGATCTAATTTCTAGATTAATTTGTTGTTTATCTAGGTCATATGCTTTCCTTCATCTTTCTCAACTGAAACTGAGAAAGAAACAGTCCTGGTGTGCTCACCATGGGCAAGAGAAGAGGAGTTTTGTCTAAAGACCCAGTTTATTAAAAGGGGCTTGCTCTCACATCCCTCTGTCTTCATGTTTTTGTTGTAGCTGTCTTTTTCCCTCGGGGCTTTCCATTGACTGAATTGTCTAAACACTTTGACCACGATTGCCAAATTATACTTTCCTTCAGAGATCATCATGCAGATAAAAGAGTTGAGTCGCTGCCTGCAGAGAGGAGGGGTACTGAGCACTGCCGAGTTCTTAGCACTTTCATTTACCAGCTCGAGTATCTTAATTATTAACCTTGTGACAACGAGGGGTTTCTCCTCCCATGGCCCTGGGGACAGAGGTAGGGACTGGCAGGAGGCAGGCAGCAGGCTGCACCCTCCCTTTGTCACAGCACAGGCAGAGCTGGGGTGCTTCTGACAGCTGAGGGTGCACATTGCACATCCCTGGGTTTGGGGCAGCTTCCCTGGCACCTTGTAAGGGAAGGAAAGGGCAAGGAAACGTGGCTGGTTGGCCTTTGCTGCTCTCACTCTGCTTTCAGTGCCAAAGAACTGTTTCCACCTACGTATCTAAAGGTGACTTTCATCAAAAGAGAGAAAAAAAAAAAAGAAGTGGCAGCTTTACAGGTATGTAAACACCTTGTTTTACAAACAGCAATATAAATGCCTGACTTGACCTGACAGCTTTTCTTTAAGGAAAATATTCCCTGCCTATAATGAATCTCCTGTCACTGATTCCTGGTTCCAGAAACAAACCGTGCTGTTCCAAGAACGTGTTGCACAAGTGAATTCATAACAAAGTAATCATGGAGAAAGCAGGTTCCTTATAGCAAAGCTGTTATAAAGCATCTCAGACACGGGTATTTTAATCTCCCAAAGTGTCTCTGTCAGTACTTCCCTTCCTCTGAGCAATTTGGACCAGAATGACAGCAGCAATAATTGAAGGATGAGTCACTGGCTGTATTGTAGGTGAGACATCCTTGTGGAGGGAAGGCCAAGAGACAAATCTTTAAAAACAGCCTTGTTTTTATGCTGCTGCTGTCTCACAGCCTGGCAGCCCTGGAAAGGGCACCATGGGTGCCCCCAGACTCAGGGCCCATCAGAGTTGTTGCTTCAATTTGAAGTTATCAGTTCACCTCCAGAAAATCCCGGTCACACAGGATCTTAGTCTAAATACAGAAATATGAGTGAGAAAATTCAGTCCCTGAAACCCAGATTTGCTCTGGATTTGAACCAGCAGAAGGGAGGCAGTGAGAAAACCCAAATTCTTAAATTTGCTCTTGAGATCAGGATCCAGCTCTTGAGGAAAATAGCCACCAAGGTTCAGAAAAGCAGGAGCATGAAACCAAGTTTAGAGCTTGAATCAGGGTTTTAAAGTTTTATTCTTCGCAATTTTAGCACTGACAGAGCAGCACTGAAGTTGGAAAGCCTGGGAATGAAATTCAGGGAGAAAAGGAGGGAGGCAAAGATGCCAAAGAAGAAGGGGCAACAAGAAGGAGGGCAGAGGAAGGGCAGAACTGCCTCTTGCAGCTGCTGCTTGAGTTTGGGTGACCTCTGTGGGTTCAGAAGTCCTGGCAGAATTAATTTTGCCATCCACATTTTCTGTGCTGCTTTTTTGGCACGTGAGGCAGGAGAAGAGGCTGGAGGGAGCAGAGATCCTGCCTTCCCTGATGGAGCATGCCTGAATCTGGCCCTGGGGATGGAGGACAAGCATGGTGCCACTCAGGCAGCCTGTCCTCTAAACCAAGCACGTGTCATCAGTCTGATTTATTAGCCCACATTAATTAAACCATTTGCTGATTAAAGCAGAGAGGATAAGAACCTATGTTTCCTATCACTCGTCCGTGTGCAGAAAGATAACATCACTCACTTTTTCGTCTTGGAAAAAAACCCCTTGAAATTCACATTTTTTCCAGGGTGGGAATGTGGAAAGGGAATTTTATCCTGCAGAGGAGGCCCAGGGAGCTGCGTGTACCTGGCACGTTGGAGGATGCACTCAGCAGCTCCGGGGGCTGGGGCCCGGCGGGCAGCAAGTGAAGGGTAACGTGATCCATCTTTTGTGCGAGGTGAAGGAGCTGGGGAGCCGGGCAGAGCCAGCCAGGAGCGTGCACCGACTAGCACCAAGGCAGGGAAAACAGCTCTTGGAACCGCTTCCATAAATTTTCTTTTCCTTGAAGCATCCGACAGAAAAAGAGAGAGGGGAAGAGAAGGGAAAGGGGGAGGGAGGCAGATGGAAGCGTGCGCCGTAAAACCTTGCAAAAGCAGGGCTGGGCACTCGCTCCACGCTCCGGCACAGCGGCTGCAAAGGCTGGGGAGGCTCGGGGCTGGTTCTGGAGAGCTCTGCGTGGATGAACAGATAAAGCAGTGGAGCCCGAGGACTGGGCCATCAGGCAGGGACACGTGGGGAGGAGGCAGGAATCCCCCAGCAGCAAAGCCAAGCACCTTGGAGCGAGGTGGACACGGAATTCCCTGCCCTGGGCACAGCTTTGTCTCTCTCCTGGAGCCTGAGCATCCCCCAGGGTCCTGCAAACACATCCAGCTCCCAGCAGGGTGTTTGTACAGGGGCCTGAGAGATGACTCCTTTCTCATGCTCGAGGCCTGAAAATTGCTAAGCTGCTCTCCTGCAAAAGAGACTTTTCTTCTGTGCTCTGACACCTTCCCCTTAATACCACGTTTCTGTGCTGAGGAAGTATTTCTTTGTGCTAAGGAAAACGTGAATGGGAAGAAAGTCAATATAAACACAGCCTCAATCGCCAGATATTTCCTTTTTTAGTTCTCAGCGCTTTAAACAACAATGAAATATAAACAGAAGTTACTCCTTTCCAACCTCTGTTAGCAATGGCTGGACCATTAAGTGTTTCCCTCTCCATCACCATGACAACTTGTGGTTAGTCCCATGGCAGCTCCCAGGCCAGCTCAAACACAGGTTGCCTGTTTCAGAAAAGCCTGTGCTGAGCACAGGGGGCAAAGGGACTTCCCCAGCATCCCAAAAAAACCCTGATCCAAACCCCTTTTGAAGCCATCAAACCACTGCATTGACTTCATCTGGGGATTTGGAGAAGACCCTGAGACAGAGTGTGGAGCAGCAAAACCACAGTTGTTGATGCCCTCAGCATGTCTCCTGGATTAAATAATCATTTTCTTTCCTTTTGGAGAGGGAAAAGGACAGTGGGAATCATGAAGGCAAAGAAAAAGGCTGGCTAAACACATAAAAGTGTTAAAGTGCTCTATAATGTTTCTAGGAAGTGCTCAGTGAACATATTTCCTATCTAATAAATGTATGACTAAGAATAATATTGAGACAGCCGTAACTCCTTCCAGCAAAGGTTTTGAATGCAAAACAGATCAGAATGCTTCTGGACAGGGAAAAGCAATTGGTTCTTATTGTAGTCTGTAGTACTGTAGGGTGAGCTCTCAGCTCTCTTTGCTGTCATTCCAGATGGGAAAGCAGGATAGGATACTGCCACCACAGCAGAGACTTATCTGTGCTTGCTTTCAGAGCCTTCCAAAGCAACCCTTCCCTTTATTTTCTACACTGATTTTGGCTGGTGGCTGTTAGGAAATCACAAAGATCCCTGCAATGGGAATTGTCACCAAAAGACAGCTAGGTAGGTATCCCAAATATAACATTTCAAGGGATGAATGGCTCTAGAAACTCCAAGGTACAGCACTGAATGAGGCATCTCCTCTGTGATGTATTGGGGAGAGGATTTGGTGGGATCCTGCCAGTTGGGACTCCAGGCCATGCACTGTGGGGTGAACCTGGAAAGTCACTTTCTCCAAGTCTGTGCAAAACAGGAACAGTCTCCTGCTTTTCAGACTGAAAGGGCAGGATGAATTATTATGGTTGTTCTTTTGGTCCTCTCCAGTTATTTTTCTCAGTGAGCTCAGCTCTTTTATCAGGGTAGCAGGGCTCTGACATCTGAGAGGCTGGACAAGCTTAATCAGGGGTCATTTATGAAATGGGATTAAATTTTACTTGTAGTTTAACAAGAATCCAACTGTGTTATCCCCTGAATCATTGACATGTCAGCCTCTTAAAAACTTACATAGCCTAAACAAACTATAGGCTGTTGCTAAGGGAAATAATATAATATTATAATATTATTACAGCCATCTGTTGAAACAGTTCTCTGATGGAGACATTGTTTGCTTTTCAGATTTTTCTCAGGTTTGTATGGATGGTATTTCATTTGATTGCTTTTCATCACATTTCATAACACCATTCTTTCCTTAATTTTCAAAAACATGAGGAAGGATATTTTTCCAGGGCTGCAGAAAATCCTGGAAGTGAGGAGTGCCCACAAAACAGGGGCAGCTAAGAACTTATCAAGATCTTTGGGAAAAGTCTCAAGTCCTTCACTCCTACAGCTCTCTCACACTTTCACCCTGTGAGTTAGCAAACCTATAGGATAAATAGATTGGTTCTGCATATGACTGAAGGACCATTTTTAGCACAGACTCAAAAAAAAATTGGGCATTTAGTATTATACTGTGGTACTGTATGAAATGCAGAGAACTTGTAGACTTCTGTTGCTTCTCCATCTCTAGAGATGAGCAGAAGATGCAGCTTTTCATCAGGTGGGGAAATTCCTATCTTTAATAACATTTGTGTTGGGACTATTTTTTCCTAATTTCCTAGCCCTTCTTGAAAGTTTTGTCATGTGAATCAGACACTTCTTGAGATTTTGTCAGACATCATTACCTTCTCTGTGAAGTATGTATATGGCTTTGTGCTCTGCATAACCCAGGTTTGTGTAAAGATAAAATATTTAAAAACACAGAGTTGAGTTTTCTTTACCTTGGCCTTCTTAAGTATAGAAAATAACCTCTCGTGCTTGTGTTGAAGGAAAGTGTTTCTTTATGGGTTAGTGAAATAAGCTATTCAAAACCACTAAATCCTTCCAAAATACCCTTTCAGAGCTGTCAGAGTGAGAGACCTCAAGCCACAGTGCCAACAGCATGCTGTTAATGCTGTCTGAGGTGGAGGGAAGCAGGAGTTTGACATTGAGCCCATTCAGGAGTGACACAGCATTCTATTAGTCAATTAATGGAGGCCATTAATTGATGGATACCACCAGCTCAGGATGGAACCTTCTGTTGTTGTTATTAGATTTCTGAAGTCCATACCTCTTCGGTGTATTCTCATGGCTGCTGATCGTCACAGCACAGACCCCTTCTGCTGCATGCTGTTCTCTCTCAGGTCAGGGCTCCTCCAAGGCTCTCCCTGCCTGGCTAACCCGCCCCCTTTTATCCCAGTTATCTTCATTGGTCACAGCTGCAGCCCAATGAAGGATATCGCAGCTGCAGCCCATCAAGGACAACCGGGACCTCTGGGGCAAAGCCTATACACAGATAAATACATTTCCTCTACTATATTTCCCCCTTTTCTTTTACATGAGTTAACAGTTGTACAGATGTTCAATTACAATACATACATTTCCCCATGGCTCACAGGCCATGTAAAACCCCCATATTTTCCCATGACTCACGGGCCATGCACAATCCACATAGATCCTTGCTCAAAGGCCATAGTCTTTCACAGCTCCCTGACCCAAAGGCTATGTTCTGTCACAGCTTTCAGCTGTCTTATCTTCCACCAAATATCACTACAGCTCTTGGCTGTTCTGCCACAGCTCTTGGCTGCCACAGCTCTCAGCTGTCTTATCTTCTGTTAACTATCACATCGGGGTCACCAATTATTGTTGTTCTATTTCTCTAGAGTCTCATAATGATATTATCAGACTTCTAAAGTCCATACCTCTTTGGTGTATTCTCATGGCTGCTGATTTTCACTGACTCCTTCTGCTGCAAGCCATTCTCTCCCAGGGGAGGGCTCCTCTAAGGCTCTCCCTGCCTGGCTAACCCACCCCCTTTTATCCCAGTCATCTTCATTGGTTACAGCTGCAGCCCATCAAGGGCAACTGGGACCTCTGGGGCAAAGCCTCTATACAGATATTCAAATACATTTCCTCTACTATAACCTTCCTTTTCCTCTCTTTTCCAAAGTGCTCACCCTTCCAGCAGCAGATCAGCAAGCCTCGTGTGCCTTTAGCCTAAAGCAAATATTATGCAAATACAAATGGAAAAACGCTTGAATTTTATTTCCTCCATTTTGCTCCTGGTTGAAAGAGAGTAGAGCAGGTCCTGGGGGCTTTTATCTGACACAGAGTCAAAAATGTCTGTTTGCAAACATAAGAACTTTAAATAATTCCCCCTAGATTTCAAATACTTTTTTTTAATTTTCAGGTTATGTTGTCCTTAAAACAAAACTACATTTCTACACCAAAGGTAAATGTCCTTTGCCACTTAACACCTTGAAACCCACCTGTTGTGCTGTCTAGCACTGCATATGCCAGTGCTAGAAATCAAACAGCAGAGTTTCCTCAAAGGTGGAAAATATCTAAGGGTGATATCTCAGAAGGAATCCTTAAGCTTTTGCTGTGATGGACATGTGATTGTTTATTTCTAAACAGACATGACAAGATTTCCTGACCTTCTACACAGGTGGGAAATGAGACACAGACACACATGACTAAGAAGGTCTTTGAATTGGAAATCACTCATACTTGTCCACTTTAAGAACTCCAGAAGAAGTTCCCGTGTATTGAAAACCCCACCTTGCTCCTGACTGGGACCAGATTTTCTCTTGGTATGGGGCAAGGGAGGTCTGCAGGCTTTATTTCCTGGCTTATGTAACTCAGTCTTACAAATTTAAAGTTTACGCCACCTTTTTTTTTTTCTTTGCTACACCTAGGTTTTGAAGAAGAGCTTGAGAAGTGATGAATATATATTATATTATATTATATTATATTATTGACCTTTTGATCACCTAAGCAATATATATAATTCTTTTTAAACTACACAGCTCATTGCATCTATTTTGCATACAATAACCCATTTCACAAAATGGTTCAGTACCTTGAGTAAGCAGCAGCTTTTCCCAATTAGCAATTTCAGAATTGCAACATTAATTAAAGACAAAGGCAGAAGCCTGTTCTGGTTCTGTGCAACCATGCAGATTTGCAGCTCAGATTGCTGGGTCTTGCTCATGGAAACTCCCAGCAAAGGGGGGTGGTTGGGGTGGGGAGGAGAGCAGTATTTGTGCCATCAGTGGCTTTTCTCTGTGCTTTCAGAGGAAAAATTATTTTTATCCATGTCAGTACCTATTTTCTTTATTAATTTTCCCTGTGCTTTAAGTCTCTTTGAAAATCTTTGGTATGTTATTGTGGGAAGGGATGAAGTGGATGCTTTCAAAATTCTAAGGACTATGTGGTACATGTAGGGATCATATGGAACCACAGTGCACTGACTTCTACACTCAAGGTTGGGTCTGATGATCTCTTTTCTAACCTTAATGATTCCATGATTCTATGACTTGCTTTAATCCACGGCACAGAAAATTGGAATTGCAAAGACACGCTGAGTTCTTTCCAGTGCTGGTGATTTTTTAGTGTCACTGCTGCATGAGGCATGTTGCTGCCAAAAGAAACATTTTTCTATGGATAATTTTCATTCCCTTGACTTCAGCATAATCCAAAGGGATGGGTGGAATAGTTTTTTGTTATTTATTGATGCCACAAACATGAAATGTGCCACTACAGAAGAGAGCAAACCAAACTGAACAGATGAGTGCCTGCACACAAGCAAAATGAGCTTCCCCCAAGTCTGTAAAATCTATAACAGACTTTTGAGACTTAACAGTGAAGTTGGTGGAGGACAGCCAAAACTGCCAGTGCCGTGACTTAGGGAAAAGGCTGCAAGTACAGCTCGAGGTCTATGAAATTCATGTACCATTTAGAGGGCAAAAGTAAAGGCTATGAAGAAAACTTTGCTGCCAGCAACACAGGCCCCAATTTAGTGCACAGTCTTTAGAAAGAAGCTTGGAGCAGGTAGATAAAATCCCATCTCTATCCTAGCCTAGAAAGTGACACAGAAAAATGACCCTCCCTTGAACCTTGTGGCCTTCTGTCAGAGGGTGAAACAAAAATTCTATCTGCCATTTTTAATCATTTCCATCCTCTTCTTAGCAAAACATCTCTTTCATGCTTGTTCAGCTTGGCTCATCCAATAGCTCCCTTTCATGCTGAGCAGCATGTGTTGAGATCCCCAGAGGATTTCTGCCTGGTTTTTTAGCCCGAGCCTGTAATTTTTCTTCCCATTAATATTCCTTGGATGTACCTGTTGTGCCTCTGCTTTAGATGTGTCAGTGAGCACTGCTGGGCTTAGAACCACAGTGGTTTCAATACACACTGGTGATTTGAGCGTCACCAAAGAGTGTTCCCTTAGGTGAAAATCTTTAGGTGAAAAATCATTCTGAAGAGAAGCATTAAGATTTCACTGTGCCAGATGGTGATTATAAGGAGATGTAATAATGGCAGCAACTTCAGTGCTCTGCACCGATTTCCTGGAGATCCTAGAAGGGGTGTTTGAAATCTCCCAAGTGCCACTGCTGGTGGTGAAAGGAGCAGCCAGAAGAGAGGGAAAAACATGGAAGAAATCTGAGCTCAGCTGTGGGCTCAGGGCAAAGCAGCAGAGCCAGGCCGGTGTGGGCAACCTGTGCCCGTGATTCTCTCTCACAGCAGCTCCTTGTTGGGATTAACAGGGAATGGCTCTGTTGCAGAGTGGTCTGTGAGGACTGGGGAAGCCACATGAGACAGCTTGGTTTCTGCAGCACAGCCTGATATATTCCATATGCTGCAGGAGCAGTTTTTCTCTTCATCCCTCTTTATCTAGGCAGCTTCGGATGGAGAAACATCGCAAGCAAGGAAACAGAAGGCACAGGGAAAAGTCAGAAGCCCTCGTCTGGTTTCTGCCGGGGCTGAACACTGTTTGCTTTGGCTTCCAGACGTGGCAATTGAGCAACAGGAAATGTCAGCTCATTAGAGCCATCGCCCGGCATGGCACGATGATAGCAGCGCTCCCGCTGGCCGCGCTCCAGCCGGCGCGCTCCGCAGGGACACGGCTCGGTTTGATGGGAAGGGCTCCTTTCCCTCTCCGGGCAGGACAGTTTAGCGGGCTAGCTGGCTTGGCAGGCTGTTAACAGAATTAATTTGATTGCCTTGGCA